>NC_090941.1:199933554-201183554 GCF_040938575.1 Ambystoma mexicanum
TTTTAGCCAAGCCAAAAACTAATTTTGACTTTTGCTGAACTCCAGGGAACGGGGTGGGATGTCCAAATGTCATGTAGCCAGTGTTGTTGCTCAGGCAGTGTTGTTGCTCGTTTCACCAATGTCAGGGTCCTAACATTGGTGAAACGGTGCGGAGTTGCATACATACATACTTACCCTTTAGAGAACAAATTAACTGGACATTAAATTAGGAATTGAATATAGTGATACCAACTGCTATGTGGTGGGTAGGGTTGGTAATGGTCAACTAGTCTGAGCCTGGTAAGCACAAGTGAGGTCAGGGACTTGTGAGACCAGGCTCTTTAGCAGCCCTGACCACTCCCATAGTGGTAGTTATCACTTTTGGCATTGCAGCCGTCTCTCTCTGGGGTCCTAGTAGTTGAAAATATGTTGGTATTGACCTGGAGTGGGGATCAAATGATTGGCAGGTAACCAATCTCCAATGAAAAAAAACAAAGATGGCCACGATCATTGGAAATAGAAAATAAACGAATCCATTTTCTATTTATTTAGTTGATAGCCGAGAAAACATGGGACCAGGAACAAAGGAGAGGAGCAGATAAGTGGGATTAGTTGGGCATGGGAGAGAAGAGGGTGGGTGCAATAAAAAAGAGTGTGGAACTGAAGGAGGGAAATGGGTCAGGAGAACAGTGGGAAAAAGACGGTGAGACCAAATAGAAAAATGGTGGACATCCGATGGGAAACACACAGGTGCCTAACAGAATGTGGGTGGCTATTGTGTGATCATGTCTGTCATTCTGAGCAACTGATTGGTCTATGTGTCTTCCTGAGTTGCTAACGCATATTCCTCACCATAGCATCCTACACATCCTGTCCTACTTTGGCCAGCTCTGGAACTTGAAATCCTTTCCCAAGTGCATTACATATTCAGGGGAGGGTGTGACAAATGCTGCCTGACTCCCATGAAGGAATCTGTTGCTTAAGCAAGGTGTGATTCCGGACTCTCAAATAAAGGAGTACCTGATGACATGTTAGTGCTGCTCTCCCACACAGTTGGAAAAGTGGGCGGACACACCTCCTAGGTAAGGTGTCTCGGCTTATGAAGAAGGACAGAGGATCAAAGTTGTGCTGCCAGGCTAAGGCCAGTACGGATCAAGATGTGTTTGTTTTTGTCTGTTTTAACAATGGCTTCCTCACGGTGTGGGGTAGCAGCTGATAAACTGTTGGCACATAAAGAATGGATTCACAAATGGCTAAAAAGTGAATTTGGTTATTTATTTTTATTTTTTTACTGCTTGAAAAAAGTGAACTCAAAACATATTTGCCACTGGAAAAAACGGCTGTGACTTTCTGGCCAATCAGAAAAAAATATATATATTTATAGTGTGTTGAAAAAACAAAAACATATCGTTGGTCCAAAACTTTTCATTTTTTAAAATATAATTGTCAATCAGCTCATGGGAATTAAAGACTGGAGAAATACATCATAAATAATGCGAAACTGGCTAAATCCGATGGAAAAAAATACGTATATGACATGATATGATAAGGCATTTTTGACGCGCCTATAAACGAATGTTTCAAGGCGCAAAGTGGCAAGGGAGGGGGAATAGGGGGGAGACAAAGACAACGATCCTACTAGGTTCAGGGGTCATTCAGATCGCGTATATCGGATATTACAGCACGTCCCCTGACAGCTTTATTAGAATAATGCTGTATACACTGGAAGACGGGGATGAGAATGCTAGACGATTGATTTAACATTTTGTATTCAGATTTAGATTAGAAAATGAATAATTACTCGGAGCACGCATTTCTATCCTGTGCTTGATTTAGATAATCGTCGCCTAATTTGAAAGTGAAAAATACATGTAAGCTTCTAATGCAGTCCATTATAGCTTTATTGAGACAGGATGCCACGGGCACCATTAGCAGTAAAACATAACAACTGTTCTCCGTGGACGGTGAACTCCCATCTAGTCTGGCAGCTTATCCACAGACTCTCCTTCTGTGGAGTACACCACAAGTTGGGGTGAGAGAGTTTCGGAGCTTGGCGCGTGATTAGGGGAATGTATCAGTCCAAATTCTGAAATGAGGTCTGTGCTGTGCAGCCAAGAGTCCTCCACGGCGAAACGCATTATCAATCATCATCTGTACCTTTGACCCGGCTCACAGGCAAACATCCACGACAACATGTAACAAATTACTGCGATGAGAGTGGCCGCGAGCGAATGCCAACTCCGGTTAGTTAGACCGCATCGTCCCTTAGCAAAATAGGGCCATCATTTTGGCAAGTGCAAAGTCACATTACTGTTAATGAACTGATAAGTCACTGTGCAGTAGCGGCCCTGCCAAACCACGACCCACACATCTGACTTTCACATTTGAAAACGTATATGAAGGAACAGTGAGGTGACAGGGGAAATGCACTCCCTGGAGGCGGTTGCAGGAAATGGCCTGGGTACTGTTCAATCTAATACACGACATAATGCTCCTTCGATCTGTGCAGTGATCCCATCACTACATTAATGTGTTCAAGGCATTGTTGATGTGTTGTTTTTATGCCATTGTTTTATTGGTGGCTATATGTGTATGAGCAGGACGTTCTGTTGTACTCAGAAAGCTAAAAGCGAAAAATAGGGGCATACCTCTCAACTCACACGCTTTTGGCTGGTGTCACCCGCCTTGTAAACTGCTGACTCACCGGCTAAGCCACCTTCACGCCCATTCGTTTCAATGGGCCTCTCACCCGCCAAAAATAAAATCGGGTGTTTTCACCCGCCTTTGCGACATAAATGGTTGAGAGCTATGTAGGGGACTCAAGTCACCTACCACAACAGAGAAAGAGCATGCAAATGGCAAAGGGGCCTTGCAAGGAAAGTAAACAGTGCCTATTAGTAACAACAGGAAAAAACAAAGAAAGGAATTGGCAACATTTGCAAGCAATTCATATACAACAGAAAGGATGGTAGAAGGATTAGTTGTCCTAGATGTAATGCCATTTTACCCCTCCCTTCATGCAATGCGGGTAAATGTGATGTGTTCACATACAAATAATGGATATAGCGTATACAAATGCCAGGAATTAATTAGGGGCTACAGCAGCGTAGTTAACTCCAAAAAGAGAGGTACATAAAGGGGGGAAGGCATACGGATTACACATACCTGCCCATGTTGTACTATTTAAACACTGCATTCCTTCCACAAAGGCACATATACACTTTGAGATACACTATTTCACAAAGCATGTTCACAAAACATTTTCCTTTTCACCTCCTGCCTCTCTTCCTCCCTCCTCTGCTAAACCTCACAGCTGCTGAGATTGTTGTCCAGGCCCCTTCTGTGTCCTCCTGGGTCCTGGCCTCCCACACCCAATCGCCTACAGCCTTCGCCCCTCCTAGTACTTTGCCTTGGCACCCACTGGCCTGTGCTACCACAGGTTTGCACTCATCTATTTATTGCTGGTATTTCACTCCACCTAGGCACTTACAGCTGTTCACTCCCTAGCACTTCTCACCTGATTCACCTAGCACCTACCTCCTTCTCTCCCACTCCTTCTCTTTCTTTGCACTTGCACGTTCTGGATGCTCACAAGGCCTAGTAGGTTTGCCTCTATCTTACAGTGCTATATCTAATTTTACTCCCATGTTCACTCCCTCTGAAGCCCCGTGGCTGCTTTGGAACACGATTTACTTGTATAAGCACCCAACAAATGCACAATAAATAAATAAATAAAATAAACATACAGAAACAAAATTACAAATATTTAAAGAAAATACAATTTTGTAAAAATTCACAAATAGATACACTAACCGGATGAAAGGAGGAGCACACCGTTGGTTTGCTTAACTAACACAGTTGGCAGAACATAATCTTCAACTTAAATCTGCCTGATAATATTGCAGCTCTCCTGGGCTGTTCAATTAACTTTACATTCCTTTGTTTTTTGTTAAAAAATCAGAATATATCATGTTACAGAATATCACAGGACAAAAAGGAAAAATACAGGTGCTATTTCACACTTGCAACTTGCTGCGTACCCTCACCACAAAAAGTTAAACAACAAAGTTTTACCTTCTAAAAATAAATAACCTGCTGTAGTTTTCCTTATCATTGCACTTACTCATCAAAAAGAGTCCCCAATAACAGATATCATTACCTTATCAACATAAGTTACTGGCAAACGTCACTGACCGTCCGACCAAAAAAAATGACCACGTTATGACCCACTCATCCACATGTCTGAAGCTGAACAGAAGCCCGCCGCAGCACTGCAGGAGCAGTGTCCCACCAGGGGAGTGAAGCAGGAGCTTCCCCCCACGTCGAGGTAGGCCATTGGGCACCTTTCCTCCGCTTGCTATGATCCAGAGCCCCCGGCACCGAAAAAGCGCTGACTTATGCACCTACGTCTCCCTGATCCATTGATGCCCACTGCTTGTTGCAGTCGCACGCTCCGCGTGTAATCTCATAAAAAAAGGCATTTTTGTGTAAGCTGCGCTCACTATGGCTGCCATTCCAAGATGGCCGCGCTCCCCTCATAGGCAATTCGCTCCTCGCCCTGCTGCTGCCCGGCCTCCTAAAGCCTCGCCATTGGTTGCTCCTGTCTTAAAAGCAGCAAATCAACTGCCGGCTGGCGTAGCCGTCCGCCTCCACGAAGGCCGCCGTACAAAGGCCTGCACCCTGACCCAGCCTGTCCACGCCTTCCACGCCGTGGGACGGAACCACTGCACAACGACCACCCTGCCCCTGCATGTAGACTCGAAGGTACTTTGTAAACTCTGCTATGCATGCTAATCTAACCTCCAAGGCCTATCACTCAGACAGCAGCTCCCAGGCGCTAACTGCTCTTGATTCAACTGCTGTTCACCTGTGCTAGACCCATCTCAACCATGCCACCCCTGGATAAAGGCTTGCAGATCGTGGTTCCCACTATGCCCACACCACTAGCCCTTGCCATCCTACCTGATACTCGAATCTAGGTAATGCATTATACTGAATGTGCTAGGCATTGCATCTTATTGAATGTGCTGATAGTCAAATTTAAGTACTGCATTTATTGGTACTACGTACTAATGCACCCTTCTGCATTAAGGGTTTGAGCCACGACATTGCGCCCCATTGTATGCTCTTTGTAAACTTGTGTGATACTCAATGCTCGCTACTTAACTGTGTCACCTCAGTGCACACTGGCCTTACTCTGCGATTACTGTGTCACCTTTTTTGCCTCTATGCATGACCTCGGACCTTGTGCCCTGATGTACTCCATTCAAAATGTGACCTCAGTGCATGTGTGCCCCTTATTGTGATTTCGTATTTAGGTGCCTTGATGTACTCCAGTTAATGTGTGACCTCAGTGCATGTGAGCTGTGCTGTGCCTTATGGTCGCCTCCAGACCACATTTGAATTGTGTTGTGCCTTATGGTCGCTTCCACACTGCATTTAAACTGTGCTGTGCCTTCTAGTCACATCCAGACCACATTTGAATTGTGTTGTGCCTTATGGTCGCTTCCACACTGCATTTAAACTGTGCTGTGCCTTCTGGTCGCATCCAGACCACATTTGAATTGTGTTGTGCCTATGGTCGCTTTCAGACCACATTTGAATTGTGTTGTGCCATATGGTCGCTTCCAGACTACATTTGAATTGTGTTGTGCCTTATGGTCGCTTCCAGACCACACTTGAATTTTGTTGTGCCTTATGGTCGCTTCCAGACCACATCTGAATTGCGTTGTGCCTTATGGTCGCTTCCACACTGCATTTAAACTGTGCTGTGCCTTCTGGTCGCATCCAGACCACATTTGAATTGTGTTGTGCCTTATGGTCGCTTCCACACTGCATTTAAACTGTGCTGTGCCTTCTGGTCGCATCCAGACCACATTTGAATTGTGTCGTACCTATGGTCGCTTTCAGACCACATTTGAATTGTGTTGTGCCATATGGTCGCTTCCAGACCACATTTGAATTGTGTTGTGCCTTATGGTCGCTTCCAGACCACACTGAATTGTGTTGTGCCTTATAGTCGCTCCCAGACCACATTTGAATTGTGTTGTGCCTTATGATCGCTTCCAGACCACATTTAAACTGTGTTATGCCTTATGGTCTCTTCCAGACCACTTTTGAATTGTATTGTGCCTTTTGGATATGTGCCTAGCCAACATACTGTACTTTGCCTATGCACCTAGTTTAGAGACCATGCCTTGCCTGATCTGTGCCTAGCCTAGACATCACAGACCTTTTGTGGATATGGCGATCCCATTATATATACCTGTGCCTTACTCACCAGTACCCTTGCCTGCCTGACACTCAGCTACACCTTGATATCAGCCCAACCCTCTGAATCTGTTGCTATCTGGCGCTACCCTATGTCACTGATGCCCCTTATTGGCCAATCCTCCGCACGGTGCCCCAGCCCTAGCGTCCTTATTATGCTACTTTGCCTTACCGCGATCATGTTCCCCTTTTGTGTCATGCAAAGCAATATACCTTGCATTGGTAACAGCTACATAGCCCATAAAAATGGTCTAGCTAGACCTGCCTGCCCAAGACATCACCCTATCATCTGCCCCACACCATTCTTGCCTACCACACCATCCTTCTTCCCAGTAGATAACAGAACTAATCTCACAAATATCTCCACTCTCTACAAAAATGAGATTACATGCGCTAAGAAAGAATCTCTTAATTCCAGGATCTCTCAGGCAGGCTCTAGCACAAAGGAGCTCTTTAACATCCAAAAGGAATTAGAAAACCCCATTCCTCCCACAGATACCTGCACAAAGGATAAACCATGGTGCACAGAGATCCAGAATGCCCTTGCTAACAACATTTCAGGGCTCCAAACTAAAATTGAAAACAAACAACAACAACTCACTTATGGTCCTACTTCCAGTTCCACCCTTCCTCCACCCACCGCCACTAGCTCAGGCTTCACTTTCAAAAAGGTATCCATACCTGAAGTGTAAAAATGATAGCATCTTTGAAACCCTCGAACTGTAAGGGGGACAGTTGCCCCACACAGATCATAAAAGATGCAGCCAGGGATCTTTCCCCCTTCATTACCAAATTAATAAACCTGTCATTCTCCGATAACACGGTCCAAAGTAATCTGAAACAATCCTGGGTCCTACCACTGCTAAAAAAACAAACTCTCGAACCAGATATACCCACAAATTATAGACCCATTACTACTGTCCCATTCTTACTAAAAATTCTTGACAGAGTGGCCTATTTACAAATTCAGGATTACCTTGAGACAAACCAATTACTAGGAACTCGCCAATCTGGCTTTCGTCCTCAACATGGGACAGAAACGGCCCTTGTTGATCTCAAGTGCCAGATAGACAAACTCAAAGATAAAGGTAGGGCTGCCATCCTTCTTCTCCTCGACCTCTCCGCTGCCTTTGACTTGGTTGACCACAAAATCTTGTGCAACCACTTGTCATCGGCAGAACACTTCTCCCACTCTGCGGTCACATGGATCCAATCCTTCTTGGACAACAGGGCCATGCGGGTCTTCTCACCCCTAGCAGCGACCGACCCTATCCCCATTACTTGCATTGTCCCACAAGGATCTTGTGTCTCACCCACTTTGTATGATATATTCACAAAGCCCCTATTCGACAAGCTGGACAGTCTGGGTGTCACCTACACTAATTACGCAGATGACACCCAGATACTCCTCACTTTATCCGGCAATTACAACTCGGACGCCAACCGGATCAATTAAGTCTTCTCCATCATTCAGGCATGGATGGCCACACATGGCCTCTGCCTGAATGATGACAAGACCGAACTGTCCCTTGTCGGCTCACCTAATACCATCCGGAAACTCAGTCCCAGCTACACCAGCCTCACCATTGAAGGTAACACCATTCCCATCGCCAAAAGTGTAAAAACCCTTGGTTTCTACCTAGACACGAATACCAACCTCGCCAAACAAATTAATATGACCGCCTCAGCCACTGCCTACACTGGTAAACTAATCAGGGCCTGCAGACGTCTGATCTCCCCAACAACTGCCTCACTTTAGCCAGAGCACTCATACAATCCAAACTGGATTACTGTAATAGCCTTTATGTAGCTGCCAACAAAACGGTAATCAATAAATTGCAAGTTCTACAAAACAATGCACTCTGTGCCGCCCTAAATATTCCCAGAAGAGAACATATCTCGGCTACAAGAATTTCATGCAAATGGCTCTCCATCCAACAAAAAATAGACCTAAAAACCATATGCCTCACTTACAAAGCTCTTAACCACCTACCCCCACCCTATCTAACCAATAAATTCACATTAAGACAGAATGCTAGAACCACTAGATCCTCTAATACACAACAACTGACGGTGCCCAAATACTCCCTTAAAAGAGCCGGTGGATCCAGCTACCCAGTTCTAGCCTCACAACTGTGGAACACCATTCCACTGGATATCAAATCCACCCTCACCTTCCAACCTTTCAGAACTAAGGTCATCACTTGGTTACTCAATAAATAACCAACTATGTATGTTTGCCTAATGTATGAATGTATCCTTTACTATGTCTGCTTGTTACTATCTCTGCACTAACTGCTTTCTTGTCAACTATACATATGCTGCACAATTGTACAAATGTTCCTCACCTTTGCCTGTAACTTGATGTTTAAGCTCCCATATACCCCTGGGTCAGGAGCGCTATACAAAATAAATAAATAAATAAAATAAATAAATATAGCACGCAGACAGACATCAGTTTAACTTTTTGCAGTTTTAAGTGCAATTAAATTGTTTAAGTATATGGCAACTGCATTTTATTTACTTGATAGACGTTGTATGACACTTCTTTGTTCGTACCTGTTAACACAGCCTTTTCACTGCTGTAATTTCGAAAGAAAAGGCCTTTCTCTCAGGGCCGCCAGTATTTAGAGCTCTATTGTGCTGTGGAGAGTTGCATTAACAATTAATGCATAGAACCAAAAAAAAATAACATCTAGCCCACAGACTTTTGTTTGCAGAATGGCAGCCAGCCCTTGGAAATTACATGTGTGCAACCACTGCCACTCCTACATCATTGAACCAGCAAGGGAGCACATACCAGGAAGCTGTCCTGCCTGCTGGCCATTGGCAGAATTCCACATGTGCTGCCCCGGCTTTTGCATTCAAGGCATCACCAGGCACAGTGGTGCAACCTGTTGCTGTAACAGCTTACACAGTGGAAGCTGGCAAGCAGTGTAAGTACTTAGAGGAAGGCAATCCAGATGGCACAACAACCCCGGCCCATGGGTATGGGAGACTGTGTGTTGTCTGGACTCAAGCATACCACACACTAGGAAGGTGTTTCCACTTCAGTCCTTCATGCGTGTGCAAAAGAAGGTAACAGCTGCCCAGGGGGCTAACATTGAAAGGGAACATAGATAACACCTGTTAGGCAGAATTATATGCAGTACCCTTTGGGAACACCCCACAGAATTAAGACTAAAAGCGATAGTATAAATTCACCTTTGGTACAAGCCTGTACTACACAGTAAAAGTGGTAGCGATGGCTGAGCAGCCAGACTTATCTCAAGAGCAAGCGAGCAGTAGCAATAGTTACACAAAGGACAGCAATTACTATGATTCAAACAAGCACTGACTCAAGGTTTCTAAGTAAAATAATATACATTTATTTACACATCAGTTGTATAACATTTCACTAAAGTAAAGCAGTTTACAAATCACACTCTTAATACACCACACCACTCCCAATACGTTCCCGACAAGTTAAGCTCACAAATGAAGTGGGAGCAAAATGGCACTCCAGAAATTTAGAAGGGAGGGAAAGACAAAGTTAGGCAGACATGAACAGTACCAACAGGTAAGTAAGCAAGGAAATCTAGAAAGAGGAAATACAGTGATGGAATCAAATCAAAAATGCTCAGGGCCAAAATCAATAGGACAAAAGTCTTTTTCTCAAGATCACACAGCTCAGTGTAGTTCGCGGTTAAGTCTTTGCCAAGAGTTCCGGATGAAGTTGGCCGGCAGAAAAGTTAGTTTAAAGAGTGGAGAAGGAAAAGCCCTCGGATTGGAGAAAGATTTCAAGCACTTTCACTGTAGCTGAAAGAAACGAACAACCGGATTTGCACAGTACCTTTAAATGGAGAAGACGCTGTAGCTGCGGCGGCCGTTCCTGGCAGTTCCTGCAGGCTCACGGTTCCTGAAGCGACTGTCGCACTGACATGACGTAGGAAGTCTGGAGGGTCCTGCACTGTCCTGCACTGCCCAGCAGAGCAAAGCAACACATAAAAGGTGCACTCCTTAAAACTCAAGTAGGGTCTGACCTTCCTGGCTATCTGGCCCACTGTAGCTCTGTACAGCAAATTCTACCAGAGGAAGGAGTCCTGGTTTGCAGTTTGGGCAAACTGGTTGGTCCCACCAGCTAAGGGGAAGAAGATTCCTGGAGGATCTTCTCTGTCGTTGGAGTTCAAGGGTTCAGACCTGAACCAGGGCTTCACCGGACGGTTCAGTCGTGGTAGGGGTCTTCTTCCATCAGCTCCTCGTCGGTTCTTTCGTTCCAGTGGCGACTCTGCCTTTCCAGACCCAGAGACCTGTTTTTTATACAGTTTTCCCCCATTCACACAGCCTGGCTGTCAATCACACAGCAGGGTGGCTGTCCCACCGGGACAGTCACCACAGCCAATCAGTTCAGAGTGCTACATGGGTCTCCAAGGAGACGCTGTCCAGGGAGACCTAAACCCCTCCCTCACATCCTGTCCCCCCCAGACATACAGGTGCCTAAGAAGCCTGCGAAAATACAGTGAAAAAAGGAACCAAAACTGTTTCGGCGCGCAGAGTAAAGCACGAGAAGACATTTTCAAAAAGAAATGGCAAATAAACCCAACCGGAACCGAAATAAAACATTTATGGTCTAGCGGGTTTAAGTTCGAGGCTACCAAGATAGCCTTAAACAATGCCAAGGTTATTTAAGACAACCACAGTAGGAAAAATAGGGTAGTTACCACTGCCACCAGCTAAGTCTTGATGAAAAGGGAGCGAAACAATGCTCCAAGAGAAACATACAAAAAGGGATGAGTAATAACCCTTTCCAGTACTCCATGCAAGATGGTTTGTACTGGGTCTGTGGATTTAAAAGACTAGTAAAGTCAATGGCAACTTTATATGTGCTGGGAGACAGTTGCCAGTCCCAGAAAATGGAGTCTGAGTTGGGAAGTCGAAAAGACAACCCTGTGTCACTGCACTGAAGGTGCTGTGTAACACACAGTAAAAAGATGAGTAGGTGAGCCTCCACAGTCTATGAACCCAAACACGTTGAACACACACAGCAAAACCCATGTAAGAGTGGGAAAAAAGGCTCACACTCTTACCATGTGAAAAAAAAATCCTAGAAATCCAGCAAAGCTGCTGAGGGACTCAGTAGGTAAGGGAAATTAGCCATTCTGGAGAATTCTCCCAACAACACCTAACAATTTTGGCAAAAACAGAGTGGCAAAGTGTCATAATGGAAATGGATCCAGGCAGAAAGTGAGTTATTTCTTGCATATTTAGGCTACTGCACGTAGGAGGGCAGAATTTTGTCTGGCTTTCTCACTGTCTCCACCCTCCCCCTTGTAATTGGCTGAAACAGTCAGATGTCTCTCTGCCTATGTCTCTGGCAGCCGTTTCCACTTGCCTTCCTGACTGTAAACTAAAAGCACCCTACAAGGAATCCACTTTAAGACCAGTTTTGGGGGCTGGTTGATGCTCAGTGAGTAGTTTTACATTGATTTCAATCTGTTTTTGACCTCCATCAGATGTTTTTGTTGAGGGAATTGTGTGCTTTTTGCAAATCTTGTTTTGCCTAGTTTGTGGTATTCTGTGTGGTTTATCGTGTGTGTTTATTTGTGGACTCCCACCCCGTTTTCTGAGCTGGTCTGCATCTAGAGTGTTCAGTCTATGGAGAGCAGTCCTTTATTTGTTTCTGGCTTTCTAACTGTCCCCACCCTCCCCCTTGCACTTGGCTGGAACAGTCAGGTGTCTCTCTGCCTCTGTTCCTGGCCACCATTTCTACTGGCTACAGAACTGACTACGCAAACTGCCTTTTCCTAGACAAACCAATGTTTCAGCCAAGGTAACTGCAAAGAATCCAAAATGCTGCAGCCCGCCTGCTCATTAGCCTACCTCCCAGAGAACACATCAGCCCTACACTGTGAGCCCTCCCTTGACTCCCTATTGGCCAACACACTTCCTTTAAAGCCATATGCATCACCCACCAGCCAATCCACATTACAGGGCCGGAGTTACTTCAAGACAAAGTCATCCACTACCACCCCTCAAGGACTCTCAGATCTGGCACACCATCTCTCTAGTAGTCCCACAGTACAACTATTCCAGACTCTGTGGATCCTCTGTCTCCATCCAAGCACTTACCATCTGGAACTCCCTATGCCTTCACAGTTGCAATACTGACAATCACCTGGCATTCATAAAGGCCCTCAAAATCTGGTGCTACCCTCTCTCCTCTTGAAACCTTCCCCCACTCTACACTCTCGATAGGCGTACATAAACCGGACCCGAACTCAATAACCCTCCTATCGGCCACTAACCCACGGATGCTATCACAATGTGACAAACTCTTCCTTCCAAACACAACAAGACTCATACCAATACCCCATGATGCCGGCAGCATTCGCAGCGGCACACTGTGACACACTCTTCCTTCCCAAAAACAACTAGACTCACACCTGTGGGATATATGTACCCACTCAGCTGTACTCCCTTCCATAACCAATCTGCACTTCAGCAGAAGCAGAAAAATGGCTGTGCTGGCTCAGGTGAGCACCACTGCCTCACAGCAAAACTGCATTTTTCAACTACAAAATGAAGGCTACACCATCTTGCCAAGCACATATTGGGAAGAATGGAACAAGGGGGCACACTGAGAAAGCCTGCCAGTGTGTTTCTTATGTGTACAAAAGAAGGGGAGTGAAAAAGAAGCACTGCTTTGCTGCAAGCCCAAAGTTCTCATTGAAAAAGGGAAATATTTACATTTAAAAATTATGCCGCTCTGAGGCTCTTTTCTTCTGAATCCTCATCACACTACTTTTATTAAAGAGGCCCTGCCATGCCCATCCACATTCACATTGTGCTCCAGCAGACAAAAACAGTATCCCTGAATGACAGGCTGTTGGTCAGCTCTGAAGAGTTCAAAAGAAGCTTTACTTCAGCTACACAGGAAACGCTTTACTTTTGGGCTACAAAATATCAAAGATGAATGCGTCAAAGAGGCCCTGGCTCTCTAGGCCTATGTCAATTTCAGTGCATCTGTGTTTAAACAAATTGCTGTATACAAGAAACTAACTATGGCTAATAAACAATGTGGAAATTCAGCGGGAAGAGAAAAATCAAATTTGAAAGGAAAAATGTCAGCAGTCACCACATGTTTAAATGTACTTTTGCAAATAAAGAAACATACTTGTTAAAAAGTGTATGTTGGACAAGGCCCTGCCCTTTATCTAGCAATGTAAAGGGGTGTTGTGCTGTGAAACATATCAGGGCGATCTTATTCAACAGGCTTTATTCTGATTTATAACAAAAATAAATAAAATAAGGAATTAAATTGCATTGGCTACATGGCTGAAAACAGCCCCAAACAGGTTTCTGTTTGGAAGTTGCCAGCAACAGAAGGCCCCTCAAAGTAGATGCTAGAACACACAAGTGATCATTGCTACCTTGGCAGACTTTGTCTGGGCTGAGGCCTCTTACAATGGTACGTCTGGGACACCAACCTTTGAAGTGGAAGCGGCCATAAACATTCAATCACACTGGGAAGCCCCCACCCCACACTGGGCTGAATTGACAGTTGGTGTAGCTGAAGAGAAAATAAAATGGTCCCAGTGAAGGACAAAGGCCCATTTGTTTCAAAAGACTATTTAATTAAGAAACCTTTAAAGACAGTTATTTGTGCAACAGAAATTCGCAGAAATGTAAAAAGTTAACAGTTATAATGTATTTTTGTGGGTATTAATTTAAGACGTTTTAGGCTTCGCTGCCACCTTGGGAACAGAAATGGCAGAGAATTGGGTATTATGAGGAAAGTGTACATGATGCCAATGTAAAATTCAATACTGACATGCCTGATGATAATCCATACACATGTGTAAAGTTATAGAATTTTAGGGCAAATATTTCACACCAAAAATGACTAAAATTCATTAGAAGGGTGAAGCAATGTCTCACAAACTGGAGAGTTGGACTGGTATGTTCTGCATAAAATATGTAACCTGCTTATGTAATTTGTTAAAAGGCCCCAACTGCACAAATGTGCCAATTATGGCAAAACTGGATTTTGGCTAAAGTAACTGTGGGAGGTTCTAGACATTATAAAACTCACATCATGAATCTGACATCATGCCCTTGAAACCCAACCAGCTGAGAGGAAGGCTGTAACTATCACCCCTGACCAATCCAGTTGTTTAGAGGCGTGCTTAGCTAAGCCTGCCCTACCATATAATTCTGTGATGTCACCATGCTTTATAAAAAGGGTGGCTGACAGAATACAGACTCTTTCCTGAATTTTCCTGCACCTGTGTTCCTGATCTTCTACATTCATCTTGCCAGATTCCAGATCCCACTGCTAAGCCAAGGCATAACTGATTCCAGATTCAACTGCAAAGCCAAAGCATGGCTGATTCCAGATTCCACTGCAATGCCAAAGCATTGCTGACCATCGCAGTAAGGCCTCAATCCAGGAATACCACTCAGAATCCCAATAACCAAAAGGAAAAGTGGTGTTATTCTTTTGGGAAACTTCCAAGGCCAGCCTGGCTTTTTGTCCACTAACTGCATGCCCGCTGCAACACTGCCTTCCAGCTGTTCTGATTATCTGGTGACCAGACAGGCCCAGCTGTTGTACTACTAGGAGAGTCCACCGCTACCTGGCGACCCGAGCCTTGGAGTCCAGAACCCGGTTGACTGTTCCTAATCCCAAATTTAAGAGCGGACTGTGAGTATCCCCCATCCCATAACACATAGTCTACCCCATCTTGATTTTTGTCTTTGTTCCACTCTCTAAGCAACCCTATCGATACCCTGATAACTTGTATAGACTGTTCCAATTGTATGTTTATTTTATTATCTCTCACCCTGCCAAAAAAGCGCATTACAATTCACTGCTTTTCACCTGTTTTTTGAAAAAAACGTTTTGGCATTTAAAACTGCAAACTAAACAAATTGCAATATATATATATATATATATATATATATATATATATATATATATATATATATATATATATATGAAATTAAGTGAAACATCTTTGTTAAAGGGATGTTATGATTAAGTTGAACTAATACAAATCTATGAAATTCAGTGACGATTACATCACATATTAAATTAATTGCTGTAAAAAAGTTCCTACAAGGGGTTGTGTTCCTTTACCAATATTTTTTCAGTAAATTTCATAGGTTTCTATTAGTGCAACTTAACCATAACGTCCCTTTAACACATTTCTTCACTGAATTCCAGAAGTTTTTATTAGTGCAACTTAACCATAATGTCCCTTTAACAAAGTTTGTTCACTAAATATCATAGGTTTGTATTACTGCAACATAGCCATAATGTCCCTTTTGATTAATTAATTTGCTTTTTGCAAAGAGAAAAAAAAAACTGTCAAAAGTTTTTCTCCACAATTGCAGCATAAACCTCCCATTTCAAACATAATATTATAGAACATCAAAAAACTTTGTAAGTCAATGCTTTGCCAATGCCAAAACCACTGTGAACCACTTTCTCAAAATTCTCAAATTCTCCAAAGTCCTCTACAAATTCCCAATATTCTGCTTCTGAAATTGCCTGCATGTTATAACTCACTCTTAAGCAATACAAATCTACTATGTAGAAACATTCTTAATACAATGATACAATATAATATACAGTTTTATTGGCATATATAAACATCACTAAACAAATACATTTTTTCATAGTTTCTACAATTGAAGAACATCCAAAGTACTTGAAATCCTATTGGCAGCCACCCACCACACAAACAATTAACTACCAAACATAAAGCAAATACAAACGTTCCACCTTCTCTCCTCATTAATCTTCCTCCATTCCTAGTACTAACTCTGAACTCACAAGCAGTATCTATGTTTTTCACTACTAACATAGAACAGTATATGCAATGGCTGGAGGACAATTATCCTACAGAGGGACAATGCACCAGAAGAAAATACACCAAAATTAGGATTTTGTAAGTACATTCTATATATTCATGTAAAATTAGACTAACAGTTATATTTAAAGGAACAAATATCAGTCACCAAACACATATAATGTATCTATCTACTAACAAACTATCAAATGTTTAAGCAAGCATCACTAATATTTATTTATAAGTATATTATATCTTCAATTCTTTAAACATATTTCAAATATTGTCAAACAGATGAGGAAGCTATTCAAGTCTCAGGAATATTCAAACAAGAAGCACCACAACGCTTACCCACAAATCTAATTATGAATTCCTTAACAGAATTAAAAGAACTATAAATTAATATTCCAAAAGATGTACAATCAATGAAAAAGGTCATAGAAAATGTATGACAAATCATGGACAGTACAAATTCAAATAATTGGGCTAGAGAAGAGGATGCATCATGTGTTCCACCTAAATTAAAGAAAAACCCAAAACCACATCCCCACCTAAATAAACCTGTTTTCAACAAACTTTGTTTGCATATTTAATAATAATAATAATTTATTGTGATTTAGTTTTCATAAAACTTTACACATAAAATATCTTAAATAAGAACATGATTATAGCAAAAATAGGTAATTAACAGAAACATTCGATAAAAAAAGAAAGATTTACAGAGAAAAGGAACAACATTGAATTCTCTCAATATACATATCATTAAGAAAAACCTTTTTCAACTATGAACACTTGTATGTATTACATGAATGTATAAAAAGTATTTAAAATTGTACAATAACTTGTACAAACACTACACGCAATACATCTTTAAAATAGTCCACATTTAATTTGTTTTCCAAAAATGTTCTATATTCGCAATTACGAAAAAAAACAATGACAACCCATGTATGGTAGATGGTAGCTGTGGCCAAAGGTTAGTGTGTGTTCTTTTTTAGAAACCAATTATAAAATATTAATAACAAAAGCAACAGTAAAAAGAGTACTTAAACAGAGTACTTTTTCCCCATTACATCTACAGCCACGGGTATAGTTCTTCAAGCCTGTGGCTAAGAACCTCCACAGTCGTTGCAGCGGTTAACCATGCCTCCAAAATCCAACAGCCCATTGCACAACACTGTAGCCGTGGTTATTCATCTATGTTTAAAACATTATATCCTTTTAAAAGAAAACATGATCAATTGAAAAACAAACTTTAATAAACACAATTTAATACAATAGTTTTGATGACCCTCATATCTTGTATGCAGTGCATCACATGCACTATATAAGATACAACATTCATGCGCACAACACTGTTGTTCTCTTTGCAAATACTAATCATTGGGACATTGGGAAAGAAATCCAACTTGGATAAAAAAAAAGCATACAATAACATAGAAAAGTACAAGAAAATACCACTACAAGAAACAAACATGGATATATAAACTGGGTGAGATTATACAAATGATGTTATACTGGGTGGTTGCACCAAATGGGATGGGGAAGGTTAAGTAAACTTGGAGAACAAGAGAGAATAGGCTGGGATAATACAACTTGGAGAACAAGGGATAGAAAACAATCACACAGGTACAACAACTAGTACTGTAAGGTTTTAGAAAGTAAGACTACTACAGATAGTGATGTGTTGCCTATGCCACTCCTGCTTCTCCTGAGACATGTCATCTTCCCTCTTGACTGCAGCTGTGAAAGGTGGTTGTGCAAAATCAACCACAACACATTAAATGTGCTGCTAGCAACAGCCATAGTCTTAAAACATCTGCAGCACTGCACCACTCCATGGAAAGAATCATCAAAAATGCTAGAAAAGAACAAAGCAAGCTTTCCATACATGTGCTGCTCCCATCTCCAACAAAAACAATATCTTTTGAATATGGGTTGGCCTTTCATGGGAGTTAACTGTACAGCATCTACTGAAAATCCACTGAGATGATGATAATGATGCAGCTACAAGAACAAGCAAAAATAAACAAATTACAAAAGTGAACTTGCGGAACCCCATCAATTAAACTACCTCACAAAACACTCCACACACAAACCGTCAACCTTACTAACATAAATACAAAAGCTAAATGTCCACATTTGTAAAACTTAAAAAACCCATAAAAAAATATTTGGCACTCAAACACAGCAAATGAAACAAAAATACGGAACACCATCTGATAGCAGTCATTACTATAACTAACACACACAATACTGCAAATAAACCTTCAAATGTGTGAATATTTGTTATCACTTACTTTCCCATCTGCCACACTCCTGTCATGTGCACATTGCAAAAGAATGAAACAGCAGGCAATGGTGGATTTTATACTTTCTAAAACACATACCTAAAAAAGAGGACTATAGACCGATAAAATGACTAAAATAGATGACACATTTTCAGCACAACCTATCACTAAAAATTACACAAATACAAAAGTAACAAAAACCAATATCAACAATGAAACTGACAGAGATCTATTTTTCCCCACCTAGCTTTGTCCCCGCAGCTACACGTACAATTTTTTACAAGCCCCAAAATCAAACTAAATTGCCCATCAAACCTTCAAATAAAATAAGTGAACACCTAAGTACATAAAATAACACACACAAATAAAGTTTTGTACTGTATAATCCACATAAAAATATCATTATTGCACAGTTAATATATGTCTATAGATGCAACTTTAAATATACATGTTGTTACATGCACACCCAATAAAATGACAAATAGGGTTGAGGCGCCTATGTGCATGCTTTTTAATAGACATGGCTACAAAGACACGATTTCCCATTTGAGGTGAAGTAGCCGTGGCTGCACAGGGTCCCACATTTACCTGTGGGTAACAACGCTGTGCACTGAGTGGCTGCTGGATAGCTGCGGTTAAGTACAACAGTATCATCAACCAATCAAAAACTTCATCATACCCACCATGCTCATACAAACTACTAAACAATTCAAACTAGGAATGATTTTCCTGGAAACAGAGAAAAACTGCAGATATCATGGCTGGTTTGAAAACGGTGTGGCTAATTGGAGACAGTTGGCTGTTTTGTTTGCTGGCTTTTTGTGGCAAACTAAATATTAACATGGACCTGGGTTTGAGAGATGTTAAATGGTTTGGATTGTGGGGAATGTGTTTTTCCAAATTTGTTCAGTATTTGTTCAGTCTGAGAAGTACAGGACAGCCAGATGTCACAGTAATTTATTGTGGAGGCAATAATATGGGGAACGTATGAGGTTTGTCCCTTCATTTAATGATGAAACAAGACATGGGAAAACTAATGGAATTTCCTCACACCATCTTTATCTTTTCGAATTTGACTCAGAGGCAAAAATGGAGATGGACCACCAGATTTAATGGTAACATTGAGGAATCCCAGAGAAATGTTAATAAAGCTGTTTCAGCATTCATGAGAGACCACAACCATTTATGGATTTCGAACAACAACATACAGCTCTACATGGCAAATTTATATAGACATGACAGAGTACACCTAATCGATAAAAGAAATGCAGTGTTCTTTCATAACATTAAAACAGAACTCCAGATGTTCTAAAATACTACACTCAGTGTTCCCCAAAACAGTCCTTTTAAGGACTACTTATCATATATAAATACACAAATATAATCAAAAAAGCAGCTACAGTTCATTGGGCCTCATTACGACCCTGGCATTAACCAATGGCGCTATTAGCGCCATGGTTAACGCCGGTAACATACTGAATCCGCCATGGTGAAATGGGGAATTACCACCCCATTCCAAGGTTGGCGGGGCAGTAATTTCCCATTTACCATTGGCCCTTCGCCATTCCAATTTTTGCCACTTAGGGATCAATGGGAATGGGGAAGGTGGTAATTACGGTACCACAAATTGCGGTACCATAATTACCTTCAAGGTCCCTTTGCGGGTCCCTACAATAACGGCTGGTGCAGACCAGCCATTAAGGTCGGGAGCCGCAAAGGGACCTTGTAGTAAGGCATTAAGGGGTTAACGGTGACGCAACCTTTTACAGCACCATTAACCCCTTAACACCTGGGTCGTAATGAGGCCCATTGACTTTTGTCATAATGGCAGTTACAAAACATTGGCTAAAAGGGGGGTTCATTTCAAGTTTTATACTACGATAGAACCTAAAAGATCAATGCAGTACAACACTACTCATGTACTAATATAAAGTAGCTGAAAAAAAAGATAGGAGAGAATAATACATAACTGTAAACTGAATAGGTAAACATTTCACAGCCACAAAATATAATACCATAAGTGAGAATACACATGATAAAATGCAGTGTATGTGCATCTAAAACTAGAGTATGATTGCTCATTTTTATATTCATTTTGTTAAACTATTTTCTTCAGTTTTTCTCCAAAGTCTCACATGTACAAAAGTCTGAAAACACACAGCCAAAATGAAAAAATACTCCCAAATACCTACCGCTTGAGTGAGTGATTTTTCATCCCCAACATCACAATACCTATCCATATAACTTTAAAAAAGTAATAAAACACTCACAACCCAAAATATATAGCCACAGGCACAGAACTACTAATACCCTTGGTTATCTGTAGTCTTACCATATCTTTGGGTATAGCCGCGAATAACAGAAGACCGTCCCTAAAAAAAAAAAACTTTCCTGTCCTCCATCCCTCACCAAGTGGTCCCATAATCTGTGCCAGCTTCCCCCACTCCCCAGATGGCCTGCTCACCTCCCATACCCTCTCCCTTGCCCCTCTAAACATACACTGTTTCTGTGACGCAGTTTGCTTTCAAATGTTGGCTATTCGCGGCTATAACCAAGGTTACAGAAAACATTTTCTTGTAAAAATGGTCCCTGGACCTCCTATAACTTCCAAATGTCACTCGCTGTCCTCAACCAACCTCCCCACCTCTAGACTAAAGTCATTTGCAATTATGTTACCTGCAAATAGCTTTTCTTTTCCTGTTATTAACGGCTATAACCATGGTTATCGCTCACAACATAAGAAAAACAAGATGGTGACTATTTAATTTATAAAAAAACACCAGGTTGTGGGTAAATCCCAGAGGTATCTCTATTTATGGGAAAGGGGCACCCCCTTCTCCGTCATATACTTAAAAAACAACTGCACGGAATAACCCCATACCACACATGAATAGCGAGTCAACGCTTCGAGCCCAAGTTATTTTGGACCTGGTCCAATCTTTACAGCAGTTTTGCCTTGTGCATTGGCACAAATTGAGCTTTGTTTCTCTATGGGAAAATGAGTGGGAAGTAGACCGCGCTTTTAGATATTTTTTTTTAATGTTTAATAACTTTTAAAGTTTTTAACAAAAGTTTACAAAACGTTGCAGTCTGGGGGGCAGCAGGTATTTGAATCACAAAATATCGGCCAAAATCATTACTCGAATCAAAAGCTATTAACAATAGAAATTTGAGGGGCTCTTATGGGAGTCTGACTCACCTTAACTATATAGCCACCCTATCATACATATAGGAGAGATACTCTTTAAAATGACTGTTTTGGGTATATTGGTTACAGTTTTTTCAATAACGCTGCATTGTTGACTGAATGTTCTGAATGAAAAATACAATTCCATCATCAGTTAAGTGTACTCCATCATTTCTATAAATGTTTGGCATGTAAAACTGGATGATGTTGTTGGAAATCCACATATGTTTCTGATCTCTGATGAAAGCAAAAACAACGTTATTAACCTTTCTCAGTGATTTCTCAATTGTGTGATTCAATTTGGTGGTCCACTTCCACTTTTACCACTGAGTTATATTGAAAAAATGAAGGTGGTGTGAGGGAAGAGTTCCAGGGGTTTTGCCAAATCTTGTTTCATAATTAAAGCCATGCCTCATATGTTCCCCAAATCATTACCTCTGCAATGAATGAGTATAACATCAGTCTGCTCTCTGCTTCTTATAGAAAATAGTTACAGAAAAACCTGGCACCATGTCATTCTTCAAATTCCAAACCATTGAACTCTAAAATCTGTATGTTGTTGATCGAAATCCATTCATTTAGATTAATGTCATATTTAGGCTTCTACAATACACTCATGAGTCACCCACCCCACAAATTTTGCCTTGAGACATTATCGGGTCAATTCATAGAATTCAGCGCAAAACAGCGTTTTGGTGCACTGTGTATTCATGGATTTCCCGAGCCATTTGCAGCCATGGCGCAGCGAAAATCCAGCAGCGCCAATAACACCCCCAAGAACGCCCCTTGCGCCAGAAAAAGCCATAGAAATCCCCAATATGGTGCAAAGGGCTGCGCTAACCCTGGACCAGCGTACAGTCCTCCTCCACCGGAATCGCGTGAAAAACTGTTCATAACCCGCTCGCTGCATCAAAACACGTGAAAATCTACTTGCGCACCACCTTGAATACGCGTACCCCGCTCGCGCCAGCCAAAACGCGTGAAATCTCCCTGCGCTCCCCCTTGAAGCGTACACTGCTTGCGCCAGCCAAAACGTGGGAAAATCTCCCCACACACTCCCTTGAACACACGTTCCCCGCTTGCAATAGCCAAATTGCATGATTTGTCCACTCGCTTACCCCTGAATACATGTACCCTGCTCGTGCCAGCCAAATCGCGTGATAAGCGCACTCGCGTACCCCTGAATACACGTACCCTGCTCGGGCCAGCCAAATCGCATGATAAATGCACTCGCATACCCCTGAATGCACGTACCCCACTTGTGCCATCCAAATCGCGTGATAAGTGCACTCGCGTACTCTTGAATACACGTAACCCGCTGCGCAAGCCAAATCCCGTAATAAGCACACCTGCGTACCCCTGAATACACGTACCTCACTCGCGCCAGCCTTATCGCGTGATAAGCGCACTTGTGTACCCCTGAATACATGTACCCCGCTCGCAGCAGCCAAATCACGTGATAAGTGCCCTTGTGTACCCCTGAATACACATACCCCGCTTGCGCCAGCCAAATCGTGTGATTAGCGCACTCGCGTAACCCCCCGAATTGTGCACCTGCGTGCTGAGGCCCTTGCGTGCTGAGTTACATGCAGTTTTATTGAGTGGCACAAAAGTTATAAGCCATCCAAAAACTGCTTTTCCCCAACCCTGTAATGCAGAAATAGGTACAGATGTCCTAGGACAGCTGAAGTGTCTGCGAACACCACAGGACTGCCCCAGGACATCTGGAGTGTTCGCGGAATGCCGGGGGGGGGTGAAACAACCCATTTGTTGGCTTCTTGTGGCCATATCCCATCCCATCCTGATCCCCCCACATCCCCAGAGATTGTTTGTTGAGTTTGACAATTGCAATGTTGCTTTTTTAATCTTTTCGCTGCGCTGTCCGCGGACCTCAAAAAAGTCTGTGAATCCAAGATGGCGGACGTTTCAGGAAAACTGATGCATTTCACGTTTTCTCTCCACCCGATCGGCGGGCGCGTCCCGATGTCCGCGGACCACGCAAAAGTCAGCCCATTTTTCTGGCCAATCAGAGGCCAGTCTGCAGACCGAACAGGGAAGTGACTCTGCAGTGCAGACATAGGTATCACAAATGTTTTTGCCTTACGTTTTGGTCATTTAAAAAAAAAAACTACTGGGTTGATTTACACCAAAATGACAAAAGCACACTTTCGGGACCAAGCCGCCACTCCTGCCGCAAATTTGGTGAAAATCCGTCCAGTGGTTTGGGCTGTAGCCATGACGGAAATGTTTTCAAATTTTGTCTATGGGAAAAAAAGAAATTTTGAGACCCCCCCATAACTTTGCCCTGCCTAGACCAAACGTCGCCAAACTTTGCAAAATTCGGAGTGGGCCATATACTTTTTTTGCAAAGTTTAGTGAGGATTCGCCCAGGGAGAGCAAAGTTATAAGCCACCCAAAAAGTGCTCTTCCTATGGGTTTAGGAACTTAACCATAACTACACAGCCACTACCAAGGGCTGTGTCATATTCACACTGCTTAGCACACCTAGAATGTACTGCATGTGGTTAGTGCAGTTTGTTTTGACCCATGCCCTACTTTCTATTTAGAAATTCAATAAATATCACATGGTTTCTCATCTCAATGCCAGGCAGTATTTTAAAGCATTTGTAATGTATACAACTACATGTTTTTACCAATTCTACCATTCAGTACTGAATAAGGGGTCCCACAATACTGTGAATTTCAGTTTGAAATGTGGGTGTATTGCACATAATACTCCCTCAACCCAAATTCATTCACTTTCAGGAAGCATGCATCTGTTCAGTTTCCTGCATCTGAGACACCACACGTATTCCAACAAATGATGTACCCTGCTGCATGTAGCACTTTGCAAAATCCTCACTCAATTGTTTATCTTTTATGCTCCTCATCACATTGACCTCACCATGGCAAACCACCTGCAGGTTTTTTTGTTGTTTTAAATTTCCTGAATCTGAGTGTATAGAGCTGCCACACACCAGGAGAGCAGGAGCATGGGGTCACTTTTGGCTTGTGGATATGCATGCCAGTTAGATGTGTTGGAGAGCAATAGAAGACACTGATAGACTCTGGGGATAAATGACCAGGGATGTTGGCCCCTGTCCCAATCGCCTGATGAATGCCTGCCAAACACTTTTCTTTCCCTGAAGAACCTTGCCATAATGGGCAAACATCCCAACACCCACCATTTCACACAGCACTTATGTCGGTTGTCAGAGGAATCAGAGTGTTCTTAGTCTGCCAACCAACATGCTAAGTATACGGAAATGCAGGCCCGGTTTTACACCAGATTGCACCCCAGGCAGGAAGAATCGTTGGCGCCCCCCTCACCCCTGACTGGCTCACGTCACTCCCAAACTACACCTCTGTCGTGCGAAAACCCCTCCTCAATATGAATAAATAATGCTATATAAATGAAGCTATTTTCATTACATTGTAATTCAAGTACTTTACAGACAAATTCTAATGTGAAAACACAGCTGTTGCTGCCCAAGTAAAATTGCTTTTCTGTCACCTGCTCTTAGGGAAGGTCTTGACTGAATGCAGTTTCAAACTGTCTGTACTGGCACACTGCGGTGTGACTAGCCTGCCGGGGTCTGAGGGCAGGGCCCACTGACCCTGTGTTGCAGGTGTTCTGTTCGTACCACCTCACATGTATTTCACAAGGGGCAATACTACACTAATCATATGAATCATTTTCTGATAGTAGGTTATCATTCCAAGATGGACATTCTGGTACACTCTTATTGTACTCTTTCAAAATACCTCTCTAAGAGTGGGAAAGGGGACAAATAGTACCAATGAGGATTCCTGTATGCTTAGCATTAAATCACAGAGCATTTCAGGTCTATAACAGTGATCAGAGATCTCTACTTTTCATAAACAAGTCTGTGATAAAAGGATTGTATGTGCGAATCTCTAAATGCATAACCAATGCATGGCTTGGTGCTCACGTCACGTTTCAAAATACTCACCCTAACATTAAAATGTTTGTAACCATGAACCATACATGCTCATTTGGACAGCTTAAATTGTTGGACATGAGTATTAAATGGCTGCAACATCAGCCACTCAAATGGGATACAAGGGCTCTTTTGCTTCTTTTTTTTGAAGAATGGTAGATGAGGAAGGGCTGGGTCTCACTGTGGGCATGCCCAACCCAATACAGAAACAAACAAGAGCAGGCCCATGATCTAACTGAGGTGGAATAAGCATCTCTTATTAGTGCTGACATCTAGCAAGTGAAAATCATGGCATGGCAGTGTAGAAAGGGCGTCTGGCCTAGTGGATGTACAATTTGAAGCAACTTCTTTGATTGCTTTATGTGTTTACGTGTGGGCACAGTATGGCATGCTCGTCAGAGTCACATACACAAAACATACCAGTGTGCTATAGTATGGACATTGGGCACATCGGACAACAACAGGTATATGTGCTGTTACATGTGGGAGCGCCACATAGACGCCATTAACCAACATGGTGGTGACTTGGGCAGTGCACAAATCATTGCCGCACACATATCACTGCACTGATTTGCCACAGTCTATGGTCTGCACAGTGACACAATAAACCCTGCTTTCCTATTCAAGGTGCCAAGTCACATTGGGTTGCCATCTGGTGTACGTGGTAGGCCTTGGCTGGCCCTGGCTTGTTTAGAAAATTAAAAGACCTTTGATACTAAGCTGATGCATTTAGTCCAAAGCAGACACTACAAGCAACAAACTGTCAGTTACCCTTCCCCGGGATGCACCATATGTAACTAAAAAGTAATATTGTTATATCAAATAAAGAGATATGAAAATAAAGAAAATAGTTTTACACTTTTCTGTGTGGCACGTTAATTCTCTTCGCAGAATGCATAGGTTTGATCAGCTAACTGATACTTGTGCTGGCCTGGTGAATATAAATGCCCCATGGTCAGTGAAATGTTAAGCACATACTGTATACAAACAATGGCTTGTTAAATGAGCCCTCACTTATAAATTGCCCAACTTGAAAGGCTGTTAGCGCATTACTACACGCAACACGTTACATGCCTTGTAACCCATTTAGTACTTATACGAGCGCAGGGCAGGAGGCTTTTGTTTACACTCCTTCCCGATTCCCTTGCTTGAAGAATTCTTAATATTCGGCAGCTCACACCCTTGCTATTGTTAAAGTGAGTCTTCTGAAGGAATGTGAGCCGAGGTTAAATGTGCACCCAATGTGTCGTTTAAGTTGAATTTAATAATGTTGCTGTATGATGCAATGATAAAATGTTTTTGGCCTCTACCCTATTAGCCTTGTGCATCAGTCAAAGGACATGAGCATTGCTTGAAATCAAACACGATTCAAGGTTAGAGTCGAATGGATCCAAAGTAGATGATTAAAGTGGCTCAGCTTTGAGGGCCTGTGGCAGTTCCCAAAAACAACTTTGCTTTAAGGAGACTGGCAGGGGTTAATTGCCATTCATCTGTTTTTTGGTTGCACTTGAAGTTTAAACGAACTCACTGTTCCTTCCATTACTGAAGGGCAGACCCTTTCCATATGAACTGCAAGATTAACAGTTCGACAGTTGTTGATCCTTCCAAAATAATATATCACTTTTTTTATATAGCCCTTGATGGTGAATCCCACCCATTATGAAGCGCTATAATAAAGGATGTAATTAATATCCATGTTAATTGTACCAAATGTATCTACATCAGAATAGGGCAGGTCTACCCTGTCGGAGAGTCATTCTTTGAAGTGCTATCACAATTCGAGGTAGATTTGTGAAAACCTGTGTGCCAACTGTTTCCTTCCTACTGAATGCAAGAGCTCGCAGGCTGCACCCAGCAGTCCCACTGTCCAAGGGAAAGGGGGAGACAGAACCGGAGAATGTCCAGGCCAGGCTCTTCAAAACCTCCAAGTCAAGGCAAAGGGACATACATTAGATGCCTGCAACAAATATGCAAAGATTCTAGTATAGGCAAAGGCGAGATACAGCATTCGGCCATGGCTCCCTACTGACACCATTGCAACATAACCTCGGGGTCATCTTCGGCTCCACACTCTCCTTGTCTCCTCACATCCCAGACGTCTCTAAGATGTCACACTACCAGCTGCACCTCCTCAGAGGTATTCTACCTTTACTCTCCTTCCCCCAGAAGCTCACTGTCTCCAGATCTCTGGTTCTCTCTAGGCTGGACTACTTCAACAGCCTCTTTCTAAATCTGCCTGCCTCTACTCTCCGCCCTCTGCAACTCATCCAGAACAGGACTGCGAGACTTGTCCTTGGCCTCAAGCCCAGGGATCGTATCTCTCCAGCACTGAAATCTCTGCACTGGATCCCAGTGGCTGCAAGGATCAAGTTCGAAACCCTCTGCATTTTCCACAAGGCCTTCTGGGGCCGGGCCCTCAATACCTTCAACTCTCTCTTCCTAAATATCTTCCCTCTCGAGCTCTTCGGTCTTTCGCCTCCAACTCCCTTAGGGTCAGTCGCTTCTCCAAGCAACAAGTTCGTGGTATATCTATTTCTTCGGCTGGGGCCTCCCTCTGGAACAGCCTCCCTGCCTCCCTGAAACTTGTAGAGAACCATCTCCAGTTCCAAAAGCACCTATAAATCTTTCTCTTTGCTTCTGCCTTTCCTCCTCTTCTCCCCTGCTGACCTCCTGGCTTAAACTGAATCTTCACTGGTTACCTGGCCACAATCTGTTCTCGGGCCCAGGTCCCTCCCCCACCAGTCACACACGCCTGCACTGCCTGCCTGGCAACCCTCGCACTTGGGGACTGTTTCTGTATCCCTACAGTCCCACTTCCAGCACTTGACACCTGATGTCTGCACTTACCTTCGCACTTGCCACCGGCTGGCCGTTTCCTTACCTACTGTTATTATTCTATGCCATGTACTGCACTGTCCCCTCCCCCATGTCCCCGCACTTTCTCCCTTCCCCTATCCCATGCACTTGCGCGATCTGAATGACACCTGGCCTAGTAGGATCATTGTATGTCCTCCCTTTATTCCCCCTCCCTTGCCTCGTCGCGCCTTGAAACGCTTGTGTATAGGCGCGTTATAAATGCCATATCATTTCATAATGTAAGCCATGCGAACTGCTGCATCTTGGCACCCCTTGATAGTGGATAGAATTTAGGGTACAATACTTACACTTACCTTTTCAGGGAGAAGCACTCGGCACCCGTGGTCAAGATGGCAAAGGCAGGCTCTGGCTCACTGGGTCTGGCTGTGGCTGGTCCTTGATCCGATCCGTTTCATCTGCAATTTCTGTGTCACTGCCAACGGACACTGATAGGGACAGCAGGTCAAGGAAGGGCAGGCTGCCGGGCCCTCATCAATCCCCCTGTGTCAGTCAATGCACTGTGCAAAGCATGAGCTGGAGGAGGGCACGTGCCCAGACATGGGGCCTGGCTGTATGGCGCCAGCGCCACCCGGGGAAGTGAAATGAAGCAACAAATGTTGCTATTTGCTGCCCTGAGCTGAGACTGCAGTGCTAGCGATACATTATAATTCATATAAAAATGAATGTGGCTGCAGGAGATGAAATAATGCAGAGAAAGACTGCTGTCTCTGCTTGCATGCGCTCGCCACTCAGACTGTCCCCCTGTATGACTGGTAGTGGTAGGCCGACCGAGTTTTTTGAGTCCTACGGTGTCAAATGAAGATTCAGCAGCCATGAAGAAGGACTGCTGGCATAGAGGTGTCTCATGCCACAACATCAAACCTATTAAGCTTTCATGAGGGATCGGGGTTATGCTTTCACGGGCCACTTTTCCACGGAACATGACTTGGTTCCACTTATTCTCCCAGTCACTGCCCCTCTGCAATGGGCCGTCAACCACTATCTGTTCCGTCGTTAACCGTGACCCTGCTCCCTCTCCATGACCCTGCTCCCTTTCCCTTTCCTCCACTCTCCATGTTCAGTGTCCACACTGCCGTGCCGAGCTACTGGTCTCCGCTGGCTTCAGTACAGAGTTATGAGAGCCACTGAAAGCTTGTCTGTGAAATTAAAGCCACGAAATGTTGACCGTGTCCCGTCATGTGAGATTAGTCAGTACTGTCTTTTTAGGCATGTGTTTGCAGATGCACATGTATGGGAAATAGAAAACGACAACTACAGAAATGCGAGTGCAGATGGCTTAAACCTCTAGAGCTGTGTGAAGGCATCACACGTGACATGCAATGGCTTGCCAGCTAGTTCCTTCCTTCTGGAGGGGACGGCAAGTGTTTCTTTTTTCAGATTGGAAACATACAGCAAAGCAATGACTCCTCTTACAAATGTTAACTGACGCATACTTATTTAGCACTCAGAGCAACTCTACTTTTTCCTGCAGGAGATTAATGGGCGCTTCGTACATTTGGGAAGTGAGGAATGTTTGCTGCTTTGCGTTTTGTATTGGCTTTTTGCTTATTTGCCTCGAGATACCTGTGACAACAAAGAAAGACGGGGCTGAAGTTCTGGAAGCCCTGGGGAGGAGGGGAGGGCATCCTTCTACCCGTTATTAAGGAAATGCCTGATTGGTTTCATGGTTCGGCCCCATTTTAACATAATTTGTCTTCACTCCCAAGGAAGGTCGGCGGGAGTTCAATTGAGCTGAAGCTTCCTTGAAGCATTTAGTTTAATTGAAGGGTACAATTTCTTCGCTTTTAACAAATATCTTTATGTAATTTAACTGCAAACTGTGAATTAACTAAGCGCTTGAGGCTCAGACACTGGGCAAACCTTCACATTGCAAGTTTAAATCCTGTGGTGCCACGTGGTGCAGCAAATGTGTGTGTCATAAAAAGGTACGGACGCTAAACTGTGAAAGATAATTTTTTCACTAATTTACTTTTAACTTCTTTTTTTTAATGAAATGCCGACTAGTGGACTGCTGGTACGGCGCCCCCTAGAAGCTGACTGACATCAGGCAGCCGCCTGATCTGCCTGACACAAAGACCGGCCCTGCGGAAATGTGTGTGTGTGTGTGCGAGTAGTTTTTAGATCTCTGACAGCTCTTCCTCTCAATTAAAACGTCTTAGGCACCCAAAACCATTAGAACTATAATTCCCAGTCAGACACTTTCCTTCCACATGTTATCCGTGGTATCTATTTTTGAGAGATACTGACAGAGAAAAATTGAGTTACAGAGATATTCAATGATGAGAACGAGGGAGAGAGAGATTTGATCTAATTTACATTTTCGGCTCTTTAAGCCTTTTGTGACAGCATCAAATACAAACAATAAGAACACGTTATTAAAAACAGAACAGATTATTACTCAACAACAATCCAATATGATATTAAGTAAAACCACAATACATACCATCAACCTAAAAGAACAATAATTAAGACACAAATTGCATCAAAACATTAAACACTCTTAAATCTAAGTCGAGGGATCTCTGACCTGTCCATCCACAAAATAAGCTATTTGACAAACAGGGAGAACAAGGGGTTAGTAAAGTGTAACTGCATTTATCATCCTCGATCGCAAACCCGAAGTAGCATAATACTCAGATGCCCTAAGCTCAGAGGCTGCTAATCTATTTGAAATGTAGCGCCATGCTCTATATATAAAGCATGTGACTGATTTAGTGATGCCCCTTTCAAAATCCCCCGAGAGGGATGATAGAGCAACATTAGGGTTATCCAAAAAAACTTCTCTTCATTGAAAGGGAATAGTACATTGAGACCTTAGTAGATCATATGCTGCAGAGAGAGAGAGAGAGAGAGGGAGATAGATAGATAGATAGATAGATAGATAGATAGATAGATAGATAGATAGATAGATAGATAGATATGGGGGATGGCTGTGGAAAAGTGAAATTGGAGCTGAGTTGTCTACACCGGTGAGTGTTAGCGGCGTGCTATGCCATTCACTGTTAGTGTATGCCTTTTTCTGACTCTTCGTGCCTTTTCAAAGTTTGGTATGTCACCTTGTGCCTTGTTATATGTGTCTTCTTGCTTGTTTGCCCTCGCACTAACCTGTTCACCATTCTACTTTCCATCTACCTCCCATCTTATACTACAGATATTGACTTTCCCTTCACACTGCAGATGACCAAAACCTAATGCATCCTCCCCTGCCCACAATAAAACAATGTACATTCTACACCTCTGCCCAAGCTTGAGCATGCATCAATCCAACAAACATTGCACCACTCTCATTCTCAGGTCATGCCTACATGTTGGGCACCCTTCTGGCTGCGCATGACTGAGTGTCCTCACCAGAACTCACATAGAAGCACACCACGACCCAGAACAGGGGATCACTCGGTCTGCATTCATCAACACCTTAGTTTAAATCTTGCCTCTCATTCGCCTCAAAAAATGCATCCACTCCCCTCTTACAGGACCAAGCGCCAAGACACAAAGACAATGGCAGAAGCTGTGCTGTACATTACATTACCATTCTATTAATGAGGCGTTTAGACTAGGCTTCTTCAACATCATTCAATAAACGTATGTATTGCTCACATAGTGGACTGCTTCCTGGTTGTTGAACTGACGCATAGTCAAGGTGTGTGTGCGTCCTACATCTAGTTTAGCTTTCCAAAGGCTGCACTATGCCATCTCTACTGATGAGCGCATATTTAGTGCCTTTGCTGTACGCAGGGCATTGTGTTGCCAATGGTGCAAGATGAAAGCCGATGTATTCAGAGATGTGTCACGGCGGCATTCCTATACCTCTGATTTTAGGACAAAATGGAGGCAATGCTTCAGTAGTTTTGTGAATATTTGGAATGTAATATGCGGTCAATATATCACAGTATGGTCTTGAGAGATACACATTTTCTTCATAGTTTAGTGGCCCATCATGGAACGACCTCTTTCTTTTGCTGCAGTCACATTTGTAGATTTTGCAGAGGGTTGGTCTCCAGTGTTGTATGGTGTGTTATGCCTGATGGTCATCTCTCCCCAAAACGGTTGGCTTTGCCAAAACTTGTTTCAGAAACAGTTGATATTATTTGATTGTCTTTTCTTAGCTATCACATCAGCATCATTGGGTCTACAACAAACGCCATTGAAAGTAATGGACTGTATCGACCCTTGTGCCTGAATAATTGTAACTTATATAGATCTAAAGAATTAGTTTGGAAAGTTGAAGAGTTGGGTGATGGGCTGGTCCGCCTCCTATTGCACTAAATATATCTTAAATGCTCGTCAGCTAGTGACAATGTAATCTGACATGAGTGCAGTGTGCTATTATAATACTCCAATATTTTATTTATGCACCCTAAAAAGTGTCTGAACCAATGCAGTTTTTACAGTCAAGGTGACATTGGGAGTGATTTGAGCATGAGGCGGCACTGCATTTCCAAAATCAGAACACTGGGGACATTTACCAAAGTTACAAATTAAATCCGTCCAGTCGAATGCTTTGAAGGAATCAATACGTGACAAGAGTCAAACAATTGCAAAGTTCAATCAAGCAAAATAAAGCAGAGCACCTAAATCAGAAAGCACAGCAAGTACATCAAGGCAGACCTGTAGCCTGGCTATTTAAAATTCACACACTGGTGCATTTGTCTAAGACGATGGATGGACTCTTTCAAGTATACTCGCGTACACTTAAAATTCAACAAATCAATTGCCAATATTTAAAGAAAAATAAACAGGTCCCTGCCAGCTGGATGCAACAACCATGTCCTCGCCTGGAAATATTTGGCCTTTAATTGTAAGAAATTGATTGTTCATAACAGATTATGGACCACATTCAAATCTTTGGCGGTTCGAAACGCATCATTGCAAGAAATGATTTGAAGGCACGTTCAACATTTGAACTTCACCACGTGTATGCCCTCGACATGCAATACATTAATGAATAGAATAACATTCCCTTTGTTAGATTAATTCATTAAAAAAGCAGGAATGCGACACTAATGGGTCCTCTACATATCTAAAGACAGCGTTTTAATTGCGCACACCATACTCATGATAAAGAGGGTAGATGCCCACAACAGAAGCAACTTACATATGTCAGATAGTTGCCACATGTACATTGTGCAAACGTAGAGTTGTTCATTTCAGTTATGTTGGGCAGGTTTAATTTCAGTTTTCCCCCTCATGGGTGGGAACTGTTATTACTGTAGAATGCTATGGGTGAGATAATTCCATAATGCTGTAGAGGGAATATTGAGAGGTTATATTAAGCAGACGGCATCTGCTGTTGTGTGGATCTCCCTGCTGCATTGTCCAGCTCTCTGCAGGCTAGCAAAAACACGACGTTTACTGAAAGGGCAGTTGATTTGCAAAGACACAGATGTGTGAGTCTGCCTTCTTTTTCCATGCCACAATGGAAAAAAAACAACAACTGCAAACCACTCTCCATGAAAGTCTGTGCTCCAGAGTGATATCTCTTCCTTCTAACCTCACACTAAGACACGGGCAGCAGGAAAAGAAATGGAAGTCCAGAACAGAACTCCTGTTTTCTCTGCCTTCCAACCTGCCGGTAACCCTAGTCATGGAGTGGTCAAAATAACAAAGAGGAGGACTGTTCTCCTCATGCCACCATGACCTGCCACTGCCACATAAAATGCAATATGAAGTTAGTCATATTGTTTACATTACAGAACAAGTACATACCATTGTTTAATGAACACAATGCTTTTATATAAAAATAAAATAAAAATAAAATCCGAAATTGCATGTGTAGTGTGATTTGGCTTTTCAGCCATTTCGAAAGTCAATTGCACTTGAAGAAAACGTTGATACTAACACATAATCAATTTATGTTGATTACTTTGCAATGGCATTTTGCTCAAAATGTGAACAAATACTGCCTCCATAAAGACGCCGGGTTAACAGGAGTAGCCATTGGCGTATAACACACGCGTTGGCAAAGCCAATAGTTTTGGCTGTTCAATGATAATCAGATTTCCCCTGCCCACGCCTGGTGTTACACCATGTGTTTTACTACCCCGTGTGAACAGACTACAAGCAGTAGCATCTACAAATAAGATCAAACTGGACAGCCAAGCACCCAATGATGCGAACTCTTTGTTTACAGCAAAGCTGTCTGAGGGCACACAGTATGATACTGGAAAGTGGTCCTAAGAAAGAGTTTCCAGGGTTACTTGTGTGCATGACAGGTTGCTTCTGCTACCGTAGCATTACCGCCTCTCCTTGCTGACTCTGCAATGACCCTCAAAGGGTGTCCAAAACATTGCATTGCTTTCTGGAAAACAAATTGACATCATTCAATAGGCCCCCACTTGCAATTGGTGCTAAGAGCTGACTACCAGAAGTGCAGTCCCATTTTGTAAATAATCACCTGCTACATACTGCACAAAGGTGCTAGGTAACATCATTCACTGTTCACAAACTCAAACTCAGCACCAAATATGACATTCAGCACAAAGTGATGGGATACAGTGATTGTTGTTTTTCTGTGAGTGTTATGATTGTCCAAGTAATTCATAGAATTAAATACCCTCTTCATTTCCATCAAAAACGATTTTCTTACAATAGTTTAAATAGTGCATCCGTTTTGCCAGTGCTTAACTTTGACAGATGCATTTGAACACAAGTCTTTTCTATCTCTCCTCTCTCCCCTCTTCTTTCTACAAACACGAGGGGACATGTTGGATATATTTTTGGGTTATATCTATTTCTTTGTGTTTTTTTATTATGGTGGTATTTGTTGGTATTTTCTACTCCTTGGTAATATATTGTGGTAACTCGTTGGTTTTATTTTTATAGTGCTGAGACTAATTTCAGGAAATTGCTAAATAATTGTTTTTACCAGGGTCACTAACAACAAACAAAATACTGGACTTGATACACTCTGGATGGATGGCTCATGCCTTTCTGTGGTACCTTATGTACAATACCACACAACTCCCTTTTGGATGAGTTTCAACACTTCTAAAGTATGCAATTGAAATTCTGCACATTCATTCAATCTTTCTAAATGAACAGCACACATCAGCTACTTTATTGTGAGGTATTTCTTACTGTGCATATCAAATAAAAGGCATTAAATGTGGAATAAATGTAAAAAAACTAAAAGTTACTTTAGAATCTGTTTTCATCGTAAAATAGAAATATGCAATTTACAGAGAATTACACTTATGCTGTCCACATTGTATTTAACAGGGCAATAGCTTGTAGCGCTTTATCAGAGCCTAGTCTTGCCAACTGTCCTTGGCATTGTGGAACCTGGAAAGAGAAATACACTTTAAAAAAACCACAGTGAGACTTTTCAAAACATAAACGCAGAATTACATGCATGTTAAAAATAGACAGTAGCTAAAGTGAAGTGAACTACTTAATCTCAACTACTTGATCTTTACCTAGATATGTTGGTGGTATTTCTGATTCAGTTTGGCATGGAGATCTTCCCCAATCTTTCCACCTGCCTCACCCAGTGTTACCCAGATAAGGGCTGCTACAGCATCAGACAGCCTACCAGCATTGAATTGCGTTTACCTAGTAAAACTCTGTTACTTCATTTCCCAGTGCCTGAAGATGGATGAATACTCCCTCCCCAAACCCTTTTTATCAAATCCCCTTGTCACTCAAGGGAAACACCTCCTCTTGAGCAGATCATTCCACTGAAATGTCACACAAGTTCATGTCTTGAGAGCAAAAGATACATCTCTCCTAGAGCTTCCTGCTCTAATACAATGCCCTGTTTTCAGTAGAACTGATCTTCAATTTGTTTTAGTGACCTAGCGCAGATTCAACCTGCTCGTTCAATTTCCCATTTACAGAGCATCATGCATTTTCCCAATCTGCTTTCAGCTAATTTCATCATGCACTAATTTGCACTATATTTTATTAAGGGATTCAGTTACATGTTACCTGGGGCTGGGTTAGTATGTTAATTTATGTTAGTATTATGTTTAGTGCAGCTCAGTCCATTGAAATATCATCCTGAAGCAAAGTGCACATTTCAAGCATATGCTCCTGTGCATTGGCATCTATTTAATTCTGCCTAAGACTCACACTCTTGAGTCCAAAAATGAGTGCCACCCCCTGCGCCCCTATTGCAGTTCTAACCCATGCTAACATGTGCATACTGAAATGATAAAACCAAATGTTACAATTCAGGGCCCCTACTCCTACAGGCTTTTCCAGGATGCAAACAGGCTGTTACCATATTCAACCTGCTGCACTGTCGAGTGCTGACAATATTCATTTGGTCATGCAATTATCCCATCATGCTATACACTAATACTCATAATGTTTAAGTCTATTGTCCACACCAGAATCAAGCACAGCACATATAGTTGTGCTTGTTTGATATAGGGTAAAATCCCTTCCATTAGCACAATCATTTTGACACAGCTGTACATAGTCTTAATTAAAATTGTAAAACAATACATAGTGACTGATTTACAGTGGCATGCCTGAGCACATGACACTGTAATCCTGTCTCAAGTCTCTTTGTAACACTCGTGGGCAGGGCAGGGGAACACCATGCCAGGGCATTTAAACTCTTTCAGTTAAAAAGCCTGAGCATGAGGGGGGCACCCGAGAAGCTGGGGCGATATGGGGCATGGGTGTGCAAGAGAATGAGAAGGAAAGAAAATAGAGCAAGGCAGGGCATGATTAAGAGTGGGTGCTGTCGATGATGAGCAAGAGAACATTATCAGTGAGAAAGGTTGAGAGTGAGAGGGTAAGAAATAAAGCAAGTGTGTGAGAGGAAGAATGAGGTAGGGTAGATAGTGGTGTGAGGTGGGTGAGTGGGTTGTAGAGAGAGCTGGGTGTGTGGTGGTAGAGAGAGTGGGTGTAATGTGGGTGAGGGCAGAGTGTGTGGAGGAGTTCAGGGTGGAGGTAGAGAGAGTGGAGGAAGGTGGGTGGGGGTAGAGAGAGAGGGGGTGGGTTTGGCGAGTGGTAGAGAAGTGGAGGTAGCAAGTGGGGTAGAGAGAGTGGAGGTAGCAAGTGGAGGTAGTGAGTGGTTGAAGAGAGAGTGGGGTTAGGGTGGGTAGGGGAAGAGAGTCAGGGTAGGGATTGGTAGGGGAAACAAGAGTGGGAGTAGGGTGGGGAAGAGAGTGTGTGGGTAGGGTGAATGGTTGTGGAAAGATAGAGTGGGTGTATGGTGGGTGTGTTGGGGTAGAGATTGGGGGTTGGGTGGGTGGGTGGGTTAGAGAGTGGATGTACGGTGGATGGGTCAGGGTAGTGAGAGTTGAGGTAGGGTTGATAGGGGTAAAGAGTGGAGGTAGGGTCAGTGGGGGTACAATACTGTGTGCAGCAGAGGCTGCAAGTGCGCTATACAAATGCAAATAAATAAAATAAATAGAAAAATGCACTTGATCATGCCCCTAGCCCTGCTCAAAAGGGATTTTGCCTAGCACTGCATGCTCTCTTCTACCAGCCGTCTGTGCCAATGCTGAGAAGCCTAGGACAGGTGTGAGTGTGACACCTGCACACGAGGCACTCCCTGGGGGAAATGGGACCAGTTCTGATTTGCATCTGGTCTTTCCCCTTCTATAATAACATGGCAAGCTGAAAATGATAGTCCCTATGGTTACCCAGAGCAATGTCAGAGTTATTATGATTCACTCATAACCTCCCAGACATCTCCTTTTTGTTACAATGGAGGGAAATGCGATCGGTCAATGGGGCAACACAGGGAACAGTGAGGAATAGCAAAAGGCACTCTTGAGGGCAATGTGGCATAGTCATTTATAAAGAACAATGTGGGTACATGACAGTGTTTACCTCGAGCAACACTGGCCTGCCATTGTTATAAGTACAATGATAATTGCTTGATGGCAAACTACGGGTGCATTTGCATAAAGCAGAATCAAGCGTAGCAGTGTGCTTAACCGTGCAACCCTTGTATTGCACTGCTGACATTGGTATACTGGGGGGTGCATTGTGAAACCTGTGTGTCAATTTGCTGGGGCAGAGTAGACGGTTGCAAAATGGGCACAGCACCATTGAACTAATTGTGCAGAACCATCTATGTTTAGAACGTTTAAACACCTAAATGGCAATGTGCAATCACTTGGCGTTTGTTATAATGGGTGACAACAGAAAGTGAGTAAAAGAGAGACACTTCCTAATTTATAGAACCAACATACAATTAGGGAAAAACAGCCATCAAAGGAGCATATACCAGTTGATGTGACACATGTGGGATGTAACCAATACAAGAATTATGGCTATTAAATATTGTGTACACAAGGGACAATAAGGGCAAGAGTCTTATCCGAATGTAGCCCAACAAGTGAAACTTCATAACGTGTATGCGCAGCTCAGACTCAGAGTCAGACAAAGTGGACTGCCAAGTGGAACATAGCCCAGAGCTCTGTATCGGCCGTGCGAGTGGAGGAAAATGGGTTGGTTTCTTGTTTGAAGGACGTCTATTCAATTGAATTAAGGGAAACTATGTCAGATTACAGTGATTAGAGCTACCTTTGCTGCACAAATTGCATAGGCTTTCAAGTTTTGCCACAGATCTAACAAGAGTGTAGAGTTGGCTACAGCGTACTGTACAACCACAGCAAGTTTATTAGTTGGAAGCTAGATTTCCGCTGTCTAATAAAGCAAAACATGGACCTATTCGGGTAATTGTACCCCACAATTAACGTTAAAAACATAAGGTAATTGTAAACAGAGGAAAACATGCACTTTGCATTGGTGCCCAGAGGTTGTGCCTTGAGTGAACAGTGCACTGGTGAAGGTAACCCTGAGTCCTAGGGCTTGAAATGCAGAATTATATTTCTCTGCAAGTGACAATACATTTGAGCTCCATACATAGGTTCTTGCATCTATCAAAGGGCTGTTTTCAGAGGCTGCACACCAGTTAAGCATGCACGATTCAGCACAAGGTGTGAACACACTCAGAACAGTAGTCAAGGAGGTAATGTAACTGCCCTAGGTGGTGGATAATACTGTGTGCAGCAGGACACTGCAGCGCTTCATCCCACTGCAAAACGGGCACAACTTTAAACTGAATTGTGCAAAATCATCTACGTTTAGTGCACTCTCGGCAAAGCCTGACCAATCAGTATGTAGTAATTGACTACTTTCAAGAGCTCCTTTTCCCTGCTCTTTGGTTCACTGTGCACAACTTAATGCAAACACATGTGGTTCAATTTGTTTGCTTTTACTAAGCGTTAGCGAGCTCCACTAGTTCACTTCATTGGTTTACTGCTCTCTTCGAATGCTGAAAGAAAATGGCTGTCTTGCAGAAACAAACATATGCTCCAGAGCCAATCGCATCCTACTTACATATCCAATCAGGTACAACTTACAGCCGAACAGACTACACCAAAACCTACAAGTACACATATCTATAAAAGTAAGCTGTTTATTTGTAATACAAATTAAATACAAATATATTACATAACTTAAAATCACTAGTATATATTCTTTACAGCAACACACATGTAAAATTATTGTTTTAGAAACATTAGTGGCTGCCCTTTTGGAAGTAAAAAGTGCTGCCAAATTCAGCACACAATACAAATGCAGGGAAAGCGTGCATCAGGGGTTGTTTTTGGGTGGAGATGGGTGGGAATACTTGGAAAATTGAAAAATCAAATAGATTTGACTTAGAAATGGGTGGACGCATATCCAAACAATATGCATCCATCCGTATATGTCATCTCCATTGAAAAGCATTACAGACCCTTATGCAAAGCCCCTATTCGAAGCACTTATGTTAAAGCTCTTATTTCAATGACAATAGTTTCTGCTTGAAGATAGCGCTTTCAGCGTAACCTAATAGCCAAAACTAAAATAAATCATGATGATAGTACACAACTTTCCATATTAAATTGACAGTCAAGCCACTCAAGGACATCATTATTAACATGTCAAGTCATGACATCCCCATGTCAATCATTTCCACTGGATACAAAAAGAATGTTCAGCAAATCAGGAAAAGTGTAACTGGCTGGCTAAAAAGAGCAGAATTATGATTAGATAATGACACTACAGATCAGGATTGGTTGTTAAGAAACATGAGGGTTAGATAATCTGCAGTTTACCCATAAAACAATCTCTAACTGGAAGTGGTTAAACAGAGCGTCCTGGGGCTCCTGGTGTGCAGATTCTATTCAGGTCAGAGATGGCAGGCGCAGCTGACCCACAGATCTGGGTAGGACTCCAGGGACCAAATTATCAAAGCTTTGCACTTGTGAAAAAAAGTGTGAGCAAAGGTATTTAGCAGTAATGTTGCTGTTTAGATTGTATGGATTAGAGAAAACAGGTTTAACTCCAGTTGGTATTATCAAACATATTTTCACCTGGGCAAGATTAAATGAGGCTGTTTTATTAATCATGTTTGCTGCATAACTTGAAGAGAAATGTAGGAAACACCTCTTGTTTTCCATTATGCAGCAAATGCAGTACAAAGAACAGTCTGCTTCATTGTTGTCCTTGTGCAAACAATTCATTTAGATAATATGAATTGTGACAAAATTGGTTTGCTCCATTTTGTATTATCAAAGCATTTTCTCACTTTCTCACTTGTGCATAAATGCTAGATAATCTTGCCCTTGCAATGTTTTGGTAAGAAGATGAAGCAGTTATTATAATAAATGAAGCAAAGCAGAGTCAACACATAGCCACATTTTATTTGAAAGACTGATGCTCTATTTTGCAAGCGGGGTTATAACTTTGCTACCCAATTTTTCCACATACAGCCTTTGTATAAAGCAAATATGTAAAACAAACAATTACCTTTACATAATATACATCATCAAAGTGTGTGTGGATAAAATGCCATATCTCCCACATCTGCTGAAGACAAAGTGTGTTTGCATTAGAAGAGGTATCACAAGAATACCCTGAAATGTTTTATCCAAACAGAAAGACTACCTCAATGTTTCACCACAGTGAGAAATCCTAAGGAGACATATTGATACAGTCACAGAATGTGCTATGGAGATAGCTGCTCTAAGAGCTGCACCAACTCCACCTTCACCTTAAGCAGGAGCGGAGTGGGCCTCCCATTCCATACTGATAAAGATCTGCTGGGTGCATCACCAACAAATCAAGAGCAGAACGTTAAATCCATTAGATTGAGTCAACTTGAGTCTGCATTTCCACATGCCGTATCATAGTAGAGCCCTAGATCATGCCAGGATGTTGCAATGGACCAACATAAACATATGATAGCTGGGTTTTCAGTTTACAGTTTGCTATACTCAGTGTTAATAGGCAATCCATCAATCACAACAGTAACTAATACTGTGGGGGAAATAATGAAACGTCAAACTGCAACTACAGCAATAGGTTTACGTTTAGCCATGGGTGGGAGTTACTATCCCAAGGTGGAAGGAGAAATCATGGAAAACCTGGACGGATCAGATGCTGCTAAGGAACTGGATTTACTACCCAAAGGATACAAAAATATAAAATCCAATTTGGAGACACATTATCATCCACATATAAGTCTCTCAGCAGAAATCACCTGAGTAGAGGTCCAGGAGAAGGATCTAGAAAAGATCCAAAAGATAATTATTAGGATAAAGGAGGGAACACCTGAGGGAAAGCTGATAGAACCAGAGACTCATTTTCAACTCTTTTAAAATGGGGAGACAGAACAATAATTAGAGTGGGAGATCACAGGGCTCATGTCAGGGACAATGACAGAGCAGCCTCCTCTAAAAGGGAGAGTGCACACCCTGGAAAAGGAGTCAGTTTGCATAAGGGATAATGAGGCACACGGAAAGGTAGCATCAGAATTACCAATTATCTCAGAAACAGGACATTCTGGAGAACCACATAGGTATATACAGTAATGCTATACTTCCTCTGTCCCACAGAAAGGCAAACCACAGGGCTCACCACCCAAGGAGGATCATAAACATGTGATGTATGAGGAAAAGAAGGAAGAGAAAATCATACAGCAGTACAGCAAGTAATCAATTGAAAGGATCACATTGAAAGGTTGATGTTAATAACTAAGAATACAATTAACTGGAATGACAACCTTTTTTAATTCTGCTTCAGTCATTTCCATATTTGAGGAAAAACTCAAACAACATTTAATTTAAAAAAACCAACGCATAAGCAAGTTGAAATCTATTCTCTCATAGTGCAAGTTGTAAAAAGAAATGTACTTCATTTATTGACAATTCATTTGAAGGGGTACCACTACAAGAAATTGTGGTACATTCTGCAGTGATTACATATAAAACGGGAGGGTCTTTTCATACCTTAGATTGCTCCAAATCCTATAATAGAGGGAGTCATAGGGGAAAAAATGTTACTGGTCCAGCTTTTTCAAAGGAAGTTGAAACACACTTAATACATTCACACATGCAGAATAGTGGGCTGTTCTGAAAACAAGTTACTATTCAAAAGAATGCTGGTCATGACGTTTTATGTCTTCCGCGTGAAATGTCTGTGGCCTTCATGCCTAGTGCTCAGAAGAAATAGCCCAACAACGCAAAGGCCTCCTCTAACATAAAAGGAAGCAGACAGGTTGTTGGTACAGGAAGTCATTAATAAAACTGGCATATCCACACAATGCATCCATACTTTCAGTGTGTAAACCAGATTGAACATATTGTTTAGTTCTACACTAGACAGTGCTCACTGCACACACTCACACTGAGGCAGTTCTAAAGGTTCTGGAGTGTTTGAGTAATTTACAGAGCTGTAAATAAATCCTGTAAACCTGTGGAATTGCTTTTTTCACACAGCCGATACTGGGTTTGCTGAAATATAGTTGAACGCTACTTTATGTATAAGTAAACGTGCATTTTTCCTCTATCATAATTGAAATAAGACATATATATTTTTCAACACATTTATAATCAAGTTACTCAGAACACTCCTCTTCAAAATAGGAACACGGATAAAGATTTGGGAGTAACGTTGCTTCCTGGTCAGAATTCAATTACACGGTTTGTAATTTTGGCAACACCATGCCAGTAAGGGTACTTTGATATGTCTGCATGATATCACAACAGATGATTACACTAACAGGGATGATTTCAACAATGAAGAAGGTTCTCGTACAGAATGAGTGTTCTCTATCAGTCAATAAAACTATACATCTGAATGTCCCCTAGTTTAGCTGTTAGCAGCAACACGCCGAAGCGTTTAAAACACCAACACATTAACCTTTTGATGGATTACACGGGCTGCCACTGAGGTTGTACCTAATGCTCGGTAACTTTGCAAACCACCAGAGTAAAAAAAAAAGCTGTGTGACCGTGAATGAAGCTTACAAATAGAAGCTTGCTGTACCATTATTGATGTTTGCAGAGGTGTATTACACTGGTGGTTCGGCAGTTCCATCCATTGGAATATGCTCTAAAAACTACTGCATGTGATTTTGTAAAATGGCCAATTCGACCATACTTATGTATTTAAATGTCAGGACATGCAAAAAAGCATTTAAGAGACACGTCAGCACAGGCAGAAAGTGTACATGTTCTCCCACTAGAACTCGGATATGTTGCTTCACATAAGCCCCCACTTACTATGTCTGATTTAGAATATGTGTTATAGGACATGTCAGCTAAAATGCCACACATGCTGCAGCCACCCATGCCAGCAATTATCTATGGACTTTTACCCACAGTTCAGATCCCCTGAGATAATCACTTCAAATGTGAATGCAAAATCACTGAAAGGCATGCATTTCTGCACCAGAGAGTTGTCTCTGTATTATATGGTAGTGCTATTTTATATATCCTTTATAAACCCAAGACAGACATCTTTCAATCTGAATGATTGTGTAAACAGATGATACAATCTCAACATTTAATGGTGGTTACAGAATCATTTTAAAGATTCTTTAAAGAAATCAATTGTATCTAAACAGCATTGGTAGGAGGATTGAAATATCAGCAAGTAAAATGTTCTTGTAAGGGTTAAAAACCCTAAAAACAAACAAGTGATATGGACACAGTGCTGGCATTCAACTAGCAGACCTGTTCACTATGCAGCTGACCTCTCCTCTAGAGAGCTCACTAAAAGATCTGTGGTGACAGATTTGACACACTCTGCTGAGTATATTGTTGAGGTATCAGATATTGCATAGAAGCCAACTGCCTCAACCCAAGTGAATTTCTTAATAAATACACACACACTTTAAAGGACTATCCTGAACTTGTCGCAATTCTCAAAAAGATTGGAGACAATATCCAAAGGTTACTTCCAATCATGCAGGGCAGATTCAAATGAATATCTGCTGCAGATACAGGACTTGCTACTACCAACTTTGAGATTGAAGAAAAGGGCTACCTATCATTGGACATATTTGTGTATCCAGAGCTGCGATGATACATACACATGTGTATTGCTAAATGCTCAACAGGTATACTGACCACAGTGGATCATAAAAGTAAGTAGAACATAAACCCCTTTCTGGGGGCAACAGTACCATTTTAATCTATGCACATACATCACATAGGTCCCTTGTAGCTTTTAAATTCAAGTACTTTCTAATCATAGCAGACTCATGTACAAGATTCCCCTGGATCATTGCCCAGAGGAAATGTGATTGTAAGGAAGTCCCTTAATGATTTGTGAACTTGTGTTGCTATGACAACCGCAAGCAATGCTCCAAGCTGACAATGGGTCAGACTTTTCATGCAAAATCTTGAAAGAAGTCTCTGTGTAGGAGATGTAATTTGCAATTCACAAACCTATTCATACAACAGTCTAGTGGGTTTTTTGAGATGGTGAATTGAATTATTAAACATGCTATGGGTAAATACATATTTTCCACTAGCGGCAGCTAGCCTTTAGTCGCAAAAAGCATGAATAACTTGCCACAGAATTCACAGTGAGACAGGAAGATGTCTTATGAAATGCTACATGACACACCAATGTACATTCTTAACTTTTGTTGGGGTGGTTGATAAGGGTCCCACGGTTAAAGAGAAATTTGAATTGCGTGCACCATATTGGTGGCTGATGTGACAGCGATGTTGACATAATGTGGGAATTTAGTATGCATCTCGTGTATTCAATGGAAAGGAGCTGTGCATTATTTTTAGTGTTGTTTGTGTTTTATTTGATACATTTTCAAATTGCATGTGCAGAGCAAGATATGTGTCAAAACTGCTGATACAATATAAACACAATACAGGTATGTCATGTCACAAAGTGCTTAACAATCAGGCAGCTGGGAGCTCTACATGTGCATGCAAGGTAAGAGATTGGCAATGGGAGAATCAGTGTGAGGAGATGCGGTAGCCCTGAACATACATGTATAGGTGGTACACATGCATGGAGGTCTCTAGAGAAATAGGTTTTTGGCAGTATGAATATACAGACATATGTTGCCATAGAATGCTCTGACAAGTTAGAAATTGCACTGGCTAAAAATTGGGGTTGGGCAAATGAACTCTGTGTGAGTGAAAAACGAGTTTTACAAGGTTGGGGAAACACAGCAGCAGTTGCGATGAATATCAGATGGTCCGTTTCAGGCAGGTCTTTTTTATGGTCTAGGTGCATTGTGAAGGGGAGATGCAATCTATGTAAGTATATAGGATTCTGTCATTGAATATTCCAGCCACTTGTTAGGGCTGGACAATTAAACCTGATGCAGGCTGCTTGCAGTGAATGGAGCACCATAGATCATGGATTTTCAATAGAGTTGTCAAGATGTGGGTTGGGACCATCTGAGCTGGAATGGTAAGTCACATAGTTTAGAACGAAATGTGGACACCAACATGTTTTGGCAATTAAATCAGCAACAATAGATCAAAAGGAAGTGTGTTTGCTGTTCTCTTTGTTTACATCAATGGAATTTCCATAGAATAGCTGTGTGGTTCACACGTATGGGTAAAGGTTTATAAACAGATGGAACCTGTGATGATTGAAATTGTTTGTAAGTTGTGTAAACTGTGTAACTAGGAGATGGGACTATGACCAAATATGGAAAGAACCCAGGGAGGGGTGCATTATAAATATGAAACATGCAATTATAAGTTTAAAAGGATGGTGATGAATGTATCCAGTAAGAAGTGTGGGAACTAAAGGGAATATGGTTTTATAAGTTTAACCAACTATGTGTGGGGGGTTGACTCTGTAACAAAACCTTTGGGAGTGCTTTAACTGTTGAAAATTGTACAAAATGCATGTTCTTTGTGTAGTTCAGAGAGACAGGTCAGTTTGACTCTTTGATGTCATCTAACCTCTTGTAGCTGTTTGCACAATAAACGTGTTTTACGGACAGAGTATGTACATACTCTTTAAGGGTGGGCCTGCTTTTGGTTACAGTGATCAAAGGTCCAATCCATTTGGCATCCCTTAGTGGGCTTCAGGCTCTCCGAGACATAAGAGATCTCTGGTCTGTCAAGCTTGGCTGAGGAGCTTCTCTGCGGGCACCAGTCTCTGTGCTCAACAAGGAGGAAGGCTACAGGTACCATATTGGTTAGAGGCCTGTGTGACCCCCCGTCCGGAGGTGTGGTATCATGAACAGGCTGTGCAGGGCAGATTAAAGGAGCACCACATCGGAGCGCTTTGGGGTTTCACTTTCATGAGAGTGCATATTTGCCCAGTAAAGCAACATGGGAAAAGGAATAAGGTATTTTTTTAATTCTTGTATAGGGCAACAACGGTGTGTCTAAGGTCAAGTAGGTTGGAAGACTGAGAGTTTTTGAAGGAGCAAATAATTGTTCTATTTCATTAGTTTTTACCTAATTTGTTATTTTAGAGGTGTGGACTCCTGCACCTGCATGTCCATTGTAAGGATAGTCTTGATACCCTTCAGGCTGCTCGTCTGGTTGGCAGGAGCCCTTGCCTTAGTGTGAGGTTGCATCTTACAGTAAGACCACCTCTAGATACCTTTCTGGAGTGTACCCTTGGTAACCCTTACTTTGTATCGATTATACGGACTGAGCTTGCAGCTTGTATTTTCTTGGTTAGTCAAAGTAGTGAAGGGTATCTTCCTGTAGTCAGGAAAAGACAGCATTGTAGTCAAGAGTGTTATATTAGTAAAGAAGGGAGAGATAAAGCAGTGTTGTAGTGAAAACCATTGCTCTCCTTTTTTTGCTCGAGTAAAGGAGAAATCTCAGAGAAGTAAAGAGGATTTTTGGCCGGTATGTGTTTTTGATCATGTACTGCCTTTAGTGTATACCTGAGGAGTGTCTGATTATCGAGACGGTTGTGGTGAAGGCGAGTACGAAGAGTGGGAAATTCTTTTGTTTAAGAAAAGAGAAAAGAAAAAAGGGGATTTTTTGTGGGTAGTAATTGTTGTGCTGTGGGTTTAGTTCTTGGGCTTTATATCACGGTTTTTGAAATGTGTTTGCGTTACATTGGTCTTCAGTATGGAGACTCTATTGAATCATTGATGTCAAGTTCTCTGTGAATATAAGGTGAATATTTTAAAAATACCATTGAGAATGGTTGAGGGAAACGAAAGGCAACATGCTTAATTCCTGGCCTGACAAAGGGTTTTATGATAAGGGCACGTTGGAGAGCCTGCATACTTTCCAAGTGGCTAAGCAAAAAAGTTTGAAAATGGAAATTAGAGTGAATATCATGGAGTTATGGAGGTTGAATGAGAAGGACAGGAAGACCCATAAAATTATGACTGTTGAGGAGGTGTCAAGAAAGGAGGGCATAGGAGTACCTTCTGCAGTGTCCTCATAAGGGTGCTATCCTTTGTCACCTGCAGAAGGATATACTAACCCTGAGTTTGAACTTCCATAGTCTCCAGTAACCAATCCAGCTGTTAGAAGACAGACAGGTGTGACACCCCTGTCAGCTTCAATCTTCAAAAGATGGGATCATGAGAGGAAAAGGGGAATAACACATTCTTTGGTAAAAGTTATTGATGGATTTCAAATGGAAGGAGGAATGTCAAAAGTCTATTCAGCATTTAGATCAGCACTGGAATTGGAGCTGAAGGAACAAGAGAAGGAGAGAACTGTGAGAGCAAGGAGCCATGAAGAGTTTAGAAGGGAGGAGGTGCCCCCTGACACTAGAATAGAAGCTAGATTGCTGATAGTGGTAGAGTGGCAGGGACAACGGAAATCGGAAGAAGCAGTTAGGTTAGCAGAGAATGAAGTAATGTGGTTACAACAGAGCAGGAGTGAAGAACAGGAAGGAGGTAATAGGGAAGTGAAGGAGGTCAAGGAAGGGAGATGGAGGCATGGTCAGATCCTCGTTAGATTAGATAAATCAGTTATAAAGGGTGTAAATGTGGATTTGAAGGAAGGACATGCCGTTACAAGTATGGAATCAGAACAAGGAGAAAGAGAAGCGGCATGCTACAGCAGTGCTGAATACGCTTCTGCCCCTGCCCCCTACAAAGATTAGGGCATGTGGTACTAGGGACAGAGGAGGGAGCGGATGAATGGGAAACATATGATGAGCAGGGAGGATAAGAGGTAGTAGTTGTGTCTCCCGCTATAGCAGTAATCAGGGAAAGCACACCATGGGGCCTTTGGAGGACAGATGGGTACAGACCCAGTAAAGGTAGGGGCAATTCAGTTTCCACTACTCTAGAAGGTCAGGGGAAGGAGTATTATGTCCCGTGGTCACACATGGACCAGAATAATCTAATGAAGATGCTTCCTTAGCTCACTGCAGGGGCAGAGAAGGTGATTAAGGTTTTCAAAACAAAGCTCCAGTATCATATTAGTGATTGGGGACATGAAAAGCCTTTTCATGGCCTTGATGGGGGAATGGGCAGATGAGCTCTGGAAAAAAGCAGGATATCTGGTGGTTCAATTGAACACAAACACCTATGATGGAGCGGCCTTTAATAGTTGCAGGGCACACGTTTGGGGGGCATTGATAATGATGTACCCCGATGTTCCCGATATAAACTCTATCTTGGCAAAAACAATAAACCTAGATAAGGATCCTACTGCCCATATTCAATTAATTCAAGAAATGTGTAGGGCAGAGATGGGAGAAGCATGGGACAAGAATGTGCCTATATTCTACCACATGTTAAAAAAGGGGCTCCCCAAAAAGGTTCAGCATGACCTGGATAAAGTAGTAGGAAAGAGGCCAAGGTTTGGCTGGAGATTCAAGCACATATTGTGCATTTTTGTAAAAGGTGGAAGGAGAAGGAGAAGGACAGCATGGAGCAAGCACAGAAGGCTGAGGCCAAGCTGGTTCAGAAAAAGTTGACAAATATTTGTTTAGAAGGAACAATGATAACAAGCTCCACAGAGGGACAGCAGAGAAAATCAGGAGAGCAGGGTAAAATGGAAACCGGAATGGGGCAAGGATGGATTTATGGATATGTACCTGGATCTAGACCAATGAGAGGGTTTCCAAAGAGTAGGGTAGGATTTTCACGGCGTGGTGGGTCATTTGGCAGGTTTGGAGGAGTGGGCCCCCAGTTTAATGGGCTGATGGGAGGAGTTTATGGAGTGCAGTGTTGGGTGTGTGGGAGAATGGGAAACATTGAAGCCAACTGCAATATTTCCATCCAGGTCCCCCATAAATGAATCCCCCAGCTTTGCCCCTACCCCAAACTCTGTGCCATCACAGCAAGTCCAAATTGATAAAAACCCAGGAGCTTGAATGACACAGATCTATGTACTATGAATCGTGTCAGCCCAGGCACTGGTACAGGTTTGGGATAAAAACCCTCTATCCCACGGACAGTCACCCACCACACCCAAGCAAGTGTGTTCAGAAATCCTTTTTCGCCTCCTGGTGCTCAAATCTAACAGGAATAGGACAGCCCACAGGGATCTCAGATATGTCCAGTTCTATCGGTTACTATTGATCCGGAACAAGATTCTCAGATAGTAGTAAAGGTAGATGAGGAGACGTTTTCATTTATGATTGATACAGGGGCTACAAAATCATGCATTGAAGAGGGAGATGTTCTGCTGTCAGGCTAAACAATGGACACAAAGGGATTTTCCGGGGCTGTCCTGTCAGTTCCTTACACAGAGGATCTGCGTATCTTTTTTTCCCTTTATTTGTATATGGTTTATATTAACCTTTACAAAACAAACATATTTTCCATATGAATCCATAAAAAAAAAAAAAAATACAAAAGAGAACACACTATTCACATTACCATCATTAAAATACAAACAAGGTGACCCAGTTCTCTACTAAAATCCTTTATCTTACTTACATCTTATTCTATTTACTCTGCCTACCACATACTACTCATCATAAGCATCAGTTTACAGTTTTCTTAATAATCATTTAAAAGGTCTTAGCATTAGAAGATAATACAACTGATCTTCACAAAACATTTCACAATTTGCCATAATTTTAACAGATATGCAGATTATTTAACGAGCACACATAATCTTATGCCTCATTATTTTAACATCATTCCATCTTAATTGCACCTGTTTTCAGTCTATATTACCAAAACTGTTCTGGAATGATAACACTCTTAACTTCAGTGAAATTGAATCCTCATGCAGTAGGGTTAACCAGAACTGATACTGCATGATCCTTTCCTGTTTAACAAAGCCTTTAATATATTCTATCCACAAACTTAGTAAAGCAGGGCACAACAGTAATAGATGTAACAACGATTCCGTCTCTGATCCATTTTAACAATATCTCCAGCTGCCCCCTATCCATTCTGTATGGTTCGGATATAGTTTATTTAATTTGTTGTCATAAGATTAAATCTAAACCTCATGATACAATTCTTCACATTTCTTCTAGGGTACTTAATTAGGTTTGTTTGTTTGTTTGTTTGTTTATTATTTATAATGCGCGAGCGTACCCGAGGGTATCAGGGCGCAGCCTTTACAAGGATTTGCGAAGCTTGGTTACAGAAGTCATAGGGTATACAAAGAGACAGTAAGGTACACCGATATTATATACATATCAACAATGAGGTACATGGATATTATATACATATAAACAAGTGGGCACACGTAGTTACATTGTGTGCGGGTAGCATGAAAAGGGGACAGCCTGGCACTGGAGTATATTTGACGGCCTACGTTTTCAGCCATGAAACCAGGGACGTCATTTGGGGGTCGCCAGAGGTCGCAACTGCGACCTCTGAGGTCTCCCTTGCGACCTCTGTGGTCTCCCTTGCGACCTCTGTTAAAAAAAAGAAATAAAAAAAAAACATTTCGTTTTTTTTTTTTTTTTCGTTTTTTGTAATGCAAGGTCCTGGAGTGGCTGGCTCTCATGTTCAGGCCCTTTGGCCCTTTAAAAAAAAAAATAAGACAAATAAGAACAGGAGTGCCACAAGTCTAACACTTTCAGCACTGACCCTAAATAAAAAAGAATAGGAAACCAAATGTGTCTTTCTGGAATTCTGTACAATAATTACTAAACTCATTAAAGGTTTATTTCAGGCACACTTCAGGGGGTGAGTCACTGATTTAGTCTGTTCTTAAACGCCTCAACTCAGCCTTTAATCCTTCTGAGGTCGATAAATGAGTACCAAGACAGGTTGGGTGATATTGGGTGTATATTTTTTCTACATAAAGCGCTTGATCGTAAGTGCTATATAGTAACACATCATTATCATTTGGTCATGGACGTCTGCTTGCATTCACAGTAATTTGGTAATATGGGCCTATACAAACTGACCTTCACGCTACATATGGCAATCCATTCTTGCACGAGATGTACATCACATTATAGTGATATCGTAACTATTTTTCGTATTGTACAATGCTGTGATGTCACTTCCTGTTTTGGCAACGGGTGAAAGGTTCGTGTTCCATCGCTTCCCGCGATATCACTTCGGGGTGGGGTCAAATGATATCCCTTCCTGTGATGTCATCAGGGGTCAAGGGTCGTGTGATGTCACTTCCGCTACCCTGGCATTTTGGTGAAATGACGTCCCTGCATGAAACTACCTTGGATCGGAAGTTCTGGTAGGGCAAGTCCACTCTGAGATTGGATGGTAAGGAGTTCCACAGTTTGGCTGCTTTCACTGGGAAGCTGTTACCCCCTATGGTGGCACGTTTAAAGTTAGGGACAGAGAGGCAGTCTTTGTAAGCAGTTCTGGTGGGTCTCAGGGAGGACTGTCTATGGAATCTATTGATCAGGTAAGTAGGGGCAGCGTTATTGAGGGATTTGTGAGTGAGCGATGCAGTTTTTAAGAGAATTTTGTTGTTGATGGAGAACCAGTTGTTCTGTTGACTAAGTCCTGAGAAGTGCTCTCTTCTGGAGATGCCCAAGGCCGCTCTGAGAGCATTATTCTGAAGAGTTTGTAGTTTGCTAGTGGTGGCCTTGGAGGATCCCAGATAGAGGGCGTTACAATAGTCCAGGCGGGACAGTATAAGGGCTCTAGCGAGGGTAAGGCAACTAATGTCAGACAGAAATGGTTTAGCTGTGCGGATTAATTTACACGTATAAGCCGGGGTAATTCTCCATTGTGCCAGGGATTTTTTGTGGTAACACAACTTGTGCGTAGATGCTAAAATCCATTATTTCAAGCCTATTTCTTTCCCAATCCAATCCATACTCGTGTTGATCTTCTTTACCTTTGTCCGGTTTGATATTAAAGTACTCAACAAGAGTCCCATATTCTAAAGGATCCTATCACAGTCCGCATGAAGGTCCTTCATGAAAGCTATCGTATAATTCCCCCACAGCAATTTATAAAAAGTCCATTCTGGACTGCATTCACATTTTCTTAGGATTGACAATTCTTTCCAGGAGACAATTCTGGCTATTGACTGCAGACCCAGCTCATATATTATGACCTGCATTGGAACACATTTGGGCAGATGATAGAACACAGACCTCCAGATTGTACTTTCGATTACCTTAAATTATGACTCTAACTCTTTTGGCAGGAATTCTAAACCATAACAGATGCATGCTACTACCTTGCATCTATAATATTCCTGCATGGCATAAATGAAAATGTTCTATACTTTATATTTGCCGCATTTGTCTAGTACTTCACAAAATCTTTGTGTTCAAATCATTTTTAAAGTAGATTGTTTTGTTCCTTACCACAATTGGTTATCCCAAGTATTGCATGTTGTCTTTTATGGCAAGTATCTATGAATAGAATATACCTCATCATTCAGGCCTGGATGGCCACACATGACATGTGCCTGAATGATGATAAAACCGAACTTTCAATACTCTGAACCACAAATAACCTCAACAAACTGAGCGCATACTACTCGGCCTTCAATATAGATGGCAATTCCATCAAAGTGGTCAAAGACGTAAAAATGTTAGGCTTTTACCTCGACTGCACCTTCTCATTCAACAAACAGGTTAACGTCATGGCATCCTCTACTGCCTATATGTGCAAACTAATCAGGGCTTGCAAACCCTTCCTGTCCAAAGATAGCTGTACCACTCTAGCTAGAGCATTGATCCTACCCAAACTGGATTATTTTAATTCTCTATACTTGATAGCAAGTGATTACATTACCAACAAAATCCAAACCCTACAAAACAATGCCTTGAGAGCAGCCCATTATAGACCAAAAAGAGAACACATATCGCATCTGAGAAGACAGATCAAATGGCACTCCACCAAGGATAAAATCACGCTTAAAACTGTATCCCTTAATCATAAATGCATAAATCAATCCGCCCCTATCTACCTCACAGAGCAAATCACAAAAAGATCCACATCTTGCGCGTTTCTCACATCTAGTTGTGCCGAGATTTAAACTTAAAAAAGCAGGAGGAAATAGTTTCCCTGGCAAGGCCTCTGAAACATGGAACTACCTGCCTCCCTCCTTGAGAGCCAACCATCCATTCTCCTCGCTTAGGCGTAATACCATAAACTGGCTGGTTACTAATAACACAACTGGACAGTCCTAACCTGCCCAGCCCAAACTTTCAGACAGGCCTCTGCTAAGTTTATGACCTTGGGCACATTTTTCCTGCTATTATGCACAGACATGTTTTGTCTAAATCTACTGTAAATTCTGTAAATTGTTAATTATGTTACTTCTTCTCTGAACATGCTGCATATTTACCTCCACTTTTATCTTTACTATCATGCACAGAGATATTTTGGCCAACTGACTGTAAATTATGTAAATTGTCAATTATGTTACTGTTTTTCTGTACATGCCTCATATTTACCTCCCCTGTAACCAGGCTTAAAGTATACTTGTATCCTCTGCAAAAGTCACTCAGATACCTTCGGGTCAGGTGCGCCATAGAAACAAACAAACAAACAAACAAGTGCCTTTTTTCCCAATTTCACTGAAACGTAGAGTTTTTTTTTTATGTTGCCGTTTGGCAGCTATCCTTTTTTATTACCTTTTTTTGAGGAATTAATTTTAGATCTATAATAATAATGTTGCATGTATGTGCTACAAACCCTCAGGCATCTGAGCGCTGCTTATTATTTCCCACGGTGTGTGGTGCTCATTTATTGAACTCGGAAGGATGAAAGGCTGAGTTTGGTCCTGCTGGGATTCAAACCTGTGTCAGCAGACTCTGCACGGATGTCAAAGCTAGCGCTCTACTCACTGTGCTAGCGGCCCGGCTAATCATAGAGATCATATAGTCAGCACAGGCAGAAATCACTCTTTGCGACCTATGGGTGTGCAATACACCAAAATAAAATCATTGGCATAAGCCGCCCAGTATTTTCTTGAGGCACCAATTTTTGGGGAAGACAGCAATGTTGTGTCCAGAGATGCACCTAGATCTGCCACATACATATTTTACAGTGTAGGGCCCAGGATACAACCCCGCTGTATCCCGCGTTTCATATTGCAGACCTTGGATAATATGCCCTCACAATGTTATCTTATTTTAATTGTGGAATCTCTGTGTAAATACATTATGATACTTAGTAACCCCTTTGGCATTCCATACCGATCCAACTTTCTCCACAATACATCTCTATTGACAGTGTCGAAAGCCATACTAAGATCCATTGATGCCATAAATACTGCAGAATTTGGTGATGGCAAAGCAAGTCCCTGCAAACAACTCGGTAGTAATCCCCCACAGTCTGTACCCATATTCCTTCATAACCCCATCTGTCTATAGTCTAGAATATGGTTTTCTGTAATCCATTCCTTTATGTGATCCTGACAAGATTTTGGAGTCCACATCCATTATCAAAATGGATCAATAATTAGATGGTAACAATCTGGAACTTTTCCTAAATATTGGTATCATGTGGGACATTTTCCATGTTTCAGGTATTTTTTGCTGCTTCACTATATTCGTAAATTGAACATGCAGAATATTAGCTCACAAGTTCACATTGTGTTTCAGAATTGTTTTAGTTAGTTTATTCGGACCACCTGCTCGAGATGGATAGGCTCTCATAATCTTCGCAGCTATGTTACCTACTTGGGTGTCTAGTTTCCACCTGTAGGAGAGATCTGGATCTTCATCAATTTCAGTAGTGTGCACTTTATTTAAGTTCTCGCAATGTTGCAGCTAGGCCTCCTCGGAAATGGTATTAGTTACCAAAAGAGTTTGATTTTCCCCTGTTTTGTTTACCAGCTCCCAAAAAACTCTAGAGCTCTTTCCTTTCAGGCTATCAAACATTCTTTCCCCATCTATTTGACGTAATTTGGCATGTTCAAACTTAAGCCAATTCTTATACCCCTGTTTCAATAATTAAATCCCCTTTCCCCTTCCCCTTCCCCTCCCCTTTCACCCCACCTCTTTGGATAGCTATGATCTCTCTTCGTAATTTCGTTTTCCTTTCTTGCACCTCCAAATTGAAAACATGCCTCTCTTTTTGTGTTTACCTTCCTTTTGCGATCCCTTGTTGCACTCATCCTAGATAACATCCCCTCCAGGTATATGGGAAAACCCTGAACAGAGTACTTAGTGATTTATTCTTCTAGAGGTGTTGAATTCTCACTAGTATTGACTACCAGCTTACTCAGTTTTCGTCTTGGACTACCCTCTGAGAAGCCCGTTTCAGTTTTAACCTCAATTGCGCATGGTCACTGTATTCAGTAAACCTAACTTTGTGACCCTGTAGCTTGGAAGACAGGTTAGAAGACAAAAATATGTAATCTATCTCTGATGCTAAACCCCTTGCTGCCTACGTAGGAGAATCATTATGCAAGAGTATCAAGCCTCAACTTTCCGCTGAAAATCTAGCCACATACCTCCTTGGATTGTTTCATTTTTTTTGTTTCCGGGATCCACCATCATGAGGTAGTTTAGATCATCGATAATTTGTATGTTACAATTTGCTTTTAGGTCCCCTGCAAATATTATGTTCTTCCCCGGGTGGTTTAGGTTCCACCTTTCAATTTTTTGGTTCAACTTCTCAATGACCATTTCCAAGTTTAGATCTGAGGTCCAGCATACATCAATTAAAAGTACATGAGTTGTACCGATGTCCCCATTTCAGCGTTAATGCCAGCTATCGCCAATTAGGACCCTTACTGAACAACTTTGTTTTGCTCGACATTGGTTCCTCCTCTCTTTCACTCCCCCCAAATATTGCAATGTTGTAGCCATATTTCTGCAAGATAAGTGTTTCTTTCAGTATCATATTTCGTACCAACGGATAATGTATAATGAGCCTCACATAATCATAACGTTGGGGGTGAATGAAATCAACCTTCATCAAATAAATAATTCAAAATGAGACTGGGCGCCTCTGGGTATCTAGGTTCATGTAACCTAAATGCTTGTCCACTCCTGATATCATCCCTACTTCTGAAATGATTCTGTTCTCTATTCTGTTCTCTATTCTTTGACCCTTCTACACCACACTGGGCATGTTGTGTGCCCTGGGGCAACTCCTTCATCCCTCTAAGCTGCTCCCCTCTCTTTTCAGGCTTCTTACCTCCTAGGTATATGGTTGTCAATGTCCTCTTGATCTGCTGTAGTCTCATTCTTTTTCTCTGCCAGAATATTCCTCAAAAAACTTCTTAGTTTGACTTCCGATAGTGTCATGATGCCTACCCCTGGTCAGCTGGACCAAGCCCATCCGCCCCGGAAGCAGGCATCCGGACATCTGTTTAAATCTCAGAAGCCCCGGCTAGAGGCTATCTGGGTTCAGTCCTGACGTCTTAGGCGCAAGGCTCATAGTAGAAATCAGTCCTGGCGCCTAAGGCACCAGGCTCATAGTCATCACTTACCTCAGGCAGACCATGCTACACATGCATCCAGGCCAACGTGAGACCTGGAGGGACTATTTTTCCACAAGGACTACTTTTCACTCGGGTGTGGTTCTAGGGACTTCTTACCTGGGACTACTTTCAGAGCTATTTAAACCAAGCCCGATCTTCAACACAACGCATTTAGCAGCGTAATGCTCACCGTGTCTGCAAACCTGCATCCAGCCTTCTGCCACGCCCGCCTCGAACACGGAGCCCCTAGGAGAGAAAGGAAAATAGAAGAAGAGGTTAGATTACAGACTTTAATCTGATTCCTCATCTGATTTCGGATCCTGCATCACTCCGAGCCTGAAGGGACATTCTTCCGGCACGCATCGCATCCCAGCTGCAGCGCCACTCCATTTTCACCAGCCCACAGCATCTCCGACTCGGCGCTGCCTCCGTCACTTTTTCAGTGATTTTCAACACCTGGGGAAAAGACAAGAAAAAGCAAGGTGAGTCTAAAGAGACTAAAAAGACAATCACTTATATTACAAAACTTACCTGATTATCACCAGGGGCTTTATTCTTCAATACGCCGCATCCAGGAAAAAAGGAAAAGACAGTGAGCTAATCTCACGCATCTTTACAGGATAGTTTGGGTAATACAGACTCTTACCTGAACGCCGCCAGCAACCTCCAAACAGAATTTGCCGCCGCAAATCAACAGGGGAGTGCAAGAGTGAACTTTGGACATTTTTAACTCTTTAAAAACTTGGCAAACTCCGGGCTCAATAATCGTCCAGAACCCCAACACCTAAAACCAGTGAAGTAACTGGTATCTACGCGCCCCTGCCTGCCACGCAGGATGGAGAGCTCACCAATCAAAAACATAAGGTGAGGACACTGATCGGGAATATCAGAGGTGGCAAGTGGGGAGATCGGGAGCAGGGAGGGGGGTCTGCATTTACACCCATGGGGCTAAATACCTTTCTCCATCTACAGGAGAATATTTCTACGAGTCAAGGTTACAAGACTGAGGGGTTTCCGTCCAGATGGTCATCTTTGCCCTACGCTTCATGATGGTGGAGGCCGCAGCTGTCCGGGTTCGATCTACGCCCCTGTGGGAACCAGGTGAGCATAACAGATAGAGATGGACACTTCCAAATGCCCCTCCCACACCCACCATATCTGCCCAGCCATCTCCAGATCCACAGCTTTCGCAGCTTCCTCCTCTATTTCTCCTGCTGTCAAAATGAACTTTTTGACAACTCCCCTCTTCCTGTATTTACATCCAACTTGGCAGTCTCCCCATTCTTTTACCTGTGCAGTGAAGTGATTGTCTTTCTCCACCTCCCAGATGCTTTCATTCCCACATTTTGACTAATGTAAAGAGGCCCAGGCAATTTAGGCTGGGGATGCATAGTGTGGTTAAATATATCATATATTTGTTTAGTTTCCACAGACTTTGTTTGATTGTTCTCAATATTCTATGCCCTCTTTGTTTGGTGTTCGAGAGTCTACTCATCTTATTTCATCATTTGTGTATTCACTTTGCATATTTTTTATTTTAACAGAATGAGGGAATACTGCCCCCCCCCCGTTATTCTCATGATCATTTTCATTTCCATTCCATTCGCCACTCCATTCCTTTCCCCCTACATTACTCAAATGTCCCTCTTCCCCAATTGGTTCCTGCTTTGACCTGTATTCTCTAACAATGTTATGGAGAAATTTACGGGAAGAAGCTATTGAGATTTTCAATTCCGAGGCCTTGTTCAATCTCAGTTTTTTCCCCTGTATTTTTTACATTTCTGGAAGACACTATTCTGAGTGGCTCCTCCATTCCCATCCCTTGCAACACCTCTCCGTGTTCATCTAACAACTAAACAATCCTATCCCCCACCTCACCCCCATTCCCATGCTGTGATTCTTCAACTGTGCCCCTTACTGTTCCTTTTGATATCTTCACAATTGAGTCCTCTTTCCCATTTACTTTTGTTCCCTTCCCACTTTCATTTCCACTTTGATCTCTTTTCAAGGGACTGCTAATGACCTCCTTTAAATAGGCAGTATGCATATTTAATTCACTCTTTACCTATGTTTTAATTTTCAAGAGTATGTTAAGTATCAGCTTTTGATCTTGAGTCAAGTTTGCTTGTCCTATTGAATCCTCACCTTCAACATCTCCCATCCCTGCCTCTTTCAGGTATACCGTCATAGGCAGCAATGTAATATCCCTATCTCGAAAAAATAGGCAGGGTATCCAAGAATGAGTAATCATGAGTTTGGCTTCCCTCCACCCCTTCACCCGATCTCTCAAGTCCCCCAACCTTCCGCTCTACCTCCTCTTCATAAATTGACTGGGTGTGACCCGGCACCTCCTTCTTGTTTGCCCTCTCCCCGTGCTAGCACTGTATCTACCTTTGGCTCGGCCACCTCCTCCTCACCGACGTAATGTGGCCCAATGGGAGGTGCATGGTTAAAGCTCTAGGCAGTGTGTTCCTTCTGTTTGAAAAAAACAGAGGAGACACCAAGATTTTTTACAGCTGCTCTATGCAATAAACTCTGCCCTTTTTCTGGAACGTAATGAGCTCTTATAATGAAGCCCTACTTATACCAGGCACTGTAGTAATATAACACTAGGCCAAAATCTTTGGAATTATTTTGATAAAGTTAAGTCAACACTCTTTACAATCCATGAATTTTAAATTAACATAATAGCAGGCAGGATGTTGAGCCATTGCCCTTAATTTCATACCTTTACAGTTTTTCATTATGTCTCTACTCGACAACAAAACACAGAATCCCAAAAACAGATGCCCTCACCCTGCAGCCAGCAGAACAGCAAAACAGCATACTTATGGTGCGCACGCCCTGGTGCCTTGTGGCCGTGGTCTAGCATGCTCGTTTCACCCTAAAAAGAATGAAGTAATGAAACACAGTGTATGACCTTTTTTGCAACCAATTCCAGTCAATATTTATAGTGTCTCAAGCCTCACTCTCACCCACAAAGTATTATTTAATTTTTTCCTGATTCTTGCTTCAGTCCATGCGCTGCTCCATGGGACATCCAAGGGACAGTACTTCCCAGCAAAACAGCTTACTTCGAGTGTACTTATGATGCATGCGCTAATGCGCGCGGCCTCACAATTATATAACCCACCTTGTGGGCATGGTCTAGCGTGCTCGTTTCGCAATCTCCAAAAAGTATTATTTCATTCAATCCTGCTTCTTGCTTCAGTCCATGCGCCGCTCCATGGGACATCAAAGGGACAGTACTTCCCAGCAAAACAGCATACTTTGTACATAATTCTGATTCATATCATGGTAGTAGGTAAGCAAATTTGATCTGCTCCCTTGTTATACTGTAAGAATACCCCAGCAAATCTTTTGGGAAGGGACCTTCTGAGCAAGTTTAATATGTTGATATCTTTTTCAAAAGACAGCATAGTATGCTAAACTCCAGGATTGTACCTGGTGAGATAAGCAGTGCTTTCCCCTGCATATTACAGTGAAAGCATGACTGGGGGGGGGGGTGGTCAGAGCATTCAGCATTATTTCTGTATGTGGTGATGATAGTGTTGAGATGGGACCGGGGAATAAAAGATCGAACATGGCGTGTACCTCTTTAATTATTTTTTTTAGCCTGCTGTGTCATGGGAGATAACACCAGGGACTATTGTTACCATTCTCTTAGAAGCAGTAGTTGTCAAGAAGGACAGGGTGGTTCTTTCAGGCACTGATGAGGAAGGTGGCGAATGGTGCACAGTGTTGTGTATCGATCCAACCTCATTGTTAAGAGACGTGTCCGATTAGCAATTGTTTCAGGATGCAGAAGACACAGGAGAGGTTGTCTTTGAGATTGGGGTGCCTTGCAAGTTAATGATAGAGCAAAGGAAAGTACAACAGACTATGCTTGTCGCTAGCAAAGCATCATTATATTGGAAGGAGGATTTGGAGTAAGTGCCAGACCATTTGTAGACCAGCAATCCTCATAATGTGTGGTTGTTGAAAAGTGTAGGAGCATTACAGATTAAATTAAAATCAGGAGCGATATTGCCACAAGTTAGTAAATACCGCATGTCTAGGGAGGCAGATGAAGGTATTTTTGAGACCATTATGGCATTGTTAAAACAACGCATCATACAACCATCTTGATCCCCATGTAATACGGCCATCTACGCTGTGAAGAAAGCAAAGATGGTCCAGGATTTGCAACCTCTGAACATCATTGTTGAAACAGAGTGTCCGATGGTACCAAATCATGCAACCATTCTCTGTAACATCTCTACTGGGTCGACCCATTTTAGAGTAATTGATTGAAAAAATACCTTTTATTCGGTCACCTTACACCCTGATGCCCAGTACCTCACAGCATTTATGTATCGTGGGCAGAGATTTGAGCACACAAGGTTACCCCAGGGGTACTGTGAATCCCTGAGGTTTTTTTTTTTTTAACAGGGTCATTCAAATAGATTCAGAAACTTACAAGTGCCCAGTAACGTAATGCAGTACGTGGATGACTTATTGGTCTGTATCACTTCAGAAGAGCAGTGTCGAGGAGACACAATCAAGCTCCTCAACCTGCTCATGGAGAAGGGGTACAAAGTGGACAAAGATACATTGCAGTATTGCCAGAAAGAGCTAGTATATTTGGAACTGATAATACAGTCTAAAGAGAGAATGGCGATGCCTGACAGAGCCACTGCAGTACAAAATACGCCTCAGCCAGTTACGGTAAAACAGATGCAGCAGTTTCTGGGCCTCTGTATCTATTGTAGGTCCTGGATTTTTGACTACTCTAGTTACACAAGGCCCCTACTTCAAGTGCTTAAGGAAGCACAGAAGGAGAAGGGTCAGAGGAAATGTAAACTTGTTTTTGGGAACTGAAGACTGCAATCAGTAATGCTCATGTTTTGGTGACCACAATTGACCAGAAACCGTTTTTTTCTATGTTCCCACACAGAGGGAAAGGTAATGAGCAGTCCTGGCTGAAAAAACATTATTAGGTTACACGCCTTTGCCTTACTACAGAAGGTTTTGGATTCAGTTACACAATGTCAGTTTCAGTGTGAACAAGCTCTCGCGGCAGTAGATTTTGTGTTACAAACGTCTTCAACCATTACTATGGGCTGACCAGTGACATTGTATGTGGACCATGCAGTTTTTGCTATCTTGAAAAAGTCTAAGTCTACTTTGACAATTGTAAGGAAGGCATGGCATCAAAGTAAGACAGACACAAGTGATCACAGTTCAAGGGTCTTTATTAAATGTTAAAGTGGGTGAGATAAACGCCTAATCTAAACCTAGATCTAAGATGGTAGCAAGCTAGGACCATGTAATAATAATAATACAGTCCTAGTGGAGTCTAGTCAAATAAAAAGGGCCCATACTAAAAAGCCTATTTCCAATTACCGCTATGCTACAAAAGAGTGTGGGATAACATACACAAGGAAAGAAAGAAGTATTTGCAAAATGATAAGTCAGGATGTTAAGGCTGTGGTCTCCCTTCCCCACATTATTAGTATGGGACAAGGTGGAACTCTCGAGCAAAGCACACCCCTGTGCTTCTCTGGCACAAGTTTATAGTTCCTTTTCTCTATAGCAGGGCCTTCTTTGCCTAAAGCTCTTCTCATGCAAAGTCTCTTGGTTCAGGGCCTGGTACTTCAAAACAAAAAGAAAATAAAGTTCCTTCCATTATCTTTTGCGTTGGGTGATTACCTTTCGCCCTTGGATCCGCCTCAGCTGAGCTCCGATCCTTCTCTCAGTAGTCAGTCTACCTCAGTCGGGCTCAGACCAACCAGAGCACTTGCCAATCCAAACAGAGACTTCTGATGGGTGATCTCATCTTGCTGGGTCACTCTGTTTGCTTACGACAAGTGCATTTTTCACACATTCACAGTTTCCCTCATCCGGGTACAAACACCTGTTTCAAAATGTCAAAACTTCACCAATGGGTGAAGGACTTTCGATTGTAGAAGGGATTTGGCTCAACCCTTCTATGACCACCGTAACACTCTGTACTGGCCTTTAGTACTTGTAGTTTTCTTTCTTCCCAACATTCAATACATTCTCTTTGTTCATAAGAGGGGTACTAGCCAGAGACCTTCGACTGGGCGCCTCAGTGGCACCCGGACTACTCCATCTCTGGCACCAATGTGTTCAGAAAAGACTACTTGTCAAATTATCTTCTTACTGCTGCCACTGCATCCTTGCGCCCAACATAGTGTGGTTGACTATCAGCTTCTTCTGACTCACCGGAGGTGCTGTACACATTAGTGGTTCCTTTGCTGCGGGAGTCAAGGACAGTACCACAATGACAACCTCATCTCCCTGCCCTGGCTGTCAGTGCAGGAGTGTACAATGTACTGCTGACATCCGTTACACCATGGGCCAGCTGCGATTCCCGGTCTTATGTTTCTTTCATCTGAGGTTTTGCAGTTCAGGGTTGAAAAGGGCAAGGGCAACACCCTACTTGACGTCCTTTCAGGTCTTGCTGCCTTTCTTCTCCATTTGAACTGCCACCCTGGAATGGCTGCTTCCTTGTGCATTCTGCCTTGCTCATGGTGTGCTCTTGTGCTCTGCCTTTTATTCGAATGGGGAAGGGAAAGTGTATTCAGGTGTGCCTAGTTGTCAGCAATTGCTTGACTCTGCCTGAACCTTGTGTTGGGACATGTCAGGTAAATGGCCCGGGTATTCGTCCATTGTCGTTCATGCTGTGAGAAAGTCTTTGTGTTGGAAAAGGGGGGCTAGAGTTTCCAAGTATCCCACTGGGCAGGATGGGGAAAATGTGTTATAAGGAAGGGAATACTGTGTTTCACCCTTCGGTGTCCCATTTCCACTCCCCAAAGAACCCCATCCAGGTGATCTTCCCGCACTGGTCCACCACCAGGAAATGGATCTGATAGCGATGGCTGTGTACTGGCCACCTGGAGGACAGATCCCTGGGGACTAGCGGGTGAGACACCTTCAGGTTTCTCACACAATCCAAAGAGTATCGGGGTATGACGTTATTTTGTCAAATGCTGCTATACATTCGGTAAGGTGTCACTTAGTCAATCCTGCAACATTCTTAGCTGAACCAGTGAAACCTGATTACATTGTCCATGACTGTGTAACTTATGAGGGAGAAGAAGAAGAGAGGACAAATGTTAAGGAGGATGCCTTGGAAGGAGGCAAGGAACTCTTTGTTGACGGGTCATCAATAATTGATCAGGGCACTGGTGAGAGGCACACCGTGGCGGCTGTTGTTGCTCTTGTGAATGGGGAACACCGGGTTGGAGTGGGGAAATGACTGCCTCCACATTACACTGCACAAACTACAGAACTATTGGCACTCATTGAGACACTAGAGATGAGTAAGGAGAAGACAGTCACTTTCTACTCTGACTCTGCATATGTCACCTCCACTTTACATTCTGGGTTATCTATATGGAAGAAAAGAGGTTTTAAAACATCTGACGGGACCCCAGTACAGCATGCCACGCTGCTATCCCGGTTAATCAAAGTGCTAAAATTGCCCTTAAAGGTAGGAATAGTGAAGTGCATGGCACATAATAATAGAACTGATTGAATATCGCTTGGTAATGATGCTGCAGACAGAGCAGCAAAGGGAATAGCATACTTGCCCTTTTTAGAACCTAGGGAAATGGAAATGATGTCCCAAAAAGTACAATTGCCAGTCCTGCATACTGCAGTCCGAAACCCGCAAAAGAGGATGGAGCCCTGGGTGAAGAGGGGATGTATGCTCTCGCCCACAAACTTGTTGAGACAGTAGTTGATGGGGAACATAGAAATGCCCGTAGAACTACTTTTTGTGGCTCTAGAGCAACTACATTACTCGTCACATATGTCCCGCCAACAAATAGCAACAGAGCTCCAGGAGGATTGGTTTATACCAAACATTCACAAACAGGTAAGTAGGTTTGTAGGGAATTGTATAGTTTGAAAAGAATTCAATCCCGTAAACTCCATGAAAGCAGTGAGAGGGGTAATTCCCAAGCCTTCAGGTCCTTTCAGAGAACTTCATATTGATTTTGTTGATATGATACAAAAGTGTAAACATTTTAGGTATTTGATTGTAATTTATGTCCATTTTTCTGATGGCTTGAGGTTGGTCCTCGTGTGCACCCTAATGCAAAATCGGCAGCAAATCTTGTTAGGGAGGTATTTACACAGTGGGGAATATGTAACGTCCTGAGATTAGATAATGGGACCCATTTCTTCAATGCATTATTTGCAGAGATTTCATCCCTTCTGGGGATCAAGCACAGGTTGTGCTCGGTGTTTCACCCACATTCCAACTTGAGGGTGGAAAGGCTTAATGGTGTGCTTAAAATGCAGATGTCTAAATTATTTAGTGAATTTGCGAAAAGGTTGGTTGTACTGTCATCCGTTGGTGCCGTTTTACTTATGAAAAAAAGCCAGGGAAAGATCATCACCTCTGTCCTCATTAAGTGGTGACAAGGCATAGATTGTATACACCACTCTCACCCTCACACACAGATTCAGATGCAAATAAGTAAGCAGAGTTTCTTGGAGAAGAGTTTGGTTACTATCTTCGGGCCTTGACCAAGAGTGTTAAGATTGTGTCTTCTCAGGTTACAGCATCACAACTGCAAGCAACGGGAAAAGACAGCAAGGAACAATAAGATCACCAGCAACCATTGCTACCCGATGGACACTCCATCTTTGTGCGTTGTTCCCCACTGGAATGAACAGCATTTCCATGGGCCTCATTGAGTAATATTTGCTACCCCGACTGCAGTCAAAGTGGAGGGAAGAACACCTTTTATCCATGTACATGACATATGAAGGGACACCGGAGTCCCTCCACTGACACCTGGGTAAGAGCAGTCCTAAAATAATAAGTGTGCCCCAAAGAAACACAGTTCATGCCAGTGAAAGGGGTAAGGGGTGCACAGAGATTGAGAATTGTTATTTGTTATTCAGACTGTAAAACAAAAGAATGTATTTAAAAATGTGTAGCTTTATTTCTCTCTTGATTTCTGTGGTATTCTCAATAGTAAGAATGTTAATGGGTCTGAGTTATCAAGTACTATGGATATGGCAGAAAAATTGTTAAGAGCACAACAACACCTTGAAATAGATTTTGTAAATAATGATGATGATGTAAATTTATAAACAGTACATGAGGGACACAGCTTTGCATCAGATAATTAATGGTATCATGATATGAAGAGGGTGGGGAGAGAGAGCAACAGAATCATGTAATATTTGCTGTCTTATCCCCCATGCTTCTGGTGTCCCTAGATTATTTATTCCAGACATGGTAAAGGAAGTGGAGGCATGCTTTCTAGTGCACCAAGCCTTGTGCAGGGTCCGATGGCAGTTTCAGGGGCAATCTGTAGCAGCTTCCACCCTTCCAGTCGAAGAAGAATGTTTACCATTAGATGAGGGAAAAACAGAAGGATGTCCGTTGCATGCAAAAAGTACAGCTCAATCTTGAAGGACTAATTATTGTGAACAATAAATGGGAGCAAGGGGTGAAGAGTTGCAAAGCAGGAGAATTGGTGGGACTCCCCGAAGAAGGGATGGCACAAATAAGTTGAGCATGTGGAAGCGTATGGAAAAAGTATGTGAACTTTTTAAGATGGCTCAAGAAGCCAGAGAAACCTGTTAAGATCCAATTACTTACACATGTTTCTCTGTGTTTTAAGGGCGATGGCACAGTGTCTCTAGGCATGAATCAAAAATGCAGCATCACGCTTTGCATCGCTGATCTGACTGGAGGTACGGCTGCACTTCTCCACTTGTATTTGCGGACCCTTTTCCTACAAGCAGTTACCTCTGGCTTGGCAAGGCATTTGCAGTCTCACAAACCTGCATGTGCCTGTCCTTGTGGTTTCCCAGAGCCACCTGTTATTTGCAAAATCCACATCTGAGTCTACATGTGTGCCTCCTTTGTCCCCTGTGCCCCTTTCATCCATTGTGTCATCAGACAAAATATATGATATATGAAATGATATGATATGATATGGCCTTTACAATGCACCTATACAAAAATGTTTCAAGGCATTGAAAATTCAGGAACTTTACAGACTTTTATAGAAATAGACTCCTTGAAACGATTGAGAAGATCAAACTACATCTCATCAGCATCCACTGAGGCTCTTATGAACATTCTTGAACAATTTTAACTATTTGGCCAGACAGAGATTTCTTTTTTTTTTACTTTCCTTTTGGCCCCTGGCATACAGACTGTGGCCAAGTTGAAGTGGTTACAAATTGTTTGCTATGAATTATTATTATTTATGCATTCCTCTGAATCAGTATTTAGTGCAATTAAAGAAGAACTCAAGGCCTTGAGGCTTGCAGAGTCACAGAGCCGGTATATCCATGACCTCTTAATGGCTATGAAGGGTGGGGTTTGCCAGAAGGACGGAAGTTCATGTTGCACACATATCACCTCCAATGATTTGGACAATGGGACAATAGGACACTGATCCAAACGATTGCCAGATTGCACAGCCTAAGAGGGGCCTTCATGGATGAGCGTAACTATGAACATTCTCATACCAATGTTTTTCTTTTTTTTATTATATTTTGTTAATGTCAACTATGTCTACGGTGCTGCTCTGCCCAAATGCCTAGCACTGCTGCTATGATGGTTGTGACCCTTTTTCAGAGTAGGGCCACTGTCATACCATCTCACATGGGGATTTTTGAAATTGATACAGGAGTAGTCGTATGTCCTCTACCAGGTTGGGGTGAATATGTAGGACAATGGGTAGATTGATGAATTGGTGGAAGGGCAAATTGGGATGGTCCAGATGAGGAGCATCATACCCCCGAGAAGATGAGATTGATGAGTTGAACATTGGTTTGTTAGTTAATGTATTTACTAAAGGGGGGAATGTTGAGGTGGTTAATAAGGGTCCCACGGGTAATAAGAAGTTTGAATTGTGCACGCCATATTGGTGACTGGGGCGACAGTGATGTTCACATAATTTGGCAATTTAGTATGAACCTAGTGTAGCTACTGGGAATGAGATATGCATTATTTTTAGTGTTGTTTGTGTTTTAGTTGATACATTTTTTAATTGCATGTGCACAGCAAGATAAGTGTCAAAACTGCTGATACAATGTAAACTCAATACAGGTTTGTCATGCCACAATACCTCAACAATCAGGCAGCAGGGAGCTCTACATGTGCATGTGAGGTAAGAGATTGGAAATGGGAAAATCAGTGTGAGGGGATGTGGTAGCCCTGAACATGCATGTATAGGTGCACATGCATGGGGGTCTCTTAGGGAAATGGGTTTTGATCAGTATGAATATACAGATCTATTTTGCCACATAATTCTCTGACATTTTAGGAATTGCACTTGCTAGAAACCTGGGTTGGACAATTGAACTCTGTGTGACTGAACAACTAATTTGACAAGGTTTGGGAAAGACAGCAGCAGATGTGATGAATATCAGATGGTCAGTTTCAGGCAGGTCTTTTTTATAGTCTTGGTGCATTGTGAAGGGGAGATGCAATATCTGTAAGTATATAGTAGTCTGTTATTGAATATTCAGCCACCTGTTAGGGCCAGACAATTAAATCTGATGCAGGGTGCTTGCAGTGAAAGGAGCACCATAGATCATGGATTTTCAATAGAGTTGTCAAGATGTGGGTTGGGACCATGTGGGCTGGAATGGTAAGTCACATAGTTTAGAATGAAATGTGGACACACACATGTTTGGGCGATAAAACCAGCAACAATACATCAAAAGGAAATGTGTTTGCTCTCCTCTTCTTTTACATCAATGAAATTTCCATAGAATAGCCGTGTGCATCACAAGTAGGGGTAACAGTTTCTTATTAGATGGAACCTGTGATAATTGAAATTGTTTGTAAGTTGTGTAAACTGTGTAACTAGGAAATGGGACTATGACCAAATATGGAAAGGACCCATAGAAGGGTGTACTGTAAATATGAAACATCCAATTTTAAGTTAAAGAGGATGGTGCTTAGATGAATGTATCCAATAAGAAGTGTGGGAACTAAAGGGAATATTGTTACATTGTATACATTTAACCAATCATGTGTGGGGTTTGACTCTGGAACAAAACTATTGGGAGTGTTTAACTGTTGCAAATGGTATTCAATGTGTGTTCTTTGTGTGGTTCAGGGAGACAGGTTAGTTTGATTCTTTGATGTCATCTAACCCCGCCCCCCACAGGCCATTTGTACAATACATTTGCTTCATGGCATAACCGTGTATGTACTCTTTAAGGGTGGGCCTGCTTTTGGTTACAGGGATGCCCAATCCAACACTAGCACAACTCTTTAGTTATCCACATCAGACCAGATCAACTTCTTGTCAACACACTACTACATGACTGTTTGAAGATGGGTAAAGACAGTCTGGTTTAAGAGAGTACACTAATGGAGGGTGTCTGTGTTTTTCAATGGCTGCATGATCCAGAATATTTTGCCTTTAAGTACAGGCAGACATTGCAAGTTACCAATCTTATTGTATATATAATCTATATGTTTTTGATCATATACTGCCTTTAGTGTATACCTGAGGAGTGTCTGATTATCGAGACAGTTGTGGTGAAGGCGAGTACGAAGAGTGGGAAATTCTTTTGTTTAAGAAAAGGGAAAAGAAAAAAGGGGATTTTTTGTGGGTAGTAATTGTGGTGCTGTGGGTTTAGTTCTTGGGCTTTATATCACGGTTTTTGAAATGTGTTTGCGTTACATTGGTCTTCAGTATGGAGACTATATTGAATCATTGATGTCAAGTTCTCTGTGAATATAAGGTCAATATTTTAAAAATACCATTGAGAATGGTTGAGGGAAACGAAAGGCAACATGCTTAATTCCTGGCCTGACAAAGGGTTTTATGATAACGGCACGTTGGAGAGCCTGCATACTTTCCAAGTGGCTAAGCAAAACAGTTTGAAAATGGAAATTAGAGTGAATATCATGGAGTTATGGAGGTTGAATGAGAAGGACAGGAAGACCCATAAAATTATGACTGTTGAGGAGGTGTCAAGAAAGGAGGGCATAGGAGTACCTTCTGCAGTGTCCTCATAAAGGTGCTATCCTTTGTCACCTCCAGAAGGATATACTAACCCTGAGTTTGAACTTCCATAGTCTCCAGTAACCAATCCAGCAGTTAGAAGACGGACAGGTGTGACACCCCTGTCAGCTTCAATCTTCAAAAGATGGGATCATGAGAGGAAAAGGGGAATAACACATTCTTTAGTAAAAGTTATTGATGGATTTCAAATGGAAGGAGGAATGTCAAAAGTCTATTAAGCATTTAGATCAGCACTGGAATTGGAGCTGAAGGAACAAGAGAAGGAGAGAACTGTGAGAGCAAGGAGCGATGAAGAGTTTAGAAGGGAGGAGGGCCCCCTGACACTAGAATAGAAGCTAGATTGCTGATAGTGGTAGAGTGGCAGGGACAACGGAAATGGGAAGAAGCAGTTAGGTTAGCAGAGAATGAAGTAATGTGGTTACAACAGAGCAGGAGTGAAGAACAGGAAGGAGGTAATAGGCAAGCTGCTCTATGCAATAAACTCTGCCCTTTTTCTGGAACGTAATGAGCTCTTAAATAAATTGACTGGGAGTGACCCGGCACCTCCTTCTTGTTTGCCCTCTCCCGTGCTAGCACTGTATCTACCTTTGGCTCGGCCACCTCCTCCTCACCGACGTAATGTGGCCCAATGGGAGGTGCATGGTTAAAACTCTAGGCAGTGTGTTCCTTCTGTTAGAAAAAAACAGAGGAGACACCAAGATTTTTTTACAGCTGCTCCATGCAATAAACTCTGCCCTTTTTCTGGAACGTAATGAGCTCTTATAATGAAGCCCTACTTATACCAGGCACTGTAGTAATATAACACTAGGCCAAAATCTTTGGAATTATTTTGATAAAGTTAGGTCAACACTCTTTACAATCCATGAATTTTAAATGAACATAATAGCAGGCAGGATGTTGAGCCATTGCCCTTAATTTCATACCTTTACAGTTTTTCATTATGTCTCTACTCGACAACACAGAATCCCAAAAACAGAAGCCCTCACCCTGCAGCCAGCAGAACAGCAAAACAGCATACTTCTGGTGCGCACGCCCTGGTGCCTTGTGGCCGTGGTCTAGCATGCTCGTTTTGCCCTAAAAAGAATAAAGTAATGAAACACAGTGTATGACCTTTTTTGCAACCAATTCCAGTCAATATTTATAGTGTCTCGAGCCTCACTCTCACCCACAAAGTATTATTTCATTTTTTCCTGATTCTTGCTTCAGTCCATGCGCTGCTCCATGGGACAACCAAGGGACAGTAGTTCCCAGCAAAACAGCTTACTTCGAGTGTACTTATGATGCATGCGCTAATGCACGTGGCCTCACAATTATATAACCCACCTTGTGGGCATGGTCTAGCGTGCTTGTTTCGCAATCTCCAAAAAGTATTATTTCATTCAATCCTGCTTCTTGCTTCAGTCCATGCGCCGCTCCATGGGACATCAAAGGGACAGTACTTCCCAGCAAAACAGCATACTTTGAACATAATTCTGATTCATATCATGGTTGTAGGTAAGCAAATTTGATCTGCTCCCTTGTTATACTGTAGGAATACCCCAGCAAATCCTTTGGGAAGGGACCTTCTGAGCAAGTTTAATATGTTGATATCTTTTTCAAAAGACAGCATAGTATGCTAAACTCCAGGATTGTACCTGGTGAGATAAGCAGTGCTTTCCCCTGCATATTACAGTGAAAGCATGACTAGGGGGGTGAGGGGGGTGGGCAGAGCATTCAGCATTATTTCTGTATGTGGTGATGATAGTGTTGAGATGGGACCGGGGAATAAAAGATCGAACATGGCATGTACCTCTTTAATTATTTTTTTTTAGCCTGCAGTAGTTGTCAAGAAGGACAGGGTGGTTCTTTCAGGCACTGATGAGGAAGGTGGCGAATGGTGCACAGTGTTGTGTATCGATCCAACCTCATTGTTAAGAGACGTGTCCGATTAGCAATTGTTTCAGGATGCAGAAGACACAGGAGAGGTTGTCTTTGAGATTGGGGTGCCTTGCCAGTTAATGATAGAGCAAAGGAAAGTACAACAGACTATGCTTGTCGCTAGCAAAGCATCATTATATTGGAAGGAGGATTTGGAGTAAGTGCCAGACCACTTGTAGACCAGCAATCCTCATAATGTGTGGTTGTTGAAAAGTGTAGGAGCATTACAGATTAAATTAAAATCAGGAGCTATATTGCCACAAGTTAGTAAATACCGCATGTCTAGGGAGGCAGATGAAGGTATTTTTGAGACCATTATGGCATTGTTAAAACAACGCATCATACAACCATCTTGATCCCCATGTAATACGGCCATCTACGCTGTGAAGAAAGCAAAGATGGTCTAGGATTTGCAACCTCTGAACATCATTGTTAAAACAGAGTGTCCGATGGTAACAAATCATGCAACCATTCTCTGTAACATCCCTACTGAGTCGACCCATTTTACAGTAATTGATTGAAAAAATACCTTTTATTCGGTCACCTTACACCCTGATGCCCAGTACCTCACAGCATTTATGTATCGTGGGCAGAGATTTGAGCACACAAGGTTACCCCAGGGGTACTGTGAATCCCTGAGGTTTTTTATTTTTCTTTAACAGGGTCATTCAAATAGATTCAGAAAGTTACAAGTGCCCAGTAAAGTAATGCAGTACGTGGATGTCTTATTGGTCTGTATCGCTCCAGAAGAACAACAGTGTCGAGGAGACACAATCAAGCTCCTCAACCTGCTCATGGAGAAGGGGTACAAAGTGGACAAAGATACATTGCAGTATTGCCAGACAGAGCTAGTATATTTGGAACTGATAATACAGTCTAAAGAGAGAAAGGTGATGCCTGACAGAGCCACTGCAGTACAAAATATGCCTCAGCCAGTTACGGTAAAACAGATGCAGCAGTTTCTGGGCCTCTGTAACTATTGTAGGTCCTGGATTTTTGACTACACTAGTTACACAAGGTCCCTACTTCAAGTGCTTAAGGAAGCACAGAAGGAGAAGGGTCAGAGAAAATGAAAACTTGTTTTTGGGAACTGAAGACTGCAATCAGTAATGCTCATGTTTTGGTGACCACAATTGACCAGAAACCGTTTTTTTCTATGTTCACACACAGAGGGAAAGGTAATGAGCAGTCCTGGCTGAAAAAACATTATTAGGTTACATGCCTTTGCCTTACTACAGAAGGCTTTGGATTCAGTTATACAATGTCAGTTTCAGTGTGAACAAGCTCTCGCGGCAGTAGATTTTGTGTTACAAACAGCTTCAACCATTACTATGGGCTGCCCAGTGACATTGTATGTGGACCATGCAGTTTTTGCTATCTTGAAAAAGTCTAAGTCTACTTTGACAATTGTAAGGAAGGCATGGCATCAAAGTAAGACAGACACAAGTAATCACAGTTCAAAGTTCTTTATTAAATGTTAAAGTGGGTGAGATAAACGCCTAATCTAAACCTAGATCTAAGATGGTAGCAAGCTAGGTCATGTAATAATAATAATACAGTCCTAGTGGAGTCTAGTCAAATAAAAAAGGCCCATACTAAAAAGCCTATTTCCAATTACCGCTATGCTACAAAAGAGTGTGGGATAACATACACAAGGAAAGAAAGAAGTATTTGCAAAATGATAAGTCAGGATGTTAAGGCTGGGGTCTCCCTTCCCCACATTATTAGTATGGGACAAGGTGGAACTCTCGAGCAAAGCACACCCCTGTGCTTCTCTGGCACAAGTTTATAGTTCCTTTTCTCTATAGCGGGGCCTTCTGTGCCTAAAGCTCTTCTCATGCAAAGTCTCTTGGTTCAGGGCCTGGTACTTCAAAACAACAAGAAAATAAAGTTCCTTCCATTATCTTTTGCGTTGGGTGATTACCTTTCGCCTTTGGATCCGCCTCAGCCGAGCTCCGATCCGTCTCTCAGTAGTCAGTCTACCTCAGTCGGGCTCAGACCAACCCGAGCACTTGCCAATCCAAACAGAGACTTCTGATGGGTGATCTCATCTTGCTGGGTCACTCTGTTTGCTTACGACAAGTGCATTTTTCACACATTCACAGTATCCCTCATCCGGGTACAAACACCTGTTTCAAAATGTCAAAACTTCACCAATGGGTGAAGGACTTTCGATCGTAGAAGGGATTTGGCTCGACCCTTCTCTGACCACCGTAACACTCTGTTCTGGCCTTTAGTACTTGTAGTTTTCTTTCTTCCCAACATTCAATACAGTCTCTTTGTTCATAAGAGGGGTACTAGCCAGAGACCTTCGACTGGCTGCCTCAGTGGCACCCGGACTACTCCATCTCTGGCACCAATGTGTTCACAAAAGACTACTTGTCAAATTATCTTCTTACTGCTGCCACTGCAACCTTGCGCCTAACACAGTGTGGTTGACTATGAGCTTCTTCTGACTCTCCGGAGGTGCTGTACACTTTAGTGGTTCCTTTGCTGCGGGAGTCAAGGACAGTACCACAATGACGACCTCATCCCCCTGCCCTGGCTGTCAGTGCAGGAGGGTACAATGTACTGCTGACATCCGTTACACCATGGGCCAGCTGCGATTCCCGGTCTTATGTTTCTTTCATCTGAGGTTTTGCAGTTCTGGGTTGAAAAGGGCAAGGGCAACTCCCTACTTGACATCCTTTCAGGTCTTGCTGCCTTTCTTCTTCATTTGAACTGACACCCTGCAATAGCTGCTTCCTTGTGCATTCTGCCTTGCTCATGGTGCGCTCTTGTGCTCTGCCTTTTATACGAATGGGGAAGGGAAAGTGTATTCAGGTGTGCCTAGTTGTCGGCAATTGCTTGACTCTGCCTGAACCGTGTGTGGGAACATGTCAGGTAAATGGCCCGGGTATTCGTCCATTGTCGTTCATGCTGTGAGAAAGTCTTTGTGTTGGAAAAGGGGGGGTAGAGTTTCCAAGTATCCCACTGGGCAGTATGGGGAAAATGTGTTATAAGGAAGGGAATACTGTGTTTCACCCTTCGGTGTCCCATTTCCACTCCCCAAAGAGCCCCATCCAGGTGATCTTCCCGCACTGGTCCACCCCCAGGAAATTGATCTGATAGCGATGGCTGTGTCCTGGCCACCTGGAGGACAGATCCCTGGGGATTAGCTGGTGAGACACCTTCAGTTTTCTCACACAATCCAAAGAGTATCGGGGTATGACGTTATTTTGTCAAATGCTTCTATACATTCGGTAAGGTGTCACCTAGTCAATCCTGCAACATTCTTAGCTGAACCAGTGAAACCTGATTACATTGTCCATGACTGTGTAACTTATGAGGGAGAAGAAGAAGAGAGGACAAATGTTAAGCAGGATGCCTTGGAAGGAGGCAAGGAACTCTTTGTTGACAGGTCATCAATAATTGATCAGGGCACTGGTGAGAGGCACACCGTGGCAGCTGTTGTTGCTCTTGTGAACGGGGAACACCGGGTTGGAGTGGGGAAATGACTGCCTCCACATTACACTGCACAAACTACAGAACTATTGGCACTCATTGAGACACTAGAGATGAGTAAGGAGAAGACAGTCAATTTCTACTCTGACTCTGCATATGTCACCTCCACTTTGCATTCTGGGTTATCTATATGGAAGAGAAGAGGTTTTAAAACATCTGACGGGACCCCAGTACAGCATGCCACGCTGCTATCCCGGTTGATCAAAGTGCTAAAATTGCCCTTAAAGGTAGCAATAGTGAAGTGCATGGCACATAATAATAGAACTGATTGACTATCGCTTGGTAATGATGCTGCAGACAGAGCAGCAAAGGGAGTAGCATACTTGCCCTTTTTAGAACCTAGGGAAATGGTAATGATGTCCCAAAAAGTACAATTGCCAGTCCTGCATACTGCAGTCCGAAACCCGCAAAAGAGGATGGAGCCCTGGGTGAAGAGGGGATGTATGCTCTCGCCCACAAACTTGTTGAGACAGTAGTTGATGGGGAACATAGAAATGCCCGTAGAACTACTTTTTGTGGCTCTAGAGCAACTACATTACTCGTCACATATGTCCCGCCAACAAATAGCAACAGAGCTCCAGGAGGATTGGTTTATACCAAACATTCACAAACAGGTAAGTAGGTTTGTAGGGAATTGTATAGTTTGAAAAGAATTCAATCCCGTAAACTCCATGAAAGCAGTGAGAGGGGTAATTCCCAAGCCTTCAGGTCCTTTCAGAGAACTTCATATTGATTTTGTTGATATGATACAAAAGTGTAAACATTTTAGGTATTTGATTGTAATTTATGTCCACTTTTTCTGATGGCTTGAGGTTGGTCCTCGTGTGCACCCTAATGCAAAATCGGCAGCAAATCTTGTTAGGGAGGTATTTACACAGTGGGGAATATGTAACGTCCTGAGATTAGATAATGGGACCCATTTCTTTTATGCATTATTTTCAGAGATTTCATCCCTTCTGGGGATCAAGCACAGGTTGTGCTCGGTGTTTCACCCACATTCCAACTTGAGGGTGGAAAGGCTTAATGGTGTGCTTAAAATGCAGATGTCTAAATTATTTAGTGAATTTGCGAAAAGGTTGGTTGTACTGTCATCCGTTGGTGCCGTTTTACATATGAAAAAAAGCCAGGGAAAGATCATCACCTCTGTCCTCATTAAGTGGTGACAAGGCATAGATTGTATACACCACTCTCACCCTCACACACAGATTCAGATGCAAATAAGTCAGCAGAGATTCTTGGAGAAGAGTTTGGTGACTTTCTTCGGGCCTTGACCAAGAGTGTTAAGATTGTGTCTTCTCAGGTTACAGCATCACAACTGCAAGCAACGGGAAAAGACAGCAAGGAACAATAAGATCACCAGCAACCATTGCTACCCCCTGGACACTCCATCTTTGTGCGTTCCTTTGTTCCCCACTGGAATGAACAGCATTTCCATGGGCCTCATTGAGTAATATTTGCTACCCCGACTGCAGTCAAAGTGGAGGTAAGAACAACTTTTATCCATGTACATGACATATGAAGGGACACCGGAGTCCCTCCACTGACACCTGGGTAAGAGCAGTCCTAAAATAATAAGTGTGCCCCAAAGAAACACAGTTCATGCCAGTGAAAATGGTAAGGGGTGCACAGAGATTGAGAATTGTTATTTGTTATTCAGACTGTAAAACAAAAGAATGTATTTAAAAATGTGTAGCTTTATTTATCTCTTGATTTCTGTGGTATTCTCAATAGTAGGAATGTTAATGGGTCTGAGTTATCAAGTACTATGGATATGGCAGAAAAACTGGTAAGAGCACAACAAGACCTTGAAATAGATTTTGTAAATAATGATGATGATGTAAATGTATAAACAGTACATGAGGGACACAGCTTTGCATCAGATAATTAATGGTATCATGATATGAAGAGGGTGGGGAGAGAGAGCAACAGAATCATGTAATATTTGCTCTCTTATCCCCCATGCTTCTGGTGTCCCTAGATTATTTATTCCTGACATGGTAGAGGAAGTGGAGGCATGCTTTCTAGTGCACCAAGCCTTGTGCAGGGTCCGATGGCAGTTTCAGGGGCAATCTGTAGCAGCTTCCACTCTTCCAGTCGAAGAAGAATGTTTAGATGGGGGAAAAACAGAAGGATGTCCGTTGCATGCAAAAAGTACAGCTCAATCTTGAAGGACTAATTATTGTGAACAATAAATGGGAGCAAGGGGTGAAGAGTTGCAAAGCAGGAGAATTGGTGGGACTCCCCGAAGAAGGGATGGCACAAATAAATTGAGCATGTGGAAGCGTATGGAAAAAGTATGTGAACTTTTTAAGGTGGCTCAAGAAGCCAGAGAAACCTGTTAAGATCCAATTACTTACACATGTTTCTCTGTGTTTTAAGGGCGATGGCACAGTGTCTCTAGGCATGAATCAAAAATGCAGCATCACGCTTTGCATCGCTGATCTGACTGGAGGTACGGCTGCACTTCTCCACTTGTACTGGTCCTGCGGACCCTTTTCCTACAAGCAGTTACCTCTGGCTTGGCAAGGCATTTGCAGTCTCACAAACCTGCATGTGCCTGTCCTTGTGGTTTCCCAGAGCCACCTGTTATTTGAAAAATCCACATCTGAGTCTACATGTGTGCCTCCTTTGTCCCCTTTCATCCATTGTGTCATCAGACAAGATATATGATATATGATATGATATGATATGATATGATATGATATGATATGATATGATATGATATGATGATATGATATGGCCTTTATAATGCACCTATACAAAAATGTTTCAAGGCATTGAAAATTCAAGAACTTTACAGACTTTTGTAGAAATAGACTCCTTGAAACGATTGAGAAGATCAAACTACATCTCATCAGCATCCACTGAGGCTCTTATGAACATTCTTGAACAATTTTAACTATTTGGCCAGACAGAGATTTCTTTTTTTTTACTTTCCTTTTGGCCCCTGGCATACAGACTGTGGCCAAGTTGAAGTGGTTACAAATTGTTTGCTATGAATTATTATTATTTATGCATTCCTCTGAATCAGTATTTAGTGCAATTATAGAAGAACTCAGGGCCTTGAGGCTTGCAGAGTCACAGAACCGGTATATCCATGACCTCCTAATGGCTATGAAGGGTGGGGTTTGCCAGAAGGACCGCAGTTCATTTTGCACACATATCAGCTCCAATGATTTGGACAATGGGACAATCGGACACTGGTCCAAAAGATTGCCACATGGCACACCCTAAGAGGGGCCTTCATGGATGAGCGTAACTATGAACATTCTCATACCAATGTTTTTCTTTTTTTTATTATATTTTGTTAATGTCAACTATGTCTACGGTGCTGCTCTGCCCAAATGCCTAGCACTGCTGCTATGATGGTTGTGACCCTTTTTAAGAGTAGGGCCACTGTCATACCATCTCACATGGGGATTTTTGAAATTGATACAGGAGTAGTTGTATGTCCTCCACCAGGTTGGGGTGAATATGTAGGACAATGGATAGATTGATGAATTGGTGGAAGGGCAAATTGGGATTGTCCAGCTGAGGAGCATCATACCCCCGAGAAGATGAGATTGATGAGTTGAACATTGGTTTGTTAGTTAATGTATTTACTAAAGGGGGGAATGTTGAGGTGGTTAATAAGGGTCCCACGGGTAATAAGGAGTTTGAATTGTGCACGCCATATTGGTGACTGGGGCGACAGTGATGTTCACATAATTTGGCAATTTAGTATGAACCTGGTGTAGCTACTGGGAATGAGATATGCATTATTTTTAGTGTTGTTTGTGTTTTAGTTGATACATTTTTGAATTGCATGTGCACAGCAAGATAAGTGTCAAAACTGCTGATACAATGTAAACTCAATACAGGTGTGTCTTGCCACATAGCCCTCAACAATCAGGCAGCAGGGAGCTCTACATGTGCATGTGAGGTAAGAGATTGGAAATGGGAAAATCAGTGTGAGGGGATGTGGTACCCCGAACATGCATTTTTAGGTGCACATGCATGGGGGTCTCTTAGGGAAATGGGTTTTGATCAGTATGAATATACAGATCTATTTTGCCACATAATTCTCTGACATTTTAGGAATTGCACTTGCTAGAAACCTGGGTTGGACAATTGAACTCTGTGTGACTGAACAACTAATTTGACAAGGTTTGGGAAAGACAGCAGCAGATGTGATGAATATCAGATGGTCAGTTTCAGACAGGTCTTTTTATAGTCTTGGTGCATTGTGAAGGTGAGATGCAATATCTGTAAGTATATAGTAGTCTGTTATTGAATATTCAGCCACCTGTTAGGGCCAGACAATTAAACCTGATGCAGGGTGCTTGCAGTGAAAGGAGCACCATAGATCATGGATTTTCAATAGAGTTGTCAAGATGTGGGTTGGGACCATGTGGGCTGGAATGGTAAGTCACATAGTTTAGAATGAAATGTGGACACACACATGTTTGGGCGATAAAACCAGCAACAATACATCAAAAGGAAATGTGTTTGCTCTCCTCTTCTTTTACATCAATGGAATTTCCATAGAATAGCCATGTGCATCACAAGTAGGTGTAACAGTTTCTTACTAGATGGAACCTGTGATAATTGAAATTGTTTGTAAGTTGTGTAAACTGTGTAACTAGGAAACGGGACTATGACCAAATATGGAAAGGACCCATAGAAGGGTGTACTGTAAATATGAAACATGCAATTTTAAGTTAAAGAGGATGGTGCTTAGATGAATGTATCCAATAAGAAGTGTGGGAACTAAAGCGAATATTGTTATATTGTATACATTTAACCAATCATGTGTGGGGCTTGACTCTGGAACAAAACTATTGGGAGTGTTTAACTGTTGCAAATTGTATTCACTGTGTGTTCTTTGTGTGGTTCAGGGAGACAGGTTAGTTTGATTCTTTGATGTCATCTAACCCCACCCCCCATAGGCCATTTGTATAATACATTTGCTTCATGGCATAAGTGTGTATGTACTCTTTAAGGGTGGGCCTGCTTTTGGTTACAGGGATCAAATGCCCAATCCAACACTAGCACAACTCTTTAGTTATCCACATCAGACCAGATCAACTTCTTGTCAACACACTACTAAGTGACTGTTTGAAGATGGGTAAAGACAGTCTGGTTTAAGAGAGTACACTAATGGAGGGTGTATGTGTTTTTCAATGGCTACATGATCCAGAATATTTTGCCTTTAAGTACAGGCAGACATTGCAAGTTACCAATCTTACTGGTACAAGCACATCAGTTGTACGAGCTTTGGTGCCCAAAAAAGAAAGACACCAGGCATCACCTCACCCACTAAACCCAGCGCCGCAATGTTGCTCCTTTGTAGCCAAGGGAAAATACTCTTCCTGTTAACAATACTGGAACAAAGGCAAAACAAGATGTAATATCGATGATGCAGGAAAGCACAGAAGAATCAACCAATTGAGCTGCATAATACAATTAAAACAGAAACATTTACTAGTAGGTAAGGCCACAGAATGTTGAAATATCATGAAATGCAGGTTATGGAATTGATTGAAAGTGGGATTTGAAAATAAAGCTCGGTTTCACATTTGGCTGTTGATGGGCATCAGGGTTTTAATATTTTCAAACACTGAAACACGTTTGACTTCATCAACAACACATCCAGCTCGGGGTCTAATAATTTCAACTTAACCACCCTTTCCACATAGCATATAAACGAGGGATATGCCAGTATCATGCTTTTAATATTCAACACATTAATCATTAAACGATAAGCATTCACTCTTTCCCCATGGGATAAAGCAGCGCAAAACCTAAAGTGGGCCTACTAAGTGCCTACCATGCAACTTCAGGTACACATACAATAAGCAATAAGTGATAGATGAGTCAACAGTTTTCCCAAGTGTTCTTGTTTCAGAAGTATTTAAGGACTCAAACCGGTTTTGTTAAATCCTGAAGGCTAAATAGAAGAATTGCAAGACATGCCTCCCCATATTAGTTATGTTACATATTTTGGCAAATTTAATTTTATACGCATACTCCAGTACACTGCATAAACAAGGCCACTGGGCACATTGCACTGTGCTATTTTCAGATTCATGACTTGACTCCAATGTACAGTTTCCCTATATAACACTGGGATGCAATACAAAAGATTTATATACAATTATCCAATGGAATACATTTACTGTACCATAAAAACATGATATCTTCTATTGGTCTACAGCTATGTAGTAGTTTGTAGAATGCTAACACAACAGAACATTAATGACAAGTATCACACCCGTTAAACACAGCATGGGGTGATTCTTGGCAAGCACATGGAGATGACACTTTATACCTAGCATATATGTTTCCACCTCTCATGTATTTGGCACATTTTACTCATTTTCAGGCAACCTTTACACATAAAGATGTATCCTTTAAGCCAGACTGGGAGCCAAACGTTCTGGGATGAAAATAAAGAAACAAAGCTGTGCACATTGGTAGGGGTCACATAACATATACTTCAGTCATGGTAGCATCATGGACAATACAATACTATGATTGTAATGAAAGCATGTGGTCTGCCAATATCCGTCCTTACATAACATGCCACAGACCTTTGAAATGCTTATTGGGAAACTGACAATTAATGGCAGAGCATGCAGTTTCTCCCTGAACAAAACATGGGAATTCCACTATATTACAGGTTGACATACCACCAGAATATAGCTAAAGTAGGTGGACATTCCTCCTAGGAGGTGGAGGTTGAAGAGCCCATGAAATCGATGGCACAGTTGCAACCAATAGGTTTCCAAAGCTTTGTTATACCAATATTTCCCAAAACAAACGCACTGGCAACATGCGGTTTTTAGCCGATATAAGATATGGCATCAACAACATTAGAATGTATAAAGAACCTGCAGAGGATGCAACACAGAAGCAGGGGAGAAATCCAGCATGCTAATAGTGGAGGAGACAGCTGCCAAGACGGCTGCCCACTCCTCACATCAGAACAAATACGTTGGTACTGATTGATGAGCTGCGGGTCACTTAGTATCACCTGAAGTGGAACACCACTTCAGGCCTAATAAACCTGATTCAGGTGGGCAATCATAATGGGATAAACATCAGGGAAGCTATTCCTCCCCTCCTGCAACCGGGGTCCTTTCTGCCCTTCTGTGCAACTGGCACATTTCAGCATACAGTTGTCATGGTGCATGGAATGACACTGCAAAATCTTCAGTACTGGTATTGGTGCTTAATGAGCTCATGATACAAACTCACTGTTACGTTTCCCTGCCCACTACACCAGCTAAGGTGTACGCCACAAAGGCCAGGTTCTGTGTGACTGCCCACTTCCCCTACATGATTACAGAGGTATACTCTATGCATGTGGCATTCATGTCACCCAAACAAGCAGCTCAATGGTTTTACGATAACAGAAATCAGTCCCATTTACTGAATGACCAGATGAACTGCAATGGAGATCTCATTGTGATACACTACTGTACCAGATTCCTCGAGTCATGTTATGAAGTCATGCTGCTAAGGAATAACACTTTGCCAAAATGAATGTAGAGCTAGAAAGGATAATGTACGTGCACTTTATGTATATAGCCAAACTGTCAATGAAGGGTGTATGGGGAGTAAGAAAATACATGTAAATGTGAAAGGGGAGGTACCAAGATCCTGCTCTTTGCGCAATGCACATTACTTCAAGGATACCACCTTACATGGCCAATGCCTTCCAACCACTGCAGTAAGTATTGTTCCATGCATACATTGTAACGTTAATGCCCTTAACGGGCTAGTTGTGCTCTATACTTAAAAAAAAAATCTTACTATCATCCCATATGTAAATCCTGGTCATGGATCATGCTTCATGTGAGAAATGTCCAGAGGTTTAAACTAAAGTTTGTTTGATGTAATAAGTGATAACAATCCACATTTTACATGATTTTCATATAGTGGAAGAAGAAAGTTTGGTACCCTAAAATAAATCGTCGATAGTTTTAAAGGATATTTAATTTAATAAGGAAACATCATCTCATATATCAGAGGGTTTAAACTTCAAGACATTTCTCACACCATGCATTCTTTGTGCCTGATTCACTACAGGTAGGAGAATTCATAGCGTAAAAAGTGGAGAATATCCCAGAACCTCCCTTTTCCTAGACATACTGGCATGCAGGGAAGTGAACAATTGACCAGTTACCTAAGCCAGAGATTTTTGACCTTCATGGAAGGAATCCTAAATCAAGTCAAAAAGACATGTTCAATAGAAATGCATGTCCCAATTAGTATAGATTATCTTGGCAAGGTTAGGAGAGAGTATGCAAGATTATGCCGAGGGGTGGAAACATGCAAAACGGGTGTGCACACCAAGTTAATGGAGCAAGAAGGTTTGCACACTTAGGCCATTCATTCCTGGATGCCTGCACCCCAGGGGGGATGGATGGATAACATCTATATTTCTAAGATGTAAGGCAGAGGTCACAGTATTTCTCAGTTAAATAGATACACATCTCATCAACAAGCACCTGTGTCTGAAAATGTTTGTTCTGTTGCAGGTCACTCTGGCTATTCACAGCAGTCAATGCTCATGATAACCATCAGGAATGCTGGGAAGCTAGAAGTGGCTCTTTTCTTTACAATCTGCAAGACAGGTCGGATCCGGTTTATCCAATTGGAGGCTGAGGGTATTATATAAACTATGTCCGGACATTAAGCTGAACTCAAGCCCATCTAGGACAGCAGGGATTAGTTTAAGTGTATAGAAATTGACAAGGGAACCCAAATTAAACATACAATACTTTCTGCCAATAAATTACATTAGGATGCCAAGCTGGGTAACTTTCTCTTAAATGTTTGCATTCAAGACAGTGCGTTGGGACACATTTGTTAGGACACATCCCAAGTATCTCAGATATTGGACAACATCCAGTTTGACATCTGCTATCGTCCAACAGAAGCGGTCTGACTTAATTCTAGGTCCTTTGAAGCACATCACATTTGCCTTTGCAGAATTTATATTCATAGCATTGGTAATTGTTTAATCAGTAAAGCAAGTAATCAGCCTCTGCAACCCAATTTGGGTACAATCCAATAGCAAGATGCAATCGGCATAGGTGAAGCATTCTATATGACCCCTGAAATCCGACATTTCTGGCAGCACAAAAGCCGCTGGATGCAGATAATCTCCCAGGTAGGATTGATATAATTTATACATTATAAACGTAATGCTCACTAAGGTGATTGGGTGGAAATTCCTTTTTGACGAAATATATATGTTAGCACCAGTCTGAAGGCTCATAATATGGCAGTACGTATGCAGGATATGCTAGCAGTAATGGTCATTTTTTCTGGAGTAATTATCAACATGTGTTACTGCCAAATGCTAAATGAGATCAAAAGTCTTTACAATCCTGGAAAGATGCTATCGGAGCAATGCAGCATGTAGGTGATCATACCATAAAGTGAGAATTCTATGCTGCACATAACAACGTCATTGTCGTACAACAAAGCATATATTTCCTTATAGATATCAACATGGTTCTGATTGGCCCAATGCATCACAAACTATCCACAATTAGAAATGATCAACAGGCTGCTGCAAATCTTCAACAAAGTATAGCCTTGGTAGATAACCGGTCAAAGGGTACCGCTGACAGATGCAAGAACTGAATTTGTCTACACAAACAAGAAGTCAAACACTGTCAGAGCTGCCATACACCCCATTACACATGAATTTGTGCCCTGTGTAAACATGTGTATTCACCATTAGCCTGGGCTAGAAATTTGATATCTTGAACAATATGCAAGGTCTAGCATTTCAGTACTTTCAAGACCCTTCTTGCTTTGCTATGCAGTACATTCCTGGGCTTTCCTAACCAACTAGAAAAACACCATATAAAGACGTCATAAGAAGGACCTTAAATAAATATCTATGTTAAACACGGGGTTTGATCATCCACCAGTATGCTCTTAAAATGGGCAATGCTGCAGGGCCGCCCAAGGCGAGGCCTTGTAACTGTTGTTACATGGCAGCATGGTGCTGGAGAGGGGCACAGCCTTCCTTCAAGGTCAGTGCCCCTCTCTGTCTTTTAGATAAGGGAGGCAGGCTGCAGGGTCTGGCACATGAAAGGCAGGAAGGGTGAGGTAATAAATACCTCACCCTTCTAGGAGAATATATGGGTGCAGTGCACCCTGGAGACCTTGGATGCCTAGGCAGTTTAGTCAGCAGAGGCTGGCCTGTGGGGGTTGGCGCTCAGCCCCCCATGCAGTACAAAGAATAAGGGCCTCTTGGGGCCTATATAATGAGCTGTGTGCAGCTCCTAAAGCACAAACTGTTTGTCGACCCTGCACGGGGACTCAAACAATACCTGGGAAGTTCACTGTTAACTCAGTGTCTTCCCATTTCCCTTTTTCTTTGCAGCTTTGAACCTAGCTGTCTATTTACTTCATTGCCGTGTCTGCTGTGCACTCAGTAGTGTGGTATTTTCTCCAGGTTGTGTTCGCCGCATACGCAGTGTCACGGCTAATAAACTTTTATTCGCAAGACACTGGCTTGCAGGGACCTCCGCTTTGTTTGGGCAATAAGGGTATTGCCGCAATTACAATCACGCCCCGCCCGGCGAGACCGGCGCTGCCCGGGAGTTTGAAGAAGAGCATTTGACTAGGCCTGTGAAGGAGGGGGAAGTGACCCAACGAGGGAACCCGGCGCCGGGGCGGCTTAGCTACATTCATCCAAGTAAGTGGCAGCCAAGGCGCCGGGCATGCTCAGCACAGGGCTCGGAATTAGCAAAGCGATCACAGCCTAAGAAATGTACAGGCCGATTCATGGAATTAATGTGCGCCGAAAAAGCGGCGCACGCGTGCGAAATCGTGCGAATCGCAGTCAAATAGCGTAAATCGCAGTGCAAGTGCGATTATCGCACAGAAAACATCGCACATTAATTCATGGAAGTCCGTGCACGTGCAAAATGTGGGATGTGTGCTGAAAAAGTGCGCGGCACATGCTGGCACACGCTGGCGCACAGGTCATCGAACGCCGTGCAATAAGGCCACAGCGAATTCGCACATAGGGCGGCGCACATAACAAAAGTAGGCGTAACACAGGGCGTCACACGCAGAATGGGGAACAACTCGTGAAAATGTGGGCGTCACGGGGGAAGTACAGGAGGCAAGTGCGCAGAACGCCCACACGCTCGCCTACAACACGTATTCATGGAATCGAATAGGAAAAAACAGCGCACGGCCAAAGATGCGCACAGGCCCATACATGTCCGCCACACGAAAGCAGGCGGTAGCGTCCCTGCGCAGAAAAAAAATGTGCGCCAAAGTTCTACACGCGTGAGAAGGCCCACACGCGATCGAGCCTGGGGGAGCGTGTGCGTGTATCTCAGAGGTGCGCGAGAAGTTTCACACGCGATCGGGCCTGGGGGAGCATGTGCGTGTATTTCAGAGGTGCCCGAGAAGTTTCACACGCGATTGGCCTTGGCGTGTGTATTTCAGAGGTGCGCGAGAAGTTTCACACGCGATTGGCCTGGGCGCGTGTATTTCAGGGGTGCGCGAGAAGTTCCACATGCGATCGGGCCTGGGGGAGCGTGTGCGTGTATTTCAGAGGTGCGCAAGAAGTTTCACACGCAATTGGCCTGGGCGCGTGTATTTCAGAGGTGCGCAAGAAGTTTCACACGCGATTGGCCTGGGCGCGTGTATTTCAGAGGTGCGCGAGAAGTTCCACACGCGATCGGGCCTGGGGGAGCGTGTGCGTGTATTTCAGAGGTGCGCGATAAGTTTCACACGCGATTGGCCTGGGTGCGTGTATTTCAGAGGTGCGCGAGAAGTTCCACACGTGATTGGCCAGTGTACGCGATTCCATTGGACCAAAGGCCCAGACAGCGCAGGCGCGTCTGTGACGTGACACGCGCGGGCATATCCCTGTACCCGGGGGAATGTTACAAGACCAAAAACTGCACGTCCGAGTGTCAGCCCTCGTAATTGGAGGATAGTGCCTCAGTGCATATACGCGGAAGTGACGTTGGACGTGTGGTGCGGTTTAAAAGGTGCGTGTAGTACGCCATTTCCTTGTACGTGCTTCCTGTGGAGAGCGAGTGGGTGAAATCTGTACTTCTTGTCGGTTCACACGCGATTTACTTCACAGCGTTTCTAGTTCGTACTCCCTGTTACCTCTGTCAGTATTTTTCTGATTTTCTCTTCGACCTGTTTCCTCAAACAGTGTTGACTTCTCCTTTTGTCCTGTCTCCTCAGACAGTGTACAATTCTTCTTTGGGCGGGGTGCTGCCAACGCGCACACGCGCGTATTTTTCACGCTCTTTTCCCAGGCAGACGGTGAGTCGCGCACGTATTTACCAACTGTGCTAGCCCCGTGTGTAGCGTAACCCTTCAGAGGTCATTGTGGCTGCGTGTGACACGCATACGTTCATTTTTGTGTTTCTGGGTGCCACAGTGTAGTGCAGGTTCCTTTTCCCACGCACGTGGTCTACGAGGGGTCGCGTGCACGTCATTTTCTGTTTTAGGGCTGCCTGTGCGTTGCGTGACCCGTCATCTTTCCCCAGGGGTTCCATACAGCCTTGCTAGAGCACTTGGGTACGAATTCCATCTAGTACCCTACCCCTTTTACCCCCAATTGCCCAGGACAATTGTCCACTGCAACTCCCATACGCACAACTCCATCAGTGCCATGGCTGGGAGGCGAGCAAGTGGTAAGGGTGGCAAAGGTGGCCGAGCCTCAAGAGGTGGGCGTGGTGGGCGCGGTAGGGGATGTGGCCAGGATTTGCAGACTCCCCCTAGCCCCCCACGTGTGGAGGACCAGTCAGGGACACACATCCCCCCCCCATGGTTGAGGGAAATGTGGCTGACACCATCCCTGCTCAGCCCTTGTTGGACCAGCCCGTTGTGGCACCTGACCTAGCACAGGGTGACTCCCAGGCTGACTTCCAGGTCGCCAAGTCTAGGCCACGGGTGGCGGCGCAAGCCAGTGTCACCAGGCCACGTGGTACAGGGGCAGCCATGTCATCTGCTGCCCTGAGTAGGCGGGGTGGGGAGGCTGCAGGGGCAGCTGCAGCTCCGTCCACCCCAGCTCTGACTCTCCCATCAAGGACAGTGTTGGTCCCGGTACATCAGACTGAGGTTCCCCCTGCCATCATCACACTTCAGCTAATGCCTGCAGAAAGTCATGTGGTCAGTGTGCCATCGCACACTACTACTACACAGACCACCGGTGCTCCTGCCTCTAGTGTCCAGAGTGGCGTAGGGCACTCCGGATCCCCACCACCCACAAAAAGAAAGAGGAAGAGTGCTCGTCCAGTACAGGCTGAAGACCCTGACACGGCTACACGGTCCGGCACGCCAAGGAAGCCTAGCTTCAATGATGCCGAACTGGATGCACTTGTGCAGTATGTGTCCGAACATGACGCTGAAATGTTGGTCACTTCAGGGTGTAGGATTACACCTGCTCGACGTCAGGCACACTGGCAGTCCATCGCGGACAGCATAAGTGCCCTTGGGTTTATGAGGCGCACAGCTGTTGAGTGCTACAAGCGCTGGAGCGACCTTAAGCGTAGGGCAAAGAAAAAGCTGGCCTCAAGTCATGCCGCAACTCTAGTGACTGGACTGGAGGTGGGTCTCCACAAGAGGACATTGAACTCACTCTACTTGAGCATGTTGCTGGGACCTACGTCACAGAGGAGCAGATCCAAGATGTGGGAGAACTGCCAGATTACGAGGCATTGTCCGGTGAATGCACATGCATGTGTGTGTGATCCATGTGTATGTTGTTTGTGGGAGGGGTTCTGGTTGAGTGCCAGGTCAGGGTGTGTGTGCCTGAGTGTTTTGGGCCACCCATGTGCTTCATCCATTGCATTCGGCGCCCCGGGATTTGGGTATTACAGTATCCCTTCTGCCCACAGTAGGCGTTTTGCACTACATCGCGCCAGTTGCCCTTGAAGTGGCATCTTGCTACAACATTGTTCCGTATTTAGCTGTGTTCATTCAGGCTGATTGTAGAAATTCATCTGGTTCTACTGCGCATCACTCTGCCCTATTGTCACATATATGACATGCCTATGGTACATGCCATCTGTTTGATGGCATGTGTCATGTATGTGTATTGGACATGCCACTCACAGGCCAATGTGTGATGGCACTGCTAGCCATCATGCAGCTGATGTGTTGCTCTCCCATCTTGGTGTCATCAGTGTCTGACATTTTCCTCCCCTTCCAACTCATGGACAGTGCATGCATGGGAGGGTTATAGTCATGTGGGACATGTGTGAATCAAGTACTGGTACTGTAGCTTGTCTGGCCTAATAGCGTGCCATGGTGCTAATGCCTGTTTCCATTTTTTGTCTTTCATGTTTTTGCAGAGGATGACGCACCTGATGCTGTTGAGGGAGAGGAGATGGTGCAGGCCCAGGAGGGATCTGAAGCACGACCAGGCACCAGTGGGGGACGTGGTTTGGTGGTGGGGGAGAACCCTCTCTTGCTGCAGGCCATACTGTCCAGGGGTGTCCCTGGCTGCACCTCCCCAGAACTCTTTTCAGGTGTTGATTCGGATGAGGCTTATGTGGATTCGCAGGTATGTGTTCATGGAAGGGATACTGTTCTGTCCGACCCACCTGCACCAGGGGTAGAGCCCACTATGGGGATATCAGTGTTGGTAGGTGCGCCTGTGGTGGTTACGGATGCAGGGCCACACTCCGCAACATCTGATCCTGTTCCTGGGCCAGAAGTTCAGAGGGGAAATGCAGTCCTGCAGCCTCAGGCAGTGTCGACACAGCAAGGCGCAGTTCGCCTTGCCCCAGACAGGTGTGGTGCCCGCCAACGCGGTGGCCATCTGCCACCGGGCAATACCGCATGGGAGCAATCCATTTACGGTATAGCCAACCAACAGGCAGCATCATCAGAAATGATTGCTCAAGCCATGGAGAGGGTGGCCACTTCCATTGTCCCCCCAGAAAGGCAGATGGAGCTACTACAGCAGGCAACAGACTCCATTTGCCAATCAGTCAGGGAGGACATTTTGGCGTCCAACAGGGACAGACAGGCGGCCCTGGACAATCTGAGGGAATCAATTTCTATAGATGCCCAGGGACAGAGGGAAGCCCTGAGGGGAGAGGTCCGGCACCTCAGGCAGACTCTTATGGACCTTGAGGCTTCCACTGTCACCAGGACGGAACAGCTGCTGGAGCGCATCACCCGTACGCTCTCAGCAGAGATGCAGGCAACTCGGGCGGAGGTCCGGGCAACACGTTGAGTGTTCCATGGGGATCTCTGCACCATATCCCTCCAGAACGAGGCCTTCCACACCCGCATGCTTGCTGCCATGGAGGACCAAACTAGGGCTTTGCGTGGGCTGCCTCCCAAAGAACCACCACCTCCTGTGGCAGCAGCAGCAGAGGTTGAGGAGAGCAAATCCAGCAGTGAATCTCCCACAATTTAGTAGCCGTGCAGGCCATGAGCCCATGGAGGTGTTTTCTTTTTCGCAACGTTCACACAGGTGGCTGTTGGTGGGCACCCTGTCCTCGGACCTCCTGGGTGGCCTCCCCCACACCTCCTGGCCCACACATGACCATTTTTGATTTTTGATTTTTGATTTTTGATTTTTTGTTGCAGTGTGTTGCCTTGTGTGGCTCCCGTGGGCATCCACTGTATTCCGGCTGGGCACATACAGGCTTGTCCTGAGTTTGGGTTAGATGCTTGGGTTTGTGAGACACACACCCCTCCTGCTTCCCGTTTCCATGGGCTTGCAAAGGGTGTGCCCAAGTGACAGTGACTTACACAGTGACGTTGGACGCCCATGAGCTGTGTGGGCAGTCTGTAGTCAATGCTGTGTATACATTCCTAGTGCATATTGTTGTTGTATTGTGCACTGCATGGTGTATTGATGTGTGCTTGTGCATCCATGTTTCCCTCCTAATTTGCAGGTTCATTCCTCTTGTCTTCACAAGGCCATCCACTTTGGAGATGGAGCTTATGTTGTGAGCAGTGGACTTCCAGATGTGCGTGGCAACAACACTGTACAGTTGGAGGTGGTGGATGTGCTGGCATTCTCATGTTATCCTTTGCCTTAGTACTGTCATGTTTATGCTATGTCGATTGTATTGTGGTAAGTATTTGGTCATGTGTGTTGTTGTTTCTACATTTATGTGGGCATATTGTGTGTGGCCAGTTTCCATTAGGGACACTGTACTTTGTGACACGTGTCATGTTTGGGGGATGACTTTGTTTGCTCTCACATGGCATGTCATGCCATGGTGTGTTGGGTGGCGGTGCTGGGTAGGGGTTGGGTGACATGGCACTGTTGTCATGTTGTGTCTTGCAAGGGGGTAATGATTTTAGCAGCATAGAAGTGTGTCTTTTGAACACAGCATTGGTGGTGTTTGTGTAGGTAGGGAAGCACACTTCCAGATGTACAATCTCTGCCTGGTATGGTTGTGACAGTTGACTGTCCATTGACACATCATAATTGTCAGTTACAATAATCATTGGTTGTCAGCTGGTATGTGCCAGGGCTGTGTGCACTCCACAGGGGTGTGATTTTATGTGAAGTAATTTGCCACGAGCTGCGTACGGGCTGCCTCACCCCGTGCCCTTTCCCCTCCCATGCGCAGTGGGCATGCATGTGGTTGGGGATGTGGGGGCACCACCATGTCCACGGCCAGGCCCCGGCTTGTTGCAACGTTGTGCAGGACACATGCTGCCACTATGATCCTGCACACTACTGGGGGAGCGTATAACAGCTGCCCGCCAGAACGGTCAAGGGAGCGGAAGCATGACTTGAGCACTCCGAATTTGCGCTCCACGATGCCCCAGGTTGCAATGTGGGCTGTGTTGTATCTTACCTGGGGTGGCGTGGTGGGGTCCCGAATTGGCGTCATCATGTGGGTGCTGAGAGGGTAGGCACTGTCCCCTGGGGAGGTGGTGATGGGTATCATTAGTGGGGTTGTGACATTACTCAGTATCTGACATGCATGCATGCACAGTGGCATTTATACTCACCGAGCAGCCATGTATCGCCATGCCGCCCAGTTTCTATGTCCCGGTTTAGGGTAGACATTCTGTAGATGAAACTTTCGTGGGTGGAGCCTGGATAGTTGGCGTATACTGAGGTGATGATTCCCTTGGCATCACATACTACCTGGGCGTTGATGGAATGCCAGTGCTTGCGGGTTCTATAGAGGTGCTCAGTTGCACTGGGGGGATGTAGAGCACCATGGGTGCAATCAATGGCACCTAGCACTTTGGGGAATTGTGCCACCCTGTAGAAATCCTGGGCAACAGCCTGCCTTTCTGCAGGTGTTCTGGGCAGGTATATGTGCCTGCGGACTGATGGGCGTGCAGTGATGATGGCCAAGACCTGGTGTAGGCAGCGTGACTGTGTGGCCTGTGACACCCCCCCACTATGGCACTTGTCCGCTGAAATGATCCAGTGGCCAGGAAGTGCAGTACATTGAGGACCTTCTCCAGGGGGCTGAGTGCTTGGGAGCACAGGGTGGTTGATGTGAGGTCATCCTCCCACTCACTGACCAGGTCGAGTATTATGTGAGGTGGAAACCTGTACCTTCCATACACATGGTCATCAGGCATCCCAAAAAGGCTGGTTCTGGGTGTAAAAATTCTGGCCCGGACTATCCTCCTCCTCCTCCTGCAGTATCCCACGGCCACTGCTGCTAGGAACGGTATGTTCATCCTGGCGTCTGAGCTTGTTTGTTGTTTGCGTGCACTTTTATGCTGTGCGGGTGGACGTAACATACTTCCTGCTGGCGTACGTGTTTCCGGATTGGCCACGTTCGATTCCATGAATACTTGTTGTAGACGAGCGTGTAAAACTTCCCGCGCAGCCCTGGAATACCGGCACCCAGCCCAATCGCGTGTGGAACTTCTCACGCACCCCTGAAATACACGTACCCCGCTCCCCCAGGCCCGATCATGTGTAAAACCACCCGCAAGCCCCTGAAAAACACATACCCCGCTCCCCCAGGCCAGATCGCGTGTGGAACTTCTTGCGCACCTCTGAAATACAAGCACACGCTCCCCCAGGCCAATCGCGTGTGGAACTTCTCGTGCACCTCTGAAATACACGCACACGCTCCCCCAGGCCAATCGCGTGTGGAACTTCTCGCGCACCTCTGAAATACACGCGCCCAGGCCAATCGCGTGTGGAACTTCTCGCGCACCCCTGAAATACACGTGCCCAGGCCAATCGCGTGTGAAACTTCTCGCTCACCTCTGACATACACGCACACGCTCCCCCAGGCCAGATCGCGTGTGGAACTTCTCGCGCACCTCTGAAATACACGCACACGCTCCCCCAGGCCAATCACGTGTGGAACTTCCCGCGCACCTCTGAAATACACGCGCCCAGGCCAATCGCGTGTGGAACTTCTCGCGCACCCCTGAGATACACGCACCCAGGCCAATCGCGCGTGGAACTTCTCGCGCACCCCTGAGATACATGCGCCCAGGCAAATCTCGTGTGGAACTTCTCGCGCACCCCTGAGACACACGCGCCCAGGCCAATCGCGTGTGGAACTTCTTGCACACCTCTGAAATACACGCGCTCAGGCCAGTCGCGTGTGGAACTTCTCGCGCACCTCTGGAATACACACACCCAGGGCAATCGCGTGTGGAACTTCTCGCGCACCTCTGAAATACACGCGCCCAGGCCAATCGCGTGTGGAACTTCTCGCGCACCCCTGAAATACACGCACCCAGGCCATTCGCATGTAGAACTTCTCGCGCACCCCTGAACTACACGCACACGCTCCGCCAGGCCCGATCGCGTGTGAGACTTCTCACGCACCCCTGAAATACACGCACACACTCCCCCAGGCCAGATCGCGTGTGGAACTTCACGATCGCGTGTAGTACTTCTCGCGCACCCCTGAAATACAAGCGCCCAGGCCATTCGCGTGTGGATCTTCTCGCGCACCCCTGAAATACACGCACCCAGGCCATTCGCGTGTAATACTTCTCGCGCATCCCTGGAATACACGCACCCAGGCCATTCGCGTGTAATACTTCTCGCGCATCCCTGGAATACACGCACACGCTCCCAGGCCAGATCGCGTGTGAAACTTCTCGCGCACGCGTGTTACCAACACCCGTAATACTCGTTCCCCACTTTGCGTTTGCTGTTTGCCAGTCCGGTAAACTGGTACAGGGTTGGCGCAGCCCTTTGCGATGGTTTTGCGATCTTGATGGCTTTTCCTTGCGCGAGGGCGTTCTTGGGAGCGTAACTGGCGCTGCTGCAGGGTCGCTGCGCCACTGTGCGCCACGTCTGCTTTTGGAGGCGAGAATCCATGAATACGCTGTGCACGGAAATTGATTTTATTGCATGCGGCTGGCGCAGACATTCGCACGGGCACGCTGTGCGCCAGCCACGTGCGACACTTTTGTGAGGAATTACATGAATCGGCCTGTGTATGGTGTTGAAACTGACACGTATTCAAAGACCAATAAAAGCGAGGCGAACTATGAATGTTTAAGCTTTTCACCAGCAGCACCAGGGCACAAAAGCACGCCGGAGGGCAGGATGGAACCGAGCTGCATGAGCCAGGCTCATTAACACAAGTCCCGGAGGGGCAGTGAAACATTGTTTTTTAAAATGTATGGTTAACATGGTGTTTGAGTCACTCGTTTTGACATCTGTGCAAAGCCTGCTGATAAGGGTTGGTTTTCCGACAGAGATAAACTCTGGTTGTCAGTCAGCCCACATTTTAACTGGGGGCACGCATCCAGTATAATAATAGCAGTATTGAAGCTGTGAGGGGGCATTTTTAGCGCAGTATAAATTGCATAAGAATTCCTTCGCCAGCAGTCGATCTTTCTGCTGCTGGGGGGGTGGCAGTTCTGGGTGAGTTCTGAGCATAATGGGGTAATTTCGCAGCTAAACGAATTTTCATTGCAGTTTCAAGAGATTGGGCTCTTTTTAGCAACTGAGCAATAAACAGTTACTTGGGAATAGCACATCCCCACCCAAGGACTCCACCCATTGGTGGGGGGATCCAAGCAGATACTAGCTCTCAGCCTGGCAGGCCAAACCTGGACAGTATACGGGACAGTTGTGGGCAGTTACCCAGAACGGGGAACAAAAAGTTTGGGTCACACAGTGTGTAAATATATTAATAAATATTGTCTCTTTGGCAAAACAGGAAACCAAATGGCTCCTAAATGGAAAACACAGGAAGCTTTAAGCCCAGCACTGAAGTCCAGATCGCCTCACCTGCTGGCAGCAATAGAGGCAGCAGAACACTACGGCAGAACCTTTATGGCCTGCCTAGGGAAGGGGGGCCCATGCCACCATGTTGTGAAGAGAAGCCTGCAACGCCAAAGAGAAGGAAATCGGAGGAGGGCGCAGGAAAAGGTAAAAAAGGGGTAACATTTTCGAAATTATGTAAAAACCTGGGGGTGATGCAACAGATGTTACTAGAAATTAGGGGCGAACAACAACTCCCCAAAGACACCAGTGGTCCACCAACCACAACCCCCAGCGTACCGGTGGAACCCATTATAGTGGCAGATCCTCCCACTTTGTTTTCAACTGGGGAAGCCCCCGTAAATCCAATGATAGCTCGCACCCACATTGCGACAGCCCCACCGACAACAGCAGCCATAAGTACACACGCACCCATGGTGGCAACAACAGCACCGGGCCTGGCAGGTGCACTAAAAGCAAGGGCAGCCCCCGCTACAAGCACACCAGGGCAGCCAGAAACAAACGGCCACAGCACAGCTGGTATGCTTATGATCAGCACTGCCCAACTGGACTTTAAGTTGAAATCTTTTCATACAGAGATTCTCAATAGGTACAAAAGATGTCTAGCATGGAACATTGACATTACGATCAAAGAGGCTATATGGGTAAAAGAATTTATCGAAATTTTTTCACTAATAGAGGCACAACACAAGGGGAGGGATGCCTTTAGGGATTCTAAAAAAATTGAGGAAAAGGCGATAGCCAGAAATGCCCAGGTAGAGCAGAACTGGGATAATTGGTTGAAATCCTTTGCCATTTTAGCCACCATATACCTTGAGAAATTCCCAGCCGAGGGGGGCAAACTATGGGCATACATGGACAAAATCAGAGAAGTAAAAATCGCACAAAGGGGCAAAGGCAGTTTGGCGTATGATATTAGATTTAGACGCAGTATGTCAGAGAGGCCAGCCATAGAATGGGATGAGGTGCAGAATGATTTATACATATTAAATGCCGAGCCCCCATTAGAAGAGGAAACTGCCCAATTTACTTCCAAAACTAATAGAAATTCACAGGGCCACAGAAGTGGCGATAATTGGGCTTATAGGAAAGGGGAGCAGTCCTTCCCGAGAAACCAGCCATGGGGAGCGAAGCCAAATCCCAATAGACAGAACAAAAGCCAGCACGTTCCCAAACCCAACATTCCATGCAGAAACTTTACCAAACACCTATGCACGTGGGGGAAGGATTGTTGGTTTAAGCACACCTGCACAAACTGCAACGGCGATCACCCAGCTATCAATTGCACCAGACTCCCATCCAAAAATTCAAAAGATTAGCAACAACTCGGCCCAATCAATGACAGACTACCAGCCAAACATACAACTGATGGGCAAAAACATAGAAACCCCATTTTTAGAACCAGGCAAAACTCCCATTAACCCTAACAATTTCAACAATGCACTGATGAGCTATCCGGACAGGGAAACCAGCATGGCTATCCAGCAAGGTTTCAAATGGGGTTTTGTCATTCCTTGTCAGGGTACAGGGTCCCGTGATATTCCAAGAAACCTAAAGTCAGCCAGGGACAATCCAGAGATGGTAAAAAACAAGATTGAGAAAGAGTTACACCTGGGCAGGATTGCAGGGCCATGGGACTCTATTCCGTTTTCGGACTACCTCACACATTTCCAGGAGGCAGTTAGACTTATACGGGACCTAGTGTCGCCCTTAGGCCTTATCCCGAAAAAAGACCCCAGCAAAATTAGGTTGATTCACCACCTGTCCTACCCTAAAGTCCAATCACTGAACGACGGCATCCCCCACATGGAGTCTGCAGTTTCCTCACACATTTCCAGGAGGCAGTTAGACTTATACTGGCAGGCAGTCTCAACTTCGCAGCCAGAAATATCCCACAGGGGAGGGTATTTTCCAGAAGCCTGGAATTTAAGACCAAGACTTGCACAAAACCCCACCAACACATCCGGCTGGGCAGAGAGGTGAAGGAGGACCTAAAAGTATGGTTGAATTTCCTAAAAAACTTCAACGGGACCACACTTTGGTGCATGCCATTGAACACATGGGCAAAAAGGGTCCTTTTCACAGATGCTGCCGGAAGCAGGGGTTTTGGGGCTATATTGCACACAGAGTGGGTAGCTGGACAATGGCCCAAGTCATGGCATATGGCAGGGTGGACAAAGAATATTACCCTGCTGGAAATATATCCCATCTGGCTAACCATATGCATCTGGGGCAGACGGCTAGCTAACAAAGAGCTTTCGGTTTGGTGCGACAATATGGCGGTAGTAGGCATTGTGAACAGAAGAACCACAAAATGCCGGCTAGTGCTCAAAGTCCTACGAGCCATTACAACAGTCACTCTGCAAGAAAACATTGTTGTCAGAGCTAAGCACATCGCTGGAGCGGATAATAACATTGCAGATGCTTTATCTCGCTTTCAGTGGACAAGATTCCGGAAGCTAGCACCACACGCCCAGGAACGGATGATGGTAATACCGGCGGACGATTGGTCGGTGATGGAAAACTGAAACGAATCGCATCAACGCCATCGCCAGACGGCCAAGGCTCGGATGCACAACAAAGACCAGGCACCGCAAAAACGGGTGTCAGCAGTTTGCTGCCAACAGTGAACCGGAACCCTGCCACAGGTTTCCTGGCAGGCATGGCAGAGAAAGCCCTGGCAAACACCACCTCAGCACAATACAGTAAGTGCTTAAAAACAGTTTGTGAAGTAATGGGTCTGAAGCATGTGGAATAAATAACTATAAAAGATATAGAGATCTTTTTGAAATGGGCACATGATCAAAGGTTTAAGAAAGATTGGGCAAAAAGACACCTGGTAGCGATATCTTTCTCAAAGCTGCGGGGTGACTCAGATCCTACCCAGCCGCTTTAATATCATATGCAATGAAAGGCTGGGGCAAAATGGAGGGACCCCAGGTAGACAACCGCCGCCCGTTAGATTTTGACAAGCTGATAATAATAACCAACCTACTAGAAAGCATATGTTTTCATCCGTATGAGATCTTGTTATTTAGAACTGCATTCTTTCTGGCATACTTTGGGGCTTTCCGAATAGGAGAGCTCATCGCATCCAGCACCAGATCCAACAATGGTTTGAGCATCATGGAGACCAGGGTTAGACAGGACAGCGTCACCATAGAAATACAGCAGTCAAAAACAGGGGCCAAAAGAACAATTAACATTTGTTGCATTGACGATGAGCCAAATTGCCCGGTATGCATCACTAATTTATATTACGCACAAAGGCCCAAAGTGGGGGGAAGATTTTTAATCCATAGGGATTCCGCAGCTCTGAGCCGCTATCAGTTTGATGGGGTGCTGAATAAAGCGATTAGCAGGGCAGCATGGGATTCTAAGGATTTCGACACCCACTCTTTTAGAATCGGGGCCGCGACCTCCGCATGGCAGGGAGGGCTGAGTGCCCTGCAACTTAAAAACATTGGTGGTTGAAAATTAGATTATTACAAAAGATACGTCAGACCAGAACTAATTTAGTTTTCCACCCCCCCCCCCGCTTTTTCTCTCCCCCTCAACTCACAGAGACACCAGAGGTTGGGAAGGCCCCACTGCGGTCAGCATGGATAGTTGGAAACTCGTTCGTGCTCAGGACAGAGCGATGGGCGGAGGAAACCAAGGAGGGCCCTCCGTTTAGAAACACCATTGCATCCTGGTGGGGTTACAGAGACCTCCTGTGGGCAGACATCCATGACAAACTAGCAGACCTAGTTGCATACAGGGACCCGCCAGAATTCCTGATATTACATTTAGGGGGTAACGATCTGGTGTCCGTTGGGATAAAACATTTATTGGAAGAAATGTGTGCCTCGTTGTCAGGCATTTCCCACACTTGGAGGGACATGGAAATCTATTTCTGTGCAATCCTGCCTAGAAAGAAATGGCAGGGGGCAATCAGTTATAAAGCAGTGGACATTTCCAGATGGAAATTGAATAGGGCGGTGGAGAAATTCTGTATAATCAAGGGCCTGGGGTTCATAAAACACCCGTCCATAGCATTGGGGGACCCCGACCTATTCCACAAAAGGGCATGGAACATTTCTTTAGAGAAATCTCCTCCACATTAGCTCTCAGGGGCTGCAAATAGCAAAACCTTTTGGGGGAACACGGACAGCCGGAAACCTGCCCGTTAGTGTCAGCACGGGCCAGAGGGGATCATCTCCAGACCCGGTGCCCAAAAGGATGATTTATGATGATTACGTATATTGTTTTATTTACCAATAACCATGTTGTATATCAATAAAATCCTACGGCCTTTTATTGCCAACACTTGACCAAATTGTTGTGGTAAATCTTTTAATGGGGAGGGGTCAAGGGCCGGGAGGCATGACGCCAGCCCGCAAAACAACATAGTTATGTCAGCTGCATATGGGTTCAACAGTTATGGGCAATGCCTCAGGGCCGCCCAAGGCGAGGCCTTGTAACTGTTGTTACATGGCAGCATGGCGCTGGAGAGGGGCACCGCATTCCTCCAAGGTCAGTGCCCCTCTCTGTCTTTTAGATAAGGGAGGAAGGCTGCAGGGTCTGGCACCTGAAAGGCAGGAAGGGTGAGGTAATAAATACCTTATTATTATTATAATGTTGACAAAAAAGTGTCAAGGATCATTGGAATAAATATCATGAGCTACTTAGTGCATTAAGCAATGCATTGATATATTGTATCCAGTATACTAAGCTACTCATGTAGAAACATAGGCATTGTGTGCAGCATACATGATGGAGGTGCAATATTCATAATCTTGCCATGTTGAACAGTGAAATTATAACTGCTTTCTTATTAGAGTTTTGCGTACTGTGAAACATGTAATAAGTAGCTAATAAAACCCACTTACTACATAATTGCATTATTACAGACAAAACACAAAGAGACCACAACACATACAAATATGAGTATATACAAGGAAAGTGAAGTAAGCAAAAAAGCAGAAGTAGTAGCAGAAAGTGTTCATAACCGAACTGATTATCTTTATGCAGAGAGATGATTGCTCTGTTTCAAAGCTGCTACTTACCCTATGTATATGTATCACATGATATGACTGGACCCTAAGGAAAGTAGTGTGAGTACAATGTATACAAATATGAGCATATACAGGGAAAGTACATTAATAAAAAAAAAAAAACAGAACTATCAGGAAGTGCTGATAACCCTACTGATGATCTTCATGCACGGTAAGTATTGCTGTCTTTCAAGCCTGTGTCCTCCCCCATGTATATGTTTCATATGATGTGACTGGACCCTAAGGGAATTACTGTAAGAACATACTTGAAGGATAAGTCTACACATATAGTACCTTTTCAATGTTTAGTTCCTGACTGTTACTGAAGAAAACCATGTGGCCTAGATATGTCAGTAAAGATAAAAAGGGGGAGCCAGACTTGTGATGTTATCAGTGATGTCATCAATGACATTTGTCATGTCATCTTTGATGTCCTGGGTGTTAGTCTTAGCAGGGCACGGCGGTGGCGCGAGTTATGGTTGCTTAGCTTACCATAACTGGCAAATTTCAGCGGTTTTTTGGTTTTACTTTGAACCATAACGTCCCTTTAACAAAGTGTTTTTACTGAATTTCATAGGTTTTTAATAGCGCAACTTAACCATAACGTCCCTTTAACAAAGTTTTTTTTACTGAATATTTATATAGATAATACCCCCATTACGAGGACCACATAACTGCTTTATAGGTTTGTAAGATAACTCATTAATAAGTGAATTATTAGTACTAATTTTTGCACAAAGATAACTAAAGTTTAAATGTCATTGCTCTTGTAAATCTGAAGTTAATTCACCTAAAATACCACGAGATGTTATTTATATAATATACCTAAGTATAAATTCCCTTGACTGTTGAGCTTTGTTGCAAAGTAAAAGGATGTGATTTCTGAGGATGTTTCCCTGAGCTTGCAATATTTACTCAAATAAGCTGCATGTCTGTCACTGTGAACTGCTGATTGTGCTTTGTGTCCATTTGTGTACATGGATGGGCAAACCGCACATGGTTTTCTGACCTACATAACCGATATAATTATACGACTAAGCTGAAATGCTGTTTTTGTAAATATAATTTATTTACACATCGCTAAAACAGCATACTTGTAAGAATGCATTATATTTTGAGTGTGCGTGTATGCAGGATTTCTGTTTATGACTTTGCCTTAGCTTCTGTAAAAAAGAAAACCTATTAACAGGTAAAAGCAGTTATACGTAAATGTTCCAGATTGTTAATGAGTTTGCTCATGACAGGTCAAAAACTGCATTTTGTGTATGCCCTCTGTAATGAGCTAGCAATACATTTTAAACTTTATGAATGCTGCTTCCTTCTACTGTGATGCCACGGCAGTGGATTCTGGAATTCATAATCAACCACTGTGACATCAAGGCAGGAAGATACAACATTTTAAATGCCGGGTATTTTTCTTCCTCCCTTTAGGTTGCAGTCGGTTGGAGAGAGAAGCATTACACGGTAGGCGGTGGACCAAGGTGCTATTAGCACCTTGGTCCATGCTGGTAAAATATCGGCACCGCCTTGGAGGAAAGGGGAATTACCACCCTATTCCAGGTTTGGTGGGCGGTAATTCCCCCTTCCCCCATTGCCCTTTCCCATTCCCATTTTTGCCCCATAGGGCACTATGGGAATGGGGAAGGCGCTATTTACGGTGCCGCAAATTGTAGTACCGTAATTAGCACCCTCGTCCCTTTGCGGGTTGGTTTCTAATGCCTGCTAAACAGCAGGCGTTAAAGTACCAACCCGCAATGGGACCTCATAGTAAGGCGGTAAGGGTTTACCGGTACCAGTGCCCTTACCAGTACCAGTAAACCCTTACCGCACTACGTGTAATGAGGCCCCTGGTGCATTTTTTAACGTGCTTTATGGCTTACTCAGTCCTTCCGTCTACACCCCCTGCAATGCTAGTTCAGGGGGAGATTGTGAGGTTGAAAATGGGCGGCAGTCCGGGTCATATACAACATAACATTATAGATCATGGGTGCACAACTTGCTTTTCCGAAGTGCCGGCTATTATCTACAAGCCTTCAGTGCTGGGCTGTACAAAGGATACTGCAGGCGTTTTGCACCTGCAAAATATGAAAATAAAGCGAGAGAAAAGGGACAATCTGAAATGTGCTCATGACTATATTGTTGCTTTTCTTTTTTTTCGGAGAAAATCCTATAATATTTCCTAAGAACACAATGAAAACATAAACTAATGTTTGTTAGAGGAAAGTGCTTAAGGCTGGTGGTTATCAAAACGATGCTGACATAATAACCCCCAATCTTGAGGTGTACTCTTTGCCTAACTGTGATTGTGTTTTATTTTGGGAGGCTTTAGAACATGACATCGTAGTTTCACTTATCCAATGCCATGTTCCATGTGAACTATGCATCATGCTAGATCATACCTGCAATACCAAAAATAAAATACAATCACCTGAAGAAAAAACGTTCAAATGATTAAAAAAGCCACTGCAGTTTAGATAACTCAATTTGGCACACACTTACTATTCATCTTTTGTCTAAAATTCAAGCTCTAATTGCTTTTTCATGGCACAAATTAAGCAATGCCTGAAATGTTTTTGTTTCACTTGCTTTTGCAACTTTATTCTCTTAGATGTATACAAATAAACACGCATGAAGGTGTCAGCCTCGTATTTCTATGTTGCTGTGTTTGCTCTGTGATGTTTAGAGAGGAAATTACCACAACACCTCCGCACCTTCTTCTTCAACTCTGGCCTGGAGGACCATAAATCATGATGTGATGGGCAGCATCTGGCCCACGGGCCATGTGTTGTGCACACTTGTCATAGATGGCTACGCATGTGCGTAATTATAGAGGGGACAGGGGGTTTTGTCCCCCTCAATTTCGGTGTCATGCCTTTTTGTCCCCCCCAACTTTTGGAGTGATGACAGGGGGGCCACAATCATCAATTATGTAATTGGACAATGCAAGCCCGGCTGGGGTGCCCAGCAAGGGTTGTGCTGTCTCATTACATAATGCTGAAATGTCTGGCAGCCGCGCTGCAACACATTCAAAGCTAGGATGCCCTGCATGGCTCAGTCCCTCACCCTGGCTGGCCTGACTCAAAGTCAGCAGCAAGGGTGCTGAACTGGGTGTTGCAGGGACTGGCGACTGTTCTGCCACGCTAGCAGCAGCACTTCCAGGGGCCGCAGTGCAGAGAATTGCTTTACGGCTTTGTGTTTGTGCGACACACAGACAGAACTAGGAAGCTCATTCAGCTTGCTGCTTTCTGTATGGAGGTGCGAGAGTGCGAAGAGGTTAGGTCGGTGTAACATGAGACATGGTCCAGGTGGCATTTGAAAGCAGAGCAGAGGTACCTTTTTTTAATTATCATTTTTAATTGTGTTTGTGTATGTTTGTTGGGGGCTGGGATGTGGGCTGACCCTAGTGAGGGCACGTGTAACATTTGGACAATGTGAGCAGAGCTCACAGTACACGTTAAGGCCCCAGGCATGAAGACACACTAACAATAACAAATGGTGCATTCTATGTTGCAAGTCACAGCTCTGCAATGCCTCTAAAATTAGTCTTGCCACTTTTCAGATGCTACTATAGCACCAACATCCTAACTTCAAAATGAAGTTGGCGGAAGGAGCACCCTCCCCAAGTAGAGTGGAAAGAGTCAAGCTGAGGAAACCTGTGACCCAAAACTGTCGTACTCTGCAAATTCTGTGAAATTAATTGGAGTGCTATAAGCCTTTCAAACATGAACTTTTGTTAAGCAGTTTTTGCTCTAGGTGCGCAGAAGGAACCGTATGGGATTTTGTGTTAAAAGCAGTCTTTTAGGAGCCCTGTATAACTTTTTCCCCTGCCGCCAAAAATAATCTTCACCAAACTGGCAAAAGTATTTTGAGTTTTGCAGACACTTTTTCAGGACGGTTTGGTGCAAATTAGTAAATCAGTATTTGTATTTGTATTTATTTTATTTGTATAGCGCACCAGGCGCAGGGGCAACCGGGCGCATCACTTAGTTACAACATGAGAACAAAGACGGCTCAATAATTACAGAAGTATACAGGTGTAATACAGCATTTACAAAAGAAAATAATAGCAATAAAGGACAAGCAGATAGTATTTACAAGGTACAGTTATGTACAAGTTAAGCAGTGCACCTAGAGCTAAATGTCTTGGGCGACCAACCAGGTTTTGGTAAGGTGTTTGAATCTCAGGAAGGAGGGTTCTGTTCTAAGTTCATTAGGAAGTGTGTTCCATAATTTGGCTGCCATAATAGGGAAGCTGGTTCCACCTGATCTTTGGAGATTGAAGCGTGGAACAACAAGGCAGTTTGAGTGAGCCATTCTATGGGGTCTAATGGGGTTATGAAGGGCAAATCGGTTGGCTAGGTAACAAGGAGCTTGGTTGTGAAGGCATTTGTGGGTGAGAGCCACGGTTTTCAGGGAGATTCAATGACGGATTGAAAGCCAGTGAATGCTGCGTCTAGTGACAGATATGTGTTGGTGTCTGGGAATGTTGAGGGCAGCTCTGATCGCATTGCTTTGGACAATTTGTAACTTGTTTAGATTGCAGCGAGTAGTGCCTAGGTATAGTGCATTACAGTAATCAATCTTGGATAATAGAAGAGTTCTCGCCAGGGTAACACAATTGGTTGCAGAGAGAAAAGGGCGACAGGCTGTAATAAGCTTGCAGGTATATGCCGCTGCAGATGAGACTGAGTTGGTTTGTCTGGTCAGGGATAGAGTCGAGTCAATGTAGATCCCCAGGGTTTTAGTGTCCTTGGCGGTTAGGATGGTATTCCCATTGATGATGAAGGACTTAAACGCAGGGTCGAGTTTCGTAAGTTTTTGTGGCGAGCCAAGAATGAGGAGCTCTGTCTTTTCATCATTAAGACAGAGTCCGTGTTGTGCCATCCATGCTTGGATGACCTGGTAGATGGCATTGATGGCGCGGGAGTCAGCTGTATAGCCACCTGAGATAGGGATTAGTATCTGGGTGTCGTTGGCGTAGTTGGTGTAAGTGACACCCAGATAGTCCACGATATCGAAAAGGGGTTTGGTAAACACGTTATACAACGTGGGTGAAACGCACAATCCTTGTGGCACGCCACAGGAGACAGGTGCAGGAGGGGCAGCTGCTAGTGGAGAGAAGACGTGCATTGATCTATTGTCTAAAAAGGAGCTGATCCAGGTGTCATGGTTCAGGTTACAGGCCATCAAAAACTGCTTCACTTACCAAACTAAGCAGGGGAGTATCCAGCATTGTAAGAGTGGGGGAGTGTGGGGGGCAGGAGGGGTCGAGCAACACAATGTAGTGTGTGGAATTCCACATGGTCTCATTGGCGCCCCCAAACCGCCCACACCTGCCCCAATCTACTTTTTTGGTAACATTAGGGGAAGATGGCATTTAACACACAACAACACAATAATAACTGCAGGATCATTCCAGATGCAGGAAACACATTCATTATAGCTCTGTCCAAGCCCTCTGAGGCAAAATACATGCAGACTCCCTAATTATTATATGGATTGCACCAAGATAAGCGACTTCACAGAAAAGGACATTGAAAGGCGCATCATCAGTCCTTGATACTTGGAGGCACCATGGAAGTGACTTTAGAATAAGTTGCCATAGATAAGCCAAGTGAGAAATAATGTTATGGTACAAAATACCTAAATTGCACTTATCTTATATATGGAGCAACTCTATAGTCATTAGACTTTTCCATTATAATAGCATGATACATTAACATAAGCTTTGAAGCGAATCAGAGTCACTTGCAGAGCTGCAGATAAGGCACAATATGATGAAATGATTTTCTCAGGATCACACACTTGGTTAAATGGTGTAACTGGGATGTGGACAATTTAAGCGACCATGCACATCTTTCCAGGTTTAGTTGATATAAATATTGATTAAGGTTTTGCTTTACATTTCATGTGTTTACATAAATATTTATAGCAATGCCTTGGAAGCAAACCACATTACATCATAACTAGCATTTCATAGTAAACTAACCATACACTATATACATTGTTATAGAAATATGTTGAGCAATGGGAGTATGGCTTTAGTTTTATTCTCTTCATCCTGCATGCAAAGTCACAATAGCATCATGTAGATTAATGTGAACCTAACAAATCCCTTTTTGGTTGTAAAGCCATAGTCATTATTTCATAAATAATGCAACATCATGCACCCTGTCACTTCTGATCACGCCCTCCCATTCACATTTCTAAAGGGACAAAAGTCCCTGCTAATAGTACTCTGCTCCCTCCAATCAGTGCCTAATCACTCACACCGGAGATCCTTGGGACATTGTCCTGGCAGCAGGACACCTCTACCATTCGGAACAGGTAAGGGGTCCTGCTGCCAGGACAATGAGCGTGCTGAGCAGGAATTGCTCAGCACACATTGTCCTGCCAGTGGGACACCTTTGCAGTTGGGCGCCCTCTTTGATGTGCCAAACAGGAGAGGTGTCCCAATGACAAATGTACCAGTCTGGCTCTTAAAGGAGCCACGGGGGCAGTTTACTACCCCTGCCTCTCCCGCTTGGTACTCCACTGCTTCGAGCCATTTGAACACAGGAAAACATACTTTCATTGTAATCAGACAGAATATTGTAGACAAATCTATCAGCACGTACACATATAAGGTGCTGTGCAGAACCCAAGTTTGAAGATATATGGCATTTTAAAATTGATAGCAAGTATACTTGGTCACCCACTGCACTGAATTAACCGACGGCTTCTGCCTTTGAATGAATGGAAAAACGGAACTGCTGACATTCCAGTGAATCTGTTGCTTTTGGCCATGGCTTTATAGTTCAGCTAGGTCAAGTCAATTTAGCCCAAAATTTCAGGGGGTGATAAAGTCTGGTCTGCTCAATGGACATTGCGCCACTGTTTCCATGTGTTATTGTATATGTACATATAAATGTTGTGTGCACACAGTGTATGACAATGGAGGTGCTGGGTGCATTTGTGTGTGAGAGTGTATGCAAGCATATGTGTGTTGACTTTTGTGGTTGAATAAATGATAAATAATGCTTTGTTTGTATGTTCTATTGGAATTGAGTTTGTGAATGTTCTGTTGTGTCAGTGGGTGCATGGCAGGCCGGCTGGAGATGTGAGGGAGCCCAATTTCTTTTTTTTTGTTATTAGCATTTGATTTTACAAAAGAAAACCTTAAGCTTGTTTATCTAAATAAACACATCTCATAAAAACTTTAGATTCAAATTTCAATGAGGTACTAAGAAGAGAGTAGAATGACAAAAATTTTGAAGGAACCAGAAGGCAAAAAACAAACAAGCAACAAAAAGCAAGGAAGAGAATGACAATCTTAAAATAATCAGAACAAAAAACCTCCACGCTCAACATCCTGCTTTCAGTCAATCAATTGACGACCAAGTGATCCTTCTCCTGTAACATAAGGAGGACAATGTCTAGGAATGCCAAAAGGGCTAGCATGAGGGATATGCAGTTCCCTTGGAGAAGCTCCAGCCACCAATCCTCTGAAGTTTGTGTGGTATATTTTGCGAAGAATTTACCCAGCCATCTGTCACGTTCTTGTTTTCAATTAGGGCAAAACATGATTAGATGAAATAGGGTTTCTTTCTGGTCCCCAAATATTCTGCAGCTATAGTCTCTCAAGTTTACTGCCTTCCTTGCTTCCGTCTGTTCTTTAGTTGGCATTAGGTTCATATTGAATTGAATAGAATTTTAAAGATAGGCCACCAGTCTTATGAAAGTTATGTGGTGTAGTAGTCTAGTGTTATCCGTCAGGGATTTAGGTTGTTTGACCGAGGTACAAAATCACAGTAAAATTGACGGTAGTCATTTTTGCTGGGAATATGTTTTTACCTAGGTACAAAAAAAACAAACCAATGGCCCCCCAAACCACCAGTACATCCATAACCTTCCCCCTACTTACCTTTTCTCCATCCGCCGCCTCTCCTGTGCCCGGCAACGTCAGATCCATCCATCTAACGCAGGTCGGATCTGATGCTGCAGGGTCCCTTTTTCTTCATTTGTTTTGTTTGGTCCCTGCCACCAGTGCTGAGGAAGTGGAGGACACCCCCGAAACCACTGAAGTCAATAATACTGAACATGAGGAACGGGGACACTTCCACAACCCCAGCTCTTCATGTTCGGTATCTTCATCTTCAAACTAATGGTGGTGACCAAATTCAGTCGAATCTACCATTCAACAAAATTTGATCGTACAATTTGGTTGAAACGATCCCTAAGAGCCACCACTCACCCTCTTTCTTCCCACCCATATCCCCTGAAACATTTTCAGCAAAGTTACTCCACTGTGGCTACGTTTCAACTCTGGATTGTATTCCACTCATATTTCTAAATAATATCATAGACCACTAGATAATGACTCTTATGACCTATCAGAAGTCACTTTGAATCCTTGGGTGACAAATTTTCCCTTGCACAAAGCCTAGCACCAATAATTATGTATGTGACACCTAATGGTTGAGATATTAGCCTCATCAAAAGTGGAAGCGGTCAATGAATTAGCACGGTGCACTCAGATATGCATTAACTCTGAGACAAAAGCATGTAGAGCAAACACACGTCCTGAATAATATTTAAAAGTCATTAATGATCAACTCTAACTTGACTAACTTGAATAACACATCCTTGCATCAAGAACTGAAACAAGATCTAATGGGATTACCAGAAGAAAAAAAACTGGACACGTTTCGATGGCTCGAGTAAAGTGACCAACTCATGCACCTAAAAAGGACCTAAAATATCACCCCATCAGTGAAGCAGTTCCAATACTAACTACTTAACAATAGTTCTATTTAAAATGGTCTTACTACTTACAACTTAGCACAACTGTTGTTCCTGTTTCACACCACTAGATGCCTATTACCTGATTCTAAAAATAAAGCAACACACCACACCAGTGCAAATAAACATTTTGAAAGGAGAGCCTCAAAGTTTTTCCCGTCGTTATTTTTCTTAAAGATGATTATGAAAATCCACCCCCTTCTTTCAAGTGCCTACAACTACCTCATAACTGCTCAATGGGCCTGTTGTTCCCTTCCCCCTCACTTTCTAAATACTGTTTGAAACACTGCCAGCATGAACTTTGATGGTTATAGTGAAACAAGAGCAGAGATCTTTTCAGTGTAAGTGATTTGTTTTAGTATAGGTGGGTGCATTGGTAGAGACGGTGGATATGCGATTCATAATATTTTTTGTATGTTGCTGTTAGCGTGGAGTGTGATAAAGAACAGAATTATGACATAGCACATGACTCTAGAGAAGGTATGGTGAGAAGTTTAAGGGTTTCTTTTAGTAAGAAAAAACTAGTGGTGCAGGGGACGATTTTCATATGATATGATGATATGATAGGTTATTTATAAAACGCTTAACACCCAGAGGTTTCTAAGTGCAGACTCAGGGTCGGACCTGTGTTGCTCCGTGTCGTTCTTGCTTCCAAGGCGAGCACATTGCCACTGGGCTATCCTCCCAAGACCATAGCAGTGAAAGGGAGCAGAGTTTCTAGTAGTTCCAAAAACTAAAGTCACAGAATTCTATGGTAATCAATAGTTAGCTTCAAGTTAGCATTCTTAATGAGAGTAGGTGAAGGGTGCCAAGGAAGGTCAACTATGGTGAGGGTGCCAATGTTTAGGAATGTATTTACTGGATGATAAAAGCTGGGGGAGATTGATGAAAAAGCTCTTGCAGCAGTCAAGTTTACCGAACACCAAAGTATGGCTGAGAAATGTGCTGGATGTGAGGGAATGGGAGATTCGAGTTTACAGGTTTTTAGTAGTTGTTGTCAGGGAGAGGTGGCAGGTGTTGTAAATCTGGGGGATTGGATTCACTGTAAACATTAACATTGAGTATGCATGCCTGGAGGTGCCAAGTCAAGATAGGGATCCAAGAATCCTTCATCCAGTCAAGATAAGGATCCAAGAATCCTTCATCCAGCTAAGATAGGGATCCAATGACCACAAACTTTTCTGGTTTATACCCATTCTTGGGAATACTACTCGGACATAGTCATTCCACCCATTAAATCTGCCTTCATTCCAGTCCCCCCTGTGTCACACAGGAATGGTCTGTCCTGTCATGACCATATGTCAAGCTAGTTATGTACGTCAGTGGATTCATTGTCTTGATTAACTATAATTATATCAAGTAGAATCAAATGCATTTTATTTTTCTCAAAGGAATGGGCAGCTTTCAATCTTATCCTCTTCACACCTGCTGCCCATCAGGCCTACCGAGCTCCGATTTAATCCTTCTAATCAGACCTTCTGAATTCAACTGCAGCGTTGGGGCCATTGGGATGATGAGGTGATGTGCATATGGGATTAGAATAATTGAAAACAGAACCAAGGGTGTGATGTAAGGCATCTAAAAATGAATAATGAGATAGGATGGGTCTAGGAGAGGAGACCGCCAAGTATTGTTGAATATTTGATTGTACTTGCGAGATAGCTTTGGGTATATCTTTGCATCGGATAGACTTTAGAGGGTAGAATGGGATAATGTCATAGAGCTTGGTTTGTATGTGAGGGCCTTGTAGCAGATTGGGGGATCTATGATATGGGAATTGTGTGTTAGAGAGCTGGCAAGAGGATTGGATAGCAAGCATGTTTACCCCTATCGGTGGGGAATCAAAAGGTATTTGACAGAGGTGAGGGCAAAGACTCTTGATCTAGTGCTAAAGAGCAGAAATACGTGTCTTTGTGTTTGTCTTTGTGTTTACCATCAGATTTGATGGGATGGGTTTTATAGAACACCATGGAAGAGGATGAGTGGTAAGTTGGCTGTGGAATATTGACACACATCTTTGGATTCTGTAGTTGACCTTGCCTAGGGTCATTCCTTTCATTTTCTCCAAGTGATGTCTACGCTCCTATTGTAGAAGGACGGTCACTGGATATAGAAATGGGGCCAAGGTGTGTTCCTTTGCATCTGTCTGCTTTATCGCCTCCATCCAAGGTTCAAAGTGTGAACAATGCTGGCCAAATCATTTGACAGGCAGGAGCTATACTGTGTGTGGATCAAGCAGTAGTTCAGATTCTTAAGTCATGCTCAGGACAGTGCTAGAATGCAACATTTGGCAACTCTTCGACTTGGTCATACAACTGATCTTCGATGCATCCACTGTGTTCATCTTGAGATAATAATGTGACAACTAGGCTCATTAACGGAGATTTTTACCAACGCACTTTGCTATCATTGTATTGCAATCAACATTTGCCTTCTGCATTCTTAATTGTTGAGGTGGATAGCTACGCATTTATCTACTTGAGTACAGCATGGCATCAGCAATATTTTGTTCACTGAGGGATCAATCAGTGGGGTAAAACTCAATTAAGCATTCAGTGGAGATATTTGAATGCAAAGAGTCTATTCAGACAAGTAACCAGACTTTACTTGTGACTTTACTTCTGTCACTCCCTCACCCCCTTTCTGGAAATTGCCTTGTGTGTGTGACACATCCACAGTAATATGTGTTGTTGATTTCCATAACACCATAGCTCAATGTATTTGTCGTTGTGCTAAGATTGTGTCTAATGGTGTTTGAAAAGAACATTCTCAGTGAATCACCGTCCCAAATAAGACATAGGCGTCCTTCTAGGAATGATTTCTTCTACCCAATTTAAGCTATTCATTGAACACAGAAGGCATTTCTAAGTTCAGTATATGTACGATTGGCTTTTGATGAATGTTCTCAATGTTGTAACTACAAAACCCAGCTCCAAGTACCCCAATTAATGTGCACAGCCTCATATAACTTCAGCATAAGCATTGCCAGTTTGGCCTTAAATGCGGCTCCAATTCAAAGTTGCTTCGAAAGCTTGAGATATTCTTCACTCCGGCATAAAAACAAATTTACATGTACATAGAGTTGTTACAAGCCTCATCCCTTAATAAAACAATTCCTTAATCCATAGTATGGGTTTAGATCCTGTAATAAATCGAGGGCATGTGGCAAAGGTAAGAAGGCATTGATGGGACTGACCCACATAACTATATATTTGTGCAAAGTGTCAATATAAAGGTACAGATCAAAAAGAAGTCTGAAGGGATTCAAGAGACTTGTTCTTCACTTCAATAATATTGTTAGCCACAACCGTGACTTTGGCAGAAACCCCAGGCATTCCGGGTTTGGGCAAGCTATTCAAAAACAAACCACTGTGGTTGTTAATTTTCATGGTTTATTCAGTAACATTTCAATATTCTATTCTGCATTTTTGTATCTACTTAAGTTTGTTTGATTTTATGTGACTGGGGTCAACTTCCTCATTTATTTGGGACACTTTATTTAGTTCTTCCTATTTTCAGGAGATTGAGGAATTCTTTCCTCATTCTTCCTATTTCCCAGAGAGTGAGGAATTAATGCCCACCTAGGAGTAATGGTATTTTTATCTTGGAAATGTGTGATTTAATCACATGCTCAGCAAATTACATTACATATGAATAATAAGGCCTCCAGATCATAATAGAGAAACCTGTAATTAACCCACCAGCAGGCCTTGGTCTATATTGTGCTAAAAGCAAACTATATGACAGTCAACTCCATATGGCCATGGTCTCCCTGAAACTGAACTGGGCAGCATGGGGTAGTGGTCACAGTGCTTGATAAAATTGTGTCATATGCGGATGGGAAATGGTATTACAGCTTTCTTTTGTTAAATTCTCTGTTCAAAGCTCTTTGCATCTGTTGCCCCATGTCCACATAGCTTATTGCAGGTGGTTGAATTCTGGTAGCTCACATTCAGCCATTGTGGCCTTTATAGCCTTTTCAGGTAAACATCTTATCATATAATAACATGATATGTTGATAGTCCACATCATGCCTTATATCAGCCAATCCCGGGTGCTGTGAAAGAACAACTATTTTGTACCCACTGTTTTGGCATTACATGTATTGACCTGAAAAGCCTGCCTGGCCGAGCCAGCCCTTCTTGGGCCTTCAACTGCCAGAGTGCCTGGAGGGCACTAGCTCTCTACACTCTGCCATCATCTGTGGGGTTCCGCAAGGGTCCTGCAACTCCCCCACTTAATTTAATATCTATGTCATGACCCTTCTCTCTCTATTGGATGATCTTAAATTATTCCTATTTGTGAAAAGGGTGATTACACAAATCCAGCAAACTGCTGCCTGAATTGCATTGCTCGACACTGATAGTGACATTTTTCTGCCATTCATTCTTACAGAAATCTAAGAATGGGCAACCCTAACCAATAGACATTTGCAATTTCAGACAGGATTTAGGAAAAGTGTCAGCACCTCCGTAAATGGCTTTATCGTTCAAAAACTAACAGATAAGGTTTGTGATAAAGGCACTGCCCTTTTGTATGTTGTCTGTATTGATCTAACTCGGGCCTTTCATATGGTGAATCGTTTGTGATTAAGGCTTAAGTCAAAGAAGTGGCAACTACCAGAAAAATTATTAAATATACTAATACATCTGCACAATGAAACTAACCTTAGAGTAAGATGAGCCTCCAAGGCACGGCAATAGTACCACCTCAATTCAAAAGTACAATCAGTAACACAGGCACAACAATAGTACCAATTTAGGCAAAGGGTGAGAGCACCAGGAACATGTGGCTACCGCACCAAACTGTTCCCCTATATGTCTGATATTGGAGCTGTCGGCTGAAAGAATCACTTAGGGCAGTGCTCCAAAGCCAAAGTCAAGAGGTCAATAGGTGTATTGTGGATTCCTAAAATTGGCGCTCCATACTTAGGTGATAGATTTTTAGGAGAATTCCTATATTCTGTTGTGTCACAGTATCAAGAGTACTATTTAGGCACTATACCGTGAAGAAACACTAATCAGTGCACTAAACCACCAATGGCAACTCGCCACTCAACCCAATGCTCAGGAGTAATCACAATTGCCTTGATAAAGACCCTTGAGTGGGCAAAACATGTGTCGGCATCTACTGTGATCATAATGACCTAATGGCACGAATCCATAACGAGTGGACAGCATCTCTCATGATACTTTGACACAACAGAATATAGGAATTCTCCTAAAAATATATCACCCATGAATGGAGAGCCAATTTTGCAGGAATACTAAATACACCTATTGACAACAATAATACCACCTCAATTCAAAATGTCAATCATTAGCACAGGCACAACAATAGTGTCAGCTCAATTCAACAGTGCAATAATTAGCACAGGTGCAACAATGGTGCGACCACATTTCAGAATTGCAATAGTTATCACAGACGCACAAAACATGGCACCTCAATGCAAAAGTGCAATCATTATCACAGGCTCATAAATAGTGCCACCTTAATGCAAAAGTGCAGTTGTTAGCACAAGCACACAAATGGTGCCACCTCAAATAAAAATGGGAAATATCTAGCAGATGTGCAACAATAGAGCAACTTCAAATTAAAGTACATCATACTGCATTTTAACATACACTAACTTTATGTAAATCATTCCTTTATGAATACCTTTCCCTTTAAATATTGCTCCCAGTGTAGCATTCATTCAAGCCATAGTAAGTAACATGCTTTCAAAATGTAAGTTAAATACTTTAAAATAATGCACCCTGCCATATTCACACGATAATATTCACTCATCAGAATATAACACATTACTTCAAAATTAATCCACTCAAATCACCTCGCAGCCTAATAAGCATTAGAGTTTGAGCTGTGGCTTGAAACACACTAAATGCCGTGAGGTTCTTTCCTCTCTTCAGTTTTCACACTGTGTGGTGTTCTGAGCTGCGTGCTGCTCCTCTCAGAGAAGAGAGGCATGACGAAGGTCGGTGTCAGCCATGCCTGTGGCCCTGATGGTGGCAAGTGGCAAACAGGTTGGTGGGTCAATTTTACTCTCCCATGCAACAACATTCTGAAGAATTGCCTCTTGTGCCAAGGTGAGAAGACAAAAAACAGTGGCAAGAGCTAACTGACAAGGCATGATGTGAATGCGAGAGAGCTATGGTCATAAAACCAAAATGGCACTCCCCCAGTGCATCACCGGCTGTGGCGGTCATCGGAGAGGGCTACTGTGAGTACTTCTTGTGGCTTGCTGGTTGCAGCTCCAGGAGCATAAAGGACATAAGCTTTAGTTTGCATTAATCATTAACGGTGGCGGTGGTGCAACGTTATTATCAATAATGGCCTGTGCTGTTAGAGGAGCTGGGGACCTCCAATATTGTTTATGGCATTGATTGCCCTTCGCGTACATTTCAATTTATTATCACAACCTATTGACAATGCCAGTATCAAATTGTAAATATCAATTACTAAGCGTGGCACGCACAGCCTGTTCCCATACTACCATGGCTAACAGGTCCCTTAAAAAGAAAAAGAAAAATAAGGGGCTGCTATTCTCTAAATCGACCGCTACTGGCATCATTGCAGATGCCTGTGTAAAAAACGGCATCAAACTACCAGAAAAAGGAAAGATTACGGCATTCCTTAATCCATTAAAATATCAAAATAACCCACCTCTTAGTTGAAAAGGGAAATCCTCAGCTGCTCATATGGATGTTAACACGCAATCAAAGCTACTTAATTTAGATAACTCACTTGTGAATCCTATTGAGAATAATTAATTATTGAACTTGTGTTTGAACCTCCGAAGGGAGGCTGCTGGTCCCTCACAAGTAGCTGCAGAAATAGATCTCTACATGGGCCTAATATAGGGACAGGGATGACTGCAGTTACTTCACCTAAATTATCAAAGCCCACTGACCTTACATACATTGCAACTCATGTTTGTGATTCCTCTCCTATGCAGGATGATACCTTTTCAACATCAGATTCTTCTGATGAAGAAACATCGATGGACATTAATGGACTCAGTTTATTTAGTTATACTAACAGTATGCACCAATATCTGCACAGAACAACAAATAATTAAATAGGGGATTACAAGCTTGGTGAGTGCAATGCTTGCTGTGCATGATTCCACCACGCCCAATTTAAAAGCAGAACCTAATGAGGTTGAAGTTATTCTCCAATCGCCAGTAATTATAATTACTGACACAGGGTCAGCACCTATAGTATCCTTTTCTGATGTCCCTAAATATGCTGATGTAGACTGTGCTGATTTAAGTAAATAGACTTCTGCTTATAAACCAAGAAGTATTGTTAAATATATATTAAAGAAAAAAAGGCAAAGCCAAAGGAGGTCTTCAATTGCCAAGGATTCCCAATTGTCACATGCTAATAAAAATAACTCTATTGTATCTTTCCAAGCCTTGATATTTCCTCAGAATGCTGAATGCTGTGAAACTCAAAGAGGTTCTGAGATTGCTTCAACAAGATAAGGATAAATGGTCGTCAAGCGGCAATTGTCTGTCTCAATCTAAAGTTCTAGATGCTTGGCTTGCTCATAAAGTAGTGTCTCAACTATCAATTCATCCACCTGTATCTTCAGTGCTACCGGTGGCTATAGCAGATCCCTTGCAGTTGGGTCCCTTGCATTTTAAGCATAATCATGAACCTCTCATATCAGCTACTAATGGACTTTTGAAGGAGCATTTGCTCCCTTCTTGCTAAGACTATTCATCAATTGCTTGAAGATCAATAGGGAACTAGACAATTAACACACTAATTGAAGATTGTAGAGGCCCAAGGGTACCACAAAAAAGTGTTGAGAAACACCAGATTACAACAGATGCAATTATATGTGACCCACAGGGCATATATGACACCTCAGAGGATAGCTAAATTTAAGAATGCATGGCGCCAAGCATGCCCGAAGTGTAACGAAGAAAATGCGGGAATGATGCACACGTTCTGGTCGTGCCCGATAATAGAGCAATTCTGGGGGGAGATAGCACGAAAGATGGATGGTAAAGGAATCAAAATGGGGGTGGACATAGCGTGGGCTTGCCTTATAGGAGGGTTCCCCAGGCAAAGTAAACTACAGCACGTTAGCAAGCTGAAGGGCCTGACATATGTCCTGGCAAAGAGAAGAATTGCTATGGGGTGGAAAGCGTGCTACAAACCCAAACTTGACCTGTGGTGGAGAGATCTGCAGCAATGGGCAGAGGCAGAGACTGTGGTGTGGCAGGAAGCGGGCAGGGGTGGGGTGGAGGAAGGGGCAAGCACTTTGGTGAGTTGGAGGCAACTGATAACAGAATTTTTTGGACCCACGTTTGGGGAATCTAGCGGCCAGGACTCAGTGGGTACAGTAGATGAGGACCCCCTAACACAGGGTGTAGAAGCGGAAAAATAAGGAAGTAGGCTGGGGGGGATGGGAGGAGCAGTGTACCTGGACACAACACTGTATATTGGACGATTCTTCTTTTTGCACTGTTTGTTTGGTTTGTATTGTTTGTTGAAACATTAATAAACATGTTTAAAGTTAAAAAAAATAATAATAAAGGTTGTAGAGGTATATGCTACTAACTGCAGCCCTTTCCTGAATGGGCAGAACTAACTGAACTAATACATCAGATATCAGACTTGCACATTTTAACTACTGGTGATATTTCTTTAGTCAAAAGTCCTCATTCTCTCCTAGAGGCAAATTGGGCCATAGTCCATTGTGTCTCTCCCAATGTGGTTGAACAAATAATTGGACATGTGCAAACGTTTCTTGAAATGGGATATAATATCATTAAATGTTTTGAGAAACCACAGTCTTGAAAACCTGTCAGAAATCTACGAAAACAAACCAATTCTAGTCCTAGCATTTCTACAGTGGAGAGTAATGAAATTGCCCAGAAGATATATGTAGCTCTGAGTTCAAATTCCAACCATTCCCTGAGCCGACACTCATTGCAGATGCCTGAACAAGAACAAAGTAATGCCCCTTGACCTTAAAATGCTGTTCATGACTGCATTGAGGTTACATCTTGGAACACTAGAAGCTACAACTCTTTTATATACAATGTTATCAATAGGTATCAGTATTCTTTCCAATGTTTCGCAAATGAGTTTTCAACAGATTCTTTTAGAGATAATCCTCTGGGTCAGTCTCTGTTATTGAAATCAGATGCCTTTCTATTGCAGGAGTCATGGCTCACTAAGGGATTTTCCTTTGATGGTTGTCATATCATCCAAAGACTGGTCCGATGCAATCCGATGGGCTGTCCTTAGCTGGACTTATAATTTGTGCAATGAATGGATGTTTAATCACAGAGTTTATCCCAGGCCGTATATATGTGAACATGTTCTTGCAGGGGTGTTCAGTAATGGGTTTCCTGGTTCACATACACAGATATTGTTTATAAATATATACAATTCCCCTGTAAACTGAAATCATTGTGTCCTATATTGAGCATCTATTGCATGAATAGGTTTCAATAAATCTAATGAGGCGCTACTAGGTAGTTGGGGATTTGAACTACGTGCACATTAGTACAATTGGTGAGAATATTTCCCCATGTTTTGACAATACACTGTGTAAAAATGTGTATGTAGTCATCTGTATCAATTACGACAATGATGAAATGATGGTTAACTATGATTTATGGCTGACATTAATATCAGTGCAGCAACTGAAACAATTGCATAAACATGGAGGCAAAACAAATAAACCCTTTTAACTTGGCCTAATAGTGTAGAGTCCTTGTGGATTTACTTTGTTCTTCTTCCCACTCCAAATTGGAGCTGATTAGATAATTTCAGTGATACATAATAAAATGAGTGACCATGTGGTCATTAACTTTCAGCTTGATTCGGAAAGCAGGAAGAAACCTGACCATTTAGATGGTAGGTATAAGGTCAACACTTCCGGTATAGACTCAGTTTGTCAGAAGAAAATGTGAAAAGGTTTAATGAGTTGGTTTTAGACTGGCTCATAACGGATGAGGTACCTACATTTCAAGGCCTAGATGAGCTTACTTATGTTATTGACGACACCCTCAAGAATCTCGGTGCAATGTAGAACAGGTTTTATGTAGAAATGAACCATGCGTGTGACATCAACAGTCATGCTACTGCTTTGAGGAAAAGACCTTAGAAGTCAGAGATAATAACTGTAAAGAAGAACCTCAGTGGTTTTAAAAATCTAAAATTGGCCATGAAAAGATTACAAATATGATCTCCCTTATGAATCGGGTTAGAATGCATAAATGGTCTGAGGCATCTGCTCAGTGGCAAATCATCTCTCATGCACTCCGTGATTTGGGCTCACTGACATTTTGGGATCTAAAAACAATATAAAGAAAGCCTGGCAGAAAAGCGAGAAATCAATGTTGAAAACATGTGCAAAGATTATAACCTAGAAATACATTTTAGACAGATGCATCCTTGAATTGAAACAATGGTGGTCTAGCAATTGTTCTATTGAAAATAGAACCTATAAAATGGGCTTATATTCTTTATAAGGTTTTTATGAAGTTAGAGCCACGTAGAAGATACCTATTAGCTGGTGAAAATGTTTACTTATCCCGATCTACAAGAAGGGGTTGTGTGAGACCCCCTCAAACTAGTTTTAGGTATCATTCCCCCATTGGTCTTTTAAGTTAACTTGTCGGTGTTAGATAGATAGTTGATTTCAGCATGCTACTTGGCTACTTTAGTGTCCAGTTCCTTAATGCCGGTTTCCAAATGCTCCTCTGACAATTTCAATGGTTACGAGAATGGGAGGAATTATCTAGAGTGATAAAGAACAGGCCTTCGATCTTGTTGATCATAGCTTGCTAGTGACAAGGCTCGGAGAGGTCGCAAATTGCTCCAGACTGGCATCCAAATAGATAGCGTCCTTCTTGGGCCCTCGCATGGTAAGGGTCTGTGTGGGTAATAATCACTCCATCCCCATCTCTCAAACATGTGGTGTGCCACAGGGATCATGCCTGTCGCCTTTGCTTTTCAATTTGTAAATACGAGCACTACTGGATATCCTAAATGAATTAGGTGTTCAATCTACAAACTATGCGGACGACACTCAGATTGTCATCCAGCTGAGTAGTCACTATATAAATGATGCTGAAACTATCAATATCATCTATAAAGCCATCCAGGACTGGTTGGCCTACAACTCGCTGGCCCTGAATAACAATAAAACAGAGCTCATGATAGTATCCTCTAAAAACACTCGAAACAAGCTAGCCACAGACTATGCCAACTTCACTATTGTCGACAATGTCATCATGGTACAAAGGAAAGTAAAAACATTAGGTGTTGTTCTAAATGAAAACTATCCATGAAGCCTCACGTCTCAAGCATTCAATCTAGCTATGGACTTATTAATAAGCGAATACACTATATTTGTCCATTCATAACAACTGAAAACTGTGCACTTCGGTCCACCGAGTTGATACATTCTAGATTAGATTATTGTAACAGCCTACTGTCCGGCACCACCGCTGCCAACATACAATCTTTTCAGGTGGCTCAGAATAATGCTGTGCGCACCATCTTTAACCAATTGCGCCACACTCAGATTTCCACCTACAGAAAGAAGCTACATTGGCTTCCAGTAGAACACAGAATAACACATAAAGTGTTAACAATGACACACAAGTGTGTGTCCTTAAGCAGTCACTCATATTTGTCAGAACGCATCAAAGTCAAGACAATCGGCAGGAAACTTCGTTCCTCTACTGCTACAGTACTTGCTTCCCCCAGATTCACAATCGCTAAATTTGGAGGTACCACTCTCGATTTCTAGGGTGCTCTCCCATGGAATGTACTTCCACCAGCAATACGTCAGGTTCAAAACTACCCTCTTTTTAAAAGAGCTATAAAGACTCACCTTTTTAACATAGAGTAATCTTAAGACTTCTCCACACTTCCTTTGCTTCAGTCTTTTAAAGTTTTGTTTGTCTTGTTTTCGTTTTTTGTGTGCCCTGAGGCCCACAGGCATATGTCGCATAACAAGAATTAAAATAAATAAATGTGTGGGGTGTGCCTGCTTAGAGGGTTTTGCTGAAAAACCATTTTGCCAGCAAGAAAAGCAGAAACTACAGGTTCCATACAAAAAGAGGTGCCCAGTCACTTTTATTTCAAGATTAAATGCGACAAATCCAAGAAGAAGCCCTTTGAATAGGAGCCTAATCCTAACAATTATGAAAGAAATTCCAGATTTACATTTCTTCACCTCAGCAGATGTCGAATACATCCGCTTTGCCAACTTTCCATCGACAGACATGGTGGAACTGGGCCTCAAATCCAGGCTAGGCATGGTCAGCATATGGAAAGCGGGGCAGATCTGAAAAGGAGGGGCTCTGAAGTCTTTTTAGATCCCCCCACAACACTAAAGCCAAGTCATGACTGGGACCCGAAAAGGACTATAGGGCAATTAAAAACATCTTCCGTTCAGAGGGTTGGTCCGCCTTAAATACCTGGGCTTTGGTCACGGAGATTGTTTCGCAAATATTTCTCAAGCTGGGCCTGCCTGAGAAGAGCCTCTAGTAAAAGATTCTGTCGATCTGTTAGTTTGGAACACACAGCTCTACACATCCTTTGGAACTGAAAGCAGAAAGAGATATTTGTTAGAGAAATTTGACATAGTGGCGCAGCAGGAAACCGCTTCGATTTGGATGGATTTTCAATTTTCCATCAATTGGCAGAAGGGGAGAGGGTGGGTCACCCCTCAGGGGGACTTGCTTTGCTTGCAGAAATGATGTCTTCTGTAATTCTGAAGTTTTATCAAATAAGGAGATGGATATCCTGGAGTCAAGGCCGAATCGGGGCAGGATAGGGGTGACTTGAAATGGATTGTTATAAACATTTACTGGAACCCAAAGAGGGTTGTCCTTCTACCATTTCAGCATCTTTTGGCAGATCTTTTTCTTCTTTATGGTTGGGCTAGTTCCCTTGTCATGAATTTTTGTTTATGGGGGACCTTAATTCCCAAAGGTGGGCGCTGGATGAACTTTGAACCGATTGGGACCTTATGATTGCCAATGGTTCTATTGAAGGCGATATCCCCCTGGCTCCTACTTGGAGGAGAGCGAAAAGCTTTTCAACTATCGGTTACCTATTCGTGTCTAGAACCCTGTTTGAAAGCTGCCTCCATTTTACAATTAACACTTCCCCCTAGATTTGACAGTGAATAAAGTGACAAAAAGAGTTATAAGATCCAAAAAGTGTGGACGGGTGTTGGTTTTATCGCTTGGGGAAGATGGCCCTTTTTTTGTCTGAATTAGATCTTCAGAAGATCTGCAAGCCAAACACCATTGTGGACTTCTTATGGGACATTCACCCCCCGTCTGCTTTCCCCCCCCCCCTTTGTACATTAAACATCCCCACCATTTCGATATCCAGACGTGGGAAAAGAGGAGATAACTGAGGAGGCAACTTAGAAGCCTGAAAACTAGCAGCATAGACAAAACAGAATATGTAAGACAAGTGAACATTCTAAAAAACACAATTGGTCTAGAGCCCACCGCCGCATGCGCGCACAACTGGAGAGAGAAATAATGCTGAGGGCCATTTGCCAAAACAATTCATTACATTTTTAGTCCATTACGGGCTTAATGGACAATCCGGCTACCTCAGGTCAAGAAGGAGTAATCCAGGAGCATGTATGGGCTGACCATGTCTCTAAGTTGTACGGAGCTCCATGCTCAGATAAGGTAAAGATGACAAACGACATATCATGGTCGTTGAAGTTTTCACAAGATGATGTAAAAGAATGTATTATGAAAAGCTCAAGATCTAGATGTCCCGGACCTTAACGGCTTGAGTAATGAGATCCTCAAGTCAAATCCTGACATGTGGCTGCAGGTCTTGGCGGCCCTATTTAAGGGCATTATTGATTCCAAACAAATACCAAATACATGGAGAAAGGCAATCATTATCCCCGTTTTCCAGAAGGGGGGGTCGTTCAGATCCCTCTAATTGCTCTCCAATATCCCTTCTGGATGCAGATGGATCATTTTTTGCTGGCCTGGTCCTTGGGGACTTAGAAATCTAGGCTAAGGCACAGTGCATCTTCCCAAAACATCAAATTGGGTTCTGTAGAGGTCTTTCAATATCTTTGAATGCTTGGTGTTGCATGTAGTGAGTTCATAGTCATTCTCCAAAGGCAGTCAACCTTTGTTTGGGGCATGGATTGACCTGTCCCAGCCATTTGATACCATCAACAGGGACCTCCTTTGGGGTAATCTGAGAGACTGGGGCTTGTCAGATAACTTGCTGGCCATTCTGATTGAGCTCCAGAAGAACTCAGAGCTGCAAGTCAGACTGAATAGGCTGGGAAATCTCTAAAAAGGGATTGCTACTGCAAGGGGCGTGAGACAGGGATGCCTAGTTACACCATTTTTATTTAACCTCTATTTAGCCGACACAATGAAATTAATCTGGGATTCGGGTAGTCTAAAGATCAATTGGCTTCCCTATGCAAATGATATTGGGCTTTTAGATTTTAACCTCCAGATTGGCCTGCAGAGGTTACAATCCGCATTCCGGAAAAATATGCAGAACTAAACAACTTAAAGATAAATCCTAATAAATCTAAAATCATAATATTTAAACATCCATTGAGAGTAACCAAGGACTTTAATTGGCATCTAGAAAACCATATGCTTCTGATAGCTAACAAAACAATATATTTGGGTTCCATGGTTAGATCTTTCCCCACTAAGGGACATGTCACCGCCAACATGGATGCAAACATAATTCAGTTAGGTTTGATAATAATAATAATAATAATAATAATAATAATAATAATAATAATAATAATAATAATAATTTGGCACTTATATAGCACTACGAACCCTCAGGTATCTGAGCGCTGCTTATTATTACCCACGGTGTGTGGTGCTCATTTATCGACCTCGGAAGGATGAAAGGCTGAGTTTGGCCCCGCCTACTCGCTGTGCCACTTGACCACTTGATAATGAAAAGAAGATATAAGAAATGTTGCACATTTTCCATTCTCCCGATTGTCAAATACTACACTGGCAAAATGATAACCCACAATCAAATTCCAAAGATTGGGAGCGATTAGAGGCATGTCTGTGTAGAAGAGTCTTGAATCTTCCCAACTGTGTGCCTATTGCAAGCCTGAGATACGCGCTAGGCTTGCAATCACTAAGAGCAAACCTAGAATGGAATTGGCTTTGTCTGTACAGGCAGATTTTGGTTCCTTCTTCCTTCTCCCTGTACGAAGAAGTCTTATCCACTCTACAAGATCAAAAAGAAGGCATACCTGAATAACCTAAAGAGGTGTTCTATTAATATCATATTGGAATCAGAAATTCTTGAAGAAACTCTGATCCATAATCCCTCCAAAGTTAAAGAACTAGTTAAAAGGATGGATTGGATAAGAACCATTTCAATTGTGACAACATCTAAGACATGTGCTTCAATGGCCACCACAGACAAACCTAGAAACTCTCTTCCAACACACCTGAAGAAATTCCCAGATTCCAACATTAGAGAGGATTTCCTCAGATTCTGTTTAAAATGATTACGCACCTTGGAAATCCGACATATTAGAAACGCTGTGGAAACATCTACTTCCATTTGTCAAAAAAATTGATAGCCTAGACATGTAATCACTTGTTCAGGTACTTTAGATCTAAGAACACAAAGGTTAGCAAGATTTGTCTCCCGCGATTGGTGGTTGGATACTGACTGCTTTTGGAAAAGATTGGCATCAGGCCAGGAAGTCTTTCTCACTTGCAACGTGGTTAAGTTACTGAAACAGTGGAACCTGCTGAAAGTGCATGAATAATCAAGAGTAATATTCTGACTAAACTTTAACAAGGCAAGCTACAATGAGTTACTCTGTTTATTTGCTTGACCTATTTGGTTTCTACACATTTTATTTTTCATGCAAATTTTGTATTAGCTATGTATTTCATATATTTTGTGTTTTGATTTCATATATCGATTTTATGATGTTTTTATATAAATAATAAGTTGTGAAAAGTCGAATTATAATATGCTTTGACTATATCACAATAAAAAAATAAAATAAAATGTCAATAGTTTGATCCATGTGGGGTCTCTCCTCATACATAGTTGTTCCCTCATTTTGTGGTTGCTACATTTAGGGGGTAATTCATGGAATAAATGTGCGCCGAAATTTGTGGCGCAAGCTGGCGCAAGCGTGAAAAAGCTGATGCGCGCGTGTGAATCGCACACGTGCGATTCATGGAAGGCCCTGCGCGTGTTCTTTCCGGGATGTGCGCCAAATCTGTGCTTACCTTACAGACACTGTGACTTTCCAAGCGCGTGCGCGACAAGAACAGGGAAAGCGCACAACTTCTCGCACACACACCTAAAAAGGGGGCGGAACATGGGGAATGGGGAACAATGCGTGAAAATGTAGGCGTAAAGTGGGAAGTACCGGTGGGAAACACATGCAACGCCCACACGCTAGTGAACAACACGTATTCATGGAATCAAATAGGGAAAACCTGCGCACATCAAAACATATGCACAAGCACAATTACGTCCACCATACGAAATCAGGCAGTAGCACCCCCACGCAGCATAAAAGTGCGCGCAAACAACAAACAAACATACACAGCTACAATGAAGGTCCCATTCCTCGCAGCAGTGATCGTGGGACACAGCAGGAGGAGGAGAATAGCCATGCCCTGCATTTCTTTGCCCAGGACCTGCCTTTTTGGGATGCCTGATGACCAGGCCTATGGCAGGTATTGGTTTCCAACTCATAAAATCCTGGAGCTGGTCAGGGAGTGGGAGGATGAACTCACATCACCTACCCTGTGCTCCCAAGCATCCAAGCATTGAGCCCCTTGGAGAAGGTGCTCAATGTACTGCATTTTTTGCCCACTGGGTCATTTCAGCGGACAACTGCCATAGTGGGGGGGCATCTCACAGGCCACGCAGTCACGTTGCCTACACCAGGTGTTGGCAATCATGACTGCGCGCCCCTCAGTCCAAAGGCACATACACATGCCTAGAACACCTGAGGAAAGGCAGGCCGTGGTCCTGGACTTCTACAGGGTGGCACACTTCCCCAGAGTGCTCGGTGCCATAGATTGCACCCATGTGGCCCTACGTCCAACGAGGGCCACTGAGCACATCTATCGAAACCACAATCACTGGCATTCCATCAACATGCAGGTGGTATCTGATGCCAAGGCAATCATCACCCCTGTCTATGCAAACTATCCTGGGTCCACCCATGATACTTTCATATTCAGAATGTCTGCCCTGAGCCGGGTCCTGGAAGCTGGGAAGCATGGCGACACATGGCTCATAGGTGAGGACAAATGCCTGTGCACATGCATGCATGTCACACACAGACAAACACACAAGCCCAACTAATGACAACCATTATCACCTTATAAGGGACAGTGCCTACCCTCTGAGCACCTACATGATGAGACCAATATGGAACCCACCACAAAACCCCAAGTAAGATACAACACAGCCCATATTGCAACCAGGGCCATAGTGGAGCGCACATTCGGAGTGCTCAAGTCATGCTTCTGCTCCCTTGACTGCTCTGGTGGACAGCTACTATATGCACCCCCAGTAGTGTGCAGGATCATTGTGGCAGCATGTGTCCTGTACAACGTTGCAACACGGCAGGGCGTACCGGTGGACATGGTGGTGCCCCCACATCCCCAACCACATGCACACCCACTGCGCATGGAAAAGGAAAGGGCATGTGGTGAGGCAGCCCGTACCCAGCTTGTGGCCACATTTTTCACCTAAACTCCAACCTCTGCGGAGTGCACACATGTCAGGCACATACCAGGTCACAATCGATGATGAGAAAGGGACGGTTAACTGTCAAGACCTTACCACCCTGAGAATGTGTCCACAGAAGTGCCACATTGTGTGCATCCCTGGCTACTTAAACACAACCAATACCATGTGACCAAAGGGAACACCTGCAAGATGCATATCCCCATCCCTGCAAAACAGGGCATGAAAGTACTTGTATGCCACCCAAACCCTCCCAACCCCCATGACCCACATCTGCCGCACCATACCATGGTATGCAACGGCAAACATCAAACCATGTGCACAACACATGACACAATAGTCATGGAGTGCCACGTGAGAAATGTAAAAAGGCACCAGACAATAACACCTGACATGGAATCTGAAGAAATGACTGAACAAAACCTCACTCCCTGAAAACGGGGGCACAAATGCATGCCACCATGTGTGCAAGCAACAAAAGTCAGAATACCTGTTGGCATGCATATTGGACAATCAAAAATTGCCATATCAAACACTGTGAGCTGTGTGTGTGTGTCCTGCAACACACCACTCACTGGACAGCACATTGAATGTGTATTGCATTGGGGAAACCCCTCCAGCACCATTTAAAAAATGTGTAATCAACAAAATATTACCCTCTCATGCATGTACACGATCAATGACTCGGAATTGATCATGGATTGTCGGGACACAGCATGCCTGAGAAGGCAATCTGGGTGCACGTGTGTGCATGGTGTCAACGTAGTTGGTGTGGGGGAGTGTTGCATAAGTGTTTGTGTCAGTAGGGACATGCATCGAATATATGCATGTGAAATGAAGTGAGCCTCAGTGTCCTGTACACAGCACATGTGAACATTGCACTCAAGGACCCCCCGTGTGTTAAACCACACCCATCCCCTGACACCTCAAAATAAAGCACAACATAGTATCAGCCATTGACCATCAGAACATATCATGTACAGAGTACCCCACATCAACAATGGCAGACAGTGACCCATCACTGATTCATTGAAAATCCTTATAGGACTTACACACAAAGTTCTCATTGAGGGAGGGAACAAGGGAGAAGAACAGTACATTCCTACAAGTCCTTCAAACAGTCCACAATGTGAAAATGAACTATCAAATCAAAGTACATATTGCAAGTGCCTGGAACAATAAGGGAGAATCTAGGGAGGTAATGTGGGAAAACAAAACTAGCATCAACATTGCTATGCCTGACGGCAATAGGTGCAGTGCAGGAGTCATATAAGGAGGGGAGTAAGGGAAGAGGAGCGAAGAGGTGAGGAGAGTAAAAAAGGAAGTGACAAACTGTGGAAGGTTGACAAATAATCAAGATACTGCTGGGGAGGGTGAGAAGAAAGACAGAAGGGAAAGGGGAAAGAGACGACCTGTAATCAGTGGTGGAGGGACTAATGATAAAAGTAAGCGGCAAAATAATACTAAAAAAGGTGAAGGTGGGGGGCGGATGGACAGAGGCAGAAGTGGAAATGTCTACAAAGAACAAGCGGCTACGTATCACCATGCCTGATGGCAATTGGGGTAGTGGTGGAAAATGACAGACAGAGGACAGGGAGGAGGGGAAAGGGTGGTGGCGAGGGAGAGGGAGGAGAGATGGGAAGAGGGGGCCAAGGTCAAAATGCATGAAGGGGGAGATGGGGAAAGAAAGCACACACAGGGGGCAGAGGGGAAAGTAGACGGTGCAGAAGGGGAGGGGATGTGATGGTGAAGGGGGGAAACAGAGGGAGAATGCCAGGGTCAGGGGAGACAGGGGTACAATCAAGGGACCCAGAAGGCTGGTGGACAGGGCTAGACAGGGCCTCCATTGTGGGATTTTGGTAGTGGTGGCAGGCTCCAGCCTCCTGGTTGGCTGGATTGTCACAAGGGCCTAGTGCAACCTATGGGAGGGTGGAGCAGGTTCAGGACACAAACATGACAGTCAAGTCAAAAGCAATGTGGCCATAATTCAATTGGCACATCAAAACACCAGCCAGGGCTGCAAGATGGCCAAAATGGTGCAAGCAAGGAATGGGTGGTCGTTGAAATGTGTGATGATATGGATAACTCAGTATGCAGCCTTCATGTGGCATATCAAAATCACTGTGGGGAAAGTGTCCCAATTCAACATTGTCAGCACACTGACCCCTCCCAACATCAGTGTGTGTTACACAGCCAAAGGGTGCATGGTACCACCTACAGCAGGAAGTGCATGAACATAGACAGTCAATACATAAGAAATATCATAAGCAACATGATGAAATGCACAATCAACAGAATACTCACCAAAGTGAAGTGCAGACATGCATTGGAGAAGCCATTCGGAATACCCACTAGGGGTGTACACACAAGTAGGACTGCAGGCTGGCCACAGATATGAAGGAAGGCCAATGCCCTTGTGTAAGATGCTGTTACAAGGAGCCCTCTTAGTGAGCCCATGGAAAAGTGAATCAGGAGTAGCATATGTGTCAGGACCCCAAGCAAAACACATACAGAAGACAAGCCTGAAAGGGCCTAGCTGGAACATACAGTGGATGCATTGAAATGCCACAAAGCACCACACTGTCATATGAATGCACAATAGACAAAAGAAAGTGCAATAAAAAAAAAATCAGCAGAAAATAAAAATCAATTAAATGATTATTTGCTTGAAAAAATAAAAAATAATCAGTAAATACATTTTTTTTAAAAGTATAATGTTTTAAAAGGAAAAGTAATGAAAAAAACATAAAAACCAAGAAAAAATAATTTAAACAAAAATGTGTAAGAAAAAAAATAAAAATAAACATACTTACCAAAAAAGAAAACATTGTAGGAAAAAACAATTGTTTGCAGGCAAAACAAAATGTGCTGTAAAACAAAAGAACAAAATTGCAGGAAAAAATGTAAAAAATCAAAAATGGCCATATATGACCCAGGGAGGTGGAAGGGGCACCCAGGAGGGGTGAGGTACAGGGTGCACATCAACACACACATGTGTAGATGTTGAGATAAAAAAAAAAAAAAAAACTCACTGGGCTCAGTGCCTGCACGGCCCGACCTATGTCACCTATTTCACCCTCGGATGGAAATCAGAAGGTGGAATTGACTCAGTTGCCTCACCACGCCTAGCCGCGCCTTGCCCCTCAACAGCAGCAATCATGCGGGTCTGGTAAGCCAGGTCCTGCATGGCAATGAGACATAGGTCAGCATTCCTAGCCTCACGTGTGACACGTGCTTCCTCCTGCAATGACTGACGTGTAAGACAGAGTTCTGCCTGCATGGCCTCACATGACAAACGGAGCGACTCCCGGCTTGCATGAAGTTCAACTGAGATGGTTCTTTCAATCTGCACCATCCTGTCTTCTCTCTGCCTTCTCCCGTCCATCCAGAGCGCAGCCAGAGTAGATCGGAGGAATTGGAGTTGCACCCTCAGGGCCACATGGTGTGCCTCTGCTTGGGCATCAAGTGCTTGATGCAGAGCCACCATTTCAGCCCGGTGCGCCCTGTCAGACACCACCATGCCCAGCCCGAGTGAGCGGCACGTGGACTGCGTGGCCCACTGCTGGAGCACCACTTGCCTTACAGAGCGGAGGATGGAATGGGCCACACTTTTCATACCTTGAGCAATCATCTCAACTGCTCCCCCCTGTTGCTGTGCTATGGCAATCATGGCACGTTCCCACTCAGTTGACCCCAGTGGCACATGGCCACCGCGTTGCCGGACACCACACCTGCTGGGCCCAAGGAGATGTGGTCCTTGGTGGGTTGGTGCCGCCCGTGGCTGTAAGACTGCATGCCTCCGTCGACCTGATGCCCCAGGAACATGGCCAAGTGGTGTTGAGTGTGACTGTGCACCCGTAACCACCACAGGTGGACATTCCAACCCTGCCTGGCCCCCTACTGCAGGTGTCACGGACAGAACATAATCCAGCACAGGATCACTTACTGGCGACGACACGTCATGATGCAGATCCGGCTCATCATAGTGGTCAGTGGACACATCAGAGCCTGACTCAGAGTCAGCTCTGGACACGATGGCCTAGAGCACCAGTGAGTTGTCGTGGGCTGCCACCCCACGACCACCACTGGTGCCTGGTTGGTCATGTGACTGACCATCATGTCTGTGATGACATCTTCATCCTCTGCCGCCAGTGCGTCATCACCTGCAACATAAAAAAAAGAAACAAGGACATGCATGTCATTATCACATACCACACATATACAGTTCACAACATTGACAACCAACTAATGTAACATCCATGTCACAGGCAACTCAAACCCCAACACGCATCAAGTGGCATTGCAATGCAAGGCTATCCCAAAAGCAGAAAAGGATTTGTGCAAAATGTGAAGGCAACACATGTATTGCATGTTGCACAGGCACATATCCAAAGCAGAAATGAGAGGTGACAACAGAGAGATGGCACCTAGCCTAAGCATGGGCGAACACACAAATAGGCACAGCTAGAAATCAAACCAAATACAGCATGACACATGTAACATGCATGTTCATGTGCAGCACTCAACTACCATCAACTATGCAGAGTACATGTGTCACAGGAGGCACCTACACTAGTGCCTTTCTATACAGTGAAAGGAGGGACATGGGTACATACATGTCAGGTTACCATCACACAGCAGCATTGTGTTTGCATGTTCAAGGGCTGAACTTGGCACAGGAGTGGGTGTGTGTGGTGCAATGCATGTGTAGCCCCTCAACTTTCAACATCAACACATACGTAGTGATGACAATCTCCAAACATGATGGCAGTGTAATGGCAATTGCAGCCATCATGTGCAAATAGCATGCACCATGTAGCATGAATACTGTGAAACACCCACCCTCTGAGCAATCGCAGGGAGGCACTGCATGGCAATGAAATGTTCCCCACAGAACTGTGCATTGCCAGACAGTGTTGGCATGCGTCCATTGCATTTCGTCATTCAAATGTCAGTACAGCCGATGAGAAGTGGACATGATGGAGGGCAGATGAGGAACCATCAATAGTACACCCATGCATGTAGAAGACACAACACCAGTTGAAAAGAGGCAGTGAGCCTGTAACAGGGGGAGCCATGTGCATGATACAGATGTAGACAGCCTAAAGTTGTGCGTGATGACGCACAGACCTACAGTAAGCATGACATGGCTTTGCAAATGAGATGGCACTTGGATCATCCTGGACACATACTACAATGAGCAGATAGTCAAGAACACCTAGGGGCATACATGGAATGCACATGGAACCTGATTGTGCACACATGTGCATGGGGAGCCACTGCCATCAGCACAGTCAGAGTGAGACACACTGCAAAAAGGACAAAGGATGTATATGACATGATATGACATCTCATCAAGATTGCACTAGTACACAAGTGGCTCAGGGCACAAACAAGCAAAGGGAGGGGAACAAGGGAGAAAAGGAATCCAAAACAACTATCATACTGGGCACAGCGACATTGAGAACACTCAAGTGCATGGAGAAGGGATAAAGGGTTGAAGACCCTGGAAGGGGGAGAAGGGGAATGTGCCAAACAGAGGAGACCAAAGAAGGAAAATGAAGTCCAATGATAGAATAGCCATTCAAAAGGTGGTAGTGCAGCCAACAAGTGGCAAGTGCAAGATAATTTGGATAGGGCAAATCTGATGAGTGCAGAAGAAGAGTGGGGGACTGTATGGGTACACAAACAGGACCCATTGCAATGGGAGGCCTGGAGGCAGTGCAGCAGGGAAGCAGGGTGAGCAGGTACCTGGGCCCGAAGGACAGAGTGTGTGCAGGGGCACAGTGCCAACAGAGGAAACTGTTCAGCTGGGGAGAAGAGGGGCTAATGCAGGAGCAAATAGAAAGGTCTTGAGGTGCTTCCGGAAGCAGAGATTTTTCTCCTCAAGTTTCAACATGGCCAGTCGGATTTTCCAAAGGGAGCTCCCAGCCGCACACACAGATCTGCCCCCAGCTTATTTATTCAATTAACAACTGACCTGGAGGGAGTGTGAGGTAGAGAAGCAAAGGACTCAAGAGGGGAGGAATTGGCAGAGGGATTGTTGAAGGTAATTTGGACCCAGTCCCAAAAAATCCTTGTGCACAATGCAGAGGGTCAATGAAGGGATTACAGAGCTGGAAAGATAGTTCCCAGGGCTTGAGGCCAAGGACAAGTCTCACAGTCCTGTACTGGATTAGTAGTAGAGGGTGGAGTGTAGAGGCAGGTTGAATATTGAAAGAGCCTGTCACAGTACTCCAACCTTGAGTAAACCAGAGCTTGAGAGACTGTGAGCATGTAGGTGAACGGTAGGAAAGGCACAGTACCCCTGAGGAGGTAAAGCAAGAAGTTAATCTATCTCAAGACACGTCAGAAATGTGTGTGGAAAAGGAATGTGTGGAGTCAAAGGTGACCTGAAGGTTGTTGGTCTTGCTGGTGGAGGTAGGAGGAGGGCAAAGTGGGGCTGGCCAGAGAGTGAGGGGAAAGGATGGCAAAGGTGTACCAAGTAGGAGGATATCAGTCTTGCTGGCATTTAGACAGAGATCGTTGGCAGTACACCAATTGCAAAGGGCAATGAGGCCATCAGAAATAAGGGAGGCCTGGAAATGAGTTGGTTGTCATTAGCATAGCACTGGAAGTCGTAGCAGAAAATGAAAATGCAGTAGGCGAGAGCTGCCAGGTGCTGTTTGTAAAGTCAGGCTGAGAGGTCAGACCCCTGGTGAGCAACACAGGTGGAGAGGGAGATTGAAGAAAGGAAGGAGCCAAGTTGTAGCTGGGAAGGTCACACATGCCAAACACTCATGTCATTGAATAACACGCATCAATAAGCACCAGACGATGCATCATTATCCATCCTCTCTCCCACTCCACGGATTTGTTCTTCCGGGATGAACTCTGAAGCGATCTCCTCATGCTGAGTGAGTTCATCCTCCTCTGGTGGCGGCCCACAACCAGTCACCAGAGACATGGAATAATTGGAGGCACACTTTTGTTTTGCACTGCGTCGGAGGTCATTCCAACGCTTGTAGCAGTCCTGAGCCATGCGCACCTAGAATCCCCTGGTTGTCAGACCATCTGCAACATGCTGCCAGTGGGCCCAACGCTGGTGATGCATTGTATGGCACTGCAGGCCCACAAGCATATCGGGTTGGTGTTCCGACACGTAGTCCACAAGGAAGTCCAGTTCCTGCTTGCCAAAAGGCTTCTTCCTTGACGTGCCAGAGGCCGGAGCCGTGTCTGGGGTCCCAGCCTCTTGCGCAGGAGCACGCTTCCTCCTTTTGGCCGGTGGTACTGACCTTGAGTGGCCAATAGGGCCCTGATCAGTGGGGGCAGTGTTGCTGTTGGACTGGACCAAGGCAATGGGTGTTGGTATGAGGACAGAAGGTCTGGCTTGGGTCTGACTCACTGCCAGGGTGGTGTTGGCTGCATCTGCACATGCAGTTATCACCAGCCAGCTGCTTGGGGCAGCAGATGTCATAACTGCCCCAGATAAGTGTGCCCCAGTCACAGCTGCACTGGACCCATTTGACCCGCACCTCCATACAAGATGGAAATCATCCTGGGAGTCTTCATCAGCAACACAACATGCGTTGCCTGACCCAGTGCCCGGGTGGAGGTGCCCACAGCTGCACCTGCAGCTACCACCACCGGTGAGCCTGTGACAGCAGATGTAAGTGTCAGATTCCGTTATACCACCCCGTTCCACCTCCTCACCTGATTCTTCCTGTAGGACGTCTGGTGCCTTTTCTTTCGGGTTCCTTTAATCTCCTTCTTTTTCTCTTTTTTCTCATGCAAATAAGGAGGAGCTCCCTCGGAGGCCACCCTGACCTATCGACACACAGGTTCAGGAGGAACCCCAAGGAGCAAGCCCTCAAAATGTCCAGGGAAAAAGCAGATGTGGCAGAAAAAACCCTGCTGAGATGGCCGTACAATGTAGACTGTTGAGGTGGTGTCTTTGGTAGCAGCAATCTCCAAGAACCAGGATTCTAGGAAAAAGTCTTTATTACCCTGCAGAGAGGGTCCTTTAAGTATCATTCTTGTTACTAGTAGTAAGAGTAAATTCTGTGGTATCTGGTTGGAATTGATCAGGATAGACCTCAGTCGTTCCGACAACCTCCGATTGAACTTGTAACAACAGTGCAGCGTCCAAGCAACACAGTCACCGCAGACTGAAGGAGTATTAGAAGACAAAGAAATGAGGACAGGTAAGAAAAATAATAGAAATAGAAAGGTAAGTGAGATTGGAAAGCAGATCCAACAAGTGAACGGTGTGCGAGGAGCGGTCTCCGTAAGCTACTGATGAAACCAAAGCGTTCTGAGACCGGAGACCAGAGCGAGAAATACCCAGGTAAAATGATAGCAGAAAGGATGTGAAAAGAAAAACACCTATTTAAATGTGAAAAGGAATGCTACAGGAAAGAGCTGCAACCAGGGAAGACAGTCCAGAGAACGGACAGACCCAGTAAGCTAATAAACCCAGAAGTAATGAGAGCAAGGAAAGTAAAGACAGAGAAACAGGAGGGGAAGGCTGACAAGTAAAAAGAATGCAAGGCAAAAACGGAAGAGTAGCGAGTCAAAAAGAAGGCGAAGGAAAAAATTGTGATAGCACAATATACGCTAGTACGAGCGGGGCGTACGAGCAGCGAGGGTCCTTAGACGGATATCACGCGGAGCGTATCCGGAAGTAACTGCCTATAAACAAGCGGCAGCCATCTTGGGTGTACACTAGACCGCTGCAGCCGGTGAGTGGGCACAATACCTCGCAGCCTCCACTGATGCCAATGTTTCCAGAGACAAAGCGTGACAGTAAGTTGCTGTTGGGTCATATGGGCACCAGGTTGTGATGCAACAGCTGCATCACCAGGAGCCACAGAGGGTGGTGGCATGTCTGCACCAGCGCGTGGCTGGGCATCCTGCCCCAATGGGGCACCCCTGCCTCTTCCCCTCTGTAGCCAACCTGGCCACCCTGGACTCCCTGTCCTCCCTGGTCTCCGCGCCCACGTGCCTGACCATGCCCAGCACTGGGAGGATGCCTAACTTTGCCACCCTTAGCCTTTGGTGGCTTCCCAACCATGGCACAAATGGAAAATAGCCGATGGGATATGCACTCAACAATTGTCCTGGGCAATTGGCTAGAAGGGGGCAGGGTACTGGATGGAATAGGTATCCCAGTGCTCCTGCAAGGATGTCTGTGATCCCTGGGGAAAAATGATGGGTCGCGCAACGCTCAGGCACCCCCAAAAATTAAAGGCTAAGGGCCTTTCCTCGAATTACACGCTGACGTGCTGTTTTTTCATGTGCAAAATCACTCCGTATCAAGCTGGCCACGCAACAACAAACGGAAGACCGCACTCCTGCCCAGAAGGCCATTTTCCTGCCCCCCAGAGCCCCGAGCTGACTCCCACCAGCCACCTGCTGCTGCCTGCTGGCCACGTGCCCTGCTATTTGGTGCCTGCACGTCATCCATCTGCAGGGGTCCAGTTGCTGTGACCACCCCTGCTGGAACAGAAGACTCCCGACTGCAGTTCCACTGCTCTACAGCCCAGCACCTGGACCCAGTTGCCCACTTACACCTGCCTCAGGGGTTGTCATGTCGGGGGAAACACCATCAGAAACCACTGGCAACTCCCAGCCAGAGAGGCAGAGGGCAGCCAGCTGCACAGCAGGAGAGGTTGGCATCCTGGTGGAGCAAGTCCTGGTACATTGTGATGCCCTTTTCAGAAGAACACGCGCCGACAAGGATGGACGGAGAAGGATCTGGATGGACATTGTGGTTGCCATCAACACGGAGGGGGTGGCAACCCACGACCTACCACACGTAAATAAGCACTGGGAGGACTTCAGGTCCAGGACCCTCAGGAAGGCCCGGCTCCTCTTGGACGCAGTGGATGCAGAGTGGTGCCTGGTCCACTTTACGAGCGACCAGATGAGGGTCCTGGAACGCATATGCCCAGCGCTTCACCTCCAGTCCTTGAGAGGCAGACCCGTGCAGAGTTCAGCGGTAAGTGTCAATGTGTGCTGATTGGATGCAGTGCATGTTGAGGTGTGCCAGGAGTGTGCAGCTTGGACAAATGTCTGAAAAGGGCCATGTATGGATGTGTATGAGCAGGGACATGAGCCTCCCACATGTGAGTCCAGTCATGTGTGCTGCACATCAATGGTGTATGTGTTCCAAAGCATGATGCACAAATGCATGTGGAGACGCACACATGTTAGCATTTCTGTGTATGTACAATGCCATGGTTGGGGTGTGACATATGGATGCTGGTTTCATCTTCATGTACGTGCACGGTGTACATCTGTGTGTGTGTGTGAGTGTTTGACATGTGTGCGACTGTGATACACCATGGATGCATGTGACACAGACATGTAGGGTGCCGATTGGCAGATGTGACATAGTTGCCGGTGATTGCACTGTTACAGGTGGTGGAGATGTACAGATGCATGGCTGTCTGGTGGCGTGTGTGCATGTGTTTGGCACACCCTGTGTTGCTTGTGACATCAGGCTGACCTTCGGATGTTCATGCTGTTGTGTGTGTATGGATGCTGCTGCCTGCTGCACCATTCCTGTTAATTTGTGAATGTGTGTGGGTTCAAATGATATGTGTGTTGGGGAGTGTGATGCCATCTGTGAAGTTTGACACTGCCACTCATGTGCAACTGTCATGTGTGTATACGACCATTGTACAGTGCCCTGATGCCTGTGTTCTGTCTCTCCCTGTCTGCAGCGTCTACTGATGAAGAGGGAGGAGACGGTGCTGTGGAGCACAGCGCCAGGGATCACACCCCCAGACGGAGACGCAGGGCCCCGCTCCCCTCCCAGGTATTCATCTCTTCGGGGAGTGAGGAGTCTGGTGCCACGTCCATGGCTGCAGATGCCGAGGGAAGGTCCAAGAGGTGGCATTTGGAGTTGGACTCCTCGGCAGCAGTAGGGGCAGCTGAGCCCCCACAGGGGCCTATGGAGGAAGATGGCACAGAGTCATCCAGGTTGGTAGGGGGTTTGGTTGAGGAGGAGGCCACGGAAGGCACACACACGGGGCCTGGAGGGGGGATTCCACTGGTGCTAGTGGTGCAGTCCAGGGGCAGGAACAAGAGGCAGCACAGGCCGCCGCGAAGGTGCCTGTGTGTAATTCTGTCCCTGATCCTGTGACTGCATCATCTGGCACCAGCAGGGATGCCTCCGTCCAGACCCTTTTTCAGGGAGGGGATGTGCATACAACAACTGGCCTTCCTCTCCCTGCGGACGTTGCAATCCGTGACTGGATTGAGCCTGTCCTAGCTGGGGTGGTGTTGTGCCAACGTGGGATTCGGGATGACGTGCAGGGTTCTCCTCTGGACAATGCACATCATTTTGGATCCCTCTTTGGCCACATCGACCTACTAGGACCGGTCGTCGGCACTGGGTTCATCCATGTGCTGGAACTTCTTGTGACCACCTCCTCAACTGAACCCCCTATGCACCAGTCATCCTCCGTGCCATCTTCCCACCCAAGTATCACCTGGGCCCCCTATGTAGCTGCCCCTGAACCAGCGTCCAGGCTGGTGGAGGACACATTCCTGCCACAGTCGGGAGTCGGAGGTCCAGCAGGGGTGGCCACCCCACCAACTGGACCCCAGCAAGAGGAGGACGTGCAGGCATCAACAGGCAGGGCACGTGCATGGTAGCAGCAGGCTCATGGTGTGAGCGATCATGGCTCGGGGCCATCAACATCCCAGGGGCAGGAATCAGCCTTCGGGCAGGAGGACCCAGGATTGGGAGTGTCTTCCGTGTGGCAGCGGTTGGGCAGGCAGATAGCGGCAGGCAGAGGAGGCACGGCTCACATGGTCAGGGCAGAGAACTCCATGAGCCGGTTGTTGATGCAGGCTCAGTGCCTCGAGGCAACCCGCAGGGAGTTGGAGGAGGCCATGGCTGCATCCCTGCGAGACCTAACGGGGCCTCCGGGACGTTGAAGTGGAGTTCGATGAGGCCATGGCCAGGAACATAAAACAGTGAGCCGATTGACTTGCCCGCCGCCTTTGTACATAGTTCTTTAGGCATAGGTTTCATTTGTTTTATATATTTTTTTGGAGTTCATGGACTTTGCTCCACTTTATGTATATAGTTTTTTTTATAGGATTTTTGGTAGGTTTCCTTTTGTTTGGGGATCATGGACCCTTCGGATTTGCAGTGTAAATAGTTCCAGACTTGTACATACTTTCGTTATTTAAACATCCCATGGATCAATGTTTTTTTTTTTTGCTTTTGGTTTTTATTTATTTATTTACTTTATATGGACTTTGGCGATGGAACACTTTTCAGCTTTCATGTCGTGGATTTTTATTTTTCATTGGATTTTACAATTTTTTTGGTATTGCTTTCATTATTTCTTAATTTGCAAGTGTGATTTTCATGATGTTATTTATTATGTGTTTTAATATATTTCATATATCTTCATTATTGGTGTGTACTCTCATTGGTTTTGTGTATGTCTCTATGAGCATTGCCTCAGTCATGTGTTGCCACTGTGTGGCTCTGTTGTACATTTATGCATGGCCATGCTGGTTCTTCTAAGACTCTCATGGCATGGGTAATTTGGGAGTGGGTGCAGTGGATAGTTGCGTGTTGTACTGGGCGTCGGGGGGCTTTGGGTTGGCATTAGGGCCATGGGTCTGTTTTGTTATGACATGGTGTTTGGTGGGCCGTGTGTCGGGCCTGTTGGCAGGTGCCCTTTCAATGGGAGGTGGGGGGTGATATGAGTCAGGGCCTGCTGGCAGGTGCCCGTCAATGAGGGGTGGGTGGGGGGGCATGAGTCGGGGCCTGCTGGCAGGTGCCCGTCAATGGGGGGTGAGGGGCATAAGTCGGGCCTCCCAAGTGCATGGTGACATGTGGCCTGCCTGTGAGGCATGCCCAGGGGTGATGGGCTGCCTGCGGGCCATGGGGAGGGGGGGAGAGCCACACCCAGGAGGGCCCAATCACAGGTAAAACTCCCTGCGCACCACTCGGAATACGCATACCTCAATCGCGCCAGCGAAATAGCATGTAAAACACCCTGCGCACCCCTCAGAATATGCGTACCCTGCTCGCGCCAGCGAAATCGCATGTAAAACTCCCCACGCAACCCTTGGAATACGCGTACCACGCTTGTGTCAGCGAAATTGCATGGAAAACTCCCAGCGCACCCATCAGAATACGCGTACCCCGCTAGCGTCAGCAAAATCGTGTGGAAAACTCCCTGTGCACCCCACAGGAATACGCGTATCCCGATAGCGCCAGCGATATTGCGTGGAAAACAACCCACACATCCCTTGGAACATGCGTACACTGCTCGCACCAGCGAGCAGGGTATGCATTCCCCTTAAACTAATTAAGATGCTGTTAGGCGGAAACCTGTGCAGTTCCCTCTGGGACCACTGCAAAAGATTTAGGACTACAGGTGTTTGGCAGTAAACCCACTTGGTAGCAGTCTGTACCACACAGATTCACTTAGTAGCTGTGGCTGAGCAGTCAGACTTCCCTAAAGAAGAGTTAGGCAGTATGTGGAGTATACAATATAGGGCAATTCTACACAGTAAGACAAGCAAACACGCAACAAGGCTTCGGTGTAAAGATATAAAGGTATTTATTTATAACAACACATATATAGAAAACACTCTGGCACTATCCCAGCAAACACTTCAATTGCAATTACTCTACGAAGGAAACATATCAATCCCCCTAACAATAGTTCGACAAGTCTAGGTTCTACCAGCATCACTTATTTGCAGACAGAGGTGTATGCTTCAACCTAGATGGCACTCTAGTATTTGTTAGGACGGGAGAGAAAAATAAGCAGGTTACGAAATCAACACAGCTCAATACTTCATGGAAAAATGCAAGGCAAGAAGACAAGAACCATGATAGATCATAAAGTTCAGAGGCCAGGCCCACTCGGAGAGAGGCAAGGCGATATATCCCAAAAAGTCTCTTAGTGGAAATGCATTTGAGTCTTTGTAGCGAATTGTTATCGGAAGATTGGACCAGTTCAGAGGAACACTCTAAAGAAAGCTTGGAGGCGACCCAAAGGAAAGGCGAGGATTAAGACACCACACTCGATCCGGCAGAAAGGGAAGCCAGGCGGACAGGCTACCTTGTTTGTGGAGAGACAGCTCCGGCGGGGGCAGTTGTTCCTGGTGGTGGATGCACGTCGGGTCTTTGCCAAGAGTAGAGATGATCTCGTCGTCGAAGAAAAGTGAAGTCCGGTGCACCACCAGGGAAGAGACCAGCCGCGGAGTGTTCCGTCACAAGGCACCACCTTTTGTTCGCGGTGCAGGGGTATTGGATATCCAGTTGCCGAGGTGCTCTGCACGGGCAATTCGACCACTGCGTCCTGGAGCGAAGAAAAAGCAAAGGGGACTGGTTGTTCCCACCAGTCAGCGGAAGAAACTCTCCGGCAGGGAGATCTCCTCTGTCGTCGGGAAGTGGCGAGTCGGATCCGCAGGGCTCCACCGGAGGTGTCATCGTGCAGGTCGGCTCAGCGTTACCCTCGTTGGATTCTTAGGTCCTGTGGTGACTTCTGAAGATCCAGTCCCAAAAGCCCTGCTTTTATGCAGAAAACCCCCATTCATTCAGCCTAGCTGTCAGTCAACACATGCTAAGTGGTGAGCAGGGAAGGCTCACCACTTGGGCCAATCACACCAGAGTGCGACCGGAGTTGGCAAGGCAACTCGGTCCAGGGTGCCTAAACCCCCTCACACACCCCTGTGGTAACCCAGACAGAATGGCACCACTTTGGAGGGTCTCTGTACAGAGCCCGCCAAAAGTGGAACAAAGGGCTCAACCTTTGGTTTAGGAGTCACAGAGACGAACACAGACGCCATTTTACAAACCGAGTTCTGGCAGAAAATACCATCAGGTAAACTTATTTAAGATAAGTAAACTGATGGTATGTTAGAGATTAACGAGGAAAAGTATCAATCTCCAACAATGGGAAGAATCCCATAGGGTTATGTTCGGGGTCGAACATAACAAGTAGTTTCCACTGCCACCAGCCAAACCTCGACGAGGGGGGACGGGACAGTGCCCCCTCGAATAACAGACCTAGGAGTAATCGAATTACCCCTACTAGTACGTCCACAATAGGATGGTTTGTACTAGTTCTGTTAGTAAATTTAGGTCTAGTAAAGCCAATGGTGACTTTACATGCCTGGGGAGACAGTAGTCAGTCCCCGGGTATGGAGTCTATGGTGGAGGTCCGCTAGGACACCCCAGTGTTACAGCACGTAGGGTGCGGTGTAACACACATAGCAAAACATATGAGACCCTATGGAGAAAAAGACCCCATAGCCCATAGAACCCATTGACATTCAAAGAAATTACACACATTCATGTCCATGAGTGGGAGAAAAAGAGTCTCACTCTTGGCAGGATGGAAAAAAACAAACTCCAGAAATCCAGCAAAGCTGTTGGGGGACTCACTAGGTTAGGAAATTCAGCCTAAACAGAGAATTCTCCCTAACAGATGCTATCTCAGGTTTTGTTCTTGACAATGCCAAAATTCACATTTCAAAGCCAGCCCCATCAAAGCAGTAACATAGTCTTCAATTGTTTCAGACATACACTGTTCATGGCTAGAAAAATGATTATCTTTCACAGTATTTTGCTTGTTCAAGTTTCAAGATACTCTTGTCAAAGGCATTGAAACCACCCCAACTTATAATTGTATGGTTCAGGAAGTCGTTTAAAACTTGTTTGTCATGCATGTTCCTAGCGGTGGTACACAAATACATTATTTCTTTCAGTAGAGAAAATAGGGCCTTATACAGCTAAAGTAGATTATAAAAGTCCTTCTTTCCAATCGTTTCATTTCTCTGTGGATTCCACAAATGAGAGAAGGAATAACAAAGATCCAGACACACTGGACATATCAAAAGAAAAGGTTGCCGGGACAAAGACTGATATGCAAATGGATATTCCTCCTTTGTGAAAGGTACAATGAGAAAAATCTGGCTGAGGACTGTGGATTGGGCACCTTCCCAGAGAACAGGTCATTAAGCCGTGTTTGTTCTTGCAGAGGGGTGCCATACCTCTTTTCTACATTGAACATATCAGCAGCACCCAAATGGTTTTCATGGTTGTGCAATCTGGATGAGTGCAGCATTTATCGGTGTGGCTGTAGCCCAACACAACACTAATGGAAGGTTGTGTACTGTTACCACACTAATAAGAACATATGAGCTTAAATTTGAACTTTGAATGGTGAATGCATGCCAGGAATGGTCATCTGTCACGGGTGCAATGCCCTGTTTCTTTTTATTTGTATATATTTATAAAATTATGAGGGTACTTCCATCTCCGAAAGGGTAATCTGATGAACAGATTCTCCATTATAACATTAATGCCAAAAGCATAGGGTTGTCAGGGTACTGCTGCATCTGCACCCTGATTTAAAGTGCCTGCTCTTCCAGTGGCACAATGCAGGTTCAGAGGTTAAAGTTGCCCATTGGACAACTGCACTTACAGCAAAGTCTCTGCCGTGCAGGGTATGCATTTAGGATACGCCCCACTATATCAAAACTATAATGATCATAAGCATCCCATGATGGTGGGATCTAACTCGAACTGCTGAGAGTCTCTTGCCATCTCAGACAAAGGGTTATTGTTAGGCAGAATCACTTGCAGTACTCTTGGGGAACACGACAGGCAATTAGGACTACAAGTGTAAGCACAATTTCACCTTTGGTACAAGCCTGTACTACAGTGTAAAGTGGTAGTGATGGCTGAGCAACCAGACTTATCTCAAGAGTTTAAGTGTGCAGTAGAACAAGTTACACAAAGGGCCAACCAACACAGTGATTCAAGTAAATCCTTCCTCAAGGTTTCTTGGTAAAAGAATATACATTTATGTACTCACTCATTTAGAAAACATTACTCTAGCATAAGCAGTTCAATATCACACACTAATACACCATAAAAATTCAACCGGTAAGTAAATGAACAAGTTTAGTTCCAAAATAAAGTGGGAGCAAAATGGCACGTCAGATACTTAATACAAGAGGGAAAAGACAAGTTTATAAGAATAGACAGCTAAATACATTCATAGGCAGGGCAAAGGGTTTCAGTTAAATACAACCAGCAATTCTTCTCATCAGGCCTGGGCCAAAGTCCAAGGTTCAGAGACTTTTGTATAGGATAGCACAGTTCTGGTATATAACGGTTAAGTCTTTGCCACAGATATTTAAAGGATTTGGCTAGGCGAATAGTTTGATGAATGTTAAGGGAAGGACAAGCCTTCGTAGTTGAGGAAAGTTTCATGCACTTTCTCGATGGCCGAAAAGATTTCCGCACCGCTTTTGCACAGTACCTTGTAAATGAAGAAAGATGTAGCTGAGGCAGTTGTTCCTGGCAGTTCGAGCAGATCTCGCTGTTCCTGAGCTTCAGTCATGAGGACAAGAAGGAGGACATCGGGAGGTTCCTACACTGCCCAGGGAAGAGGCCAAAAGCTGTAGCAAGACATCGGTTTAAGGTCTGAGTGCCTTAAAGTCCACAAGATGGTTTCCTTCCCTTTGGCTATCCAGTTTTCAACAGCACTCTGATGAAAATTCGACCAGAATAGGACAGTGTCTAGGTGGCTTGCGAGTTGGTTGTTACCACCAAACTCAAGAGAAGAAGTTAACTTTGAAGTGCTTCTCTGTCGGAGTTTCAGGCAATTCAGACCTGAAGCAGGGCTTCAGCGGTTGTCCAGGAGTTGCAGCAGTCATCTCTCTACCTCTCCTCTTTGGTTCTTTCGCGCCAGTTGTCCGCTCTGCTTTCAAAGTCGCAGAGACCTGCTTTTAAATAGTTTCCCCCCATTCATTCCAGCCTGGCTGTCACTCACACAACAGGGTGGCTGTCCTGGCCGGACAGCCAGCCAGCAAATCACGCAGAGTGCATTCGGGTCTCTTAGGAGACTAAGCACATTGCGTTTTCGGGCACCTCCCTCACATCTTGTCTACCCCAGACACCCTGGCACCAGAGGAGGGCTTCAGCACTGAAGCCCGCCAAAGGCCAATGAACAAAGCGACCAAACCTGGTTTGGCACGCAGAGACAAGCACATGAAGTGCCTTTCCTAAGAGAAAAGGTGAAAAAAGATGACCAGAGTCTGTTTTAACAGATAGGTCTTGGGCGCCATATTGAAAAACATGGCTGACCCGATTTTTAGCTACCGTTGCTAGCGGTCGAGAAAAATCATGGTAGTTGATCCAAACCACTGCCACCAGCCATTTAAAGTCAAAAGGGTAACATTTTACTGTTACATGAGTGCTTTGACTCAGGGGAGGCTAGGCAACCCCTCCAGCACTCTATAGTGATCTATAGTAAAATAGGGTGTGCTGGGTCAGTAAATTTAAAGAGACTGGTAAGGTCAATTTAAAAATACAGGCTCTGGGAGATGGTTGTCAGTCCCAGAGAAGGTATTTAAACCTTGGGGAGTCTGAAAGACAACCCTGTGCCACAGCACTGAAGATGCTGTGTGACACCCAGAAAAAGATGATGCCTATGGAGTTGTGTTAAAACTCCATAACCAAAGAACACAAAAGTAACACACATTGAAAATGAAAAGTTCAAAGCCCCAAAATATAGCAAAAGAGCTGGAGGGCTCTAAGGTAGAGGGAATTAAGCACTTGTGTGAGAAATCTCCCCCCCAAAAGTTATTCCACAACTCTATATGACTTGCCCCTTGAACTGCTGATTCGCAGAACCACACATTTGAGCAAGAGGATCACCATTTTGACTACTAACGCCCATTGACTCGACCTGCTGACAGGTCATTGACACTTCCCGGTGGTTACAACCAGACTCAACCCAGACCCACCTCAAAGAGATCCTAGTGAGTGTCCCAACCTGCATCATCGAACACTGCCTTCAACCGCATAGAGCTACCACATTTGAATGGTATCTAGTGATTGTACCGAAAAAATGTTTATTCAATGTATATTTTACCAAAACATTTCTACCGAAAAAAGACCTCATTTAAAAAAAAAAATATATATATATGTGAATTTAAGAATAGTGGAACAAAATCTAACGTGTGAATTACACAGAAAACCCACGGGAACTAACACGCCACTACATGCCAAGAGTGGGCATCCAAAGAGTTTAATCTGGAGTATACCGTATGGAGAGTTTGTAAGAATAAGAAGAAACAGCACAACTCTCAAAACATATGATGAAGAAAGCAAAATCACGGCGAGAGGTTTTCAACAACAATGTTACCCTAAAAGAGTCATCGAAAGAGCATATTTAAAAGCTAGAAGTCATGACAGACTTAAACTTTTGGTTGACAAAGAAGAAGATAGTTCGCATCTTTGTTTTGTATGGCTCTAACATGTTGTTGGACCCTTATTTTCAGTTTGCATTTGGTACTTCCAACATACCACTTTTTACATTTGCACACTAAGACGTAAACTACGTATTCAGTGTCACAGGTGATTTTTTCGTTAATATGTTCGGTTGAACTTGTTACTGGATGCTTAAAGGTAGCACAATTCATAGCAAATTTACATACATTGCATCTTGTGCATTTATAAAAACCTTTCTTCCGATTACTCAACCAGGCACTTGCATCTTTGGCTTTCTCTTTACCCATAAAACTGTGGACCAATTTATCTTTAATTGAAATGTTTCTTCTATAACTGATATCTGGATATTTCTTAAGCAAACCCCCGATATCCTTATCGATGGTTAGAACTTTCCAATGTTTCTGTAACACACGTTTGACCTCTGTTGTTTGACTGTCATACGTTAGTATGAGACGCACTTCCTCATTTGGTTTATTAGTAGTATCCTATGGCAAAACATTTTACTGAATGCCATGAAAGCAATATGAACAGTTTTGCCTTCTTTGGAATTTGTGCAATTGAGAATGGCCCTAGAGGGGGCGATTGCGAAAGAAGGCTCAGACAACAAGAAACCCGCTGCATTTTAGACTTCGAAACCAAACAGCCAAAAGGGCACAACATAGATGAAGAACTGTACACTTTTTTAGGGCACTAATCCAAGCATCGTTTTCTTATATAAGAAAACTTGGCACCTCTTACCTACAAGGATTGACTTATGCAAATTAGTGATTTCATAAATTGGGTTTAAATAAGTGTAAATCCATGCAATGTTGCATATTTTAAATTGCACTTTTATTGTATGCTGTTATCGGGTTTATAGGCACTCCTTTTTTAGATTTCACCACGTAGGTGTAGTTTTATCTATTGATTTTTGTATTTTTAAATAAACATAGCCACAGACTATTGATAATGATGAGAAAATGGGAGTTGCAACTTAGTCCAAAAAATTGAAATAGATCTTCACATTGAATAGAAGTTTTAGCACTAAGCACTTTATAAAAATTAGAGGCTGAAATACACTAAGGCACTAGGCACTTTAGTGAGCTGCCAGCACTAGTCACTTTATTATGCATTATGCACTTTATGTGTGAAGAAAAAGTACATTCTCATTTTAAAGAATGGTAAAAGGTTGCCGTTAGATTCATGGTAACTCTGTTGAGCATAGTATTTTCAATGCAGGACATTTGTCAAAATCAATGCAATGCTCTAATCATGAGGACAATTCATTTTGAGGTTAGCATTTATGTCGACATGATCACTTGATCACGATTTATGCAACTCGAATGTATAGGGACTAAAAACCCTTCAAAGATGTCCGACAGCATTGTCAACAACATTAAGTCCCATTGTCTATGTTTACTGGAGTAGAACTCCCTTGTCCCATTTCTATGTCTGTAGGCACATGTTTGTATTTAAACAATCTGGTGGGGGCAAAATGGTGTTGTGAACAAGCGGCAAGTAATGCTGCGAAACGCGTCGATTTTCTTGGGAAGAATGGGAGATGTATTTTAAACAAATAAAGAAGCCATTAATGAAACGCTGATAACCGTCTACTCTTTGAAGCCTGGTATGAAGGAGAGTGCTCCTTAAATGACAGACGACAAGCCAGTTTTTTTGAAAAAATATATGTATGCGCGGTCGGCCGCATTTATGTCGAAAAAAAAGAAGAACAGGTGAAAAAAGCTAATCAAAGCTTTTTTAGGCAGCACTCTTCTCCCAAGTAAAAATGCACCAGATGCAAAGAAGGGTCTCCATCACACGTCCTTTATTTTGCAAGAAAACACGGTGGACAAGCAGTTTCAGGAGAGAACAAACAATTACGCGTTTCACCCTTCCGGGCTTCGTCGGATTGTAAACATAAAAGACAGGTATCCCTCTTAACATTTCTCTGATGTTATAGTCCCTCTTCACTTTCATGTAGAAAATGTATTTGCGCTAAACCTGGTTTACATGGGTGCCATATTGGAAATGCTTTTTTACAACATGCATTATCAACTTTTTCGCACAGTTTGTGCTTACATGATTCCATCGACTTAGGTATTTTATTTCTTTGAAAAAACCCAACGTGACTGATGTTAAAATGAAAAATATGAAAAATATAAATAATCTTTGTTTGAATCCACAAAAGTATGAAATATTCTTGGAACACCATATCTTTTTGACATTTTAAATGTTTAGGATTATGACCCTTAATGACTATTTATTATCAACAATTCCTCCATGGAGAATGCCTTGACATTATTGGAGTGTCCAATATCTGCATAAAATGCTTAGTGTTCATAATGTTTTAGCAATTTGGCCATGCTTTGTCCATGTCCCTCCGTTGTTATTTGCTGGTAAATTATGTTGACCATAAGGTGCATAGTGCTTTATTATGACCATGAAGTGCATGGTGCTCAAGGTGCAAGGTGCTAGAAATTAGAAGCAATGTTATTATTTTACAATATGTTGCACAGTTGTTAATTGTTCTCCTTCAATGGTATACATATATATAATATAGAGATTGAAAATTATGTTGAATTGGTTGGACTAACATGTTAGCCTGGCTTCTCAGTAGTCTTTGTATAAGAGAAAATGCTATTACCCGTATTTACCTCAATAAAGTGCATAGTGCTTACAGTTTATGTGGCATACAATTAGTATATAACATTCACTGATAAATTCCTCTAAAAGCCATTAATGGCAAAACTCCATGAACTTGATTAATTTTCATCTTTACATTTCAGAACTGGTGTTCAAAACATTTGATCAATCTCATTATGTAACTATTCAATTCGAAGGATTCAATGATTGTGTTCCTTAAAAGTGCTTTCTTTACTTAATTTTTTGTTCGTCACATTTCCAGGATCTGCGCAATAGAAAAATGCAAAGGTATCTGAGGCATGGACTGATAAATGTAAAAATAGAGACCTGTGATTACTGCATACAGTACAGTGTTTTTAGGAAAACTCCTTAAGAGTTAAAAATGTATGTATTGCAAAGTTATATATAAAGATTAATACTTGTTTAAAAACAAATATCTAATTCAAGAAAGTATATTATGAATACATATTGACAAGTATAGGAAGACATTTGTAAACACAGCTTATTCCTAGATTGTTCTATTCTCCCACAAAAGTATAGAGTTCTTCGTCTTTATTTTGGCCTCCCAGGTTCTTGGTGTGGTAATCAACAATGTATTTGCATTCAGTTTGTCGCAATTTTCTTTCCCGATTGCCACCTCTCGGATGTGGGGATATTTTGTATATTCCAAAATATTTTAAGGAAGATATATCACCATTGTGCTTTTCTTCAAAATGTTTTGCGAGAGGATAGGATGGATCTTTGTTTTTAATGGCTCAGAGGTGTTGCAGCACGCGGAGTTTAACTTCCAACTTTGTGCTTCCGATGTACCAGAGGTTACAGTCACATGTAATTATGTACACAACGTAAGATGTTGAACAGGTAATGTGTTTAGTTATTGTTACATTTCTCTGTGTCCGAGGATGTACATAATGTTTAAGCGAAATCCCATGTTTGCAAGCTTTGCACTTGGTACATTTGTAGAACCCCATTTGGTTGCTTGCTAACCACTGTGTTGTAGATTGTACAGGGGTTACAAAGAGACTTGGAGACAGTTCTGATTGTAGTGACTTGGCTTTTCTGAATGTCACACTTGCATTTGGCTGAATGAATTTTTTAATGTCCAGATCTCTCTGTAATAGTGATCAATGTTTGCCCATAATTTTCTGGATTTCTCTGGCCCCGTTGTTATACGTTGTGATAAACCTTATATTATCAGATTTACAGGGTAATTCATAGAAATTCGCACAAAAGTGGCGCACGCGGCTGGCGCACAGCGTGCCCGTGCGAATGACTGCGCCAGCCGCGTGCGCTAAAATCGATTTCTGCGCACAGCGTATTCATGGATTTTCGCATCCAAAACCAGCCGTGGCGCAGCGTGGCGCAGCGACCCTGCAGCAGCACCAGTTACGCCCCCAAGAACGCCCTTGCGCAAGGAAAAGCCTTCCAAATCCCCAAATAATCGCAAAGGGCTGCGCTAACCCTGGACCAGTTCACAGGGCTGGCAAACAGCAAACGCCAAGCGGGGAACATGTATTTCAGTGGTTAGCGGGAAGTTCCACACGCGATTGTCCTGTGTACGTGTGCATCAGGGGTGCGTGGGAAGTAACACACGCAAAAACAGCAGGGTATGTGTATTTCAGGGGTGCGCGGGAAGTATCACACGCAAAAGCAGCAGGGTACGTGTATTTCAGGGGTGCGCGGGAAGTATCACACGCAAAAGCAGCAGGGTACGTGTATCTCAGGGGTGCGCGGGAAGTATCACACGCGATTCCATCAGGGTACGTGTATTCAAGGGGTGCGCGGGAAGTATCACACGCTAACACAGCAGGGTACGTGTATTTCAGGGGTGCGCGGGAAGTATCACATGCAAAAGCAGCAGGGTATGTGTATCTCAGGGGTGCGCGTGAAGTATCACATGCGATTCCATCAGGGTACGTGTATTCCAGGGGTGCGCGGGAAGTATCACAAGCAAAAGCAGCAGGGTACGTGTATTTCAGGGGTGTGCGGGAAGTATCACACGCAAAATCAGCAGGGTACGTGTATTTCAGGGGTGCGCGGGAAGTATCACACGTGATTCCATCAGGGTACGTGTATTACAGGGGAGCGCGGGGAGCACCACACGTGAATTGCACGTGTGAGTCCTCCCAGGTGTTCCCTCTACACCCTCCACGGCCCCTGCAGGTGGCCCACACCACAGGGGCCTACCCTGCACATGTCCTACAGGCACCCCATCCACCATGGCCATGCCCCCCAGCCAACCCACATGTCACCTTGCACTACTGCCCACCAACGCATGTCCCCCTGCACCCTCAGCCACCAGGGGCAGCCTCCACCAGGCCCCCAGCCATGTCTCCCATCACCCCCACACCCCAGCCACCAGGGGCAGCCTCCACCAGGCCCCCACTCATGTCTCCCATCACCCCCATCCCCCAGCCACCAAGGGCAGCCTCCACCAGGCCCCCACTCATGTCCAACTCATGTCTCCCTTCACCCCCACCCCCCAGCCACCAGGGGCAGCCTCCACCAGGCCCCCACCCATGTCTCCCATCACCCCCACACCCCAGCCACCAGGGGCAGCCTCCACCAGGCCCCCACTCATGTCTCCCACCACCCCCACCCCCCAGCAGTGCAGGGGCAGCCTCCACCAGGCCCCCACTCATGTCTCCCACCACCCCCACCCCCCAGCCACCAGGGGCAGCCTCCACCAGGCCCCCACCCATGTCTACCACCACCCCCACCACCCAGCAGTGCAGGGGCAGCCTCCACCAGGCCCCCACTCATGTCCCCTATCACCCCCACCCCCCAGCCACCAGGGGCAGCCTCCACCAGGCCCCCACTCATGTCCCCTATCACCCCCACCCCCCACCCACCAGGGGCAGCCTCCACCAGGCCCCCACTCATGTCTCCCACCACCCCCACCCCCCAGCAGTGTAGGGGCAGCCTCCACCAGGCCCCCACTCATGTCTCCCTGCACCCCCACCCCCCAGCCACCAGGGGCAGCCTCCACCAGGCCCCCACCCATGTCTACCACCACCCCCACCCCCCAGCAGTGCAGGGGCAGCCTCCACCAGGCCTCCACTCATGTCTCCCACCACCCCCACCCCCCAGCAGTGCAGGGGCAGCCTCCACCAGGCCCCCACTCATGTCTCCTGCACCCCCACCCGCCAGCCACCAGGGGCAGCCTCCACCAGGCCCCCACCCATGTCTACCACCACCCCCACTCCCCAGCAGTGCAGGGGCAGCCTCCACCAGGGCCCCACTCATGTCTCCCACCATCCCCACCCCCCAGCCACCAGGGGGAGCCTCCACCAGGCCCCCACCCATGTCTACCACCACCCCCACCCCACAGCAGTGCAGGGGCAGCTTCCACCAGGCCCCCACTCATGTCTCCCACCACCCCCACCCCACAGCAGTGCAGGGGCAGCTTCCACCAGGTCCCCACTCATGTCCCCTATCACCCCCACCCCCCAGCCACCAGGGGCAGCCTCCACCAGGCCCCCAGTCATGTCCCCTATCACCCCCACCCCCCAGCAGAGCAGGTGCAGCCTCCACCAGGCCCCCACTCATGTCTCCCACCACCCCCACCCCCCAGCCACCAGGGGCAGCCTCCACCAGACCCCCACTCATGTCCCCTATCACCCCCACCCCCCAGCAGTGCAGGGGCAGCCTCCACCAGGCCCCCACTCATGTCTCCCACCACCCCCACCCCCCAGCAGTGCAGGGGCAGCCTCCATGTTAGGGAGAATTCTCTGTTTAGGCTGAATTTCCTAACCTAGTGAGTCCCCCATCAGCTTCCCTGGATTTCGGTAGTTTGTTTTTTTCCATCCTGCCAAGCGTGAGACTCTTTTCCTCCCACTCTTGGACATGAATGTGTGTAATTCCTTTGAATGTCAATGTGTTCTATGGGCTATGGGGTCTTTTACTCCATAGGGTCTCATATGTTTTACACCGCACCCTACGTGCCGTAGCACTGGGGCGTCCTAGCGGACCCCCACCATAGACGCCATACCCGGGGACTGACTACTGTCTCCCCGGGCATGTTAAGTCACCATTGGCTTTACTAGACCTAAATTTACTAACAGAACTAGTACAAACCATCTTATTGTGGACGTACTAGTAGGGGTAATTTGATTACTCCTGGATCTGTTACTCGAGGGGGCACTGTCCCGTCCCCCCTCGTCGAGTTTTGGCTGGTGGCAATGGAAACTACTTGTTATGTTCGACCCCGAACATCACCCTATGGGATTCGTCCCATTGTTGGAGATTGATACTTTTTTCTCGTTAATCTCTAACGTACCACCGGTATACTTATCTTAAATAAGTTTATCGGATGGTATTTTCTGCCAGAACTCGGTATGTAAAATGGCGTATATGGGAGGGGGTTTAGGCACCCTGGACCGAGTTGCCTTGCCAACTCCGGTCGCACTCTGGAGTGATTGGCCCAAGTGGTGAGCCTCCCCGCTCACCACTTAGCATGTGTTGATTGACAGCTAGGCTGAATGAATGGGGGGTTTCTGCATAAAAGCAGGGCTTTTGGGACTGGATCTTCAGAAGTCGCCACAGGACCTAAGAATCAGACGAGGGTAACGCTGAGCCGACCTGCAACGACGACACCTCCGGTGGAGCCCTGCTGAACCGACTCACCACTTCCCGACGACAGAGGAGATCTCCCTGCCGGAGAGTCTCTTCCCCTGACTGGTGGGAACAACCAGTCCCCTTTGCTTTTTATTCGCCTCAGGACGCAGTGGTCAAATTGCCCGTGCAGAGCACCTCGGCAACCGGATAGCCACTACCCCTGTACCGCGACCAAAAGGTGGTGCCTTGTGACGGAGCACTCCGTGGCTGGTCTCTTCCCTGGTGGTGCTCCAGACTTCACTTTTCTTCGACGACGAGAACATCTCTACTCTTGGCAAAGACCCGACGTGCATCCACCACCAGGAACAACTTCCCCCGCCGGAGCTGCCCTCCACAACAAGGTTACGTGTCCGCCTGGCCTCCCTTTCGATCGGTTCGAGTGAGGTGTCTTAATCCTCTCCTTTCCGTTGGGTCGCCTCCAAGCTTTCTCATGTATTGTTCTGAACTGGTTCAATCTGCCGATAACAATTTGCTACGAAGACTCGAACGCATTTCCACTAGAGACTTTTTGGGACATATCGCCTTGCCTCTCTCCGAGTGGGCCTGGTCTCTGAACTTTATTATCTATTGTGGTTCTTGCCTTCTTGCCTTGCATTTTTACCCGTGAAGTATTGAACTGTGTTGATTTCGTAACCTGCCTATTTTTCTCTCCCGTCCTAACTAATATCAGAGTGCCATCTAGGTTGAGGTATACACCTCTGTCTGTAAATAAGTGGTGCTGGTAGAACCTAGACTTCTTCGTAGAGTAATTGTGATTGATTTGTTTGCCGTGATGGTGCCATAGTGTTTTTGATAGATGTTTTGTTATAAATAAATACCTTAATATCTTTACACTGAGCCTCGTTGCGTGTTTGCTTGTCTTACTGTGAAGAATTGCCCTATTTTGTATACTCCACATACTGTTTAACTGTTCTTGAGGGAAGTCTGACTGCTCAGCCACAGCTACCAAGTGAATCTGTGTGGTACAGACTGCTAGCAAGTGGGTTCACCGCCAACCACCTGTAGTCCTAAATCTTTTGCAGTGGTCCCAGAGGGAACTGCACAGGTTTCCGCCTAACACTGGTGGCAGCGGTGGGATTTGTGTCGAGTATACAGTTTAGAGTGCTTTTCGACACTTTAGGATAACTAACCACAAAGCTTAGCACTATAAAGCAACTTTCAAAAACATGTCTACTATGGAAACTTACAGTCAAGAATCCTTGTCAAGTGAAAATACTGAGAGTTTGCGAGCTCTCTGTAGGCAAGAAAACCTTTCTGTAAGAGGCAAGGAGTTAGAACTAATAGAGAGATTGCTGGCGAACCAAAGTCTGGGTACTGGTTCAGAGGAACCAATCTCTCCAGCAAATGTAGATAACAGTGATGGTGTTGATCTAAATCGTAATTTTGATGATAGCGATGAAGAGGCTGACGAGGAAGGAGAGGCTAACGAAACTGTCTCCCCTGCTCCTCTACCTGCCTTACCAGCTGTGCCTACGGGGCCCATACCAGGTCCCACAAGTAACCCTGCTTATTTTGAACTTGAAAAAATGAAGCTCGAATTAGAATACAAACGGTTCTTGGCTCAATCTGAACGAAACCAAGAACTCGAGTTCAGACGGATGAATGCCCAGGCTGAGCAGAAGCAAGCTGAGTTAAGACTCAGGGAAATAGAACTTAATCACGAGTTAGAGATGAAAAAGTTGTCTATGGAAAATGCTTCTCTCTCCTCTGGTTCCTCTAGGAGCTCCAGTCCCAAAAGACCCCGGATGCCGAAGGAATTAGTGGGTATGTATGAACCGAGATTGGATGTTTTGGATTGGTTAAAACTGTTTGAGTACAATCATGGGCTCCAGGACATCACCGGGAATGATTTACTTCGCTGGTTGTTCTCTAGGCTCCCTCCTGTTGCGACTGATGTGGTAATGGAGTTGGGGGAGGCAGATAAAACGGATTACGAAAGTGTGAAACTAGCTTTAATAGCTAGATTCGGGAAGATCCCTTCCCAGTATCTTAAGAGGTTTAGAACCCTCAAAAAGCATGATGGTACCCCTTGGGCTACCTGGGTGAGTGAAGGGTTGCAAAACTTAGAGGGATGGATTAAGGGTTACAAAGTGAACACTTATGAGGGTATGAGGAATCTTTTTATGTTGGAGTCTATTTATGATGCCTGTTCTCCTGAGCTCAGACAGCACTTGGCTGATTCGAAGGATTTGGATTCCCGGAAGCTAGCTAGGGCTGCTGACTTGTGGGTTGCCAACAGGGCTACTCATAAGGATTCTGGGGCAACTCAGAAAAAGGATGAGGGAAAACAGCCTAAAAAAGACTCAAAAGAGAATTCGAATAACTCAAATTCCAAAGAGGGCCCCAAACAAAAACAGAAGGGTAAGCCACTGGGAAAACCACAGCAGCATAGTGTGTCTTCTGGTGCCAAACCGGAAGGAGGTCAGAACAAGCCACCATTCCAGAAAGCATTCGGTAAATGCTTTGTTTGTGGCTCGACTGACCACGTGAAAGGAGATCCCAGATGTAAGGGTAAACCTTCAGGGGTCCAGCTTGTCTCCTTAGCCTTTGCTCCAGAGGAGGAAGTCCAAATGGCAAGTGGAAACTTTCTACTGCTAGCTGACGAACCCATTGGAGTCTCAGCCAGCGTTTCTTTAGTATCTCTGGGGTTGTGGGAACAACAGAATTTAGATGTCTATAATTCTATCCCCGATAATACTAAAGAGTATTATAAGGACAGTGTCCAGGTGAATGGTCAGGAGACTCCTGCCATTAGGGACACTGGGGCCAGCATAACTGTGGTGGATAAATTGTTTTTTCAGGCTGAGGATGTTGCTAAGGCACCCAAACGCCTCACCAGGTTAGCTGGAGGGCCTGTGCAGATGCTTCCCCAATTACCAGTTCTCATCCAGTGTGACGACATGACTGTGAAGATACCTGTCAGCATACAGAGTGAGGTACCAGGACGCGTACTGTTTGGTAACGATTTGAAAACTCTCGGAGTTGTATCGCATACTCCCAGACCTCCTAGTAAACGGTTACAGGAGCTAACCAGACCCGCAAGAGAGAGGACCATGCGCGGTACTCTCCAGGAGATGATGAAGAAAGAAATCACTCCTGCTCCACTGGAATTGTCGGCCGCTGTCTCCAAGAAATCCGAAGCGAAAGGGCAACCTAAGACTTCTATCCCGAAACCAGCAGCCAGCATTCCAGTGAATCCAACACGGACTTCCCCGCGGTTGTCCAAAGTTACACCCGTAACTCCACCTCCAGCCGAGGCTGAGAGGGAGGTACAACCCTGTGTGGTAGAATAACACTCTGAGGAAGAGCTAATGGAAGGCCAGGAACTCATTGGAGATCTGGATCCTGTTGACCATCCTGAGCTGCAGCCTTTACTGGCAGAAGGTGGACCCAGCAGGGCAGACTTCAGTAAGGGACAGAGGGAATGTCCAACTCTGGAAGGTCTTCGCCACCAGGCAGAAGCTCAGGCTGAAGGGCAAGAGCCTGGGAAATACAGGTTGCACTGGGAAGATGGCCTCTTCTACAGTGAACCGACCGAGTCTGCACCTGGAGACTACAAACAACTTGTAGTACCCCAAGAGAACAGACCACAGTTCTTGCAGTTAGCCCACGAGATTCCTTTGGCTGGTCACTTGAGTTTCAAGAAGACTAAGGAAAGGCTCTTGCTCTACTTCTATTGGCCAAAGATGGGGGCCGAAGTAGAAAAACACTGCAGGAGCTGCCACACCTGCCAGACCTCTGGTAAGGTTGGCTCCAAGAATGTGGCACCTTTAGTGCCTCTCCCAGTTGTGCGAGTCCCGTTTGAGAGAGTAGGAATTGACATTGTTGGTCCCCTTGATCCTCCAACCTCCTCAGGCAACAGGTTTATACTTGTTGTAGTAGACCATGCTACTAGGCATCCTGAGGCAATTCCTATGAGGACTGTTACAGCTCCGGCTGTGGCTAAGGCCCTCCTTGGTATTTTTACTAGGGTCGGCTTTCCTAAGGAAGTAATCTCTGACAGGGGGTCAAACTTTATGTCCCACTACATGAAAGCCATGTGGAAAATCTGTGGAGTTACTTACAAGTTCTCAACAGCGTACCACCCACAAACCAATGGGTTGGTAGAACGGTTCAACCGAACCATGAAGAGCATGATAGGTGCTTTAGAAGAACCCCTTAAGCATAAGTGGGACCTTCTACTGCCATGCCTTCTCTTTGCTTATAGAGAAGTCCCTCAGGAGGGAGTAGGCTACTCTCCCTTCGAACTTCTCTATGGTCATCCCGTCAGAGGTCCATTGGCCCTGATTAAGGAGGGGTTGGAGAGTGCTCCTTCCCCCAAGCCAGTCAGAGTGACTGACTACGTGATAGGTCTCCGGAGGAGAATGTCGCACATGATGACGGAAGCAAGCGATAACTTGAAAGCTGGACAAGCCTTGGTCAAGCACTGGCACGATCAAAAGGCTAACATGGTTGAATTCGCTCAAGACCAGCTCGTTCTCGTTATGATCCCAACAAGGCAGAGGGCCTTGCAAGATAAGTGGATGGGACCCTTCAGAGTTGTGGGTAAGCTCGGAGAGGTCAACTATCTGGTGGACTTGGGCAATCCCAAGGAGGCTCCGACAGTCTTTCACACCAACCGCCTCAAAGCGTATGTCTCAAGACCCGATGTAGGAGCATTGCTTCTAGCATCATCCGAGGAAGAAGAAGAGAGTGAAGCTCTTCCGGATCTCCTCAGAGGCTTACCTTTAGATGGAAAAATTGAAGGAGTAAATCTCTCCTCCAATCTGACACCCGAGCAACAAGAAGAGTGTAAATCTATGTTGAATCAGTTTGCCTCTCTGTTCTCGCTTTCACCAGGCTTGACCCCTTGGGGCCAGCACGACATACTCACTGGTGACTGTCTGCCAGTCAAGAGCAGAGGATACCGCAGGTCAGAAAACGTATGAACCCACATCAAAGGTGAGGTCAGCAAGATGCTCGATCTCGGGGTAATAGAGCCCTCTACTAGTCCATGGTCTAGCCCAGTTGTGTTAGTACCAAAGGCCGGATCTAAAGAACTTAGATTCTGCGTGGATTATAGAGCTCTTAATGCAGTCACCAAGACTAATGCCCACCCTTTGCCAAGAACAGATGAGTTGGTGGATACACTTGGCGCCGCCAAGTTCCTCAGCACATTTGACTTGACGTCAGGCTATTGGCAGATAGCCCTGACAGACCATGCCAAGGAGACAACTGCATTTTCTACCCCTGTTGGCTTATGCCAGTTTAAGGTAATGCCTTTCGGATTGAAGAATGCACCTGCTACGTTTCAACGGATGGTAAACCAGGTTCTGAATGGGATGGAGGACTTCTGCATGGCATACTTGGATGACATCGCAGTGTTCAGCAATTCCTGGGAAGAACATGCAACCCACCTGAGATATGTTTTGCAGGCTCTTGGATGAGCCAATCTGACCATAAAGGCGAGTAAATGCCAAATTGGACAAAGTAAGGTAGTCTATCTTGGACATGAGGTAGAAGGTGGAGAAATAAGGCCTTTGCTCAGTAAGATTGAAGCTGTGCAAAATTGGACAGCACCGACTACTCAAACCCAAGTGAGAGCCTTCCTAGGCCTCACTGGGTATTACAGGAATTTCATAGAGAACTATGGGACCATAGCTTCTCCACTGAATGTCATCTCCTCGCCCAAATTTCCTAAGAAGGTTAGATGGAACGAGGAGTGCAATCAGGCTTTTGAAAACCTGAAAAAGGCTCTTTGCCAAGCCCCAGTACTCAGAGCTCCTGATTACCGCCAACACTTCATTGTGCAGACAGGTGCTTCAAATGTAGGAATAGGTGCCGTACTCAGTCAACTGGATGGGAAAGGTAGGAGCACCCCGTTTGCTTCATCAGCCGCAAGCTGAAGGATCCTGAAACAAGGTGGGCAACAATCGAAAGAGAGTGCTTTGCTATCGTGTGGGCTCTGAAGAAGTTTAGGCCGTACTTGTATGGTTATACTTTTGTCATTCAGACTGACCACCAACCCTTGAGATGGTTAATGCAAATGAAAGGGGAAAACCCAAAACTATTGAGATGGTCGATCTGCCTGCAAGGGTTTGATTTCACCATTGAGCACAGGTCAGGGTGTCACCACCAAAATGCTGATGGTCTCTCTAGGATGTATGTCATCGACTAGAGGTATGAGATTCATCCAGGAGTGGATTAAATCCTCCTGTCCCTTAGTCTGGGGGGGGGGGCGAGTGTTAGGGAGAATTCTCTGTTTAGGCTGAATTTCCTAACCTAGTGAGTGCCCCAGCAGCTTTGCTGGATTTCGGGAGTTTGTTTTTTTCCATCCTGCCAAGAGTGAGACTCTTTTCCTCTCACTCTTGGACATGAATGTGTGTAATTCCTTTGAATGTCAATGTGTTCTATGGGCTATGGGGTCTTTTACTCCATAGGATCTCATATGTTTTTCTATGTGTGTTACACCGCACCCTATGTGCCGTAGCACTGGGGTGTCCTAGCGGACCCCCACCATAGACTCCATACCCAGGGACTGACTACTGTCTCCTCGGGCATGTAAAGTCACCATTGGCTTTACTAGACCTAAATTTACTGACAGAACTAGTACAAACCATCTTATTGTGGACGTACTAGTAATTCGATTACTCCTGGATCTGTTACTCGAGGGGGCACTGTCCCGTCCCCCCTCGTCGAGTTTTGGCTGGTGGCAGTGGAAACTACTTGTTATGTTCGACCCCGAACATAACCCTATGGGATTCGTCCCATTGTTGGAGATTGATACTTTTTCTCGTTAATCTCTAACGTACCACCGGTCTACTTATCTTAAATAAGTTTATCGGATGGTATTTTCTGCCAGAACTCAGTTTGTAAAATGGCGTCTGTGTTCGTCTCTGTGACTCCTAAACCAAAGGTTGAGCCCTTTGTTCCACTTTTGGGGGGCTCTGTACAGAGACCCTCCAAAGTGGTGCCATTCTGTCTGGGTTACCACAGGGGTGTGGGAGGGGGTTTAGGCACCCTGGACCGAGTTGCCTTGCCAACTCCGGTCGCACTCTGGAGTGATTGGCCCAAGTGGTGAGCCTCCCCGCTCACCACTTAGCATGTGTTGATTGACAGCTAGGCTGAATGAATGGGGGTTTTCTGCATAAAAGCAGGGCTTTTGGGACTGGATCTTCAGAAGTCGTCACAGGACCTAAGAATCCGACGAGGGTAACGCTGAGCTGACCTGCAACGACGACACCTCCGGTGGAGCCCTGCTGAACCGACTCACCACTTCCCGACGACAGAGGAGATCTCCCTGCCGGAGAGTCTCTTCCCCTGACTGGTGGGAACAACCAGTCCCCTTTGCTTTTTATTCGCCTCAGGACGCAGTGGTCGAATTGCCCGTGCAGAGCACCTCGGCAACCGGATAGCCACTACCCCTGAACCGCGACCAAAAGGTGGTGCCTTGTGATGGAGCACTCCGCGGCTGGTCTCTTCCCTGGTGGTGCACCAGACTTCACTTTTCTTCGACGACGAGAACATCTCTACTCTTGCCAAAGACCCGACGTGCATCCACCACCAGGAACAACTAGCCCCGCCGGAGCTGCCCTCCACAACAAGGTACCGTGTCCGCCTGGCTTCCATTTCGATCGGTTCGAGTGAGGTGTCTTAATCCTCTCCTTTCCTTTGGGTCGCCTCCAAGCTTTCTCACATATTGTTCTGAACTGGTTCAATCTGCCGATAACAATTTGCTACAAAGACTCGAACGCATTTCCACTAGAGACTTTTTGGGACATATCGCCTTGCCTCTCTCCGAGTGGGCCTGGCCTCTGAACTTTATTATCTATTGTGGTTCTTGCCTTCTTGCCTTGCATTTTTACCCGTGAAGTATTGAACTGTGTTGATTTCGTAACCTGCCTATTTTTCTCTCCCGTCCTTACTAATATCAGAGTGCCATCTAGGTTGAGGTATACACCTCTGTCTGTAAATAAGTGGTGCTGGTAGAACCTAGACTTGTCGAAATATTGCTAGGGGGATTGATCGTTTCTTCTTCGTAGAGTAATTGTGATTGATTTGTTTGCCGTGATAGTGCCATAGTGTTTTTGATAGATGTTTCGTTATAAATAAATACCTTAATATCTTTACACTGAGCCTCGTTGCGTGTTTGCTTGTCTTACTGTGAAGAATTGCCCTATTTTGTATACTCCACATACTGCTTAACTCTTCTTGAGGGAAGTCTGACTGCTCAGCCACAGCTACCAAGTGAATCTGTGTGGTACAGACTGCTACCAAGTGGGTTCACCGCCAAACACCTGTAGTCCTAAATCTTTTGCAGTGATCCCAGAGGGAACTGCACAGGTTTCCGCCTAACACTCCACCAGGCCCCCACTCATGTCTCCCTGCACCCCCACCCCCCAGCAGTGCAGGGGCAGCCTCCACCAGGCCCCCACTCATGTCTCCCACCACCCCCACCCCCCAGCAGTGCAGGGGCAGCCTCCACCAGGCCCCCACTCATGTCTCCCACCACCCCCACCCCCCAGCCACCAGGGGCAGCCTCCACCAGGCCCCCACTCATGTCCCCTATCACCCCCACCCCCAGCAGTGCAGGGGCAGCCTCCACCAGGCCCCCACCCATGTCTACCACCACCCCCACCCCCCGGCAGTGCAGGGGCAGCCTCCACCAGGCCCCCACTCATGTCTCCCACCACCCCCACCCCGCAGCCACCAGGGGCAGCCTCCACCAGGCCCCCACTCATGTCCCCTATCACCCCCACCCCCCAGCAGTGCAGGGGCAGCCTCCACCAGGCCCCCACTCATGTTTCCCCCCACCCCCACCCCCCCAGCCACCAGGGGCAGCCTCCACCAGGCCCCCACTCATGTCCCCTATCACCCCCCAGCAGTGCAGGGGCAGCCTCCACCAGGCCCCCACCCATGTCTACCACCACCCCCACCCCCCAGCAGTGCAGGGGCAGCCTCCACCAGGCCCCCACTCATGTCTCCCACCACCCCCACCCCCAAGCAGTGCAGGGGCAGCCTCCACCAGGCCCCCACTCATGTCTCCTGCACCCCCACCCGCCAGCCACCAGGGGCAGCCTCCACCAGGCCCCCACCCATGTCTACCACCACCCCCACTCCCCAGCAGTGCAGGGGCAGCCTCCACCAGGGCCCCACTCATGTCTCCCACCATCCCCACCCCCCAGCCACCAGGGGCAGCCTCCACCAGGCCCCCACCCATGTCTACCACCACCCCCACCCCACAGCAGTGCAGGGGCAGCTTCCACCAGGCCCCCACTCATGTCTACCACCACCCCCACCCCACAGCAGTGCAGGGGCAGCTTCCACCAGGTCCCCACTCATGTCCCCTATCACCCCCACCCACCAGGGGCAGCCTCCACCAGGCCCCCAATCATGTCCCCTATCACCCCCACCCCCCAGCAGTGCAGGTGCAGCCTCCACCAGGCCCCCACTCATGTCTCCCACCACCCCCACCCCCCAGCCACCAGGGGCAGCCTCCACCAGACCCCCACTCATGTCCCCTATCACCCCCACCCCCCAGCAGTGCAGGGGCAGCCTCCACCAGGCCCCCACTCATGTCTCCCACCAGCCCCACCCCCCAGCAGTGCAGGGGCAGCCTCCATGTTACGGAGAATTCTCTGTTTAGGCTGAATTTCCTAACCTAGTGAGTCCCCCATCAGCTTCCCTGGATTTCGGTAGTTTGTTTTTTTCCATCCTGCCAAGAGTGAGACTCTTTTCCTCCCACTCTTGGACATGAATGTGTGTAATTCCTTTGAATGTCAAAGTGTTCTATGGGCTATGGGGTCTTTTACTCCATAGGGTCTCATATGTTTTTCTATGTGTGTTACACCGCACCCTACGTGCCGTAGCACTGGGGTGTCCTAGCGGACCCCCACCATAGACTCCATACCCAGGGACTGACTACTGTCTCCTCGGGCATGTAAAGTCACCATTGGCTTTACTAGACCTAAATTTACTGACAGAACTAGTACAAACCATCTTATTGTGGACGTACTAGTAATTCGATTACTCCTGGATCTGTTACTCAAGGGGGCACTGTCCCGTCCCCCCTCGTCGAGTTTTGGCTGGTGGCAGTGGAAACTACTTGTTATGTTCGACCCCGAACATAACCCTATGGGATTCGTCCAATTGTTGGAGATTGATACTTTTTCTCGTTAATCTCTAACGTACCACCGGTCTACTTATCTTAAATAAGTTTATCGGATGGTATTTTCTGCCAGAACTCAGTTTGTAAAATGGCGTCTGTGTTCGTCTCTGTGACTCCTAAACCAAAGGTTGAGCCCTTTGTTCCACTTTTGGCGGGCTCTGTACAGAGACCCTCCAAAGTGGTGCCATTCTGTCTGGGTTACCACAGGGTTGTGGGAGGGGGTTTAGGCACCCTGGACCGAGTTGCCTTGCCAACTCCGGTCGCACTCTGGATTGATTGGCCCAAGTGGTGAGCCTCCCCGCTCACCACTTAGCATGTGTTGATTGACAGCTAGGCTGAATGAATGGGGGTTTTCTGCATAAAAGCAGGGCTTTTGGGACTGGATCTTCAGAAGTCGTCACAGGACCTAAGAATCCGACGAGGGTAACGCTGAGCCGACCTGCAACGACGACACCTCCGTTGGAGCCCTGCTGAACCGACTCACCACTTCCCGACGACAGAGGAGATCTCCCTGTCGGAGAGTCTCTTTCCCTGACTGGTGGGAACAACCAGTCCCCTTTGCTTTTTATTCGCCTCAGGACGCAGTGGTCGAATTGCCCGTGCAGAGCACCTCGGCAACCGGATATCCACTACCCCTGTACCGCGACCAAAAGGTGGTGCCTTGTGATGGAGCACTCTGCGGCTGGTCTCTTCCCTGGTGGTGCACCAGACTTCACTTTTCTTCGACGACGAGAACATCTCTACTCTTGGCAAAGACCCGACGTGCATCCACCACCAGGAACAACTACCCCCGCCGGAGCTGCCCTCCACAACAAGGTACCGTGTCCGCCTGGCTTCCCTTTTGATCGGTTCGAGTGAGGTGTCTTAATCCTCTCCTTTCCGTTGGGTTGCCTCCAAGCTTTCTCACGTATTGTTCTGAACTGGTTCAATCTGCCGATAACAATTTGCTACAAAGACTCGAACGCATTTCCACTAGAGACTTTTTGGGACATATCGCCTTGCCTCTCTCCGAGTGGGCCTGGCCTCTGAACTTTATTATCTATTGTGGTTCTTGCCTTCTTGCCTTGCATTTTTACCCGTGAAGTATTGAACTGTGTTGATTTCGTAACCTGCCTATTTTTCTCTCCCGTCCTAACTAATATCAGAGTGCCATCTAGGTTGAGGTATACACCTCTGTCTGTAAATAAGTGGTGCCGGTAGAACCTAGACTTGTCGAAATATTGCTAGGGGGATTGATCGTTTCTTGTTCGTAGAGTAATTGTGATTGATTTGTTTGCCGTGATAGTGCCATAGTGTTTTTGATAGATGTTTCGTTATAAATAAATACCTTAATATCTTTACACTGAGCCTCGTTGCGTGTTTGCTTGTCTTACTGTGAAGAATTGCCCTATTTTGTATACTCCACATACTGATTAACTCTTCTTGAGGGAAGTCTGACTGCTTAGCCACAGCTACCAAGTGAATCTGTGTGGTACAGACGGCTACCAAGTGGGTTCACCGCCAAACACCTTTAGTCCTAAATCTTTTGCAGTGGTCCCAGAGGGAACTGCACAGGTTTCCGCCTAACACTCCACCAGGCCCCCACTCATGTCTCCCTGCACCCCCATCCCACAGCCACCAGGGGCAGCCTCCACCAGGCCCCCACCCATGTCTACCACCACCCCCACCCCCCAGCAGTGCAGGGGCAGCCTCCACCAGGCCCCCACTCATTTCTCCCACCACCCCCACCCCCCAGCCACCAGGGGCAGCCTCCACCAGGCCCCCACTCATGTCCCCTATCACCCCCACCCCCCAGCAGTGCAGGGGCAGCCTCCACCAGGCCCCCACTCATGTTTCCCCCCACCCCCACCCCCCAGCCACCAGGGGCAGCCTCCACCAGGCCCCCACTCATGTCCCCTATCACCCCCCAGCAGTGCAGGGGCAGCCTCCACCAGGACCCCACTCATGTCTCCCTGCACCCCCATCCCCCAGCCACCAGGGGCAGCCTCCACCAGGCCCCCACTCATGTCTCCCACCACCCCCACCCCCCAGCAGTGCAGGGGCAGCTTCCACGAGGCCCCCACCCATGTCCACTATCACCCCCACCCCCCAGCCAAAAGGAGCAGCCTCCACCAGGCCCCCACTCATGTCCCCTATCACCCCCACCCCCCAGCAGTGCAGGGGCAGCCTCCACCAGGCCCCCACTCATGTCTCCCACCACCCCCACCCCCCAGCAGTGCAGGGGCAGCCTATACCAGGCCCCCACTCATGTCTCCCTTCACCCCCACCCCCAGCCACCAGGGGCAGCCTCCACCAGGCCCCCACCCATTTCTACCACCACCCCCACCCCCCAGCAGTGCAGGGGCAGCCTCCACCAGGACCCACTCATGTCCCCTATCACCCCCACCCCCCAGCCACCATGGGCAGCCTCCACCAGGCCCTCACTCATGTCCCCTATCACCCCCACCCCCCCAGCAGTGCAGGGGCAGCCTCCACCAGGCCCCCACTCATGTCTCCCACCACCCCCACCCCCCAGCCACCAGGCTCCCACTCATGTCCCCTATCGCCCCCACCCCCCAGCCACCAGGGGCAGTCTCCACCAGGCCCCCACTCATGTCCCCTATCACCCCCACCCCCCAGCAGTGCAGGGGCAGCCTCCACCAGGCCCCCACTCATGTCTCCCACCACCCCCACCCCCCAGCAGTGCAGGGGCAGCCTCCACCAGGCCCCCACTCATGTCTCCCTGCACCCCCACCCCCAGCCACCAGGGGCAGCCTCCACCAGGCCCCCACTCATGTCTCCCACCACCCCCACCCCCCAGCAGTGCAGGGGCAGCCTCCACCAGGCCCCCACTCATGTCTCCCTGCACCCCCACCCCCCAGCCACCAGGAGCAGCCTCCACCAGGCCCCCACCCATGTCTACCACCACCCCCACCCCCCAGCAGTACAGGGGCAGCCTCCACCAGGCCCCCACTCATGTCTCCCTGCACCCCCAGCCACCAGGGGCAACCTCCACCAGGCCCCCACTCATGTATCCTATCACCCCCATCCCCCAGCAGTGCAGGGGCAGCCTCCACCAGGCCCCCACTCATGTCTCCGTGCACCCCCACCCCCCAGCCACCAGGGGCAGCCTCCACCAGGCCCCCACTCATGTCCCCTATCACCCCCAGCCACCAGGCCCTCACTCATGTCCCCTATCACCCCCACCCCCCAGCCACCAGGGGCAGCCTCCACCAGGCCCCCACTCATGTCCCCTATCACCCCCACCCCCCAGCAGTGCAGGGGCATCCTCCACCAGGCCCCCACTCATGTCTCCCACCACCCCCACCCCCCCACAGTGCAGGGGCAGCCTCCACCAGGCCCCCACTCATGTCTCCCTGCACCCCCACCCCCCAGCCACCAGGGGCAGCCTCCACCAGGCCCCCACTCATGTCTCCCACCACCCCCACCCCCCAGCAGTGCAGGGGCAGCCTCCACCAGGCCCCCACTCATGTCTGCCTGCACCCCCAACCCCCAGCCACCAGGGGCAGCCTCCACCAGGCCCCCACTCATGTCTCCCTGCACCCCCACCCCCCAGCCACCAGGGGCAGCCTCCACCAGGCCCCCACTCATGTCTCCCAACACCCCTACCCCCCAGCAGTGCAGGGGCAGCCTCCACCAGGCCCCCACTCATGACTCCCTGCACCCCCTCCCCCAGCCACCAGGGGCAGTCTCCACCAGGCCCCCACCCATGTCTACCACCACCCCCACCCCCCAGCAGTACAGGGGCAGCCTCCACCAGGCCCCCACTCATGTCTCCCTGCACCCCCACCCCCCAGCCACCAGGGGAAGCCTCCACCAGGCCCCCACTCATGTCTCCTATCACCCCCATCCCCCAGCAGTGTAGGGGCAGCCTCCACCAGGCCCCCACTCATGTCTCCCACCACCCCCACCCCCCCAGCAGTGCAGGGGCAGCCTCCGCCAGGCCCCCACCAATGTCTCCGTGCACCCCCACCCTCCAGCCACCAGGGGCAGCCTCCACCAGGCCCCCACTCATGTCCCCTATCACCCCCAGCCACCAGGCCCCCACTCATGTCCCCTATCACCCCCACCCCCCAGCCACCAGGGGCAGCCTCCACCAGGCCCCCACTCATGTCCCCTATCACCCCCACCCCCCAGGAGTGCAGGGGCAGCCTCCACCAGGCCCCCACTCATGTCTCCCACCACCCCCACCCCCCAGCAGTGCAGGGGCAGCCTCCACCAGGCCCCCACTCATGTCTCCCTGCACCCCCACCCCCCAGCCACCAGGGGCAGCCTCCACCAGGCCCCCACTCATGTCTCCCACCACCCCCACCCCCCAGCAGTGCAGGGGCAGCCTCCACCAGGCCCCCACTCATGTCTGACTACACCCCCACCCCCCAGCCACCAGGGGCAGCCTCCACCAGGCCCCCACCCATGTCTACCACCACCCCCACCCCCCAGCAGTGCAGGGGCAGCCTCCACCAGGCCCCCACTCATGTCTCCCACCACCCCCACCCCCCAGCAGTGCAGGGGCAGCCTCCACCAGGCCCCCACTCATGTCCCCTATCACCCCCACCCCCCAGCAGTGCAGGGGCAGCCTCCACCAGGCCCCCACTCATGTCCCCCAGCCAACATGTCACCACAATGTAGATCCCTGGCCCTTATGGTCAGCCTCCAAATGCCAAACACCCACCCGAGTATTGCATCCACCCACTTAGAAATGGCAAAAACATGATAGAAGCCCAATTGCAAGTTTGGAAATGAACACATGTCCCTCACATACACCCAATGGGTGTCAGTGAATGTCAAAACCCATATCATGATATGCATGAAACCAATGAGATGACACTACACATTGAACTTTGAAGAAAAAATATGTATTAAAAGCAACATAAATTGAATCAAAAATAAACAAACAATAATAGAAATAAAAAATTAACAGCAGGTCCGTGAAATAATGCAAAACCACAAATCATAATGCAAAGGAAAGGTGTCCAAAGTCACAGTCCACAAAAGTAAATCCAATAGAAAATTAAAATCGAAAACCATTGCTCCATGGCGAAATCATAATAAAAATTGAAAATCCAAAAGTCAACTATGTACAGAAAAACAATCCAGGGTCCATGATCCCAACCGAAGAAATGAAACCTATCTAATAACACTACCTAAAAAAAATAACTATATACAAAAATGTGGCCCATTGTCCAAAAGGTCCAAGAAAAATGGTAAACCAAAGGAAACCTACCACTAACTATACAACTATTTACAAGGGCAGCGAGCTAGTCCGACGGCTCACTTCTGGATGTTCCGGACCAGGGCATCATCGAACTCCTGCTCAATGTCCGGAGGCGCTCCTCCTCCATGGCCCCGAGGGTCCGCAGGGCCGTCCACATGTTCCCCCCAAACTCCCTGCGGATTGCCTCGAGGCACTCGGCACGCCTTAGGGCCCTCCGCATGGAGTTCTCCGCCCTGACCATCGTGAGCCGTGCCTCTTCCGCCCGCTGCCGCTCCGCATCTATGGCGTGGCACAACCGCTGCCACACGGAAGACACTTCCCGTCCTGGGTCCTCCTGCCCTCCGGCCGATGCCTGCCCCTCCGATGCGGAAGGCCCCGAGCCATCATGGCTCCCACCACGTTGCTGCTGCTGCTGCTGCGCCTCTGCCCGTGCACTGCCTCCTGCTGCCTGCACATCCTCCGCTGGCTGGGGTGCAGTCGTTGATGTGGCCACCCCTGCTGGACGTCCGACTCCCGAATGTGGCAGGGATGCCTCCTCCACCAGCCTGGCCGCACCGTCAGAGGCAGCTCCACAGGGCACCCAGGTGACTGATGGGTGGGAAGATGGCACGGAGGACGACTGGCGCATAGGGGGTTCAGTTGAGGAGGGGGTCGTAGCAAGCCCCATCAAATGGAGGAATCCGGCCTAGGTGACCTGTCCCAGTAGGCCGACGTGGTCAACGAGCCAATCGAGATGACGTGCAGTCTCCTCATGAAAAGACTGCAGGTCACCTCGCATGGCCCGTTGACGCAACGCCACACCAGTCAGGACAGGCTCAACCCAGACCCGGATAGCCACGTCCGCAGGCAGAGGAAGGCCAGTTGTCGTGAGCTCATCCCCTGCCTGAAAACGGGTCTGGACGTAGGCATCCCTGCTGGTGCAAAATGATGCAGTGACAAGATCAGGGACAGGATTGCACACAGGCACCTCCGCGGCGACCTCTGCTGCCTCCTGTCCCTGGTCCTGCACTGCACCACTAGCACCAGTGGAATCCCCACCTCCAGACCCCGTCTCTGTTGCTTGCACGGCCTCCTCCTCCACCAAACCCCCCACCAACCTGGATGACTCTGTGCCATCTTCCCCCGTTGGGCCCTGTGGGGTCCCAGCTGCCCCTTCTGCTGCCGAGGAGTCCAACTCCGACCTCCACCTCTTGGACCTCCCCCCGGCAGCTGCGGCCTGGGACGCGGCACCGGACTCCTCACTCCCCGACGAGATCACAACCTGGGAGGGGAGCCAGGCCTTGCGTCTCAGGCTGGCGGTGCGATCCCCGCCGCTGTGCTCCACAGCAACTTCTCCGCCCTCTTCATCAGTTGACGCTGCAGACAGTGAGAAATAAAACACAGGCATCAGGGCACTGTACAATGGACACATACACACATGACAGTTGCACATGAGTGGCATTGGCAAACCTCAGACATGGCATCACAATTGGAAACACACATGTCATTTCAACTTGCACACATGAGCCATACCACAGCCACATCGCAACTGCCAGCACCATCCATACACATACAACAGCATGAGCAGGCAAAGGTGAGCCAGACATCACATGCAACACAGGGAGTGCACTACACATGCACGCACACCACCACACTTGCATGCATGTGTACACCTCAGCCAACTGTCGCAGTGTTCCGATGGGCATCCATGTCACATCTGCCAATCAGGCTTCCACATCCCGCTGTCACATGCATCCATGTTGCATCACTGTTGCACCCTTGTCAAATACACACACATGCACATGTACAGAGTGCTGATACATGCAGCTGAAAACAACATACATGCGCGACATCACGAACATGCCCACTTACATACACATTCATCCAAACATGTGTGCCCACACAACTGCATTTGGCATGCAAGCCTACACACACAAGCACCATCCATGTCTCACACATGACAGCCCTTGCATGTGTTAGCCTCACGGTCCTGTACACCCCCACGCATACTCGGCCCCATACAAACAGATGTGCAACCGGCACACTACTGGCACATCACCACACGCACAGCTTACAATCATGATGCATGTACACTTACCGCTCGACTCCAGACGGGTCTGCCTCTCAAGGACCTGGATGTGGAGCGCTGGGGATATGCGTTCCAGGACCCTCATCTGATCTTCCGACAAGCGGCCCCGGCGCCCTTTAGCATCCGCTGCCTTCAAGAGGCGCCGGGTCTTGTTCAGGATCCTGGACCTGAAGTCCTCCCAACGCTTCTTGACATATTGGAAGTCAAGAACTGCCACCCGCTCCGCGTTGATGGCAGTCACGATGTCCGTCCAGATCCGAGTCCGTCCTTCCTTGTCGGCGCGCACACTTGCGTAGAGGGCATCATACTGCCCCAGGACTTGCACCACCAGGACACCAACTTCCCTGGCACTGAAGCTGGTGCCCCTCTGCCTCTCTGGCCAGGGGTTGTCAGTGGTGCCAGATGTTGAAGTGCCCGACATGACAATCCCAGAGGCAGGAGTGGGTGGGCAACTAGGTCCTGGGGCTGGGCTGTGGAGCGATGGAATCCCAGTCGGGAGTCTTCGGTTCCAGCAGGGGTGGTCACAGCAACAGCACCCCTGGCTGATGTGCAGGCAGCAAATGGCAGGGCACGTGGGCAGCAGGCAGTCAGGCAGCAGCAGATGGCAGGTGGGAGCATGCTCGGGGCTCTGGGGGGCAGAAATTCAGCCTTGTGGGCAGGAGCGTGGTCTTCCGTGTGCTTCAGCGTGGCCAGCTTGATACGGAGTGATTTGGCACGTGAAAATCCTGCACGTCTGCGTGTAAATCGAGGAAAGGCCCTTAGCGCGTATGCACGTCAGCACGCATATGCGATTTCATTGGACCAAAGGCCCTTAGCGCGTAAGCGCGTCTGTGACGTGACGCGCGCGGGTGTTTCCCTGATTACACGTGATGACAGAGCACACATGGATTTCCACCAATCGCGTTTGAAACCTGCGCACCCCAGAAATACACGTACCCAGGCCAAACGCGTGTACGCTCACTTACCTCCGATTACACGCGATGACACTCGGACGTGCAGTTTTACCACGTGTGCTCGCATATGCGATTTCATTGGCCCAAAGGCCACCATGCACAGCTGTGACGTCACGCGCATGGCCGTAGAGAATGGCGCGTATAAAAAAAAAGAGATACACGCCCGAGTGTCAAAGCGCGTAATTGTTGGAAATGGCCTCATCGCGTATGCGCGTCTGTGACGTGTGTATAAAAGGTACGTGTAGAACGCCATTTCCTTGTACGTGCTTTTCGTGGAGAGCGAGTGGGTGAAATCTGTACTTCTTGTCGATTCACACGCGATTTACTTCACAGCGTTTCCAGTTTGTACTCCCTGTTACCTCTGACACCTTTTTCTCTTTTCCTCTTTTTCCTGGGCCTGTTTCCTCAAACAGCATTCCCTTCTACTGTTGTCCTGTCTCCTCAGACAGCGTACAATTCTTCTTTTGGCGGGGGTGTTGCCAACGCGCACACGTGCATATTTTTCACGCTTTTGTTCCTGGCAGACGGTGAGTCGTGCACGTACTTAACATCTGTGCTTGCCCCGTGTGTCGCGTACCCCTTCAGAGGTCATTCTAGGCTGCGTGTGACACGCATACGTTCATTCTTGTGTTTCTGGGTGCCACCCCGTAGTGCAGGTTTATTTTTCCACGCACGTGGTCTAGGAGGGGTTGCGTGCACCTTACTTCCCTTTTTTGGGGTGCCTGTGCGTTGCGTGACCCGTGGGGTGACATACAGCCTTGCTAGAGCACTAGGGTACGATTACCATCTGGTACCCAGCCCCTTTGACCCCCAATTGCCCAGGACAATAGTTCACATCGACTCCCATACGCACAATAACATCGGTGCCATGGCTGGGAGGCAACCAAGCCGTAAGGGTGGCAAAGGTGGCCGAGCCCCAAGTGGTGGCCGTGGTGGATCCGGTAGGGGACGTGGCCATGACTTGCAGGGTGCCCCTTGCCCCCCATGTGTGGAGGAGCAGTCAGGGACACCCATGCCCCCCCTGGTTGAGGTTAACGTGGCTGACACCATCCATGCTCAGCCCTTGTTGGACCAGCCCACAGTGGAACCAGACCTGACACAGGGTGACTCCATGGCTGACTTCCAGGTCAGCAGGTCTAGGCCACGTGCGCCGGTGAACGTTGGTGTCATCAGGCCACGTGGTTCAGTGGCAGCTAGGTCATCTGCTGCCCCGCGTAGGCAGGCTGGGGAGGCTGCAGCGGCAGCTGCGGCTCCATCCACCCCACCTCTCACACAACCAGCCAGGACAGTGTCGGTCCAAGTCCATCATGCTGACATTCCCCCTGACACCATCACACTTGAGCTAATGCCTGCACCAACTCCCATGCTGAGTGTGCAATCCCACGCTCCTGCCCCTAGTGTCCAGAGTGGCGTAGGACACTCAGGATCCCCACCACCTTCCAAGCGGAAGAGGAAGAGTGTCGTCCAGTAGAGGCTGATGCCCCAGACACGGCTACACATTCCGGCCCGTCAAGGAAGCCCAGCTTCAATGAGGCCGAACTGAATGCACTTGTAGAGTATGTGTCTGCACATGACCGTAAAATGGTGATTGTTGCAGGATCCAAGACCACACCTGCACAACGTCAGGCACACTGGCAGACCATTGCGGACATCATAAGTGCCCTTGGAATCGTGAGGCGCACAGCTAATGAATGCTACAAGCGCTGGAATGACCTGAAGCGCAGGGCAAAGAATAAGCTGGCCTCAAGTCATGCCGCAACTCTAGTGACTGGAGGTGGGTCTCCAGCAGACGACATAGAACTCACTCCACATGAGCAGGTTGCTGGGACCTACGTCACGGAGGAACAGATCCAAGGCGTGGGAGAACTGGCAGATTACGAGTCATTGTCCGGTGAGTGCACATGCATTTGTGTGTCATTCATGTGCATGGTGTGTGTGGGAGGGCTTCTGTTTGGGTGCCAGGTGAGGGTGTGTGTGCCTGAGTGGTTTGGGTCACCCATGTGCCTCTTCCTATACATTCTTGGCACCAGCACCCTTCTGCCAACATTAGACATCCAGCCCAACACCACGCCAGTTGCCCTTGGAGTGTCATCTTGCCACAACATTGTTGCTTATTTACCTCTGTTTATTCAGGCAGATTGTTTGCATACCACCACTTTTACTCGGGATTTCTCAGTCCTATTGTCACATGTCTGACATGGCTATGGTACAGTGGACTGGCTTAGTTTCCTGGACATGATTAGTTTAGACATGTCCCTGTGCTATAGGACCATTTTGGACTGGCTGCTGCAGGTTAAACATTTGAACCATTTCAATGAAAAAATCAATTACATGAGCAAACTGGACTGAATGAACAATTGGTGACCTCCTCTCCCTTTTCACTTCATGGCTAGGGTACATGCCATCTGTGTGATGGTATGTGTATTTGATCTGCCAATCACTGGCCAATGTGTGATGCCACTGCTAGGCAGCATGCAGCAAATGTGTTCATCTTCCATCTTGGTGTCATCAATGTGTGCCATCTGCCTCCCCTTCACACGCAGTGACGGTGCATGCATGGGAGGGTTTTAGTCATGTGGGACATGTGTCAATCAAGCACTGTTTCTGTAGCCTTTCAGCCCTAATTGTGTGCCATAGTGCTAATGCCTGTTTCCATTTGTTTTCTTTTATGTCTTTGCAGGGGATGATGCACTTGATACTGCTGGGGTTGTGGAGATGGTGCAGACCCAGGAGGGGTCTGAGGGCCGACCGACCACCAGTGAGGGACGTGGTTTGGTGGTGGGTGAGAACCCACAACTGCTGCAGGTCGTGCTCTCAAGGGGTGTCTCTGGCTGCACCTCCCCCGAGCTGTATTCAGGTGTCGATTTGGATGATGAGACCTATGTGCCGTCGCAGGTGAGTGTTCCTGGGAGGGATTCTGTTCTGTCTGACCCACCTGCACCAGGGTTAGAACCCTCAATGGGGATGTCAGTGTTGGCAGGTACGCCTTTGGTGGTTACGGATGTAGGGTCACACTCCATGACATCTGATCCTGTTCCTGGGCCAGCAGATCAGAGGGGGAATGCAGTCCTGCAGCCTCAGGCAGTGCCGGCACAGCAAGGCGCAGTTCGCCTTGCCCCAGACAGGTGTGGTGCCCGCCGACATGGTGGCCGTCAGCCACCTGGCAATACCGCATGGGAGCAATCCATATACGGTATGGCAACCCAACAGGCAGCATCATCAGAGATGATGGCTCAGGCCATGGATAGGGTGGCCACTTCCATTGTCCCCCCCGAAAGGCTGATGGAGCGACTACAGCAGGCAACGACTCCATCTGCCAGTCACAAAGGGAGGACATGTTGGCGTCTGACAGGGACAGGCGGGCGGCACTGGCGACTCTGCAGGAAGCCATTTCCATATAGTCCCAGGGCCACAGGGAAGCCCTGAGGGTGGAACTCCTTCACCTCAGGGCGACTCATGTTGAGCTTGAGGCTTTAACAAACAGAAGGACAGAACAGCAGCTGGAGCGCCTCACACGTACGCTCTCAGCTGAGATGCAGGCAACTAGGGCGGAGGTCCGGGCATCCCGTGAGTTGTTGCATGGGGACCTCCGCACACTTATCCTCCAGAACGAGACCTACCACACCCGCATGCTTGCAGCCATGGAGGAACAGACTAGGGCTTTGCGTGGGCTGCCTCCCATAGTGCCACTACCTCCTAATGCAGCTGCAGAGGGTGAGGAGAGCGAAAGCAGTGATACTCCCACAATAGGGTAGCCGTGTAGGCCATGAGCCCATGGAGGTGTTTTTTTTTTCGCAAGATCCACACAGGTGGGTTTTGGTATGCACCCTCTCCTCGGACCTCCTGGGTGCCCCCCTCCCCCCTGGGCCCATTAATGGCCATTTTTGATTTTTTTTTTTTTTTTTTTGGGACAGTGTGTTGCCTTGTGTGGCTCCCATGGGCATACACTGCATTGTGGCTGGGCACATGCAGGCCTGTCATGAATTTGGTTCAGATGCTTGGGATTTTGTGACACACACCCCTCCTGCTTCCCGTTTCCATGGGCTTGCAAAGGGTGTGCCCAAGTGACATTGACGTACATGGTGATATTGGACTCCCATGAGCTGTGTGGGCAGTCTGTAGTCAATACTGTGTATACATTCATAGTGCATATTGTTGTTGTATTGTACACTGCATGGTGTATTGATATGTGCTCTGCATCCATCTCATCCTCCTAATTTGCAGGTCCATTCCTAATGTCTTCACAATGCGGTCCACCTTGGAACTGGAGTCCATGTTGTAAGCAGCGCACCTACACTCTTGCGTGGCGCTAACACTGTATACTTGGAAGTGTTCGGAGGGCTGGCATCATGAGGTAGTGAGGCTAGCAAATTTTCTAAGTCTGTAATGTCATGTTTAAGGTAGGTTGGAGGTTGTGTAGGTGATTGGTATTCTTGGTAAGTATTTGGTAATGTGTGTTGTAGGTCCTGCATTACTGTGAGCATTTCATGTGTGGACATGTTTCCATTAGGGACACTGTAGTTGGTGACACTTGGGGCATGTTGTGGGGATTAATTTCTTTCCTCTCACATTGCATGACATGCCATGGTGTGTTGTGTGGCCGTGCCGGGGAGGGGTTGGGTGACATGGCACTGTTTTCCTGTAGTATTTTGCAAGTGGGTATTCATTTCTGCAGCATGGAAGTGTCTTCTGATGACACTGCATTGGTGGTGTTTGTGTAGGTAGGGATGCACACATTGTGACACTTCCACATGAACAATCTCAGGCTGCTATGGTTCTGACAGTTGACTGTCCCTTTGTTCGTCTTAATTGTCAGGTCAGTCATCATTGCTTATCAGATGGTATGTGCCAGGGCTGTGTGCACTCCACTGGGGTGTGATTTCTATGTGAAGTAATTAGCCACCAGCTGCGTACGGGCTGCCTCACCCCATGCCCTCTCCCCTCCCATGCGCAGCGGGCGTGCATGTGTTTGGGGATGTGGGGACACCACCATGTCTACAGCCAGGCCCCGGCGTGTTGCAACATTGTGCAGGACACATGCTGCCACTATGATCCTGCACACTACTGGGGGCGCATATAACAGCTGCCCGCCAGAACGGTCAACGGAGCGACAGTGTGACTTGAGCACTCTGAATGTGCGCTCCACTATGCCCCGGGTTGCAATATGGGCTGTGTTGTATCTTACCTCTGGAGGCGTGATGGGGTTCCGAATTGGCGTCATCATGTGGGTGTTCAGAGGGTAGGCACTGTCCCCTGGTGAGGAGGTGATGGGTAACATTAGTGGGGTAGTGACATAACTCTGCATCTGACATGCATGCATGTGCAGTGGCATTCATACTCACCAAGCAGCCATGTATCGCCATACCGCCCAGCTTCTAGGTCCCGGCTTAGGGTAGACATTCGGAAAATTAAGCTGTCGTGGATGGACCCTGGATAGTTGGCATATACTGAGGTGATGATTCCCTTAGAATTACATACTACCTGCACGTTGATGGAATGCCAGTGCTTGCGGTTCCTATAGATGTGCTCAGATGCCCTGGGGGGACGTAGTGCCACATGGGTGCAGTCAATGGCACATAGCACTTTTGGGAATTGTGCCACACCGTAGAAATCGAGGGTGGCAGCCTGCCTTTCTGCAGGTGTCCTGGGCAGGTATATGTGCCTACGGACTGATGGGCGTGCAGTGATGATGTTCAAGACCTGGTGTAGGCAGCGTGACTGCGTGGCCTGTGACACCCCACCCACTATGGCACTTGTCCGCTGAAATGATCCTGTGGCCAAGAAGTGCAGTACATTGAGGACCTTCTCCAGGGGGCTGAGTGCTTGGAAGCACAGGGTGGGTGATGTGCGGTCATCCTCCCACTCACTGATCAGGTCCAGTATTATGTGTGGTGGAAACCTGTACCTCCCATACACCTGGTCATCAGGCATCCCAAAAAGGCTGGTTCTGGGAGTGAAAATTCTGGCCCTCACTATCCTCCTCCTCCTCCTTTGGTAACCCACGGTCACTGCTTCTAGGAACGGTATATTCATCCTGGCGTATGTTTGTTGTTTGCGCGCACTTTTATGCTGCGCGGGTCGACGTACGCCTGCTTCATGCTGGCGTACGTGTTTCAGGATTGGACCATTTATTTTTCGGCACGTCGTAGGCCGAACGTGTGAATCTTCCCGGCCACCCCAGGAATACACGTAGCACACTCTCCCAGGCCCAGTCACGATTAAATATTCCCGCCCACCCCTGGAATACACATACCCCACTCTCACAGGCCCAGTCGCGTGTGGAAGTTCACGCGCACCCCAAAGTACACGTACCCAGGCCTATCGCGTGTGGAACTTCCCGCGCACCACGAAGTACACGTACCCAGGCCAATCGCGTGTGGAACCTCCCGCGCACCCCGTAGTACACGTACCAGGCCAATCGCGTGTGGAACTTCCCACGCACCCCGAAGTACACGTACCCAGGCCAATCGCTTGTGGAACTTCCCACGCACCCCGTAGTACACGTACCCAGGCCAATTGCGTGTGGAACTTCCCATGCACCCCGAAGTACACGTACCCAGGCCAATCGCGTGTGGAACTTCCCGCGCACCTTGTAGTACACGTACCCAGGCCAATTGCGTGTGGAACTTCCCGCGCACCCCGAAGAACACCTACCCAGGTAAATCGCACGGCTGGGGGGTGGGGGTGATGGGAGATATGAGTGGGGGCCTGGTGGAGGCTGCCCTGCACTGCTGGGGGGTGGGGGTGATGGGAGACATGAGTGGGGGCCTGTTGGAGGCTGCCCCTGGTGGCTGGGGGGTGGAGGTGCAGGGGGATATGTGTGGGGGCCTGGTGGAGGCTGCCCCTGCACTGCTGGGAGGTGGGGGTGATGGGAGACATGAGTGGGGGCCTGGTGGAGGCTGCCCCTGGTGGCTAGGGGGTGGGGGTAGTGGTAGACATGGGTGGGGGCCTGGTGGAGGCTGCCCCTGCACTGCTGGGGGGTGGGGGTGATGGGAGACATGAGTGGGGGCCTGGTGGAGGCTGCCCCTGGTGGCTGGGGGGTGGGGGTGCTGGGGGACATGTGTGGGAGCCTGGTGGAGGCTGCCCTGTACTGCTGGGGGCTGGGGGTGCAGGGAGACATGAGTGGGGGCCTGGTGGAGGCTGCCCCTGGTGGCTGTGGGGTGGGGTGATGGGAGACATGAGTGGGGGCATGGTGGAGGCTGCCCCTGCACTGCTGGAGGGTGGGGGTGATGGGAGACATGAGTGGGGGCCTGGTGGAGGCTGCCCCTGGTGGCTGGGGGGTGGGGGTGGTGGTATACATGGGTGGGGGCCTGGTGGAGGCTGCCCCTGGTGGCTGGGGGTGGGGTGATGGGAGACAAGAGTGGGGGCCTGGTGGAGGCTGCCCCTGCACTGCTGGGGGGTGGGGTGATGGGAGACATGAGTGGGGGCCTGGTGGAGGCTGCCCCTGGTGTCTGGGGGGTGGGGGTGCAGGGGACATGTGTGGGAGCCTGGTGGAGGCTGCCCCTGCACTGCTGGGGGGTGGGGGTGATGGGAGACATGAGTGGGGGCCTGGTGGAGGCTGCCCCTGGTGGCTGGGGGGTGGGGGTGGTGGTAGACATGGGTGGGGGCCTGGTGGAGGCTGCCCCTGGTGGCTTGGGGGTGTGGGTGATGGGAGACATGAGTGGGTGCCTGGTGGAGGCTGCCCTGCACTGCTGGGGGGTGGGGGTGATGGGAGACATGAGTGGGGGCCTGGTGCTGGCTGCCCCGGGCGGCCGGGGCGGTGGGGGTGCAGGGGGACATGTGTGGGGGCCTGGTGGAGGCTGCCCCTGCACTGCTGGGGGGTGGGGGTGATGGGAGACATGAGTGGGGCCCTGGTGGAGGCTGCCCCTGGTGGCTAGGGGGTGGGGGTAGTGGTAGACATGGGTGGGGGCCTGGTGGAGGCTGCCCCTGCACTGCTGGGGGGTGGGGGTGATGGGAGACATGAGTGGGGGCCTGGTGGAGGCTGCCCCTGGTGACTGGGGGGTGGGGGTGCAGGGGGACATGTGTGGGAGCCTGGTGGAGGCTGCCCCTCTGCTGCTGGGGGGTGGGGGTGCAGGGAGACATGAGTGGGGGCCTGGTGGAGGCTGCCCCTGGTGGCTGTGGGGTGAGGTGATGGGAGACATGAGTGGGGGCCTGGTGGAGGCTGCCCCTGGTGACTGGGGGGTGGGGGTGCAGGGGGACATGTGTGGGAGCCTGGTGGAGGCTGCCCCTGCACTGCTGGAGGGTGGGGGTGATGGGAGACATGAGTAGGGGCCTGGTGGAGGCTGCCCCTGGTGGCTGGGGGGTGGGGGTGCAGGGGGACATGTGTGGGAGCCTGGTGGAGGCTGCCCCTGCACTGCTGGGGGTGATGGGAGACATGAGTGGGGGCCTGGTGGAGGCTGCCCCTGGTGGCTGGGGGGTAGGGGTGGTGGTAGACATGGGTGGGGCCTGGTGGAGGCTGCCCCTGGTGGCTGGGGGGTGGGGGTGATGGGAGACATGAGTGGGGGCCTGGTGGAGGCTGCCCCTGGTGGCTGGGGGGTAGGGGTGGTGGTAGACATGGGTGGGGGCCTGGTGGAGGCTGCCCCTGGTGGCTGGGGGTGGGGTGATGGGAGACATGAGTGGGGGCCTGGTGGAGGCTGCCCCTGCACTGCTGGTGGGTGGGGGCGATGGGAGACATGAGTGGGGGCCTGGTGGAGGCTGCCCCTGGTGGCTGGGGGGTAGGGGTGGTTGTAGACATGGGTGGGGCCTGGTGGAGGCTGCCCCTGGTGGCTGGGGGGTGGGGGTGATGGGAGACATGAGTGGGGGCCTGGTGGAGGCTGCCCCTGGTGGCTGGGGGGTAGGGGTGGTGGTAGACATGGGTGGGGGCCTGGTGGAGGCTGCCCCTGGTGGCTGGGGGGTGGAGGTGCAGGGGGATATGTGTGGGGGCCTGGTGGAGGCTGCCCCTGCACTGCTGGGAGGTGGGGTGATGGGAGACATGAGTGGGGGCCTGGTGGAGGCTGCCCCTGGTGGCTAGGGGGTGGGGGTAGTGGTAGACATGGGTGGGGGCCTGGTGGAGGCTGCCCCTGCACTGCTGGGGGGTGGGGGTGATGGGAGACATGAGTGGGGGCCTGGTGGAGGCTGCCCCTGGTGGCTGGGGGGTGGGGGTGCTGGGGGACATGTGTGGGAGCCTGGTGGAGGCTGCCCTATACTGCTGGGGGCTGGGGGTGCAGGGAGACATGAGTGGAGGCCTGGTGGAGGCTGCCCCTGGTGGCTGTGGGGTGGGGTGATGGGAGACATGAGTGGGGGCCTGGTGGAGGCTGCCCCTGCACTGCTGGAGGGTGGGGGTGATGGGAGACATGAGTGGGGGCCTGGTGGAGGCTGCCCCTGGTGGCTGGGGGTGGGGTGATGGGAGACAAGAGTGGGGGCCTGGTGGAGGCTGCCCCTGCACTGCTGGGGGGTGGGGTGATGGGAGACATGAGTGGGGGCCTGGTGGAGGCTGCCCCTGGTGTCTGGGGGGTGGGGGTGCAGGGGGACATGTGTGGGAGCCTGGTGGAGGCTGCCCCTGCACTGCTGGGGGGTGGGGGTGATGGGAGACATGAGTGGGGGCCTGGTGGAGGCTGCCCCTGGTGGCGGGGGGTAGGGGTGGTGGTAGACATGGGTGGGGGCCTGGTGGAGGCTGCCCCTGGTGGCTGGGGGGTTGTCATGATCTCTGCTTCCAAAAGGTCAGGGTTTTCCCAACTCCCTTGGAAGCAGATCCATAACCCAGGTTCCGAGTGCCAACCAGTCCCAATTGGGACCTTTTGGACCCAGTCCTGGCGCCAGTGTTACCAGGCTCATAAATATGCCCAGTCCCAGCGCTGGAAGCGCCGGGCTCATAATGCTTGGGTGGACTTACCTGCAGCAGACCATGCTGCTTACTTGCCTGCCAGTTGAGCCTCTGATCCTCTTCTGTTTGGAACTACTTTTCCTGTTGGGTGGGGCTGGAGCCACTCCCTAGATTTAGAACACTGGAACTCTTCTGGAAGGCAGGAACTCTTTTCTTACCAGGAACTCTTTTCTTACTTAGGCGTGGCTGTGGAAGGAGACACCTAAGCACTACAGGAGGCTATTTAAACCACACCCGGTGGATGAATCTTGCTTTGCGTTATTCTGCACCCTCTGCAGCAGGACGCTCATCGTGTCTTCTGCATCCAGTCCTGGGCCTAGGGAAAAAGGCTTACCATCCTGAATCCAGTCTTCAGCAACACCTATAAAGACAAGAAAGAACAGGTTAGCATTCCGGCATCTGAAAGGCAAAGGCTTACCTACTCTTCGTGCGCTCCGGAGGTCTTCACACTGCATTCCGGCATCTGAAAGACAAAAGCTTACCAACTCTTCGCACGCTCCGGAGGCCTTCGGCGCTGTATCCGCATCTGAAAGACAAAACAAGGTGCGTTTAAAGACATTGGGGAACTTTAATACTCACGTGCCATTACTCCTTTCCACATCTAATCCAGTGGGTATTCCGGCACCCTGCAGCCACTCCGAACTTGTACCTGCAAAATAAAAAGACAGTTAGAGCGCATCGTGAAGCAGGCAACAAGCGCTTACTCACGTGCTTCCAGGCGCTTCTATTCATCACACGGGCTCCATCTTCAACTCACTTCAGCCCGTCATCCGCCATCGCCGGAACCCTGCAAAACAAGAGACATCATTACTAAAGACTTTAAAAAGACATTTGAATGACTCGAAACTTACCGTTCGTGCAGTAAACGACGGACAGCAGTCCTCTGAAGTCAAGAGGCCTGCGCTACCTATCCAGTGAAGAAACTGGCTACAGCACCCTGCCCCGAGGCAGATGGAGAGCTCGGCATTCACTTACCTAAGGTGAGAGCGTTAACCTTTGGGGGTCTACAGGAGAGGAGAAGAGGAAAGAGATAGGGACACCCCAATAACCCCAGTTCATTAACCCCATATTTTCTATCTGCAGACATCTTACTCTACACGTCAGGCATACAGTGCACAGAGGTCCAGCCCAAAGAGCCAACCGGGTGCTACACATCACCTTTGAAGAAACGGTAGTCGCCCAGCCAAGACCGGCGCCTCTGCGAGAATCAGGTGAGCGTTACAGAACGCAAAGCCTACCGCAAAACTCTCGCCCAGGCGCTATGGAAACCTCGGATACTGACCCCCTAGCCCGGTTACTTGGGGAACTAAGGGCAGAAGTGCATGCAACTCATCAGGAAACGAATGCTCTAAGAAGGGAACTAATTATTTCCAAGGAGAGAACAGACAATCTTGCTAGACAAGTGCTACAGTCACAAGCCGGACAGACCCCGTTACCCGCATCAGGGGCAAATCTTCCTTCAACATCCTCTATGAATCCAGTGCAGATCAACCTACCTGGGAATGTACCTCTGGCTCCGCCCGAGCGATTTTCTGGTGACCCAAAGAGGTTTGCAGTATTTATCAATCAGTGCCGGTTGCACTTCTTATGCCGGCCAGCAGCCTTTCCAACTGATCAAGCTAAAGTAGCTTTTGTACTTTCGTACCTTAGTGGCAATGCGGCAGACTGGACGATCCCTCTAGTTCATCAAGATGATCCGGTTCTCCATGATTTTCAAGCCTTTCAGCTTAGTATGGAAAAACTGTTTGCAAGACATTCACAGGGGCAGGCCTTGGACAATGAGCTTCTTTCGTTGCGACAGGGTAATCAAGACCTTTTGGCTTATATTGCATCTTTCAATAGACTAATAGTGGAAACTCAATGGCCTGAGGACAAAAGGATTACGCTGTTTTATAGAGGTCTACGTGGAGAGCTCAAAGACGTTTTAGCCCAAGTAGTGAATCCCCCACAAGACTGTTCGGATTACATAGACTTGGCCGTTCAAATAGATCACAGGCTGCAGAACAGGAAGGCCGATCGTTCCAAGTTTGATGCTCGAGTATTTTCCAAACCGCCAACTCCTTCCAAAGGAGTAGACTCCGGGGAACCCATGCAAATAGGGGGTCTGAAAGGTCCTCTAACACAACGGGAGCGGGAAAGGAGGAAACAGTTGCAATTATGCCTATATTGCGGAAACTCAGGGCACTTTCTTCGAGACTGTCCGGTGAAACCTGCCAAGAAGGCAGTAGGAGCTGCAGTTACCAAAGTTACAAACTCTGAGCAGGGAAACGACCTTGCCCGACAAGAATAGAGGTCCTCTTGCCGAGCGTAAAAACCAGTTCCGTGACCTCGCATTTCGTGATACCTATGGTCCTCATTAGCCCTGATAATCCGGATCGATTACATGCAATTGAAGCTTACGTCGACAGCGGTGCCATCGGCAATTATGTGGATCATGAAATGGTTTTGAGGATGAATCTAACTCTTTGTCCCAAGGCTGTAAAGGACGTCATTACTACGGTGGATGGTACGGAGATAGCCTCCGGGCCAGTAACGCATACCACTCAAGAAGTGACGCTAGTAAGTCAAGATGGACACCATGAGAAGATCGTGTTCGATGTGATCAAGGCCCCTCAGTTTTAGATTATTCTAGGAATACCTTGGTTAGAGAAACACAATCCTCTGATCGATTGGCGAGCAAGAACGGTCCAGTTTCCAGAATGTGTCTCTACTTGTCACCCTCCACCTGGTGTTGCACTGGCCGCAATTTCTTCAGAGACTCCCCAGTTACCTCCCGAATACCTAGAATACCAAGATGTTTTCCGGAAGGATCAGGCTAACTCTCTACCTCCTCATAGGTCTTATGACTGCCAGATAGACCTGATACCTGGATCTACTCCTCCTTGTAGTAGAATTTATGCCCTCACCGAGCCTGAGAACCTTCACCTTCGACAATACCTGGATCAATACCTGGCAAATGGGTTTATTCGTCCTTCCAAGTCCCCTGCTTCTTCAGCTTTGTTCTTCGTTCCAAAAAAGGAAGGAGACCTTAGAACTTGTATCGATTATCGCTCCCTGAACCAGATCACCGTTAAGAATAGATATCCGTTACCTTTGATCCCTGAACTCCTGGACCAAGTCAGAAAAGCATGCATATATACAAAGCTGGATCTTAGAGGAGCTTACCACTTGGTACGAGTAAAAGATGGCGATGAATGGAAGACGGCCTTCCGCACCAAGTATGGGCTATTTGAATATCAGGTCATGCCCTTCGGACTTTGCAATGCCCCGGCCGCCTTTCAATATTTTATGAACGATGTCCTCAGAGAGCTCATAGATGTATGTGTTGTTGTTTACATTGACAACATCCTCGTTTATTCTTCATCGGAATCTGAACATCGGAAACACGTGAAAATGGTCCTCGAAAGATTGCGTCAACACAAACTTTTCGCTAAGTTGGAAAAATGTGTTTTCAACGTGACTGAAGTTGAATTCTTGGGATTCATATTATCACCTGGCGGAGTGCGTATGGATTCAAAGAAGGTCGATGCAGTTCTCAAATGGCCATCACCATCCTCCGTAAAAGGTGTGCAAAGCATGTTAGGCTTCGCTAACTTTTACCGCAGGTTTATCCCCGAGTTCTCTCGAATAGTCCAGCCCATCACTGCCTTGTTAAAGAAAAACAAACGTTTTGAATGGTCTACCGAGGCAGAACAAGCTTTCCAGGATTTGAAGACTAAATTTATCTCTGCACCAATCTTAAAACACCCTCGACCCGAACTCCCCTACATCGTGGAAACTGATGCTTCAAGCCTTGCCATGGGGGCAGTTCTATCACAAAAGGACCCGGTAACCAATCAGTTGCATCCCGTGGCATTTTGGTCCCGCAAATTCTCGCCTCCTGAAGTCAATTACACGATTACTGACAAAGAACTTCTGGCTATCAAGTCTGCCTTTAAGGCTTGGCGGCATTATCTGCTGGGGGCCCGACACACCGTTACTGTGATTACGGATCACCGAAACCTGCAATATTTGAAGACCGCAAAAGCCCAATCCTCTAGACAACTCCGTTGGGCATTATTCTTTGCCGAGTTTGACTTCATAATTACCTATCGACCTGGTACAAAGAACGGTAAAGCCGATGCCCTTTCTCGGATGGGAGTGGAAGAACACTTGATCAACCCTAAACCTGTACCAATCATTCCCGAACAAAGAATTCTGGGTGTAATCGCCACAGAATCCATAGAGGAAGTTAAGGATAAAGCCAGGCAACTTGTAACTCCAGCAGATATACAGAATTGGCATCTGCAGGGAAAGGACTTTGCAGTAAAGGACAACTTATTGTATTTCCAAGAACGATTATACCTACCCAGCACAGATTTACAGAAAAAAGTAATCTCTTGTTATCACGACTCTTTAATGGAAGGTCATCCCGGTATAGCCAAGACCTCAGAAAAGATCAAGCGCTACTTCTGGTGGCCGTCTTGGAAAAAAGATATCAGAGACTTTATAATGTCCTGTGGAGTATGCGCCCAAAACAAGAGTCAAAAAGAAAGACCAGCAGGCCTCTTACGCCCTATTGACATCCCACCTCGCCCTTGGCATACGCTTTCTATGGACTTCATCACCGATCTACCTCCATGCTCCGGATACAATACGATTCTAGTAATCGTGGACTTATTCTCCAAGATGGCGCATTTCATTCCGCTCAAAGGCTTGCCAACAGCAGCAACTCTGGCCCGAGTATTTCTCGAAAACATCGTCCGACTGCACGGTTTTCCTTCGGTTCTAATTTCGGATCGAGGTAGTCAATTTATTTCTCATTTTTGGCGAAGTTGCTGTCGGTCGGCTCAAATTGATGTGAGACTATCGACCAGTCACCACCCTCAAACCGACGGACAAACCGAGAGGACCAATCAAACTCTGGAACAGTATTTACGCTGCATGCTGCAACAAACTGAAAAAACTTGGAAAGATATCCTTTGGATAGCCAAGTATGCCTACAATAACTCTGTCCATTCGGGAACTGGGAAAACCCCGTTTTTTCTTTTGTACGGCAGTCACCCTCGAACCTCGGAGTTGGATCCCCTCCAAGATGTTGAAACACCAGCAGTAGACTACCTGCATTCTACAATCACCCAAGCCTTTAAGGAAGCTGTTTCTCACCTTCAAAGGGCTAAAGAACAATACAAGAAAGGAGCAGATCAACATCGGAAGGAAGCCCCTCACTATCAAGTAGGGGATCAAGTCTGGTTATCCACCAAATATCTATCTCTAAAAGGGCCACGCACATTCAACCCAAGATACCTTGGTCCCTATTCCATCACTACCATAGTAAACCCAGTAGCGGTCAAGTTGGACTTGCCCCCGCACATGAAGATACATCCGGTCTTCCACGTCTCTCTATTAAAACCCGTGCAACCTCAAACTCGACTAACCAAATCTCCAAAACCTATCCTAGTGGATGGAGAACTCGAGTTTGAAGTCAAAAGCATTCTGGACTCCAAGATCTCCAAATCTAAACTATTCTACCTAATTGACTTGAAAGGCTACGGCCCCCAAGAGAGATCCTGGGAACCTGCTGAATATGTCCACGCTCCTCGCCTAATCAAAAGATTTCACCGAACATTTCCTGACAAGCCAAAACCCCCGGAGAAGCCCGGTTTGGGAGGGGCCTTGAGGGGGGGTACTTTCATGATCTCTGCTTCCAAAAGGTCAGGGTTTTCCCAACACCCTTGGAAGCAGATCCATAACCCAGGTTCCGAGTGCCAACCAGTCCCAATTGGGACCTTTTGGACCCAGTCCTGGCGCCAGTGGCACCAGGCTCATAAATATGCCCAGTCCCAGCGCTGGAAGCGCCGGGCTCATAATGCTTGGGTGGACTTACCTGCAGCAGACCATGCTGCTTACTTGCCTGCCAGTTGAGCCTCTGATCCTCTTCTGTTTGGAACTACTTTTCCTGTTGGGTGGGGCTGGAGCCACTCCCTAGATTTAGAACACTGGAACTCTTCTGGAAGGCAGGAACTCTTTTCTTACCAGGAACTCTTTTCTTACTTAGGCGTGGCTGTGGAAGTAGACACCTAAGCACTACAGGAGGCTATTTAAACCACACCCGGTGGATGAATCTTGCTTTGCGTTATTCTGCACCCTCTGCAGCAGGACGCTCATCGTGTCTTCTGCATCCAGTCCTGGGCCTAGGGAAAAAGGCTTACCATCCTGAATCCAGTCTTCAGCAACACCTATAAAGACAAGAAAGAACAGGTTAGCATTCCGGCATCTGAAAGGCAAAGGCTTACCTACTCTTCGTGCGCTCCGGAGGTCTTCACACTGCATTCCGGCATCTGAAAGACAAAAGCTTACCAACTCTTCGCACGCTCCGGAGGCCTTCGGCGCTGCATCCGCATCTGAAAGACAAAACAAGGTGCGTTTAAAGACATTGGGGAACTTTAATACTCACGTGCCATTACTCCTTTCCACATCTAATCCAGTGGGTATTCCGGCACCCTGCAGCCACTCCGAACTTGTACCTGCAAAATAAAAAGACAGTTAGAGCGCATCGTGAAGCAGGCAACAAGCGCTTACTCACGTGCTTCCAGGCGCTTCTATTCATCACACGGGCTCCATCTTCAACTCACTTCAGCCCGTCATCCGCCATCGCCGGAACCCTGCAAAACAAGAGACATCATTACTAAAGACTTTAAAAAGACATTTGAATGACTCGAAACTTACCGTTCGTGCAGTAAACGACGGACAGCAGTCCTCTGAAGTCAAGAGGCCTGCGCTACCTATCCAGTGAAGAAACTGGCTACAGCACCCTGCCCCGAGGCAGATGGAGAGCTCGGCATTCACTTACCTAAGGTGAGAGCGTTAACCTTTGGGGGTCTACAGGAGAGGAGAAGAGGAAAGAGATAGGGACACCCCAATAACCCCAGTTCATTAACCCCATATTTTCTATCTGCAGACATCTCACTCTACACGTCAGGCATACAGTGCACAGAGGTCCAGCCCAAAGAGCCAACCGGGTGCTACACATCACCTTAGAAGAAACGGTAGTCGCCCAGCCAAGACCGGCGCCTCTGCGAGAATCAGGTGAGCGTTACAGGGGTGTGGGTGATGGGAGACATGAGTGGGTGCCTGGTGGAGGCTGCCCTGCACTGCTGGGGGGTGGGGGTGATGGGAGACATGAGTGGGGGCCTGGTGCTGGCTGCCCCGGGCGGCCGGGGCGGTGGGGGTGCAGGGGGACATGTGTGGGGGCCTGGTGGAGGCTGCCCCTGCACTGCTGGGGGGTGGGGGTGATGGGAGACATGAGTGGGGCCCTGGTGGAGGCTGCCCCTGGTGGCTAGGGGGTGGGGGTAGTGGTAGACATGGGTGGGGGCCTGGTGGAGGCTGCCCCTGCACTGCTGGGGGGTGGGGGTGATGGGAGACATGAGTGGGGCCCTGGTGGAGGCTGCCCCTGGTGGCTAGGGGGTGGGGGTAGTGGTAGACATGGGTGGGGGCCTGGTGGAGGCTGCCCCTGGTGACTGGGGGGTGGGGGTGCAGGGGGACATGTGTGGGAGCCTGGTGGAGGCTGCCCCTGTACTGCTGGGGGGTGCGGGTGCAGGGAGACATGAGTGGGGGCCTGGTGGAGGCTGCCCCTGGTGGCTGTGGGGTGAGGTGATGGGAGACATGAGTGGGGGCCTGGTGGAGGCTGCCCCTGGTGACTGGGGGTTGGGGGTGCAGGGGGACATGTGTGGGAGCCTGGTGGAGGCTGCCCCTGCACTGCTGGAGGGTGGGGGTGATGGGAGACATGAGTAGGGGCCTGGTGGAGGCTGCCCCTGGTGGCTGGGGGGTGGGGGTTTAGGGGGACATGTGTGGGAGCCTGGTGGAGGCTGCCCCTGCACTGCTGGGGGTGATGGGAGACATGAGTGGGGGCCTGGTGGAGGCTGCCCCTGGTGGCTGGGGGGTAGGGGTGGTGGTAGACATGGGTGGGGCCTGGTGGAGGCTGCCCCTGGTGGCTGGGGGGTGGGGGTGATGGGAGACATGAGTGGGGGCCTGGTGGAGGCTGCCCCTGGTGGCTGGGGGGTAGGGGTGGTGGTAGACATGGGTGGGGGCCTGGTGGAGGCTGCCCCTGGTGGCTGGGGGTGGGGTGATGGGAGACATGAGTGGGGGCCTGGTGGAGGCTCCCCCTGCACTGCTGGTGGGTGGGGGCGATGGGAGACATGAGTGGGGGCCTGGTGGAGGCTGCCCCTGGTGGCTGGGGGATGGGGGTGCAGGGGGACATGTGTGGGAGCCTGGTGGAGGCTGCCCCTGCACTGCTGGGGGTGGGGGTGATGGGAGACATGAGTGGGGGCCTGGTGGAGGCTGCCCCTGGTGGCTGGGGGGTATGGGTGGTTGTAGACATGGGTGGGGCCTGGTGGAGGCTGCCCCTGGTGGCTGGGTGGTGGGGGTGATGGGAGACATGAGTGGGGGCCTGGTGGAGGCTGCCCCTGGTGGCTGGGGGGTATGGGTGGTGGTAGACATGGGTGGGGGCCTGGTGGAGGCTGCCCCTGGTGGCTGGGGGGTGGGGGTGATGGGAGACATGAGTGGGGGCCTGGTGGAGGCTGCCCCTGCACTGCTTGGGGGTGGGGGTGATGGGAGACATGAGTGGGGGCCTAGTGGAGGCTGTCCCTGGTGGCTGGGGGTGCCGGGGGACATGTGTGGTAGCCTGGTGGAGGCTGCCCCTGCACTGCTGCGGGGTGGGGGTGCAGGGAGACATGAGTTGGACATGAGTGGGGGCCTGGTGGAGGCTGCCCCTGCACTGCTGGGGGGTGGGGGTGATGGGAGACATGAGTGGGGGCTTGGTGAAGGCTGCCCCTGCACTGCCGGGGGGTGGGGGTGATGGGAGACATGAGTGGGGGCCTGGTGGAGGCTGCCCCTGGTGGCTGGGGGGTAGGGGTGGTGGTAGACATGGGTGGGGGCCTGGTGGAGGCTGCCCCTGGTGGCTGGGGGGTGGGGGTGATGGGAGACATGAGTGGGGGCCTGGTGTAGGCTGCCCTGCACTGCTGGGGGGTGGTGGTGATGGGAGACATGAGTGGGGGCCTGTTGAAGGCTGCCCCTGGTGGCTGGCTGGTGGGGTGCAGGGGGACATGTGTGGGGGCCTGGTGGAGGCTGCCCCTGCACTGCTGGGGGGTGGGGGTGATGGGAGACATGAGTGGGGGCCTGGTGGAGGCTGCCCCTGGTGGCTAGGGGGTGGGGGTAGTGGTAGACATGGGTGGGGGCCTGGTGGAGGCTGCCCCTGCACTGCTGGGGGGTGGGGGTGATGGGAGACATGAGTGGGGGCCTGGTGGAGGCTGCCCCTGGTGGCTGGGGGGTGGGGGTGCAGGGGGACATGTGTGGGAGCCTGGTGGAGGCTGCCCCTGTACTGCTGGGGGGTGGGAGTGCAGGGAGACATGAGTGGGGGCCTGGTGGAGGCTGCCCCTGGTGGCTGGGGGGTGGGGGTGCAGGGGGACATGTGTGGGAGCCTGGTGGAGGCTGCCCCTGCACTGCTGGGGGGTGGGGGTGATGGGAGACATGTGTTGGTGATCAGTAGTGCAAGGTTACATGTGGGTTGGCTGGTGGGCATGGCCATGGTGGATGGGTTGCCTGTGGGACATGAGCAGGGGTGCAGGGTAGTACCCTGTGGTGTGGGCTGCCTGCAGGGGCCGTGGAGGGTGTAGAGGGAACACCTGGGAGGACCCACATGGCCAAATCACGTGTAGCATTCCCCGACACCACCGAAATACACGTACCCTGCTGAAATTGCGTGTGAATCTTCCCGCACACCTCGGAATACACTTACCCGGCCAATCGCGTGTGGAACTTCCCGCGCACCCCGAAGTACACGTACCCAGGCCTATCGCGTGTGGAACTTCCCGCGCACCCCGAAGTACACCTACCCAGGCCAATCGCGTGTGGAACTTCCCGCGCACCTGTAGTACACGTACCCAGGCTAATCGCGTGTGGAACTTCCCGCGCACCACAAAGTACACGTACCCAGGCCAATCGCGTGTGGAACTTCCCGCGCACCCAGGAACACGCGCACACGCTATTTTTCACACAGCGGGTGTCCGTGTTTGTCAGTGCCCCTTTGCACCTCATTTGTCCTAGAGGGCCACTGTATGGCCCATTCATCATGGCTGTATATGTGTGCTTTTTGTTAGCGCACATTTTGGCGCACATTTTTTTCAGTCGCAGGGGCGCTACCGCCAGCTTTCTTGTGGTGTACTTGTTTGGCCCTGTGCGCGTCTTTGACCGTGCGCTGGTTTGCCCTATTCGATTCCATGAATACGGGTTGTAGGCGAGCGTGTGGGCGTTCCGCGCACTTGCCTCCTGTACTTCCCCTGTGACGCCCATATTTTCACGCTTTGTTCCCCATTCCAAGTGTTACGCCCTGTGTTCCGCCTACTTTTGTGATGTTCGCTGCGCTATGTGCGATTTCGCAGTGGCCGTGGCGCACGCTGTTGGATGACCTGTGCGCCGGCGTGCGCGGCGCACATTTTTAGCGCACATCCAATGTTTTTCGCACGCACAGACTTCCATGAATCGATGTGCGCTGGTTTCCCTGCGATTTTCGCACTTGCACTGCGATTTTCGCACTTTTACTGCGATTCGCACGTTTTGGGACCTCTGCGCGAGAATTTTCGGCGCACATTATTTCCATGAATCGACCCCTTAGTGTCCTGTGATTTCAATTGACTTTTCTCTTTGTTTTTTCTTAAGATATCACCTCTGGTTTGTTTAGCACATTGGTTGAATGTGCTATTGATTGTTGACTTCTTATAGCCTCTTGTTACAAAGTTAGCCGCTGTTCTGTTTGCATTTTCTTCAAATGTTTTACTCTCACTGCAATTCCTTTTCATTCGCAGAAATTCACCGTATGGTATCCTGTTTTTTAGGCATCTTGGATGTGCACTATACGCATGGAGTAATGAGTTGCTAGGAATCAGCCAAGGCACACAAGAGGAAGAACAGACGCGGGAGCAGAGGCCAACCCAAAAAAAAGAGGACAGTCAGAAACCCGGCCGATATGCTCTGGCAAGGCCAAAAAACAGAAACAATAATGGCAACCCAAAACTCACTAGTCATTAACTTATCAGAGAAGACACTAACTGATGTAGAAATCAAAGTCTTGGCAAAGGGACTGTCATTCTGTCCAACATCTAACTTCGACTATGCACAATGCAGAGTGGACGTGCACTTATTCATCAGAAAAATCAGATTGGCCAAATTCTTTGCCAACACAAATTATACTGAAAGATCCAGTACTATGGGAATTGAAGTACCGTTCGAACTATACATCAAAGATATACCTGCATTATGCACATTAACATCACTACAGGAAGAGAATGAACTTGTTGCAAGACCGGTTTTGCATGAGTTGGAATGGAATACTAACATACCGGAGGATCTACCCACTAACATGCCGGCACCTAGTCATTTAAGAAAAACATCGAAATGTATTCCTCCAAACAACAACATCGCATATATAGACCATTTCGAGGACTTAATCATAGATGATTTAAAAAAATTGGCCTCCGCTAATTACAAATTGAACCATAATGTAACCTTAGGAGAACGGGCAGCAATAAAAAACTTGAAACAAGACAAATCAATTGTCATTCGCTCGTCCGATAAGGGAGGAAATATTGTAATCTTAAATTCAAGTGATTACAAACGGGAGGCCATGCGTCAACTTAAACAAGTCAACAACTATGAAAAGCTACCTGCAGATCCATACAAAATGTATAAAATAGAGTATGACTTGAAACTGTCAAATTGGCAAACAATGGGCTTACTAACCCCACAAGAAATAACATTCTTATCAAAAGATTTTCCTATTTTACCAATTATACACTTTATTCCGAAAATCCACAAGTGTATGAGAAAACCACCGGGCAGACCGATAGTCGCATCAATTGACTCCCTGCTTGAAAACACATCCAAATATCTGGATCATTTTCTTTTTCTGTTTGTCCAAATCGTGCCCTCCTATATCAAGGATACGTCAGATTTTCTCCAGCAGATTGACCAAATACCATGAAAGCCAGGACACTTGCTCATAACCTTAGATGTTGTTTCATTGTACACTTGTATTGAACATAAAGAAGGCATGGAAGCTGCCAGAAGATACTTATCCACCAGATCTTTAAGTTTCAGGGATCACTCCCAGATGTTACTGGACATGCTCCATTATTGTCTCACACATAATGCCTTTATGTTTGATGGGCAACATTATAAGCAGCTATGCGGTACTGCTATGGGTACTGCAGTAGCACCGAAATATGCAAACCTTTTTATGGGAAACTGGGAGGCAAATTTGCTGGCTGATGAAACGATGCATCTACATACCAACAAGGTGGCCCTATGGCGTCGCTACATCGACGATTTGTTCATAATATGGGAGGGCAGTGAAACAGAATGGATGTGTTTTTTCAATACCTTGAATGCACAGGACAGCAATCTCAAATTCACTGAAGCTCACAATTCAACAGAAGTGGTATTTCTGGACATCAAAATCAAGATCAAAGATGGAGTGATTACTACGGAAACATACCAAAAACCAACAAGTACCATCTCATTACTCCATGTGGATAGTGTACATCCAAGATGCCTAAAAAACAGAAACCTATACAGTGAATTTCTGCGAATGAAAAGGAGAGTAAAACATTTGAAGAAAATGCAATCAGAACAGCGGCTAACTTTGTAGCAAGAGGCTATAAGAAATCAACAATCAATAGCGCATTCAACCAATGTGCTAAACAAACCAGAGGTGATATCTTAAGAAAAAACAAAGAGAAAAGTCAATTGAAATCACAGGACACTAAATCTGATAATATAAGGTTTATCACAACGTATAACAACGGGGCCAGAGAAATCCAGAAAATTATGGGCAAACATTGGTCACTATTACAGAGAGATCTGGACATTAAAAAATTCATTCAGCCAAATGCAAGTGTGACATTCAGAAAAGCCAAGTCACTACAATCAGAACTGTCTCCAAGTCTCTTTGTAACCCCTGTACAATCTACAACACAGTGGTTAGCAAGCAACCAAATGGGGTTCTACAAATGTACCAAGTGCAAAGCTTGCAAACATTGGATTTCTCTTAAACATTATGTACATCCTCGGACACAGAGAAATGTAACAATAACTAAACACATTACCTGTTCAACATCTTACGTTGTGTACGTAATTACATGTGACTGTAACCTCTGGTACATCAGAAGCACAAAGTTGGAAGTTAAACTCTGCGTGCTGCAACACCTCCGAGCCATTAAAAACAAAGATCCATCCTATCCTCTCGCAAAACATTTTGAAGAAAAGCACAATGGTGATATATCTTCCTTAAAATATTTTGGAATAGACAAAATACCCCCACATCCGAGAGGTGGCAATCGGGAAAGAAAAGTGTGATAAACTGAAAGCAAATACATTGTTGATTACCACACCAAGAACCCGGGAGGCCACAATAAAGACGAAGAACTTTATACTTTTGTGGGAGAATAGAACAATCTAGGAATAAGATGCGTTTACAAATGTCTTCCCATACTTGTCAATATGTATTCATAATATCCTTTCTTGAATTAGATATTTGGTTTTAAACAAGTATTAATCTTTGTATATAACTTTGCAATACATACATTTTTAACTTTTAAGGAGCTTTCCTAAAAACACTGTACTGCATGCAGTAATCACAGGTCTCTATTTTTACGTTTATCAGTCCATGCCTCAGATACCTTTGCATTTTTCTATTGCGCAGATCCTGGAAATGTGACGAACAAAAAATTAAGTAAAGAAAGCACTTTTAAAGAACACAATCATTGAATCCTTAGAATTGAATAGTTACATAATGAGATTGATCAAATGTTTTGAACACCAGTTCTGAAATGTAAACATGAAATTTCATCAAATTCATGGAGTTTTGCCATTAATGGCTTTTAGAGGAATTTATCAGTGAATGTCATATACTAATTGTATGCCACATAAACTGTAAGCACTATGCACTTTATTGAGGTAAATACGGTTAATAGCATTTTCTCTTATACAAAGACTACTGAGAAGCCAGGCTAACATGTTAGTCCAACCAATTCAACATCATTTTCAATCTCTATATTATATATATGTATACCATTGAAGGAGAACAATTAACAACTGTGCAACATATTGTAAAATAATAACATTGCTTCTAATTTCTAGCACCTTGCACCTTGAGCACGATGCACTTTATGGTCATAATAAAGCACTATGCACCTTATGGTCAACATAATTTACCAGCAAATAACAACGGAGGGACATGGACAAAGCATGGCCAAATTGCTAAAACAATATGAACACTAAGCATTTTATGCAGATATTGGATACTCCAATAACGTCAAGGCATTCCACATGCAGGAATGGTTGATAATAAATTGTCATTAAGGGTCATAATCCTAAACATATAAAATTTCAAAAAGATGTGGTGTTCCAAGAATATTTCATGCTTTTGTGGATTCAAACAAAGATTATTTATATTTTTCATATTTTTCATTTTAACATCAGTCACGTTGGGTTTTTCAAAGAAATAAAATACCTAAGTCGATGGAATCATGTAAGCACAAAGTGTGCGAAAAAGTTGATAATGCATGTTGTAAAAAAGCATTTCCAATATGGCACCCATGTAAACCAGGTTTAGCGCAAATACATTTTCTACATGAAAGTGAAGAGGGACTATAACATAAGAGAAATGTTAAAAAGGGATACCGGTCTTTTATGTTTACAATCCGAAGAAGCCCGGAAGGGTGAAACGCATAATTGTTTGTTCTCTCCTGAAACTGCTTGTCCACCGTGTTTTCTTGCAAAATAAAGGACGTGTGATGGAGATCCTTCTTTGCATCTGGTGCATTTTTACTTGGGAGAAGAGTGCCGCCTAAAAAGCTTTTAAATGGGGGTGGGTGCTGAGGGGTTAAAACAGGTGGGGACGTGTTTGGGGGGTTAAAAACATGGGTAAACGGGGGGTTGGGGAGTGAGACCCACCAATTAAAAAGAAATTCAGTACTTTTTCAGTAACTATGTTTCAGTAATAAAATACCTTGAATAAAAATGTTTTTGCTAAAATCACAGTAAACCCATTTGAACCTGCTCAACCACCGTTTTCTGCTTGGGAACACACAACCCGCCATGCCCGAACTGAGCGTGATCCATTTGCATCACTGCTCAAAGCCGTGTTCAATGCTGTCGACCCACCGAAGACACGTAAGGAGGTACTATCAACCAATAACTAAACCCTCTGTCCATTTGGGGCCTGGTGACTGGTTAGGCTGCTTTTGCACCTTTTGTCATCCAAACGCATATCCTGTTTGTCGTCAATAATTTGCCTATCACCCATGTATTCATGGAAAGATTGCTACATTTTTCTATCTGTTGCATTTCTCTGATCTTTCCACACAGGCATGTTTTGTACATAGTTTTCTAGATAGTTCTATTACAGATGGTATGTTTGATCAAAGTTGATTTATTTTTATAGAATCTGGACTGGACTTTATTTTCGACTGTACTGCTGTGTTGTCTGAGTCATTACTGGATTACATTCACACCCCTACTAAGAGCACAGCCTTCCCTCAGCCAGCATAACCACAAAGGGTGAAGGAGGAATATCGCTTAACTCTGCCTATTTTAGCCTTATGATTATGTTATGTTGGATCTTGAAATGACTTCTGCCTCAGGAAGAGGAGTTGGGGTGTGCAGCCCTTATGAACCGCCTGCTGACAGTTAGGACTGATGTCATTATTCAGTTAAGATCTTAGTTTCAAAACCATAGAACAGTACTTCAAGAGCTTTAGAGAAACCAACCAAAAAGGGGGGGGGGGTCAATCCTTTGAGGTGTTTACACATCAGTCTCTGAAATATCTGAGTGTTTGGCACATTTGAGGGCATGTTTAATTTGATTGTATGTGAGAGTATCCTTAAATAATGTAAAATGGAGTTAGACAGCATTTAGTCAACAAGAATATGACAGCCCCTTGGGAGCTTTCAAAGGCAGCCAACAGGTGTTTGGCTACTTGCTTCGAGAAAAAGGCAGTGCCAGTCCATCTAAACGAGATGATATGGGGATGGAGAAAATTCAATCCATGTAGGGTAGGAACAAGGGTTTGCACTCTCCTGCTAAGAAAGGGCTCCCAAAACCTGAGTGGAAATTCCTGTCACCTGCATCTTCCACTCCTAGAAAAAGGAAGAATGATGGCACCCCTAACAATGGGGCACCCACATTCACAGCGCCAAAGGGTGTTCTTACATGTGGAGAGCGGAGAAGTAGGATAGATCCAAGTCAGCAAAAGTTAGGTCTAGACTCATGGAAGAAGAGGGAGAAGAGTTTGGAAATGTGGGCATCTTAGATGATGAATTCCCACTAGGCTAGCGCCTAGCCGAATGTACCCCAGTATCACTGAGCAGGAGAGGTATGGGTCTCCCACAGTGCCCCTGTTTCCTGCATATACAGCAATCTTCTTGGAACATATATTCAAAAGTGGGAACAGGGCTCCACCACTTTGTCATACTGCTGTGACTATCACAGCTGTCCGATGACAGTGGGTGCGCACGATTGGCTATAGTACCAATAAGGATAACCTGTCCTGAAGAAAGCATTCCCTAAAATAGAGAGATGTTGAATTGACGAGGAAGGGGGATCTAGTTACACCCTTACGATAGCTCGAAGACAGCATTTACACAAGCTGTCTCGCCTAGTAGACTATGTATACGTGTTTGGAATTTAGGTGACTTTGGGCCTCATTACAACAGTGACGACCACGGTATGAACGGTGCCCTAAGGCACTGATACCGTTCATACCGGGCTGCCACATTACGAGTTCTGCTTACGGGTTCCTGACAGACCGCCAGGTCTTACCTGGCGGGCTGTGCGGCACCCGCAAGCAGAACTTGTGATTGCACTGCACCGTTATCAACGATGCCGGTGTAACCTTGCTCCCCATCCCCATTCTTCCCCATAGGGCAGAATGGGGATTGGGAGCCCGGCATTACCACCTCCCGCGAATGGGCAATTAGCGGTCCACTCACCTCGTAATGGGCCAGTTATTGCCCAATCATGGGAGGCGGTGCCGGTAGTGAGCATGGCAGTAGCCGTGCCTGCCATACAGGCACGGCTCCCGCCATGCTCGTAATGAGGCCCTTTATATTGTCTACCTACACCTATGGTTGGCATAGGCATATGTCTTTTCTTATTATATATAATTTCTCTGAGTATTGTGGTGGATATTAGCACTTTACTGCACGTTGCAGTCTAAGAGGTCCATCTGTGTATGTATGATTATTGTGATGTTGTTTGAAATTCTTTTTGTGTGAATAACGTAGTGCTTATAAAATATAAGCCATCTATGAGGGTTCTTCAAAAGAAAAATAATGTTTGAATACAAATAATCTTGGTATTCAAATGACATCCTCATTCTACTTTGTATTTGATCTCCATTAGCCCCTTCAATGAGGTATTAGGGGCTTTCCTACCCGTTAGTTTCTGTTGTGCTCCTACCGGGAGGTGCTGTAAAATGGTGTTGGGTTCAATCCCTTTGACCTCATGTTTGGCCATCCCATTAGGGGTCCACTAAGTCTGGTTGGGGAAGGATGGGAGGGCAGTGACTGAGCTCCTTCCCATGATATAGAGGACTATATGCATGTCCTTAGATCCCAAATGACCAAGTACAGAGAGCAGAGTGCCAATAACCTGAATGCCAGCCAGGAGATCATGAAGCACTGGTATGACCAGAAAGCTAACATGGATGAACACATGCCATGCCACATGGTCTCGATCATGGGTCCAGTCAAGCTTAGAGCCTTGCATGACACGTGGACCAGGCAATATTTGGTGGTGGAAACACATCTGTGCAGTTAACTACCTCATTGACACCAAGGCCCCAAGGCAGATGCATTGGGTCTTCAATCTCAACTGCCTAAAACCACTTTACATACGGCATGACATAGTGATTGCTTTGGTAACTGTTTACGAGACTGAGGAGACTGATCCTTCCCAGAATTGTGACACACTAAACCCAAAGACCGGAATCTAGAGGGAGTTCAGATCTTCCCAAACCTCACAGAACACAGCGGCTGGATCAGTTTGCAGGACTGTTCTCGAAGACTCCTGGGAAGATTGATTGGTGTGTCCATACTATTGACAAGGGAGACAGCAGGCTTGTGAAAAGGTAGCGTTCACTGGATGTCTGACAAGGTCAAGGACATCATCAATGAGGAAGTCTCTAAGAGGGGCTTATCACGGGATCCGCAGCCATTGGGCTAGTCCAGTAGTATTGGCCCATAGAAATTCCTGTAATGAGAACATCGATGTCTCCTTTTTTTGTGAAGTACAAGGGGCTCAACTCTGTCACCAAGACAGATGCACACCCAATCCCTAGGGCAGATGAATGGATTGCAATGTTTTTTGATGCCATGTTCATGAGTACCTTTGACCTCAGGTCAGTCTGACTTATTAAGCAAGAGCGATATCTGCATTCTACACTCCTGAAGGTCATTACCAGTTCATGGTCATGCCTTTTGGACTAAAGAATGCCACTGCTTCCTTCCAGAGGAGAATGAACCAGGTGTTGTCAGGACTGGAAGACTTTAGCATTGCTTACCTAGATGACCTTGCTGTATTCAGCCACATTTGGAAAGACAATCTTTCTCATCTGGAACTGGTGCTTCAAGCCAAGCAAAAGGTTGAATTGACTGTCAAGTCTTCCATGTGCCATTTAGCGAAGGGTACTGTGACTTACTTAGGAGACCAAGTGGGTGATGGTAAGAAACAGCTTCATCAGGCTAACGTTGAGGCAGTGATGGATGGAGATATTCCCTCCACCCAGCCCCAAATGAGAGCCTTTCTAGGACTAACTGGTTAAGACTGGACTTTCTTTATGGGGTATGGAATTCTTGCCCCCCCCATAAATGATGTGACATCAATGAAACTGCTGAAGAACGTCACCTGGCCCGAGCTTGATGGATGGCCTGTGCCATGCCCCAGTTGTAAATATCCCGGATTTTGGGTAAGAGTTTATCATTCAGTCAGAAGCCTGTGAATTTGGTATTAGTGCAGTGCTAGAGTAAATTAATTCTGAAGGGGTAGAACAAATGTGTGCGTACCGGAGTAGGCACAGACGAGAGTGTAACTAGGCCACCATTGAAAAGGAGGCATTTTTGTGGTGTGGTTGGTAAACGGGCGAAAGCCCTATATTTGTCGGTCTCAATTCACTATCCAGACACACCAAAGACTTCTAGGTGGCTTATAGCAATGCAGGCTGAGAATCCCAAGTTACTGTATTGGGGCATATCCAAACATGGATTGGACATGGATATCCAACACACACCTGTGTCACAGAACTCTAATACAGATGCAGATGGCCTCAGTCAGTACTTTCGCCAGAAGGATGAGCCAGACCCTTAGAAGGTGAGTCTCAAACATAGTGGGTGGGGGTGTGTGTCAAGAATTGCCTTGCAAGGGTGCAAAACCCTGGATTATTTTGACTTGTGTTAATTAATACAGGGATGCAGTTAATTCCCTATACAAATGGGTGATTTACAATCAGAATCCCCTTTCATAATATCCATGCCAAAAGCATTGGGTATATCTGGGTCCGGCTGAATCAATATCCTGATTTGCAGCACCTGCTGTACCAGTGGGACAGAGCAGGTTCAGAAGTCACAGTTGCCCATTACACAGCTGCAGGGACAAAAAAGTCTCTGCAGCGCAGGGTCTGCATTTAAGATATGCCCGCTATTCCAAAACTATGATGATCTTAACCAGACCATGATAGTGGCAGGATAAACTCTAAAACAAATGTATGCCTGGTGAATATGACACTGCCTATGATCATGGCAACCACATCCAATTAGATATCACACATGTGTCATCTCCTGTGAGTCAGCTCTGCTGTGAAGGTCATGTGTATTCTAGCCAGACAGGTTGAGCATGACAAATGACAGAACAGGAACCTGAATGAGTATGTCTCTTCTTTTTTTTGTGAGGGTAGGTAACGCTCTCTGCCAGAAACAGCCACCCCACAGACAGTTGCCCTGGTATTAAAACCCACACAAGGGTGCTGCATTTCTAAAGGCCATTGATCCTTTTGAGACGGGAAGGGTGTGGGCTAGAGAAGTCAGGAGGGCTCTGTAAAGTGGAAGGAGACTTTCACCATCATGCTTCACTCTTTCCTTCCTGTCATCCCCACCTCCTTTAGAGCAGTTCTTTGTGTGTGAGGTCAGATAGGCAACGTCCACTTCTTTCAAGTACAGCGATTGGACCATTAAGGGAGGCTAGCTTCTTTAATCCAATTACCTGCAGACTTTTACTTTTAAAGGAAGGGGTCTACCGCCACGTCTTTAATTCAATCTGGAACAACATCGGAAACAAAATATCTGGAGCTCTTTTGGGTGAATTGGATTTTCCAAAACCTTCAAATATGCAGGTGAAGAATCAGTCCAAGGCAGAAGAGAACTCTGCCCCCTACCCACAACCAGGGTACATTGTGGGTGACATTTGCTGTGGACAAGGACATGCCATTCTATGCCAGGATCTCACAGGTCTGGCAGAGCAGAACCTGAAAGGACTAACTTTGCCTTCTACCACTTGAATTGGATCTCACAGCATCAGGAGGACCTGAACTGCTAATGCTCCCTGTTCTGCCATCTTGAAACTGGTTGGACGGCCATTGAAGCAAATTTTATTCCATCAATGGCGAGTGATCCGACTCCTCAGAATCAATGAACAATTGCTTACACATAGAGCCTGCTCGATGCTGCATCATGCCCTTGCTGAGCATGTCACCTGCTAAGCTCAAATCAATTGCTTGAACAGCTGGACAGGCACTTTCCGACTCAGGCCAGGGTTGCACCATGACTCAACCTGACTGGAGTGTTACTCGACCCTTCTCGATGGGAAAAGCATGACTGGACTCAGCCCAACATCAAAGAGATCATGGTGAGCACCTCAACCTGCATCACCAAAAGCCACCTCAAGCCTGACATAGCTACCCTATTTGAACTTGCTCGACAACTGCTTGCTGCTTGGGCCTACTCGATCACTCATACTGGAACTGAACTTGGTCCGCTTCCATCACTGCTCAAAGCTTGGTTCAATGCCGTTGACCCGCAAAAAGATACTGTCAACCAATAGCTGCCCACTTGATCCATTTGCACCCTAAAGAATGCTTAGGTCACTTTTGCACCTTTTTCACCCAAAGACGCATCCTTTTTCAGGTAAATAATTTGCCTATCGTCCCTATAGTCATGCTCGAAGGGTAACATTTTTCTATCTGTTGCATATTTGCTGTTCTTTCCACAAGAGTGTGTTTTGCACATTGTTTTGTAGCACGTTCTAATGTGTTTGATTAAAGTATAGATATTGTTGTAGAACCTTGATTTGATAGTCCTGTTATTTTGCACGGAATTGCTATGTTGTTTGGGTCACTAATGGCTCATATTAACACCCCTCTTAAGAGCATACCCTTCCCTCGGCCCACGTTACGACAAAAGGCAAAGGAGGTATAAACTGTGCATCTTTTACCTTTATGATTGTGTTGGCCCTTGGTTCATAGAAGTGCGCGGACTGAGTGGCCATTTTCTCCCCTACTCATCCTTGTACAGAACAGAATCCATTTCCTCACAAGGCAGCGTCACTTTAGTTAATCACAGTCATTAGAGCCTAGCAATTCCCTTCTTAATAAAGTCCAAGACAGATTTTATTATTCTCAGATCAGAGAAGCTTTGGTTGGGGCAATGTTCATCAACAAATTCATTAGCCTGACAACTTGTTTTGTGGAGCGTATCACATAATAGCATCGCGTGCACCCAGGCCAGAATCAATGAGCGGCGCCCCACATCATCAAAGATTCAGTAACTGGTCCACCGTTTGTACCTGGCAGTTTGCATGGGGCTTCTCCTTTGAGCCAAAGATATATGTTGATAAACCCAGGCCCTGTTGAAGGAGTAAAGAGATTTGACGCGGAAAACTATATACATTGACTAATGCCTTTATTTATGATATATAAAGATGCATTGTCAAAAGGGCTTATTTATTTAGGCATCAAACACAGCGATGTGTGTGTCACTTTAGAAAAAAAAAAAACAGTATTCTCCAGTGCAGATGTTCCACCCTGTTCTCAAATAGATGCCTGAGCACAATAAAGAGACGCACAAATAGGAATTAGTCATTTCCTAATTAGCTGAAACATTCATGAAATCCTGCAAATGAGCATGATACATCTCTTTCTGTCAAGCTTAGCATATAAAATCAAACTGAATTGCACACTGTGGAATGTTAAATATAATCAGTATTTTTTTCTACAAAATACAATTAAGGCATTACCATGATTGTCTTCGTTTTTCACTTTTCTTATTTGAGAAAGATTTGCCCAAGTCGATACGGAACTATAAATATCTAGAACATGAAAAAGAGGTGGGATGGATTCAGCCGCACGAAAAACCATGAAAGAATGTCACTGTCATTCAATTCACGCTTCAAGGATTAGCGAGAATGGGGGCACAGTTGGCATTCTGCTAAATGCTGAGGCACGCTTTGGAAGTACTTCCACTGGCTGGAATACTTTCATTTTCATTATATTTGGACAAACAAAACGTTTTCCAAAACATTAGGAGGCCGATTCATGGAATTAATGTGCGCTGAAAATTCCTGTGCAAGCGTGCGAAAGCGTGTGAATCGCAGCGCAAGTGCAAAAATCACAGCGAAACCCATGCACAGCGATTCATGGAAGTCCGTACGCGTGTAAATCCATGGATGTGCGCTAAAATCCTGCATGGTGCACGCTGGCGCACACGTCTTCAAACAGTGAAAGCGCACATAGCGAAGCACACACAACAAAAGTAGGCGTAACACGGGGCATAACACGAGGAATGGGGAACAACGCGTGAAAATGTGGGTGTCACAGGGGAAGTACAGGAGGCAAATGCACGGAACGCTCAAACGCGCACCTACAACACGTATTCATGGAATCGAACGGGGCTAGCGTGTGCGCCAAAAAAGACGCGCTAATCTGGAAACACGTACGCCAGCAGGAAGCAGGCGTACGTGGACCCACGCAGCATAAAAGTGCGCACAAACAACAAACAAGCTCAGACGCCAAGATGAATATACCGTTCCTCGCAGCAGTGGTTGTGGGATATCGCAGGAGGAGGAGTAGGATAGTCAGGCCCAGAATTTTTACACCCAGAACCAGCCTTTTTGGGATGCCTGATGACCAGGTGTATGGGAGGTACAGGTTTCCACCTCACATAATACTCGACATGGTGAGTGAGTGGGAGGATGACTTCATATCACCCACCCTGTGCTCCCAAGCACTGAGCCCCTTGGAAAAGGTGTTCAATGTACTGCACTTCTTGGCCACTGGTTCATTTCAGCAGACTACTGCTAAAGTGGGGGGTGGTCTCACAGGCCACGCAGTCACGCTGCCTGCACCAGGTGTTGGCCATCATGTCTGCACGCCCATCAGTCCGCAGGCACATATACCTGCTCAGAACACCTGCAGAAAGGCAGGCTGTCGTCCAGGATTTTTACGGGGTGGCACACTTCCCCAAAATGCTAGGTGCCATTGAATGCACTCATGTGACTCTACATCCTCCCAGGGCAACTGAGCACATCTACAGAAACTGCAAGCACTGGCATTCCATCAACGTGTAGGTAGTATGTGATGCCAAGGGAATCATCACCTCAGTATATGCCAACTATCCAGGGTCCACCCATGACAGTTTCATTTACAGAATGTCAACCCTAAACCGGGACCTAGAAGCTGGGCGGCATGGCAATACATGGCTGCTTGGTGAGTATAAATGCCCCTGCAAATGCATGCATGTCAGATACTGAGTACGGTCACAACCCCACTAATGATATCCATTATTACCTCCCCAGGGGACAGTGCCTACCCACTGAGCACCCACATGATGACGCCAATTCGGAACCCCACCACACCACCCGAGGTAAGATACAAGACAGCCCATATTGCAACCCGGGGCATAGTGGAGCGCACATTCGGAGTGCTCAAGTCACGCTTTCGCTCCCTTGTCTGCTCTGCTGGGCAGCTACTATACGCGCCCCCAGTAGTGTGCAGGATCATATTGGCAGCATGTGTCCTGCACAACGTTGCAACATGCCGGGGCCTGCCCGTGGACATGGTGGTGCCCCCACATCCCCAACCACAAGCACGGCCACTGCACATGGGAGGGGAAAGGGCACGTGGTTAGGCAGCCCGTATGCAGCTGGTGGCTAATTACTTCACCTAAAATCACACCCCTGTGGAGTGCACACATCCCTGGCACATACCAGCTGACAATCAATGATGATGACATAAGGGACAGTCAACTGTCACAACCATACCCCCTGAGATTGGTCACCTGGAATTGTTACATTGTGTGCATCCCTACCTGCCAAAAAACAACCAATGCTGTGTCACTGAAAAACACACATATATGCTGCATGAATGACTACCCCCTTGCAAAATACAACATGAAAATAGCGCCATGTCACCCAACCCCTCCCCAGCTCCGCCACCCAACACACCATGGCATGTCATGCAATGTGACAGCAAACAAAGCAATGCACAAGAACTGACACAAGTGTCACTAAGTGCACTGTCCCAAATGGAAACTGCCCACAGACAATATGCTCCCAGTAATCAATAACAAACAGCACACATGAACAAATACTTACCACCAACACAATACAGCAACACACCATGAAATATTGAAAAAACATGACAGTACTAAGTCAAAGTAGTGGTAGTCTTACAACCTGAATAAGCCAGCACATCGACCCATTCCAACTGTAGAGTTTTGCTGCCACGCAAATGTGTCAGTGTACTGCATACAACATGAACTCCATCTGCAAAGGAGACGGCGTTGTGAAGACATGAGGAAGGATCCTGTAAATTAGGAGGAAGACATGGATGCACAAGCACATATCAATACACCATGCAGTGTACAATACAACAAACGGGAAGCAGGAGGGGTGTGTGTGTCATGAACCCAAGCATCTACCCCAAACTCAGGACAAGCCTGCATGTGCCCAGCCAGAATACAGTGGATGCCCACGGGAGACACACAAGGCAACACACTGTAAACAAAAAAACAAAAAAAATGGCCATGTGAGGGCCAGGGGGGGAGGCCACCCAGGGTGCACACCGACACCAACCTGCGTGGATGTTGCGAGAAAAAAAAATACCTCCATGGGCTCATGGCCTGCATGGCTATGCCATTGTGGGAGAAACTGCTGTCGGTCTCTTCACCCTCTGGTGCTGCATCAGGAGGTGGTGGCACTATGGGAGGCAGCCCACGCAAAGCCCTGGTATGGTCCTCCATGGCAGCAAGCACGCAGGTCTTGAAGGTCTGATTCTGGAGAATCAAAGTGCAGAGATCCCCATGCAGCACGTCAGGGGTTGCCTGCACTTCTGCACGCATGGTCTCACGGGATGCTCGGATCTCCTCATGTGTTGCCTGCAGCTCAGCTGACAGCGAACGTGTGAGCTGCTCCAGCTGCTGTTCTGCCCATTTTGGGAAGCCTCAAGTTCAAGCAGATTATGCCTGAGGTTATGTAGTTCCACCCTCAGGGCTTCCCTGTGGCCCTGTGACTCTATTGATATGGATTCGCGCAGAGTCTCCAGTGCCGCCCGTCGGTCCCTGTTGGACGCCAACATGTCTTCCCTGTGTGATTGGCAAATGGAGTCTGTTGCCTGCTGTTGTTGCTCCATCTGCCTTTCAGGCGGGATAATGGAAGTGGCCACCCTCTCCATTGCCTGAGCCATCATTTCTACTGATGCTGCCTGTTGAGTAGCCATACCGTACATGGAGTTTTCCCATACAGTATTACCTGGTGGCGCCCGGCCACCACTTCGGCAGGCACCACACCTGTTTGGGGCAAGGCGATCTGCACCTTGCTGTGCTGGCACAGCCTGAGGCTGCAGGACTGCATTCCTCCTCTGATCTGCTGGCCCAGGAACAGGATCAGATGTTGTGGAGTGTGACCCTGCATCCGTAACCGCCAAAGGCAGACCTACCAACACTGACATCCCCATAGAGGGTTCTACCCCTGGTCCAGGTGGGTTGGACAGACAGAATCCCTGCCAGAAGCACTGACCTGCGACAGCACATAAGTCTCATCATCCGACTGAGCACCTGAATAGAGGTCTGGGGAGCTGCACCCAGAGGCACCCCTCGACAGTATGGTCTGCAGTACCAAAGTGTTTTCACACACCACCACACTACGTCCCCCACTGGTGCCTGGTCATGGCTGAGAATCCTCCTGGGTCTGCACCATCTCCTGAACCTCACCAGCATCAAGTGCGTCGTCACCTGCAAAAACATGAAACACAAGAAATGGAAACAGGCATGAGCACCATAGCACACACATAGGCCTGACAAGACAGAGATCCTGTACATGGTTAACACATGTCCCACATGACTATAACCCTGGCATGCATGCACTGTCAATGATTCTGAAGGGGAGTCAAAAAGGCAGACAATGAGGACACCAAGATGGAAAAGCAACACATTTGCAGCATGTCGTGTAGCACTGGCATCACACATCAGCCTGTGAGTGGCATGTCCAATACACATACATGACACATGCCAGCACACAGATGTCATGTAGCATAGCCATGGCAAATTAGACAACTACAGCGATATGTCAGTGAATAAGTACTGTCACACATCCATGTCACATGGACATGATGAGAAGATTAATGCAGAATAGTGTTGCAAAATATGCATGTGACGCACACTGCAACACATCACGTGTACAATTAGAAAGTGATTGTAGGCAGATGTACACATCAATGGTTGGTCAATTCAAAATGACAGGAAACAACTATCATGTACCACATGCAAACAGGCCCTAAAAATAAATTTCAGCAGGCCAATATTCCCTCGCCCTGAATGGTTTAATCATTCACATAACCAGGTAACTAAAGTGGCACAATGTGGGGTGTAAACAATGACAGAAGCATGTCACATATGTGGCATTAGGGATGAAAAAAGCACATGAAAAATTGGATAATCTAAACAATCAGCCTGAATAAACACAGAAAAAAATCAGAATAATGTTGTTGCAAGATGATAGTTCAAGTGCAACAGCAGTAATGTGGGGCTAATTGGCTACTGTGGGCAGAAGGGATACTGTCATACCCAAATCAAAGGCACATGAATGGATTGGAGGATGCACATGGGTGACCCATTACACTCAGGAGTACACACCCTCACCTGGCACTCAATCAGAACCCGTCACCCAAACAACATACACATGGATTACACACATATGCATGGGCACTCACCGGACAATGCCTCGTAATCAGGTAGCTCTCCCATGCCTTGGATCTGTTCCTCTGTGACGAAGGTCCAAGCAACAGACTCATGTTCAGTGAGTTCATTGTCCTCTGGTGGAGACCCACTGCCAGTCACCAGAGTAGTGGCATGATTTGGGGCCAGCTTGTTCTTTGCTCTGCGTTTCAGGTCATTCCACCGCTTGTAGCAATCATCAGCTGTGCGCCTCACAAATCCAAGGGCACTTATGCGGTCCGCGATGGTCTGCCAGTGTGCCCTACTTTGACCAGGTGTGGTCTTGCACCCTGCAGTCACCACCATTTCGTGGCTATGTGCTGACACATAGGTCACAAGTGCATCAAGTTTGGGGTCATTAAAGCTAGGCTTAATTGACGTGCCGGACTGCGTATCCTTGTCTGGGGTCTCAGCCTGTGGTGCCAGAGCACCCTTCTTCCTCTTTTTCAAAGGTGCAGCAGAGCCTAAGTGGCTTGCGCCGCTCTGGTCAGTAGGGGCATAAGCGCAGGTGGACTGGGTATTGGGAGTGTGCGAAGGCACAATGACCATAGGTCTTGGTGCAGGCATTGGCTGAAGTGTGATATAGGGGCAACGTCAGTTTGATGGACCAGGACCGACACTGTCCCGGCTGGGAGACTCAGAGCTGGGATGGATAGAGCTGCAGCTGCCCCTGCAGCCTCCCCACCCTGCCTACCTGGGGCTGCAGATGACATTGCTGCCCCAGATCCACGTGGCCTGGTGACACCAACTTGCACCGGCACACGTGGCTTAGACTTGCTGACCTGGAAGTCAGCCTGGGAGTCATCCTGTGCCGGGTCAGGTGCCACAATGGGCTGGTCCAACAAGGGCTGAGGTGGGATGGTGTCAGCCACGTTTCCCTCAACCATGGGGGGAGGAGCATGGGTGTCCCTGATTGGTCCTCCACACATGAGGTCTAGGGGCACTCTGCAAATCCTGTCCACGTCCTCTACTGCGCCCACCACGCCCACCTTTTGGAAGTCGGACACCTTTGCCTTCCTTACCGCTTGGTCGCCTCCCAACCATAGCACTGACGTTGTTGTGCGTATGGGAGTTGCAGTGAACAATTGTCCTGGGCAATTGGGGGTGAAAGGGGTAGGGTACTAGATGGAATTCGTACCCTAGTGCTCTAGCAAGGCAGTCTGTGACCCCTGGGGGAAGATGACGGGTCACGCAACGCACAGGCACCCCGAAAACAAAAAGTAACGTGAACGCAACCCCTCGTAGACCATGTGCGTGGAATAATGAACCCGCACTACGCTGGGGCACCCAGAAACACAAAAATAAGCATACGTGTGTTACACGCAGCCTACAATGGCCACTAAAGGTGTCCGCAAAACATGGGCCAAGCACAGTTGTTAAATGCGTGCGCGACTCACCGTCTGCCTGGAAAAAGAACATGGATAAAACGCGCGTGTGAGCGTTGGCAACACCCCCGCCAAAAGAAGAATTGTACGCTGTCTGAGGAGACAGGACTAAAGAAGAAGTGAACGCTGTTTGAGAAAACAGGCCCAAAAAAAAAAATGAACGCTGTCAGAGGTAACAGGGAGTACGAACTTGAAACGTTGTGAAGTAATCGCGTGTGAACCGACAAGAAGTACACAATTCACCCACTCGCTCTCCACGAAAAGAACGTACATAGAAATGGGGTCCTACACATACCTTTTAAAGCGGCCCACACGTACAGCGTCACTTATGCGTGTACGCGCTAAGGCCCTTTCTGCCAATTACACAAGCTGACACTCGGACGTGCAGTTTTTGGACGTGTACGATGAACATGCACTCGTGTTGATGGAAATGCCCGCACGGGTCACGTCTCGCGCGTAGGCCCTTTCCTCGGATTACACACATTCACACGCGGACGTGCAGTTTTTCACGCGCGCTGAACCACTATGCCCACGTCACGACCGAAACGCTTGCCCGAGTCACGCCACAGAAGCACTTACGCGCTAAGGGCCTTTTCGTCCAATGAAACCGCATACATGTGCTGACGCGCTTACGCGCAAAGGGTCTTTCCTCGAATTACACGCTGACGTGCAAGATTTTCACGTACCAAATCACTCTGTATCAAGCTGACCACGCAACAACACACGGAAGACCACGCTCCTGCCCAGAAGACCGAATTACTGCCCCCCAGAGCCTCGAGCATGCTCCAACCTGCCATCTGCTGCCACCTGCCTGCCTGCTGCCCACGGGCCCTGGTATTTGGTGCCTGCACATCAGCCAGGGTTCCAGTTGCTGTGTCCACCCCTGCTGGAACAGAAGAATCCCGACTGAGATACCATCGCTCCACAGCCCAGCCCCAGGACCCAGTTGCCCACCCACTCCTGCCTCGGGGGTCACCATGTCGGGGCAAACACCATCTGAGACCACTGGCGACCCCCAGCCAGAGAGGCAGAGGGCCACTAGCTTCAGTGTGAAGGAAGTTGGTGTCCTGGTGGAGCATGTCCTGGGGCAGTATGATGCCCTCTTCGGAACATCACGCGCCAACAGGGAAGGATGGGAGAGGATCTGGTACGACGTAGTGGTTGCCATCAACACGGAGGGGGTGGCAACCCGCGACATCAAGCACGTCAAGAAGCACTGGGAGGACTTCACATCCAGGACCCTCCACAAGGCCCGCCGCCTTTCGGAGGGGGGCGGGTCAGCATGAGTGACATCCAGATGAGGGTCCTGGAACACGTATGCCCAGCGCTCCACGCCCAGATCCTTCAGAGGAAGACCCGTATGGAGTTGAGCGGTAAGTTGTCAAGCATTGTTGTGTGAGACAGGGCATGTTGCAGTGTGCTGGTAGTCTGATACTTGCCTGTATGTGTGACATGGGCCATGTATGGATGTGTGTGTGCAGGGACATCATGTTCATGCATTTGAGACCAGTAATGTGCGAACCACATGGTTGGTGCATTAGTTCCAATGCAACATGGGGAGCTGTATGGCAAATGCTCACATGAAAGCATGCCAGTGTCTGTTCTTGCACATGGTGGGGGTGTGAGGGATGGGTGCTGCTGTAATGTTCATGTATGGTGCATATGTGTGTGTGTCTGAGAAGTGTGTCTGTGACTTTGATACGCCATGGATTCAAGACACATGTCCGTGATGATGTGTACATTCACTCATGCAGTGCGGTCACCGTTATAGGCACTGTGTCTATCCAATGTGTCTGTGGTGTACAAGGCATGATGCATGACCTTTCGGTGATGTGTGTGCATGGGATCAGTGTGAGCCATGATGCATGTGAGTTTGAAGGCAACATTTGGATTAATAGAGGCCATTGTACATGGTTGCTGATGTTGATTGCAGACGCCGTGCCTGTTTATGCATGTGTGTTGCGTGCATTCACCCATGTGTTGTGGAGGGACAGGATGGAAGTGACGTTAGACACTGCCACTCATGTGTTATTGCTTCCAGGGTCGGGAGGCAGCACAGGTCACCACAGGTATTGTGTTATCCTTTCATTTTATTGATATATTTTTGTACATAATACATTTTCATATTTTAGTTCCATGTGTGGGATTTGCTCATTGGGTTAATGCATGGGAAAATGTGGGTTTACACAATCAATGCCAACGAGTGTGTGTGTGACGGACATGTGTTGATGTAAATAGTTGACTTTTGGTTTGTGTCTTGAGATGGGCATGTCAGTGTGGGTTTCATTGGGAAATCATAGCATCTCAGTAATAGGGTGGCGTGCTGTGGTATTTTGGTGTAGAAGTGGGCCATGATTGTGCATCTTCATTTCATGTAGGGGGGAACATGAGTGGAGGCCTGCTGGCAGGTGACCCTCACTGCTGGTGGTGGGGGTGCTGGGGGACATGAGTGGGGGCCTGCTGGCTGGTGCCCCTCACTGCTGGGGGGTGGTGGTGCTGGGGGAAATGAGTGGGTCATGAGTGGGGGCCTGCTGGCAGGTGCCCCTCACTGCTGGGGGTGGGAGTGCCGGGGGACATGAGTGGGGGCCTGCTGGCAGGTGACCCTCACTGCTGGGGGGTGGGGATGCTGGGGGACATGAGTGGGGGCCTGCTGGCATGTGACCCTCACTGCTGGTGGTGGGGGTGCTGGGGGACATGAGTGGGGTTCTGATGGCAGGTGACCCTCACTGCTCGGGGGTCGGGGTGCTGGGGGACATGAGTGGAGGCCTGCTGGCAGGTGGCCCTCACTCCTGGGGGGTGGGGGTGCTGGGGGACATGAGTGGGACATGAGTAGGGGCCTGCTGGCAGGTGACCCTCACTGCTGGGGGGTGGGGGTGCTGTAGAACATGAGTGGGGGCCTGCTGGCAGGTACGCCTCACTGCTGGGGCGTGCTGGGGGACATGAGTCGGACATGAGTTGGGGCCTGCTGGCAGGTGACCCTCACTGCTGGGGGGTGGGGTGCTGGGGGACATGAGTTGGTGATCACTAGTGAAACGTGACACTTGGCCTGGCTGGGGGGAATGGCCATGGTGGACGGGCAGCCTGCGGGACATGTCCAGGGGTGCAGGTTAGTCCCCTGTGGTGTGGGCTGCCTGTAGGGGCCTTGGAGGGGGTAGAGGGGACACCTGGGATGACCCACACTGCCAATTCATGTCTAGGACTCCCCACGCACCACACTGGATACACGTAACCCGCTCTGACAGCAGATTTGCATGTGAAAGTTCCGGCGCACACCAGTAACACACATACCCCACTCGCACAGGGCCAATCACGTGTGAAAGTTCCCGTGCACCCCAGTAACACACATACCCCGCTCGCACAGGGCCAATCACGTGTGAAAGTACCCGTGCACCCCAGTAACACACATACCCCGCTCGCACAGGGCCAGTCGCGTGTGAAAGTTCCCACGCACCCCAGTAACACACGTACCCCGCTCGCACAAGGCCAATTGCGTGTGAAAGTACCCGTGCACCCCAGTAACACACGTACCCCGCTTGCACAGGGCCAATCACGTGTGAAAGTACCCATGCACCACAGTAACACACATACCCCGCTCGCACAGGGCCAGTCGCGTGTGAAAGTTCCTGCGCACCCCAGTAACACACGTACTCCACTCGCACAGGGCCAATCGCGTGTGAAAGTACCCGCGTACCCCAGTAACACACATACTCCGCTCGCACAGGGCCAATCGAGTGTGAAAGTTCACGAACACCCCAGTAACACACATACCCTACTCACACAGAGCCAATCACGTGTGAAAGTTCCCGTGCACCTCAGTAACACACATACCCCGCTCGCACAGGGCCAATCACGTGTGAAAGTACCCGTGCACCCCAGTAACACACATACCCCGCTCGCACAGGGCCAATCGCGTGTGAAAGTTCCCACGCACCCCAGTAACACACGTACCCCGCTCGCACAAGGCCAATCGCGTGTGAAAGTACCCGTGCACCCCAGTAACACACGTACCCCGCTTGCACAGGGCCAATCACGTGTGAAAGTACCCGTGCACCCCAGTAACACACATACCCCGCTCGCACAGGGCCAATCGCGTGTGAAAGTTCTCACGCACCCCAGTAACACACGTACCCCGCTCGCACAGGGCCAATCGCGTGGGAAAGTTCCCGCGCACCCCAGTAACACACGTACCCTGCTCGCACAGGGCCAATCGTGTGTGAAAGTCCCTGTCCACCCCAGTAACACATGTACCCCGCTCGCACAGGGCCAATCACATGGGAAAGTTTCCACACACCCCAGTAACACACGTACCCTGCTCGCACAGGGCCAATCACGTGTGAAAGTACCCACGCACCCCAGTAACACACGTACCCCACTCGCACAGTGCCAATCGCGTGTGAAAGTTCCCGCGCACCCCAGTAACACACGTGCCCCGCTCACACAGGGCCAATCGTGTGTGAAAGTTCCTGCGCACCCCAGTAACACACATACCCCACTCGCACAGGGCCAATCGCGTGGGAAACTCCCCACGCCGGGGTGTACATGTATTCGGAGGGGTGCGCAGGGAGTTTTACTGAAGTTTTCGTGGTTCGGGGCCTGTGCGCCATGTACAGGATTTGTGCGCTGTGCATGGCGCATGGGGAGGGGTTGGGGGCGTAACTGGCGCTGCTGCAGGGTCGCTGCGCCACTCTGCGCCACAGCTGGTTTTGGAGGCTAAAATCCATGAATACGCTGTGCGCGGAAATGGATTTTAGCACACGCAGCTGGCGCAGAAAGTCGCACGCGCACACCGTGCGCCACTTGTGCGCTGAATTCTATGAATTACCCTGTACTTGTTTTTTTGTTTTCCAGGCACCTAATGGATAAGTTAATTAAGCAATAAGCCCTGAGCCTGCAGGCCATTACCGCATAAAGTAAAGTCCCCGGAGCCCATAGTTACAGGCCCGAGCATATTTTACCATAAGGTAAGGCTTGGAAAAGCCTCAATGCTCAGATTACAATGAATGTTCGGCACGCAGGTACTAATTTCAAATAGTGACTGTTAAATAATTATTACATGTTTTGCTCACTCTGAGTGAGATGTGTAATACCATTACAGAAGTAAAATGGCTGATGGTCAGTGATGCCCTAAGAGGTATATCATGCTAGCAATAACGCATATTGGCACCCTCAGCAGGTGCGGGAGCCAATCAGGTTGCTGCAAATCCGGACTGTTTCTACCGATGCAGGCCCGGATTCAGAGCAACTCGAGGGTTCAGAGCAACTCAAGGGCTCTGTGCACCCGCCCTCCATGAGCTGATGCTCTTTTCCCTCATTTTCTGCCTCCCACACCCTGCAAAACCCCAAACCCCACTGTCCTTACCTGAAAGGTACTCCTCCATCCCAGAGTGCATAGCCAGCTTTACTTCCTGGTGATGCCATGGAAATGGAAGAGGGGCTCTGAGTGGAGCCGCACCTTCCATTTTCATAGCAACCCAGCCTGACTCTCCCCAGCAACTGCTCCTAAAGAAGCAGCACAGCCGGGTTTTTTTTTTTTTCAAATTGCTTTTAGCACCTCAAGGGTTTGCCTCGGGGTGATAATAGAATTAATCATGCGTTCAGCTGGCTACACCAGCCCGGTAAAGAAGCTGGCACCCAGCGTTATAGCCCTCAGTTAGCTCAGGCCTGTAACCTAGGTACCAGGCCGTTACAGGCCAGTGTGGCCCTTCGAACACGTGATTAATGCTTAAAGGAGGCAAGAATTAAATGATGTTGACAAACCAGCAGGTGTACAGTACGAGGCTGAACTTATGGCTGGGAGAGAAACTCTGTGATTGCTTGAAACTCCAACAATCACCCATTTGCTCATAAAACAGATTACACATACACACAGTCCCCACAACACTCTAATTTGATGAATATTATTTACAAAGATGAAGTTGGCCCCACACACTATGTCAACCTGTTTTGGTAGTTTATAAAGAATTGTGTATATAGCCATATTCTATGATGATATCCAATGCCTGTATTTATAATCCTAGCTTTCAGACCTGTAGAATTCACAGTCCAAGCACCAATGACAAGCAGTTGAATGGCGTCCGTGCTGTGAATTTGGAACTACATTGTGAACATGGTATCAAACTTTGCTTGACACTATTGTATATAGAATTATTTTCACAAACAGAGGGCATATGTTGAACAAAAAACAAACATTACACTACCTTATCTTGACACAATCATGTATGTTTCACAGAGGATGTTAGGCAAAGTTTGTATTCAGTTCCCTCTGAGAACACTACACGCAACTATGACTAGAGGTGTAAGCAAACCAACCTTTGGTATAAGTCTGTACTACACAGTTTTGGTACCGTGTTGAGCCTCCAGGCTTATCTTATGGGATGTATTGACCCACTTTTGCACTGCTTTGCTGCATCACTCTGTTATGATGGTGCCAGAAACAGCAAAATGGCCGCAAAACCTTTGTACGCGCCAAAACCCCTGAAAATCACGCTTTTCCATGCACAAAAAGATGGCTGCCCAATCTGCCACGCATGTTGTCGGTGGTGGAACAGAGCTCTCACTACTGAAATGTGTCACAGGGCTCCACAACAATTGAAAGTTGAGTGCAAAAGGAAAAAGCAGTGCTTTGCTAAATGAAACTCCAAGATTGCTTTAAATCTCTTTTTCTTTGTTGCTGAAATTACAGAATGCCGATACAAAACACCTTTAAAAAAACTCAAAATGTTTACTGGGTGCTATAATTCACTTAGTTATGAAATCATTGTGAACTTACAAGGTCCTGAAAGGCTGAAAGCATAAAGAGATTTTCACAGCAAAAATTGCCTGCCTGTGGATCTGTCAAAAATCTCTGTGCAGCAGAGGGCTACTGTGATGACACCTGTCAGGGGCCTGCCTGATTAAACTTTAACATGTATAAACTGAAAATCAAATGATTACAATCTAAGATACCTGTTACTGATAGTAACCCATATTGTAATTGTTTTGATCCCATGGTTTAAAATCTTGAATGAGAATTCTAGCTGTTATTTGATATAACAAGTTTGTTTTGTGATAGGGAAAAGGCCACAGAATTTAACAATTAATTTAAACCTGGCTGAAGCTGCAGAACTTGAATAACAGGTTTTTCTCACGGAAATCATGCAGATGTGTTAAATACAGGGTAGGAAAGAATCTGGTTTACAGAGGCAAAAGGAACAATGAAAAGCTGCAGCTCAGGAAATTCGAAGTGTGAAGACAGTCGTAAATGGCCTCTGCAAGGAACAAACTTGGGGGATGGCTCCTGGGCTTCCAGAGAGAGACGAAGGGGTGGAGCCAAACAACCATTTGTTGCTTAACATGGACAAAGAACATATTTTTTTTAAAAAAATGATAACTTACTACGTAAAATTGTGAAAAATAAAAAAATAACAGAATTGGTAATTTAATATCTGGCTGCACGGGTGAAGAGGCGACAGTACTATGTGACATGTTCTGGACAGCAATGGCAAGAAATGTGATTTTGCGCAAATGTATTTCTGCTGGAATTGTGAAACTTATACACTCATTCCTGTGTTAAACACGCATACTTGTAGAAATTTGCTGAAAATTTGGACATTGTGTTCATAGTGAAAAGGGCAAAATCCTGTGAAAAGCGGAGACAAGATCCCACAGCTACGGGTTTTGAGGAATAGCTGCTAGGTAAAATATGTAATCTGTATATGTGATTTTTATAGAGGTTGCACATGTGGAAATATGTATTTTGCCAAAAGTAGAAAAAAGTAAATTTTGTGTTCCAGGGGCCAGAGGTGGATTGGCAGCCTCATAAATTCACACCATAAAGATGACACTCTGCTTCGCTCCTCCTTTCAAGGCAGAGAGTAGACTCTAACCCAATCACCATTCAAAGGGGCAAGCTTAGGCTAAACCGGCCCACACACCCACTTTATGATGTCATTTCATAGCATAAATAGAGACAACTCACCACACATAAAGACAGACAGATTCACTCACTATCCTGATGCTGGCGGAACACCCGACTGCTGAACTCTACATCTTCCTTGCTCCAACTCCAGAAACTTGCCAAAGAAAAAAAGGCCCACTGCATAGATGAATCACTCTCAGCTAGGCCTCAAATTCCAGAACAGAACCCCACAAGCCTAAGAGGAAGCAAAATAATACAGCCCGGCTGTGCTGTTACTGCTTGCCTGCTGAAAATAAATATCCTCAGAACCAAGAAGGGCAGATCCAATCCAGTCCTGTGCCGTGCTGTGACCAAAGCGCCTTGCTGACCCTGTCCAGTCCTGTGCCGTGCTGTGATCAGAGCACCTTGCAACCCTGCCCTCCAATCCCATTACCAGAATTGACGGTCCCATTTAAAAATGTATCCAGTGAGTATAAATAGGAAGAATTGTGTCACTAGCATATGTACTTTGCATTGTCTTATCCCTATCTTAGACCCATCCTATCTCGTATTCAGAACCTGTATTGTTAGGTGTATCTTTGCATTGTCTGAACCCTCTCTCCAAACCATCCTATCTTTCCTCTAGAACTAGTATTGTTAAAAATATCTCTGCACTGGTCCTTTCTCATCTGAAGAAGGCGAGTTTCCTTAGCAGGCAGTCACCCTGATCAAGTGACTGTGTTTCTTTGTGGTATTCATTTTGTCCATAGTCATCCTCTAGTGTAAGAAACCCTTTTGTCAATTTTAAAAGCGCATCCCTGTTTTCCCTTCTCGAAAAACGCCCTCTACTAAAACGTCTGCAACTCCCTCAGTTTTTGTGATAGAAACAGAATTTCAACTTCTGCACCTAAAACCGCATTCCAAATCCATGCTATTCTCCTGTTATCACGAATATCGCACAGTGAAATGTTTGCCACGAATTTTCATTTTGGGACATTTTTACACTTGTAAAAGAGCTGTTAATTGCTCCCGACAAAATTTTAAGATTTCAAATGCTTTCTTGGGATTAAATAATTGCTTGTGTTTGCATGCAACTATCCAAAGTGGCTCCCATAAGAATTTATAACAATTTTTAGCAATTTTGACAATATTTGGTGTTTTTGCCCTGTCTATTCTAAAGACAATCTGAAAAGCCATTCTGACAGCTTGACAGTCAATTCTGTTTTTCTCTTGTGTTTACTGGGGAAAGTGGGATTGATATTCTGTTTGAATTCTGCCATTCCTGAATACCTGCTCTCTCCACCTATCTCTTTACATTACCTATTGGGGGTTGAGGGGTGTGCAGGCGGAACCTCTAACCACAGTGCTATTTGATCTGAACCAACAAAAATGTATTATTTTCTGTGCTGAATTGTTTTTCTCACTACGTACTCCTCGTGTATTAAATAGATTACTCAGTGTTACCTCACCCCATTGGTGATTGTTATGTACCACTTAAGACATATTGTGATTAATTCTTAAATACATAAATAAATATTTACCTTTGCAAACCAGCCTGATTCCTGGTTCAGTGTGACCGGGGGGGGGTTCCAGGAGAAGGGTGTGATATGAGTGGTATATCATTCAGAATAAAGAACTTATAGACACAAATAAATAAGGATTTCAGTTGTGCACTACATGCTAGGCGTTGACTTGGGTGTTTGCCGTATTGAAATTACTTGCAGCTTGGGGACTCGTCGCAAGATCCTGAATTAGACATACCACTTGTGACAGTCTAACACAGCGTGCTAACTGACGGGGTACATACACCTTGTTGGGCTACCATACTGTGCTACACTGTAAAAACACCCTTCAATAGAAAGGAGTTGGGCCTGTTTTGCAAAAGTAAAGTAACCCTGAGATAAGTCAGAAGGAAATTAATATTTCCGGAATGGCGACCCTAGTGGAAATCAATATTGCAAGGGAACACCCACTGAACAAATTGTTTGTCAGGGGTGAATGGGTAGAGCAGGATGAGAAAGTCTGGCTGCAGGAAATCAAACAACAAGTCACTGCCACAGAATTAGATACATGGCAGGACCAGGGTCCATTACACCAGGCACTTAGTGAATTGTATATGGCCCCAGAAATAAAAGAAGAGCAATGTAAAATTGCCAAAATAGCGGCTTACTTGTACCTCCACATTGGAGTAATACAGGAAGAATATGCCAAAAGCCTAGATCTGGCAAAGAAACAAGTATAATCCCTAGAGAAAACCCAAACTGATCTGTCCTCTGTAGAGCAAAGGATACAAAAGAGCCAAGAATCAGAGAGAGAAACCAGAGAGTACCTGTTAAAATTAAAGGAAGATCTGGATCTCCTGCAACAAGAGAAGGCAGAGCAAGATACCAAATTACTGACACGGCAAAAAAGAGTGTCAAGAAAGGTTGGATTCTCTACAACAGAGCCAACAAAAGCTGGAGCAGCAATTAAATTATAATGGAGACTGCGCAGGGCATATAGTTGCCCTAGAAAGTCAGATTGATGAACTACATGAGGAAAATAATCAATTAATAGTGAAGCATCTGCACACTCAAACAGATTTTGATGAGGAGCACCAGAAATTGTATGCCATTAGGAAACAAAGGGGCGACCTGGCTAAGCAGAGGGGAACTCTATGTCATGTGAGCGACCACCTAGGCCAGGAAGTCAGCCAATTAAAAACCAAGCTAGAAATCACCTAGCCCTTCAGGGACTGGGTGAACTCAAAATGGACTATGAAAAGCAGTTAGAGAATACCATGAGGGTGTAAGATGCTCTGGCAAAGAATAATCAGGCCAGTAAGGACCAAACTCGGGAGGTGAGTCTCCTGCAGCAAAAATTCTCCCAATACTCCCAATGCAGGCAGGAAGCACAGAGAGACAATGAGGCTCTCTGTGAAAAAAATGACAGGCTCCATAGACAGATAGCCATGCAGGAACAACTCATAGAGACCAGTAAGGCCTTAATAGAGCAACAAATGGGTCAGATGTTGGCAGGTTATCAGGGAGTAGGGGCTGAAAGAAATGAGGTCAGATGGGAGAGGGAAACCCCTGAGCATAACCTCAGGGACTTTAATCCATTCGATTCCATGGACTTTTCCACCCCCATGTCCACTGGCTCATATGAACCAAGGGCCACGGGTATGGTAGACTTCAACACAATGGAAAATATGGGACCAATAGGTCAGCACCTCCCAGAAATGGATGGGCGGGCCTCTATGTACAGGTTACCAAGTGCTAGGGCCATCCTCTCTGATCAGGGAGACTCCAGTGAGGGGAAAATCAGAGAACTGGATCCTCAGAAATACCACATACCTAGGGATCAGTCAGTCAAATTTGGTGGGGAGTTCCATGAGACCAGGCCCACTAAGTGCATCCTAAAAACCTCTTCCCAACTAGGACAGTGGGGTGGTACTCAACCAATCCTGGGAGCAAGAAAGAGTCAGAAGACTCTTCTGAGCACCACAGGTCCCAAGAGACTAGGCCCACACATTCTGCCAGCTATTCCCAAGCTCGCAGAATCCGGGAGAGTCTAGAAGATCAGACAGCCACCTCTGGTAGCAGTGCCTCTGAGTCAGAGGATGAGTGGACCAGGGTGACCAGAACTAAAAAGGCTAACAAAGTCAAGAGAGTTTTACTCAAGGATCCCCTAAAGCAAATAAAAGCTATTAGGAGCGTCATTATGCCCTAACACAAAAATGCAAAATATACGGTCAGGGAGCACCTTGAATTATTTGAGCAGATGATGGAGACCTTCCACCTGATGGACAGCCAAAGCTGTATTCAGTATGTAAAGTGAACATTTTCACCTGAGGACTCCAGCTTCCTTGCGGGGCTGGAGGATCAGAACCACTCCAGATGGTCCACCTATAGGGCGGCCATCCTGAAACATTTTTCTATTCATAGAAACCCTCAAGAGGCCTGCAAGGCAGCCTACAACCTACAATGTGGGGAAGACAAGGCCCCACAAGAATTTGTCCAGGAATTGAAACGCGCCCTTGCACAGACCACTAGAAGGGTGCGCACTGACAGTAAGGAATTTGTGAACACCTTCTTTCATGCTCTCCCTAAATACATTATGAGCCATCTAGTGAGGGACTTTCATGAGAAAAGATCACTAGACTGGGTCATTGAACAAGCAACGCGCATATATGAAGTGCAAAAGCCACTAGAAACTAAAAATATTAGCAAAAGCCCCAAACCCACCAACACCCTGCTGCTGCCAAGGTGGCTGAGGTGAAGGTTGCCCCCATTGTAGATCTGGAGATGGGGGCCCTAAAAAGCTTCACCCGCAGAACCGGACCAACCCCAGACCCAGAAGGCCCTCGGGCCTATCCCAAACAGGGAGTCAGGGTGGTAAACCCACAAATGGGACCCCTAACTCCCCTGACTACATCAGCCCATGCTACAAGGGCAACAGACCAATCCTGGGCTATGTGTGGACTCCCCCAGCCCAAGGGGGGGGACCCAACCAGACAGCGGGAAACCCAGGAAACTTCCCTCCTCATTTTTCGCCATGAGGGCAGTAATCCCCCAAATGCCAGACCAAATTTCTTTCCCCGGTATCTGCCAAATTTCAACCCCCAAAACAACCCCTCCTTCTTTCCCTACTTTCCTGAGCCCAGACAGCCCAATCCGGGAGAGGGGAGGCCAAGGGTGGAGGGGTACCCAAACTATCATAACCAGGGGTATTGTGTGAGAAGGGATAGTTACCCTTCCCAGGATCAACCCAGGGTAGACCATAGGACCCCATACCAGCCAGAGCAGGTGTCCAAACTTGAGTGCCAGGTCCAGAACATGGCACAGGACCTGGGTCACCTGCTGAGGGCTCAACAGAACCCTCAGATGAGCATTGTGGCCCAGAACTCGTCAAATCGAGGGTCTGGTGCTCCAGAACAATGACGGGGGAAGAACCCCGACCACCCACCGGTTCCCAGGAAGGATGCACAAGGGGAAGGGGGTGTAAAGCCTTAGAGGAAGCTTCCTTCCCCACTTGTGTAAAGCCCCTGGAAACCCAGGAACCGGAACCAAAATCACCTCCCCCCGAAAGTCTGCAACCCAAGGAACAGAGGGTGGGTAGGAGAAATAAAGAGCCTAAAAAGCCCCATTCTGTGGAGGAGGTGCAAATCTTCCAGTTTGAAGAAGAGGGGTCTTCGGAGGATTCTGGGAAAAGGATCTTATCCTTCAGGGATGGGGGAACTCCTCCCAAAGAAAAATGGGTCCCAAAGGATCCCAATCCAGACTGAGTAGATGTGGGGACTGAGTTAAAACCGCCCATCATCAAACCCAAGAATGACCAGCATGAAAGTCCCCCTGGTGACTACCTCCAAAAAGGGGAAGGGGGGACAGCCCAGAATCAGAACCAGGGGAGCCCAAAACTTACCCCATATCTAGCTGTCATCTTTTTCTTACAGGTTTTTCAAGATCCCAAATAAAATCCTGCCCAAATCACCTCTCTGTCAGTATTCAAAGCAAAGAAATTAACCCACCAATTGGCCAAACATGTGCATTATCTTTGCCTCCTTGAGGAAAAGGAGGGAATATTTTATGCCCCAGTCCAATTAGAGGGGAATTGTACAATTTTGGCACTGGTGGACACTGGATCCCAAGCCACCCTTCTGTCAAAAAGGGCCTTTGATCAGCTGAATTTGGGAAGGGGGGAGAAATACCAAATCCCTCTCACCCCTCTTCAGAACTTCGATGGGAAGGAAATTCCTGTCGAGGGGACTGCGGATTTAGACATTAAAATTGGGCAACACAAGGTGAAGCACCAGGTCATAGTTGTGACTCCAGAGGGCACACCATGTTTACTAGGGAATGACATCCTGCGTAGACTGTCTCCCCTGATAGATTGTGTAAACAAGGTCCTCTGGACCCAGACTAACCGACCAATAAAATTAAACCAGAGTGTCAACAATGTTAGTTTAAATGGCACATGCCACATGGTTCAACAGAAACCTGACCAAATTGAATTTAATTTCCAGAATAACCAAATCCCAGACGTGACAGTAATTGCAGTAGGACAAAAAAACTGGTGATGGGGAGTCCTCTCTATTTCTGAAAATTAACCTTCTTTCCAGTCTAAGGTGGCATTCCACACTGGATGGAAACACTCTGAAATTCTATACAAATTCACAATCAGAAAATCCCATTCCTATAGTCCAAAAAGATAAGAAATCAGCTCAAAGCCTGGCTGGTATTCAGAAAATTGGAGAGCAGTTGTTCATCCCTATTCAGTTAAATGAGGGGAAGGTCTCTGTTCTCGCCCAAGTATGTGTGAACAACGGCAAGAGCTTCATCAGCGAGGCCATGTCCCGCAAACTCCATATCCAGCCATTCCCACATTTAAACTTTTAGACAAATGGGAAATGGACCTGGAAACACCCAATTCCAAACATCTGCCTAGCAGGTGTATGCTAAAAATTTCCATAGGCAACAAGAGCATAGTCCATAATTGCTGTCATGCGAGATGCCCCTGCTGCATTTTATTTAGGCAGTGACATTCTCAATCGCTTTGTCATTAGTTTGGACCTAATAAACTTCAAAGCCTAGTCCCGATTAGCTGGTCATCCCATGGACTTTGATGACCCAGAGAAAGCATTTCAGTCAGCTCAACTGCTGCCATATACATTTGAAATTTAGATTGGAAAGGAAGTCACCATCCAAGAACGGACCCGACAATTCTCACTGGAAGTAAACATTAAAAGAAGACAGAAACTGAAAAATCCTGACACCCATGTCCATCCCAAAGCTCATTTCCAACTGCAAAGGTTGGGGGTAAACCCAACACCACTCGTCAACATAGATCACAACACCATTACAATAGAGGTGGATAACAGCGACCTAAAGAGTATCACTCTGGGCTCAAGCACCATTATTGGAATGGTGGTTGATGACCAACATTGTTCCATAGATTTAGGTAACAAACTGTTGGGACCAATCCCCAAGGACCGTTTTGACACTGATAGTGACAATGACACAACACCAGACAGGATCTTCACCCGGCATGGGGGGAATTTCCTGGTGTACTCTTCCTGCCCTTATGGTAAGGAAGATGTGACCTGTGACTTCAAGAGGGATGAGGTGATTTTTCAAGTCCACAAGGACTGCCTTCCCCACCTGAAGCAGTTAGTCCAAATCAGCGCTTTGACCAGGGACTTCTCCACCTAGCTGGAGGAGGCCACTGAGATAGCCAAACCAGAAGTCTTTCCAGGCTTCAGGCAGTTGCTTGAAGAGAGAGTCAAACTAGCTGATGCCTGTGAAACTCTGGAGCAAAAGCAAAAAATTGAAAAAAGTTGTCTTAGATTTTCAAGATCTGTTTGCGGTGGACTCATATGACTGTGGTCGCACCGACATCCACACAACACCAATTCCCACGGATCATGGCATGACTCCAGTGTTTGTGAAGCAAAATTGCTTGCCTCTCTCATCAAAGGAGTACCTTACTGAAATAATTAAGAACCTTAAGTCCCGCGGGATAATTTGTCCAGTCCACAGCACCTTCAATAATCCGGTGCTGGGTATTTTGAAACCAAATGGCAAGTGGAGACTCTGCGCTGACCTAAGGGAGCTCAACAAACAGGTCCATACTTCCTGATGGCCTCTTCCCTACATTGACCAAGGGCTGGCCCAGATCCAGGGGTCAAATGTATTCACTGCAATTGACCTGACCAATAGGTACTGGACCGTACCTGTTAGTAGGGAGGACCAATCCAAGCTGGCCTTTACCTTCAGATGGCAGCAGTACACTTGGACCCGGACTCCCTTCAGATACATCAACTCCGGCAATGAATTTAACATATTGATCAATAAGGTCATGCCCGACTTGGGTGAGAGGGGTAACCTGGCCTATGTAGATGATGTTCTAGTCAAAAGCTCAACTGTGGAGGAACATATAGCAGAGATCAGTTATGTCCTGACACAGTTGAGGGCTGCAAAACAAAACTCTCTTTTCAAAAGGCACAGTGGTGCAGAACCCGTGTCAATTTCTTGGGGCATGAGATAACTCCTCAGGGTCTCTGTCCCCAGGAAAAGAAAGTAGAAGCCGTCCAGAAAATAAAAGACCCCACAACTCTTCGGGAACTAGGGAGCCTCCTTGGACTAACTAATTACAGCCAAAAGCTCATTGAGGACTACGCAGAGATCACAAGACCCCGGATCCATCTTTTGAAGGGAGGGGTTCAAGTGGGAGTGGGGTCCAGAACAAGCTGAGGCAGTAAGACAACTCAAAAGAAGCCTCTCACAAGCACCTTGCCTAGCTAACCCTGTCAAAAACAAGAAGTTCTTCTTGGAGACAGGGTTTTCAAATATATGCTTCACTGCAGTATTATATCAAAAGTATGACAAGGTCAATAAAGTAATCTCCTATGCGAGTAAGATTTTATCCTCTGTGGAGGAAAAAATCAATGATTGTGAGAAGGCACTCCTGGCAACGGTGTGGGCATTGAAGAATTACCACCCATTTATCCAGGGGGAACACATCATAGTGGAGACTCCACACCAACCTTTGCAATATCTTCAAAGTGACAGAATACGGGCCGGAAATGTGAGTAACTTCCGAATTACTTCCTGGATCCTGTCAATGCAAGGCTTTCCTGTGGAGGTCAGATATGGCCAAAACAAGAAGAGTCCCCTCGCGCAAGGTCTGGCTGACTTGCATGATTGCATGATTGTGCCAAAGAAAACTATCTTGAGGATGACATTCTTAAAATCAAGGACAACATGAAGGTCTACCTTAATTCCCCACACAAAGTCTATGAAGAAGACCAGTGTGAGGGAATGCCCACTGTCTATGTGGATGGGTGCTCCTACCATGTTGACAACAATGGGGAAAAGGAACTTGTGGCCAGCGTAGGAAATGCATTGGTGAATGATGCCCCAGAACCCACCAACTCCACGAACTGACTCAGATTATGTACGGAACGGGTTCATGGAGCACCTGCTTAACTGGAAAACCAGAGGCATGCTATGTGCTAATAATAAACCTTTAAAACACAGAAAATTAATACAAATTAATACAAAATATTGATGATCTGGTCACCTCAAATGGGATGACCATCTACTGGAAAAAGATCAAGGATCATTCTAAAGTAGAGGGACCAGACAAAATTGGAAATTACGTAGCTGATCAACTGGCCAAACCCGGAGCCATCCAAGGGGATCTACTTGAGATTGAGTCCCTGTTTGGGGAAATCCAGGTCACTGCTATCACTAGGTCCCAGACAAATGCTCACAATGAACTCTCAACTGCACAATGGAGTAAGGAGACCCCAGATGCTGATTTGATTATGGCTCAAAAAGGGGATCCAATAATTGGTAAGTTTTATCAACACATTGAGGACCCTGAGAACTTTCCCCTGATGGATACTGATTACAACGGGAAAGAGGACCTCAGAGTGTTGATGAAATGTACAAAAATGTTCCAAATCCAAGACAGTGTGATGGTGATGAGGGCCTCATCCCGAAGCCTGATGCTAAGTCACGCCCATGATACGGCCCCAGCTCGTCATCGGGGGTTTCATACGACATTAGAAATCTTGCGAGATGTTGCATACTGGCCACACATTGGACAGGACCTCGACCAATACTTGAAGGGGTGTCTTGTGTGTGCACAATTTCAGCCATCCTCACTCACACACCGTGCTCCCCTCCAAAAGAGGGGGATGACACTGCCTTGGTCAGATTTACAAGTCGTTTTTATCAGGCCCGTGATTCGCTCCTCTAGGGGGGACAAGTTCATGTTGACCGTAACATGCTTGTTCACTAAATGGGTGGAATGTCTCCCGGCCGCAAATTGCAAGGCAGAAACAGCAGCTGCCCTGATGATCAATCACATCTTCTCGCGTTTTGGACTACCCCAAAGGATTGAGTCAGACTGAGGTAGTCACTTCACTAGTGAAGTGATGACAAATATGTGGGAAATACTTGGGGTCAAAAGGAAACTACACATTGCCTACAGGCCATCCTCTAGTGGTGGAGTTGAGAGATATTACAAAAACTATTGTGAGCATATTAACAAAGTTTGTGGCATATTCTGTGCCAAGTTGGGACATTCAATTACCCCTTGTCCTGATGGCCATCAGTTCTACCCCTTCTTCTGCAACAAAAATGTCTCCATTTGAGCTGATGACTGGACAAAGGATGGTGCTACCTCAGCATCTGCTCTACAGAACACAAGAGCAGACCTTGATACATGCCTCCACAACTCATGAGTATGTTGAGAGTCTGAGAAAACCCCTTCAACATGCTTTTGCCTATGCTCAGCGGAATCTAGAAAGATCTGCAGACAGTATGAAGACCCACTATGATCTTAAGACAACTAGAAAAGAATATCAAGTAGGAGACTGGGTCTACTTGTACAATTTCCAAAGGACCAAGCCAAAGAGCGCACATTCCTCCCAAGTTGGCGGGGTCCTTTTGAAATTGTGTACAGAATCTCACCAGTCGCCTACAGAATCTGTTCCCCAAGGGCAGTTTGGTTTGGCAAAAGGGGAAGACAAGTGGAACCACATAATCCAGCTGGAGAGGTGCCATCCTGGGCATACTTTGCGGCAAATAGAGAAGCCAACCAGAAACCCAGAGGGGGTAATTCTGGCAACCTAGAAGAATCCACCTGTTAAAAACATTAGTAAATACATGCGGGGAACATTGTAAATTGTATTTTATGCCTGCATCTACCCCACTACACCCTCGGGGAGTCGTGGTGGGGAAATGTCAATAGCCATGCTATGTTCTGTCTCCTAGCATTGGAACTAAGAAATCCTAATTACCAAGGTTGACCACTCGGGGACCGGGTGGAAAGACCCAAGAAGCCCTGAGTGCCGTTCCATGCGCCCAACCAGAACCGGCGAGGAGAGCGTGTCTATCCAGCACTGAGGGAGAAACGGCTGGATTTCTCCACCTGGACCAAAGAAAAAAGAACATCCCAATCTCCCGACTTCCCATTGATGGGCGGTCAAACTCAAGTTGGGAGGGGGCTCTGTGGGATATATTGACCCACTTTTGCACTCCTATGCTGCATCACTGTGTTATGATGGTGCCAGAAACAGCAAAATGGCTGCAAAACTCTTGTACGTGCCAAAACCCCTGGAAATCACGCTTTTCCACGCACAAAAAGATTGCTGCGCAATCTGCCACGCATGTTGTCGGTGGTGGAACAGAGATCTCACTACTGAAATGTGTCACGGGGCTCCACACCAATTGAAAATGGAGTGCAGAAGGAAAAAGCAGTGCTTTGCTAAATGAAACTCCAAAATTGCTTTAAAATCACTTTTTCTTTGGTGCTGAAACTACAGAATGCCGGGACAAAACACCTTTCAAAAAACTCAAAATTCTTACTGGGTGCTACAATTCACTTAGTTACGAAATCATTGTGAACTTACAAGGTCCTGAAAGGCTGAAAGCATAAAGAGATTTTCACAGCAAAAATGGCCTGCCTGTGAATCCGTCAAAAATCTCTGTGCAGCAGAGGGCTACTTTGGTGACAGCTGTCAGAGGCCTGCCTGATTAAACTTTAACATGTATACACTGAAAATCAAATGATTGCAATCTAAGAGACCTGTTACTGACAGTAACCCATTGTTTTGATCCCATGGTTTAAAATCTTGAATGAGAATTCTGTTATGTGATATAACAAGTTTGTTTTGTGCTAGGGAAAAGGCCACAGAATTTAACAATTAATTTAAACCTGGCTGAAGCTGCAGATCTTGAATAACAGGTTTTTCTCACAGAAGGAAAGTCTTTCCCCCAGCAGGAAATCACGCAGAGGTGTTCATTACAGAGTAGGAAAGAACCTGGTCTACAGAGGCAAAAAGAACAATGACAAGCTGCAGCTCAGGAAATTCGAAGTGTGAAGACAGTCGCAAATGGCATCTGCAAGGAACAAACTTGAGGGATGGCTCCTGGGCTTCCAAGGAGAGACCAAGGGGTCGAGCCAAACAACCATTTGTTGCTTAACATGGATAAAGAACATATTTTAAAAAGACATAACTTATATGTAAAACTGTGAAAAATATAAAAATAACAGAGTTGTTAATTTAATTTCTGACTGCACGGGTGAAGAGGTGCCAGAACTATGTGACATGTTCTGGACAGCAATGGCAAGAAATGTGATTTTACGCAAAATATATTTCCGCTAGAATTGTGAAACTTTATACACTCATTCCTGTGTTAAACACGCACAGTTGTAGAAATTTGCTTAAAATTTTGACATTGTGTTCATAGTGAAAAGGGCAAAATTCTGTGAAAAGCAGATACAAGATCCCACAGCTACGGGGTTTTGAGGAATAGCTGCAAGGTAAAATATGTAGCCTGTATATGTGATTTTTATAGAGGTTGCACATATGGAAATATGTATTTTGCCAAAAGTAGATTTTGTGTTCCAGGGGCTAGGGGTGGATTCTCAGGCTCATAAAATCACACCATAGAGATGACACTCTGTTTCGCTCCTCCTATCAAGGCAGAGAGTAGACTCTAACCCAATCACCATTCAAAGGGGCAAGCTTAGGCTAAACCGGCCCACACACCCCCTTTATGATGTCATTTCATAGCATAAATAGAGACAATACTATTTTAGAATACTTTTCAAGATGAGTAAAAGGCAAAGGTTATTAGAACATGAAAGGTTACAATTATTCTTAGGCAGTGTAGATACTTTTAGTTCACCAGTAGTGTCAATTCAATTCAATAGGCTAGGCCAAAGTCAATGGGCTAACGTCTTGGATAGGATAAAGCAGTTATGGTAGTTACACGGAAAAGTCTCTGCACAATTTGTATGTGTTGGGTCAAAAGCTGATTAGGCCTGTGAGTTGCAAATGTTTCAAGCACTTTCACAGTGAGCGGTAAGTTATCTCTCTCTTGTTTTACGGTACCTTAAAATGAAGAAAAAGATGCAGCTGATGACTTCTGTTCCTGGCAGTTCCTGCAGATCTTGCTGTTCCTGAACCTTAGTCGTGGGGACAAGAGGGAAGATGTTGGGGGACTTCTCTACTGCACTGTGACTGGTCAAAGCTTGTAACTGGCAATCTTCAAGTTCAGTGACTGTTTCGCATTTCAGCTCCCACACTGGCAACAGCGCTGGTCCTGGCTGTCAAGGTGGACTGTCCATGCTTCAGAGGTCCCACACTCAGCTGAGCGGGGTCAGGCTTGGTCAGTCCGATGTTGTGGGAGTCCGGAGGATCTTCCAAATGCTTTTGGCCTGCTTACAAGTAACACACACAATCTGGTGTCCCTCTACCTGGCTCTATGGTTTCCTGCAGAACTCTGAGGAAATTCAACCAGCTATGAGATAGGTAAAACAAGGGTGGGGTCAGGGAATATATCTACCAGCACAAACACAGCCCAATGAACAGTTCTTGGGTGAATAACCCTGGGGATAGACTCTAACAGGTCTTTAGCTCACTGTCCCTTTCACAGAGAAGAAATGCCCCTGCATATCAGTCTTTGTCCTGCACAGGGTCAGTCAAGCACTGAAATACTAGGCAATTCTCCTCTGAACAAGAGTACCAACAGCAACCCCATACATGTGTTTCAACCTTGTTGGGCATCATCAGTGAAGGGAAGCTGTGTCTCTCTAAGAAAAGTGAGCAAGGGGTCCACTTCTGGATCGCCCTGGTAACTTAGTGTGAGACCCAAAGTTAATTCATGCAAAATAAGGGGGGTTGGGAATTTCTCTACCAGCAAGAACACAGCCCTATGACTAGTTCTTGGGTGAATAACCCATGGGAGAGAATCAACCAAGTCTTTAGCTCACTGTCCCTTTCACAGAGAAGACATTTCCTGCAATATCAGTCTTAGTTCTGCCCAGGGGCAGTCCAGCACCAAAATACTAGGCAATTCTCCTCTGAACAAGAGTACCAACAGCAACCCCATCCATGTGTTTCAGCCTTGTTGGGCATCATCAGTGAGGTGAAGCTGTGCCTCTCTAAGAACAGTGAGCAAGGGGTCCACGTCTGGATCGCCATGGTAACTTAGGGTGAGACCAAAGTTACATTTATGCAAAACAAGGGGGGGGTCTGGGAATCTCTCTACCAGCACGAATACAGCCCAATGATGGGTTCTTGGGTGAATAACCCCTGGGAGAGACTCTACCAAGTCTTTAGCTCACTGTCCCTTTCACAGAGAAGAAATGTCCCTGCATATCAGTCTTTGTCCTGCCCAGGAGCAGTCCAGCACCAAAATACTAGGCAATTATAATCTGAACAAGAGTACTAACAGCAACCCCATACACGTGCTTCAGCCTTGTTGGGCATAATCAGTGAGGGGAAGCTGTGTCTCTCTAAGAACATTGAACAAGGGGTCCACATCTGGATCACCCTGGTAACTTAGGGTGAGACCCAAAGTTAATTTATGCAAAACAAGGGGGGTCTGGGAATATACTCTACCAGCACGAACACAGCCCAATGACCTGTTCTTGGGTGAATAACCCCTGGGAGAGACTCTAGCAAGTCTTTAGCTCACTGTCCCTTTCACAGAGAAGAAATGTCCCTGCATATCAGTCTTTGTTCTGTCCAGGGGTAGTCCAGCACCGAAATACTAGGAAATTCTCCTCTGAACAAGAGTGCCAACAGCAACCCCATACACCTGTTTCAGCCTTGTTGGGCATCATCAGTGAGGTGAAGCTGTGCCTCTCTATGAACAGTGAGGAGTCAGGAGTCCGGAGGATCTTCCAAACGCTTTTGGCCAGCTTACAAGTAATTCTGAGGAAATGCAACCAGCTCTGAGATAGGTATCCAGGTGGCTTACTTGGGAGTTGATTGGTCCTACCAACTCAACACGAAAAGTCGTCCTTGGCAGGGCTTCTCTGTCGATGCAAACTTCGTGATTCGGAACTGCAGCAGGGCTCCACTGGGAAAACCAATGGTCCACGAGTTGCAGCAGCCATCCTCTTCAAGCTCTTCTTTGGTTCCTTCATTCCAGTGGTCGACTCTGCCTTCCAAGCCAAGAGACTCACCTTTTATTCAGTTCTCTCCCATTTACTCCAGCCTAGCTGCCACTCACCCGGCACGGTGGCTATCCTTGCCGGACAGACAGCCAGCCAAACATCATAGAGTGCATATGGGTCTTCTAGGAGACAAAGCACAGGGAGTTTCGGGCACCTCCCACACATCTAAACTGCCCCAGACACTCTGGAGCCAGAGGCGGTCTTCACTCCTGCAGCCCACTAAAGGAGAATGAACAAAGAGACCAAACCTGGTTTGGCGTGCAGAGAAAAACTCTAGAAGGACATTTCCACAAAGACATGTCAAAAAAAGAAGACCAGGACTTGTCTTTAGCAACGATGGCTGGACACCATCTTGAAAAACATGGATCCCACGATTTAACGTTACCGGAGCTACAAATAGTTTGAGGTTGGGAAAAATCATGGTTGTTCGTTGTAAAACCACTACCACCAGCCATTCTGAGAGGAAAGAGTAACATTTGACTGTTACATGAGTAACTAGACATAGGGGATACTAAGTAACTCCTCCAGCACTCTATTGTAAGGGAAACAGTAGTTGATCCCAGATAAGGTAGTTAAACCTTGTTAAAGCCTGACAGGCTTCCCTGTGTCACTGCACTGAGGGTGCTTTTGGACACTATTGTAAAAGATGATGCCTATGGAGATGGTTAGACTCCATTACCAAAGAAAACACACAGGTAAAAAAGATTCAAAATAGATGAACGATTGGGGAAAAGGGTCACACTCTCTCCAGGTAAAAAATCAAGTCCTAAAAATCCAGCAAAGTTGCTGGGGGTCTTTAAGGTGAAGGGAATTAGCACATATTTTTATAATTCTCCCTAACACACCCCCCCAGATTAAGGGACAGGAGGATTTAATCCACCCCTGGATGACTCACCTTACTCAAGTCTGTCATACATTCTGGAGAGACCATCAGCATTTGGGTGATTACACCCTGATCTGTGTTCAATGATAAAATCAAACCCCTGTAGGCTGACCATCTTAACAATTTAGGATTTTCCCACTTCATTTGCATTAACCATCTCAGGGGTTGGTGGTTTGTCTGAATCATAAAAGTAGATCCATACAAGTTTGGTCTAAACTTACTCAGAGACCACACAATGGCAAAACACTCATGTTCTATGGTTGCCCACCTTGTCTCTGGTTCCTTCAGCTTCCTGCTGATGAAGCAAATTGGGTGTTCCCTGCCTTTCAGCTGACTCAAAACTGCACCTAAACCTGTCTTGGAAGCATCTGTATGCACAATGAAGGTTTGGCTGCAGTCAGGAGCTCTTAAGACTGGAGCTTGACAAACGGCTTTCTTAAGTCCTTCAAATGCCTTAGTGCACTCCTCATCCCACCTGACCTTTTTGGGGAATTTGGGTGAGGAGACCATATTCAAGGGAGAAGCTTTGGTCCCATAGTTCTCTATGAAGTACCTTTAATAACCAGTGATACCTAAAAATGCTTTCACTTAGGTTTGAGTAGTAGGGGTGGCCCATTCTTTCCTTTCTTGTACAGCTTGTACTTTGCTAGCAAATGGCCTTATTGCATCTCCTCCTCCCTCATGTCCAAGGTAGACCACTTTGCTCTGACCAATTTGACATGTACCTGCCTTGATGTTCAGATGGGCCTGCTCAAGAGCCTGCAATACATATCCTAAGTGGTCAACATGTTCTTTCCAAGTAGGGCTGAACACTGCAATGTCATCCTAGTATGCCATGCAGATGTCCTCCATCCCATTCAGAACTTGATTCACCATCCTGTCAAATGTACCAGGTGCATTTTTTAATCCAAAAGGCATAACCTTAAACTGGTAGAGACCTGCTGGGGTTGAAAATGCAGTTTTCCCCTCAGTATGGTCTGTCAGCGTTATTTGCCAATAGCATGAGGTTTGGTCAAATGTACTGAGGTACTTGGCTGAACCAAGCTTGTCCACCAGTTCATATGTCCTAGGTAGAGGATGGGCATCAGTCTTCGTGACTGAATTTAGGGCTCTATAGTCCACGCAGAATCTTAACTCCTTGGATCCTGCCTTTGGTACTAGCCCAACTGGACTAGACCAAGGACGTGTAGATGGCTCTATTACTCTGAGATCAAGCATCGTGTTGCCATCTTCCTCTATGTGTATTCTTACATGATCTGACATTGTATAACCTCTGCTTTCTTTTAACAGGTAAACAGTCACCAGTGAGAATATCATGCTGGCCCCAAGGGGTCAAGCCTGGTGACAGTGAAAACAGGGAGGCCAACTGATTTAATGGAGATTTGCATTCCTCCAGTTGTTCCAGTGTCAGATTAGAAGAGAGAGTAACTCCTTCTATCTTCCCATCTAAAGGTTGTCCCCTGAGGAGGTCAGGTAGAGGTTCACTCTCCTCCTCCTGAGCAGAGGATAGAAGCAAATCTCCCAGTTCTGGTCTTGAGACATAGGTTTTTAGACAGTTGGTGTGAAAGACTCTGGGGGCCTCCTTAGGATTGCCTTAGTCCACTAAATAATTGACCTCTCCAAGTTTTCCCACAACTTTGAAGGTTCCAATCCATTTGTCCTGTAAGGCCCTCTGCCTTGCATGTACCATAACTAGAACAGCTGGTCTTGAGTAAACCCAACCATGTTGGCCTTCTGGTCATGCCAATGCTTCACCAGAGCCTGACCTGCTTTTAAGTTATCAGAAGCTTCTGCCATCATGTGTGTCATTCTCCTTCGGAGACCTAATACATAGTCGGTGACTCTCACTGGCTTGAGGGAATGAGCACTCTCCTTAATTAGTGCCAATGGACCTCTAACTGGATGACCATAGAGGAGCTCATAGGGACTGAATCCAACTCCCTCCTGAGTGACTTCTCTATAAGCAAAGAGAAGGCATGGCAGTAGAAGGTCCCACTTTCTTCTAAGGGGCTCCTCTGAAGCGCCTGCTCCAAGATAGGTGTCCAGGTGGCTTACTTGAGAGTTGATTGGTCGTACCAACTGAAAGGGAGAAGTCGTCCTTAGCAGGGCTTCCCTGTCAATGTGTACTTGGTGATTCAGACCAGAAGCAGGGATTCACCGGGCAAACCAATAGTCCAGGAGTTGCAGCAGCCTTCCTCTTCAAGCTCTTCTTCGAATCCTTCGTTCCAATGGTTGACTCTGCCTTCCAAGCCAAGAGACTCACCTTTTGGTCAGTTCTCTCGCATTCATTCCAGCCTAGCTGCCACTCAACCAGCAGGGTGGCTGTTCTTGCCGGACAGTCAGCAAGCCAATCATCACAGAGTGCATCTGGGTCATCTAGGACACAAAGCACAGGGAATTTCAGGCACCTCCCACACTTCCTGCCTGCCCCAGACACTCTGGAGCCAGAGGCGGTCTTCACTCCTGAAACCTGCCATGGGCGAATGAACAAAGAGACCAAACCTGGTTTGGCACACAGAGACAAACTCTAGAAGGACCTTTGCACAAATATATGTTGAAAAAAGAAGACCGAGACCTGTTTTTAGCAATGATGGCTGGGGAGCATCTTGAAAAACATGGCTCCCGCAATTTAAGGTTACCAGTGCTATGAATAGTTTGCGGTCGGGAAAAATCATGGTAGTTCATTGTAAAACCACTACCACCAGCCATTCTGAGAGGAAAGGGTAACATTTGACTGTTACATGAGTAACTAGACATAGGGATACTAAGTAACCCCTCCAGCACTCTATTGTAAGATAGGTTGTCATGGGTCTAGAAATGTACACGGCTAAGTGAAGTCAATTTCCCTCACTGTTCTGGGACACAGTAGTTGATCCCAGATATGGTTGTTACACCTTGGGAAAACCTGAACGTCACTGTGTCACTGCACTGAGGGAGCTCTGGGACACAATTGTAAAAGATGATGCCTATGGAGTTGGTTAGACGCCATAACCAAAGAAAACATGCAGGTAAAACACATTCAAAATACATGAGAGAGTGGGAAAAAGGGTCACACTCTCTCCAGGTAAAAAAATCAAGTCCTCAAAATCCAGCAAAGTTGCTGGGGGTTTCTAAGGTGAAGGGAATTCACACATTTTTGAGAATTCTCCCTAACAGAGGGGAACATACTGAAGGTTGACACAATTCTTGTAATTTTGCCCAAGTAAACTACATATATGTGCTTTGACACTAGACTGCTGTAATCTTAAGAGAAACTTTGTCAAGCAAAAGAATGATTTGATGGCTTCAGTTTCACCATATTGTCTCTTAGAGGACTGAAAATAATTTTGATGATAATTAATAGACATGCAGTCAAGCTTGAAGAAGTCACAAATTAAGATTGAAGTGCTAAAACTGTGTGAACTAGTGTCGTGTACATTTTGTCCAGAATGCTTAGAGGATCATGTCCAGATTGCAAACTGGGACAAGTGATAGATTCAATAATTCTTTCCCTTAGGAAGTGACCTCCACACTAGAAGACCATATTATTCATTCCGGGTCGATGGGATTGCCCTCCCATGGAACGTATAAAATCGGGAGCATTTTTCTTAAGGAATAGTTACAGTGAGTGTATCTTTTTTAAAGGTGTAGGTGACTGTGATATGAATTGATGATAAAAGTACGGAGAAAACAAAGATGTCAGATAACATGGATGCATTGATAGAATTTGGTCTGAAACAATGAATATGAATATTTATTTTAGTATATATATATTTTACTGTTTGGATTTTGTTCACAGATAATGTTCGATATGTGTGAATCTAGCAATACTAGAATACGTGGATTGAGTACCGACCTATGCAAGCCCTAACAGGTCCATCCCCTACATTTAGTTGTCTTCAAACCCTATTTTTGTTTTTGCCAAGAAAAACAGATGAGTGGAGCTATTTGAATTAATCACAAACACTGGCATTTATCTGTGTCGATTAGAGTCTTTATTTAGCCAAAGAGAGTCATTACAAAAACCCTTCAGCCTTATGCAAACTAGTCTTGAGTCTTCCACTAAAGTGAATAGTCTGGCCCAAACTGTTAAGAAATGACCCCATTGAATGGTACTGCCACAATCCACAGGCGTGTTTTGGGCCAGTTAGGCATCATCAGCAAGGTGCTGCATATTACTTTTCCCACTGAGGGAGACACACAATAGACACACAATAGACAACAAACGTAACCAGGGAATGGTAAAGGTTAAAACAAATCCTAATCTTCACATCCATCATGTGTTGTTGTCTATTGTTGGTCTGCCTAAGTGGGGATGCACAACCACCCTGTAGATGCCCCAAATCATTCAAAAATATCTGGCCGTACTTATAAACTCACGATGACTTCATGTCTTGTCCACGGCTGGGTTGCATATGCTTCTGTATTTTCACAGACTACAAACCATAAAAAACTCAATCGTCCAGTGAAATGCCAGCGGCGAAAGATAATCAGAATCTTTCCATCCATAACTTTTTGCTGTCCATTGTCAGTCTCTCAAGGTGATAGAGAACAAGACCAGGCACAGGTTTCTTGCTCGCTGGGCCCAGGAACTCAAGCTGTACAACACTGATGGTACCTGACAATACAGACAATGTGTCTGGGGTTGTTATGTTTATGTTCCCATGAACAGTGCTCCTGGGCTAGTGTGTTTGGCTGGACTGCTCCCACTGGTGGAAGGGCTGGTCTCCTGTAATGGCACAGAATGGCTTGATAACAATGAAATTGAAGCTTCCCAGAGTAAAGTAGTTATTTATACCTTTCCTTTCTTCCTGGTTTGATGTCTATTGTGTGTATACCTAAGTGGGAGGTGTCCATTGCTCACCATGCCTAGACAATACAGAGAAGAGGGGGAATTGTCCCGTGAGCAGTATAGAACAGGGACTATAAACTAGACAAAATCAATAGCATCCATACTGCTATAAAGTCAATTGAAAAATTGTTTAAATAATGGGTTATTTAGCACGTGTGCCAAAAAGGCATCATTAAACCAATCATTTTGGGGCTAACACAGCCTCAAAAAGCAATCAGGGTAGAGTCATTATAAAAAATAGTGAACATGTTAATTTCACAAAGACAAACAAAAAATACACAGTTAATTAAAGAAAAACAAGTAAGTAAATGCATGTGTAAGCTTGTTAAACATTGAAAGCACATAAACAGAAGTAGTGATTTTGCTTAAAAGTGACATATGGACAAAAATATAGTAGACCTGTCAATACCAATTATGTAAGAAATTAGCATATTAGTGTTGGCCCAGTTCAGGTCACCACTCAGAATTGGCGTTTACTTTTGTTCACCTTTGCCACACGTGCTAAATAACCCATTATTTAAACAATGTTTCAATTGACTTTATAGCAGTATGGATGCTATTGGTTTTGTCACCATGCCTAGACAATCAAGGTGCACCTCATAGATGATGATACACAAGTCTGAAACATGTCTGGCCCTGCATGCATTCCACTGCATAAGTGTCCAGACAGAGGTGTGGATAGTTTTCAGGTTAGTCCTTGCCCTGTTTTGGCCATTTCTGAGTTTCATAGATAACCTTTGTGCAATATGTATGCGCAGAAGAATGTGTTGATCTTTTTATCCCTAAAAATTCAGGAAGCACTTCACTAAACAATGAAGTTAAATAATGCCTTCGCTCTTGTGTTGTCTCATGAAAAAAGGATGTGACCTAGCAGTTGGGCTGGATTGACCCTTTTAGGCTAGGTGTAGTTGTGGTTTGCATATGGTATTTTCCCTTCTTATTGACATGGCCGTATGAAAAACAATGGTTGTTTGTGTTGCCTACAGCAATGCAAGAGATTATGATGTATTCAAAACCTGTCAGAAATCACTCTTTACTTTTATATAAGGCATACATCACCCTAATAGGATTGGGCATGTCGAGACATGATTTCCTGTGCTTGCCGTCTCTATGAGGTTGCCTGTGATCTCATAAAGAAGGGGTATGTAAAAGATACAAGTGGTGCGAATTTCAACTAGGTTGAGAATTTCACTGGTAACCCAGACTCCTGTGGAAAGTTGATGTCATTGTGCAATTAGTGCTGGTGTGTACTTCAGTGTGGGCCTATACCTTACTGCTGATGTGAGACAATAATGAAAATTCATGCAAAGCAAAGAAAGGGTACCTTGAATTGGTTATATTGCATAGATACCACAGCACAGCATTGCAGTGTAGGAAATGACAATACTAACTCCTAGCACACTAATCATCAACCCTTAACCCCTAACCCATTAACATAATTAGTGATTAGAATATGACAGGTTAGTCGATGGCAAATGGTGCAAAGTAAGGGTGCACACTTAGGGTAAAAACTGGGGGTGTAAATTGAGCTGCAGGCACAAACTCTGCAATGATGTTTCAAAATAAAATGAAGGAATTAAGACTGGTTTTGTGATGGTGACGTGAGCTGAAGAATTTGAAGAATCATTCTACCCAAATCAGCCATTGTTTGAGCTGCTAGCACAGGAAGCCAGAATACAACTGTTACAAGATGATTCCGGCTCATTGAACCAAACTCTGTTCAAGGTTGACTATGAAAAATAATAGGGACTTCTGCAAGTTTCCAGATGGCTTGGCCATGCCAGAGGAGCTGTATGATTGATGAGATGACATCACTGCCAGGGGCTGGAAGATCATATACTTTCTGTGGATAGATGTATAGATGTAGAAGAAATAGATTGGCAAGGAGAGAGTTTAAAAAGGTGCAGAGAGAGACTGGGGCTAGCTTTTTAACAAGAGAGAGAGCAGAGGGAGAAAAGAAAACATTAAAGTTGGAGACCGTTTCGCTTGCTGTGCGATTCGGTGCCAAACTGCCTGCGTGCCTTGCTGGAAGGAATGGGGAACTGCACTGATTCACTGAGCAGACGGGAGAGAGACTGTGAGAGAGAGCTCATGTGCTTCCAAGAGGGGTTGCTGCCTGTCAGCAAAAACAAAGCACTACTAAAATGTATGGTAAGCATGAACAGACAAAATGAAGAGAATTATACATACTGTAGATACACTTACACTGATTATCGGAAAGTCCAATTAGACTCCAGGAAAGTTCCTTTCTTCACTAATTGGAGTAAAAATGCGTTTTCCTCTCCAAAACTGGCTGCCTGCAGAAAGGAAGAGAGATACAGTTCACAAAACTGTAAGAGCAACATTTATATTTTAAGGATATAAACAAAAAGTATACTGTGACATTGTAGGAGGAGGCCTCACGTTGCTGAGTGTGGAGGAAGAATATTCGCTTGCGTAGAGAAAAGCCAGAAACTAGCTCTAAAATTGCTAAGGGCATAAATGTGTTGCATCATTTCTGACAGATTGCGAAACCAGCAGGCACAGATAAATACGGATATATTTATTTTTTCTCAGCTTGCTTTCAGTGTTAAAATGATCACACATTGTGTGTTTTTCTGTTTGTTTTTATTCTGATCTGCAGAAAATCTATAAAGTTCTCTATTAAATAAAGAAGGTTGTGCATAACCGAATTCTGTTTTTCATATCTATTTGGTAATTTGTAGAGGATTGAATTTGGTACAACCATAACTCAAAAAACAGGATAAGAGTTTGAGTGGCCTAAATAACACTAAGCCTGGTGCTGTCTCAGATACATTTTGTGGGGAGCTGATCTCCACGTTAGGAATCAGTGAAACATATAAGACATTGCATGAGACTTGAGAGGACAGGAGTTAAAATATCAGCTGGTATTACCTAGAATTTTGGGTTATAATGTCTCTTTTTGGCTGTGGTGAAGCCTGATTTGCAAATGGTGATTCCACTCCTGTAAATTCTGGTAAGCTCTGAAAACCGATGATTTGGAATTATTGCCAGAACAATGACAGTGGTAATAATGTTGACCTCAACTTATCTGCATTGGCCATACAGCTTGTGATTTCTAGAGGTGACTCCTCTTGAGTTGCTGCGATTTCTCTGTTGAACATTGACTATTCAAGAATATTTTTCTAAGAAGAAAAGCATCAGAACTTTGACTTTGTTGACTTTGGCTGTCCTTGCTCCTTAAAGGCCTCCTTCTGAACCTGTTGGCTTTGGCAGTGCTTGTTCCTTTACAGGTTTTTAATGTTGAACACTTAAATGCTGGTATAATTGACTGCCTGCACCCCTTTGGGAGAATGTAACAGTTCTTGGAAATTATCAGTCTGTTCTGATCTAACCATAACCTTTCCTTCCTGAAAAACTCAATATTGCAAAGGTGATACAATATATATGCTATATTGACCATAAATGCTGTCACCTCTGACTGCTGCTGGAATATGTGTAACATATGAATGAATGGCATCCATCTTCGGGAATTCATTGAGTTTCACATCTTTTTGTGGCACGACCAATGATGGCATATTGATGTGTACCAGTGAGCAAACTCCTCCCAGGTTGGGTGGCATCTTCTCGTATGCCTTGGATCCACATGCCCCATAGTGATCCATTAGTACTGCAGTGCCTATCTTTATCGCTGCAGGCTTTTCTATGCTTCAACATCCTACATTTTCACCAACTTCCACCTCACCATCATTCTGGTAACAGAGTGCTGACGCCTTCAGGAGTATTATAGTATTGGTCCAGATTCATTCTATTTTATCACGTTGAACCCATTCATTGTGGAGTTTATCGTTACCATCAGCTATCAACAGGTTATGTGCAGCCATTTCACATTTGTATATGTCTGTGCGGATGGCATTACAGATGCGAAGAACATTTGTGTCCTGCTGAACAGTCTGTATTCTGCTGGCACTTCATCCAATGCTGTTTCTGATGCTTCTGAGAAGTAATTGCTTCCTCTCTTTTACTCTGATCAGTTCGGTGGGCTTTTCGCTCTTGCTTATCTGTTCCTCTTCCACAGACCTCTTCTTCCTTTTGTTGGTATCCATCTTAAGGATTTTTCATCTATTTGTGGCATGACCAATGATGGCATATTGATGAGTACCAATGAGCAAACTCCTGTCCAGTTGAGTGGCAGCTTCTTGGAGGCCTTGGATCTGAACACCCAGTAGTGATCCATTAGTGATCATTAGTTATCTATTAGTTCTGCAGTGCAATCTTCATTGCTGCATGCTTTTCTATGCTTCGGCATCCTACAATTTCGACAGCTTCCACCTCACCATCATTCTGGTGCCTTTAGAGGTATTATAGGCATTGTACAGCGTCATTCTCCACCCACGTGATCAACATTGTACTTGTATCCCATTTCTTCAGGCACTTGTCATTTTCTTCTTGTAATTTGTTCACTGGTGATTGTGCTAGGATGAGCGCCTTGCTTACCCCCACTCCATCCTTCCATCCATCCTTTGTGCAAACTTGACCATACACCAGTATCAGTGGTCTTTCCCAGTACCCAGGTTCTCCTCCTATCTCTTTTACTCTTGTCCATGGACATGGCAACTCTTTCTCTTTCAGTGTTATAGTCTTTGTTTCCCCCTTCTCAATCCTATCAGTGATATTCTGTATTGCTTCATCCAATTGCCAATAATTGTTCATCATGTCTAGTGTCTTTATGTAATTGTCTTCGTATGGGAACATTGCTTGGGACATCCACCTCAATGCTGCTGTCCTCCGTTGAAATATTCCATGAGTTATTACCATCAGCAGGTACATCAGACATTGCGCTCTAGCTGCTGGTATTTCAGTTGCTATGATCATTCTGGAGGCACTCACTGGATAGGGAATTAATGAGCAGACATAACAGCTCTCCCCGGTGGTTCCCTTATCTACTTTTGTCATGTGCCTTGTACCACGTGTTGTTAGAAACTCGAGCAGTGTCGTATAGATACATATTTAACCCCTTCATGTCTGTGTCAGCACTGCACTTACCTTTCCTTACTATGCTTGCAGTGCTCTCCTGTCCACCTGACATGGTTGTTCCACCTGCTGGGATTGGGGTAATGTTAGCAGAGGATACAGTGGAAGCACTAGCAACCAGAAAAATGTTCCAAAATATAAAAGCAAATATGCAATTTGGAATAAAGAGACACAACAATATAACACATTCTTTATTATTTCACCCATCTTTACCTGTGCTGCTTGATCCTTATGCAGCTTGAAGATATAGTTGCATGCCTGAAATGTGAAAGTGTGCGTTATTTTGTTAGTATCTAGTTAATTCTTTAAGCCCTGCGGACCATTTACTAATTCACTGCAAAGATGAACACCTGCTCTCACACTGCCCTTATGGCTGGGTCCCTCAATGTGGCGAGAACAAGAGGGTTGCCTTTTTCGAGTTATGGGTAAGCTTGGGCCAAATATTCCACAATGGCAAGATAATACACGCTTGGTGATTGTGCTCCGAAACTACTGGGTCTTCTCACATAGTGGACAAATTGGTTCAGGCTTATAGTCAGCAGGTAACATGAACAATCATCACTTATTGCATTTGGCTTTCTCGATGATTGTATGTAGAGAATCAAATAACAAACAGACCGTCTATTTGTAAGTCTATAAGCAGTCCAGTCCCTAGCTCTACTGCCCTTGAGCGAGTAACCATTGGGTGTCCTCCACTCGGCAGTGTAAGTTCAGAATCGCTGGTTAGCTCTTCTTGCAGCTGATCGTTGGCCATGTTGAACTAATTGCCAGGCAGGGCCACTGGTTGGTAGGGCTTGATGTCTAAGAGGTGGTTCCAGACAGTTTTTTCCTCGAGCTTCACAGCTTGGTCTTCGACTTTCTCCATGGTGTGGGGACCAGTGAACCTTGGTGCGTCCCACCTTTGGATGAAATTTTGTAGCAGGACCAAATCCAAAACGTTCACCTGTCTCTTAATCTCAGAGTCCTTTGGTTTGTTGTAACAGTTGCTTTCTTCGCTGACTTCTGGGCCTCCCCGGAACCGTTGTATCGGGCGAGAGATAAAAGAGACATTAGCAATCAAGGCAGTAATGTAGTTATACATTTCTTGACCTAACACATCTGCACTACTCTCACAGTCTTTCAGTGCCCCCAGTGGCAGGAGTCAATAGGAGTTGCATGCGTCATCCTTGGATCGCCTCATGGGGCGGTAAATGGTGGTCGGACCCAGGCTTATTGTGCAATGCAAACAATGCAAGGGGTAAGCAGTGTAACAAATTCTTCTTTGTGCTCTGCTTTGTCTTGGCTATTGCCTCTTTCAGGAGGCAGTTCAGGAATTCACACACCCCATTTGCTTAAGGGTAAAATTCACAAGAGAACTTATGTTGAATTCCCAGCAACGTGGTGATATGCTTGAACATCTCATTGTTGAAATGAGGGTGGTTGCCAGACCACAGGACCTCACACTCCCCCATCTTGGGAATACCTCCAAACTAAATACTTTTCAGCTCTGAGAGCATTGGGATGATAGCAGGGGCCAGCCTCAATCCTTCTCAAGAATGGGCACACAACCACTATCATGTAGTGGTATCACAATTGAATCATGTCAACATATTCGACATGTAAATGCTGGAACGGGTCTACTGGCTGAGGTATGGATCCTCTCACAACTCTCAATGTATGTGCTGCTGTATACTGCTTGCATGTCAAACAGTTTCTTACAAATTCAGCCATGTGTTCTGCCAAATTAGGACAGAACCATGTTTCTCAAATACAGGCAGCAATTACCTCTTTGCCCATGTGTGTTGGATAATGTAACTGTGTCAGTGCAGTGTTCAATAAAGCTAGTGGCATCATCACAGTCCATGTGTTATTTTGTCACCTAAGGGCATCTGTACACCCCCTCCTAGTCCACAAGTCGTTTTCCTCCCTGGGTGCAGCTTCCTGCAACTCCTAATCTGTATTTCTGGCAATGTATTGTACCCTTCCTTGGGTACGATGTTCCTTGCATACTTTCAAGCATTTGATGCTGTCTCCATTTCTAGTCGCTCCCTGAAATATGCTGCGCATATTGCTTCTGAATCTGCTGCTTCTTTTCCCCTTGAGAGAAGATCTTCTCCTCGCATGTGGGCTTGGCACTTCACAATTGCTATCTCTGCAGGGTACTGAATAACACCAATCAATTTGCCCAATAGAAGTACATGCTGTACTGGTGTCCCATCTTCCCTCCTGTAGCCTCTCCTCTTCCATCGTGCTAGTCCTGAGTGTACTGTCGATTTCACGCAAACAGAGTCAGAGTACACTGTTACCTCCTTTCCCTTGCTGAACTGCATTGATAGTATTAAGGCCATCAACTTCGCTGATTGTGCTGAATAATCTGATGGCAGGCACAAACTCAGCACTACCTCACTTGTTCCATCTTCCCTTAACCTCATCACTACAGTTCCTGTATGTCTGACCCCATTTGTCTGCTCAATTGCCAAAGACCTGTCAATGTACAGCACATCTCCTCCCTCAAGTGCACCTTATGTACTTAGTGAGTGTCACTGAATTTCCTGTATGTTTTCTGCGCAGTCTTGTGCAGAGTCACCTTCTTGTAAAATGTCTGGTATGAAAATCGCTGGGTTAATGATTCGGCACCTCACTATCTTTAATGATTCATTTGATAGTAGCACCTAATTTCCTGATGCTCTCTGTGTTGTTAGTGTGCTCTTTGGCTTCTGCAGTATCACAAAAAAGTGTGTTCCACATAAAGCGTGGTAGTACTCGCCATGGTAATTCCTGCTGACTTCTGTACCGTGAAGGAGGCAGCAGAAAAAGCGTGTTCACACTGGGAGTGTCCTCTTATTACTGGGTCAAGTGTGCCACTGTAGTATGCTATTGGCTTGTGTCCCAATCTAGTCTTTTGTGTCAGTACTGCCTTCATCACTACTCTGTCAGTGTGTCAGAACATGAAAAATGCATTTTTGTAGTCTAGGGATCCCTAACACAGGAGCTGTGCATATTGCTTCCTTCAGCTACTCAAATGCATCAGTCAACTCTTTTGGCCAGTTTTTTGCTTTGTGTGTCTTTTGTGCTTCTTTCAAAGCACCCAGCAAGGATCTTCTGTATGTGCTGTATTCAAAAACACATGCTCTGCAGTAATTGCACAACCCCAAGAACTGCTGCATCTCTCTCACTGCCATGGGTTTGGCTGTCTTGCAAATTGTCTCTGCCCTTTCTGGCATGATCTGTCGGCCATTTTAGGAGATCGTCCGTCCAATGTATAGCACCTCCTTCTAGCAGTACTGTACGTTGGCCCTGTGCACTCTATATCCTTTGTCAGCTAAAACTGTCAGCATGTGTACTGAGTCTCTTCTACACTCGTCCTCTGTCTTGCTGCAAATCAAAATGTCATCTGCGTACTGTAGGACCGTGCTCTCCATCAGTACGTTGCATAAGTCCATCTGGATGATCCTGTTGAACATGGATCGCGACTCGCAGTACCCTTTAGGGAGTCTTGTATTTCCATCTTTGGTTTCTATACACGAAGGAAGTCAAGTCTTGTGAGTCTGGGTGTAATGGCACTCCAAAAGTCTATGACCATGAAGCATGCTGCTTCAGCCGGAATGTTGCACAAAATTGTTGCTGGATTTGAAACTAAAGGATACTCTGCTTCTACAATGGGATTAAGGGGCCTCAAGCCCTGGTTAAAACGCCATGACCCTCCCTTTGTTTTTTGATTTGCTACACTGCATTGTTGCATGGTGATTCTGATGGCACTAGGATGCATCACTCCACTAGTGCTGCAATTGTTCATAAATGCCCTCATCTGCTTCTTTTGAGTGTGGGTACTGTTTTGCTTTTGGTAAAATTGCTTTTAGTTTCAGCTTTATCATCGCTCCCCCTATGCTTTTCAGAAGCCCCACATCATAGTGACTTGTGGTCCACAGGTTGCTGGGCACCTTGACCAGATCATCCTCACAGAAGGACAGTGGTGGCTCCAGCACCATTGCCATCCTCTGGTGTACCTCTCTGTAATGTATTTTCAGCCAATACGTCACACTCATTTCAGACACCATCTCGCTCTCTGACCTCTCATCCCTGAATACTTCTTCATCTGTCACTGTAGTTAGTCTGCACCCTTCGGCCACTGAAATCACTGATCATCATGGGCATCCTGTGTCGTCCATCCCATGTACTGCTATCCAATCATCTCTCACTACTGCTGCCTCAATTTATATTGGCAGTATTGTGCCCTCTGATCATCCAATGGCATCTCAGGCCTGAATAGATACTCATTTGGAACGTGACACATTTTCCCAGCAATCCGTGGGAGCCATGCAATAGCAATATCTGTCCCATACTGGAACATCTCCTTGTCCACTGGCACCCCTCACTGTACCTTTCAACCACAATAGGCTTGGATGATCTCTCTTACATTGAGCATGTGTATTCCTTGTGTGGAGCACACTATCACCTTGTCTGTAAATGAAATAGTCATGTTCAATTTGCTCATAATGTCTTGTCCCAGTATATTTACAGGTATCTGAGAGTAGAGTAAAGGCAGAGATAAAATGTGTTCTCCTATAGAAGAGAAAAATCATCTGTGAGAATCCTTGAGTATTCATGGCATCGCCTGACAATGTAAAGGCCCCTTCCAGAATGCATTACCTAGTCGTCCCTGTATCTACAAGAAAGGAAAAAGTCTTGTCACCTATCACCACCCCTATGCAAGGTTGCTCCGCAGGTTTAGGGGTGATCGACAGGATGGAATTCATCAAGTCTATCTGTGGGCTGTACTATTGAAGGTATAAGGATATCCCATTCCCTGAAAAGGCGGTTTTCTCTACCATGGTGACCCCTCCCAGTTTTCTAATGGGAGTCATTCACAGGGAGTCCATGTATGATACTGTACAGTTGTTCTGCTGTGTGTTGTCTTGTATCTGTGGCAACCATTGTGTGTTCCCTTGAATCTGTGGTGCTTGTAAATACTGTGGTATTGGTGCTTACATCTGTGATATCAGTGCTTGCATCTGTGGTGTCTGTGTCATAGGCTGAGGTGCCTTCTGGTGCGTACCCTGTCTCTGTCCTTGATGTAGCTCTGGTTGGTCCTGCGTATAACAGTCGTTCTGGTCAGCCTGATATGTCTGCTGGTATTGTGCTCTCAAACTTTGCTGCATTCCCCTGATTCTGCACACTCTCAAAATGTGTCCTACCTGCCCACATGTCCACCACTGTGGCGGTTCTCTCCCTTGCACATGGGAACGCCCTGCAAAATTCCCTTGACTCTGCTGCAACTTCTGCCCATATCCCTGAAACCCTCCTGGAAAGCACCCTTGCCCTCTGGAGGGCCCCTCTTCCTCTTAATCTTTGTTGCATGTTTCCCCCACTCCATGGGCAGTGGCTAGTACTGCTGCAGCTGTGCTCCATGTGCGCACCTGCTCATCTGTACTACCTGTGTGTTCGTGGCCGTTAGTACCACCCCTTCCTTAGTGTACTTTGATAGTTTCTTCTACACTAGTTTTGCTTCCTACATCTTTCTGTCTTCTGCATTTTTCTTAAGCTTCTCTTGCCACAGCCTACAATGGTGAACGATTGTGAGCTGTATTTCTTGCCAAGCTTTTGCTTCCATGCCTATTAACTGTTTCTGTACAGGTTCTGCCAGCCCCAGGCATAATATGTGGTAAAATACAGCTATTGTTTTATCCAACGGTTCTCGAGTTTCAAAGTGCCAAAGCTCTTGGATCTCCTGAATGTATTGCACGGGGTCTTCTTCTTCCCTAATTTTCCAGGACATAATTTCCCAATGTCTGAGGAGTGTGGGTATTGTGTCATTAGTGAGCGCCATACGGCAGCTTGGCAGTTTGCAAACGGCAAACCATTGTGCACCGTGGAATGGGTTGTCACTCCAGGGACCCCGCCCTCTTCCATACGTCATCAATGGAATCCCCGAGGATCCTCACTAGCAGTACCTTTACGTCTCCCACTGCTAACATCTGTCCCGCAGTTATTCTTTCCATTTCATAAATCCACTTCCCCGCACCCTTGCTCAACGATGGTAGCCTACACCTCACGTTTTCCTTCTCAGTGTGTTTCCATGGTATGATATGATATAATATGATTTTGTCTTTGTGTTTCAGAGCGCGACATGGCAAGGGAGGGGAACAGGGGAGAACAAAACAACAATCTTACTAGGCCCAGTGACATTGAGAATGTGCAAGTGCATGGGAAAGGGAAAGGGGAAAAGTTCATGGAAGGCGGAGGGGGAGAGTGGAAAGTGCAGAGCAGAGGATAAACAGATAAATAATAATAAATACAAATAAAATAGATAATGGAGCAATACACAGGGGTAGTGTAGCTAACAAGTGGCAAGTGCCGTATTTAAGGCAGCAGAACTGGGTAAATCTGATAAGTGCATAAAAGAAGAAAATGGCGGTGTGGGGGACTGTATGGGTAAAGATATAGTCCCCAGAGCAAGGGGTGGCCGGGAGGCAGCTGTTACGCTCATCTGGTCTCTGTGGAGGTGTTGGGACACAGTTGCATTCCTCCCAGGTGTGAGGTCGCTTGGGTCCGACTTCGCCCTCTGCGCTTATGTGGTGACTGGTGGTAATAGGTGATGCTGCTCGGGACTGCTCCTGCGTGGAGAATAGGGGGTGTGAGTATGCCAGATTGTGCACATGATCCTCTTCCAGACCCCTTCTCCCAAACTATGGTACCCGTGGGATGCGCTGTCCCTGGAAAGCTCATCTGTTGATTAGTTTTGGTGAGCCATCCATCCTGCTGCTTCTGGCAGGTGCGCTTGTATGATCTGGACTGAGTCCCTTCACTGGTCCCTTGCACGTGGTAGTCCAGTACTGCTGCGACTAAGCCACTATACTTCAGGTAAGTGTTCCTGTTTGCCTTTGTCTTTCCTCGTCTGTTTTTGTTGTATTGTAAAGTTTGTTGTCTTGTATTGCAGTCCGTTCCACTTTTGATGTTTGCTCTTTTGCTTTCTTCCCTTGCAGGTGATGTTGCTGGCCCGGCAGACGTTGCGTAGCTCGAGGAAACAGCCGGAGGGAATGAGGAACGAAGCTGCAATGGTACAGTAGCTGGTAAGTTGTTAGCTAGGGTGTGCGTGGGGTTCAAATGCGGCGCGGCCCTAGGATGGATGTTCTAACCATGTTTTTCTTCATCTTCCCAGGTTCCAAGTTCGTGGATGCGGAGTGCGGTGCTGTGGCACCGGGATCAAGATCACTTGATGTCAGGAGATGAGTCTGCAGATGAAGCGATGAAGCACATGTTTCCTGGAGTTGAGTATACAGGAGAACACCTGGTTTCAAGGGTAAGTAAACTGGTCAAAGCGGCGGTGAGCGTCACGTTGCACGCGAGTGAACTGTAACGCGAAGCACTGGCCTTATGGATGGAGCAGCTTATATAGCTGAGTTTCTGAATCCACGCCCACCAGGTTCAGCCTGCCTGCCACACCCTGCCACACCTAATGAGTCAGCACATGAAGACCAGGCCTAGGGAGCCATACCCGATGAGTCAGCACATGAGGATGTTCTCTGGAATAAAGGCTTTGAGCTCCTGGAAAGTTTGTGTAAAATAAAAGCACTCCTGCACTGAAATAAAGTAAAAGCACTCCTGCACTGAAACAAAGTGGTCCTGCTCACATCTCTATATGAGCCTGGTGCAAAAAGGACTGAGCCCAGCCAGGGCCCCTGTGTTTATAGGTCCCAAAGGGCCATAAGTGAGTCAAGTGACCCATTGCCCCATCTCTAGATGGTGTGGTTTTTGTTTTCTGGGGCCTGTGGCCATGACAGTTGTGGAGAAGGGTGGCAGGGTGAGCAGGTACCTGGGTTAAGGGGATAAAGGGTGGCCCAGTGCCAAGAGAGATCAGATCAGCAGGGGAGAGGGGGAGCAAAGGCAGATGCAATGAGGAAGGTCTTGAGGTACTTCCGGAACCAGAGATGGTTCTCCATAAGTTTTATAGTGGCAGGGAGGCTGTTCCAGAGGGAGTCCCCGGCCGAAGACAGAGATCTACCTGTGGCTCATTTCTTTGAGAAACGACAGACCCTGACGGAGTTAGAGGAGCAAAGAGCTCGAGAGGGGAGGTATTTGCGGAGCGATAGCTGAAGGTATTTTGGACCCAGGCCCCAGAAAGCCTTGTGGACAATGCAGAGGGTTTTAAATTGAATCCTTGCATCCACTATGAGCCAATGGAGAGATTTCAGAGCTGGAGAGATACGATGCCAGGGCTTGAGGCCAAGTACAAGTCTTGCAGTCCTGTTCTGGATTAGTTGCAGAGGGCGAAGAGTAGAGGCAGGTAGATTTAGAAAGAGGCTGTTACAATAGTCCAATCTAGAGAGAACCAGAGCTTGGGAGACAGTGAGCTTCTGGGGGAAGGAAAGGAAGAGTACCTCTGAGGAGGTGCAGTAGGATGGTTGACTTTTTAGAGACCTCAGAGATGTGGGGGGAGAGGGAAAGTGTGGAGTCAAAGATGACCCTGAGGTTCTTAGCCTCACAGGTGGGGATAGGAGGAGGGCCAAGTAAGGCCGGCCAGAGAGAGAGGGGAAAGAATGGAGAAGGGTTGCCGATGATGAGGATCTCTGCCTTGCTGGCATTCAGACAAAGATAATTGGCGGCACACCAACCTTGAATGGCAGTTAGGCAATCAGCGATGAGGGAGGGAGAGGAGGTGGCCGAGGGCAAAATGAGTTGAATGCCATCAGCGTAGCACTGGAAATTTGAGCATAGTATGGCAATGCAGTGGGCGAGAGTTGCTAGGAATTTGTTGAAAAGCCAGGGCAAGAGTTTAGACCCCTGAGGAACAACACAGGTAGAGAGTGAGAGGATAGGAAGGACCTTAATTGGACTTGGGAGAGTCAATCAGAGAGGAAAGAGGTCAGCCAGGCCTATATATTGGGGTCACCCCTCCCTTCTCTAGCAGGAGCATCTGTGTAAACCCTACCTCCCTGTGTGTGCTCCTAGACAGTCTGACTTGTCTGTCCACTTCTCCAGTGCCTCTGTATACGTCTATCGGGTATTCAGACACTGTTATTGTGCACCTCTGTTACCCTCTCTCTCGAGCCTACTACTGTGTCCCCCTTCATTTGTTCTGGGAGGTCTCTAAGCCTGTCTACATATTTTGTTATGTCATTGAGGGTACACAAGTCATCCGTCAGCCATTGTGCCCGCTCGTCCATAATGCTACCTCCTGCTCCCCTGTTCCTATCCCACTCTTCCATGTCACTCTCTTATCTGTCCCTGTCCCTGTGGATTGGAGCCTATGCAGCTCCCTCTCTCGTCCCCACTGTTCCATCCTTCATTGTCGGACCCTGAGCCCACGTTACTACAAAAGTCATCTACGAAGCTCAACCTCCTAGTTGTCGTGTCCGTACTAGGTTTCAAGTTAATTTCGATATCCCACAAGTCAAGTCTGCTGCCTCCCCCCATGCCCCCAGGCTTGTTATGTCCTGTTCCATGGTATTCCTGTCCTCTGAGGTGGTGCTGTCTGGCGCTGCTCGCCCGCCCCCTCAAGGCTGTCCTATCCCCTATCCTCTTTCCATTTTGTCTTTACAGCCCTTATTGCTCGCTCGTCTGCCTCCTTGCGTACATTTTCCCTTACCAATCTGTCCACCTTCAACTTTCTTTGCTCCCTCACAATCAATTTGCATTTTTCCTGCTCTGCTGTCTCCCTCTGTCGCTCGATCTTTTCTACTTCTCTTATCTTTATGTACCACTGGTCACGTTCCTTGTGCTTTCTTCATCTATGATCTCTTTCTATCCTTTTTTCCTCTTCTCTCTGCACCTGCTCCTTTTACTCCTCTTTTCTCCTCTCCCTGGCTTCTATTCTCTTCTCCCTGCCATCTCTCTCTAACCTCTTCTCTCTCTTCTTCATCTTTCTATCCATTTCCTCCAATCTTTCAGCCCTATCTCATGCTTTGCTGCTCCCCTTTCGACTTTCCAGTGCCTTAGTTGCCCCTCTTTCTCCCCATCTGTGTTCCCTTTCAACTTCAGGATGATCTGTCCCCTATCAACTTGTTTGTGGCTATGCTCCTTAGCCCCTCCTTTGCATCCTTCTGCACCTCATTGCTTGTTTCCCGTTCACTGATTGGCTGCCCTGCACCCCTCTGCACCTCTTCCTTAGTGTACGGTGGTGGTTTGTATGTCGGATTTGAGTACCCCTCTGCTGCTCTTAATTCTCGTGATGGGTACATGCCTTGCTCATCGTCTGTGTCATCGGAGCCCACTCTTGGAGGGACATGTGGGGGAGCAGAAAGCCAGGTTGCAGGCCCTTGCACCGTCTGCTGGCTCAGCATCCAATGACACCTCTCTGCATCCCCCTCGCCTTTCTGATACTTGTGGCACAACTCGAATATCGCCATGTGGCTTGTAAACTTTTTCCCCTTATAGGTACCCTGTATGTGTGTCAGTATGTGTGTCAGTAGAGATTGCTGCACATCTTTGGAGAAACATCTGCAAGGTGACCACGGTTTAGTTAACTTTCCCTTTGTGCCTTTAGACCACTCTATGCTATATTTACAGATCTTGTCCTTGTAGGGTGGGAGTGTCTTGCATAGGTGCTGTAGGGGCATGCCCCCCCAGACTTCCCATGCTGCATTGATCGATGCTTTCGACAGTCCGCTGTTAAGGGAGAAACACATTGTAATCACGATGTTATCAATTTGCTACTAACCTCTCTGGCTCGGCAGCCTGCCAGGCGTGCTCCGCGCACTGCCCCTTTATAACTTTGATGCCTCCTCAGGCACACCCACAATCTTCCACATGCACCTTTCTCACACCGCCACTTTTTAACCTCATCTGCCAATCCCAAGTTGCTAGCTCCTCACCGTCACATGGCTTCTGTGTCCTAATCACAAACCTATGGGTGACAACACCAATTTACTAACTGCGTAGTGCTGAGATATCGAATACCGAATGCACAATGCTACAACCTGTTACTCCCAAAATGCACATAACCTCAACACAAAACCCCAGACCTGTCTTCCTGCCTCCAGGGAGAGTATACTACTATTTTCTTGTGATTGAACTGTACCCACTGTGTCACCATGCGTGCAAAATGTCTCACTCCAGGAGACTTAAACAGTTGACTCACCTTCCACAATCTAGGCCAGCTTCCTTTGCTAAACCTTATGGGGATACTGCCATCTATGACCCAAGCTAAAATGCCCAACCCACAGGAAATCCACTATTTACATAACTTCTGTCATCCATGCCCTCGAGTCAATAGTCTAGGTTATTCACCAGAACCATTTACCTCTAAACTCGAATGTGCCCTACACACAAACAATGATGTCTATCTCCACTCCTGTCCCTACTAAGTTTGACAATGCCAGAAAATACTTTGACAACACTCTAAGATACTAAACAATACTCCGCAATACTTAATACCCTCCCTCACATTCACAGTTTCTGTATGACTGGGTCAAAACGTACACTCCATGGTCTGCTGCTGCTGCTCAGCTGCTGTGTTCCCAAAGCTTCCACTTCTCCCTCCTGGTCTGCCTGGATGCCTTGCTGACTTTGGCAGGATATTCTCAAAGCTGGCTCCTGACAGCCTTTCCACTGGTACGCGTTCCCCGTCTTTCTCAAAATATGCGAGGGTCCTGCAGCCTTTCAGGTTCCTCGGCAGAGGCGATGACTTTGTGTCGGGCTGATGTAGCAAACCATCAGCTCTGCTACCAACTTGTTAGGACTCCCAGGTATGCCAGAGCGATGCTGGGGGTCCGTGGATTCGGAGGGCCTAACACTCTCCCCAGAATGAACAGAGGACTCAGTCAGACGGCAAGTACAAACTGTGGTTTATTTGCACATAAAACCAACAGGGATCAGTACACGAACAAAGCAAGAGTCAAGTACACCTCGATGCTCCCTGGCGTGCATGCTGGTTTTCTATAATATTTGCAGCATCACTCAGGCCCTTCCAATAAAAAGCTATCACCAGGAGGGATAGGCTACTGAGCATCTCTACTACCTATATTGGATCCTATAGATGATATTCTACTGGTCCTCACATGTCAGTTGGCTGGCCTGTCCCATCCCCAAGAACTATCTATTACATTGTTTGCAGAGTAGTGGGTTTACCATTGGTTCTAGCCTGTTGAAATACACCCATGGGATTCTAAACTGTTATTGGTGAGAGCTGGTGCCCCCGGGCCTGGGACTCGATTGAGTTCTCAGCTCAATGTGCACCTCTTCAAGGTGATGTGTCTGTATTGTAACTTGTGTACACCATCTTTGCCTATACGAATATTCTCCTTAAGGTAGCACAATTGTTGCGGTCTGCAACTGATTTGCTGCAATCAGCTCCCCTTTCGCACTGTGGATGGCTGTCCATTTTCTCATCTGGCTGCATCACATGTTTAGAGACCACACATTTGAGCTCTGCAGCTCATAATTATGAGGATTTATTCCGTTTTTCTGCAGCTGGTCCCTTTGTTGTCTGAGGATTGGAATGTCTCTTTATATCTCTGACCTTGGCTGTGGGCCTCTCATGCGTCTTGCTCTCTGTGCAGCCTTAATCAGCTCTGCTCATCTCCTGCTCAGTGGCTTAAGGCCTGCTGTAATTTTCCTAAATCTAATAATGTGGTTTCTACATTGTCCATATTATACTATGTTCCCTATGGGTTGCCTGTGCCTGGTTCGATCAGGTTCCATATATACTCTTGTATGTTCACGCAGACATTAGCCTTAGCATCAGCAAACTTGCTCAGGAACTCTTGTGCTTTGCGGTTCTTCATTACTGCGTTTGGCTAATGACAAAATAATAAAAGCCTTGACGGTATGTATATGTATCTGTCCTCTAGCAATAGAACTGTGTGCTCATGTCCTTAATGTATACAAGTGTGTGTTTATGTAGTGCAGTATGGACTGCACATGTTTATCATGTCTAACGCTGCTATGCCGTTGTGTCACTAATGACGTCAGTACCATGGCTTCTTGGTGCTCACAAAAGGATGTCCATATAGGCTTCCCTGCCCATGATCAAGGGCTCATCTCCCACACATGGAAAGATTTGCATTGTATTCAGTCTTTATGGCTGGCTGAGAGGATACCTTTCAGTGCATTTGTCGATCATTGGTGCACTTTGGATCTGTCCAAAATAAGATGGATGGCTGCAGGAATTTTTGGCCTTGCGTCTCGTCATGAACTTTGGAGGGCTCCCGGGTCTCCTACTTCAGTTATATATCATGCAGCTTCTCCAAAAACAAAATGGCATTTCTGATGGGTAAAGACACAGTTGCACATTTGCTGGCCCATTCTGTACTTTGGAAAAGTAGAGGATTTAGCCAGATTACATGAACAACAGTTTACTGAATATGTTCCTACCACACCCAGGAAGGCACATCCATACAGAAGATGTAAGGTGTGAACAAAACAAGGAAGGAGCAGGGATACTCAATTGTACTGTCCCCATTGCCCTTGCAGGCCAGCCCTCTGCAAACAGACTTGCTTTGCTTTGTATGATCCAAAGAAAAAGTTTTGGGAGATGGAGTGATTTTCTGGAATGTCCATCTTTCCTACAACGTGACCCATAGGCTCTCCATTCATACAAAACCGTATGTAATTGTGTCTTGGAAAAGACAGGAACACCATCCACTGGCGCCCCACTTGAGGTGTGTTTTGAACAAGAAGAAAACACCACTCTGACTCCTTCCACTCAAGGCATGACTTGGAAACCAATGCTATTCCTGTTCCCTCCGATCAAGGTATGCCTTGGAAAGGAATGGCAGTCCTGCTCCCTCCACTGGAGGTGTGTCTTTGACAGGGGGGAAATGCGTGTTTGGCTCTCTCCACTCGAGGCATGCATTGGAAAGGTTTAGGGTGATCGCAACCAAATTGATCACAAGATAATGCAGCACAAATGAAATGCTCGAAAAAAGTGTTACTCATAAACATACATTTAGAGTGTTTTCGATAACTCATAAAACACAATAAAAATAGACATTAAAAATAAAAACAATGAACCTTTTCTAGTCCACATGTTACCAGAGGATTGACCGGATACCGAGCGCAATTTATAGAATCTGTTATTTTGCCAAAATCTCATGGCATTTCAGAAAAATACAAAATGAAACGTTAGAAACAATTCAATTGTTTACAGGAAAGCTTGAACATAATGACAAAATATCTGAGGGAGAAATGAGACAAAAACATGTATATTCACATGGATAATGAAGGTAAGTGAATAATTATTAAAAAAAAAGCATGATGAAAATAAATAAAATGGTTAAAGAATAGAACTAATACTATATATAATGTTTCATTATCTAATTAGGTGCTGTGGAAAATATGAAAAAGGCAAGGCAGGACAAAGACAGTTATGTCAAGGGGTAAATAAAGCTTGATGGGAGTGTAAACTGTATTTTTACCACGAATGCCAGAGCCTGTACGGAGGAATATAGTATAAAAAAGTATAAGCAACCACAACCATGACCCTGATGTTTGTAAGATAGCTGTGAAGGAACATACAACAAACATGAAGAAAAAAAACATCAGAAAACACACAAGCAGCAAATTGACAATTAGTTAGAGGAACATTGGCTAACATGCCCACACATCTAGCTGGGAGTATTCCATGTGCACAATTGCTTAAGTAACACATAATATATGAAAAGGAATGTAAAGAAATGGCACCCAAAAGTCTGTACAAATATGCACACATTGACAATACCAGATTAATTCAAGATTACATTGGGAGGAGATCATTTTTAATATTTGCAACAATGCAAAACATGGATAGATTGTCAATAAGCACAAACTGGATGATGGCTGGAACATTTAAGAGTTGTCCTAAACCATTTAAACAGATGTACACTATTCATTCAATGGTTGATGGTAAACTTTTCTCTCTGATCTATGTACTAATGTGCAATCGTACTGAAATACGTACACGTGTTTGACAACATTAGAGAAAGTCGTCCTGTAAATAGCAGCACTGCCAAATGTATGTGGAATGGGTTTTGAATTGGTGGTAATAAAGGTTTTCACAAAAATATCCCATGATACTGAAATACAAGGTTGTTTTATTTTCATTTTGGTTGGGCATTATGGTGAAATTTACAGAAGCATGGACTGAAAAACAAATATTCAACTTTCATTACAACAAATGCAGGTTCTGTGCACTGGCGTATGAACCAAAAAGTGAGGTAATCAATGGGCACACATAAATAATAAATGAGCCATAGTATAAAAACAACGAACAAGAACTGACCACATATTTAGACTATTTTGAAGAAACGTAGATAGGGAGTCAGACAGATTTCGGGAGAAAACAGCCAAAGATCAAAATAGAATATTGGATCTGTTACAAAGCTCTATTGAAAGGATCACTAAAAACCAACAATAAACTAGAACGGTGGCAACATGGCCTTAATGTGGCAGTAGGGGGCATAAAACCAAGTATAAGGAAATCCCTGCAAATAATGAAAAAAAAACAAGAAATCCAGGAAAAAAAAGAATATTGGCAAAATATGAGTGGAACAGCCATTCAAAATAGATCAGCCAAACATGCCAAAAACAATGAACATTTTTAAATAAAATTGCAGAAAAAATCTACAACATTAAGATTAACTGATTACATCATATGTTTGTCCTTCAATGTGACCTTTATTTTGCAATTGATCATAGTCTACAAAGGGACTGATAGTCAAAAAATGCCAGATGCTGAAGCAGGGTATTTTGAAATGTTATGTACACAGTCAAAATAAGGTTTTTAACTAAATCAAATTCTTCACCTTTGTTATTATAAAATGTTGAGTGACGAGAAACAAAGATGCACAGTGAATATCAAACTGTTTAAAGAATTTTAGAAACTGAAAGTATTAATATGAAGTAAACCAATCATATCGGGATGCAATGATTTGTCCATGCCCATTTGCACAGTAATCAGTAATACGCAGTAATCGAGTCAATATAAACTCCTATTTTCCCCTGGAAAGAAATGCCATGCTGGTTCCTTCTACTTAAGGCGTGTCTTGAACAAGAACTGAATACCATTCCGGCTCCCATGGACAAGAACAAAACGCCATTGCGGCTTCTCCCCTCAAGGAGTGCCTTGGAAAGCAATGCTAGTCCAGCTCCTTCCAATCAAGGCGGGCCGTGGAAAGGAACACATTTCTGCCTCGCTCCACTTGAGGCATGTCTTGGACAAGAAGGCCATTCTGGCTCCCTCTAATCCAGGCGTGCCTTGAAAAGCAATGCTAGTCCAGCTCCCTCCACTTAAGGCGTGTCTTTCAAAATACTGGAACGCCTGTCTTGCTCCTTCCACTTCAGGGCCAATTAAAAGGAAAATGAGAACTGGACACCATATATATGGCAGCTGTCTGTTGTATAATGCGTACTACCTTGTCATGCTTATTTTATTTTAACTTTTTTGATTTTACTTTAGTTAAAGCCATGTTTTTTTATGACTGAAATGTCTTACTTTATAATGATTCAGATGTGATTGGTGTGTGAATGAGGTAAAGCTGAGATGGCTATGAAGATATGATTGTTGTGAATGCACTTTTTTTTATCACTGGAGACATGGTTGGCATGTAAACCAGAAAGATGCAAGGCCTCACTATCTGCGCTTCCACCCTATATCATGGGCGAGAGGGTATGACAAAACCACTAACAGTTACAGGTAGTGCTTCTTGAAACTCGGTTACAGGTAATGCTTCTTGAAACTCACTTAAACCTCTGAGAGGTTACCATATGAGACATATGATAAGGTAAAACAAGGCTATCCCAATTATACTTTTGGAGTCCTTGATCCACTTGACCATTTTTACATACAAGGTTTTTGAGACAAAAGTATTTTTAATTTGTCATATGATTCTTGGGCAAAAAAACGCCAAAACGCCAACACGTGTTTCGACCCTAACTGGGCCGTCTTCAGGGTGTAAAATGATCACTGATCTGTAGGGAGTGGTTCTAGTTGTATGCAAAAGACTGCATGTTGCTGGGTACATTATCCCTCTTAGTTTCAGAAAACCTTAAATTAACAGAAAAAATAGAAAGCTTGATGCACTTTCAGTACGGCTAATATTCAAAATTGGCACCTGGCTGCGACCGGCCGGACGGCAGAAACCATTAGACAAGAAAGCATTGAAGCTGCTAATTGTCTTGTTACAGAACACGGGATTGTTAACAGGCTACAACTCTTTACTATGGAAGCGCCAATTTTGAATATTAGCCGTACTGAAAGAGCATCACGCTTTCTATTTTTTCTGTTAATTTAAGGTTTTCTGAAACTAAGAGGGATAATTTACGTTGCTAAAAATTAGCTTGTGTTCAGAGGAGCTGACTGGTAGGAAGGATCCAATGACACCCCCACCCACATCAAAGGAAGGACCCTTGACTGGGTGGCCGATCTGAACTGTAACATTACCATTACTGATACGCTCCCGCAATCGTGGACCGACCACCATCTAATTACTTTCTCTGCCACGCTTGACCTCCTCAGCCCCAAAATCATTGATATGGCACCCCCACTCCCAACTAGAAGAAAAAAGGATATTGCAGCAGAAAAACTACTCCCTCACCTCCTTCCATCTATCAACAACCTCAACAATAACTCAGCCCCCAAACTACTAGTAGAGGTTTTCAATAATGCTATGACTAAGGCCTTGGACACTATTGCACCTGTTAAACTGCACAAATGTAGACAGAAATCTCACCGCAATGCCTGGTTTACGCCTCAATTTAATTAAGATTACAAAAAAAGAAAGCTGCAATCCATCTCTCTTCACTCTCCTACCAACGATAACAAGGTTAAACTAACAGACCACTCTAAATACTACAAAAAAGAAATAATCAACACAGAAAAGAATGTATTCAACGAGAGAATTGCAAAGGCTAAGTCCAACACCAAGGAACTTTTCACCATTCTTCGTGAAATGGAATCCCCAATTCTTCCTGCAGATAATGTCCCAAAAGACAAGCCATGGTGTACTGCAATACAAAATGAATACAATTACATCACTACAACTCAAAATAGCCAACAAAAAGGCCTTAATGCCCCCATCGGAGCAGCAACCATCCCAATACACGGGGAACATTACAACATTACCATTTAGTTTTAAAAAGATCTCTATCCACGAGATGGAGAAAATCATACTTTCTTTAAAACCATCGAATTAAAAGGGTGACAGCCGCCCTGCCCAAATCATAAAGAACACAGCTAGAGACTTGGCTCTGTTCATCTATAAGCTCATTAATTCCTCCTTCAAAACTAATACTGTGCCCAATAATCTTAAAGAATCCTGGGTCCTCCCCTTCCCTAAAAAACAAACCTTAGACCCCGCCATCCCTACCAATAATAGACCCATTACCACTGTCCCCTTTCTAATAAAAATTATTGACAGAGTAGCCTACATTCAAATTCAGGATTACTTAGAAGCTATTCAATTACTAAGATTGTGACAATCTGGCTTCCGCCCTCTTCACAGTACGGAAACAGCCCTTCTAGACCTCAAGACCCAAATTGAGGAGCTGCAAGACAATCGGAAAACAGCTATGCTACTTTTCCTGGACCTCTCTGCAGCCTCTGACCTAGTGGATCATACAGTCTTATACAACCACCTTAGGTCAGCGGCTCACTTTTCAGGGGAGGCCATAGCATGGGTCCAATCCAACCAGGCCAACCGCACAATGAGAGTCTTTTCCCCATCAGCTTTCACTGACCCGATTCAAATATCATGCAGAGTACCACAAGGATCTTGTGTCTCACCCACTATGTATGACATTTTTACTAAGCCTTAGTTTAATACGTTCGACAGACTAGGTATCACCTACACAAACTATACAGATGATACCCAGATCCTCATCCCCCTTTTAGACAACTTTCTTGAGGACACAGCCTTAATAAATAGGCTATACCTCCTTATTCAGGCATCAATGGCATCCCATGGCCTCTGCCTGAATGATGAAAAAATGGATATACTGATCCTAGACTCTGAATCTAACATTAAAAACCAGTCCTAGTTACGCCTCCTTTAATATTGACAACAACCTCATCAAGGTCATGCCTGCTGGGAAGACATTGGGCCTCATTACGACCTTGGTGGTAAGGTATTACCGGTACCGGTAAGGGCACTGGTGCCGGTAATGCCTTACCGCCCAATTCCGAGGTCCCTTTGGTTTTACCAGCCGTTAAGGACGGGACCCGCAAAGGGACCTTGGAGGTAATTACGGTACCACAATTTGCAGTACCGTAATTACCGCCTTCCCCATTTCCATTGAGCCCTATGGGGGAAAAATGGGAATGGGGAAGGGCCAATGGTGAATGGGGAATTACCGCCCCGCCAACCTTGGAATGGGACGGTAATTCCGCCATTCACCATGGCGGAATCGGTAAGGTACCAGCGTCAACCATGGCGCTAATAGCGCTTGGTTAACGCCTGGGTCGTAATGAGGCCCATTAAGCTTCTATCTTGACTCTACACTCACATTCAAGAAACAAGTTAAGTCACTTGCATCCACTACAGCCTATACCTGCAAGCTCATCCGAGCCTGTAGACCATTCCTCTCTACCACGAGCTGCATTACCCTGGCCAATGCCCTTGTAATGTCTAGACTAGATTATTGCAATGCCCTGTACTCAGTCGCCAACAAATATGTTACGGATAAAATTCAAAGACTGCAAAATAATGCCCTAAGAGTAGCTCTGAATATCCCCCTTAGGGAACATATCTCTAATTCTAGAAGAGAGGTCCACTGGTTAAAAATAACTGACAGGATCCTCTTGAAAACAGCCAAACTTACTTCCAAATGCCTGAACAATTTAGCGCCGCCATACCTTGCCGAAAGGATAAACAGAAGAACTACCACCCATCTGGTGAGAGCTGCCAATGCCTACACTTTAGAGACCCCTAGATTTAAACAATCTACAGCTGGTGGAACTAGCTTCCCAGTCAAAGCTGCACAAACCTGGAACGCGCTAAATTTAGACGCAATCTACTTAAATGGCTACGAACAAATGACCTACAACCTGATTCTGTCTGTACCCTGCACTACTACTACCACTGTATATGACACTGACTGTACCTATTGATGGTATTATGTGTTACATTATATACGAGCCAGCATTTCACCACTCTACTGTAACCGGAAGTGGCAGTAATTATATACGACCTGCATGCATATGTATTTATTTGAAACACTCTGTAACTAAGCTTTAAGTAATCTTGTCCTACTGCCTCCAGCTACCTAAGGGTTTGGCGCGCAATACTAAATAAACAAATAAACAAACAAACAAACAAACTTGGATCGAAAGTCTGTAATATCTCAATGACTGAATGGGAAGCACACAGTTAGCCAGTCGCTCTCCCTGTACTTCCCATCCACAGCTGCTGTTAGGTCAGAGTAAGTTCATAAAAAATCCCTCTTATGGAACTGATGCAAATAATGTGTTTCAGTGATGGAACACTTCAAAAATTAGTTCAAAAATCTTATTGCGTAAACAAAATGAATTTTAATAACAGAAACAGGGGAGGCCAGCTGTTGCCTCATCCATAACAGCTCATTAGCCAATGCATTTCGGAGATAGTATCCTTCATCAGGGCTGAGCCCTTAGTTGTAAGACCGAGCGGTCAGTCACTGTAAAATCTCATGAATCCGAGTGGAAAACTTCAATCTTAACGGAAACTGCAGGCTCTGCTGCTTCTCCAAGTGCTGCCACATCTGCACTTGGAGCAAACATGCACTTGTGGGCACTCCTGGAGGTGCGCACATGGTTGAGGTCGGTCCATGCCTGATATATGACTGTCTTGCAATGGTGGCGTGGCTTCCAACAGTTATGTGTTCCAACAATATTAGGATGTTCCAAAGGATAAAAGCATAGTCAACATACATGATTGTGTCCAATTCTTAATGTGCGATCCAAAGTGCATATGCAAGCGTATTCAGGCTGCCAAGCGTCTCCATGCAAACAGGCACTCGTGGGCACTCCGGGATGTGCCTTTACTTTATTTCCCAAATCCCCTAAGGGAGGAGGGGGTCTTCTATTTAGGGCTGGAATCTCAAGAGTCTACTGACAGTGTGGCCCACTCATCTGATTCCTCAGACCCTACCTCGTCTGTTGCTTTGAGATAGTCAGAAGTGCCGGGCCCCAAGGAAGGGGAACAATATCTTCCAAGGATAGCACTTCTGGTGCATCCTCTGTCCCTTCATCACTCTTGGAAGTATTCAGTAGTGCGGAATTAAAAGGGGTTTTCTCTGCGGTTGGGTCAAAAGGTTACGGGGAGATCAACTGCTCTAATTTGAGGAAGGTTTTTGTAAGGAGGGCTTCATAATACAAGGTCCCTTGATTTGTGGTAGCCAAGTCAGTATCCCACTCTGACACCAGATGTAAGAGTGCAGAAGTAAGACTCTGGCACAGAGGGGTCATGGTGATTATTATAAAATGTTTAATCAAGTGAAAAAATTAAAACAAAAACCCTATCGTGCGCTAACTCTAAGAGGGGTTTCCCTGTCTCAACTGAAATAACTAGTGTCAGAATGTCCAAAGCAAAAGTCCCAATGTCCAATGTCAGAATCCTAACTCTGTCCCTTAAAACTAAGTTTTAAACTAAATGAAAAGAAGGTCTTATTAGCCTAAAGTGGGTGACTCCCTTCAGTTGAACAAAAGACAGTTCTGGAATTATCTGATCTTAAAGTGTTGAGGATATATCTCCCTTCTCTGGCCTTGTTCAGTTTTGAAATACAGCTGAGCAATTGTTGGGGAAAACTCTGTTCCCTAGTTGGTCCTTTTCAGTCTTCTCTTTCTGTCTCTGGGTCTCTGACTCTGAAGGGCAGACCTGGTTCCTTTTCACCAGGCACAGTTTAAAAGAAAAGGAGCTTTAGATATGGCTCCAAACTGGGGTGGGTCCCTGACCCGCGTTCTCAGACCTAGTTTCCTCCAACCAGGCACTGCAACAAAGAAGAATACCTTGGATGCCCTCCCAAGCTGTTGTGGGTCCCCAGCCCTGGTTGGCAGACCGGGCTTCCTTCTATCAGGTGCTGTGACAAAGAAGAATAACCTGGATGCACACCCAAACTGTGGTGTCACATAGAGACTTGATTTACTCATCTGCCAATCACTGCATGTATTGTATGTCACTTTCACATATCTATTTTTATGGGTGCAGGTCCCAGACTTTTACTTATTTATTTATTCATATTTGTAAAGTGCACTGATTTGCCAAGTATTATTCTTGTGATTAGGCTTTCTGAATGTCTTTTGACTTTAAACAGTGTCCCACAGGGTTGTACTGGCCTATATGGAACTCTGGAGATTTCCCGGTAGGCATCTGCTCCCTGTGCCTTTTTTGTGTGGTAACCTATTTTATTTTCAAACTTTCTCATAGGAAAAATCTTGGCCTTGCTTAAACTGGGCAATAAAGGGGCACTTTGAAAATTATTTCCAGGACCTCTTTTTGTTCCCAGTCTACCTCTGTGTCCTAGACCCAATTGTGTGGCTTTTTAGGCTTATCTTGCTTTCTAGAATTGTCTCTGCCATTATACAGGCCCCCCTGCACCTCCTCGTTCATCAGAGTACCTTATTTCATGGTCTGCAATGTTCTCAGAATGTCATGTGCATCTTGCCATCTGCAGTGTGGCTTCCCCTGCTTTCTTCTCTCATCTCCGGGTGCCAGAGGCTCCACTGTGTTTCCTTGTCTGTTTCACCCCATTCCTCCATGGTGCTGACCTCGAGGATGCCTGGAGCATCATCCTTCTTGCTCACTGCCTGTCCCTGCACAACGGATCAGTTGGACGGCGACCTCCTTATTGATCAGCTCCCCACTTTGCTTCTGTCCTTTCCTGAGTGTACTCTGTCTCGCGGTTCTAGAGGATGGGCTTTACACTTCGTCAAGCCCTTCTTTGCTTTTAACTCAGCTTCTTCCAATCAGCTGTCAAGAACCACTTGAATGGGCAAAATGGTGCTGGTAAGTACTCTGTGCTGCTCTGCAAGTTATGATGTTGTAACGCACTAGAGATCTTCCTCGTCTTAGTACCCTCTATGTTTGTTTCACTACAGAAAAAATATGGCATAGGAGGGTAGGAGTGGAGAGGGAGGAGGTGAAGGAGAGGTGGGGTATTGAATGATCCTGCAGTATCCAGATTTCGTTGTCACTGGTCCCAAAGGTGGTTTACATGAGATTCACCCGCTGCGTATCACCCCCAGTAGGACTATCGGGTAGTGGCCTCAACTCCCTGGGTTCATGGGAAGGTGCTCCTCCTTCGGAAGCAGTGACGGCATCCTGGGGTTTGTCACAGGTGGCCACTAGGCCAAAGGCAGGATGAATTTTGCATTTTCAGATGGCTTCCTACTGGTGTCTTCTTTTCAGAAATACTGGGGGTTCCCTAGTTTCCTTGGTGGCTGTGACATCCCAGGCCCAAATCTGTGGGGTGCCCACAAGGCCAAAGGCATGATGAATCTTGCGGTTTCAGAACAGTCGGCATACCAACTGTTTACCCTTTTTGTTTTCCGCCCAGGGGAGTGCACCCACTCCTGTAATGTCTGTTTTTTGTCGGGACATCTGTGTGAACATGGGATTTGCAAGCATTTCAGTGTGGGAAGTGCATTTTTTGTAAATATTCAAATGCGATTCACACAAGAGAGGTCGCTTTGAATTCCCAAAGGTTTCTTCTGTTCAGAAATGCTGGGGGTTTTGTAAGGAAAACATGGTATGAAGAATAGTCAGACACAAGTGTTTGCAGTCCAAAGGTGTTTATTAAACTGTATTTGGGTTGAAGAAAATGACTAATCTAAACCTAAATTTAAGATGGGAGCAAGCTACAACCATCAAATAATAATAAGGCAGTCCTAGTGGCGTCTTGTCAAATAAAAGGGCCTATTCTAAAGAAAACCAATTGCCAGTTCTTACGCTACATACAGAAGAGTGTGGGATAGTATTCACAAGAAAAGAAATAAATGTTGACACATGATAAGTCAGGATATAGTCACCGGAGGTCTTCTTTCCCCACATTCTGAGCACAGGACAAGGTGGGATTTCTGAGCACAGCACACTCTCAAGCTTTTTCAGCACGAGACAACGGTTCTGTTCTCAGCTGTCAGAACCATTGATGGTCAAGTCACTTTTCTGTAAACTTCTCTTGCCTTCGGAGACCTGATGTATTCAAAATAACTAGCAAAAGTTCCTTCCCAATGGTATTTTGGGTGCAGACCTTTCCCCCCTCGATCCCCTTCTTTTAGGCTCAGATCCACAAAAGTTCTTAGCGATGTCAAGTCGCTTCAGTAGTTACGTTTCTGCCTTCAGAGGGCCTGGCAGTCTCAAAATAATAAACAAAAAGTTCCCAAGTTCTTCTTTGAATGTACTTGGGTGATGCTTCTTTGCCCATCTGTCCCCCTCTTCAAAGCTCAGACCTCTCAAATATCAGCCTCCCTCCATCGGGTTCACTCTGACGTGTATTCAAAATAATTTTTCACATGCTTTTTCTCTGTGACATTCACAGGTCGATGGGTGATAGCTTTTTACCCCGGGATCCCGCTCCTCCCGGCTCAGACCCTTCCCAACTATTTGCCTCCCACCGTCGGGTTCACTATAGCTTTTCATAAATGCTTTCCCCTGTTACATTCAGGAGTCCTAATGTATTTTTAAACAAAACAGCTCACTGTGGAGATCCCTCTGTCGGGTTCACCATTGTCAACACACTGTTGATCAGGACTTTAGGCTTCATCCCTTTCCATCGGCATCCCTCCGTCGGGTTCACTATTGCCAATTTCTGTTTAACATACAGTCTCTTCTACTTTGTCACAATGCAGGATTCCCTTTCCTTAACTTTACAATGTTCTGCCGGTCAAAGACTTTCATCTGTACAGAGGATTTTGCTAGATCCCTGTATGACCACTTTGACACCTTTTGTGCCCCATTCCCAAGGCCTTCTGGTAACCGTAGTTTCAACAATACGGTAGTCATCAAAAGTTTCTCGAGTGAGCATCCACGTGGTGCCGGACTCTTTTGCAGTTGGTTTTCCACTCTCATATTAGCAGTTATTTGTACTTTTCTTCAATTGGCTGTTTGCTACTTTCGTTCAACATAGTGCAGTGTCTTATTGGTTCTCCCCTCAACTCACCCTCTGTGATGAACCACTTGGCTTCTGTTGTATCTGAAGTGAAGGCCGGTACCACAGAGGCGAGCGTCGCTCCCTGGCTTGGTTATCAGCGAAGGAAGGCCCTATTTACCGTTGACATCTTCTGCAACACAAGCTGGCTCACGAGGATTCACAGACCTGGGTCGGAAAGGGCAAGGTTGCTTCTCTTCTTGTCACCCTTTCAGCTCTTGTGGTCTTTCTCCTCCTCTTGAACTGCCGTACTTGGATAGCTGAGTCATCTTGCGGTCTGCCTTGCTCGTCCTGTGCTCTCGTGCTCCACCTTTTATCCTCTTGGGGACGGTAAAGGGCCGTCAGGTGTATGTGGTTCGGCTCAATTGCCTAACTCTGCCTGACAATTGTGTTGAGACATGTCAGGTAAATAGCTTTAGTGTTAGTCTATTGTCTTGTGTGGTATAAGAAAGACTTAGTATCTGAAAAGGGTTGGGGGTAGAGTGTTTGGGTATCCTACGTGGTAGGCTGGGGAAAAGGCATTATAAGAAGGGGGATACCGCATCTCACCCATAGGTTTCCCGCTTCTACTCCGCAAGGACCCCCCATCTAGGTGATCCTCCCTCACTGGTCCACCCCAAGGAATTGGTTCCAATAGTGATGACCGTGTCCTGGCCACCTGGATGACAGACCGACGGGGACTAGTCAGGGAGACACCTTCAGGTTTCTCACAGTTCCTTGGTTTGTTTGGTGGCTATGACACCCCAGGGCCAACTCTGTGGGTGCCCAAAAGGTCAAAGGCAGGATAAATCTTGCATTTTCAGAAATGTTGACATACAAAAGGTTTATGTTTTTTCTTTCTCTGCCAGGTAAGTACACACATGCATGTGAGGTCTGGTTTTAAAGTCAGGACATCTGTATGAACTTAGGAAGGTATGACATGTGGTGTTTTCCGAGCATTTAGATCATTTCCCAGTGTGAAATGGGTGAAAACAGTGTATTTTTGTCACCTTTATAACATTGCAGTGCATTCTGAGCAAGAAATTCTAGCACGATTCACGCAAGTGAGACCTTTTTTCACTTCCACAGGTGCCTTTTTTCTGAAATGCATGGTGTCCCCTGTTTTCCTTGGTGTCTGTGACACCCCAGTCCTAAATCTCTAACATACCTATAAGGCTAAATACAGCGTTGATCTGGTTTTCCAAGAACACGTGACATACCTTTAGTTTAGCCCTTTCCCTTTCTGACTCGCCAGTGCACCCACATATGTGAGGTACCATTTTCAATGTGGCATGTGTGGGAATGTGGTCAGGTAAAACATATTTTATTTGCCAACCATTTCTGTGGTTTCCCAATGGCAAAGGCATGAAAATATTGTATTTTTCCAACTTTTCCTTTTTGTTGTGCATTCTGAGTAAAATATTCTTCTGCAATCAATAAAAGCAAGATGTATTTGGATTCCGCTGGGCTTTTCCTTATCAAAACTGCATGGGGTTCCCACCTTTCCCGGTGGTTGTGCTGCCTCAGCTCTCAATGCATGTGTTTGCCGCAATGTCAAATATGCTCTACACTGAGCATTTCCATGGTCGTGGTGTAGCCCATTTACTATGGCCCAGGCCAGTGGACCCACACATGTGAGGTACCATTTTCACCAGGACACCTGTGGCAATGTGAGAAAGTTGGTAATGTGCTGTTTGCTGGGCGTTTCAATGTTTTCCGAGTAGCACATTTCTCAGAATGAAGTGTTTTCCACTTTTTCGAATTTGCTGTGCATTCTTGGTAAGAAATGTGTACGCCATCAATGCACGTTGGATGTATTTGCATTCCCACATTTGTTTTTTTCGAAAATGTATGTGGTTCCTTGTCTTCTTTTGTGGGAGTGATGCCCCAGCCCTAAATCTATGGGCTGTCCTCAAGGCCCAAACACTCTCTTCCCAGAGCGTTAGCCATATCTGTGGTTTAGCCATTTGCTTTTAGGCCAGAGATGGTGCACCCAAACATGTGAGGTACCATTTTTAATCGGGATACCTGTGGGAATGTGGGAATTCATTGTTGTTTTCTTGATTGTTATAACGTTTTCATACATTTGGTACTGTGATTTCTTACACAACCCTTTATTTTCCCAAATGTGCCATACATTCAGTCCCTGCTTAGGTGCTGCATGTTTTTGTGACCTGCGCAGGTCACATATCCTTCAAAGGGTCAGTCTGTGTTCTTTCTAAAAATATATGCTTGCCCTTTTTCACCACATTGGTTCTCGTTATTGAAAATGCTAACTAGATAATTTTAGGCCATAAGCATAAAAATACTGTCTACCGTGGCTTGGTTTTTGGCTCACGGATTGCTTGTTTTTAGAAACATTTTGAAGAATGTGTGATTTTCTAACTAGAAGAGTCATGGGGAATGTAGCAGATGCAAAATGTAGAATGTAGTGCAAACATTTCCAGTATATACCTTGTTTTCATTCATTTTTGCAATTTGTTGGAAAATTATGGGAATGCTGGGTACATAGCTCTTGCCTGATCTGCGCCCATCCTGAACTTAGAACTGTATCTACTTTTCAGAAATGTACGCCCTTCGGTGTTCCCATTCAGCTTTCTTACTACCCTCCACATCCATTCCTTGCATGCATGTCATTTTGAAAAAAAGGGAAAAATTGACTAACACAACTGAAGGTAGTCAAAATAATGGGCCTCATTACGTCTGTGGCAGTAAGGCAACAAGGGTGCAGGTAGTGCTACCGGCGCCGTTGTTACCATGCTGCCACATTACGAGTTCTGCTCACGGGTGTCGCTCTGCACGCCTGGTCAGACCATGAGCCCCCATAGGGGAGGAGGGTAGCAATGGTACTGTTATGAACGGTACCGCTGCTACCATCCTCCCCTATGGGGGCTCAAATGGGAATGGGGACATACTGGCTCTGGGTCCCACAAAAGGCAAATTACTGTACCCTCAAAGGTCGGAATGGCCCGGTAATTCCACTTTTGCGGGAGCCGGACCCGAGTTTGGGGGTAGCCATGCCCTTATTATGTGTTTTGTTTCCATTCAACCTGTTCTTAAAAGCTTGGAAGATGACAAATTCAGAACTGCAAATCTTTTGTACATAGCTCTTTGAAGAAAGAAACACAGGCTTCTTTGTACATCATGTTAATGCCATTTTCTGAAAAAACAAAAAAAAGTGTAACTTTTTTGTTATTTTCTCACACCCCACTAGAGCAAACCACAAATCCATGACCACCTACATCTGGGAAGAAAATAATGCACATTTTTCCAGGATATACCTTGTAACAAAAAAATTACAAGTGATTGAATGCCAACATGCCAAAATGTCCAAAACAGGACTTAAAACTGGGAGGGAAAATGCTTAGCAGTTAAGTGTTTAAAATGTGAATGTTACCCTTAAAATTCCTCTTCATGTCATACAGTAATAATACCCCAGTTCCTTCCCGTCCCACTATTCTTCTGGCACCACTGACCGAAAATAGCAGAGAAAACTTGTAGTTGGAAGAGGAAGGTAGTTGTCCATGTCAAAGGCTTTCAAGTTTTCTATGGTGTAATTGATGTACCATATGTTGGGAGTTGTTCTAGTTTTCATAGATAAACTGTGTCTGGAATCCTGCTTATCTGCAGGGCCAGTTAGGAGTAAGTGTTGTCACGGCCATGTTTTAGGGGAAATATAATTCTGAAGTATGCCGTGACAGTGGAATTATGATGGTCATTCTTTGTAGGGCAGCGGTTCTCGTGCAATTGTTCTCCTGGCACATACATTAAGTCATGTTCCCTTGGTCTCAATTTAATTAATTCTAGTGGCACATGGGGCCTCATTACGACCCTGGAGGCTATTAGCGCCATGGTTGCCTCCAAAACCGTACCGACTCTGCCATGGTGAATGGAGCAATTACCGCCCCATTCCAAGGTTGGCGGGCGGTAATTCCCCATTCACCATGGCCCTTGCCCATTCCCATTTTAGCCCCCATAGGGCTCAATGGAATGGGGAAGGCGGTAATAATGGTACCGCAATTTGCGGTACCATTATTACCCCTAAAGTCCCTTTGCGGGTCCCGTCCTTAATGGCTGGTTTTACCAGCCATTAAGGGAGGACCCGCAAAGGGAACTCGTAATAGGGCGGTAAGAGATTACTGGTACCGGTGCCCTTACCAGTACCGGTAATCCCTTACCGCACTGGTCGTAATGAGGCCCATGGACTCTTATTGCCTTTTTTTCTTGCCAAATAATTTTGTTTGCAGTTAGTCCATGTGGCATATAATATAGCAGGCCTGAATTTATTGCCCGTTACAGAAGTTTTGATAAGGGATATTTGTTCTTCGTAACACATTTTCAGATGAGCTTTTAATACAGACTAGTGATTCTGACGACATAATTGGGTGACCAGATAATATGTTGATTCCAGCAGGTTCCTGGTTGGAAAATCGTGCTATTAAATTGTTAGATCATCAAACGAGCCTCCATACGTATGTGGATTCTAATACTGTTTGCCATTATGATTGCATTAATTGCGTTGGAATGTATGGCACTCCTAAAGAAAGTATATTCAGATATAACACGAATTAAGGATAAGCTCTTAACCTTGTTAATGAAGACTGCTAACATTTCCGACAATAAAGCCAGCAGCACCCGTCTTGATGACAGTCTGACCCTCGTAAACTAATGCCACCCTGTATCAGGGATAATGAGCATGGGGCTCGTGGCAATGATAGCGTAAATCCAATACATGCAAGGCCCCCTGGGAATAGATTGATGACTAATAATGTCTCAATCAACAACTGACATCATCAAACAAGATAAAGAGAATTGCGTACCCTATAGCAGGGACTCAAGGCAAACAGAGAAGAATGGATTGTATTCAGTGAATGGGCAGACTACAGCGCAGTGTATTCAGTGAATGGGCAGACTACAGTGCAGTGTATTCAGTGAATGGGCAGACTACTGAAGCGGGAGAATGGAAGACCAGGCTCCCGCCCTTCCCCCCTCGTGCTTGGCCTAGAGGATCACAGCCTAGACACCCGCCACGAGAGGAGTTTGCCTGTCTACCAGACGACCAAATACCCTGGTACAGGAACATACGGATGTGCCCATCTACCTGCCCAGCAGCTCGCCCTGTCCATGCCGACACCTGCGGCACGGATCAACTCGACTAAACCTACATGTCATTAGAGATGCCATGACGACCTAGCCACGGTCAGCACACCTGTGCAAATATACACCGGACACTCCCACACCAATTCACACGAAGAATATACTCAGTGCTATGACGTAGGCGACAGACATACTCACGGACGTGCATCTTTATTATTTTCCAAATAGGCTCTCAAAAATGCAGAAACGCAAGACGCACAATGAACTTATCTAAAAAGGCTTGCTCACGCTTCTTCTAAGAGCCATGTCCCATAATGAAGAATATAACGGACACGATACTGAGGATAAAGCAATATGATACCGTAACCTAAAGCGCTCTGCATCAAACGGTTCCACCTATGCACCAGGCCCAAGTAGGCCGCAAGCAAAAGCTTCCATGAACATTGAATGAGCAAGAACTGGGTTGCTGACCCTGCAAAATGAGCCCGGCGAAAGCACACCGCCAAGGGCACGATGTTGCAATCTCGCACGCTGCAAGCCAACGCCAAGGTCGCACCTGCAAGATAAACCAGGCACACAGTAGGAAAAACAATATTAATTATGTTGAATTTTGCCTCAAACACAGTCCCACCTCACGTGACAAAGCCAAACCTGACAAGATGCCAAGCCAAGGAGGAAGAAGATGCCTGAATCCCACGTTTGAAGCCACAGGCAGATACAATTAAAAGAATCATTGGACATCTGCAGCAGTGGGAGTAGTCGACCTCCCAACATATGAATAGATCCTCACATTGTTTACACCTACCCATATTAAAACATTGTTGCAAATTACAGGTGCACCGCGAGCTGGGAACAGCGATAGTCCCAGACTGGGAGGCTCCCGAGCGGACCAATCAAAACAGGGGGCTCTTATCACTGACGCCATTAACATTGACCAATCCTCAGAGGTCTTCATGTAACAATTTTCATGTATCAAATTGAAGGGACAGCCCAGGTATACCACCTGACTAACCCTCAGCCACTAACACCGTTCTCTATATGTGCGCTATACTAACCCTACCACTCGAGTAACCAATCCAGAGTGGAAATAGGTTTTTTACTAAACTTTGTAAAATGACGCAAGTAACGCGTCATACTAAGGTAAAAAGGGCCTGCGAGCCCCACGATTGTGTGTGTGTCAGGACGGACGCGTACGCTCCTTGACCCATCCCTGCCGTTTTGTCTAATAAACAGCAGAGTCACCTTGCTTCTTGCGTGTGTCTCATACTCTATCTTTTTTTGGGTTATACGGGAGGAGTTGGGGCCTCCCTGCCCGGAGGTCTGCGGAAGGCCCGGCCGACCCCGGCAGAATTCTCCCCCCGACAAGTTGGAGGCACTGCTGAGATCTGTTTAAGGTCTGCTTTTTTATTTTAATTTTTTTTCCAGGTACTCCCGTTGCGAGGAGGCCCGGCGGCGCGGCCCCCTCTGCCGTTGCCCCCTTCTGAGGACTACAGCACCATCGCGGAACTGCGAGAAGACCGGACAGCGCAATCCGGATATTGGCCTTCGGGAGCCGGTTGAGAAGTATCCCGCCCGCGGTTGGCGAGTGTCCAGACGTGGTCCAGACGAGGGGAGGTGGCGAGCCGCCTGGAGGGGTGCACGCAGTCGAGCGGCCCCCGCATCAAGAGAACTTGGTGAGCATGCCACGCACAACAAGCAATGTGAAATTGTGAGGGAGGGGGGAGGAATCGAATACGGGAGGTGGGAGGTGTTGCACAGGTGCGCGGCGAAGGTTTTGACAATTTAGTGTTGGCAATGACATGAATGGTAGCCGAACGAGTGCGCGAGCAGTCGGCTACGTTACCCGAGAGAGGGGGGGCGGAGCACGAAAACATCACGTGCGGCCGCTCGTAGACATTGATTGGCCTAGGCCGTGACTACGTGTAAGGGTGTGTGTGTGTGTGGTTTCCTACGATTTGGCATTTATTGATCAATGAGTAGATGAGGATCCCTATTGTTCGAGCAAGAAACTCGATAGGTGGATGATGTTTCCCTGTAGGCGGTAGCTAGTCAGTTGCCCAATACGGAAGATAATTGGCTGGTTAAGCCCTCCTGTCGAGGGGCGTATCACACGCGAGGCGACGCAGCGTGCGCAGTCCGATTATATTATTGATTACCCTGTTCCAGGAGTGACAGGAAGATAGCTGCGAGGTTAACGGGGGTAGATTGCAAGTGTATTTTGGACTTAAAGAATATATGAAGAACTTACCAGTAGCTCGAAGAGATCGGTGACGTCACCAATAGGGTTTTCATAGGATATCCCGAGCACAAGGTATCTTTCCTTCTGAGAGTGGTGGGGAAGAGAACTGTGGTAAGGGAGTGGGAACGGAGATAAACGGTCATGAATTGATCAAGGAAAGGCGAAACGGGGACGTGGCGGCGTACGGAGAACGCCGGCCACGGCAAGTGTAGAAGAAGGAGGAGGAGCAAGTGAAAATAGGACGACTGTATAAGAACGTCACAAGGGGTACGCAGCCGCAGGGGGCTACGTGCGCCTCGGCCGCAGGGGGCCGTAAGGGTGTTGTGTAAGGAAGAAAGAAGGAAGAAAATATATAAATGTAAATACTATATTCTAATAATTTTCCTTAGCGGACTATCGCAAGTCCCCAAACTTACGGGGCCAGGTAACGATATAAGGCTGTATATTGTAAACTGCTAGTGAGATAACCGCTACCAAATAGGGGAAGGGTAACAAGTGGAGCGCTACTATGTCATACGGGACAGGATCAGGAGGGTGGAGGAACACCCTCACTACCCCACTACAACACATATGTACCACACTGTCACCCCATAGGGAGAAACTGATTAAGTATAGCATAGAATGGACCAAGGGGACGGACAACAAAATGATAACACCGTGGCCGCCTAATGGTAGCTTCGACCCATATGCCCAACATTCACTACTAAACCATCTGCATAATACATACAAAGGGAAGAAGTTGGCAAACCACGTGGAGGTGTTTAACTTATGGAGGATGTTCCAGAGTCCCGACCAGGACCAAATGGAATGTTCACTGTGGGGGAAATACCAGAAGAAAAAGAGATCAAGGAGGAAGGAGAGGATGGGAAAAAGGGGAGTGAAGACCCAAAGAACACGGGGAACGGACAAGAGGGAGGAGAAAGGATTAATAAATCAAATGAGATCAAAAAGGAACCGAGCAACGATATACCCCTAGAAAAGGGAGTGAAAACAGAGGGAGGGGGTTTGTACCCTTTAAGGGAGTTAGGAGAAATATAAAGAGGTCAGTTAAGGGCGGCTGAGGGGTACTCGAATCCGGCATACAGCCCTCCACCATATGTGGCTCATAGGAAAATGCCAGCAGGGGAGGGGAGGACTGGAGAAGAACAAACTGTGGAAATAGGAAATGATGAGTGGGTAGCTGCACAGATACTATTAAAATTACGAGGTTCATTAACAGGAGAAGAGAAGGAGGTAGTAAGGAAAACAGACGAGGATAATACCAGGGAGAGTGGAATGAGAGGAGAAGAGCTGTTACGGCAAAAGGAAGAGATTTTGGAGGAACGACTAGCAGAGTTAAGGGATGAGCAGAACGAACTGATCAAACAGCTCGAGAGGGAGGAAAGAGAGAGAGCGAGGAAAAGAAAAGAAGGTAAGAACGAATTGGAAAAAATAAGGGAACGAACTGAGGAGCAAAAGAGAGAAGCTGAACGGGTAAAGGCAGCAGCAGAAAGGGTATCAAGAGCAGTGCTGCGAGAAAAGAAAAGGGAAGAGGAAGAGAAAGAAAAAGAAATGGCAATGTGGAAGAAGAGATTACTATCAGAAACGACTAAAAAATACGAAGAAGGGAGGGTGATAGAGAGCATATTAGAAAGGGAAAGGGTGAAATGGGAAAGGAAGAAAGAGGATGAAAGAATATTGGAACAGGTGAGTAGTGAAGTAATGGAGGAATTAAAAAGGAAAAGGGAGGAAAATGGTAGGGAGATGGAGGAGAGAAATGAAGGAGAAAGAGAAGATAGGAGAAGGGAGAGTGAACTGTGGGAGGATGTATATAGAGACACAGAGGTAGCAACAACATCAGCGCAAGGGGGAGAGGTTGATAAAGGAGAAAAAGGAGGACTGGACCTAATAGACTTAAAAACAGTAACAATCAAGGGGAAAAAGACCGAGTGGGGGTTACCGTTTATGAATGACTTTTGTAGTGAAGAAGAGGAAGGAGTGGGGAAGGAAGGAAGAAACAGTGAAAGGGAAAGCCTAGATAAACTATACATCACCCGGACCAACACAGACTCACCATGGATCCGTAGGAGAAAGGATGAACTGGAGAGAAGTGAGGGGGAAGAGCAAGGAATAGTGGAAAGACAGACATATGAGGCCACACCGTCCCCATCACGCCCTCTCCCGTCCCACCCTACATGCTCAACCACTTCACGCTCGTTACGAACAATAAAACTTGCGCCCTTTACAGACGAACTGTCACCCTATGCATGCCGGCTTAGAAACCTCCCTAGACGCAGGCAGGAAGGACGAATACACATACCCATATTAAATACAGGAAGTGATGGAAGAAGGGGAAAAGATGGAGAAGAAAGAGTTACGAGCAGGGGAAATACAGACGAAATTGACGATGTAGAAGAGAGGGAAGAAGAGGAAGGGTGTGAGGACTTGGTTCTATGGAACACAAAGGGTAAAACGAGACATAACTTAATTCCACTTCTGGAGAGGGGAGGAGTTAGACCACAGTACGTCCCTTGGAAGCATACAGACAAAGAAAATATAAAGTGCAGGCTCCCATCATTAAGTGGAGGTGCGGGTAAATGGATATATGAAATGGAAAAACACACCGCAGGACAGAAACTGGCAGTGGGAGATGTAAAGGGCCTTCTAATATCAATATTAGGGGATGCAGCAGATGACATTTGGAAAAGAGCGGGATTCCCTGGGGTAACAATAGCAAACACATCGCATGATGGGGCACCATTCGCAAACTGCAGACATGCACTATGGCAGGCACTGAGGGTACAGTACCCAGACACATCAGACATAGGAGCAATTACCTCACGCAAGATGTGTGAGAACGAAGATCCTGTTGATTATATCCAGGAAATCCAAGAGAAGTGGCGCATGGAAACTAGAGAACAATGGGATAAAACACCAGCAATATTTTATCATATACTAGTACAAGGGCTCCCAGAAGGAGTTCAGAAACAATTGAAGAAAGTAGTGGGAATGGAAGCAAAAGCATGGCCAGAAATACAACTGACTATAGTGCATCATTGCAGGATATGGCAAGGAAAAATGAAACAAAAGGAAGAGGACAGGAAAACGGAAGAGGCTAAACTAGTACAGAAAAAGCTCACTAAATACACAATGGAAGGGGCAATAATAACTACGCCTACAACAATGACCCAAAGCCCCACACAAGTAGTGGCTGCACAAGATCCCTCCCAAATACCACCTTCACAGACTATAACACAACAGGTGCCGCCACTCCAACCATACACGACCAACATGGGAGGAGGATACCCAATGCCAGGAGCTGGGTATTATAATTACAACAGGGGGAGAGGAGGAATTATGAGAGGGAGAGGATACGGATATAATACCCAACAGCAGGGGGGAGGACTTAGAAATTCCTACCCCACAGGGCAACCAGCATACCAGGACAAAACAGGGAGCTTTCCATGGCAGAGTAGGGAACCACCGGTGTGTTGGAGTTGTGGATTATTAGGGCACATGTCACGCACGTGTAGAGTAAGACCAGGAACACCATCATGGAGTGAACAGGGACAACCAAGGCCCACACAGGAACAGCAGGGCATGCAGCAGCAGCAGACGTTGCAACAGGGAAATGGACAGCAACAACTAATAACACAACAACAGCCACAGACACACTCACTGCCACAACAACAGGTAGCGATAACACAACAACCCCAAGTACAACAAACACAACTGGGTAGGGTGACGGTCCTGGGACACAACCCTTACACAGGAAATGGTCAATCGTTGTACCCTCAATAGGACAGCCCACAGACGGCCTTGGTGTGTCCCATCCTGTCAGTAACACCTAATAGTGCGGAGGAACCACGCATAGAGGTAACGATAGGTGACAAAAAATTATCATTCCTTGTTGACACCGGGGCGACCCGGTCTTGCATAAGGGAAGGTAAATTTAAGATGTCAGGCGAAGCCATGAACACCCAAGGATTCTCTGGGGCTAGAGGGTTGGTTCCTTTTACTGATAACATTCCCTTATCTATAGGAGATTATGACCTGTCAGTTCCACTTCTATATTATAGTGCCTCACCAGTAAATATACTGGCGAGAGACATAATGAACAGGTTGAATATGACGATCTCCTTTACTGAGGACGGCATAATTTGCTCTACCCCAGGGATCAACATGCTCACAGCACGACAGATTATGCAAGCATACTGCGGACAGACAGCGATTAGGGCGGAGCCAGTAGATGGCGAACTCTTCCAGTACGGGACAGACATGGCATTTGCATGGATGCCAGGGATAGAGGGAAAAATATGGAGGAGGCCAGCAGCCTATCTGTTCAGACCAGAAACACCAGTCGATGAACCAGAAGGGTAGGTGGTTCCAGTGGACATTGAAAGCATTATAGCAACAGCTGATTACATTGCTGTACATGCCCAAGACAGAGAAGGAAGGGCATGGAGGGCAGTGATAGCACTAGCAGAAGGATGTAGACTGACCCAGGTGTCAGATGAGGAGCTGTTCTCAGAAGAAAAGGAGAAGGTGAAATGGTGTTTATGATGAGTGTGGAAATATGGCTAAGAGTGGCGTACAAACAAGTAGCACAGAAAATTGCAATGGCACTTGAGGCACCCGCATGCACCCCAGTCCCCTTCTTTAAGGAGGATATGACAAAAGTACCCACATCATTGTGGACTACTAGCCCCTATGACGTAGGGTGTATAAAAAGTATAGGGGGAGTAAGGATAAAATTGAAAAAAGGTGCAATACTCCCCAGAGTAAAACAGTACCCACTATCAAAAGAGGCAGATGAGGGCATATATGAAACCATAACGGCCCTTATAAATAATGGCATATTGGTCCCCTCAGAATCACTGTGTAACACGGCTGTATACCCAGTGCGCAAGGCTAAAGGGGGTTCTTGGCGCTTCATACAGGATCTCAGGCCCTTGAACAACATAGTAGAAGCAGAATACCCCATAGCAGCAAACCCAGCCACAATATTGTGTGGCATTCCAGCAGAAGCATCACGATTTACAGTGATCGACCTTAAAAATGCATTCTTCTCAATACCATTGCACCCAGATTCACAAGATCTGACAATCTTCACTTACAGAAACACAAAGTGGAAACACACCAGATTGCCACAAGGGTATTGCGAATCACCCTCAATTTTCAACAGAGTAATACAGATGGATTTGGGTAACATTGAAGTGGAAAGCACAGTCTTGCAGTATGTGGATGACATAATAATTTGCAGTACAAACGAAAGAACATGCAGAGAGGACTCATTAAAGATGTTGACAATATTGGCTGAGAAAGGTTACAAGGTAGACATGGAAAAGTTACAGTACTGTCAAGAACAGGTACTTTACATTGGTCAGCTCATATCTCAACATGGAAGAAAGATTGCACCACAAAGAGCACAGGCCATTTCAAACACACCAGTGCCACAAACAGTGAGGGAACTGCAGCAGTTCCTGGGTCTGTGCAACTACTGTAGAGCATGGGTATTTGATTACAGTTCATACATAGGACCCCTGCTTGAGGCGTTAAAGGAAGCTAATAAAGGGGAGAAAAAGCTGGGGTGGACAATGGAAATGAAAGAGGCTTTTGATGAGTTGAAAGATGCGATATCAACTGCTCCGGTACTGGCATCCCCAGACTATGAGCGACAATTTTTCATATTTTCACATTGCGACTCAGCAGTAATGAAAGCAGTATTGGCCCAAAAAACAAGCATGGGCTACAAACCAGTAGCTTTTTACAGCGGCCATTTAGATCCTGTGATGCTAGGTCATTTCCCTTGTGAACAAGGTCTCGCCGCAGCTGCTTTTGCGGTAGAGAAAGCATCAGCAATCACCATGGGGTGCCCAACTACGCTGTTTGTGGAACATGCACTATTTGCCATATTGAATAAACCTAAGTCCACCCTAACCACGCAAAGGGCATCAGGTTATGAGATCATCTTATCCAGAGCTGAACTATCAATTGTTAGATGTAGCACGGTCAACCCTGCAAGGATCCTAGCAGAAGTAATTGAGGAGGGAGATTATGCCCACGACTGTACGCAAATAACCGACATGTACTCATGTGCTAGAAAGGTTGAAGAAAACGCACTAGAGGGAGGTGAGCTCTTGTTCATTGATGGATCATCAACTATCGACCAAAGGGATGGTGTAAGGAGGACTGGGGCAGCAGTGGTAAAAATGATGGAGGTACCGGTGTGTGTGGCCATGAAATGTGTACAACTACCACAGCATTACTCCGCTCAAGCAGCGGAATTAGTTGCACTGATCTTGGCGTTGAAGGAAAGCTTTGACAAACGAGTGACCATATATTCCGACAGCGCATATGTTACATCCACTGTCCACTCAGGGCTGTCGAAATGGAGAAGAAGGGGGTTTAGGAGAGCTGATGGCACTCCAGTGCAACATGCCCTCCTATTGGCTGAACTAATTGAAGCAATAAATGATCCCCAAGAATTAGCTTTGGTCAAATGCACCGCACACACCAATGGTGAAGACCACATCTCAAAAGGGAATGCAGCAGCAGACGCACATGCGAAGTATGCTGCATACTTTGGTGAGATATGGAACCCCCCAGAGTCACAGAGAGGGAGAGGGAGGGGAGTGGCTAAGGAGATGTTGATAAGATAAGGGTACACCCATCTCCCAGCCACACAGATCATGGAGCTACAAGCGGCTGCACCAATGGCCGAAAAAGAAATATGGCTAAAAAGAGGATGCGCAATGTCACCAACCGACGCACTATGGCGCCAGGGTGACACTGGAAGGATTGTGATACCACTGGCACTATTGAACACCACCCTGAGCCAACTACACTACCCAGCCCACACAGGCAAGGAAGTAATTGCAACACGAATTAGGGAAGACTGGTTCTGTCCCGAGTTAAATTCTCATGTGTCAAATTTTATCAGCAACTGTCTCACATGTCAACAGTTTACGGCCGGTCATACTCTGAAGGTGATAAGAGGTACTATACCCCGGCCAGAGGGACCTTTCCGGCATCTCCATATTGACTATGTTGATATGATCAACGTATGTCAAGGAAATAGGTATATGATTGTAGTAGTATGCCCATTCTCGAGGTGGATTGAAGCAGGGCCCTGTTCACACCCAGATGCATTTAGAGTGGCTAAATTCCTAGTGAGGGAGGTCTTCCCCAGGTGGGGAGTGTGCGAGGTACTGAGGTCAGACAATGGCCCACATTTCGCAAACGAAATGTTCCAGCACATCACATCCTTGCTGAACATCAAGCATAAGTTTGCATGTGCATACCACCCACAGGCCAACGGTATATGTGAACGCCTGAATGGCCTATTAAAGGAGGCAATTGCAAAGATACAGCAAACAACAAAGAAGAGTTGGTTATATTGCCTTCCATTAGCCCTATTTGAGCTAAGGAATAGACCAGGGTCCGACCACCACCTCACCCCTCACGAGGTGGTTACCGGACGTCAAATGCGCCTTCCCCTAACGCCAACATCAAGAGCATTTACTGACCACAAGAGTACTGCGAGTGTTCTTGGTGATGAAATGTACCAATATGTGTCTTCTTTGATTACTAGTGTTTTGTTTGTGTCTCAACAGCTCGAGCGCACGCAGGGCGGGTCTAACAGCGATCAACAAGAAGACGTGGATAAAGAACTGGAAAAGGAAGGACTGTGCAAAGTTGCTAAAGGTGACCACGTACTACTTCGCAATTTCAACAGAAAGTGGAACAGTCCACGATTCACTGGCCCCCATCTGGTAGAGGAGGTATCAACGAGAGCAGTAAAGCTACAGGACAAACGTGCTTGGAACACCTACACGACGTAAAGATCTACAAACTCCAGACCTGCCCCAGCGCCACCGACAGGGCCACTGGAAGAGCAACAACAGCGTCACCAACAGAGGAAGAGACTTCTACCAAATACCCTGGTACAGGAACCACTTGATGCATTGGCTGAACTGGCAGAAGACATGGACTGTCAAACCGAGGCTGCCATTTCCATGCCCACACCCATGCCTAGAGCTGATGATGCCTCAAGCGGTCTAGCTGGGAGCCTGCCTCTGGATTTCCATCGACAGGAGATTCGTCGTGCTGTTGATGCATATATGTCTGGCCAGATTGGTATGGCACAGAAAATCGCCACTCAACCTGAGGCTCTGTCATCTAAGCACCCCTTAAGTGCAAACAATCCATCTTTACCTAATACTGGTGTGAGTTTAACGAAAGCAGTTACCCCCATAGTTTGCCCATTGGTGTCAGGTGCAAAACTGATGCCGCAAACTGAATTACGGGGTACTACTAGTGCTGTTGGACGGTCACTCCTGGCTGAAATTGCCCCTGAACTTCTTGAATTGTTACAGGCTGTTTGCCAAAAAGAGTCTAAGCCCAGTGTAGTGCCTGCAATGGCTCTAATAAACAGGGGCTCAGAGCCTGTGGCCCATAAACCTGCAACTAAGCCTATGGCCAAGCGTCCTGCTAATTTTAGCTTATTGCTAAGTTGTAGGCCATACCCGAGCCCTCAATATGTCCTAAATCGTAACTCCATTCTGAGCATTTTTTCTGATGTGCCATCTCTAGAAGACATTAGCTCGTACGACTTGGCTTTGGTTGACTTTTGTACCATTTCGAAAACGAATGTTGTGCGAATTTGGATGGATTCACTTATCGTCCAGAACACTATTTGGGCGGCCCAAAAACAATTGCATGATCTAGGATTTGAGGTATCATTGGAAGTTACTGACCTAGGTGCTCCAAATCAGCAGCAATTAGTTCCCCATGTCAACCACAAAAATCATGTTTATGAGCTGCAAGGTGAAAGATTTTGTAAGATTCCCTTAAAACAGCATTAGCTAGGTCAAGCTGCTGAGCTATGTAATTTTACTATTATTAGTTGGAATACGAGGGGTCACTCTAAGCTCTTGAATAATTATCTTAGTTCTCTAGCTAACTATAAGCTAGTTTTACTTCAGGAAACTTGGTTGACCACTGATCCCATTTGGAATGCTCATGATGTGATCTCTCTAGCGGCCAATAAAGGTTTGAGTGGCAGACCATGTGGTGGGCTTCTAACTGCAATACAGGCAGATAATAACGCTAGTATCTATCCGTGGGCCTCACCTAATGCCTTTATTCAAATGACAAGACTTAAATTATCCACAACATTATATGCCATTATTAACCTTTACTGGAATCCAGTGGAGATTACGGTTGAATGCTTCTTGAAGGCCTTAAATGATATGCTGACTGTAATCCTATTGGATGGATCGGTTCAAAAACTTTTTATTGCAGGAGACTTTAATCTGGATTGCATTAATTCAACTAAACAAAGCAATTCCATTTGTATAAAACAATGGGAACAATTTAGCAAACATCATAATCTCAAAAGGCTGAACGGAGCATTCCATTCCGACATCCCTCCATCTTCAACATGGTCCCGGGGTGCATCGGCATCTATCATTGATTATATGTATACGAATGTGTCCCTGTTCCATGAAGTTGTGGATTTCAAAATTGTGCATTCCGAGCTGAGTGATCATAAACAACTTACAGCTGTCTGGCAGTATAGTAGCAGTTGTAATATGCATAGAGACAGAATGTTGCAAAGTCAATTTTGTGTGAACAATGCTGGTAATAGACTGCGATGGACTGAGAAGTCAGTTGAGGCCTTTCATTTGTATTTGACACAGGCAGTAGCTGCTACAGCCCTCACTGCTGACTCCCCAAATGTTTGCTACTCTGATATGCTACAAGTGTTTTGGTCTCAAGTCCCTAGTTTCTCAACAAAACATTCTATCTGTGTTAAATTTTCGCATGTCTTTGATTTAGCAATTAGAGATCGCAAGCGCCTTTTCAGACAACAGAAGAGAAATGTACTGAATCTTCCAGCTAATATTCGCCATGAACATCTCTCCAACCTTAAAACAAAGTATAGAAATTGGGTGAAGGCAAGGCGTGCGAAGCTTTACCACACTGATAGTCAGCTACTTTTGGCTGCTGTCCAATGTAAGAATATCTCTAAAACCTGGTCTTATCTTAATCAAGTGACTTCTGGCTTCCAAACAATAATCCAAGCAAATGAAGTCTCAGAGCATGCCTGGATTGCTTATTTCTCTAATCTTTATAAACTGCCTGATAATGATGCATTTTTAGACAGTTCTCATTCTTTTCCTAGATTTCATCTAGAATTTGATCTTGAAGATATTCTTTTATATATCAAGAAAGCGAGCAATTCAGGCGCATGTGGTCCAGATGGTTTGTCCAACAAGATGTTCAAAGCCTATCCACAAGTGTGGAGTCGTATTCTGTTTACCATCTTTAGTCTCATCTTGAAGTCTCAAAAATTACCGTCGTCCTGGACTCATTCTATTATTGTTCCTATTTATAAAAAAGGAGATAGGAAAGAACCGTGCAGTTATCGCTTATTGCACTACTAGACGCGCCAGGAAAAATCTTTTCTCGACTGATTTTAAGCGACTTCAAGAAGTGGATTTCGCAGGTCCAACTTAATGACCCATTTCAATCAGGCTTTGTGACTGGCTTAGGTACCATCCCTAACATCATTACGCTACAAATGCTCCTTTCTGATCACGCAGCCCAAAGGCAGACTTTGTATCTAGCCTTTGTTGATTTCCAGGTTGCGTTTGACTCAATTGATCGATCACTATTACAGCATAAACTGATCAAGCATAATTGTCCATCTTCTCTATTATCCCTAATCATTTTACTACACTCCAATACTACCATGCAGGTTCGACTTAATTTGAGTGGTGATCTGACTTCAAAATTTCGAACATTTAGAGGCAAGGTTGTATTTTGGCGTCATCCATTTTTAACTTTTTTATTTACGACTTGGGCGTAACTTTGAGTCAAATTGTGAGTGACTCCCCTCGATTAGGCCGGCATAATGTTCCTTATTTGTTTTATGCGGATGATTTGATTCTTTTTTCAAAAACCCATACAGGTCTTCAGAAACTTTTGCATGGCCTTGAAACATATGTAGACACGAACCATTTGACAATTAATACTAATAAAACCCAAATAATGGTTTGTAAGAGGCATGAAAAGTGTAAAGTTAAAACTTTTTGTTGGCGATTACACAATGTTCCATTAGAACAGGTAGCCAACTATAAGTATTTGGGCACCCTTATAGTGGATACTTTACCAAGCAATGACCCTGACATAGAGATCCAGGGCAAATTACGGTCCTTAATTGCGCAAGCAAAGATACTTATGGCCAAATTTGGCAAATTCACGTGTAAACATATTCTCACCTTCTTTCTTCAGAAGGTGACACCAATCTTGACCTATGGGTCTGAGGCTCGCAGCCCTAAACCTGTGAAGTGGTGGGATAGAATTGAATCCTTGTTTTGGAAACAAGTACTACATCTGCCCGCTTGCACACCTTTACCATTGATTCGATTTGAATTGGGATCTCTTTCAATGTTCTCATTCGTAATTTGGAAATATTGTGCCTTTTTCCGTAAATGTCTATTGTCCTTAGAGCGATCAGACATTTTGGTAAAGGTAGCCTGTCATCTTTTAGAACAAAATCAGGCCTTTTCAAAACAATGGTGCACTTTTACTATGAATGCAATGTCTGATGCCTCAGTTGATTTAGAGTTCCTTTTGAACAATGAAGCTCGTGCCAAAATGAAAGTCCAGCAACATGATTGGATTCTGACCCAAAATAAATGTCTCAACTACAAGGATTTTGATCGAGCGCTATTTGGGCACAAGCAATGTAGAACAATGTCTGACTATTTGGCCAAATTTCCTTGTTCAAAGACTCGTCAGAAGTTTCTCCGTTTTCGGTTGAACCTTTGGCCGACATTATATGTTCAGGCGCGCAGAAATCAAATTATGCAATCAGAAAATGTATGTCGCTTTTGTAAGGTTGTTGACAAAAGAGAAACGTTGGAGCATTGTTTAGTGTTTTGTACAAACTTAGCCACTATTCGACAAAAATGCTTTGGAAATTTCTTTGAAGACCAAAATGCACATATTAATAAGAACTTGTGTCATTGTATCTTCTCAGCAACTGCCTTAAGGACCAAAATAGCAATTGTGCGATTTTTGGATGAAATATTTAGTGTACACCCATAGTTAGCGTAATTGAGATACACTAAATTTGAATTTTAACTGTAGTGAATGAACAAACTGTAAATCTGTTGTGATACCTCTTGATATTTGAAAGGTTGATTTTATTAACCATATAAATAAAAAAATAAATAAAAAATAGTTAAGCAACCTCAACTAGATCCCATAACAGAACCAGTGAACTGCTTGTTGCATACTGTTTTCTTACAATACAACTAGCAACCCAACTAAGTCAGGATACCAGGGAAATCAAATAAGCCCTAAGAAATAAAATAATCCTTTGTATTAGGTCTCATAGTGGCTGTTGTTTAATTATTTTTGAAGCTATCATGGATTGCTCTCATCTTTCCTGCTCCAACAACCCTGCCGAAGACATCATAAGAGTGGCCTTCTCAAATGGCTGCATGCCTGAAAGATTTTTCACTTTAACTAAGAACATTACCCCACCCCGTACATGAGTTAACAATGTAGTGAGAGCCCCCCCCCAAATTCACACCAGAAATAATCAGCCAGCAACTCAAAAAACTGGTACCGTTGAAACCGTGATGAGTTGATTGATCTATTGTGTGCCCCGTGTCTTTTTTTCGAAGCACCCACCTGCCTGCGGTGGGGCAATCTCTAAGGGGTACATCGTAAGCTTACTCTACTGGAATATTGTGGGTTTTATTAACAATATACAGGAACATAATTGGTGCACATTTATTAGGCTGCACCAAACCATTTATTTACAAGAGACCTGGGAACCGGTAAACTGCAGTTTCCATGGTTAGGCTTCTTTGAGCTATTGGCTTGTAAAGGAATGGGTGGCCGACCCAGTGGAGGTTTTCTAATCTGGGCCAACTCTTCTATAGTCACTCATATCGATGTTGTGGATTGTGGATGCAGGGAGATTCAAGCGCTACACATTGAACTCCATGATGGCACTAGTATGCTGTTCTTTAATGTATATTATAGACAGATGACAGGGGAGGCCATTAAAAAACTTTACTCACCTATCAGCAAATTTAGGCCTGGTATGTAAACCTTACACAATCATCGACTGGTGGTGGATGAAGACAAAGTCTGGGATGTTCCCAATCTGGTTGCAACATACCCCAAGAGGTAGCACCAGCATGTATATGGGGCTGCAAGCTTGTGGCTCAACTTAAATCTTAGAGCATGCACTGGGAGAACCAGGGGAGGTATACAGGGGCAAAACCCACTAGTGTGGCTGGTAGTCATTCTAACAACATTGACTACATCATGTTTACCATTCAATCATGGGCCTTGCTTAAGAAATGTTAATTGAGCCCCTGGTGTGAAAGGGATCAGCTCCCATTGGCAGTCACTTTGGCATTTGGGACCGGTATGCAGCCTTTGGTTAAAACTTTACATATAGTGTCAAAATCAACATTGAAGGGCATGCTAGATGGTCTCTGAAATGGGCACGCTTGGAAGTCGCAAATGTATTGACCATGTTTTATGGGGAATTGCTGGCATGTATTAGACAATCCGGATGCATCAAACTCTGAAATGTTAGAATATTTTTAGATGATTGGTGATAAAATTAGAGACAATTGGCCTCATTACAAGTCTGCCAGTCTGGAAATAAGGGTGCTGGTAGTAACCTACCAGCAACCTTTTCCAGACCAGCAGATTACAGCTGTGCCTACCGGCGCCGTTGGCCGTGGCATTTCTGACTTGCCACGCACAACCCCACCGGTTGGCACAGTTGTCACAGAAGCACCGGCACTGTTACTAATGGTGCAAGTGATCCTGAGTCCCCATACCCATTGAGTCCTATTGGACTCCACAGGAATGGGGACTAACATTTTCCAGCGCCTTTCATCCCGCCCCGGCGGGACTTGTAATGTCCTGGTGGCACCAGAAATGGTGTTACAAACCAGCGGGTTACCGCCGGACTTGTAATGAGGCCCAGTGTGACTTTACCTGCAAAGGCCATCTGTGTGGAAACCATAAAAAAGTCCATGCTATGATATGGAGTGCAGGGAGGCAAAACAATACCTAACAACTTACTCTAAAAATGTGGGAACCCATTTTTGAAGCTGTGCAAAAAGAAACTCAACAGGGGTTTGGAAACTCATGACTGTACCTTATTCACATGTAGAAAACAACTGTTCAGGGGAACATTAATGAAAAATGTTGGCATTACCATTTTACTGACCTCTATAGGGAGACACAGGTGTTTTTCTGGTAAATGAGGCCCTCCTCAACAAACCATCGGTGCTCAAACCCTTGGTTATTAGTCCCAATGAAATCATTGAAGCTATAGCAGGGCAGAAATCTAATAAAGTGCCAGGAGGTTTGAGGGGATTCCAGGTGACTTATTGTAGTCCAAAGTGCATGTATGTGCTCTTTACCAACATGTTGGCATGTCCATTTTAGTGACCTCTATAGGGGAGACAAGATTGTTTCCGGTGAATGGGGCCCTCCTTCATGAACCCTCTGTACTCAGAACCTTGGTTTTTACTCTCAATGAGATCGTTGAAACTTTAGCTGGGCAGAAATTGCCAGGGCCTGAGAGGATTTGAGGTGACGCATTGGGTCCAAAGTGCATCACGGGTGCAATGCCATAACTAGCTTGAATCTGGCACCCAAATCCTAGTAATCTGTAGAAATTGTTTAGCTTCATAAAAAGGGTGGCTGTGAGTCCCCAAGTAACTACCGTCCCATTTCACTACTCGATTCAACAGGGAACATCTTTGCTAGAGTGATCCTTGAACACTTGAACAATTGGTCCAACAAACTTGCCCTTATCAATCATTGTCACAGAGGGTTCAGAGAGGGAATAAGCACCATAGGCCAGTGCTTTATGTTATCCCTACTAATTGAAAAACGGTTTGTGCTTAGCAAAGTCAATACTATGTTGTTGTTTTTGTTGGCTTACTCACAGATTTCAATGTGGCTCGCCGTTCGAATCTTTGGGAAAAGTTGTGTGACTATGGCATGCTGTCCTTTCGGTCATATTTTTTCTGTACAGAGGTACTGAAGCTGTAGTGTGGTGGGGCATATGGGGGGGGACTACCACACCAAACACAGTATAAAAAGGGGTGCAGCAAAGCTGCGTGCTGGTTCAAACCTTATTTTTTCTCCATATAAATGGCCCACTGTTGAGGGGGTATAGCTCAAGGACAATGCGTGTGTCATGGAAGCTAGTCAATGCAGCGCAACACAGGTTTGAATCCTGATCCTGCGCTTAGAATCCAATCTATGGAATTAAGTGTGTTATAAAAGAAAAATTATAATTATAATTGATAACATCCTAGCTATTCCAACAGATGCCCCATTCTTAGCCAGGTTTAAATACCAACTTTTATTATTTGCTGAAGATTCTATTCTTGTTTCTTAAACAACTTCTGGGCTAAAAAAAAATCACTTTCTGTTCTTCCAAGAGTTTTGTAAAGAAAGTGACTTAGCTATCAATGTCAGTAAAACCAAATCTATGTTTATTCTAAGAAAGGGAAAACAATGTTTTGTAATGTATCTTTTGAGGAGGAACCTTAAGAATAAGTGGGCTCATAAGCGTGAGGTTCACTATCCCCTGTAAGTGGCATCAGCTATCTCTAGATATTGTGGGGCAATCACTAAATTCTCATACCATTATCCGGATGGAGTGACGGGTCCCCTTTCAGAGGCATATAAAACCCAAGCTAGGCAGTCTGCCCTTTCCGGAGCTGAAATTTAGGGTTGCGCAATGGTGGTAATTTTGGTGCCAGAATTGCTTTTTAAAGATAAAACCTAGGCCTTCCAACCAGCATATCCACATTACCAATACACCTCACATCCAGAATATTGTGGGCTTTAGACCAATATTATACAAGATTAGGCTATGGAACAGACCTGAACTCCACAAGTATAGAGAGGCAGCCACAGGCATTCTAGGGTAGTCAGAATGCTGTGTGACATAGGACGTGCAGCCCTATCGACACACCCTGGCCGTATACATAGATGAGGAAAAGAGATCACTAAGATAGCCTTCTTCGAAAAATGCCTACATGATATGCTGAGGTCGCTCTCGAGCTCATCAACTTTGGGCATCTACTGGGAGAATTAGAATTACCTGGGCTATGAACCTTAGCCGGATGTTATGAAACCAAGGTTTTTGGTTTTTACGTTCTCTATAAGTCAAGTTGAGATTCTTTTGCCTGTCGCCCAGTGAATTAATAGATGGCATGGCACTGTGCCAAATAAGTACCCACATTGTACCAATAGGATTGAGACAATAGTGCGTGTTCTTCTTGCTTGCCCACAGTTTCTATTGTTTAGAAGGATATATCTGAGACAGAGGTTTTTGCTATTTAGATATTCCACAATAAGCAAGGCCACAGCCTTTTATAGATCAACTGATGACGCTGCCAATGTATTCACGCTGTCAAAATATGTGCACAGATCATGGCTGAAAAGAAGAGTATTATTAAGATCTATGAAAGGAAAGGCGTAAGCACTGGAATAGTTTTAAAAAAAAATATTTTTATTAATTTTATACAAACCAAACAACAATACAAACCCAACACGCAGTGCAATTTACAACAGTTTCATTAAACACCATTTCATTTTTTTTTGGCCACTGCTCCCCCAGTCCTACCCTCCTTTATGAGCCTATTTGTTCTTCACATTCAGTATCTGCTACATGTGGCAGGGTCTCACTTCCCTCGGATTCTGTTGATCCAATATAGATCCGAACAGTTCTGCTATTAATAATTTCCATGCCATCAGGGTACCCACTTCTTCCTCCTCGCTCATGCTGCTCACCTCTTGCCATACCATCGTTTCAGCCTCTGCCCATTTCTGCAACTCCTTCCACCATACCACCACCCGTGGCTTGTGACACATCTTCCATCCCATGGCAATCCTCCGTTTTGCGAGCACGTATGCCAAATCTTTCAGTTTCCCAACATGTTTAAGTTTCCGTGGTCTGGGGAACCCCCCCAGCAAGCAGGCCCAGGCCGTGTCTATGATGAGCGTGACCCCCTTCTCTGCAAGTTTTTGTGCCACTTCACCCCAGAAACACTCAATTACTGGGCATGACCAAAACATGTGTGTCATGTCAGTGTTTTCCATGTTGCACTTAGGACACGCCTGTCGCCCAGTGTTACCGAACTTAGATATCCTCAGAGGGGTCATGTATGCTCTATGTGTTATATACAGCTGTATTTGTTTTAGTCTGGCATTTCTTGACACCTTCTTTTGATATCCCATCTTCCATTGGGGCCCCCACCTCCGCTTCCCAATCCAGTCTCAGATGTTTCAATTCCTTTCCAACCTTAGTCATCACCATCTCATACAATCTAGAAATCTCATGCCCTCCCTCCGATATGTCATATATTACCCCCATAATAGCGTCTGGTTCCTCTGTCAATACTGTTTCAGGCCACGTTTTCTGAATTTTCTGAACCATCCTATGATACGTAACATATTGGCCCTTATGTAATCCCGCCTCCTCCCCAAGTTCTTCAAAATCCCTAATGGTCCCCTCTTGCCAGATGTCCCCTAACGTTACCAGCCCCACCGATTCCCAGTAGGTCCTGATAATCACCCTCAACTGCTTATCTCCTCCTGCTAAAGTGACCAGCGGTACCTGCGGGGAGCATGGGAATGGGTCCTCCATCATCCGGCATGCTCGACGCCACATTTTCCACCCAAGCATCATCATCCCAGGGCTCTCCTTCATTTCTGACTCAGGCAACCAGATCATTTCCCTTAAGTAAAACGGGGCACAGTCCTGCCCAAACAACCTAAGTTCAGGGGTCGCTTCATCGGAGAGCCACTTGGCCACATATTGTAGTTGACTTGCTACATAGTAAACCTCAAAATTAGGCAGTTTAATACCCCCCTTTTCAAAGAAGTTCTGCAACTTCCATAGCACCACTCTATTCAGGGTAGCATGCCACAGGAAGTCCCTACACATACTGTTCAGTTTAGCAAAAAACTTCTTGGGTATCATATGTGGGATATTACTAAAATAATGTAGAAGCCTAGGTACGACCACCATCTTAAGCATTGCCCCCGTCCCATCATTGCTAGGGGCAACTTCTCCCAAAACTTCATGCATTTCCGGATTTGGCTATCTCAGTGTTGTGCTTATGTTCCTCTTCTGCCGTGTGATACATGTCTATTCCAAGGTAACAGAAAGAACTAACCACCCATGGTATTTGTAACACAGGTAACCTTTCCACAGGGGTTCCCTTATAGCTACCTAGCGGGAATATGCTAGATTTTTGAGGATTCACCGCTATGCCGGACAGCCCCGCATACCTCTCCATCACTTCCAGAATATATTGGAGATTTTCTTCTGGGTATTTCAAGTATAATAACAAATCATCCGCATATAAGGATATTAGGTGTTGTTCCCTCCCTACCTCAATACCTATCGTATCATATTGTTGCCTGAGGTATATTGCTAGGGGCTCCAGGGCTAGAATGTAAAGCATCGGGGACCAGGGGCACCCCTGCCTGGTGCCTCTACTAAGTTGCCATCTCTCAGATATCACTGATCCTGTTCGAACTCTGGCTAGCGGCTCACTGTACGGCATTTTCGCCCACCTGATGTAACCCGGCCCCACTCCGTATCCTCCCAGGGCTGCCAACAGCCATGGCCACTTAACTGAGTCGAAGGCTTTTACTGCGTCTAAGGACACAATCGCCATTTTGCCTTCATTCCTACCCCCCCATTCGACCACCCGGTGGAGTCGCCTGTAGTTGTGAGTTATATTCCTATTCGGGACATAGCCCGTTTGGTCTGGGTGGATTAATTTGCTAATTACTCTTCGCAATCTGTTTGCCAGGACAGCCGTCAATATCTTGCTGTCCTGGTTCAGCATCGACAAAGGCCTGTAGGAGCCAAATCTATGCCCTGGTTTGTTGGGCTTGGGGAACGGTGTTATGATCGCAACCTTCCCACCTCAAACGCTTCGTTAAGCATTTCTAGCACTGGGGAGAGCACTTCCTCTCTATATACTTTATAAAATTCACTAGGGAATCCATCTGCTTCTGGGGTCTTACTGGTTGGCAACTGCCTCACAACCTCCTCCAACTCCTCCAAGGTAATTGGTGCATCAAGCTCTCCTCTTTCCTCTTCACTTATCTTGGGCAGTCCTACACTAGGTACCTGCCTTGTGAGTCCCTTTAAAGCATTGGGGCAGATTCATGGTTAGCGTGACTGTCAAATGGCCATAGCATGGTGAAGTAGTCCAGATGTTCCCATATATCTCCCCTGGGCCCAGCATCATACCAAGGATGATGGCACTGGCACCCATGTTCACCCTACCCACTAACTCAAGGCAAATGTCATAAATGATGTGTTTATATATTCCCTTATCATTGATGGGTTCACTTTTCTTTTACTATATGCAGGTGATCAAATAAAGTGCATGGTATGCTTCTGTAACAATATTGTCACGATGAAGGCTTTAAGGAGAACGGTACCTATAATGTAATTGAAGCATATAATAGATATTCAACCCAGTATTATGTTAGTGATTTCCCTATTTGCCATATGTGTTTATTTTGAGGGATAATTTGGAAATTCAGCTAAACATTTTTTTTCTATTGCTTATATAGTTTGTTTACTTCACGTGGATTTTTATTCTTTTGAACTAGTAATACGTGAATTATGTTATTAGGATATTTTTGAGATAAGGTATTAACATATTTTATGCCACTACTGCCTGTGCACTTGTATAATAATTGGAATCGATTGTCAGTATATTAAGTTGTCACTTTTAAACATTTTGACTGATGCAGTTGACACTCACTTTTTATTTGCAAAAGTCACAATGCAACAAATACATGGTATGGATGAAAGCCTCATATACAGTGGGAGAGGAATCTTTTGATGCCAGTGACAGCTATTTCCTAATGGGGCACAGCCATTGTAAATGGTTCAATTTCAGTGTGCAACAGGTGAATAATTTTAGTGGTGGGAAATTAGCACATTAACATCTTCCAATTATTATGAGCGAACAACCTTATCGAGTTTGCCCCAAATTATTTAAGTGGGTTTGCCAGGGTTACAATTCTTGTAGCTAAAATGTTCAAGTGGTGCAGTTTACATCACAATTTCTGAGAACAGTTTGGTTAAAAAAAAACATACCATTTACAATTACAAAAAATTGGGCAAATGCATATTTCAAGAATAAAATAGGAGAATTAATTATGACCTGTTAATGATGTCTGTGTCCAGAAAATATACAAACATTGCAAATCACTTCCATGAAGCTGTGCCACAATTTATCGATGCCACACAATTTCAATGTAAACCACTGTCATGAAGCTGAAGGCCCAAGTTCTTTATGCAGTAAGATGGATTAGGACGACAGCATTGTAAATGATCCAAGGCTAGTCATTGCAGGTGAATATTTTTCGGGGAAGTGCATTAACAATTGCAATTGGCACACATGACCCAGCGTAGTGAGGTTGCCCCAATTAACAAAAGTTCAGGAGCGTCTTCAAATAAGATTTCTTTTTATATATATTGTATTTAAATGGTACATTTTAAAGCACCATTTTTGAGGAATACTGGGTAAAAAGCCATACAATGTACAATTGGCTAGTGAGGGCAACACATGAAAAGGTACAGCAGATGCCATGTCACCAACAGTTTGCTGGAACATTTGGCAACATTTTCATGAGGCTGTGGGTCCTCAGCACATTGCAGCATTACATTGTAAGCAGCAGCTCTATTTTAGTCATGCAAGTAATGGCTAGGTGTGTGTTTGTGTGTAGTTTAGCTAGCCATTAGGGTGTGTATAGTACTTGGGAGGTGTTTTGGAGGGGGCAGAAGCGGGTTGTTTAGTACATTGGGTAATCTTAAAGTTTTTTAGGTGGTTAATCATCACAATTCTATGCAATGTAATGTGGGCTAATATTCAAAATTCTATCTAAATGTGATGCATGGCTGATCTTCACAGTTCTATCTAAATGTGGCACATGACTAATCCTCACATTATGCCTATTGCAACACTTTTCCTATCCCCACTACACATTGCAATAATGCAATTTTCCTGCCTTCAAATTACATCTGAGTGCAACACATTTTCTTTCCTGCAAGATACTTTTATTTAATTTAATTTATTTTGTTGTGCATTTGTAAGGCGCTTATACATCAGTAATTGTGTTTCAAAGCACCCACAGGGCAGCAAGAAGGTCAAATATACTAAGAGTTGTACCTACTAGGCATTGTGAGAATTCTGAATGTGCAAGTGCAGAGAGGGAGAAGCGACAAGGAAAGGAGACAAGTGCTATGTGTTCCACTGAGGAAGTGCTAGGAGGTAATTTGCAAGCAGTTGTTAAGTGCCTGGTAGAGACCACTTTGTGAGAGTGGTCAACTGCCAATAATAAGTGCAGGCCGTTGAGACAGCACAGGCCAGTAGGAGCCCAAAGGCAAGTGCTGGGAGTGGGTGAGGCTGGATGCAATTGGGTGGTGGGGGCCGAGACCCAGAAGCATTCATGAGGGCCCTGGTCATCTCAGCGACTGTGGTGTTTAGCAAGGGAGGTGGAGGGGAAAGCTGGAGGTGAAAAGCCTTGAGGAGCTATGGAATTTGAGGAAATCCAGCTCAAGAAGGAGAGGAAGGGGAAGGCTCTTCCAGAGGAGCGAGCCAGCCAGCCGATTTCTGTCCCCTAACATAGATCTAGTTGCATGTAGGTATATCTATTTAGGAAGTAAGAAGGTGGGGTTTTACTGGAGTACAGTAATGACTGTAGTCCCCGCCCAGACCACACTTACCTTATCAGTCACTGTAGGTGCCTGCGTCAGGTTTCCCAGGTGAACACGGGCAAACACAGAGTAGAGCTGCTCAGTAGGTAGCTGCCCTTTGTCTCTGTACCTTATCTGGATTACTGCACAGGCACTGGCTGCCCAGAAGTCATTCGGTAAGAAGGAGGGAATCCCCAATCATGGGCCTGGGAGGTCGGCTGGCTTAGCACATGGGTGGCAGACTGGAAAGCTGGAGCAGGTAGGGCTTGTGAAAGAACAGAAGAGACCAAAAGTAATGGAAAAGAGAAGGAACAAAACAAGGTGAGAGGGCAGAAATGACGGGGCACAGGCAGGACACAATCACCCCGTGGGTGAAACTGGGCAAGGGAGCCTGCAGCGTAACACACTCAGATGCAATTCATAGCCATAAAAACATCTCTTGCCCAGTGATAGAAGTGTACCAAAAAAGTAGTGGAAATGTGACTCCAGCAAGGGGGACAGAGTAGGAAGGAAAGGAGCAACTGCAACAAATTTGTCAAGGGTTACAATCATGCTATATATATATATATATTCAGTAAAAAAACGTTGTTAAAGGGACGTTATGGTTAAGTTGCGCTACTAAAAACCTATGAAATTCAGTGAAAAAACGTTGTTAAAGGGACGTTATGGTTCAAAGTTTGTTTTCTCACAGAAATGTGTAGTACTCTCGACTGGCTAGAGGAGCATTTCCCACGAGAGGAAATGTTAGAAAATAGTCCACCTAATGGTACACACTTTACTATGTAAACCAATTAATAAATATTATTTTGTATACATTTAACATATACATGTTTTTTATCACAGACCATACAAAAATTCCAAGCATCTCACAACAACAATCAGAGGATATCACTCTACAGCAGATTAATCAAAAAATGGACGACCTTATGCAAAATTTTATGGATTTGAAAAACTTTGTGGAAAATTATGTGAAACCCCCAATAGCATACCATTGTCCAACCTGTACTTGTCCCCCCTCACCCTATCCCAGGCAGTTAACCCCAAACCCTGTCTATGTACCAAAGCGTTTTGATGAGATTTCCTTCCCTTCTACACCTGATCCCAGTTATCTAGAAATCCCTAATTCTCCTGTTTTTGTTTCCGTTTCTGCCCCACCTTCCCAGTCATAATTGTATATATATATGAAATAAAGTTACTTTTCTTATATTGTGTTGTAATTACTTTCAGTTCCTTGTGATAAAACCAATTTAGGTGTCCATGGACACCACGGTTGTTCGGCAATGTTCGTAAAGAAACAAAAATGTAACTGTCCTGAGGACACTACATCTGTCCGTAATGTTCTCATGCAAGTTGAAAATGTTCTAAGAACACTCGTAGTGTCCTGAAATGTTTGTAAATAAACGAAAATGGAGGTGTCCTTAAGAACACTATGCCTATTCGTAGTGTTCGATAGCAAGCAGAAACTGTTCTAAGAACACTCGTGGTGTCCTGAATTGTTCGTAAATAAACGAAAATGGAGGTGTGCTTGAAACGCTATGTCTGTCCGTATTGTTAGCAAATAAATGAAACTGTGCTAAGAACAAACGGCTGTCCGTAACTGTTCATTTTACATGTGACACACTTTTAATTAGTTCAGGACCCGAACACTGTCCGTAGAACATCAACACGCATGCGCAAAACAATGTCCGTACATTGGGTGTCCTGCGGACGACCGCTACCTTAGCGAACATGCTCACAAAACAATCATGTGACCGTGCCCACGCTCATCTCGTGCTCTAAATGCGGACACTGTTTGTGTCCCCGACCAGTTTAAAAGTACATTTCCAACTAATCCACAATATTTCTCATTAAAAAATCACCATACCACAAAGCCCACATACTAATCCTAATTTTCCACATAGTTTTTGTGACTTTTTGAACCTTATTTGATGTTCGATCTGTCTTGCGGATGGCGCGCATGTCAGCGACCCGCGCACAAGCACCCCTATATAAGACCACGCCCGAGAGTGCATTCTCATTGTGTTTCTGACTATTCCACAGAGCACACTGCATTTTGCTGCATACTTTGCAGATTTTGAGATTTCCATCTCCAAGCCTATGACATCCATGGCTCGACTATTACCACATGGTGCTACATCTGCCTCAGCACCACCCCCACCCCCTCCACCACCACCATTTCCCCAAGGGCCTGAAGAGGGGAACAGGAGTGAGGATACAGAGGAGGAAGAAGAGGATGACGAGAATGAGGTAGAGGAAATCCCTACTACCCGCCGTCGGCGTGAATCTTGGGTGTGGCGGTTGTTTACCGTTCATGGAAATGGTCCTAAGTCTCATGCGAACCGTGTCACCTGTAATGAGTGCAAAATGGTACTCAGTCGCGGGAAGCATGGTTCGTAAAGCTTTGGGACCACTACCATGAAGCGACACCTGCGCTCATTCCACACTGGGGCCATTCGCAAGGTTGTCCCTTGCGAGAAGCGTAGTAGGTTGATTGCCTCTACTTCATCCTCCGTTTCTGATCCTGTCACCACAAGGAACACCTCTGTGGGACAGCGTCTTCCTCAAGCTGCCTCACAGGCCATACAGAATTCTGATGACCCTTACCTTTCGAGGGTCACAGTTGTATGTGTGTACTGTGACACAGTACTCTGCAGGGGGGAGCGACTTTGGAGTGCTTTTAAGATGATCGTCTCAGAGCACCAGAAGACCTGCTCACTACCCAAATAAAACCCACTCTACATCTTCCTCTCTCAGCTCGCTCTTTCATATCCCTTTGGTTGGTGCCCCCCTTTACTCTCCTTTCTCTCCTCTCCTAGTGTGTCTTGTATACAAAAGATTAAAAAAAATACAAAATAACCAAAATAAAAAATAAAAAAAAATAAGGCTCTTTTCAGAGACGCCTTTCACAGTTAAAAAATAGAAGTGAAGATACATAAAGCATAGCCATTTCCATTTAGTGAAAGTCCGCAGACGGTCCGCGACAGAAAAACAATTGCATTGCTACCCTATTGAAACCAATGCATTTTTCTCTAACAGGAGTGGTGGCTCTGAAAAGAGCCTTTGGGAGGTGTTTGAATGTAAAACATTTTAACTACGTAAGTCATACTTCAAAACGAATGCTGTATTTCTAAAAAAGGTCACAATGCATTTTGTACATTTCTCAGAAAAATCTGATTGCCAGCATAAGTAAGATGGACTCCATCTTTACGAAAAATGTATGTACTACGAAACAAAATATTTTCATTGTTAAAAGAGGACATGCCAAAATCTCTAAGGAAGGCACAAACAGCCTTATTAACATTACGCCTTGCTTTCTCCATTTGTGGACCACATGAGAAAGAACGAAGCCACACTTGTCTCTGCGCAATCTGTGAAAACATTATTTTAGAGTTTGGAAACATGTCCATTATCTTCTGAAGTCCTTCTTTCATTGCAAATTGCAAAGAAATTCCAGACACATGTCCTAAACTGTTCACTCCACAATGAATTACAATTATGTCTGGATGTTCCTCTATCTTCAAAGTTGCACAGAGAGGTAGCAAGTCCAACCACTTCATTCTATGCACTCCATGCCAGTGCACCTCCACATGTGGGAATCCAAGATCTATAGATACTCCACAGCTTTCTGCATGCACCTGCAACCAATGAATCCACGAGTCTCCCAAAATCCATACAATCTGTGTTTTGAAACACTCAGCCATAGCTATCTGTTCTTCTCTCTGCAAAAACAATATCTGAGAAAACCTCTCCTAGCACAACACACTCACTAAACTTTACTGACCAATCCCTTGATTCATCCAATCTCATTTCCATACCTCCCCTCCCCCAATTCCCCGGATTTAATACGCGGTGTCCTAGAACTACCGCCATGTCCGCGAACGTATCGTAACATGTACAGCCCTTCTACCATTTCGATTTCACTCTCTGTGCCATTCCCTCATTGGATGTAGCTAAGCAATCACATGACCATCCACCAATCAAATCCAATAACTCTACATGTAACTGCATCATCATTGAGCAGCACTACAAATGTACGGTGTATCTCTCAGAGTACAAGTCTCATACCATTGACAACCACGATCTACGAGAAATACTATACAAATCTCCAATATTTCTACTTGCAGCTTGGTCCATATCCATATACATGAACAGAAAGTACAGGTATGCATATTTTCTACACAGTACATGAACACATTTTCTAACCGACTTTTACCTTCTATAATCTGAAAAATGAATGGACGATCATTGTTTCATTGTCCTAAAATTACCTGTCACTTACAAACCTTTATATCGTTTAATTTCTTCATACACACACACATACAAATACTATTAAACTAACATTTTTGAAATAAAATATATACACGACATATAATCACACAAAATAACATACACACTCTATGATCAAATCTCAAACAATAATATTTGTACAAACACATAATTGGTTTTAATTTTTTTCGTTTATATAAGTACTTACATACATTTTTATAGGACAAGCAGACTATGACATTCACTCACTGTTACGTGCAAAAGCAGGCTGTGACACATAGCTCTCAACTCACACGCTTTTGGCGGGTGTCACCCGCCTTGTAAAGGACTGACTCACCCGCCAAGCCTCCTGCATGCCCATTCATTCCAATGGGCGTCTCACCCGCCAAAACAAAATCAGGTGATTTCACCCGCCTTTGCGACACACATGGTTGAGAGCTGTGATGACAATGACTCACTATTATGTGGAAAAGCTTAGTTACAAGAATAGTGGTATACGTTGGTAGATTATGAATTCCACAAACCATAGTAAAGATATTTTCTTTCCTACTCTCAGTCATAATATAGTTTTAATGGTTTTCAGGAAGGCGCTGAGCATTTCAATTTAAAAAAATCTATGTCTAAAATGAAAACAGTGCTGTATAGCAACCAAATTTCTAATTTCTTTCTTTTACAATTGCAGTGAAGCCCATTCTCCTGAATATAAGCAGCCGATTTTGATTTACAAAGAACAACTAAGAAGCAAACTACTCATTTTTGAAGAAAAAGTAAGTAGATTGTTACCATAATATTTGATTTATAACTCACACACACTGTACGGTGCATTCATGGTATTTCTGTGCCTAAAAATAGAGATTCTGCACCATTCCGACCAAAAATCCCCCCCGTCTTAAACAGTGATCTCCTGTCAGAATGGCCCTCAAATTCCTATTTTTCGGCACACAAATTACCCAACTCAGCCGCTAGAATGTAGATGTTGTAGAACAAACAACTGTTTTAATTGTATAGCTTGACCTATATTATTTATTCTTATCCACACCACCGGCTTACTTTTTTCTGTCATCTGAACCCCGGTTTAGTAACACATTAATTGAAGAATACCCATCCCTAGTAGTTCAACTTCCCAATTCACAATCACACACCATTACATACATCTTTATCATCTTACTCAAACAATCATGCACACAACACACATGCATTGCAGAATACCCCAACCCATACCTTCTGTATTTTTTCAACAGACGCTAAAGAATGCCCACCAAAAAGCAACTCCGTAGAAAGGGATGCAGAAGTAGAGCAAATGAAAAGAAAAGTCTCCAACATAAACACCCATCTATAGCAGAATTTGTAAAAAACGTTGAAACACAACAGCTAATACAGTCATGTTGTGAAACAGAAGAAGTTTCTAGTGCAAAAACTTTGCCTCCTCTATCACAAAGTAAAACGACCCAAAAAACTATTAACAGAAAATAAACTATCACTACAAATAAAACGACTTCTATAAATCTTGATATAGTACAAAGTAAGCATACCAAGAAAAGTATATTAGCCAAAATGTTCTGTCACAAAGTCCTTCAAAATCTGATAAAAACAGGAGAGAAACCAGGTTCAACACTTCAAACCTATCGTAGGAAAGTAATCTTAGAAGCGTTGATAGACAGTGCAATTCTTTTCAAAAGAAACGTATTTATTGTGTTAAACAGAATTAAACCACTAACAAAACTAATAACTACATTTCAAAAAAGACTTCTCAATAAACAAAATGTGAACAGAAATAACTTCTTAAATATCTGTGGAGGTGAATGGAGTCACACTACAAGCACAGAACCATACTTTAATGAAGAAGCGTACAAACAAAAGCAAACAAATACAATTGCCATACATAGCAGTGGTCAAGGTTATGAAAAAGTTAATAATACCATAATGGAACAAGAAGTACTCCTTACAAAAATATGCCCTGAAAACTTAGATTTACCCCTTCATTCGACTGAATCAGAACATCTAATTTACACATGGCCATGCACGTCAATGTGTAACATTCCCAAAAAAATGTTCAAATCTGTACACCTATACCTCAATCAATATGTGAAAAGCAAAGACAAAATCAAAATTAAAATACTGCAAAGTATGGATGCTTGTCCAGTACGCAACCACACAGGACAGCAAGGACATTCGTTGGCCTGCATATCAGGACCTACTTGCAAAACAACCTTCCATGATATCAAAAGGATATCAACACATCATGCAAGTATAAGAAATCTAGTTTATAAAGTGTATTATGCAAAAAGTCCTGCTTTAGCACGAGCCAATTTAAATAACATTCTTCTACATGGTACACCAAACGACCTACTAGAAGAAATCGAGTATATACAGAAAAAATATTTTGGAAAAGAAACCCACTTACAAGATGAATTAGCTGTCAACCAACTTCGTAACAAATCTGCACATGGCAACCTTTCACTACACACATACAAAAAGGAAATACTAAAATTTCAAAGCACTTCAGCTGAAGTACCAAACCACGTGTGTGTATGTTGCCGCAGAACGTGTTATAAAAGTAACACAAAAACTATAGACCTTCCATACAAAATAGAAGACAATGAAGATTCTAAATGGTGTAAATTAGCTCTCTACCTTACAGCCGAAAACAAATACGAAATAACTGACCCCATAATACTTTGCAGTTACTGCACTACCAAACTTGACAACAACCAAACTCCTTCACGTGCTATCACAAATAACATACACTACCAAAACTCCTTCAACAACTTAATTTATATGAGAGCATCATAATTCAAACAGTTCATCCATTTCAAGCAATAATACGCCTTCAACCAAAAACTGCAAAATTACCTCCCTCTGAATTAGTGAAAGGTATTTGTGGAAAAGTAGTGTATTTACCATCAGATCTAAAAGAAAATGTGCACACTCTAGGAGTGCAACGTCCAATGCAACAATCTTTAATTATCTTGGTAAATGGAGTACCTATAAAAGACAAAAACATTCGGCAACAACTGGTAGATTTACATAAAGTTAGAGAAGCCCTGCAATATCTCAAAGAGAATAATGATTATTACAAAGAAATTAATATCGAAGAAAACTTGAAAGATACAACTGAAATAATTCAAGAGACACAAGAAACTGGTCAATTTGAGCTCCTAGATCCTGCTACAATAGCAAACACTTTAGACCATTATACAATTCATCCTTTGCACTCTAATGACACCATAGAAGATGCACTGGAAACATACCAAATGCGTCAAACAAAAGGATCACCAATCAGCATATGGGAAAAAAGTATAGAAGCACGTGCTTTTCCTCTACTCTTTCCTACTGGCAAAGGAGGAAGATACGATGATAGACCTGTTCAAATATCAGCATCAGAATATCGCTCATTACGAATGTATTCTGAAGATCCCAGATTTCGACAAAATGTGGAATACATATTCCACCTACTCTTTGAAAGTGAACTAGCAACTTTATGTTACGGAGTTGCTCACATATTAAAATCAGGATCACACTTTCAAAATATGACAGCCACACAATTATTACAAAAAGGTCAACAAAAAGATGAGGTTTTACAGGCAAATCTTACAAATCTATTAGCAAATATGCGAAGTACTAAAGAGTACTGGTTTCGACGCCATGGAGATGTACGTTGTATGATCAGAAACCTTGGCCCACCCACTTGGTTTGTTACATTAAGTTGCGCAGAATATGCATGGGAAGATTTACATGAGTTCCTACGCATATCAAACGAAAACAAAACAAACATAGATATACCAACACCTGGAGAACTTTGTTCTCAGGATCCTGTTAATGTTTCTAGATATTTTCACCATCGCTTCATTGCTATGCTAGATTTTATTTGTAATAAAACTGTTCCTCCCCTTGGAGAAGTGCAACACTTCTTTTGGAGAAAAGAATACCAAGCCAGAGGAGCGCCACATGTCCACATGCTTTTATGGATTAAAGATGCTCCTAAATTTGGTCAAGACAGTGATGCCACTGTTTTACTGTTTATTGAAATATATGTCACTTGTGAAATTCCATCAGAATCCACAAATAGTGATCTTCATGCAAAAATCTTACAATTCCAAAGACACAAATGTGGCAAATATTGTTGTCGCAAATACAAAAACAAAGGGAAATACTAGACCAAATGCCAATTTGGTTTCCCTAGACCAGTTACAAATACAGGTCAAGTGAACAACCTCATGTTTTCAGTTAGACATAGTGTTAAAGGTAAGTCACCAAAAAATACATATTGCATAAAAAGAAAAGAAGAAGAAAAATATATCAATGATTACAATGCAATCATTGCCCACTTGTGGAATGCAAACATAGATGTGCAGTACATTGCAGACAATTCTACTGCAGTTGCACGATATGTCACAGCATACTTAACCAAATCAGAAAAGACAGAGCTCGAAGACCTCTGGAATGACCTGTCATCAGATAAAACAGTGTCTCATAAATTATACAGCTTGGGCATAAAAATGCTGTCCCATAGAGAATGTGGATCCTATGAAGCAGCTGATCAATTAACTGGTACTGCATTGTATGGTAAATCTGCAAATATAGTATGGCTAAGTCTTGGTCCAGCTAAATCTAGAAAAAGAGTTCTAAAATCATATGAAGATATAGAAACAATAGCCAAACATGATCCCAACAGCCAAGACATTTTAATTATTGGACACATGCTACCCAAACAGGAGTACCTCTTTGGAAACCATGTGTCTATACCACATAGCCCAAAACTACACATACAAAAATAATATAAAACCTGATAAGCAAAACCGTAAATACAAAGTGACAAACTGTGATGGCAGCTTAGTAAAACTCACCAAACCAAATTTAATTAATCATATCAAAGTGTCATTAAAGACTCCTCAACATAAAGAAATATATTACATGTCCCTGCTACAACTCTTCAAACCATGGAGAAAAGAAGAAGAAATACTAGATACCTATGACTCATATGAAGATGCTTTCAAAGCCAATGAAAGCAGTATAACTGATGTAAACTTTGCACAGTACAAAACAATGTTGCACAATGAACAGCAACACGAAGAGGAACTCCAGGCCCAACTAGATAAGGACACTCCTGACAGTAGTCAACCTTCTGTCACAGGAAGCCAAGAACCACTGGGAGAACCACTGATAACAAATGAGGCAGAATTAGCTATGATAGAAGTAGAAAACACCATGTGTCACTATGAAGATAAAGAAGACTTAACTACACTACAATCAAAACTAAACAAAGAGCAACGTAGCATTTTTCAAGAAATAACAAAAGAAATTGCACATGTGTGCAACATGAAAACAAAGAATGCACCTGAAAAAATTACAAACCTATACTATTGTATGTCAGTGGTGAAGCTGGTTCTGGCAAAACATTCCTAATCAAAATCATCAGTAAGTTCCTTCATCAATTGACAAACAACAAACTGTCAGCTGTTGTCACTGCCCCCACAGGTTTAGCTGCCTACAACATAGGTGGTGTCACTTTACACCGATTACTACTCCTGCCAGTAGAACACCAAAACAAGTTAGATTATTACAAACTTTATGAAGAAGCTGCAATGGAAGTACGCAGAGTATTGAAACAAATGAAAATGCTACTAATAGATGAAGTGAGCATGGTGTCCAACCTAATGTTAGCTTTGATTCACCTCAGATTACAAGAAGTACTCAAAACAAACTATGAAGAGCTCTTTGCAGGAAAACACATCATTGTTTTCAGAGATCTTCTTCAATTGACACTTGTAAAAGGTGAGCCTATTTTTAAAACATTAGGACACAAACTCTGCCGTAAAACTGTTGGCAGCATTGGAAATGTCAACCTTTCGCAACATTTCCAATACAGAGAATTAACAGAAAACATGCACCAATCTGCAGATCTCACTTATGGCAACATCTTAAAAAGTATCAGAGTTGGTATACTTTCTAGAGAAGCAGAAGCAATATTGAAAATCCGGCACATTCATGCACTTTATGGTGATAATGCATGTGCTACAGATGTTATGGAACAATTAGCGCACAAAAATGTCAATTGTATGGCCTTAATGCCAACTCTTGCAAGCTGTTTCAAATTCAATGAAATAATGTTAAGCAAAGAAATGCAACCAATTATTAAAATTAGCGCCACAGACAAACTAGATGTACATGGAATGACACTACCCATGTGTGACCAAGCCACAACAAGACTAAATAGTTTAGAAAAATCAATCTCAAACACAGCAGACTTGGAAAAGATATTAAAATTATCCTTAAATTGCAGAGTAATGCTTAAACGTAACCTTGACATGGACCAAGGACTAGTTAATGGAGCACTGGGTACAGTTGTTGGCTTTCAAACATATCCACGTGACAACGGGTATTCTCTTCAAAGACATGTATTTACGCAGAGAACAATTTTCTCTAACTCTTGCATACGCAGTCACCATTCATAAATCACAAGGTCTTACTCTAGACAAAGCAATGATAGACATTGGTAACACAGTCTTTAAAGAAGGCATGAGCTACGTAGCACTGTCACGCCTACGTACAATTGACGGTCTATTTCTAATAAACTTTGATGCAAGTAAAGTAAACACTGATATTCCTTGCATTTTAGAATACAATAGACTTCGTTCACTATACACCCCCATCTACAAACATATCCTATTCCACAAAAAGGAAAATGTTCTAAAAGAAAACTAAATCAAACAGAAATGCAACAGAATGTCACTGAAAATCCTCCAAAGAGACTAAAAGAAACTAAAACTTAATCAAGTACCACAAGCAAAAAAGAACCAATTAGGGAAAGTAAACCAAGTACTTCGTCAAAGAAGGAAGACAAGCTAAAAAAAAATCACTCAGATACAGAACTACCTGGTCCATTTAAACTTATAAATTAAATAGGTGTAAGTTGCTACGCAAATGTAGCAATCAATATTCTATTTCAAATACCAGCAATTGTTGACAACATTTACTTACACTTTAGAGACCCATTGTGTATGCAAATGTTAGCACTTCATAGAAACGCAAAAAACAATCCTGATACCCTGTATACTGTTCATGGAATAAGACAAGAATTGGACTACTGTGCTGGAATGGTGAAATTCACTATAAACTCACAGGAAGATCCACAAGAATTTCTAATGTACTTACTATTAGTACTGGAAAACAAAAACATACCTATAAAAGAAATCTTCCAGATTTCATAAATGTGGAAACATACATGCACTCTCTGCAACAATGTGACACAAGAACAAATCCCCAATGAGCGCTTTGTCTATATATCAATACCTAATTGTGAATCCGTTCCATTTCAGCAAATTGTACAAAATGCAAACCACGGTAGATTATGTTCTACCTGCAATTCGGATAATCGCTCCACATTACTAATACAAACACATAGTAAATACGTAATACTAATGCTTCTACGTTACAATGCAGATGGTACGAAAAACAACTGCAAGCTGACTGGATTCACACATGGTCAAATATCACTTGGTAGGAAAACCTTCACAACAATAGGTATAATCTACCACGCGGGAGCCACAACCAACTCGGGGCATTACACTGCATATATAAAAAAAAATGTGGATGGTTTGAATGTAATGATAGTACCATTACTCTAAAGCAGAGATTACCAGCTAATCTTACAAACGCGTATTTAATGTTCTTAAAACCAAAATTTGATAATTGAACTATACTTAAACCTTAAGTACACTTGTAGTAAAAAAATATAAACTGTCACAATATTTCAAAACCTATCTAACTGCCCAAAGATTCTACAACAACTAATCAGATACATTAATACCACTCAAATAGAGCAAAAAATAGACACAATACGCCAATTGGTATCTAACTGTCCCAAAATTTACAAATATGCAAACAGATAAATCAATACCACGAAAGTATATCAAAACATAAACAGTTAGAATATGCCTACTGGTATCTAACTGGGCCAAAATTTTACAATATCCAAAAAAATACCTAATATCTTACTGCTCACAAAAACTGGAACAATCCAATGCATAAAGCATTAGGCAGAAAGAACAAGTAAACGCGGAAAACAAACAAATAAATAAACTGTAGCATAACAGAAAAAGGGTTTTTTTTTTAATCCGACATGGAATTTTTTTCTCCCACAGACCCAATGATTTTAGCAACAAACACAGAAACTTTGCAAATTGCACAGTACTCTGGTTTGTGATCTACTAAATATGGGGGTCAATAAAAAGAAGAAAATGTTGATTGTACAATGTAATAAGTCTTTATAAAATACTAATACTAACATGCTATTTTCTTTTATTACAGAAATGAACAAGAAAAACATGGACTCCCGTTACTAAACCAAATAGTACGTATAACAAGATAAATACAACCATCGCACCATATCACACCCATACAAGCTTATACATTGTTCCTTATAAATTAGTTTTTGACTCAAAGTTAAAAGCCACTCTGGGTGTGATATGCTGCAGTGGTTGTGGCCAGGGCATACACTCTTGGGTGCATGGCCAAATGGCCATGCACCCAAGATTCTATACCCTGGCCACAACCACTGCAGCATATCACACCCATAGATAAAAGCATTGCAACCATTTTTATGTCCGCGGACAGAGGGAAGGTCCTAGGACACATTCAACTTATCAGAGGACAATAAAAACAGCGTCGTCAGTACACCCCCATTTTCTTTATGTACGAACATTTCAGGACACCGCGATTGTTCTTAAAACATTTTCACTTTGCCAACAAACAATACAGACAACGTCTCCAGGACACCCCCTGCAAACATTCCAAGACCCCACGAGTGTTCTTAGAAAACTTTCAAGTTGACACCGAATCCATTCTGTTTATTTACGAACATTCCAGAACAGCCGTGTTGTCCGCAGACAAATCGAACACAACAAAAGCGTCTAGCACATAAATAAAATACAACTTTGAACCTATCTCATACTCCCCCATCCTCCCCAAAGACTTCTACACACCAACACACTCTACTAAATACACATTTTGAATAAACTTTCACCGCGCTGTCTGCGGTCGTCCGCAAATGCAAGATGGCGGGCGCCACAGAAAATCTGACGCACATCACGCACCACGCCGCCCATTCAGCGAACACGTCGCATGTCCGCGGACATGACGCAAGCCGCTGGGCCAATCGGGGTGCTGTCCGCGGAGCGAACAGGGAAGTCCGTCCGCAATGCGAACACAGATATCACTAATTTTTTTGCCTTACATTTTGGTCATTTTTTAAAAGACTACTGGACGGATTTACACCAAAATGCAAAAGCATGCTTTCGGGACCAGGCCACCGCTCCTGCCGCTAATTTGGTGTAAATCCGTCCAGCGGTTCGGGCTGTTTGTGCGTACGCAAAGTTTTTTCCCATTCAGTCTATGGGAAAAAAAAAGTTTTGGGACCCCCCCTATAACTTTTCCCCCCCTGGACGAATCCTCACCAAACTTTGCAAAAAAATTCAGAGTGGGCCATATACTTTTTTTGCAAAGTTTGGTGAGGATTCGTCCAGGGGGAGCGAAGTTATAAGCCACCCAAAAAGTACTCTTCCTATGGAAACATCAACTTAACCATAACTACATGGACGCTACTGCGTCCATGTAATATATATAGATATACAGTGGTAAAGTGGATAAGTGGGCTTTAAATTCCGAAAGAACAGCTCTGTAATGGTGAAAATGGTTGCAAAAAGTAGTGGAGTAGTGGAAGGACAAATAAAAACGGAGAGGGCAGAGCGGATGGGGCACGGGTGGGATACAATCATCCCACGAGTGCAGCCAGGCCAGGGAGCTTGCAGCGCAACCCGCTAAGAGGCACCAGATGCAACCCGTAGGCAAAGGATTGCATGAAAATAATCTATGTGTACCATCAATGGTTAGTTTAAGTCAATTCATTAAGGTGCAGTCACAACCTGTGCCAGTAATTGTCACTGTAAATAACTTCCTGCATCTCTGGCCACGTCCACTGACAGTATCACTGTAAATGTATTCCATGAAGCTGCAGCACACTCTGTGCCAGGACAAGTCATTGCACAATAAGAGCAGTAATGATTACTGATGTGCTCACCCTCCCTCGACAACAAAACACATGCATGCCTCACGTTCAGATACTCTAACTCACACACCCTTCCTCACACACACGCAGGCCTTTGTGTGTGTTGCCAGTCTCAACAACACACATGCATTACAATAACACACACAAGCACCCATATATACAATACAAAATCTTTTAAACATGATAGCTTACCTTTGGGAAAACAATATCATCCTCGGGTGAGAAGGCAGCATGGTGGAACAGATTCGCTGGCAGGCTTGCATCGGAATAACTTGAAGACATGGGCTATTCACTCAGCAGTGGATCTTAACTTGTTTGCCTTGCAACGGGGACTACAGCTCACGCATATGGAAACCTGTATGCACTTTCTTAATTATAAAGAAGTAAAGTACCAGCAACCAGGTAGATGTTCAGGTGTTAGAGGGTGCATTGAGTAAATAGGGAGGGCCCAGGAAGGGTGACTGACAACAACTGCCCCCTGGCTACGCATTTGAATGAACACCAAGAACTCTGACAATGGACAGAGTCTGAGGCCTGCATATACTACTGAAAATGGAGGACTACATTTCTGCCCAGTTGGAGACCTTGAAAGATGTTCTCGTTAGAACTCCCGCTTGACCACTGCACTGTGCTGATCATGATGATTAGGAGATGAGAATATATGCACCAAACAGACCTCTAACCTATCATCTCCAGCCACCAGTTCCAAAACATAACCCGAGGTAGAGCCATTTAGGACTCCAAGGCTATTGACTTCACCAACCCCGCAACATAAAACCTGTGGGAATCCTCGTGTTCTGGAGTCCACACATCACTGAATACCTTTGCCCTGTCTTCCTCATTGTTGGACTCTGGTTTAGAATAAAGTTGTGCATGTTTTCGAGTGGAGAGCAGAAAGTGAGTAATGATATGATATGATAGTTTATTTATATAGTGCCTATACACAATGTATTTCAAGGCGCTTCAAGGCAAGGGAGGGAACAAGGGAAAATACAACAACATTCTTACAGGCTATGAACAGTAAGGATGTGAAATTAACTATCGTACTCGGCTTGACAACATTTCATATAGTGCAAGAGCTAAGACATAGATATGGAAGGGAGGGGGGAGTGGGAAGGAAATGGAAACAGACAGGCGACTACCGTATTAAGCCTGGTGACATTTCTGGTAGAGCCGGAGAAAAACAAAAGGTGGGAGGGGTGCAGAGAGGGAGGGGATGAACAAAACAAGCGACTATCGTACTAGGCCTGACAACATTTCAGATAGGGCTGGAGGGAGGGGGGACAGTAAGGGGATGGTGGAGCGACAGATGAGGTTGCTATCATACCAGGTCCAGGGACAATTCTGATAGAGAAAGTGCGTAGAAGAAAGGAAGGGGATGAGGGGAGGAGATGGGAAAAAGGTTAGGGGAGGAGAGAACAGAGTGTAAGCAGTCAAAAAGAGTGGAGACGCAAGAGGGGAGAGCGAATCCAATTGCAGAGGTCAGTTGTAACACATAATGTGGCAAGCCAGGATACAAGATGAAGATGGGAACAGCATGATTCAGGGCCACCATGAGTACAAGATGCAAAGGAAGTCCAGCATGAGTTGAGATAGGGTGACACACTTTGAATTAATGAAGTCCATAAAAGTAAAATCCAGCATTTGCCACAAGACGGTGATGGTGAAACCAGAATTTATCAGGACAGACTCCTGTGTGTGGGATGGAGGTGGGGGGCACAAGGGAACAACACAGGGGACCAGAGAGGGTGGGGATGGCTTGTGGGGACAGAGGGTGTAAACACATGTTGGTGCATGCTTACCTGCTGTTTTAGGAGGGGATCGGACCCTAAATTCTCCTGGTCCGAACAGGTCCAAACAGTAATTGCCCTTTTCTTTGACTGCCCTTCACTATGGACGCCCAGACAAGAGACACCCTTGATCTAAGCGTTAAGAGCAGGAAGGAAGAGGCATGGCTAAGAAGGTTGTTGGTGCTTATGCCAAGTGACCTAGATTCCCTTACACCTGCTCCCCGGCTGCAAAGGAAAAGAGGCTGGAGGGTTCCTTAAGTAGGGAAAAGAGCGGCAAGCAGGAAGGCACCATGTGGGCGGCGCTTGCTAAGTGGGGAAAAAAGCGGCAAGCAGGAAGGCACCGGGTAGGCGGGGCTTGCTAAGTGGTGAAAAAGGGCAGCAAGCAGGAAGGCACCAGGTGGACCGGGCTTGCTAAGTGGTGAAAAAGAGTGGCAACCAGGAAGCACCAGGTGAGCAGGGCTTAGGCCAGGTGACCTAGATCCACTTACAACTGCTCCCCAGCTGCAAAGGAAAAGAGGCTGGAGGGCTCCTTAAGTAGGGAAAAGAGCAGCAAGCAGGAAGGCACCAGGTGGGTGGGGCTTGCTAAGTGGTGAAAAAGAGTGGCAAGCAGGAAGGTACCAGGTGGGCGGGGCTTGACCTCCGCGCACGTCAAAAGAACTGTTAGTTATGCAGGTAAATCAGAGATAATCATACGAGTAGTTTAATCATATTTCCGAAAAGTTACCTTTATTTTCACAATGCGTTTTAATTGTTAGTTTAAACTGTGACCTTGTGTCAAATGTAAACAAACAAAGCCGATGTTATATCCGAGTTTGCTACACTGTGTTCTGCAAGTGTGTGCGCACATCGTGTTTCTTCACGGTTTTAAGTTTAAAAGCACATCTCTCTTGTTGGATTGTCTTTCCTTGTAATCTGTTTTAAACCAATCTGAAATCCACAAACTCTGAGCAATGTACCGCTATTGCAAACCAGAACAAACCAAAAAATAAACACCACGGATTAGTGAAGCGCAAATCTGCAAACGGTGTTAGTTTGCATGTTCTAAATTGTCGTTGCCATTGTACAGTGTTAATCCAAATGACCTAGCAGATGGCGCCTGCTTCTCGGGAGCCATGTTGAAACACGTAATCAATCCAATCCTAGATTATTATTTTTTTTAACTTGTATTTATAAAATTGGTGATTTACAGGTACATCGAGAGGCAAGGCACATCTGCCGGAGACATACGAACATCTCCTCTCTTTTTTGTATTTACATTTATAGAAATGTCCAAGTGAACAATGTTTAAACGTCGCCGACCCGTATGTTGGGCGCCAGAAACTATTATTTCCACCTTAAAGAAAATGGATTTCTCAATGCAAAAGTTAAGCATGCCAAGAACTGGTAGCAGGCCAACATCACATTAAAAAAACAAAAAAACAACAGGGACTGTAAATCTCTCTGCTAAACCATATTAACAAACAGCTAGCAGCCAGTAGATTTAAATGTAAATCTTCACTTTAAATATGCCAGTGAAAATGTAGCCAGCCTAAACCTATTCAATAACTTTTCTTTCCTGGAATCGTGTTGAGAGTCTGATAAGATGAACGACACAGCTGAGGCCGCGTCCTCTGTCAGGTTGACCTGCAAATAAATTAAAAAATGTCCAAATTACAATACTGCCATTATTGTCTAAACACCGTTGTGAATGGGTTCACTGGAACACATTTAGGATGGAGATTACAATGTGCTGCTGTATCTCTGTGCTGATTGCAAGTATTCGGTGTGCACATGAATTTAGTCTCCCATTCTTTTTTTTTTGAATGAATCTACACGTCCGCCTTTCTTCATTAAATCAGCGCACCAACGCAAGAGACACAAAAAACATTCACTGTATCTCTTCCATTGGATGTTGTTTTAATGTGTTGCTTTTTTGAGTAGTGCATATAAAAATAGGAGATTTCTCAGGAAAAACCAACAAATTAAAAGATGCATTGAAGTTTAGACTATAGAAGAGGAATTTATCAAAAACAAACTATGTAGATATTTGTGTGAGTTTGAGACATTTTGGAAAAAGAAGCCACACGGCCACTTTGCAGCAGTCACATTTGGACTGGATTCTCTCCCACGTGCCTTTTCTACAACAAGTTGCAGACTCAGGATTTTAAAAAGGTTCCTGCGACATTTCAAAATTGGAACAGAGGGATGGAGGAGGGTGTGAGAAAGCAGCCGAAGTTAGCCGATGTAACCGCATATTCACCATATCTGCTACACTTTAAACCAAAGGGCCTTCCAGTGCTGCTTTTTGCACTTTCTCAAATTTAAACCACTGCTGTTTTGCATTCATCGAACTGTCTCACCCCCACATCACACCAAGCAGAGCACATCACCTGTTCAGATCGAACAATCCGCTCGTTGCTGCAGACAATTTCGAACCACCACCTCTTTGAATATCACATCAGACCATCAGGATCACTGCTTTGAACTGCCGGACCCCCTCTCAAACTGCTGGAGCATCACGTCACTCAATGACATGAACCAGCATTTACCAATGTCTTGAACCAACTCGACCTTCAAACTGACCCCAGTGAGCCAATCCGGAGTGAATTGCTCAAATGCCACATACGAACTACAACGAGCACCGCATTGGACCAACTTGACACACAGCTCACTACTTAATCCATTACTACTCACCATACCTAAACATTTCCGAAGCCTCATCTGCAGCGCCTTGAAGCCTGGTTCAAAGCCATCAAACAACCTAACATTGGAATCATCTATTTGCAAGGGGCCCTGTCCCCCTAGTCCAACATTCGGGGCACTAAAGACTGCTTAAGACCCTTTTGCATTTTTCTTTCCAGAAAGACAGCATTTTATCAACACTGTTTCCTGTTTCCTTCCTGACAAAGTATCCATTTCTTTTCTGTATCTTCTGTCTTCTTTAACACGGCTGGGTTTTTGATAGTGTTCTTAATAGTATGATTGATTTGTTTAATTAAAGCATACATATGTGTATAGAACCTGGATTGGGTATTGTTTTATTTTGGAACTGTTGTACTATTACTGTTTGAGTTGCTATGGCTCACATACACACCCTGTCTGAGAGTACATCCTTCCTTTCAGCCATGTTACCACAAGAGCAGGCAGAGATATACATCTCAGCTGTGACTGTTTCTCCTGTAGGATTGGGATCGCTGTTGCTTTGTTCATGTGTGTCGGCTGAGTACGCAGTTTAGCCGCAACTCACCATTGTACTCCTACAGATAATAATTATGTGTGTCACACTTTGCACATCAGACTGCTAATACAGTACCATTTAATGTGTGCCTGACTATAAGTTTCCCTGCACAGGCAGGAGCAGCAGACGCCGCTAAAAAGTACAGATATTTTACCAATTCCTCCGAGCCTCCTACCCCTTGCTCAAAATATAAACAAATCACCTTGCAACACTGAAATGCCATGTGGTCGCCTCTGAAAAGCCAAAAGGCATTGGCCCTCATTACGACCCTTGCGGAAATCAACCGACCGGACCGCCATAGCGTAAATAGCGTTTCCGCCATTGCACGATGGAGCAAAGTGCGGCTCATTCCGACCCATCGGGCACGAGCACCACGCCATGGCGGAAGTGCAAAGTCCGCGATGGCGGAAATGACCCCAAAACGGCCCACACCGCCGCCGTACGGCGCCCTAGGTGCAATACCGCCACCCATCTCAGCGGACACCGCAGTGAGCGCCAACCGGAAAGTACGGTGACCGTAAATATACGGAAACGGAAGTAAAAGCATGGTCTCGGAACGGGAAACATCACGCCGTACACCTATAAAACCACAAAATCCACACAACCATAAAAAATACTACCCTGAGACACATCCCAACCCGTCATCCACCCTAGTGAAACCAAGAAAAATGGGAAAAGTAGCGAAGAAAGCGTGCGACCGCAAGCGGCAGGTCCACTTCTCCCGTGAGGAACTCACCGTGCTCACGGAGACCCTCCAGGAGAATGCTGCCGTCGTCTTCTCCACGCAAATGACCAGGACGGCACTTGCGAACAAGAAGGCCATATGGGCCCTGGTGGCACAGCGTGTAAGTGCGGTGGGGACCGCATCCCGCAACCCACAGCAATGCAGAAAGCGATGGGACGACCTGCGGATACGCGTCCGTAGCATACTTTCTGCCAACCGCAACATTGCCACAGCTACCGGGGGAGGATCGGAATCACCCATCAAGTTGACCTTCTGGGAAGAAATCTGTGCCTCCACCATTGGAATGGAGAGCATAGAGGGAGTCGGAGGGATGGAGAAAGGAGTGCAGACATCCGAAGATTCAGGTAGGTGTCCCAAATAAAACAATGCCAAAACCACAATGTCCAATCATGTGAAGTACCACGTGCCCACATAGTGCAACAGGAACACATGTCCAGGAGAACGTCCACATACATAGGCCTGATAGCACACTTTAAAACTCACATCAAATACATAAATAAATAAAAATCCTAAAAACACCCTCTACACGTGCAGCAGGCACACCCTAACTGCAGGCTGCCAAACAACTGCACCCTCACTCCACACACAAATGAAACCACCTCCAAGGTCCCGACCCAAATCACCCTCAGGTACCACCCCAATGCATGTGATACATTGCCATTCCAATTCCCACAGACCCATTAATAACGCTCGCCCTCCTTTACTCCACCACAGGGTCCGATCCAAACGACGAGCTCCAGGACACCCCTACCAGCACACCTGCAAAGAGGGCCAAGACCAACGGCCAAAGACCCTCCACCTCAGCTGCACGCATCAAGACACGGCAGCAGCACAAATCAAGTGACAGCACACAGGAGGGAACTCCAACAGGCACCCCAGCAGCCAGCATGCCCACAACACCACCACCACAGGTCCCCCCAATGGATGCCACAGTAGGCACTGCTTCTGGTGGCAGCAGCACCATAGGTGATACTGCATTAATGGCAGCATGCTCCGACACAGAAAACGGGGATGTCGAAGTTAGATCCATCCATGACCTGTCTCAATCCCCCTGTCTGTTCCATCCCGTACACCATGAGGATACCACGCAGGGGCACCCACAAGACGACGACTGGCCATCCCCCACAAGCCCTGTGGCAAGGCAACATGAGGTGATCAGCCCCTCTGTGACACCACCGCAAATGGCCATGGCCCAGCAGAGGCAACAGTCCCTCGACCAGTTAATCGTGCAACAGCAGCAACTGGCCACGCTCCTCAAGGACCATGCCGATGAATGTGGGGGCTCTAAGGCAGACATAGAAACATCAACTGAGACACTTAGGGCAGAAATGGAGAGAAGTACAGAGACACTAAGGGCACAAATGGAGAGTAGCACCGAGAGCCTGAGAGTACAAATGGAGAGTAGCACCGAGAGCCTGAGAGTACAAATGGAGAGAAGCACCGAGAGCCTGAGGGGGGAACTGCATGCGACGTCCAAAGACGTATGTGCCGAACTTGCCGCAGTGCGCCGTGTGCTCACTGAGCTCTCACAAACCCTTAGGGACATGCATGGACGTGAGCAGGCAGAGACATCATCCGTTGCAAGTTCCGTCCAGGGCAGCCCCCAACGTAGATCTGGGAGGAACCTGCGCTCCACAGGCAGGGGTGCCCCTGATACCCGCAGAGGGGGCTTGCAATAGCGACAGCCCACTGACAATGAGCATCTTTGGACACTGGTGTTCGGGGGGGAGGTAGGAGGGTGGAGGGGGTGTGTTGGGCTCACTTGGGTGGCGGGTCGATAGGGTGTTTAACATGATATCACATATGCCATAAACAATGCACGATCATGCAATGAGATGTGTGGACATTGATCTTTGTGTACGAGGCCATTATAGGCGTACAGTCCATATTGTGCATGTTCCAGACACACACAGTGCCACGAGTCCCGTGTCCATGTATCAGCCACCAGGCGTGAGTGCTAGAAGCATGCATCTATGAGATGCTGACGAATGTCACGGCCCTCCTGTGCCTCGCAGACTCCTTGAGGTGCTGCCACATCCCCACCCTCATCATGACCATCATCAGGTGCTTGCAGTTCTGCGTCAGGGGGCATAGGCACATTTCTACGTACGCACATGTTGTGGAGCATGACACATGCCATGACCATCTTTGCAACCTTCACATGGCGGTACAGGAGTGCCCCGCCAGACCTGCTGAGGCAGCGGAAACGAGTCTTCAGTAGGCCGAATGCCTGTTCTATGACTACACGGGTACGTGAGTGGGCATGGTTGTAGTCCTCCTCATGCTGGTCCCGTGGGTTCCGGACTGGTGTGAGGAGCCATCTCTTCAGTGGATACCCGGCATCACCTGTATGTGGACAAGAAAGGAATTTTGAGGAATGCCATTGCTACGTACGCACCCCCCCCTTCCTGCCAGGTCATTGCCGCATCACATACCCCACATCATCATGCATGAAATGAGACTCACCGAGTAGCCAGGATCTGTTCCCTGCGTGTCGCTCCATGTAGCGTGGTATAGTAGAGTTCCTCAAGACCATAGAATCATGGGTTGATCCAGGGAATCTGGCACAACAATGTGTAATGATCCTGTTGGAGTCACACACCATTTGTACATTCAGGGAATTAAATTGTTTTCGGTTGCGGTACTGGGCCTCCATGGCATGTGGGACGACCAATTCCACATGGGTGCAGTCTATGGCACCAATGCAACCCGGTATGCCGGCAAGTGCATGGAATCCCACTTTTGTGTTGGTAATTTCCTGCTCCGAGCGTGGAAGAGAGATGTAGTCGTCTGCGTGCTTCAGGAGGGCATCGAGCACTTGCAATAGTGTCCGTGAGAACAGTGGCTGTGATATGCCATGCAACTGTCCGACTGTGTGCTGGTAGGTGCCTGTGGCCAGGAAGTGTAGTACATACACCACCTTCAGTAGGGGTGGGATGGCGGTTGGGCTATCTATCATGCTGACAAGGTCAGCCTGTGTCATGTCCACAATGGCGGTTATGGTGTCCCGGTCCAAACGGTAGAGGGTGTGGATCTGCTCATCAGTGAGGTTGAACGGATGTGCTCGGAGGCGTGGGATTGCGGGCTGCCTGCGTGGTGGTAGTGGCTGTGCTGGCGGCCCTTGCTGGCCCTGCCTTGGCCTCCTCCTCCTCCTGCATCTCCGCCGTGCGGCCGGTTGTAGTTGGTGTTCGTCTTCTTCTTGAAGTTGGAGTACTTGCAGTGCTATCAGGTCCCCCAGGGCCAACATGGCTAGTCCTGCCGGTAGCATTTCGGAGTGGGTGTGTTTGTGGGAGGAGACTGGGTGTGCAATTTATGTGTTTTCAGGCTGTATGGCCTCCACCTGTGGTGATTCATTCCACCTGTGCAAGCTGCACTCCCCTTTGGGCGAGCACGTCCCGCACACAACGCTGCAATTCGACGAATGGCATCTTGCTATTGCAATCATGTATTTGTACCCGATGGCAGTGTAACATTGGTTGATTAGTTCATTCGGCTATGGTCCCATTGTTTCACATACAATCTTTGCAGTCGCGAACAGACTTGTGAAGGGTCAGTGGAACGTAGTACTCGAGTGACGGTGGACCCTCATGCAACACTGTACCGAGCTTCACCGACGGGCGGGGCGTTCCATTTGTGAGTGAAGGCAGTTGCCATTTTCACACACAGCCGCACTAGATGGATTAATTTGTGGTTTCAAGCGGCCACAGATGCCTTTTCGACTTGATGTTGCAAATGAGGAATTCGAAGGGCGGCGCTTTCGGTTTTCAGCTAGCGGCGAGGAGATGCCCACAGGTCTGACTGCAAATATAACGTTCTATTGTTCAATGTCCTTGGGACAGGGGCCATGGCGAGGATGCAATGATTGATATGAATAGTATGGGATGCGCAATAGCAACGTGGGCGATGAGGCCGGACGTTCCCAAATACATGTTACTTCACAACACTGGAATAACGGGCTGGGGCACAGTGGATTTTGCAGGCTGCATAACGCACAGACTCAATGGAAATTTCACATGTTATGTGAGTATGGAAACAGGCGTTTTCATTACGGGATGAGGGAATGATGTATGGATGCATGGACAGATGATTTGATACAGAGTTTGCCATGTACAGGGCTTCTTGGAATCTATCCGCCTCCCCTGCGCTATGTGATGCAGGGCTGCCATAGTGGGGCCATCGTCTATCTGGCCTTGTTGAGCCCTCCCTGTCTCGATGCGCCTTCAGACACTTGTGTCTATGCACGTTACCAATCCCATCTGATGGATTCTGTTTTAACAGACGCATGCACAGGTACACTCGTTTGTGATAGTGTTTTCACCTCGATATAGATAGTTATGATTCGCAAGTGGTTTTTGGGTGGTGATGATCCTTTGGAGTGGGCTAGCATGCATATGGCTGTGGTTTTGGTGTGATCATTGAAGTGAGTAATTCAAATGTAGTTCTGATGGCCATACTATTCTTTTTCATTTCATTTGGTTGACAGGTATCTCCTCCCCTTTTGCCACTGCCATCTGTATGCCACTCCTGCAGATGGATTTTACTCCCGACACCTGCTGCTTCGTGTTAATCAGTGGAGCAGCATTACGATCTTATGGGACGATCGCCAATGGGCCACATGCCCTTACGCAGTACTAGTGGCTAGGAGCAACATTTCGGCCTTTCAGCTGGACTAGTGCCTTCCTATTGGGACGGCCCTACGGTTCTAGGCGCTTCCATGTTGCCTTTTCGTACGGGAATGTAGCCCCTGTGTACCATGAAGGAACAGGGCGTCACACAAGAAGTAGCTGGTCATTTATTGCGGATGCAGCCCACAATAATGAAATATATTTTGGAGTTCATGGCCTAATGGCTGTATGGGCTTGGTGAATTTGTTGTGCATTAAATTTCTATTCTGATATGAACCGTGTAGCGTTCTTCTTTGCGAGTGATGTGGCATATTCCTATTTGGGGAGCGATGTATTGTGAGGAGATCTGCATTGGGTTCCAGCTTCGGAGTATAGTTGCCTGGTACTGTGCTGGGCGCGTTTGCCTACGGAGCCCAGTGAGGTCAGGGATAAGGGCTGCCATTATGACTGTTTTGATGATGTCATGCTCAGGGGCGGGGGATTAGCTTTTGTGTTACAGATGCCGGTCAGCCAGTTGGATTGGTGAAATGATGTGATTATCGGAATATTGCTGGTCACAGGTGCCTGTGTTTGCGTGCGTTTCTTGGTGGGAGACTGAGGTCATGTCCATTTGTATAGCTTCTGTATTCGTGCCATCTGTGCCCTGCAGCTCCCATTGGGCCCTCTTGAGATTCATTTGTTCGTTGGCAGGCATGGATGACTAGTACATTTCACTGGTTGCATGTGTGACTTCATTGCACCTACGGGGGGTTGTACAATGTGGCCAGGGAGCGGTGTACAAGCACTCAGTAGGGCCGTTTACGGTTGGTTCACGATGCCGTACTTCTCACCATGGCGGAATGGTACTTTCCGCCGTGCTTGATGGCGTTAGGTGCATGTCCGCTAGGGTCGGAATTCGCGTACCGTTGCGCCATGGTGGTAATTACGGTTTGGCATGGCGCGCGCGCGCGTACTTGGTGCAGTTAGCGTTGGCGTTCACTACGGTGTCGCTAATGGCATCGTACTTTGCGGTGACGGGTCATGATCGCACCGAGCGCTATTCGATGGCGGTATTGCATTTCCGCCATCGTTTTTCGATTTCCGCCAGGGTCGTAATGAGGCCCATTGTGTTGATGTCAGATCATGCTATTGCAATGACCCCCATACAATCTGGAGCAAACAAAATCCACACCTGAACCTGTGAGAGCAGAAATTGTGCCTATTTTATTTGTGCCACGGATCAGAAAGAAACATGCCACCCACCCAGCCTTGACATGCACATGGATGGCCGTTGGTGCCGGCGGTCCTGTGGGTTCACTAATGCTCTTGTGCCACATGTCAGGCCCTGACTGTGATTCTTTTGTACTGGGGTGGGGCATATTGTTTTCACTATTTCATGTCTGCATATTTAGTAAACCTACCATTTGACATTCACATTGCTGCCAGAGATATGTAACATTCTCACACACCTCCATGCAGTTCTTTCACATAAGATACACCTTGGCTTTATGTATTGGCTGTGGCATGGATCGTACTCCAGTGATTAGTGGAAAGCATTTCTCAGAGCAAGTAGGACCACGTGCCATGAATATTGGTGGCTGCTGAAATGCACAGAAGGGCATGCTCTCATTGTGCTTGCCGCAACATATATTTTATCCTGAACATGTTCACAAGACTAATTAACAAACTGGACATTGAACATATAATTCATGTGTCCTTCATGCAGCCTGTGAAAGGTTTTTTTTGTGAAGAAATATGAATTGAACATGCTCGTCAATGGGAACAATGGGCAGGTGTGTCAAAATAGTATTTAGTGCGAGTGAAGGGACGTGCTAATGCATTCACTTAACTTTCACCAAACAAAAGGTGCACAGCATTCACGAAGTGAATATGAATGGGTGCATCTCAAATGCACACGTGCAGATTTTCTTTTTTCATCCCAGTGAGCAATCGTGTAAACCACGCGGTGTTGCTCTGCATTGCAAAGTGTATCCTGAATACCCAAATGGGATTGCACAATTAATCGCAGTGTCATTTCTTGCAGGATCTGGTAATGCCACACATGATTATACCTCCCAGACTGCATAGGCCAAGACAATACTTGTGTTTATTGCTGTTGTCCATTGCATTTTACATGCTTAAGCATGCATTTCTATCAATTTAGATTCATTGTTGTGGGAAAGAACCATAAAATCACATGTAAACAGAATACAGTACACCATTGACTATACTATATAATAAAGATCATAAATATAAATATAAATATATATACTAAAATAAGAGTCTTCTATATAATGGGTTTGTGTTACTAAAAAGCTTTCAAATAGTGATATCTATAACATCTGGCATGTTTCCTAGCATCATATAATGTTTCCGCCTTGGCACAAAGTGCATTGTCTGCTAAAATGTTGATCTTGAGCAAAACAAATACATATATTCATCCGAGAAGAAGTGTCCCACTTAATTCCCAAGCTCCTTTATATATTGTGAGGTACCCCACAAAATCAGATCAGAATTAGGAGAAATATCCAAATAATGAAGCTTGGTTTACTGTTTTGATGTTGAACCTCCAAAATATCCGTTTGAGATGCATGGTTCTCAAAGAGGTATATGTTCCACAGAAGAGCATAAAGTGTCCAATATTTTCCTCTAAAATGATGCAAAATTCACATTCCTTGCGGGCTCCTCTTGTCCACTACTCGGACCACGATACTCTTCCCATCTAGATAATTGTGAATGGTGCCTGTGTTGGGGATCACACCAACCTTACATTACAATTGCCATTCATTGTAGGACTTTATCAAGGTCTCCTTGGTAGACATATTGTGTAACTGATTTGTGTCAACAGCATCCCACAGATAATTGAGACACAGATCGCTTGAGGTCTTATTGATATACTTTAACCAGTTTATATTTTGGGCACGCAGCTGGGATAAGATACATAAGCAAGCCACTCTGTAGGGTTCCAAGGTGCTAGTTGTCCACAATCTTCGCCAAAATAAGAATCGTCTAAGGCCAGCTTCGTAGATATTTCCCTGCGTCAAGTTGTAGGGTAAGGTGTGCTCATAGAGAGGCTTAGAAAGGTTTTTATTATTTTAGATTTCCTTCTTCCCAAAAGAGTAAGGTTGCAGTTTTGCCACATCTCACACCCTACAGAGCTGCTGCCAGTGCCGTATCTCTGTATGCCTCCAGAGCTAGGGTTACAGCTTTGACTCCATATCATGTGAAGTAACCTTTACTGGCTCCACCATGTTTTCCTAGAGTCAGTTCTCTCTTTCTAATTGTTTGGATCAATAGCCCTTTTCATCCAATCTCACACCTAAGTAGTCATAGAACGTTACCCTAATCAATCAATCACCAAATTTGGTAAGATTAATATCGCTTGAGCTTTTATTCAAACAAACTACTTGGTTTCAGAAATTTGATTTCAAGGCCATGTCGGAGGCAGTAATGTTCAAGATATCCAAGCGACTGTTGGAGCCTGTTAGGGATCGGGCTAATCACTATCACATTTTAAGTGAATAATAGGATACTCGTGATTGCACCCCCAGTTTAAGAGCATCCATTTCAAGTGTACTCATTGATTCTGCTCAAATATTTATATATAACAGGAAGAGTAAGGGAGATAGAACTCAGCCCTGCCTACCACCTAACTGGGAATGTAGCACTACATTCACCTCCAATGTCACAGCGTACCCATGCAAACATATTGTGTATAAGTTTACAATTGCTGTTAGGATATTGTTCAGAACTCCAATTTTCTCAAGAGTCTCTCGTTGGGACGTCTCAGACAGCATCAAACGCTGTCCATAAGCAATCAAAGATCAGGTATAAAGGTTGTCCATTCAACTGGACATATTTTTGGTTCAGCAAGACTAACCTAAAACATGATAAACCATATTAATATAATGTTTAAATTCTGCCTGGACATCCGACAGAATTTGGTTCTCATAGACCCCGGCCTTTAGATGATATCAAAGAAGCTTCCCATATACATTTGCAGTACAATCAATGAGGGAGATGGGGCAATAATTAAAGGTGTTTTTTCAATCACCTTTCATAAATAGCGGGATGATCTCAGCCCCTTTACATGTGGTTGCAATGTGTTCACTACAATGAGTATTATTAAATAATGCATACAACAGAGGAATCCAGATATCGGGTTAAGATTTGAAGAGATCTATTGGTATTGTGTCCAGACCAACAGCGTTATTAGAATGTTGGGAAAGGAGAACTTTCTACTTCACATTTTGAGATCTGTAGTGGGGGATTAATATTGTTAATTCCATCAGTAAATGCATTTTTATACTATTTAAATATGCACAAGTTTTGTCACATAGTGAAGTTAAATGATGCTCCCACATATCACCAGCGATATGAGTTTCAGTGTCATCTTCTGTGGTAACTTTAGAAACTAGGTGCCCGAACATCCTTGTGTCCTTATTGGCATATGTAATTTTTGAGCTTAGCCATTTAGCAGCTATCTTTTTTTTTTCTTCTGGGCAACTACATTTTATAAATTCTTTTTCAATTTTATAACTTATTCAACATCCCTGTCATCCTATTCCTTTAATACATTAGCCAATTGTTCTTTGCGGTGACAGCATTCCTGATCAAACAATGTTCTCTATATCAATGAAAAAACTTTGTTAAAGGGACGCTATGGTTAAGTTGCACTAATAAAAACCTATGAAATTCAATGAAAAAATGTTGTAAAAGGGACGTTATGATTACAAGTAAAACCGAAAACCCCAAAAAATGTGGCAGTTATGGTCAGCTATGCAGCCATAACCCACACCATCACTGTGCACTGCTAAGACTAACACCCAGGACATCAAAGATTGCATCACACATGTCTACTTTACATTTCTCAGTAATGTACATAGACTCAATAAGATTTTCCAACATTTCCATTTGCATTTTGTGTTATGCTAATGGGAATATTGTGGTGTTCATCCCCCATTCCAGGGACTGGAACTGTGGATACCAGGCCAGCAGCCCAAGTTATCAGCCCAAGCAAAGCAAGGGTGGATAACGAGGTCTCCGGACCATTATCCCCCCATTCCAACTCCTGTAATGGGGGATGAAGGCCATTAGCACCCTAGGTTCCCAAAGCGGGAACCCGAGGTGCTGAAAAAAAGATTTTTCTTCCTACACGAGACGACTTCTGGGTCCCGGTGTAGACCATATTACCACGAGCAAAGCCAGTCCCAGGTGGACATGGCCACTTTAAACGCATGTGTTGTCCCTCCTGGTCATGGCCAGTAGCCAGATTGTTTGGATCATGACTTTATTCCATGGCCCAGACAATCTGGCCACTGCCCATGGCCACAGGCTCCACCTCAGTCACCAAAGATATATCACTATTCTTTTTGTACCTACATTATGACACTTGTCAAAAAATAAAACACGGGCACATTTGACGAAAACTTGCTTTCAGGTCCTTGCCAATGCTCCTTAAACAAGTTTAATGGGGATTATAGTGAAAATGTCGAAAACAAAAATGTGGAAAAAAAAGAATGTTGAAAAAAAAAATTGGATTTTTTTTTTAATGGGGGGTTCCCCCCAACCCCCAGTTTATTTTTAATAGCTAAACCCAAAAAAACATACAAATAAAAAAAACACATTAGATTTTTTTTTCGACATTTTTTTTCCAACATTTTTGTTTTCGACTTTTTGCAGTCGACATTATAACTGCACACCGTTTAATGGAAATCCACCCATGTTTTATTTTTTCAAAGTGTCAAATGTATGCACATACATAGTCATATAACCTATCCCCCACTTGACAAAATCCATGCAGACTTTAGGAAAACATGTATTTCTAAATCTATAATCTTTTTGCAAACCTTTGCGTAGATTGGTCAAATGGCACCACATTTATAGGCCTTTACAATATTTTGCCCTCACTCTAATATTGCCCCTCTTGACAAAATCCCGCCAAACTTTGCCAAAACATTTAAATCTAGATATATAATCTTTTTGCAAACATTTGTGTAGATTAGTCAAATGGCACCACATTTATAAGCCTTTACATTATTTTGGGAGACCCTTCTAATTTTGCCCTCTCTTGACAAAATCCCACCAATCTTTGGAGACTCATTCGGAATCAGGTCAGTAATATAACTGTAAAATTTCATACAGTTTCATTAAGTGGCGCCAAAGTTATAAGCCAATCAAGAACTGTTTTTCACCAACCCTGTAATGCAGAGGTGTCCGCAAACTTCACAGGACCGTTTGTCAACATCCAAACTGTTTGCAGACTTTTATGGTGAAAAACACCTGTTTTTTTGCTTCTTGCAGCCATATCCCATCCCATCCTCATCAACCCTCTCCTCCCCAGAGATTATTTGATAAGTTTGTCAAGTGCAATGTTGTGTTTTTTAATACGTTTTTACCGTAATGTCTGCAGACAGCAGCCGAAGTCCGCAAATCCAAGATGGCGGGTATTCCAAAAATCGGACGCACTTCACGCTTTTCACAATCCAATCAGTGGGCACGTCTGATGTCCGCGGACAGCACATTGCCCTCTAAGCCAATCAGAGTCCGGTCGGCAGACCGAAAAGGGAAATGAGTCCGCAGAGCGGACCCAGATATCACTAATTTGGACCTTCTTTTTGGTCGTTTTAAACACAAATACTGGCCGGATTTCCACCAAATGTACAAAAGCACACTTTTGGGACCAAGACGCTGCTCCTTGCACAAATTTGTTGAAAATCCATCCAGCGGTTTGGGCTGTAGGCGTGAGCAAAGTTTTTCTCCATTCAGTCTATGGAAAAAAAAGACATTTTGGGACCCCCCCTATAACTTTGCACCTCCTGGATGAAACCTCACCAAACTTGGCAAATTCAGAGCGGGCCATATACTTTCTTTTTGCAAAGTTTGGTGAGGATTCGTCCAAAAAGAGGTCTTCCTATGGGTTTAGCAACTTAACCATAACTACACGCCCGCTACCGTGGGCCGTGTAATTAGTTGGTTATGCTTATAGGTTTAGATTTGCAAGTGAAAAAATGTTGTAATGTAAGATGTCAATAAGAGTTAACCACATATTGCTTATTTAACTTGCATCTTCATGTTCAGAAAATATAACCATGGTATACATACATTGTACATCTCAGGCATCTTATTAGAAGCAACAACAGATGACCATCTTATCCTTCTATTTAGCATTGTAATCAAGTGTATCTTGGATTGGGCCATGTTCTTTCTCCAATCTTTGAATAACCTCAAAACTCTTTATAAGGTGTTAACTTTCCATCGTTACTATAATATGAAAAATTCTTTACGTTCTTGTTAAGGTTATTAGTGGCATTTGTAGTGTGAACGTAGAGCAGAAGGCATCTTGGAACTGGGATGCAACTAAAAATTAGTAACAACCCAGGCTAAAATAACATTTTAAGATGACAGTGGAATTGAAGATGGTTATTGATCCATCTCAAACTAACCGGGACAGTATTCCATAATTTGCTAGCTGCTACAGAGAAGGCCCGGCTGCTGACTCTGCTCAAATGGAAACTGGGAATCATAACCATGTAGTCACTCCCAAACCGGAGAGACCTACTACGAATAGATGGCACAAACCTGTCCTCAATAAAGTCGGCCCCAACCTAATAATAGGTCTGAAGGACCAAACATAGGAATTTAAAGGTTATCCTTTTTTCCACACAGAGCCAATGAAGTGATATAAGAACTGGACTGATATGAGAACCATAGGGAGTGGCTGTGGCTACACGGGCTGCCAGATTCTGCAGCATCAGAAGGCAATGAATAAGGCCTTTGGGCTGAGCTAGGTAGAGCGCATTGCAATTGTCAGGATGACTAGTCACAAAGAGGACACAACAACCGGGTGAAGGAGTTGGCTCCTGAATGTAAGCTTGGCTAGAATATCAGTAGGGAAGCAGCCATTAGATGAACAGTATCCTCTACTTAGAACAGATTGTATAGCCTATCAGCCTGACTGTTTCTTGTTATAGCTAGATTACCTATCACCTTTGTTACATTCCCAATTTCATCATTATCACTGTATTAGAAATTACATTTCTCTACAAATTCCAGCTGGCAATTGAAATAGCTCACTAATATATACATGATAGATTTTAGTACTATCACTCAATGTGTCTATTAAATCTAAGATGTTGATCATCTTCTCTTGCAATATAATATAGACATTTACTATATTGATGATTTTATCCACATGATTGTCCCACAGAATAATCTGAATGTCTAGATTCTTTATGAAGGAAAACAATCTGGGTAGATCATGGGATGTCTATGAGAGAGCTTTTTGTTTTTCACATGAAAAAAACACTTCTCCCTAACACCCGAGTGTACCTAAAACACCAAAAAAATAAGAAGGTGAAACATATAGAAGGGACCGATCAGCCCAGTGCCTTAAAGAATTAAGAATCTTGAAATTGGAAGTGCAAGTAATCTGTGCAGGTAAGAAATGGAAACATGCAGGTGAATAATTAAATAAATTAACAAAGAAAACAGCCCCTTATAAGGAACAATTGCAAAATATTTTGTCCTTGCTCTAACAGTTGAGGTGTAAAATAGAAGAGGCGTTTTTGAATGGTGGGTTCAGATAGGTTTTTCCATATACCTAGAGAATAAACTATATAAAATAAGTACACATGGCTATATTGAATCTGATCAAATGTAGCTCACAGATAGTTTTATGGTAACTGTCCTAGAAGACAGAAACTCTGTTGCCCCATGGCATTTATGTTTGTGGTTAAGGCTGTTCTAAAAAGAAAGAATGAGATGTTTGTAAGTGGTGACTAAAATGCTCATATTAATAAACTGTAGAGAGTTAATTGAACTGCACACCCCCCTACAATGAATCTTGAATGAGTAAAGGGGAATCTGCTCATGTCCATGCGCTATGATTGTTTAAAAATGATTTGGCTTGATTGACAGATTAAAGATACTGTCTATGTGCATATTATGAATTACACCATGAATCATAAATATATGACATATTGTTTTGTATTATTTTTTTTAGTGTGAAGCCTGTTGTACCATGCAATGTTCCCTCTAAGCTGTGCGCATGTGCGCTTGCCCAGCTTCATTCTGGGTGCCGCTCAGAAGAATTTTAGCAGCGCACACAGAGAATTTCCACCAATTCAAAAAGATTTAATAAGGCACAAGCCACAACAGGTACCCAATATTTGCTTTCTCACAAAACAAAGCTAAATTGGACTAACTAGTCTTGATATTCTGGTCTAGCCTATTTTCATTGCCCTACTATGCAAGCTTGACCTTACAAATCTAAAAATCCTAAAAACAGAATACACCCACAAGAGGTTCAAAACTAAAATAAAAAGTTGGCTCCACGAACAGAAGATATTGCTAAGATATGCCTGCACACATTAACCAAATAAGATACCCTCCCCACCCATGACTCCTATGCTTGACTCTACCACACTTAAACCTCATGACTCTAGCTTCCGCCCCAGGTCACATTCAGATATTACCAGAGAACGGTCACTCTGCTTAACTTGGCTCTGCAAACCTTTATCAGACTTGTACCTACATAAACTTGTTTTCTGTTTGTTATAATAGGAACAACGTTCAAGCACAAGAATTTCTGTTACTGATGGTGCCTTAGAAAAAGCTTCAACCAGACTCTGTAACGTAACTGTCAGCTCAAATATCGCATACTGACTGTTAGTAAGCTAACATTACCCTATAAGTGGAGAACAACATTGCAACATAATTTACTTGGCCTGCAAGGAATAGTAGTTATGGGCTATGCCTGCCATTTTTTGTATGTAGTATTAGGGCAAAAGATAGTCAAATAACTAGCATGCGTTTTACACAATATGCATCCTTTCCGTTTTTTTAGAGTTTCATGGGGCATAGATGTTAACATATTATGTGGTAATTTGCTGCTTTACAAAAACAGTTTCACTGAGCACTTATCCTACCCAACAATTTAAAGGTGGGGTGTATGTTGCAAACAATCTTGTATTCACTTCATAGTAATTGTGCACATGCAGATGATTTATAACATGTTCTTAAACTGCACATAAAGTCATGGTGAGGCTTCAAGTAAGTTTTGCCTGCAAAGTATTGTGGGTATGCAAATATCGGAGTTAGTGCTTTGCTACTACAATCCCTCACTTTATACAGAGCCCTGTCAACTAGTATTGGAGGGCAGCACAGGAGCCGGGCGAGGGGTATGGGTGGAAGGGCATATAGAATACTCTTTCAGGGTGAAGAACAAATCAGCAACTTTTAAAAATCAAGTCAGATGTTTTGGCAGTACAGTACAATGAATGAATGAATGCTTTTCAATATAAACATATTTTTGCATTTATTGCGTCTGGCATCCCCATGCATCTGTGAATTATATCTGTGAATTTCAGAAAAGGGGTCCCTAGTCAAAGAAAAAGGCACTCAATCTGTTGTACCACTGAGAATTGCTGCTATTGACTTAAAAGGCAAATATATGTGATATTCTTCAATGGGGCTCCGGAAGAAACCACAGTATGGCTCTTTTTTAATGTTATTTTGGCTGTGGCGAGGAAGGGTGTGCAAAACTATAAACTGCATTATGTGCCCTGTGATTGTACCTCCTATATCAGGGTTAAAACCAGTGCTCTGATATGATTTTACTCCCTACTTGGAATTAAATAATTTTTGAGGAAGTGAGAAAATAATTGGCATTGACAATAGGGATATTTCATGCTTAATAAAATATGTTCTTTCCCCTTACAAATCCTCTTGACATTGGGCAGTAATATTATTATAGCTTCGACCTGTGCCACTGCTCTGCTGGTCACTAATTCAAATAAATATCAGTGGAACCTTGTGGGTAGAAGCAGGGGGAAGGCTCCTATGTGTTCTTGGTTTCTTGTTTTTGTTGGGCAAATTTTCCTGTATTTACAGAGTAAAAACTGATGTTCATATGTCTTTTAGCTATAAGGCGTGTTTTGAGTAAATGTTGTCACAACTCACAGGACAACATATTGTGGATAGTAAGCAGAGAACCGGAAATTCTGGTCATATTCTGTTGTGCAGTTATTCTGATGCAATTATCGTCCTTATAGTTTAGTTTAGTTTAGTTTAGTTTATTCATTTGTATTGAGCACCAGACCCGAGGGTATGAGGGCGCATGAGCAGCATGGTTATTCAAAGCTTGGTTACAGGTTGCTTATACATTGCATTACATAATTACAGTGTGACAATGGAGGACATGTGTACAATTTGGCAGGAAGGAGATAATGCAGTACATATATTTAAAGATTTACATATATTTTACAAATGTACATATAGGTATACAATGCGGAAAGCAGCTGTGTGGTGTTAGAGGAGTTAATGGTTCATGTTCTTTATCCAGTGGATGTAGTTGCGTTTGAAGTGTGAGTAGGATTGGGGTGTTCTGAGAGATGGTGGTAAGCAGTTCCAGTGTTGAGGTGCTTTTACCTGGAAGCTGTTGCCGCCCATTTTGGTGCGTTTAAACCTGGGGACAGTGAGCAGGTTAGTGTTGGAGGTTCTGGTGGGTCTGTTGGGGGAGTGTTTGCATATTCTGTCTGCCAGGTAGCGTGGGGCAGCGTTTTTCAGGCATTTGTGGGTGAGTGATGCTACTTTGAGCAGGATTTTGTCTGTTGTGCTGAGCCAGTTGTGGGATTTCCTGATATTGGAAATGTGTTCCCTCCTGGGAATGTTGAGCGCTGCCCTAAGAGCGTTGTTTTGTAGCATCCGAATTTTGTTGGTGATTTGCTTGCTGGCTCCTATGTAGAGGGCATTACAATAGTCAAATTTGGATAATACCAGGGCTCTGGCTAGTGTAATGCAACTCTGGGTGGAAAGGAAAGGTTTGGCTGCTCTTATAAGTTTACATGTGTAGGCCGTGGTGGATGCCATCGAGCTAACCTGTTTGTGGAACGATAGGGAGGAGTCGAGGTATATTCCTAGAGTTTTCACTTCTTTGGAAACCTTGATTAGGTTCCCATCTATGATGAAGTTGGCGTAGTTGTGGTCGAGTTTGGTTAGGTTGGGGGTGGAACCGAGGATGATGAGTGCAGTTTTGTCATCATTCAGGCATAGACTGTGTGAAGCCATACAACAGAGTCATGTTCACCTGGTCCTTGAATTACTTCATTAAAGTGGCACATGAACTCCTATTGCATGTATTCTTACACAATCCTTTAAGTTGCCATTATTCATTTTGAAAAAATTAGATCCTATCTGAATTCTTTGACAACCACATGCGTGATAAGCAATATTTCATTTTGTAATAAACAAGTGTTTTACTTCAATGGCATTGTCTCTGGGCGTTGTCGACACATTAATAACCACAACTAAACCTTTTGTTCATCCTGAGGTTACAAAGCGTTTTCTGTGCATGCACATTTTCATCTCTGCACTGGAGTGCTTTTGGTAGGTACTCCTGCATATCTTGAAGTCTTGTGATCGCATCACGAGATGGGTGGTAGCCCTTAAATGCAGCAGTAGCTCTATCACCACTGCATTTAAGGGTCTGACCAAACATGGTCTGGTTTGTTTACCCCCAGCTCAGAGCTGGGGGTAAAAGCGCCAGATAAATTCCCATTGTTGAGTGCAATTAGCGCTGCGCTATTAACACGTGCTAATTGCACCAAAACTTCTCCATTAGGTTCTATGGACCCAATGGAAAATGGGGAATTACAGTTACCGCCCAACCCTAGATCCGGCACTAATGGCACCAGACAGGTTGGCGGTAAAGCTATTCGTGCGGGCAGTAACGCTGAGATACCGCCCAAATTGTGATGAGTCCCTTGGACTGGTTGATAAGCTCTCCTTATAATCACATAAAAAATATTTATTTTTTTAGCCTATATATGTTTGGAAAAAATGTTGTAAGATGCACCTTTTACACTGATTTGTAAATAATTGCAGTGGTTAGGAAGGGGACATACCCTTCCAAACTCTTCAGAGATGATAGCTCACTACCTATGCATGCCCACAAAGTGGCTTACCTCATTATTAAGTTGCGCACAAGGAAAAAAGTGTGCACAAAAGCTAACCCTTCCCGCACTTATGGAAAAATAATTAGAGGGAACATTGGTGCCATGGGGGTATAGAAGATTTATGAAATACAACATTAATATATATTTGTCCTGAAGATGGCCAGTATAACAACTTGGAAGTGATACCAGGGATGGTATCTCATTAGACATATGGCCGAAATATGTCGAAGATCCTAGAAGACTAGATGTTTAACAAGTCTTGTTGTAATCTGTGTTTTGTGATGGGACAGAAATTGATGTAATGAGTGTTCAGGAAAAACAAGAAGAAATAGTTTTCATTAGAATGTTGTTTGATTAATTTAACTGACAACATTGTAAGTGCAAAAGAAACAGAAATAATTCCTGTTTTGGTCACAAATGATCTAGCTCAGACTGTTCCTCTGACTCCAATGAATGGCAATCAATATTGAGTATTACCTGCCTTGAACCAACTCATACAACTCTAGTCTTTAGCAAGGTTTTTTTGTGTAATCACACAACGTGTAATATGAATTTATGAAAAGTGATGTTTTAGAAAAAATGGAAGTGTAAATAAATTGTAAAGGTTTTGGAAATGTAATATCGTCTCAGTTATGACTCATGGTATAGCAATGTAAAGTGTTATAAGGTGGCCAATCAGTTAACATAACATGGACAGAGAGAGAGGTAACCGGTTTTTCCTTTTGCACATTATCAGTAACCAAGTGTGCTACTGAGGATGCATAGGGTTTTTTGACAGATTTCTGCACATATTCCAGCCATCCCGTAAAGTCGCAAGGATTGGTGCACTTGTTCAGCTCGGTGGTAATTTTGGCCTGAAAGAGCTTCAAAGGCTCAGGCGAGAGATTTTGCTCAGGAAACAGGGCAAGCGGTGAGATATGTTCAGAATTGATGATAGAGCTAGCTTTATCTGGAGAGTGTATTCCAGTAGCGGGAGACATCAAAGAGACACAGCAACTTTCTGAATATTTTACCAAAGTAGAGGCCCCTGGAAGCAAAACAGTAGTACTGTCAAGAAGCTACTCATATCAGGGGCCAACTATGAAAGTATTTCAGCAGTTATAGCCCCAGAGAACAGGGCTGTGGTATGCTCAGGGACCTTATTAGAGTCAAAAGGCAGTTTGATTATCTTAGCGTGGAGTCTCTGCCTCCTACACAAGCTAGACACCATTATGTGAATTATGTTTGATGTTACTCTATTTAGTTCATTATCCAAGGGGTAAGGATAAGGGGAATTGACCAAGTGCTGAAGGCCTATTGGAGTCTAATCGAAAAGGATTATATTGTCGGAATACACAAGTCACTGTACTTGCATCTTTCCAAGCATAGGCAGAAATGTATTGATATTGTAAAATGTACTGCTTAAGTCAGAAATATGAAGATTAAAGAGGCAGGAAGCGAAAGCACACCACTGTCGCAACAATCTGTAGGTAGGAATTTTCTTAGAAAGGACCCTGGTGATTCAGCCTTTCTCTGCTGTGATTATATGAATTAAGGTGAACATGGTGGGTGAGCAGCCTGGATGGAAGATCCTAAGCCACCAAATTATTCCAGAGATGGAAGCAGTTTACTTGGTCAAAAGCAGCTGAACAGTGAATGCTAGTGGCATATATGACGGTCGCATTCTTTGACCATGACAGATTTTGTTTGGGCTAACACATGTCTTCTAAAACCTGTTTGGAACCTCTCAAGTCTTCTCAACTCAAACGCCCAATTCTCCAGTTCAGTAAGAAAGAGTAAAGCAAAATCTTACTATTAGAATCTAATAGGCAATAGGCCTCTAACAAAATGGTTTAGACGTTGTAGGATATATTCTGGAATTACACCTAATTCTGTCATATTTTATTATGGTGGTAAATAGTTGTATTTTAGTGTGGCATAGAATCTCCTGTGGCAATATGGTGGTATATTCCCTTTTATAGTGGTAAGACTGACTTCAGAATATATCCTAAATATGTTCTTTTTACCTGGGTTACTCACTGCAACAAGGTACTGGACTTGGTACACTCAGTGGTGTGATCAGTACTTCCAAATCCCAACATTATATTTACAATGCCGCTGTGTGCCCTTATAGGCAACAATTTGAACCTCTGTATCATATCATAAACAAATATCATAAACAAATAATTGTATGCACACACGCATCTAGCACTCCTAAAACAATCTATTTCTGATTTTATCACATGTGGCAATATGAATTACCACCTATGGTAAAATAAACCTATCCCCTGTTGGACCTCAATCTATGTGCTCATAATATTGCAGTCACATAATAAGAGCACAGCCCAGTTTGTTTTCAAACCTCTTGTTTTTTATATAATGTTATAATTTGAAGTTGTTCTGACACTTACATTATGTGATACAAGTTACCTGGACATGAGAAAGGAAACATTGAATACATTGGAATCTTCGTGCATATAAAATAGCCTTTCAAATGATGTGTTTCACGTACACTTGTTGCAAGATGTCCAGCTGCATTTGGCAGGCAACCTTGAACTGTTAGCAGATAAGAGCCTTTTGTCTAAAAATATTCACTTTGTAAATGGAGCCCACGTAGCATGGAAAATTATGAATACAGTTAAACAGATATAACAATCTATTGCTATTATAACCTGTAAGTATCTCCAGGCACACTTCTCACACTTCAAATGTAGCTGTATATTCGCCTAGATCTAATGGTGATACTTCTGTCCCAATACAGCAGGGAACCCGGGGTCACCCAGATAAGCCCAGTGAACAGCCCTCAGCTCTGGAGTCTGTCTGCCTGCCAGCTCGCTACAAATCACCGTCCCTCTAGATAGTGTCCCAGTCTGCCTGCTATCCCGTCTCAGCTCAGCATTCAAATCTCCCTTGATGTCTCTCTCAGGATGTTCTGAATGACCCCTCTACACCCACTCACGGTCCTTTTTAAGACCTCTAACTGCCACTCAAAAGAAAATACTTCCATTTACACCCACCCACATCATCCGATCTGCTGATTTTTTTTCCCATTGAAAATAACTGCATCGCTGAACAAGAAATGTTACATCTCTTCCTTTTGCTTCCTGACTTAACCATGGATTTCAGCAGAATGGCATTCCATATTTACAGCTTGCCACACTAGCTCCAACTGCACATTTAAAACTCATTGAAAAAGAGAACTAAAAAATAATTTTCAGGTTATTTCCATAGAGACCAATTTGCTCTAATTGTTACTGGGGAGGGGTTAGTATGTTAATTTATATTAGTATTTAGGAACAGTACAAGTCAGTCAAATGAAAAATCCTGAAATATTAAACACTTTTGAAGCATGCTCTATATTTATTTATTCTGTGCATGTCACATCTGGCGAGAGCGCCGGCTGCATTTACAACCTATCACTTGTGCATATCTTTGTATATCTGTATTTCTGTATAAAGCCCACACTAACAGTAGCTTGTTATGCTAAGCTAATAAACCCCAGTAACTCACAGCCCCCCAGTTATTCAGAGCCCCCTAGCTATTAAAATCCCCTCAGCTATTCCTACATGTTCCTCCTTTTTTTACTGCTGGGATCCACTGGAAATCACTGCAGGAAAAACAAAATCAAATGCTTTAAAATGCATGTTTTTCTCCCAATTAAATTACCCATACCTGAAAATAAATGATATGAACATGAGGCATCAGAACAGTATATACAAATCTATGGTCAATCACTAGAACAACAGCAATATCTTTGAAAAGGAATAAAAATAAAAATCATATATATTTTATTTATATATATATCTTTTTTATCTTTTGATCTAATTTTATTTTAATCATTGATATGATTCATTATTTTTTAATAATATATTGTTTGTCTTCTTTAGTTTTTTTAAAGATTTTTTATGAGATCTTTAGCTTTTATTTTTTGATCACCACCTTTGAGCATATTGATTTTTTTCTTGAACTGGTGATACATTTTTTTAAGCAGTAATTAAATCATTAACATTTTCAGAAAATATTTGAAAACATCTGTCATCAAATCCAATCTTATAAATCTGCAAAAATGAAACAAAAAAATAATTAAAAACTGTTCATGATAAAATAAGAGTTTATGCAAATATGTCCTGTAGAAAAGGAGTCTATTATAGCAAGAGTAAAGCAGTCTGTACTTTCAGTATATCCTGTCAATGAAAGTTTGTGGAACAATCACACAGAACACCGTCGTTGGCAGAACTCCTCCAGTCCAGGACTCCATGGGACCTCCACCAGGGGCGTCATCTCCAGGGCATTTCGAGCTCTTCATCTTCACCCCCTTCATTGGTTCAGGGGGATTTCCAGGGGAATCCCCTCCAGGGGAATCGGGAATCGTCTAAGGGTCCAGCGCTCCAAGGGTTCGGCGCTGACGAGGAAAACTATTAATTCTCTAGAGTAAAAAGAAAGGACACATTAAGTACCAAGCATAATAAAATGTTCATTTCCTTTTCCACTGGAGCATCTGAAATCAAATTTCATTATACACATAAATACATATACATATATATATATATATATATATATATATATATATATATATATATATATATATATATATATATGTTCAGTAAAAACTTTGTTAATGGGACGTTATGATTAAGCTGTGCTACTGAAAACCTATGAAATTCAGTGAAAAAACTTTGTTAAAGGGACGTTATGGTTCCAAGTAAAACCGAAAAACCCTTGAAATTCGCAGTTATGATAAGCTAAGCATCCATAACTCGCGCCACCACCGTGCACTGCTAAGACTAACACCCAGGACATCAAAGATGACATCACTGATGACATCACATGTGCATTTACCTTTCATGAAAAGTCTGTACAAGGGTTTCTTATTGTAATGTTAATTAAAAAAAAGTGTCAAGGATCATTGGAATAAATATCAAGGGCTAATCAGTCCATCCAGTATACTAAGGTGCTCATGTAGAAACGTAGGCATTTTGTGCAGCATAAATGATGGAGGTGCAATATTCATAAGCTTGCCATGTTGATTAGTGAAATGATAACTGTTTTCTTATTAGACTTTTGCATACTGTGAAACATGTGATAAGTAGATAATAAAACCCACTTACTACATAATTGCATTATTATAGACAAAACACAAAGAGACAACACCACATACAAATATGAGTATATACAAGGAAATTGAAGTAAGAAAAAAAACAGCAGTAGTAGCAAAAAGTGTTCATAACCTAACTGATTACCTTTATGCAGAGAAATGATTGCTCTGTTTCAAAGCTGCTACTTACCCTATGTGTATATATCGCATGATGTCACTGGACCCTAAGTAAAGTAGTGTGAATACAAGATATAAAAATAGGAGCATATACAGGGAAAGTACAGTAATAAAAAAACAGAACTATCAAAAAGTGCTGACAAACCTACTGATTATTTTAATGCACAGAAACGATTGCTGTCTTTCAAGCTTGTGTCTTCCCCTATGTATATGTTTCATATGATATGACTGGACGCTAAGGGAATTATTGTAAGAACATACTTGAAGGATAAGTCTACAAATATACTACCTTTAACACTTTTAATTCCTGACTGTTACTGAAGAAAACCATGTGGCCTAGATATGTCAGTAAAGGAAATTTCATAGTTTTTTATTAGTGCAACGTAACCCTAACGTCCTTTTCAATGGAGGAAGACGACTAGCACCCTAGGTTCTCAAAGAGGGAACCCGGGAAGGTAAAAAAAAAATTTTTCTTCCCAAACCGGGTTGCTGCAGGCGTCCCGGTGTAGGAAGGAAAATCTTTTACCAAGATAGACACCAGGGAAAGGGAAGGCGGGGTGTATAAAGAGAACACAAGAGGGCATCGGCGGGGGGTCGGGAAGACCAGAAGAGAGACACGGGGCGTGAGCGGGGGGTGGAGGGTAACATGAGGGAGACACAGGGTATGAGCAGGGGGTGAGGGGGGAAAGAAGGAAGGTACGGGGCATGAGCGGGAGTGGGGGGAAGAAGGGAGACACGGGGCATGAGCGGGGGGAGAAGGGAGACACGGGGCATGAGCGGGGGTGGGAGGGTACAGGAGGGAGAGACGGGGCATGGCGGGGGTGGGGGTAACAGGAGGGAGACATGGGGCAAGAGCAGGGGGTGGGGGGAAAGAAGGGAGACACGGGGCATGACTGGGGGTGGCGGGTACAGGAGGGAGACACAGGGCATGAGCAGGGGGGTACAGGAGGGAGACACTGGGCATAAGCAGGGGGGTACAGGAGGGAGACACTGGGCATGAGCAGGGGGTGGGGGGAACAGGGCAGATACAGGGCATGAGCAAGGGGTGGGGGAAGAAGGGAGACACGGGGCATGAGCGGGGGGTGGGGGGGAAAGAAGGGAGACATGGGGCATGAGCGGGGGGTGGGGGGAAGAAAGGAGACATGGGGCATGAGCGGGGGTGGGGGGGAGAAGGGAGACACGGGGCATGAACAGGCAGTGGGGGAAGAAGGGAGACACGGGGCATGAGCGGGTGGTGGGGGGAAGAAGGGAGACACAGGGCATGAGCGGGGAATGGGTGGGGAAAGAAGGAAGACACAGGGCATGAGCAGGGGGTGGGGTGGGAAAAAGAAAGACACATGGCATGAACGGGGGATGGGGGGAAAGAAGGGAGACACGGGGCATGAGCGGGGGGAGGAAAGAAGGGAGACACTGAGCATGAGCAGGGGGTGGGGGTGGAAAGAAGGGAGACGTGGCATGAGCGGGGGGTGGGGTGGGAAGAAGGGAGACACGGGGCATGAGCGGGGGGTGGGGGAAAGAAGGGAGACACGGGGCATGAGCGGGAGGTGGGGGGTGGAAAGAAGGAAGACACGGGGCATGAGCGGGGGTAATACAAGGGAGACAAGGGGCATGAGCGGGGGGTGGGGGTGGGGAAAAGGAAGACAGGGGCCATGAGCAGGGGGTGGGGGGAAAGAAGGGAGACACGGGGCATGAACGGGGGGTGGGGGGAGGAAAGAAGGGAAACACTGAGCATGAGCAGGGGGTGAGGGGTGGAAAGCTCATGGCCCGTGTCTTCCTTCTTTCCACCCCCCAGCCCCTGCTCATGCCCTGTGTCTCCCTTCTTTCCCCCGACCCCCCGCTCATGCCCCGTGTCTCCCTTCTTCCCACCCCACCCCCGCTCATGCCACGTGTCTCTCTTCTTTCCACCCCCACCCCGTGCTCAGTGTCTCCCTTCTTTCCTCCCCCTACCCCCGCTCATGCCCCGTGTCTCCCTTCTTTCCCCCCACGCCCCGCTCATGCCCTGTGTCTTCCTTTTCCCCACCCCACCCCCCGCTCATGCCCCGTGTCTTCCTTCTTTCCCCAGCCATCCCCCGCTCATGCCCCGTGTCTCCCTTCTTCCCCCCACCACCCGCTCATGCCCCGTGTCTCCCTTCTTGGGCATGAGCGGGGGGTGGGGGAAAGAAGGGAGACACGGGGCATGAGCGGGAGGTGGGGGCTGGAAAGAAGGAAGACACGGGGCATGAGCGGGGGTAATACGAGGGAGACAAGGGGCATGAGCGGGGGGTGGGGGTGGGGAAAAGGAAGACAGGGGCCATGAGCAGGGGGTGGGGGGGAAAGAAGGGAGACACGGGGCATGAGCGGGGGGTGAGGGGTGGAAAGAAGGGAGACACGGGGCATGACCGGGGGATGGGGGGAAGAAGGGAAACATGGGGCATGACGGGGGTGGGGGGGAAAGAAGGGAGACACGGGGCATGAACGGGGGTGGGGGGAAGAAGGGAGACACGGGGCATGAGCGGGTGGTGGGGGGAAGAAGGGAGACACGGGGCATGAGCGGGGGATGGCTGGGGAAAGAAGGAAGACACGGGGCATGAGCGGGGGGTGGGGTGGGGAAAAGGAAGACACAGGGCATGAGCGGGGCGTGGGGGGAAAGAAGGGAGACACGGGGCATGAGCGGGGGTAGGGGGAGGAAAGAAGGGAGACACTGAGCATGAGCAGGGGGTGGGGGTGGAAAGAAGAGAGACACGTGGCATGAGCAGGGGGTGGGGTGGGAAGAAGGGAGACACGGGGCATGAGCGGGGGGGTCGGGGGAAAGAAGGGAGACACAGGGCATGAGCGGGGGCTGGGGGGTGGAAAGAAGGAAGACACGGGGCATGAGCGGGGGGTAACACAAGGGAGACACGGGGCATGAGCAGGGGGTGGGGGTGGGGAAAAGGAAAACAGGGGGCATGAGCAGCGGGTGGGGGAAAGAAGGGAGACACGGGGCATGAGCGGGGGATGGGTGAGGAAAGAAGGAAGACACAGGGCATGAGCGGGGGGTGGGGTAGGGAAAAGGAAGACACGGCATGAGCGGGGGGTGGGGGGGAAAAGAAGGGAGACACGGGGCATGAGCGGGGGTGGGGGGAGGAAAGAAGGGAGACACTGAGCAGGGGGTGGGGGTGGAAAGAAGGGAGACACGTGGCATGAGCGAGGGTGGGGGGAGGAAAGAAGGGAGACATTGAGCATGAGCAGGGGGTGGGGGTGGAAAGAAGGGAGACACGTGGCATGAGCGGGGGGTGGGGTGGGAAGTAGGGAGACACGGGGCATGAGCGGGGGGTGGGGTGGGAAGAAGGGAGACACGGGGCATGAGCGGGGGATGGGGGAAAGAAGGGAGACACGGGGCATGAGCGGGAGGTGGGGGGTGGAAAGAAGGAAGGCACGGGGCATGAGCGGGGGGTAATACGAGGGAGACAAGGGGCATGAGCGGGGGGTGGGGAAAAGGAAGACAGGGGCCATGAGCAGGGGGTGGGGGAAAGAAGGGAGACACAGGGCATGAGCGGGGGGTGGGGGGAGGAAAGAAGGGAGACACTGAGCATGAGCAGGGGGTGAGGGGTGGAAAGAAGGGAGACACGGGGCATGACCGGGGGATGGGGGGAAGAAGGGAAACATGGGGCATGAGCGGGGGGTGGGGTGAAGAAGGGAGACACGGGGCATGAACGGGTGGTGGGGGGAAGAAGGGAGACACGGGGCATGAGCGGGGGATGGGTGGGGAAAGAAGGAAGACACGGGGCATGAGCGGGGGGTGGGGTGGGGAAAAGGAAGACACAGGGCATGAGCGGGGGGTGGGGGGAAAGAAGGGAGACACGGGGCATGAGCGGGGGCGGGGGGAGGAAAGAAGGGTGACACTGAGCATGAGCAGGGGGTGAGGGTGGAAAGAAGAGAGACACGTGGCATGAGCGGAGGGTGGGGTGGGAAGAAGGGAGACATGGGGCATGAGCGGGGGGTCGGGGGAAAGAAAGGAGACACAGGGCATGAGCAGGGGGTGGAAAGAAGGAAGACATGGGGCATGAGCGGGGGGTAACACAGGGGAGACATGGGGCATGAGCAGGGGGTGGGGGTGGGGAAAAGGAAAACAGGGGGCATGAGCAGGGGGTGGGGGGAAAGAAGGGAGACACGGGGCGTGAGCAGGGGGTAGGGGGAAGAAGAGAGACATGGCGCATGAGCGGGGGGAAAGGAAGACAAGGGGCATGAGCGGGGGGTGAGGGTGAAGAAGGGAGACACGGGGCATGAGCAGGGGTGGGGGATGGAAGAAGGGAGACACAGGGCATGAGCGGGGGGGGTGGGGGAAGAAGGGAGACACGGGGCATGAGCCAGGGGTGGGAGGGAAGAAGGGAGACACGGGGCATGAGCAGGAGGTGGGGGGGTAAAGAAGGGAGACACGGGGCATGAGCAGGTCGTGGGGGCGGGGAAGAAGGGAGACACGGGCATGAGCGGGGGGAAAAAGGGAGACACGGGGCATGAGTGGGGGGTGGGGGGAACAGGGCAGACAGGGGTCATGAGCGGGGAGTGGGGGAAGAAGAGAGACACGGGGCATGAGCGGGGGGTGGGGGGAAGAAGGGAGACATGGGGCATGAGCAGGGGGTGGAAGGTAGAAAGAAGGGAGACGCGGGGCACATGAGAGGGGGGTGGGGGAAGAAAGGAGACATGGTGCATCAGCGGGGGGTGGGGGGAAAGAAGGGAGACACGGGGCATGAGCATGGGTTGGGGGAAAGAAGGGAGACACGGGGCATGAGCAGGGTGTGGGGGGGAAAGAAGGGAGACACGGGCATGAGCGGGGGTGCGGGGTGGAAAGAAGGGAGACACGGGGCATGAGCGGGAGGTGGGGGGAAAGAATGGAGACACAGGGCATGAGCAGCGGCTGGGGGAAAGAAGGGTGTCACGGGGCATGACCGGGGGTGGGGGAAGAAGGGAGACACGGGGCATGAACGGGGGTTGGGGGGGAAGAAGGGAGACACGGGCATGAGCGGGGAGTGGGGGGTACAGGAGCGAGACACGGAGCATGAGGTGGGGGGTACAGGAGGGAGAAACGGAGCATGAAAGGGGGTGGGGGGAACAGGGCAGACATGGGGCATGAGCGGGGTGTGGGGGGTGAAGAAGGGAGACATGGGGCATGAGCGGGGGGTGGGGGAAGAAGGGAGACATGGGGCATGAGCGGGGGGGAGAAGGGAGACACGGAGCATGAGGGGGGGTGAGGGGGAAGAAGGGAGACACGGGGCATGAGCAGGGGGTGGGGGGTGGAAGAAGGGAGACAGGGGGCATGAGCAGGGGGTGGGGGGAAGAAGGGAGACACGGGGCATGAGCCGGGGTGGGGGGAAGAAGGGAGACATGGGGCATGAGCGGGGGTGGGGATACAGAAGGGAGACACGGGGCATGAGCAGGTCATGGGGGCGGGGAAAAAGGGAGACACGGGCATGAGCGGGGGGAAGAAGGGAGACAGGGGCATGAGCGGAGGGTGGGGGGAAGGAGAGAGACACGGGGAATGAGTGGGGGTGGGGGGTGGAAAGAAGGGAGACACGGGGCACATGAGCGGGGGTGGGGGGAAGAAAGGAGACATGGTGCATCAGCGGGGGGTGGGGGGGAAAGAAGGGAGACACGGGGTCTGAGCGGGGGGTGGGGAAAAAGAAGAGAGACACGGGGCATGAGCGGGGGTGAGGGGTGGAAAGAAGGGAGACACGGAGCATGAGCGGGGGTTGGGGGGGAAAGAATGGAGACACGGGGCATGAGCAGCGGGTGGGGGGAAAGAAGGGAGACACGGGGCATGAGCAGGGGTGGGGAAGAAGAAGGAAGACACAGGGCATGAACAGGGGGGCGGGGGGAAGAAGGGAGACACGGCATGAGCGGGGAGTGGGGGTACAGGAGTGAGACACGGGGCAGGAGCAGGAGGTGGGGGTACAGGAGTGAGAAATGGAGCATGAGCGGGGTGGGGGGAACATGGCAGACACGGGGCATGAGCGGGGTGTGGGGGGTGAAGAAGGGAGACATGGGGCATGAGCGGGGGTGGGGGGGAAGAAGGGAGACACGGGGCATGAGCGGGAGGTGGGGGGGAGAAGGGAGACATGAGGCATGAGCAGGGGGTGGGGGGGAAAGATGGGAGACACGGGGCATGAGCGGGGGTGGGGGGGAAAGAAGGGAGACACGGGGCATGAACGGGGGGTGGGGGGAAAGAAGAGAGACACGAGGCATGAGCGGGGGGTGGGCGTTAACAGGGGAGACACAGCCATGAGCGAGGGTGGGGCAAGGTGGGGCCCCCACCCCCGCTCATGCCCCGTGTCTGCCCTGTTCCAACAGGGCAGACACAGGGCATGAGCGGGGGTGGGGGGAAACGAAGACACAGGGCATGAGCGGGGGTGGGGGGGAAGAAGGGAGACATGGGGCATGAGTGGGGGTGGAGGGGGAAAGAAGGGAGATATGGGGCATGAGCGGGGGGTGGGGGAGGAAGAAGGGAGACACAGGGCATGAGCGGGGGGTGGGGGGGTAAGAAGGGAGATGTAGGGGTGGGGGGAAGAAGGGAGACACAGGGCAAGAGTGGGGGGTCGAGAGTAAAGAAGGCAGACATGGGGCATGAGCGGGGGGTGGGGGAGGAAGAAGGGACACATGGGGCATGAGTGGCGGGAAGAAGGGAGACACGGGGCATGAGCAGGGGGTGGGGGGGAAGAAGAGAGACACGGGGCATGAGCGGGTGGGGGGAAGAAGGGAGACACAGGGCATGAGCGGGGGTGGGGGGAAAGAAGGAAGACACGGGGCATGAGCGGGGGGTGGGGGTGGACAGAAGGGAGACACAGGGCATGAGCGGGGGGTGGGGGGAAGAAGGGAGACACGCGGCATGAGCGGGGGATGGGGGAGAAGGAAGGCACGGGGCATGAGTGGGGGTGGGGGGTGGAAGAAGGGAGACACGGGGCATGAGAGGGGGTGGGGGAAGCAGGGAGACACAGGGCATGAGCGGGGGGAGGGGGGAAGAAGGGAGACACGGGGCATGAGCGGGGGGTGGGGGGGAAGAAGGAAGACACCGGGCAAGAGCTGGGGGTGGGGGGGAAGAAGGGAGACATGGGGCATGAGCGGGGGTGGAGGGGAAGAAGGGAGACACGGGGCATGAGCGGGGGCTGGGGGGACAGAAGGAAGACACGGGGCATGAGCAGGGGGAAAAGGGAGACATGGGGCATGAATGGGGGTGGGGGGAAGAAGGGAGACACGGGGCATGAGCGGGCGGTGGGGGGGAAGAAGGGAGACACGGGGCATGAGCGGTGGGTGGGGGGAAAGAAGGGAGACATGGGGCATGAGCGGGTGGTGGGAGGAAGAAGGGAGACACGGGGCATGAGCGGTGGTGGGGGAAGAAATGAGACACGGGGCATGAGCGGGGGTGGGGGGAAAGAAGGGAGACACGGGGCATGAGCGGGGGAGGGGGAAGAAGGGAGACACTGGGCATGAGCGGGAGCGGGGGCTGGTGGATAACACAAGGGAGACACGGAGCATGAGTGGGAGGGGGTGGGGGTAACGGGAGGAAGACACGGGTATTACCGTAGTAGCAGGCGGCAGATCCCTCGGGATAAACAAAGATGGCGGGCGTCTTTCAAAATAGACAGTGTGAAAGCACGTAACATGTCCGCGGACACCACGCAAGCCGCTTGCCCAATCCCTGTCCTGTCCGCGTAGCGAAGCGGACACAGATATCACTAATTTTTTCTGACCTACTTTTTGGTCATTTTTAAAAAACCTACTGGACAGATTTTCACCAAATTTGCAAAAGCATGCTTTCGGGACCAAGCCGCTGCTCCTGGTCCAAATTTGGTGAAAATCCGTCCATCGTTTTGGGCTGTAGGCGCAAGCAAATAATTTTTCCCATTCAGTCTATTGGAAAAAAAATGTTTGGGACCCCCCCTAACTTTTCCCCCTGGACGAATCCTCACCAAACTTTGCAAAAAAATTCAGAGTGAGCCATGTACTTTTTTTGCAAAGTTTGGTGAGGATTCATCCAGGGGGAGCGAAGTTATAAGATGCTTTTCCATAGGAAGAGCACTTTTTGGGCGGCTTATAACTTCGCTCCCCCTGGATGAATCCTCACCAAACTTTGCAAAAAAAGTATATGGCCCACTCTGAATTAAAGTTTGGTGAGGAGTCGTCCAGGGGGGGAAAAGTTATAGGGGGGGTCCCAAAACTTTTGTTTTTTCCCAAAGACATAATGGGAAAAAACTTTGCGCATGCCTACAGCCCAAACCGCTGGACGGATTTACACAAATTTTGCGGCAGGAGCGGGGGCTTGGTACCGAAAGCGTGCTTTTGCAAATTTGGTGTAAATCCGTGCAGTCGTTTTTTTTTAAATGACCAAAATGTAAGGCAAAACAATTAGTGATATCTCCATTCGCTCCGCGGACGGACTTCCCTGTTCGCTCCGCGGACAGTGCCCTGATTGGTCGAGTGGCTTGCGTGATGTCCGCAGACATGCAACGTGTTCGCGTGGTGCGTGAAGTGCATCAGATTTTCTGTGGCGCCCGCCATCTTGCATTCGCGGACGACCGTGGACAGCGCAGTGAAACTAGGATTAAAAATTGTATTTAGTGGAGTGTGTTGGTGTGTAAGAGTGTTTGGGGAGGGTGGGGGAGTATGAGATAGGTTCAATGTTCTGTTTTTTTTATATGCTAGACAGACACTTTTGTTGTGTTCGATTTGTCTGCGGACAACACGGCTGTTCTGAAATGTTCTATATAAACTAAATGGTGGGGTGTTCTGAGGACGGAGTATGTGTCCGTTTTGTTCGCAAGCAAGCTAAAATTGAGCTAAGAACACTCGCAGTGTCCTTAAATGTTCGTACATAAACAAAATGGGGGTGCCCTGAGGACGCTGTCCGTATTGTACTCTGGCAAGTTGAATGTGTTCTAAGAACACTCGCGGTGTCCTGAAATGCTCTGATTATTTACTGGTAATCTTCATTACTCCTAGTCCTACTCTTACTCATCACAGTACTGACGACCCTCCTCACTCTCACTGCGGGGAAGGTCCCATGCTCCGGCTTGGTAATATGAAACTGAGTGATGTGGATGTGGCGGAGGAGTTATAGGAATTTAAAGAAATAGAAGAAGGTCCTGTGTCGGAGGCAGAGGCCTCATGAAGTAAGTACTGGGATGAGGAATAGTGGACGTGGAGGTAATGTTTGCAATTAAACAAAATGGGGGTGTTCTGAGAACGCTATTGTTCGTTGTCAGGTTGAAAGTTTTCTAAGAACCCTTCTTATGTCCGTTGACATTACAATTTCCTATGGCCCTTACCCGACTTTTTGTCCACTAAACAAATGATAAATCAGGCTGCTGTGCGTCGACATTATGTGATAATCCTATCACTTGCCCCATCGACCTGGCTGACCTGCTTTTGCGACACTAAATCATATCTCCCACCCCTAAGCCTGACATTATCAAAGCATTCATATTCCCCATCTTTCTCCATGACGGTACAGGGTGCATAGCCAAACGCGCCCATTTGTCTCCAGTCCTACACGACTTTACACAGAACCCGGAAAACAACACAGATCATCTCACAACACAGCACGCAACAATTCGGAATATGGAACTGTGATTTAAAAGCAAACAGCAAGATTGTACATTTCGGAAAGTACTTTTATTTGACATCAAATGTTTAGAGAATATTCAGTGATTTGCATTTGTCTTTGCTGTCGATCCGCAAAAGTTCATCTTGAGTCACGCCCTGTTCCTTTGCGGTACACAGGGTGTTGGTTTATGATAAAAGAAGCACTATGCTCGCACTAATAATCGGAAGGCTGTTCCAACAACGAGGCATTAGACCACCATAATGGTTGGTATGTTGCTTCTAGCCGCTAGTAGCGCGTAAGGCCCAGTCGTCTCCAGTCCTACGCGACTTTACACAGAACCCGGAAAACAACACAGATCATCTCACAACACAGTGCGCCACAATTCGGAATATGAAACTGTGATTTAAAAGCAAACAGCAAGATTGTACATTTCGTAAAGTACTTTTATTTGACATCAAATGTTTAGAGAATATTCAGCGATTTGTATTTGTCTTTGCTGTCGATCTGCAAAAGTTCATCTTGAGTCACGCGCTATTCCTTTGCGGTACACAGGGTGTTGGTTTATGATAAAAGAAGCACTATGGTCGCACTGATAATCGGAAGGCTGTTCCAACAATGAGGCATTAGACCACCATAATGGTTGGTATGTTGCTTCTAGCCGCTAGTACCGCGTAAGGGCATATTGGTCCTTGGCGATTGTCCCATAAAATGGTGAGGGTCATCAAGTTGTTTAGAAGTAGCTGCACCTGGCAGTTAAAAAATCCATCGGCCGGGGTCTGAAAATCGTGGCTTTGACAGTACGGAAGGACATACCTGTTTTAAAAAACATAAATTAGTCTCACCAGCCGATCTTCATTAAAAATATTAATTTTATTTATTAGGGCGTGAAACTATTTGCTAGCGAGGATAGTGCAATGGAGTATGTTAACTTATTCCCTTTAACCCACCCTCTGTCCTCTGCCTTTTTCAGAGACCTCTAAGCGACAGGGGACCAATTTGCGGTGATAGTGCGCGGTAGAAAACATTATGCCACATTGAATGAACAAGTACAACTTAACCGGGCTTTAACGCCACGCTATTGTTATTATATTCCGGTATAAAATAATCTAAAGGGTTTCTTACATTATATTGGCATTTTCCATTGTCTAAGCGTAGTGCAGTCCCAAAATACGACTCTGTCTGTGCCAACGATCTTTCTCATAGTGATATAATATATAAAAGTGGTTTCGTTTCAGAAATGTCATCCTTATCGTGTCTTACATTTTTGCAACACTCCTTCAAAAGAAGTCTTTTAGCACGATCCCTGTCTGTCAAGGTAAAAAAACAATAGAACCTTATAGTGCGAGTCGTGGGCCTCTCCGGCACGTGAGCAAATAATAGAAGCAGCTGACCTTCACTGTAAACAACCATAAATTCTTAGTTTGCAACATTCTGTGTACAGCCATCTCTGAGAAATCCCTCACCCCCTCCACCACCACCATTTCCCCAAGGGCCTGAAGAGGGGAACAGGAGTGAGGATACAGAGGAGGAAGAAGAGGATGACGAGAATGAGGTAGAGGAAATCCCTACTACCTGCCGTCGGCGTGAATCTTGGGTGTGGCGGTTGTTTACCGTTCATGGAAACAGTCCTAAGTCTCATGCGAACCGTGTCACCTGTAATGAGTGCAAAATGGTACTCAGTCGCGGGAAGCATGGTTCGTATAGCTTTGGGACCACTACCATGAAGCGACACCTGCGCTCATTCCACACTGGGGCCATTCGCAAGGTTGTACCTTGCGAGAAGCGTAGTAGGTTGATTGCCTCTACTTCATCCTCCGTTCCTGATCCTGTCACCACAAGGAACACGTCTGTGGGACACCGTCTTCCTCAAGCTGCCTCACAGGCCATACAGAATTCTGATGACCCTTACCTTTCGAGGGTCACAGTTGTATGTGTGTACTGTGACACAGTACTCTGCAGGGGGGAGCGACTTCGGAGTGCTTTTGAGACAATCGTCTCAGAGCACCAGAAGACCTGCTCACTACCGAAATAAAACCCACTCTACATCTTCCTCTCTCAGCTCGCCCTTTCTTATCCCTTTGGTTGGTGTCCCCCTCCCTTTACCCTCCTTTCCCTCCTCTCCTAGTGTGTCGTGTATAAAATAGAACAAAAAAAATACAAAATAACAAACATCAAAAAAAGAAATACGGCTCTTTTCAGAGCTGCCTTTCATAGTTAAAAAATAGAAGTGAAGATACATAAAGCATAGCCATTTCCATTTCGTGAAAGTCCGCGGACGGTCCGCGAAAAGAAAAACAATTGCATTGCTACCCTATTGAAACCAATGCATTTTTCTCTAACAGGAAGTGGTGGCTCTGAAAAGAGCCTTTGGAAGGTGTTTGAATGTAAAACATTTTAACTACGTAAGACGTATTTCAAAACTAATGCTGTATTTCTAAAAAAGGTCGCAATGCATTTTGTACATTTCTCAGAAAAATCTGATTGCCAGCATAAGTAAGATGGACTCCATCTTTGCGAAAAATGTATGTACTACGAAACAAAATATTTTCATTGTTAAAAGAGGACATGCCAAAATCTCTTAGGAAGGCACAAACAGCCTTATTAACATTACGCCTTGCTTTCTCCATTTGTGGACCACATGAGAAAGAACGAAGCCACACTTTTCTCTGCGCAATCCGTGAAAAAATTATTTTAGAGTTTGGAAACATTATCTTCTGAAGTCCTTCTTTCATTGCAAATTGCAAAGAAATTCCAGACACATGTCCTAAACTGTTCCCTCCACAATGAATTACAATTATGTCTGGATGTTCCTCTATCTTCAAAGTTGCACAGAGAGGTAGCAAGTCCAACCACTTCATTCCACGCACTCCATGCCAGTGCACTTCCACATGTGGGAATCCAAGATCTATAGATACTCCACAGCTTTCTGCATGTACCTTCAACCAATGAATCCACGAGTCTCCCAAAATCCATACAATCTGTGTTTTGAAACACTCAGCCATAGCTATCTGTTCTTCTCTCTGCAAAAACAATATCTGAGAAAACCTCTCCTAGCACAACACACTCACTAAACTTTACTGACCAATCCCTTGCTTCATCCAATCTCATTTCCATACCTCCCCTCCCCAAATTCCCCGGATGTAATACGCGGTGTCCTAGAACTACCGCCATGTCCGCGAACGTATCGTAACATGTACAGCCCTTCTACCATTTCGATTTCACTCTCTGTGCCTTTCCCTCATTGGATGTAGCTAAGCAATCACATGACCAGCCACCAATCAAATACAATAAATCTACATGTAACTGCATCATCATAGAGCAGCACTACAAATGTACGGTGTATCTCTCGGAGTACAAGTCTCATACCATTGACAAACACGATCTACGAGAAATACTATACAAATCTCCAATATTTCTACTTGCAGCTTGGTCCATATCCATATACATGAACAGAAAGTACAGGTATGCATATTTTCTACACAGTACATGAACACATTTTGTAACCGACTTTTACCTTCTATAATCTGAAAAATGAATGGACGATCATTGTTTCATTGTCCTAAAATGACCTGTCACTTACAAACCTTTATATCGTTTAATTTCTTCATACACACACACACATGCCAATACTATTAAACTAACATTTTTGAAATAAAATATATACACGACATATAATCACACAAAATAACATACACACTCTATGATCAAATCTCAAACAATAATATTTGTACAAACACATAATTGGTTTTAATTTTTTTCGTTTATATAAGTACTTTCATACATTTATATAGGACAAGAAGTGACATTCACTCACTATTACGTGCAAAAGCAGGCTATGACACATAGCTCTCAACTCACACGCTTTTGGCGGGTGTCACCCGCCTTGTAAAGGACTGACTCATCCGCCAAGCCTCCTGCACGCCCATTCATTCCAATGGGCGTCTCACCCGCCAAAAACAAAATCAGGTGATTTCACCCGACTTTGCGACACACATGGTTGAGAGCTATGATGACAATGACTCACTATTACGTGGAAAAGCTTAGTTACAAGAATAGTGGTATACGTTGGTAGATTATGAATTCCACAAACCATAGTAAAGATATTTTCTTTCCTACTCTTAGTCATAATATAGTTTTAATGGTTTTCAGGAAGGCGCTGAGCATTTCAATTTAAAAAAATCTTTGTCTAAAATGAAAACAGTGCTATATAGCAATCAAATTACTAATTTCTTTCTTTTACAATTGCAGTGAAGCCCATTCTCCTGAATAGAAGCAGCCGATTTTGATTTACAAAGAACAACTAAGAAGCAAACTACTCATTTTTTTAAAAAAAGTAAGTAGATTGTTACCATAATATTTGATTTATAACTCACACGCATTGTACGGTGCATTCATGGTATTTCTGTGCCTAAAAATAGAGATTCTGCACCATTCTGACCAAAAATCCCCCCCCCCGTCTTAAACAGTAATCTTCTGTCAGAATGGCCCTCAAATTCCTATTTTTCGGCACACAAATTACCCAACTCAGCCGCTAGAATGTAGATGTTGTAGAACAAACAACTGTTTTAATTGTATAGCTTTACCTATATTATTTATTCTTCTCCACACCATCGGCTTACTTTTTTCTGTCATCTGAACCCCAGTTTAGTAACACATTAATTGAAGAATACCCATCCCTAGTAGTTCAACTTCCCAATTCACAATCACACACCATTACATACATCTTTATCATCTTACTCAAACAATCATGCACCCAACACACATGCATTGCAGAAAACCCCAACCATACCTTCTGTATTTCTTTCAACAGACGCTAAAGAATGCCCACCAAAAAGCAACTAAGTAGAAAGGGACGCAGAAGTAGAGCAAATGAAAAGAAAAGTTTCCAACATAAACACCCATCTATAGCAGAATTTGTAAAAAACATTGAAACACAACAGCTAATACAGTCATGTTGTGAAACAGAAGAAGTTTCTAGTGCAAAAATGTTGCCTCCTCTATCACAAAGTAAAACGACCCAAAAAACTATTAACAGAAAATCAACTATCACTACAAATAAAACTTCTTCTATAAATCTTGATATAGTACAAAGTAAGCATACCAAGAAAAGTATATTAGCCAAAATGTTCCGTCACAAAGTCCTTCAAAATCTGATAAAAACAGGAGAAAAACCAGGTTCAACACTTCAAACCTATCCTAGGAAAGTAATCTTAGAAGCGTTGATAGACAGTGCAATTCTTCTCAAAAGAAACATATTTATTGTTGTGTTAAACAGAATTAAACCACTAACAAAACTAATAACTAAATTTCAAAAAAGACTTCTCAATAAACAAAATGTGAACAGAAATAACTTCTTAAATATCTGTGGAGGTGAATGGAGTCACACTACAAGCACAGAACCATACTTTAATGAAGAAGCGTACAAACAAAAGCAAACAAATACCATTGCCATACATAGCAGTGGTCGAGGTTATGAAAAAGTTAATAATACCATAATGGAACAAGAAGTACTCCTTACAAAAATATGCCCTGAAAACTTAGATTTACCCCTCCATTCGACTGAATCAGAACATCTAATTTACACATGGCCATGTACGTCAATGTGTAACATTCCCAAAAAAAATGTCAAATCTTTACGCCTATTCCTCAATCAATATGTGAAAAGCAAAGACAAAATCAAAATTAAAATACTGCAAAGTATGGATGCTTGTCCAGTACGCAAGCACACAGGATTGCAAGGACATACGTTGGCCTGCATATCAGGAGCTACTTGCAAAACAACCTTCCATGATATCAAAAGGATATCAACACATCATGCAAGTATAAGAAATCTAATTTATAAACTGTATTATGCAAAAAGTCCTGCTTTAGCACTAGCCAATTTAAACAACATTCTTCTACATGGTACACCAAAAGACCTACTAGAAGAAATCGAGTATATACAGAAAAAATATTTCGGAAATTAAACCCACTTACAAGATGAATTAGCTGTCAACCAACTTCGTAACAAATCTGCACATGGCAACCTTTCACTGCACACATGCAAAAAAGAAATACTAAAATTTCAAAGCACTTCAGCTGAAGTACCAAACCACGTGTGTGTATGTTGCCGCAGAACGTGTTATAAAAGTAACACAAAAACTATAGACCTTTCATACAAAATAGAAGACAATGAAGATTCTAAATGATTTGAATTAGCTCTCTACCGTATAGCAGAAAACAAATACGAAATAACTGACCCCATAATACTTTGCAGTTACTGCACTACCAAACTTGACAACAACCAAACTCCTTCACGTGCTATCTCAAATAACTTGGAATTACATCCACTACCAAAACTCCTTCAACAACTTAATTTATATGAGAGCATCATAATTCAAACAGTTCATCCATTTCAAGCAATAATACGCCTTCAACCAAAAACTGCAAAATTACCTCCCTCTGAATTAGTGAAAGGTATTCGTGGAAAAGTAGTGTATTTACCATTAGATCTAAAAGAAAATGTGCACACTCTAGGAGTGCAACGTCCAATGCAACAATCTTTAATTATCTTGGTAAATGGAGTACCTACAAAAGACAAAAGAATTTGGCAACAACTGGTAGATTCACAAAAAGTTAGAGAAGCCCTGCAACATCTCAAAGAGAATAATGATTATTACAAAGAAATTAATATCGAAGAAAACTTGAAAGATACAACTGAAATAATTCAAGAGACACAAGAAACTGGTCAATTTGAGCTCCTAGATCCTGCTACAATAGCAAACACTTTAGACCATTATACAATTCACCTATTGCACTCTAATGACACCAAAGAAGATGCACTGGCAACGTACCAAATGCGTCAAACAAAAGGATCACCAATCAGCATATGGGAAAAAAGTATAGAAGCACATGCTTTTCCTATACTCTTTCCTACTGGCAAAGGAGGAGGATACAATGATAGACCTGTTCAAATATCAGCATCAGAATATCGCTCATTACGAATGTATTCTGAAGATCCCAGATTTCGACAAAATGTGGAATACATATTCCACCTACTCTTTGAAAGTGAACTAGCAACTTTATGTTACAGAGTTGCACACATATTAAAATCAGGATCACACTTTCAAAATATGACAGCCACACTATTATTACAAAAAGTTCAACAAAAAGATGAGGTTTTACAGGCAAATCTTACAAATCTAATAGCAAATATGCGAGGTACAAAAGAGTACTGGTTTCAACGCCATGGAGATGTACGTTGTATGATCAGAAACCTTGGCCCACATACGTGGTTTGTTACATTAAGTTGCGCAGAATATGCATGGGAAGATTTACATGCTTTCCTACGCATATCAAACGAAAACAAAACAAACATAGATATACTAACACCTGGAAAACATTGTTCTCAGGATCCTGTTAATGTTTCTAGATATTTTCGCCATCGCTTCATTGCTATGCTACATTTTATTTGTAATAAAACTGTTCCTCCCCTTGGAGAAGTGCAACACTTCTTTTGGAGAAAAGAATACCAAGCCAGAGGAGCGCCACATGTCCACATGCTTTTATGGATTAAAGATGCTCCTAAATTTGGTCAAGACAGTGATGCCACTGTTGTACAGTTTATTGAAAAATATGTCACTTGTGAAATTCCGTCAGAATCCACAAATAGTGATCTTGATGCAAAAATCTTACAATTCCAAAGACACAAATGTGGTAAATATTGTTGTCGCCAATACAAAAACAAAGGGAAATACTACACCAAATGCCGATTTGGTTTCCCTAGACCAGTTACAAATACAGGTTAAGTGAACAACCTCATGTCTTCAGTTAGACATAGTGTTAAAGGTAAGTCACCTAAAAATACATATTGCATAAAAAGAAAAGAAGAAGAAAAATATATCAATGGTTACAATGCAATCATTGCCCACTTGTGGAATGCAAACATAGATGTGCAGTACATTGCAGACAATTCTACTGTAGTTGCACGATATGTCACAGCATACTTAACCAAATCAGAAAAGACAGAGCTCCAAGACCTCTGGAATGACCTGTCATCAGATAAAACAGTGTCTCAGAAATTATACAGCTTGGGCATAAAAATGCTGTCCCATAGAGAATGTGGATACGATGAAGCAGCTGATCGATTAACTGGTACTGCATTGTATGGTAAATCTGCAAATATAGTATGGCTAAGTCTTGGTCCAGCTAAATCTAGAAAAAGAGTTCTAAAATCATACGAAGATATAGAAACAATAGCCAAACATGATCCCAACAGCCAAGACATTTTAAAAAACAATGTATTGGACACATACTACCCAAACAGGAGTACTACTTTGGAAACCATGTGTCTATACCACATAGCCCAAAACTACACATACAAAAATAATATAAAACCTGATGAGCAAAACCGTAAATACAAAGTGACAAACTGTGATGGCAGCTTTGTAAAACTCACCAAACCAAATGTAATTAATCATATCAAATTGTCATTAAAAACTCCTCAACATAAAGAAATATATTACATGTCCCTGCTACAACTCTTCAAACCATGGAGAAAAGAAGGAGAAATACTAGATACCTATGACTCATATGAAGACGCTTTCAAAGCCAATGAAAGCAGTAAAACTGATGTAAACTTTGCACAGTACAAAACAATGTTGCACAATGAACAGCAACACCAAGAGGAACTCCACGCCCAACTAGATAAGGACACTCCTGACAGTAGTCAACCTTCTGTCACAGGAAGCCAAGAACCACTGGGAGAACCACAAATAACAAATGAGGCAGAATTAGCTATGATAGAAGTAGAAAACACCATGTGTCACTATGAGGATAAAGAAGACTTAACTACACTACAATCAAAACTAAACAAAGAGCAACATAGCATTTTTCAAGAAATAAAAAAAGAAACTGCACATGGAGTGCAACATGAAAACAAAGAATGCACCTGCCAAAATTACAAACCTATACTATTGTATGTCAGTGGTGAAGCTGGTTCTGGCAAAACATTCCTAATCAAAATCATCAGTAAGTTCCTTCAACAATTGACAAACAACAAACTGTCAGCTGTTGTCACTGCCGCCACAGGTTTAGCTTCCTACAACATAGGTGGTGTCACTTTACACCGATTACTACTCCTGCCAGTAGAACACCAAAACAAGTTAGATTATTACAAACTTTCTGAATAAGCCTCAATGGAAGTATGCAGAGTATTGAAACAAATGAAAATGCTACTAATAGATGAAGTGAGCATGGCGTCCAACCTAATGTTGGCTTTGATTCACCTCAGATTACAAGAAGTACTCAAAACAAACTATGAAGAGCTCTCTGCAGGAAAACACATCATTGTTTTCGGAGATCTTCTTCAATTGACAACTGTAAAAGGTGAGCCTATTTTTAAAACATTAGGACACAAACTCTGCCGTAAAACTGTTGGCAGCATTGGAAATGTCAACCTTTGGCAACATTTCCAATACAGAGAATTAACAGAAAACATGCGCCAATCTGCAGATCTCACTTATGCCAACATCTTAAAAAGTGTAAGAGTTGGTATACTTTCTAGAGAATCAAAAGCATTATTGAAAACCCGGCACATTCATGCACTTTATGGTGATAATGCATGTGCTTCAGATGTTATGGAACAATTAGCCCACAAAAATGTCAATTGTATGGCCTTAATGCCAACTCTTGCAAGCTGTTTCAAATTCAATGAAATAATGTTAAGCAAAGAAAGGCAACCAATTATGGAAATTAGCGCTACAGACAAACTAGATGTACATGGAATGACACTACCCATGTGTGACCAAGCCACAGCAAGACTAAATAGTTTAGAAAAAAATCAATCTCAAACACAGCAGGCTTGGAAAAGATATAAAAACTATCCTTAAATTGCAGAGTAATGCTTAAACGTAACCTTGACGTGGACCAAGGACTAGTTAATGGAGCACTGGGTACAGTTGTTGGCTTTCAAACATACCCACGTGACAACAAAATTCAGATTGTCAATATTCTCTTTGACAAACTTTCAGAAGTAAAAAGAATAGGACGCTCAACAGCTCGATTCCTTCTCTTCAAAGACATGTATGTACGCAAAGAATAATTTTCTCTAACTCTTGCATACGCAGTCACCATTCATAAATCTCAAGGTCTTACTGTAGACAAAGCAATGATAGACATTGGTAACACAGTCTTTAAAGAAGGCATGAGCTACGTAGCACTGTCACGCCTACGTACAATTGACAGTCTATTTCTAATACACTTTGATGCAAGTAAAGTAAACGCTGATATTCCTTGCATTTTAGAATACAATAGACTTGTTCACTATACACCCCCATCTACAAACATATCCTGTTCCACAAAAAGGAAAATGTTCTACAAGAAAACTAAATCAAACAGAAATGCAACAGGATGTCACTGCAAATCCTCCAAAGAGACTAAAAGAAACTAAAACTTCATCAAGTACCACAAGCAAAAAAGAACCAATTAGGGAAAGTAAACCAAGTACTTCGTCAAAGAAGGAAGACAAACTAAAAAGAAATCGCAAATGTAGCAATCAATATTCTATTTCAAATACCAGCAATTGTTGACAACATTTACTTACACTTTAGAGACCCATTGTGTATGCAAATGTTAGTACTTCATAGAAACGCAAAAAACAATCCTGACACCCTGCATACTGTTCATGGAATAAGACAAGAATTGGACTACTGTGCTGGAATGGTGAAATTCACTATAAACTCACAGGAAGATCCACAAGAATTTCTAATGTACTTACTATTAGTACTGGAAAACAAAAACATACCTATAAATGAAATCTTCCAGATTTCATACATGTGGAAACATACATGCACTCTCTGCAACAATGTGACACAAGAACAAATCCCCAATGAGCGCTTTGTCTATATATCAATACCTAATTGTGAATCCGTTCCATTTCAGCAAATTGTACAAAATGCAAACCACGGTAGATTATGTTCTACCTGCAATTCGGATAATCGCTCCACATTACTAATACAAACACATAGTAAATACGTAATACTAATGCTTCTACGTTACAATGCAGATGGTACGAAAAACAACTGCAAGCTGACTGGATTCACACATGGTCAAATATCACTTGGTAGGAAAACCTTCACAACAATAGGTATAATCTACCACGCGGGAGCCACAACCAACTCGGGGCATTACACTGCATATATAAAAAAAAATGTGGATGGTTTGAATGTAATGATAGTACCATTACTCTAAAGCAGAGATTACCAGCTAATCTTACAAACGCGTATTTAATGTTCTTAAAACCAAAATTTGATAATTGAACTATACTTAAACCTTAAGTACACTTGTAGTAAAAAAATATAAACTGTCACAATATTTCAAAACCTATCTAACTGCCCAAAGATTCTACAACAACTAATCAGATACATTAATACCACTCAAATAGAGCAAAAAATAGACACAATACGCCAATTGGTATCTAACTGTCCCAAAATTTACAAATATGCAAACAGATAAATCAATATCACGAAATTATATCAAAACATAAACAGTTAGTATACGCCTACTGGTATCTAACTGGGCCAAAATTTTAAAATATCCAAACAAATACCTAATATCTTACTGCTCACAAAAACTGAAACAATCCAATGCATAAAGCATTAGGCAGAAAGAACAAGTAAACGCGGAAAACAAACAAATAAATAAACAGTAGCATAACAGAAAAAGGTTTTTTTTTTAATCCAACATGGATTTTTTTTCTCCCACAGACCCAATGATTTTAGCAACAAACACAGAAACTTTGCAAATTGCACAGTACTCTGGTTTGTAATCTACTAATTATGAGGGTCAATAAAAAGAAGAAAATGTTGATTGTACAATGTAATAAGTCATTATAAAATACTAATACTAACATGCTATTTTCTTTTATTACAGAAATGAACAAGAAAAACATGGACTCCCGTTACTAAACCAAATAGTACATATAACAAGATAAATACAACCATCGCACCATATCACACCCACACAAGCTTATAACATTGTTCCTTATAAATTAGTTTTTGACCCAAAGTTAAAAGCCACTATGGGTGTGATATGCTGCGGTGGTTGTGGCCAGGGCATACACTCTTGGGTGCATGGCCAGATGGCCATGCACCCAACATTCTATACCCTGGCCACAACCACCGCAGCATATCACACCCATAGATGCAAGCATTGCAACCATTTTTATGTCTGCGGACAGGGGGAAGGTCCTAGGACACATTCAACTTTCCAGAGGACAATACAAACAGCGTCCTCAGGACACCCCCATTTTCTTTATGTACGAACATTTCAGGACACCGTGATTGTTCTTAAAACATTTTCACCTTGCCAACGAACAATACAGACAACGTCTCCAGGACACCCCCTGCAAACATTCCAAGACCCCACGAGTGTTCTTAGAACACTTTCAAGTTGACACCAAATCCATTCTGTTTATTAACGAACATTCCAGAACAGCCGTGTTGTCCGCAGACAAATCGAACACAACAAAAGCGTCTAGCACATAAATAAAATACAACTTTGAACCTATCTCATACTCCCCCATCCTCCCCAAAGACTTCTACACACCAACACAGTCTACTAAATACACATTTTGAACGAACTTTCACCGCACTGTCTGTGGACGTCCGCAAATGGAAGATGGCGGGCGCGACAGAAAATCTGACGTGCATCACGCCGTCCAATCAGCGAACACGTCGCATGTCCACGGACATGACGCAAGCCACTGGGCCAATCGGGGTGGTGTCCACGGAGCGAACAGGGAAGTCCGTCTGCGAAACGAACACAGATATCACTAATTTTTTTGCCTTACATTTTGGTCATTTTTTAAAAAACAACTGGACGGATTTACACCAAATTTGCAAAAGCACGCTTTCGGGACCAGGCCACCGCTCCTGCCGTGAATTTGGTGTAAATCCGTCCAGCGGTTCGGGCTGTAGCCGTGCGCAAAGTTTTTTCCCATTCAGTCTTTGGGAAAAAAAAAAATTTGGGACCCCCCCTATAACTTTTCCCCCCCGGACGAATCCTCACCAAACTTTGCAAAAAGAATTCAGAGTGGGCCATATACTTTGTTTGCAAAGTTTGGTGAGGATTTGTCCAGGGGGAGCGAAGTTATAAGCCACTCAAAAAGTGCTCTTCCTATGGAAACACCAACTTAACCAATACGGTAGTTGCCATGTAGTTATGGTTTAGTTGGTGTTTCCATAGGAAGAGCACTTTTTGGGCGACTTATAACTTCACTCCCCCTGGACGAATCCTCACCAAACTTTGCAAACAAAGTATATGGCCCATTCTGAATTTTATTGCAAAGTTTGGTGAGGATACGTCCAGGGGGGGAAAAGTTATAGGGGTGGTCCCAAAACTTTTGTCTTTTCCCATAGACATAATGGGAAAAAGTTTTGCTCACGCCTACAGCCCAAACCGCTGGACGGATTTACACCAAATTGGCGGCAGGAGCGACGGCTTGGTCCCGAAAGCGTGCTTTGCTTTATTTGGTGTAAATCTGTCCAGTAGTTTTAAAAAAAATTACAAAAATGAAAGTGAAAAAAATTAGTGATATCTGTGTTCGCTTCACGGACACACTTCCCTGTTCGCTCCGCGGACAGGACGGTGATTGGGCAAGCAGCTTGCATGATGTCCGTGGACATCTGACGTGCTCTCTCATTGGATGCGGTGAAAGCGTGCAGTGTGTCTGGCTTCAGAGACTCCCGCCATCTTTGTTCCTTGCATGAGAGGCTTTGTCAGCAGGAGCGGGATCTGCCGCCTGCACAGTAAGTCCGCGCGTGTCTGTTTCCTGTCCCTCCCGCCGCCCACCCCCCGCTAATGCCCCGTGTCTCTATCCCTCCCACCGCCCACCCCCCCACTCATGCCCTGTGTCTCTATCCCTCCTGCCGCCCACCCCTGCTAATGCCTGTGTCTCTTTCCCTCCCTCCCCCCCATCCCCTGCTCATGCCCCGTGTGTCTCTCCCCCTCCCGCCCACCCCCCACTCATGCCCCGTGTGTCTCTCCCCCGCCCACCACCCCCCGCTCATGCCCCGTGTGTCTCTCTCCCTCCAACCCCCCGCTCATGCCCCGTGTGTCTCTCTCCCTCCCCCCCACCACCCGCTCATGCCCCGTGTGTCTCTCCCCCTCCCGCCCACCCCCCGCTCATGCCCCGTGTGTCTCTCTCCCTCCCCCCACCCCCCGCTCATGCCCCCGTGTGTTTCTCTCCCTCCACCGCTCATGCCCCATGTGTCTATCCCGCCCGCTACCAACCCCCCGCTCATGCCCCATGTGTCTATCCCTCCTGCCGCCCACCCCCCGCTCATGCCCCGTGTGTCTATCCCTCCCGCCACCCACCTCCCACTCATGCCCCATGTGTCTATCCCTCCCGCTGCTCATGCCCCGTGTGTCTCTCCCCCTCCTGCCCACCACCCGCTCACGCCCCGTGTGTCTCTCTCCCTCCCGCTCATGCCCGTGTCTCTATCCCTCCTGCCGCCCACCCCCGCTCATGCCCCGTGTGTCTCTCCCCTCCCCCATCACCGCTCATGCCCCGTGTGTCTCTCCCCTCCCCCCGACCCCCTGCTCATGCCCTGTGTGTCTATCTCTCACGCCGCCCACCCCCCGCTCATGCCCCGTGTCTCTATCCCTCACGCCGCCCTCCCCCCGCTCATGCCCCATGTCTCTATCCCCCCCGCTGCCCACCCCCCACTCATGCCCCGTATCTCTATCCCTCCCGCCGCCCACCCCCCACTCATGCCCCATGTGTCTTGAACCTCCCCCCCACCCCCGCTCATGCCCCATGTGTCTCTCTCCCCTCCCCCCCACCCCCGACCCCCGCTCATGCCCCGTGTGTCTATCCCTCCTGCCACCCAACCCCCACTCATGCCCCGTGTGTCTATCCCTCCCGCCGCCCAGCCCCCTCTCATGCCCCATGTGTCTATGCCTCCCGCTGCCCCCCCGCTCAAGCTCTGTGTGTCTATCCCTCCCGCCGCCCACCTCCGCTCATGCCCCGTGTCTCTATCCCTCCCCCCGCTCATGCCCCATGTCTCTATCCCTCCCCCGCTCATGCCCCGTGTCTCTATCCCTCCCGCCGCCCACCCCCCGCTCATGCCCAGTGTCTCTATCCCTCCCGCTGCCCACCCCCCACTCATGCCCCTTGTCTCTATCCCTCCCGCCGCCCACCCCCGCTCATGCCCCGTGTCTCTCTCCCTCCCGCCGCCCACCCCCCGCTCATGCCCCGTGTCTCTATCCCTCCCACCGCCCACCCCCCCTCATGCCCCATGTCTCTATCCCTCCTGCCGCCCACCCCCTGTGTCTCTATCCCTCCCGCCGCCCACCCCCCTCTCATGCCGAGTATGTCTATCCCTCTCCCGCTCATGCCCCGTGTGTCTATCCCTCGCGCCGCCCACCGCCGCTCATGCCCCGTGTCTCTATCCCTCCCGCCGCCCACCCCCCGCACATGCCCCATGTCTCTATCCCTCCCGCCGCCCACCCCCCGCTCATGCCCCATGTCTCTATATCTTCCGCCGCCCACCCTCCGTTCATGCCCCGTGTGTCTATCCCTCCCGCCGCCCATCCCCCCGCTCATGCCCCGTGTGTCTATCCCTCCTGCCGCCCACCCCCCAGCTCATGCTCCGTGTCTATCCCTCCCGCCGCCAAACCCCCCTGCTCATGCCCCATGTGTCTATCCCTCCCGTTACCCACCCCCCACTCATGCCCCGTGTCTCTATCCCTCCCCTGCTCATGCCCCGTGTCTCTATCCCTCCCGCCGCCCACCCCCCACTCATGCCCCGTGTGTCTCTATCCTTCCCACCACCCACCCCCGCTCATGTCCCGTGTCTCTATCCCTCCTGCCACCCACCCTCCGCTCATGCCCCGTGTGTCTATCCCTCCCGCCGCCCACCCCCATCTCATACCCCGTGTCTCTATCCCTCCCGCCGCCCACCACCCGCTAATGCCCCGTGTCTCTATCCCTCCCGCCGCCCACCCCCCGCTTATGCCCCGTGTCTCTATCCCTCCCACTGCCCACCCCCCCACTCATGCCCTGTGTCTCTATCCCTCCTGCCGCCCACCCCCTACTAATGCCCGTGTCTCTATCCCTCCCGCCGCCCACCCCACGCTCATGCCCCGTGTCTCTATTCCTCCTGCCGCCCTCCCCCCGCACATGCCCCATGTCTCTATCCCTCCCGCCGCCCACCCCCCGCTCATGCCCCATGTCTCTATATCTTCCGCCGCCCACCCTCCGCTGAAGCCCCGTGTGTCTATCCCTCCCGCCGCCCACCCCCCGCCCATGCCCCATGTGTCTATCCCTCCCACCGCCCACCCCCTGCTCATGCCCTGTGTGTCTATCCCTCCCGCCGCCCATCCCCCCGCTCATGCCCCGTGTGTCTATCCCTCCTGCCGCCCACCCCCCTGCTCATGCTCCGTGTGTCTATCCCTCCCGTCACCCACCCCCCACTCATGCCCTGTGTCTCTATCCCTCCCCTGCTCATGCCCCGTGTCTCTATCCCTCCCGCCGCCCACCCCCCACTCATGCCCCGTGTGTCTCTATCCCTCCCACCACCCACCCCCCGCTCATGTCCCGTGTCTCTATCCCTCCTGCCACCCACCCTCCGCTCATGCCCCGTGTGTCTATCCCTCCTGCCGCCCACCCCCATCTCATACCCCGTGTCTCTATCCCTCCCGCCGCCCACCACCCGCTAATGCCCCGTGTCTCTATCCCTCCCACTGCCCACCCCCCACTCATGCCCTGTGTCTCTATCCCTCCTGCCGCCCACCCCCTGCTAATGCCCGTGTCTCTATCCCTCCCGCCGCCCACCCCACGCTCATGCCCCGTGTCTCTATTCCTCCTGCCGCCCTCCCTCCGCTCACGCCCTGTGTCTCTATCCCTCCCGCCGCCCACCCCCCGCTCATGCCCCGTGTCTCTATACCTCCCGCCGCCCACCCCCCGCTCATGACCCGTGTCTATATCCCTCCCTTCCGCCCACCTCCCGCTCATGCCCCGTGTCTGTCTCCTGTTTCCCCCCACCCGCTTATGACCCGTGTCTGTCTCCTGTTTCCCCCCACCCGCTCATGCCCCGTGTCTGTCTCCTGTTCCCCATACCCGCTCATGCCCCGTCGTTACACTCCGTTTCAGCGTCGCCGGGTCGGCGACGGAATGTTTTGGCGCGCCGCACACCAGTGCACATCGCCTGCTGTTTAGGGAAACGTTCAGTACCGTGCACTGAAAATGCGAGTTTCAACTTCACCCCACACTATTTTAAAATGAAACTGTTCTAGAGCGGTTTCATTTTAAAATAGTGTGGGATGAAGATGAAACTCGCACTTTCAGTGCACTGCACTGTACGTTTCCTTAAACAGCAGGCGATGTGCACTGGGGTGCGGCACACAGAGCAGAATTGATCTGCGGGGCTCACGAGGGTGGGGGCTGTGCTGCTCAGAGCAGACTGCTCCGAGCAGCACAGCCCCCACCTTCACGGGCCCGGCTCTGTACTCTGAGTGACTGTGGTGCCTGCATGAAGAACTCGCAGGACATTTATGTGCGGCCAGTTTCGGCTCGGGCTGCCTCGTCGTGCCGAACCGGCTCCTGCTCCGAACCGGCCACGCCAAATCGTCCCACGCCGAACTGGCCAACCCGAAATTCCTGCTCCATGCCCCGTGTGTCTCTCCTGTTGCCCCCCACCCCCGCTCATGCCCAGTGTCTGTCTCCTGTTCCCCCCACCCCCCGCTCATGACCCGTGTCTGTCTCCTGTTCCCTCCACCCCCCACTCATGCCCCATGTCTGTCTCCTGTTCTCCCCACACCCCGCTCATGCTCTGTGTCTTTATCCTGTTGCCCCCCACCCACTGGTCATGCCCTGTGTCTATCTACTGTACCCCCCCCGCTCATGCCCGGTGTCTTCCTACTGTTCCCTCCCACCCCCTGCTCATGCCCCGTGTCTTCCTCTTCTCACCCCCTCCTATGATGCCCCTTGTTGACCTCTTGTTCCCCCCACCCCCCGCTCATGCCGCATGTCTCCCTTCTTCCCCCCCACCCCCCGCTCATGCCCTGTCTTCCTTCCCCCCCCACTACCCGCTCATGCGCCGTGTCTCCCTTCTTTCCTCCACCACCCCCCGCTCATGCCCGTGTCTGCCCTGTTGGAACAGGGCAGACACGGGGCATGAGTGGGGGAGGGGGCCCCACCTTGCCCTACCCCCGCTCATGCCCCGTGTCTCTCCTGTTCACCCCCGCTCATGCTCTGTGTCTGTCTCCATCCTTTTCCCCCGCTCATGGCCCATGTCTCCCCTGTTCACCCCCACCCCCTGCTCATGCCCCGTGTCTCCCTTCTTTCCTGCTCATGCCCGTGTCTCCTTCTTTCCACCCCCTGCTCATGCCCCGTGTTTCCCTCTTGTTACCCCCCACTCATGCCCCGTGTCTCTCTCCTGGTTTTCCCAACCCCCTGCCGATGCCCTGTTGTGTTCTCTTTATACACCCTGCCTTCCCTTTCCCTGGTGTCCATCTTGGTAAAAGATTTTCCTTCCTACACCGGGACGCCTGCCTGTGGTGTCCTGGTTTGGGAAGAAAAATCTTTTAATTACCACCCCGGGTTCCCACTTTGAGAACCTAGGATGCTAGTGGTCTTCCTCCATTGAAAAGGACATTATGGTTACGTTGTACTAATAAAAAACTATGAAATTCAGTAACAAAAAAATGTGTTAAAGTGACTTTATGGTTAAGTTGCACTAATAAAAACCTATGAAATTCAGTTAAATAACTGTGTTAAAGGAACGTTATGGTTAAGTTGTGCTACTAAAAACCTATGAAATTCAGTAAAAAAACTTTGCTAAAGGGACGTTGTGGTTAAGTTTTGCTACTAAAAACCTATGAAATTCAGTGAAAAAACTTTGTTAAAGGGACGTTATGGTTCAAAGTAAAACCGAAAAACCCCTGAAATTCGGCAGTTATGGTAAAATAAGCAACCATAACTCGTGCCACCTTGCACTGTTAACACTAACACCCAGGACATCAAAGAAAAATTTGCTCGCGTCTACAGCCCAAACCGCTGGACGGATTTTCATCAAATTTGGACCAGGAGCAGCGGCTTGGTCCCGAAATTTGGTGAAAATCCGTCCAGTAGTTTTTTTTAAATGACCAAAAAGTAGGTAAAAAAAATTAGTGATATCTGTGTTCGGTCCGCGGACACACTTCGGACAGTTTCCTGATTGGCCAATTGGCTTGCGTGATGTTTGCGGACATGCAACGTGTTCGCTGATTGGACGGCGTGGAGCGTGAAGCGCGTCAGATTTTCGGTAGCGCCCGCCATCTTGGATTCGCGGTCGTCCGCGGACAGGGCGGTGAAAGTTTGTTCAAAATTTGTATTTAGTAGAGTGTGTTGGTGTGTAGGAGTGTTTGGGGAGGGTGGGAGTGTATGAGATAGGATGAAAGTTGTGTTTTTTATGTGTTAGATGTTCTTTTTGTGTTCGATTTGTCTGCGGACATCACAGGTGTTCTGAAATGTTCTAAATAAACTGAAGGGGGGGTGTTCTGAGGACTCAATATGTGTCCGTTTTGTTCGCAAGCAAAATGAAACTGTTCTGAGAACACTCGCAGTGTCCTGAAATGTTCGCAAATAAACAAAATGGGGGTGTCCTGAGGACACTGTCCGTATTGTTCCCTGTCAAGTTGAATGTGTTCTAAGAACACTCGCAGTGTCCTGAAATGTTTGCAAATAAACAAAATGGGGGTGTCCTGAGGACGCTGTCCGTATTGTTCTCTGTCAAGTTGAATGTCTTCTTAGAACACTCATGGTGTCCTGAAATGTTCGCAAATAAACAAAATGGGGGTGTTCTGAGGACACTGTCCGTATTGTTCGTTGTCAAGTTGAATGTGTTTTAAGAACACTCGCGGTGTCCTGAAATGTTCGCAAATAAACAAAATGGGGGTGTTCTGAAGAAGTTTCTAAGAACACTTGCGGTGTCCTGGAATGTTCTTAAGGGGTGTCCTGAAGGCGTAGTCCGTATTGTTCGCTGGCAAGTTGAAAGTGTTCTAAGAACACTCATAATGTCCGCGGACATTAAAAGTTTCCATAGACCATAGTTGAAATGTTTGACTCTATGGATGTGATATGCTGCGGTGGTTGTTGCAGCATATCACATTCATATTTGCTTATAACTTTGGGTGAAAACAAATGTATAAGGAACAAAGGTATTAGATACTTTGGATGTGATATGCTGTTATGGTTGTCCTTATTATTGTATACTTACTGTTTGGTCTAGTAACGGGAGTCCATGTTTTTCTTTTTAATTTCTGTGATAAAAGAAAATAGCATGTTAGTATTAGTATTTTGGAATGACTTATTACATTGCATAATCAATATACTTTTTTTTTTTTTGGACCCTCATATTTAGTAGATTACAAATCAGAGTACTGTGCAATTTGCTCAGTTTCTGTATTTGTTGCTAAAATCATTGGGTCTGTGGGAGAAAAAAAAATCCATGTTGGATTAAAAAAAAAACTTTTTCTGTTATGCTACAGTGTATTTGTTTATTTGTTTTCATTTGTTGTTTCTGGCTAATGCTTTATACTTTGGCTTGTTGTATTCTTTTGGAGCAGTAACATATTATTTATTTGTTTTGATATTATAAAATTTTGGAGTAGTTAGATACCAATTGGCGTATTCTAACTGTCTATTTTTTTTATATATTTTAGTGGTATTGATTTATCTATTTGGATATTGTTAAATTTTGGGACAGTTAGATACCAATTGGCATATTCTAACTGTGTATTTTTTGGTCTAATTAAGTGGTATTCATTTATCTGATTAGTTGTTGTAGAATCTTTGAGCAGTTATATAGCTTTTGGAGTATTCTAACAGTGTATATGTTTTTAACACAAGTTTACATAGGGTTTAAATACAGTTTAGTTATCAAATTTTGGTTTTAAGAACATCAAATAAGCGTTTGTAAGATTTCCTGGTAATCTCTGCTTTAGAGTAATGGTACTATCATTACATTCAAACCATCCACATTTCTTTTTTATATATGCAGTGTAGTGCCCTGAATTGATTGTGGCTCCTTCGTGGTAGATTATACCTATTGTTGTGAAGATTTTCTTACCAAGTGATATTTGACCATGTGTGAATCCAGTCAGCTTGCAGTTCTTTTTGGTACCATCTGCATTGTAACGTAGAAGCATTAGTATTATGTATTTACTATGTGTTTGTATTACTAACGTAGAGCGATTATCTGAATTGCAGGTAGAGCATAATCTACCATGGTTTGCATTTTGTACAAGTCGGTGAAAAGGAATGGATTCACAATTTAGTATTGATATGTATATGAAGAGTTCATTGGGGATTTCTTCTTGTGTCACATTGTTGCAGAGAGTTCATGTATGTTTCCACATGTAAGAAATCTGAAAGATTTCATTCATAAGTATGTTTTTGTTTTCCAGTACTTGTAGTAAGTACATTAGAAATTCTTGTGGATCTTCCTGTGAATGTATAGTGAATTTCACCATTCCAGTACAGTAGTCCAATTGTTGTCTTATTCCAAAAACACTATATGTGTTGTCAGGATTGTTTGCTGCATTTCTGTGAAGTACTAACATTTGCAAACACAATGGCTCTGTACTGTGTAAGTAAATGTTGTCAACAATTGGTGGTAATTGAAATAGAATATTCATTGCTACATTTGCGTAGCAACTTACACCAACTATATTTGAGAATTTAAATGGTCCAGGTAGTTCTGTATCTAACTGCTTTTTTTGGAGTTTGTCTTCCTTCTTTAAAGAAGTACTTGGTTTACTTTCCCTAATTGATTCTTTTTTGGTTTTGGTACTTGATGAAGTATTAGTTTCTTTTACTCTCTTTGGAGGATTTGCAGTGACATCCTGTTGCATTTCTGTTTGATTTATTTTTCTTTTATAACGTTTTACTTTTTGTGGAACAGAATATGTGTTTAGGTGGGGGGTGTATAGTGAGCGAAGCATATTGTATTGTAAAATGCAAGGAATATCAGCATTTATTTTACTTGCATCAAAGTTGATTAGAAATAGACCTTCAAGTGTACGTAAGCATGATAGTGCTACATAGCTCATGCCTTCTTTAAAGACTGTGTTACCAATATCTATCATTGCTTTGTCTAGGGTAAGACCTTGTGATTTATGAATCGTGACTGCGTATGCAAGAGTTAGAGAAAATTGTTCTCTGCGTACATACATATATTTGAAGAGAAGGAATCTAGCTGTTGAGCGTCCTATCCTTTTTACTTCTGAAAGTTTGTCAAAGAGTATATTGACAAACTGAATTTTGTTGTCACGTGGGTATGTTTGAAAGCCAACAACTGTACCCAGTGCTCCATTATCTAGTCCTTGATCCACGTCAAGGTTACGTTTAAGCATTACTCTGCAATTTAAGGATCATTTTAATATCTTTTCTAAGCCTGCTGTGTTTGAGATTGATTTTTCTAAACTATTTAGTCTTGTTGTGGCTTGGTCACACATGGGTAGTGTCATACCATGTACATCTAGTTTGTCTGTGGCGCTAAATTCCATGATTGGTTGCATTTCTTTACTTAGCATGATTTCATTGAATTTGAAACAGCTTGCAAGAGTTGGCATTAAGGCCATACAATTTACATTTTTGTGGGCTAATTGTTCCATAACATCTGTAGCACATGCATTATCGCCATAAAGTGCATTAATGTGCTGGGTTTTCAATATTGCTTCTGCTTCTTTAGAAAGTATACCAACTCTGATACTTTTTAAAATGTTGGCATAAGTGAGATCTGCAGATTGCTGCATGTTTTCTGTTAATTCTCTGTATTGGAAATGTTGCCAAAGGTTGACATTTCCAATGCTGCCAACAGTTTTAAGGCAGAGTTTGTGTCCTAATGTTTTAAAAATAGGCTCACCTTTTACTGGTGTTAATTGAAGCAGATCTCCAAAAACAATAATGTGTTTTCCTGCAAAGAGCTCTTCATAGTCTGTTTTGAGTACCTCTTGTAATCTGAGGTGAATCAAAGCTAACATCAGGTTGGAGACCATGCTCACTTCATCTATTAGTAGCATTTTCATTTGTTTCAATACTCTGCGTAATTCCATTGCAGCTTCTGCAGAAAGTTTGTAATAGTCTAATTTGTTCTGGTGTTCTACTGGTAATAGTAGTAATCGGTGTAATGTAACAGCACCTATGTTGTAGGCAGCTAAACCTGTGGGAGCAGTGACAACAGCTGGCAGTTTGTTGTTTGTCAATTGTTGAAGGAACTTACTAATGATTTTGATTAGGAATGTTTCGCCAGAACCCGCTTCACCACTGACGTACAGTAGTATAGGTTTATAATTATGGCAGGAACATTCTTTATTTTCATGTTTTACACCATGTGCAATTTGTTTTGTTACTTCTTGAAAAATGCTACTTTGCTCATTGTTTAGTTTTGATTGTAGTATAGTTAAGTCTTCCTTATCTTCATACTGACACATGGTGTTTTCTACTTCTATCATAGCTAATTCTGCCTCATTTATTATTAGTGGTTCTCCCAGTGGTTCTTGGCTTCCTGTTACAGACTACTGTCAGGAGTGTCCTTATCTAGTTGGGCTTGGAGTTCTTCTTTGTGTTGCTGTTCATTGTGCAACATTGTTTTGTACTGTGTAAAGTTTACATCAGTTATAGTGCTTTCATTTGCTTTGAAAGCATCCTCATATGAGTCATAGTTATCTAGTAATTGTTCTTCTTTTCTCCATGGTTTGAAGAGTTGTAGCAGGGACATGTAATATACTTCTTTATGTTGAGGAGTCTTTAATGACAATTTGATATGATTAATTAAATTTGGTTTAGTGAGTTTAACTAAGCTGCCATCACAGTTTATTACTCTTTTTTTTCATCAGGTTTCATATTATTTTTGTATGTATAGTTTTGGGCTATGTGGTATAGACACATTTTTTCCGAAGTATTACTTCTGTTTGGATAGTATGTGTCCAATACATTGATTTTTAAAATGTCTTGGCTGTTGGCATCATGTTTGGATATTGTTTCTATATCATCATATGATTTTAGAACTCTTTTTCTAGATTTAACTGGACCAATATTTAGCCATACTATATTTTCAGATTTACCATACAATGCAGTACCAGTTAAACGATCAGCTGCTTCATATGATCCACATTCTCTATGAGTGAGCATTTTTATGCCCAAGCTGTATAATTTCTGAGATACTGTTTTATCTGATGACAGGTCATTCCAGAGGTCTTCGAGCTCTGTCTTTTCTGCTTTAGTTAAGTATGCTTTGACATATCGTGCAACTGCAGTAGAATTGTCTGCAATGTACTGCACATCTATGTTTGCATTCCATAAGTGGGCAATGATTGCATTATAATCATTGATATATTTTTCTTCTTCTTTTCTTTTTATGTAATATGTATTTTTAGGTGACTTACCTTTAACACTATGTCTAACTGAAGACATGAGGTTGTTCACTTGACCTGCATTTGTAACTCGTCTAGGAAAACCAAATCGACATTTGGTGTAGTATTTCCCTTTGTTTTTGTATTTGCAACGACAATATTTTCCACATTTGTGTCTTTTTGAAATTGTAAAATGTGTGCATGAAGATCACTATTTGTGGCTTCTGATGGAATTTCACAAGTGACATATTTTTCAATAAACTGTACAACAGTGGAATCACTGTCTTGACCAAATTTAGGAGCATCTTTAATCCATAAAAGCATGTGGATATGTGGTGCTCCTCTGGCTTGGTATTCTTTTCTCCAAAAGAAGTGTTACACTTCTCCAAGGGGAGGAACAGTTTTATTACAAATAAAATGTAGCATAGCAATGAAGCGATGGTGAAAATATCTTGAAATATTAACAGGATCCAAAGAACAAAGTTCTCCAGGTGTTAGTATATCTGTTTGTTTTGTTTTTATTTGATATGCGTAGGAAATCATGTAAATCTTCCCATGCATACTCTGCACAACTTAATGTAACAAACCAAGTGGGTGGGCCAAGGTTTCTGATCATACAATGTACATCTCCATGACGTCGAAACTAGTACTCTTTAGTACCACGCATATTTGCAAATAGATTTGTAATATTTGATTGTAAAACCTCATCCTTTTGTTGCACTTTTTCCAATAATTGTGTAGCTGTCATATTTTGAAAGTGTGATCCTGATTTTAATATGTGTGCAACTCCGTAACATAAAGTTGCTAGTTCACTTTCAAAGAGTAGGTGGAATATGTATTCCACATTTTTTTTAAATCTGGGATCTTCAGAATACATCCGTAATGAGCGGTATTCTGAAGCTGATATTTGAATAGGTCTATCGTCATACCTTCCTCCTTTGCCAGTAGGGAAGAGTAGAGGAAAAGCACGTGCTTCTATACTTTTTTCCTATATGCGGATTGGCGATCCTTTTGTTTGACGCATTTGGTAAGTTTCCAGTACATCTTCTACGGTGTCATTACAGTGCAAAGGATGAATTGTATAATGTTCTAAAGTATTTGATATTGTAACAGGATCTAGTAGCTCAAATTGACCAGCTTCTTGTGTTTCTTGAATTATTTCAGTTGTATCTTTCAAGTTTTCTTCAATATTCATTTCTTTGTAATATTCATTATTCTCTTTAAGATATTGGAAGGCTTGTCTAACTTTATATAAATCTACCAGCTGTTGCCATATTTTTTTGTCTTTTGTAGGTACTCCATTTACTAAGATAATTAAAGATTGCTGCATTGGACGTTGCACTCCTAGAGTATGCACATTTTCTTTTAGATCTAATGGTAAATAAACTACTTTTCCACGAGTGCGTTTTATCAATTCAGAGGGAGGTAATTTAGCTGTTTTTGCTTGAAGGCGTATTATTGCTTGAAATGGGTGTACTGTTTGAATTATGATGCTCTCATATAAATTAAGTTGTTGTAGGGGTTTTGGTACTGGGTATAATTCCAAATTATTTTTGATAGCACGTGAAGGAGTTTGGTTGTTGTCAAGTTTTGTAGTGCAGTAACTGCAAAGTATTAAGGGCTCAGTTATTTTGTATTTGTTTTCTGCTACAAGGTAGAGAGCTAATTCTTCATTGTCTTCTATTTTGTATGATAGGTCTACAGTTTTTGTGTTACTTTTATAAAAAGTTCTACGGCAACATACACATACATGGTTTGGTACTTCAGCTGATGTACTTTAAAATTTTAGTATTTCTTTTTTGTATGTATTTAGCAAAAAGTTGCCATGTGTAGAATTGTTGCTTAATTGGTTTAAAGCTATTTCATTCTGTAAATGGCTTTCACTTCCAAAATATTTTTTCTGGATATAGTGAATTTCTTCAAGTAGGTCTTTTGCTGTACCATGTAGAAGGATGTTATTTAACTTTGCTAGTGCTAAAGCAGGACTTTTAGCATAGTACAGTTTATAGACTAGATTTCTTATAGTTGAATGATGTGTTGATATCCTTTTGATATCATGGAAAGTGGTTTTACAAGTAGGTCCTTTAATGCAGGCCAATGAATGTCCTTATAGTCCTGTGTACTTGCGCACTGGACAGGTATCAATATTTTGCAGTAATTTAATTTTGATTTTGTCTTTGCTTTTTACATATTTATTGAGGAATTGGCGTAAAGATTTGAAACATTGTTTGGGAATGTTACACATTGACGTGCATGGCCATTTGTACACTAGACGTTCTGATTCATTTGAATGGAGGGGTAATTCTAAGTTTTCAGGGCATATTTTTGTAAGGAGTACTTCTTGTTCCATTATGGTATTATTCACTTTTTATTAACCTCGAACATTGCTATGTATGGCAATTGTATTTGTTTGCTTTTGTTTGTACGCTTCTTCATTAAAATATGGTTCTGTGCTCGTAGTGTGATTCCATTCACCTCCATAGATACTTAAGAAGTTCTTTCTGTTGACATTTCGCTTATTGCAAAGTCTTTTTTGTAATTTAGTTATTAGTTTTGTTAGTGGTTTCATTTTGTTTAACAGTAAAATAAATAACTTTCTTTTTAGAAGAATTGCACTGTCCATCAACGCTTCTAAGATTAATTTCCTACGATAGGTTTTAAGCATTGAACCTGGACTTTGTGACGGTACATTTTGGCTAAAATTACTTTTCTTGGTATGCTTACTTTGCACTATATTAAAATTTGAAGAAGTAGTTTTATCCGTAATAATAGCTGATTTTCTGTTAATTGTTTTTTGGTTTGTTTTACATTTTGATAGAGGAGGCAAAGTTTTTGTACTTGAAACTTCTTGTGTTTCACTAAATGACTGTATTAGCTGTTTTGTTTCAACTTTTTGTACAAATTCTGCTAGAGATGGATGCTTATGTTAGACACTTTTATTTTCATTTGCTCTACTTTTGCGTTGCTTTCTACGGACTTGACTTTTGGTAGGCATTCTTTAGGATCTGTTGAAAAAAATAAAGACGATATGGGTTGGGGTGTTCTGGAATGTATGTGTGCTATGTGCATGAGTGTTTGAGTAAGATGATAAAGATGTATGTAATGGTGTGTGACTGTGCATTGGGAACTACAACTAGTAGGGATAGGTATTCTTGAATTTATGTGTTACTAAACTGGGGTTCAGATGACAAAAAAAAAGTAAGCTAGTGGTGTGGAAAAGTACAAATAATAAATCTAATGTATACAATTAAAACAGTTGTTTGTTCTATAATATGAAAATTGTGGAGGTTCAGGTGAGTAATTTGTGTGTCCAAAAATAGGAATTTGTGGGCCATTCTGGCTGTAAATCGCTGTTTAAGACATGGAGATTTTTGGACAAAATGGTAGACAATCTCTATTTTTAGGCACCCAAATAGCTTGTATTAATGTTATAGTATGTTTGATTAATAATACAAATATTATGGTGATATTCTACTTACTTTTTTTCTTAAATTAACAGGTAACTTCTTAGTTCTTCTTTGTTCTTCGAATTCGGCTGCTTCTTTTCAGTAGACTGGTCTTCACTGCAATTGTAAAAGCTTCAAATTAGTAAATTTGTTTGTATATAGCGCTGTTTTTAATTTAGACATTGATTTGTTTTAATTGAAATCCTCAGTGCCTTCTTTAAAACCATTAAACTAATTTATTTACATGAGATACATTGCATCATTTCAGTACATATGATATGTTCTTAATGAACAAATTGTATTGAACTGTAGCAAAAAAAAATATCTTTACTATGTCTTGTGAAATTTATAATATACCAGTGAATACCACTATTTCTGTAAGTAAGCTGTTCTAGGTAATAGCGCCTCAATGTCATGTCTAAATTAAATTAATTAAGTAAACAAATAAATAAAAACAAAAAAATATGAAATTGTATAAGTATTTTTTTAAAGATTTAAACATAGATTGTGCTTGCATGCAATTTTGTTTGAATATATGTAGTCTATATATTTCATTTAAAAAATGTTAGTTTAACATGATTTGAGTGTGTGTGTATAAAGAAAGTAAATAGTATAAAGGTTTATAAGTGATAGTTGATTTTATGATATTGAAAAGAATACAGTAAATTCATTTTACAGATTGCACAAGCTAAAAGTCTGTTTGAAAATGTGTTCATCTACTGTACAGAAAATATGCATGCCTGAAGTTTGTGTTCATGCATATGGATATGCATGGAGCTGCAAGTAGAAATCTTGGAGACTTGTACAGTATTTCTGGTAGATGGTGCTCGCCAATGATATGACACTTGTACTCAGAGAGATTCACAGCACATTTGCAGTGCTGATCTATGATGATGCAGTTAGATCTAGAGGTCTTGAATGTGATTGGTGCATGGTCATGTGATTTTTTAGCTACATCCAATGAGGGAATGGCGGAGAGAGTGAAGTGGAAATGGTAGAAGGGCTGTTCATGTTACAATATGTCCGCGGACATGGCGGTAGTTCGCGGACATCGGGAGTTACATCTGGGGATTTTTGGGTTCAGAAGTCATGCAAATGAGAATAAGCACTGAAAGGGATTGGTCAGGAAAGTTTAGTGGGTGTGTTGTGCCAGGAGAGAGTTTCTCAGATACTCTTTTTGCTGAGAGAACAAAAGATAGCTATGGCTGTGTGTTTCAGAAAACAGATTGTTTGGATTTTGGGAGATTTGTGGATACATTGGTTGAAGGTGCATGCAGAAAGCTGTGGAGTAGCTGTAGATCTTGGATTCCCACATGTGGTAGTACACTGGCATGGAGTAAGTGGAATGAAGTGGTTGGACTTGCTACCTCTCTGTGCTACTTTGGAGACAGAGCAACATCCAGACATAATTGTAATTCATTGTGGAGGGAACAGTTTAGGACATGTGACTGGAATGTTTTTTGCAATTTGCTATGAAAGAAGGACTTGGGAAGGTTATGGACATGTTTCCTAATTCTCAAGTGATATTTTCACGGATTGCGCAGAGACAAATGTGGCTTCGTTCTTCTTCATTTGGTCCACAAATGGAAAAAGCAAGGCGCAATGTTAATAAGGCTGTTTGTGCCTTTCTAAGAGACTTTGGCATGTCCTCTTTTCTCAATGAAAATATTATGTTTCGTAGTACATACATTTTTCGCAGAGATGGAGTCCATCTTACTTATGCTGGCAATCAGATTTTTCTGTAGTAGATGTTAAGCATTTATAATTTTTGACTTACAAACACCACCCAAACGCTCTTTTCAGAGCCACCACTTTTTCCCGGAGAAAATTGCAATGTTTGTGATGGGGTAGGAACCCAATTTTTTAAATGTTCGCAAACTGTCCTCTGACTTCCAAAAAATACAAAGGGCCCTGCTTCATTTATTTTCACTTCTATTTTTTAACTGTGAAAGGTGGCTCTGAAAAGAGCCTTATTTTTTTTTTGATTTTTGATATTTTGTATTTGTTTTGGTTTTTTATACATGACACGCTAGGAGAGGAGGGGAAAGGAAAGTGAAGGGGGGGACACCAACCACAGGGATAAGAAAGGGAGAGCTGAGAGAGGAAGATGTAGAGTGGGTTCTATTTGGGTAGTGAGCAGATCTTCTCATGCTCTGAGACGATATTCTCAAAAGCACTACGAAGTCGCTCCCCCCCTGCAGAGTACTGTGTCACAGTACATACATACAACTGTGACCCTAGAAAGGTAAGGGTCATCAGCATTCTGTATGGCCTGTGAGGCAGCTTGAGAAAGACGCTGTCCCACAGAGGTGGTCCTTGTTTGACAGGATCAGAAACAGAGGATGAAGTAGAGGAAATCAACCTGCTACGTTCTTCGCAAGGTACAACCCTGCCAATAGCCCCAGAGTGAAATGACCTCAGGTCCCAAAGCTGTACTTACTGTGCTTCCCACGACTGAGTATCATTTCGCGTATGCATATGTTTCATATGATGTGACTGGACTCTAAGAACCTACTTAAAGGATACGTCTACAAATAAAATAACATTTTTAGTTTCTGACTGTTACTGAAGAAAACCATGTGGCCTAGACATGTCAGCAAAAGAAAAAAAAGCGAGCCAGACATGTGATGTCATCAGTGATGTTGATGTCCTGGGTGTTAGTCTTAGCAGTGCACGGTGGTGACGCGAGTTATGGTTGCTTAGCTTACCATAACTGGCGAATTTCAAGGGTTTTTCGGTTTTACTTGGAACCATAACGTCCCTTTAACAAAGTTTTTTCACTGAATTTCATAGGTTTTTAGTAGCGCAACTTAACCATAACGTCCCTTTAACAAAGTTTTTTTCACTGAATTTCATAGGTTTTTAGTAGCGCAACTTAACCATAACGTCCCTTTAACAAAGTTTTTTCACTGAATTTCATAGTTTTTTAGTAGCAAAACTTAACAATAATGACTTTGACTTTATATACATGTCATATGGAGCTGACTAGATCTCTTCTTATGAACGTGATGTCCGCGAACTTATTTAATGTTCGCGGACATGTTCGGAGAACAGTACCACTACCTAAAAACTGTGGGCGGGTGTGGGGGGTATGTTTGATTGTTATATCATAATATAGGAACATTTAACAAATTCAAAAAGCAGCACACAAACACATTATATATATTAATACATAAGAAATGTAACCCATATATGTAACACACTAACCATTCATTTAAATACAATATGTTCTGAAATGGAATATACCACAAGAACATAAATTGGCTTCCAACATAATTACCTCACAGACACAACAGAACTGAGAACAAGACCAGACCCACTGAATACATAGGACTTATCTTACCAGAAATAGTAAGTGTACTTCATTTTACTCATATATTTATAAACTTTCTGTATTAGATTAAAAAATATATTATCTTTTATTTTTTTTCTCACAGAAATGTCTAGTACTCTGGAATGGCTAGAGGACAATTTCTCACATGAAGAAATGTCACAAGATAGTGAAACTAATGGTAAACACTTTATAATATAAACCATTTAAATATTATTATTTTGTATACATTTAACATATATATATATTTTTTGTACAGAGCATAACAAAATAGAAACTACCTCTGAAGAAGCTGTTATGGAAAACACGCTTGACAACATAAAAGAAAAAATTGATTTACTGTTGACCAATTTTAATAATTTGAAAACTTTTGTTGAAGATCATTTTAAAACAAAAACGTCATACCATTGCCCCACATGTACTTGTCCCTCCTCACCATATCCCAGTCAATTATCCCCAAACCCTCTCCATAATCCAAAACGTTTTGATGAGATTTCCATCCCTTCTTCACCTAATACCAATCATGTTGAAACCCCAAATTCTCCTGTTTTTGTTTCTGTTTCTGCCTCACCTTCTCTGTCATAAATTATTAATATATGTTAGATAAAGTTTAATTTTTATATTGTATTGTGAATAGTTTCCGTTTTTTTTAAAAAAAAACAATAAAAGTGTCCGTGGACAGTGCGAGTGTTCTGAAATGTTCGTACATAAACGAAAATGGAGGTGTCCTGAAGAACACCACACCTGTTCGTACTGTTTGCTAGCAAGTTGAAACTGTTCTAACAACACACGTGGTGTCCTGAAATGTTCGTAAAGAAACAAAAATTAAAGTGTTCTAAAGAACACTATATCTGTCCGTAATGTTCGCTATCAACTTAAAACTGTCCTAAGAACACAATTGGTGTCCTGAAATGTTCGTAAATAAACAAAAATGATGTGTCCTGAACAACAGTACAACTGTTCGTAGTGTTTGCTACCCAATTGAAACTGTTCTAAGAACACAATTGGTGTCCTGAAATGTTCGTACATAAACTAAATTACACGTGTCCTGAAGAACACTATATCTGTCCTTACTGTTCGCTACCAAGTTTAAACTGTTCTAAGAACACACGCAGTGTCCTGATATGTTCATTTCACGTGTGACACACTTTTAATTACTTCAGAACCCGAACAGTGTCCGTAGGACATCAATGCGTATGCGCTAACCAATCTCCGTGCACTTGGTGTCCTGCGGACAGGCGCTTCCTTCGCAGACTAGTTCGCAAACGCATCATATGACCGCGCCCACGCTCATCGTGTGTCCTGAAATGCGGACACTGTTTGTGTCCCCGAACAATTTAAAAGTACATTTTCAGTTAATCCATAATATTTTTCAATAAAATCTCATCATGCCACAAGTCCCACATAGCAATCTTGAGTTTCTATATACCTTTTGAAAATTTCCGATCCTTTTTTTGTGTTTGATCTGTCCGCGCACAGTGAACATGTCTGCGGACCGCGCACAAGCACCCCTATAAAAGACCACGCCCAAGAGCTTATTCCCATTGTGTTTCTGGCTATTCTTCAGAACACAGTGATTTTTGCTGCCACCTGCAGACTACACCATCATCGAGATGGCACCACCACCACCCCCTCCACCACCACCACCTCCCCAAGGGCCTGAAGAGGGGAACAGGACTGAGGATGCGGAGGAGGAAGAAGAGGATGATGAGAATGAGGTAGAGGAAATCCCTACTACCCGCACTAGGCGTGAGTCTTGGGTGTGGCGGTTATTTACCATTCATGGGAATGGTCCTAAGGCTCGTGCGAACCATGTTACCTGCAATGAGTGCAAAATGATACTCAGTCGTGGGAAGCACGGTAACTAGAGCTTTGGGAACACTACTATGAAGCGACACCTGAGGTCATTTCACTCTGGGGCTATTCGCAGGGTTGTACCTTGCGAAGAACGTAGCAGGTTGATTTCCTCTACTTCATCCTCTGTTTCTGATCCTGTCACCACAAGGACCACCTCTGTGGGACAGCGTCTTTCTCAAGCTGCCTCACAGGCCATACAGAATGCTGATGACCTTTACCTTTCGAGGGTCACAGTTCTATGTATGTACTGTGACACAGTACTCTGCAGGGGGGAGCGACTTCGGAGTGCTTTTGAGACTATCGTCTCAGAGCACGAGAAGACCTGCTCACTACCCAAATAAAACCCACTCTACATCTTCCTCTCTCAGTTCGCCCTTTCTTATCCCTGTGGTTGGTGTCCCCCCCTTTACCCTCCTTTACCCTCCTCTCCTAGTGTGTTGTGTCTGAAAAACCCAAAAAAATACAAAATTAAAAAAATCAAAAAAAAATAAGGCTCTTTTCAGAGCCGCCTTTCCCAGTTAAAAAATAGAAGTGAAAATAAATGAAGCAGGGCTCTTTGTATTTTTTAGAAGTCCGCGGACAGTTCGCGAACATTAAAAAAATTGTGTTGCTACTCCATCACAAACATTGTAATTTTCTCTGGAAAGAAGTGGTGGCTCTGAAAAGAGCATTTGGGTGGTGTTTGTAAGTCAAAAATTGTAAATGCTTAACATCTACTTCAAAATTGTTGTTGTAATTCCAAAAAAGTTCGCAATGCATTTTGTACATTTCTCAGAAAAATCTGATTGCCAGCATAAGTAAGATGGACTCCATCTCTGCGAAAAATGTATGTACTACAAAACATAATATTTTCATTGTGAAAAGAAGACATGCCAAAATCTTTTAGAAAGCCACAAACAGCCTTATTAAAATTGCGCCTTGCTTTTTCCATTTGTGGACCAAATGAAGAAGAACGAAGCCACATTTGTCTCTGCGCAATCCGTGAAAATATGACTTGAGAATTAGGAAACATGTCCATAACCTTCCTAAGTCCTTCTTTCATAGCAAATTGCAAAAAAATTCCAGTCACATGTCCTAAACTGTTCCCTCCACAATGAATTACAATTATGTCTGGATGTTGCTCTGTCTCCAAAGTAGCACAGAGAGGTAGCAAGTCCAACCACTTCATTCCACGTACTCCATGCCAGTGTACTTCCACATGTGGGAATCCAAGATCTACAGCTACTCCACAGCTTTCTGCATGCACCTTCAACCAATGTATCCACGAATCTCCTAAAATCCAAACAATCTGTTTTCTGAAACACACAGCCATAGCTATCTTGTCTTCTCTCAGCAAAAAGAGTATCTGAGAAAATGTCTCCTGGCACAACACACCCACCAAACTTTCCTGACCAATCCGTTTCAGTGCTTATTCTCATTTGCATGACTTCTGGACCCAAAAATCCCCGGATGTAACTCCCGATGTCCGCGAACTACCGCCATGTCCGCGGACATATCGTAACATGAACAGCCCTTCTACCATTTCCACTACACTCTCTCTGCCATTCCCTCATTGGATGTACCTCAAAAATCACATGACCATGCACCAATCACATTTAAGACCTCTACATCTAACTGCATCATCATAGATCAGCACTGCAAATGTACTTTGAATCTCTGAGTACAAGTGTCATATCATTGGCAAGCAGCATCTACCAGAAATACTGTACAAGTCTTCAAGATTTCTACTTGCAGCTCCATGCATATCCATATGCATGAACACAAACTTCAGGTATGCAACTGTTTTAATTGTATACATTAGATTTACTATTTGTACTTTTCCACACCACTAGCTTACTTTTTTTTGTCATCTGAACCCCAGTTTAGTAACACATAAATTCAAGAATACCTATCCCTACTAGTTTTAGTTCCCAATGCACAATCACACACCATTACATACATCTTTATCATCTTACTCAAACACTCATGCACGCAGCACACATACATTCCAGAACACCCCAACTCATATCTTCTTTATTTTTTCAACAGACCCTAAAGAATGCCTACCAAAAGTCAAGTCCGTAGAAAGCAACGCAAAAGTAGAGCAAATGAAAATAAAGGTGTCCAACATAAGCATCCATCTCTAGCAGAATTTGTAAGAAAAGTTGAAACAAAACAGCTAATACAATCATTTAGTGAAACACAAGACGTTTCAAGCACAACAACTTTGCTTCCTCTATCGAAATGTAAAACAAACCAAAAAACAATTAACAGAAAATCAGCTATCAGTACAGATAAAACTACTTCTTCAAATGTTAAAGTATTTTAGCCAAAATATACCGTCACAAAGTCCTTCAAAATCTTATAAAAACAGGAGAGAAATCAGGTTCAAAGCTTAAAACCTATCGTAGGAAATTAATCTTAGAAGCATTGATGGACAGTGCAATTCTTCTCAAAAGAAATTTATTTATTTTACTGTTAAACAAAATGAAACCACTAACAAAACTAATAACTAAATTACACAAAAGACTTCTCAATAAGCGAAATGTCAACAGAAAGAACTTCTTAAGTATCTGCGGAGGTGAATGGAATCACACTACGAGCACAGATCCATATTTTAATGAAGAAGCGTACAAATAAAAGCAAACAAATACAATTGCCATGAATAGCAGTGGTCGAGGTTATGAAAAAGTGAATAATATCATAATGGAACAAGAAGTACTCCTTACAAAAATATGCCCTGAAAACTTAGAATTACCCCTCCATTCAACTGAATCAGAACGTCTAGTGTACAAATGGCCATGCACGTCAATGTGTAACATTCCCAAACAATGTTTCAAATCTTTACGCCAATTCCTCAATAAATATGTAAAAAGCAAAGACAAAATCAAAATTAAATTACTGCAAAATATAGATACCTGTCCAGTGCGCAAGTACACAGGACTACAAGGACATTCATTGGCCTGCATTACAGGACCTACTTGTAAAACCACTTTCCATGATATCAAAAGGATATCAACACATCATTCAACTATAAGAAATCTAGTCTATAAACTGTACTATGCTAAAAGTCCTGTTTTAGCACTAGCAAAGTTAAATAACATCCTTCTGCATGGTACAGCAAAAGACCTACTTGAAGAAATTCACTATATCCAGAAAAAATATTTTGGAAGTGAAAGCCATTTACAGAATGAAATAGCTTTAAACCAATTAAGCAACAATTCTACACATGGCAACCTTTTGCTAAACACATACAAAAAAGAAATACTAAAATTTAAAAGTACATCAGCTGAAGTACCAAACCATGTATGTGTATGTTGCCGTAGAATTTTTTATAAAAGTAACACAAAAACTGTGGACCTATCATACAAAATAGAAGACAATGAAGATTCTAAATGGTTTGAATTAGCTCTCTACCTTGTAGCAGAAAACAAATATGAAATAACTGAGCCCTTAATACTTTGCAGTTATTGCACTACAAAACTTGACAACAACCAAACTCCTTCACGTTCTATCACAAATAATTTGGAATTATACCGAGTACCAAAACCTCTACAACAACTTAATTTATATGAGAGCATCATAATTCAAACAGTACACCCATTTCAAGCAATAATACGCCTTCAACCAAAAACAGCAAAATTACATCCCTCTGAATTGGTAAAAGGCATTCGTGGAAAAGTAGTTTATTTACCATTAAATCTAAAAGAAAATGTGCATACTCTAGGAGTGCAACGTCCAATGCAGCAATCTTTAATTATATTAGTAAATGGAGTACCTACAAAGGACAAAAAAATATGGCAACAGCTGGTAGATTTATATAAAGTTAGACAAGCCTTCCAATATCTTAAAGAGAATAATGCAAATTACAAAGAAATTAATATTGAAGAAAACTTGAAAGATACAACTGAAATAATTCAAATTTGAGCTACTAGATCCTGCTACAATATCAAATACTTTAGACCATTATACAATTCATTCTTTGCACTGTAATGATACCGTACAAGATGTACTGGAAACTTACCAAATGCGTCAAACAAACGGATCGCCAATCAGTATATGGGAAAAAGTATAGAAGCACGTGCTTTTCCTCTACTCTTTCCTACTGGCAAAGTAGGAAGGTATGATGATAGACCTATTCAAATATCAGCTTCAGAATACCGCTCATTACGGATGTATTCTGAAGATCCCAGATTTAGACAAAATGTGGAATACATATTCCACCTACTCTTTGAAAGTGAACTAGCAACTTTATGTTACGGAGTTGCACACATATTAACATCAGGATCACACTTTCAAAATATGACAGCTACACAATTATTAGAGAAAGTGCAACATAAGGATGAGGATTTACAATCAAATATTACAAATCTATTAGCAAATATGCGTGGTACTAAAGAGTACTGGTTTCAACGTCATGGAGATGTACGTTGTATGATCAGAAAACTTGGCCCACCCACTTGGTTTGTTACATTAAGTTGTGCAGAATATGCATGGGAAGATTTACATGATTTCCTACGCATATCAAATAAAAACAAAACAAACATAGATATTCTAACACCTGGAGAACTTTGTTCTTTGGATCCTGTTAATGTTTCAAGATATTTTCACCATCGCTTCATTGCTATGCTACATTTTATTTGTAATAAAACTGTTCCTCCCCTTGAGAAGTGCAACACTTCTTTTGGAGAAAAGAAAACCAAACCAGAGGAGCAAAACATATCCACATGCTTTTATGGATTAAAGATGCTCCTAAATTTGGTCAAGACAGTGATGCCACTGTTTTACAGTTTATTGAAAAATATGTCACTTGTGAAATTCCATCAGAAGCCACAAATAGTGATCTTCGTGCACAAATTTTACAATTTCAAAGACACAAATGTGGAAAATATTGTTGTCGAAAATACAAAAACAAAGGCAAATACTACACCAAATGCCGATTTGGTTTCCCTAGACCAGTTACAAATACAGGTCAAGTAAACAACCTCATGTCTTCAGTTAGACATAGTGTTAAAGGTAAGTAACCTAAAAATACACATTACATAAAAAGAAAAGAAGAAGAAAAATATATCAATGATTATAATGCAATCATTGCCCACTTATGGAATACAAACATAGATGTGCAGTACATTGCAGACAATTCTACTGCAGTTGCACGATATGTCACAGCATACTTAACTAAAGCAGAAAAGACAGAGCTCCAAGACCTCTGGAATGACCTGTCATCAGATAAAACAGTATCTCAGAAATTATACAGCTTGGGCATAAAAATGCTCACCCATAGAGAATGTGGATCTTATGAAGCAGCTGATCGTTTAACTGGTACTTCATTGTATGGTAAATCTGAAAATATAGTATGGCTAAGTCTTGGTCCAGCTAAATCTAGAAAAAGAGTTCTAAAATCATATGAAGATATAGAAACAATAGCCAAACATGATCCCAACAGCCAAGCCATTTTAAAAAAACAATTTATTGGACACATACTACCCAAACAGAAGTAATACTTTGGAAAACATGTGTCTATACCAAATAGCCCAAAACTACACATACAAAAATAATATGAAACCTGATGAAAAAAAAGTTAAATATACAGTGACAGACTGTGAAGGCAGCTTAGTTAAACTCACTAAACCAAATTTAATTAATCATATCAAATTGTCATTGAAGACTCCTCAACATAAAGAAGTATATCACATGTCCCTGCTACAACTCTTCAAACCATGGAGAAAAGAAGAAAAATTACTAGATAACTATGACTCATATGTGGATGCCTTCAAAGCAAATGCAAGCACTATAACTGATGTAAACTTTACACAGTACAAAACAATGTTGCACAATGAACAGCAACATGAAGAAGAACTCCAAGCCCAACTAGATAAGGATACTCCTGACAGTAGTCAACCTTCTGTAACAGGAAGCCAAGAACCACTGGGAGAACCACTAATAACAAATGAGGCAGAATTAGCTATGATAGAAGTAGAAAACACCATGTGTCAGTATGAAGATAAGGAAGACTTAACTATACTACAATCAAAACTAAACAATGAGCAAAGTAGCATTTTTCAAGAAGTAACAAAACAAATTGCACATGGTGTAAAACATGAAAATAAAGAATGTTCCTGCCATAATTATAAACCTATACTACTGTACGTCAGTGGTGAAGCTGGTTCTGGCAAAACATTCCTAATCAAAATCATTAGTAAGTTCCTTCAACAATTGACAAACAACAAACTGTCAGCTGTTGTCACTGCCCCCACAGGTTTAGCTGCCTACAACATAGGTGGTGTTACATTACACCGATTACTACTATTACCAGTAGAACACCAGAACAAATTAGACTATTACAAACTTTCTGCAGAAGCTGCAATGGAATTACGCAGAGTATTGAAACAAATGAAAATGCTACTAATAGATGAAGTGAGCATGGTCTCCAACCTGATGTTAGCTTTGATTCACCTCAGATAACAAGAAGTACTCAAAACAGACTATGAAGAGCTCTTTGCAGGAAAACACATTATTGTTTTTGAAGATCTGCTTCAATTAACACCAGTAAAAGGTGAACCTATTTTTAAAACATTAGGGCACAAACTCTGCCGTAAAACTGTTGGCAGCATTGGAAATGTCAACCTTTGGCAACATTTCCAATACAGAGAATTAACAGAAAACATGCGCCAATCTGCAGATCTCACTTATGCCAACATTTTAAAAAGTTTGAGAGTTGGTATACTTTCTAAAGAAGCAGAAGCAACATTGAAAACCCGGCACATTAATGCACTTTATGGCAATAATGCATGTGCTACAGATGTTATGGAACAATTAGCCAACAAAAATGTCAATTGTATGGCCTTAATGCCAACTCTTGCAAGCTGTCTTAAATTCAATGAAATAATGTTAAGTAAAGAAATGCAACCAATAATGGAAATTAGCGCCACAGACAAACTAGATGTACATGGTATGACACTATCCATGTGTGACCAAGCCACAACAAGACTAAATAATTTAGAAAAATCAATCTCAAACACAGCAGGCTTAGAAAAGATGTTAAAACTATCCTTAAATTGCAGAGTAATGCTTAAACATAACCTTGACGTGGACCAAGGACTAGTTAATGGAGCACTGGGTACAGTTGTTGGCTTTCAAGACCCCCTACGAACACTCCCCGGACACCGCGAGTGTTCTTAGAAGCGTCTTCAGAACACCCCCATTTTGTTTATTTGCGAACATTTCAGGACACCGCGAGTGTTCTTAGGACACATTCAACTTGACAGAGAACAATACGGACACCGTCCTCAGGACACCCCCTACGAAAACTCCCCGGACACCGCGAGTGTTCTTAGAAGCGTCTTCAGAACACCCCCATTTTGTTTATTTGCGAACATTTCAGGACACCGCGAGTGTTCTAAGGACACATTCAACTTGACAGAGAACAATACGGACACCGTCCTCAGGACACCCCCTACGAAAACTCCCCGGACACCGCGAGTGTTCTTAGAAGCGTCTTCAGAACACCCCCATTTTGTTTATTTGCGAACATTTCAGGACACCGCGAGTGTTCTTAGAACACATTCAACTTGACAGAGAACAATACGGACAGCGTCCTCAGAACACCCCCTACAAACATTTCAGGACACCGGGAGTGTTCTCAAAAACGTCTTTAGAACACCCCCATTTTGTTTATTTGCGAACATTTCAGGACACTGCGCGTGTTCTTAGAACACATTCAACTTGACAGAGAACAATACGGAAAGCGTCCTCAGGACACCCCCTACGAACACTCCCCGGACACCGCGAGTGTTCTTAGAACAGTTTCACTTTGCTTGCGAACAAAACGGACACATATTGACTCCTTAGAACACCCCCTAGTCAGTTTATTTAGAACATTTCAGAACACCCGTGATGGCCGCAAACAAATCAAACACAAAAAGAACGTCTAACACATAAAAAACACAACTTTTATCCTATCTCATACACTCCCACCCTCCCCAAACACTCCTACACACCAACACACTCTACAAAATACACATTTTGAACAAAGTTTCACCGCGCTGTCTGGGGATGTCCGCGAATCCAAGATGGCGGGCGCTACCGAAAAATCTGACGCGCTTCACGCTCCACGCCGTCCAATCAGCGAACACTTTGCATGCCCGCAAACATCACGCAAGACGATTGGCCAATCAGGACACTTTCCGCGGAGAGAACAGGGAAGTGTGTGCGCAAACCGAACACAGATATCACTAATTTTTTTGTTGACCTACTTTTTGGTCATTTTAAAAAAAAACTACTGGACTGATTTTCACCAAATTTGCAAAAGCACGCTTTCGGGACCAAGCCGCTGCTCCTGGTTCGAATTTGGTGGAAATCCGTCCAGCGGTTTGGGCTGTAGGCGCGAGCAAATTTTTTTTCCCATTCACTCTATGGAGAGTGAGTATAATGTATACAAATATGAGCATATAGAGGGAAGGTAGAGTAATAAAAATAAAACTATGAGAAAGTGCTGATAACCATAATGATTATCTTCATGCACACACTGGATTGCTCTCTTTCAAGCCTGTATCTTCCGCTATGTATATGTTTCATATGATGTGACTGGACCCTAAGTCTACAAATATAGTACCTTTTCAATTTTTACTTCCTGACTGTTACTGAAGAAAACTATGTGGCTTCGATATGTCAGTAAAGGATAAAAAGGGAGTGCCAGCCATGTGATGTCATCAGTGATGTCATCAATGACATTTGTGATGTCATCTTTGATATCCTGGGTGTTAGTGTTAGCAGTGCACGGTGGCGCGAGTTATGGTTGCTTATGTTACCATAACTGCCGAATTTCAGGGGTTTTTCGGTTTTACTTTGAGCCATAACGTCCCTTTAACAAAGTTTTTTCACTGAATTTCATAGGTTTTTAGTAGCGCAACTTAACCATAACGTTCCTTTAACAAAGTTTTTTCACTGAATTTCATAGGTTTTTAGTAGCACAACTTAACCATAATATCCCTGACTTCATATACATGTAACATAGAACATACTAACCCCCTCGTAGTGATTTTCATGTCCGCGGACTACCGCCATGTCCGCGGACACATCGAAAATCTGAGCGTGGTGAATGTAAATTTAAATAGTGTGCCCCATTTCCCCTTTGAATTTGGCTCTGAAAAGAGCCGTTTTTTTAAAAAAATTTTACAGATGCTTGACAGACACCTGTTATTTTGTATTTTTTTTCTTGTTTTTTTTTCTTACTTTACTCCTAAAATCTTCACATAACCTTCTCCAAAGCAACCCTTACATTCCAAAATAGAAAGGCATTTCCCGTAAAAGATAAAGAAATGCCATCTTCTTTGAAATTACCAGCATTACTGGCATCAATATTCTCATTGTTACAGAAGAACATACCAGCTCTAAGCATGAAGGCACACATGCCTCGGTTGATGACACACCTAGCAATATTTTGCTGAGGACAAAAAACTGAACTATTGTCCCATATTACCCTAGGTAGTAATCCAGAAAAAATTACTTTTGCATTTGGAAGGATCTTCATTACTGCTTGAACCAAGCGTTCCAAATCAGCCAACAAAGTAGGGGCACTGACGTTGCCCAAATGGAAAGCACCATAGTGCAAAACAACCACATGCGGACTGTTCAACGTGGCCATATCGTCACAAAATTGTACAATTCCCTGTACATTGCAATCAGGCACACTGCTCCACACCACCTCCACTCCTTTTACATCAAAGTTCTTTGCAACATGCCTGCATTCAGCGTACTGCTGTAAACCATGCACAAACATATCTCCGAGCACCAACATCCTGACTTTCTCCACTTCTGCCATCTTCACCACACACAGTCTCTTTCAACACAAATCCACAACCTCGACATCTGATTGGCTGATCCGTACAGTCTTCTTTCCATGTTGGATTTCCTGGAAAAACCTGGATGTAGCACGCCCTGTCCACGAACAGCCGCGGTGTCCGCGGACGGCGTCCACTTTACTCTCTGTGCCATTCCCTCATTGCATACAGCTAAGCAATCACACAATACGAATAACGTCCTCAGAACAACCACATTTTGTGAATTTTCGAACATTTCAGGACAATTATTATTTCATTATTCAACATATTAACATTACAAATATTATACTTTCATCTTGTACTCTGCACACAATGCTATGTTTCTCCATTAGTAGCTCAGTATACTAGATAGAATCCCATAATACAATGCTATTTATATCAATGCATCGTTCAAAGCACTAATAACGATATGATATTTATTGCAATATCCTTGACACTTTTTTTGCAACATTATAATAAAAATCCCTAGTACACAAATTCCATGAAAAGTACATACACACGTGATGTCATCAGTGATTTCATCAATGACATTTGTGATGTCATCTTTGATGTCCTGGGTGTTAGTCTTAGCAGTGCACGGTGGTGGCGCCAGTTATTTTTCATAGCTTACCATAACTTGCGATTTTCAGGGGTCTTTCGGCTGTACTTAGAACCATAACGTCCTTTAAACAAACTTTTTTTAATATCACGCAAACAATATACAAACATGGCGTGCAAAAACCAACTTCTACAGATGGCTTTACACAGAATGTTGAATTTATGCTCGTTCACAGTGAAGGTCAGCTGCTTCCACAACTTCTACAGATGGCTTTACACAGAATGTTGCAAAGTAAGAATTTATGCTCGTTCACAGTGAAGGTCAGCTGCTTCCATTTTTTTCTCGGGCCCCGGAGAGGCTCACGAAGCGGACTATAAGGTTGTATTGTGTTTTGAGCTGGACAGACAGAGATTGTGATGAAAGACTTCTCTTGAAGGAGTGTTGCTAAAACGTAAGAGAAGATAAAGATGACATTTCTGAAACGAAACCACTTTTATATATTATATCACTATGCGAAAGATCGTGGGCACACGCCGAGTCGTATTTTGGGACTGCCCCACTCGTAGACAATGGAAATCGCAATTTGACTGTAAGTAACCCTTTAGATTACTTTATACCAAATATAATTACAATAGCGTAGCATTAAAGACCGCTCAAGTTGAACTTGTTCGTTGAAAGTGGCATAATGTTTTCTACCGTGCACTATCACCGCCGAATTGATCCCCTGTCGTTTAGAGGGTTCTGAAAAAGGCAGACGACACAGGGTGGGTTAATAGAAATAATTTAACCGGTCTATAGGCGGTCAAGCGCTCTACTCGCTGTGCCACTTCACTGTAGCCTGTCAAGTGGCACAGCGAGTACAGCGCTCACTTCGACATCTGTGCACAGCTTGCTAACGCAAGTTTGAATCCCGGCAAGGCCAAACTCAGCCTTTCATCCTTCTGTGGTCGATAAATGAGCACCACACACCGTGGTTAATAATAAGCACCGCTTAGATACCTCACGGTTCTTAGCGCTATATGAATGGGAAAATATTATTATTTTATTATTAACATACTCTGTTGCACTATCTTCGATAGCAAATATTTTCACGCCCTAATAAATAAAATGATGATTTTTAATGAAGATCGACTGGTGAGACTAATTTATGTTTTTTAAAACAGGTATGTGGCTCCATTTTGCCTATGTCACGATTTACAGACTCCAGCGGATGGTGTCTTCAACTGCCAGGTGCAGGTCCAAATATGCAACTCCATGACCCTCACCATTTTATGGGACAATCGCCAAGGACCAATATGCCCTTACGCAGTACTAGCGGCTACAAACAACATACCAACCAATAGGGTGGTCTAATGGCTCGTTGTTGGAGCAACCTTCCGATTATCAGAGCGACCATTTACTGCTTTTATCATAAACCAACAGCCTATCTACCGCAAAGGAACAACGCGTGGCTCCAAATAAACTTTTGCTGATCGACAGCAGAGACAATAGAAAATCTCTGAATATTCACTAAACATTTCATGTGAAATAAATGTACTTTACCAAATGTACAATCCTGCTGTTTACTTTTAAACCACAGTTTCATATTCCGAATTGTGGCGCACTGAGTTGTAAGCTGATCTAACACTCTCTGTACCGCAAAGGAACATCGCGTGTCTCAACATGAACTTTTGCGGATCGACAACAAAGACAAATGCAAATTGCTGAATATTCTCTAAACATTTGATGTCAAATAAATGTACTTTACAACATTTACAATCTTTCTGTTTGCTTTTAAATCACAGTTTCATATTCCGAATTGTGGCGCGCTGTGTTGTGACATAATGTGTGTTGTCTTCCGGGTTCTGTGTAAAGTTGCGTAGTACTGGAGACGACTGGGCGCGTTTGATTACGCACCCTGTAACATCACGGAGAGAGGCGGGGAATATGAATGCTTTGATAATATCAGGCTTAGGGGCGGGAGATATGATTTAGTGTCGCAAAAGCAAGTCAGCCAGGTCAATAGCGCCAGTCATAGGATTATCACATAATGTCGGCGCACACCAGCCGGATTTATCGTTTCTTTAGTGGACAAAAAGTCAGTTGATGCCCCTAGGAAATTGTACTATTAGTGGACAAAAGGAGTGCTCTTAAAACACTTTCACCCTGACAACGAACAATACAAACAACGTTCTCAGAACACCCCCATTTTGTGTAATTGCAACCATTTCGGGACACTGCGAGTGTTCTTAGAACACATTCAACTAGACAGATTACAATACAGACAGCGTCCTGAGGACACCCCCAGTTTGTGTATTTACGAACAATTAAGTTCACCGCAAGTGTCCATAGCTCATTTTTACCTTCCTTGCGAACAAAAATGACACATACTCTGTCCTCTAAACACCCCACCATTTAGTTTATTTACAAAATGTCAGAACAGCCGTGTTCTCCGCGGACAAATCGAACGCAACAAAAACGTCTAGCACATAAAAAAACAAAACATTGAACCTATCTCATACTCCCCCACCCTCCCCAAACACTCTTACACACCAACACACGGCACTAAATACAATTTTTTATCCACGTTTCACTGCGCAGTACGCGGTCGACTGCGAATACAAGATGGCGGGCGCCACAGTAAATCTGACGTGCTCCACGCCCCTCGCCGTCCAATCAGCGAACACGTCGCATGTCCGCGGACATGACGCAAGGCCATGGGCCAATCGGGGTGCTGTCCGCGGAGCGAACAGGGAAGTCCGTCCGCGAAGCGAACACAGATATCACTAATTTCTTTGCCTTACATTTTGGTCATTTTTAAAAAAACTACTGGACAGATTTACACTAAATTTACAAAAGCACGCTTTTGGGACCAGGCCGCCGCTCCTGCCGCAAATTTGGTGTAAATCTGTGCAGCGGTTCGGGCTGTAGCAGTGCGCAAAGTTTTTTCCCATTCAGTCTATGGGAAAAAAAAAAGTTTTGGGACCCCCCCTATAACTTTGCCCCACCTAGACTTTGTGAGCCTCTCCGGGGCCCGAGAAAAAAATGGAAGCAGCTGACCTTGACTGTGAACGAGCATAAATTCTTACTTTGCAACATTCTGTGTAACGCCATCTGTAGAAGTTGGTTTTTGCACGCCATGTTTGTATATTGTTTGCATGATATTAAAAAAAGTTTGTTTAAAGGATGTTATGGTTCTAAGTACAGCCGAAAGACCCCTGAAAATCGCAAGTTATGGTAAGCTTTGAAAAATAACTGGCGCCACCACCGTGCACTGCTAAGACTAACACCCATGACATCAAAGATGACATCGCAAATGTCATTGATGAAATCACTGATGACATCACGTGTGTATGTACTTTTCATGGAATTTGTGTACTAGGGATTTTTATTATAATGTTGCGAAAAAAGTGTCAAGGATATTGCAATAAATATCATACCGTTATTAGTGCTTTGAATGATGCATTGATATAAATAGCATTGTATTATGGGATTCTACCTAGTATACTGAGATACTAATGGAGAAACATAGCACTGTGTGCAGAGTACAAGATGAAAGTATAATATGTGTAATGTTAATATGTTGAATAATGAAATAATAATTGTCCTGAAATGTTCGAAAAATCACAAAATGGGGTTGTTCTGAGGACGTTATTCGTATTGTGTGATTGCTTAGCTGTATGCAATGAGGGAATGGCACAGAGAGCAAAGTGGACGCTGTCCGCGGACACCGCGGCTGTTCGTGGACAGGGCGTGCTACATCCGGGTTTTTCCAGGAAATCCAACATGGAAAGAAGACTGTACGGATCAGCCAATCAGATGTCGAGGTTGTGGATTTGTGTTGAAAGAGACTGTGTGTGGTGAAGATGGCAGAAGTGGAGAAAGTCAGGATGTTGGTGCTCGGAGATATGTTTGTGCATGGTTTACAGCAGTACGCTGAATGCAGGCATGTTGCAAAGAACTTTGATGTGAAAGGAGTGGAGGTGGTGTGGAGCAGTGTGCCTGATTGCAATGTAGAGGGAATTGTACAAGTTTGTGAGGATATGGCCACGATGAACAGTCTGCATGTGGTAGTTTTGCACTATGGTGCTTTCCATTTGGGCAACGTCAGTGCCTCTACTTTGTTGGCTGATTTGGAACGCTTGGTTCAAGCAGTAATGAAGATCCTTCCAAATGCAAAAGTAATTTTTTCTGGATTACTACCTAGGGCAATATGGGACAATAGTTCAGTTTTTTGTCCTCAGCAAAATATTGCTAGGTGTGTCATCAACCGAGGCATGTGTGCCTTCATGCTTAGAGCTGGTATGTTCTTCTGTAACAATGAGAATATTGATGCCAGTAATGCTGTTAATTTTAAAGAAGATGGCATTTCTTTATCTTTTACGGGAAATGCCTTTCTATTTTGGAATGTAAGGGTTGCTTTGGAGAAGGTTATGTGAAGATTTTAGGAGTAAAGTAAGAAAAAAAAACAAGAAAAAAAATACAAAATAACAGGTGTCTGTCAAGCATCTGTAAAAAAAAAAACGGCTCTTTTCAGAGCCAACTTCAAAGGGGAAATGGGGCACACTATTTAAATTTACATTCACCACGCTCAGATTTTCGATGTGTCCATGGACATGGTGGTAGTCCGCAGACATGAAAATCCCTACGAGGGGGTTAGTATGTTCTATGTTACATGTATATGAAGTCAGGGATATTATGGTTAAGTTGTGCACTAAAAACGTATGAAATTCAGTGAAAAAACTTTGTTAAAGGGACGTTATGGATAAGTTGCGCTACTAAAAACCTATGAAATTCAGTGAAAAAACTTTGTTAAAGGGATGTTATGGCTCAAAGTAAACCGAAAAACCCCTGAAATTCGCCAGTTATGGTAACATAAGCAACCATAACTCGCGCCACCGTGCACTGCTAACACTAACACCCAGGACATCAAAGATGACATCACAAATGTCATTGATGACATCACTGATGACATCACATGGCTGGCTCTCCCTTTTTATCCTTTACTGACATATTGAAGCCACATAGTTTTCTTCAGTAACAGTCAGGAAGTAAAAATTGAAAAGGTACTATATTTGTAGACTTAGGGTCCAGTCACATCATATGAAACATGTACATAGCGGAAGATGCAGGCTTGAAAGAGAGCAATCCTTTGTGTGCATGAAGATAATCATTATGGTTATCAGCACTTTCTCATAGTTTTATTTTTATTACTCTACCTTCCCTCTATATGCTCCTATTTGTATACATTATACTCACTCTCCATAGAGTGAATGGGAAAAAATGTTTGCTCGCGCCTACAGCCCAAACAGCTGGACGGATTTCCACCAAATTTGGACCAGGAGCAGCGGCTTGGTCCCGAAAGCGTGCTTTTGCAAATTTGGTGAAAATCCGTCCAGTAGTTTTTTTTAAAATGACCAAAAAGTAGGTCAAAAAAAATTAGTGATATCTGTGTTCGGTTTGCGGACACACTTCCCTGTTCGCTCCGCGGAAAGTGTCCTGATTGGCCAATCGTCTTGCGTGATGTTCGCGGACATGCAAAGTGTTCGCTGATTGGACGGTGTGGAGCGTGAAGCGCGTCAGATTTTTCGGTAGCGGCCGCCATCTTGGATTCACGGACGTCCCTGGACAGCGCGGTGAAACTTTGTTCAAAATGTGTATTTTGTAGAGTGTGTTGGCGTGTAGGAGTGTTTGGGGAGGGTGGGCGTGTATGAGATAGGATGAAAGTTGTGTTTTTTATGTGTAAGATTTGTTTGCGGTCATCACGGGTGTTCTGAAATGTTCTAAATAAACTGACTAGGGGGTGTTCTAAGGAGTCAATATGTGTCTGTTTTGTTCGCAAGCAAAGTGAAACTGTTCTAAGAACACTTGCGGTGTCTGGAGAGTGTTCGTAGGGGGTGTCCTGAGGATGCTGTCGGTATTGTTGTCTGTCAAGTTGAATGTGTTCTAAGAACACGCGCTGTGTCCTGAAATGTTCGCAAATAAACAAAATGGGGGTGTTCTGAAGACGTTTTTGAGAACACTCCCGGTGTCCTGAAATGTTTGTAGGGGGTGTTCTGAGGACGCTGTCCGTATTGTTCTCTGTCAAGTTGAATGTGTTCTAAGAACACTTGCGGTGTCCTGAAATGTTCGCAAATAAACAAAATGGGGGTGTTCTGAAGACGCTTCTAAGAACACTCGCAGTGTCCGGGGAGTGTTCGTAGGGGGTGTCCTGAGGACGGTGTCCGTATTGTTCTCTGTCAAGTTGAATGTGTCCTAAGAACACTCGCGGTGTACTGAAATGTTCGCAAATAAACAAGATGGTGGTGTTCTGAAGACGCTTCTAAGAACACTCGCGGTGTCCGGGGAGTGTTCGTAGGGGGTGTCCTGAGGATGCTGTCCGTATTGTTCTCTGTCAAGTTGAATGTGTCCTAAGAACACTCGCGGTGTCCTGAAATGTTCGCAAATAAACAAAATGGGGGTGTTCTGAAGACGCTTCTAAGAACACTCGCGGTGTCCGGGGAGTGTTCGTAGCGGGTGTCCTGAGGACGCTGTCCGTATTGTTCTTTGTCAAGTTGAATGTGTCCTAAGAACACTCGCGTTGTCCTGAAATGTTCGCAAATAAACAAGATGGTGGTGTTCTGAAGATGCTTCTAAGAGCACTCCCGGTGTCCGGGGAGTGTTCGTAGGGGGTGTCCTGAGGACGCTGTCCGTATTGTTCTTTGTCAAGTTGAATGTGTCCTAAGAACACTCGCGGTGTCCTGAAATGTTCGCAAATAAACAAGATGGTGGTGTTCTGAAGACGCTTCTAAGATCACTCCCGGTGTCCTGGAATGTTCGTAGGGGGTGTCCTTAGGACGCTGTCCGTATTGTTCGTTGTTAAGTTGAAAGTGTTCTAAGAACTATCGCGTTGTTCTGAAATGTTCGTAGGGGGTGTCCTGAAAACGGTGTCCGTATTGTTCGCTGGCAAGTTCAAAGTGTTCTAAGAACACTCACATTGTTCGCCGACATTAAAAGTTTCCCATAGATCATAGTTGAAATGTTTGACTCTATGGATGTGATATGCTGCGGTGGTTGTTGCCAGGGCATAGAGTCTTGGGTGCATGGCCATTTGGCCATGCACCCAAGACTCTATGCCCTGGCAACAACCACCGCAGCATATCACATTCATATTTGCTTATAACTTTGGGTGAAAAACAAATGTATAAGGAACAAAGGTATTAGATACTATGGATGTGATATGCTGCTATGGTTGTCCTTAATATTGTATACTTACTGTTTGTTCTAGTAATGTGAGTCCATGTTTTTCTTCTTCATTTCTGTGATAAAAGAAAATAGCATGTTAGTATTAGAATTTTGTAATGACTTATTACATTGTATAAGCAATATACTTTTATTTTTTTTCGACCCTCATATTTAGTAGAGTACAAATCAGAGTACTGTGCAATTTGCTCAGTTTCTGTATGTGTTGCTAAAATCATTGGGTCTGTGGGAGAAAAAAAAATCCATGTTGGATTAAAAAAAAAAACCTTTTTCTGTTATGCTACAGTTTATTTGTTTGTTTGTTTTCAGTGTTCACTTGTTGTTTCTGGCTAATGCTTTATACTTTGCTTTGTTGTATTTTTTTTGGAGCAGTAACAGATTCTTCATTTGTTTTGATGTTATAAAATTTTGGAGCAGTTAGATACCAATTGGCGTATTCTAACTGTGTATTTTTTTAATATATTTTAGTGGTTTTGATTTATCTATTTGGATATTGTTAAATTTTGGGACAGTTAGATACCAATTGGCGTATTCTAACTGTGTATTTTTTGGCCTAATTTAGTGGTATTCATTTATCTGATTAGTTGTTGTAGAATCTTTGAGCTGTTAGATAGCTTTTGGAGTATTCTAACAGTTTATATTATTTTAACACAAATTTATAATTTTGGGACAGTTAGATACCAATTGGGGTATTCTAACTGTGTATTTTTTGGTCTAATTTAGTGGTATTCATTTATCTGATTAGTTGTTGTAGAATCTTTGAGCAGTTAGATAGCTTTTGGAGTATGCTAACAGTTTATATTTTTTAACACAAATTTACTTAAAGGTTTAAATACAGTTTATTTATCAAATTTTGGTTTTAAGAACATCAAATAAGCGTTTGTAAGATTTGCTGGTAATCTCTGCTTTAGAGTAATGGTACTATCATTACATTCAAACCATCCACATTTCTTTTTTATATATGCAGTGTAATGCCCTGAATTGGTTGTGGCTCCTGCGTGGTAGATTATACCTATTGTTGTGAAGGTTTTCTTACCAAGTGATATTTGACCATGAGTGAATCCAGTCAGCTTCCAGTTCTTTTTGGTACCATCTGCATTGTAACGTAGAAGCATTAGTATTACGTATTTATTATGTGCTTGTATTACTAACGTGGAGTGATTATCTGAATTGCAGGTAGAGCATAATCTACCATGGTTTGCATTTTGTACAAGTTGCTGAAATGGAATGGATTCACAATTTGGTATTGATATATATATGTGAAGCTTCCATTGGGGATTTCTTCTTGTGTCACATTGTTGCAGAGAGTGCATGTATGTTTCCACATGTATGAAATCTGAAAGATTTCATTTATAGGTATGTTTTTGTTTTCCAGTACTTGTAGTAAGTACATTAGAAATTCTTGTGGATCTTCCTGTGAGTTTATAGTGAATTTCACCATTCCAGCACAGTAGTCCAATTGTCGTCTTATTCCAAAAACACTATATGTGTTGTCAGGATTGTTTGCTGCATTTCTGTGAAGTACTAACATTTGCAAACACAATGGGTCTGTACTGTGTAAGTAAATGATGTCAACAATTGGTGGTAATTCAAATAGAATATTCATTGCTACATTTGCATAGCAATTTACACCAACTATATTTGAGAATTTAAATGGTCCAGGTAGTTCTGTATCTAACTGCTTTTTTTGGAGTTTGTCTTCCTTCTTTAAAGAAGTACCTGGTTTACTTTCTCTAATTGATTCTTTTTTGTTTGTGGTACTTGATGAAGTATTAGTTTCTTTTACTCTCTTTGGAGGATTTGCAGTGACGTCTTGTTGCATTTCTGTTTGATTTAGCTTTCTTTTACAACGTTTTAGTTTTTGTGGAACAGAATATGTGTTTAGATGGGGAGTGTATAGTGAGCGAAGTCTATTATATTCTAAAATGCAAGGAATATCAGCGTTTACATTACTTGCATCAAAGTTGATTAGAAATAGACCGTCAAGTGTACGTAGCTCATGCCTTCTTTAAAGACTGTGTTACCAATATCTATCATTGCTTTGTCTAGGGTAAGACCTTGTGATTTATGAATCGTGACTGCGTATGCAAGAGTTAGAGAAAATTGTTCTCTGCGTACATACATATCTTTTAAGAGAAGGAATCTAGCTGTTGAGCGTCCTATCCGTTTTACTTCTGAAAGTTTGTCAAAGAATATATTGACAAACTGAATTTTGTTGTCTCGTGGGTATGTTTGAAAGCCAACAACTGTAACTAGTGCTCCATTAACTAGTCCTTGGTCCACGTCAAGGTTACGTTTAAGCATTACTCTGCAATTTAAGGATCATTTTAACATCTTTTCTAAGCCTGCTGTGTTTGAGATTGATTTTTCTAAATTATTTAGTCTTGTTGTGGCTTTGTCACACATGCGTAGTGTCATACCATGTACATCTAGTTTGTCTGTGGAGCTAATTTCCATTATTGGTTGCATTTCTTTACTTAACATTATTTCATTGAATTTGAGACAGCTTGCAAGAGTTGGCATTAAGGCCATACAATTGACATTTTTGTGGGCTAATTGTTCCATAATATCTGTAGCACATGCATTATCGCCATAAAGTGCATTAATGTGCCGGGATTTCAATGTTGCTTCTGCTTCTTTAGAAAGTATACCAGCTCTCAAACTTTTTAAAATGTTGGCATAAGTTAGATCTGCAGATTGGCACATGTTTTCTGTTAATTCTCTGAATTGGAAATGTTGCCAAAGGTTGACATTTCCAATGCTGCCAACAGTTTTACGGCAGAGTTTGTGCCCTAATGTTTTAAAAATAGGTTCACCTTTTACTGGTGTTAATTGAAGCAGATCTCCAAAAACAATAATGTGTTTTACTGCAAAGAGCTATTCATAGTCTGTTTTGAGTACTTCTTGTAATCTGAGGTGAATCAAAGCTAACATCAGGTTGGAGACCATGCTCACTTCATCTATTAGTAGCATTTTCATTTGTTTCAATACTCTGCGTAATTCCATTGCAGCTTCTGCAGAAAGTTTGTAATAGTCTAATTTGTTCTGGTGTTCTACTGGTAATAGTAGTAATCGGTGTAATGTAACACCACCTATGTTGTAGGCAGCTAAACCTGTGGGGGCAGTGACAACAGCTGACAGTTTGTTGTTTGTCAATTGTTGAAGGAACTTACTAATGATTTTGATTAGGAATGTTTTGCCAGAACCAGCTTCACCACTGACGTACAGTATTATAGGTTTATAATTATGGCAGGAACATTCTTTATTTTCATGTTTTACACCATGTGAAATTTGATTTGTTACTTCTTGAAAAATGCTACTTTGCTCATTGTTTAGTTTTGATTGTAGTATAGTTAAGTCTTCCTTATCTTCATACTGACACATGGTGTTTTCTACTTCTATCATAGCTAATTCTGCCTCATTTGTTATTAGTGGTTCTCCCAGTGGTTCTTGGCTTCCTGTTACAGAAGGTTGACTAGTGTCAGGAGCATCCTTATCTAGTTGGGCTTGGAGTTCTTCTTCATGTTGCTGTTCATTGTGCAACATTGTTTTGTACTGTGTAAAGTTTACATCAGTTATGGTGCTTTCATTTGCTTTGAAAGCATCCTCATATGAGTCATAGTTATCTAGTAATTGTTCTTCTTTTCTCCATGATTTGAAGAGTTGTAGCAGGGACATGTAATATACTTCTTTATGTTGAGGAGTCTTCAATGACAATTTGATATGATTAATTAAATTTGGTTTAGTGAGTTTAACTAAGCTGCCTTCACAGTCTGTCACTCTATATTTACCTTTTTTTTCATCAGGTTTCATATTATTTTTGTATGTGTAGTATTGGGCTATTTGGTATAGACACATGTTTTCCAAAGTATTACTTCTGTTTGGGTAGTATGTGTCCAATAAATCGTTTTTTAAAATGTCTTGGTTGTTGGGATCATGTTTGGCTATTGTTTCTATATCTTCATATGATTTTAGAACTCTTTTTCTAGATTTAGCTGGACCAAGGCTTAGCCATACTATATTTTCAGATTTACCATACAATGAAGTACCAGTTAAACGATCAGCTGCTTCATAAGATCCACATTCTCTATGGGTGAGCATTTTATGCCCAAGCTGTATAATTTCTGAGATACTGTTTTATCTGATGACAGGTCATTCCAGGGGTCTTGGAGCTCTGTCTTTTCTGCTTTAGTTAAATATGCTGTGACATATCGTGCAACTGCAGTAGAATTGTCTGCAATGTACTGCACATCTATGTTTGCATTCCATAAGTGGGCAATAATTGCATTATAATCATTGATATATTTTTCTTCTTTCTTTTTATGTAATATGTATTTTTAGGTGACTTACCTTTAACACTATGTCTAACTGAAGACATGAGGTTGTTTACTTGACCTGTATTTGTAACTGGTCTAGGGAAACCAAATCGGCATTTGGTGTGTATTTGCCTTTGTTTTTTTATTTGCGACGACAATATTTTCCACATTTGTGTCTTTGAAATTGTAAAATTTGTGCACGAAGATCACTATTTGTGGCTTCTGATGGAATTTCACAAGTGACATATTTTTCAATAAACTGTAAAACAGTGGCATCACTGTCTTGACCAAATTTAGGAGCATCTTTAATCCATAAAAGCATGTGGATATGTGGTGCTCCTCTGGCTTGGTATTCTTTTCTCCAAAAGAAGTGTTGCACTTCTCCAAGGGGAGGAACAGTTTTTTACAAATAAAATGTAGCATAGCAATGAAGTGATGGTGAAAATATCTTGAAACATTAACAGGATCCAAAGAACAAAGTTCTCCAGGTGTTAGAATATCTATGTTTGTTTTGTTTTTATTTGATATGCGTAGGAAATCATGTAAATCTTCCCATGCATATTCTGCACAACTTAATGTAACAAACCAAGTGGGTGGGCCAAGGTTTCTGATCATACAACGTACATATTTGCTAATAGATTTGTAATATTTGATTGTAAAACCTCATCCTTTTGTTGCACTTTCTCTAATAATTGTGTAGCTGTCATATTTTGAAAGTGTGATCCTGATTTTAATATGTGTGCAACTCCGTAACATAAAGTTGCTAGTTCACTTTCAAAGAGTAGGTGGAATATGTATTTCACATTTTGTCTAAATCTGGGATCTTCAGAATGCATCCGTAATGAGCGGTATTCTGAAGCTGATATTTGAATAGGTCTATCATCATACCTTCCTCCTTTGCCAGTAGGAAAGAGTAGAGGAAAAGCACGTGCTTCTATACTTTTCTCCCATATACTGATTGGCGATCCTTTTGTTTGACGCATTTGGTAAGTTTCCAGTACATCTTGTACAGTGTCATTACAGTGCAAAGGATGAATTGTATAATGGTCTAAAGTATTTGATATTGTAGCAGGATCTAGTAGCTCAAATTGACCAGCTTCTTGTGTTTCTTGAATTATTTCAGTTGTATCTTTCAAGTTTTCTTCAATATTAATTTCTTTGTAATATTCATTATTCTCTTTAAGATATTGGAAGGCTTGTCTAACTTTTTATAAATCTACCAGCTGTTGCCATATTTTTGTGTCCTTTGTAGGTACTCCATTTACTAATATAATTAAAGATTGCTGCATTGGACGTTGCACTCCTAGAGTATGCACATTTTCTTTTAGATTTAATGGTAAATGAACTACTTTTCCACGAATGCCTTTTACCAATTCAGAGGGAGGTAATTTAGCTGTTTTTGGTTGAAGGCGTATTATTGCTTGAAATGGGTGTACTGTTTGAATTATGATGCTCTCATATAAATTAAGTTGTTGTAGAGGTTTTGGTACTGGGTATAATTCCAAATTATTTGTGATAGAACGTGAAGGAGTTTGGTTGTTGTCAAGTTTTGTAGTGCAATAACTGCTAAGTATTAAGGGCTCAGTTATTTCATATTTGTTTTCTGCTACAAGGTAGAGAGCTAATTCAAACCATTTAGAATCTTCATTGTCTTCTATTTTGTATGATACGTCCACAGTTTTTGTGTTACTTTTATAAAAAATTGTACGGCAACATACACATACATGGTTTGGTACTTCAGCTGATGTACTTTTAAATTTTAGTATTTCTTTTTTGTATGTGTTTAGCAAAAGGTTGCCATGTGTAGAATTGTTGCTTAATTGGTTTAAAGCTATTTCATTCTGTAAATGGCTTTCACTTCCAAAATATTTTTTCTGGATATAGTGTATTTCTTCAAGTAGGTCCTTTGCTGTACCATGTAGAAGGATGTTATTTAACTTTGCTAGTGCTAAAGCAGGACTTTTAGCCTAGTACAGTAATAGACTAGATTTCTTATAGTTGAATGATGTGTTGATATCCTTTTGATATCATGGAAAGTGGTTTTACAAGTAGGTCCTGTAATGCAGGCCAATGAATGTCCTTGTAGTCCTGTGTACTTGCGCACTGGACAGGTATCTATATTTTGCAGTAATTTAATTTTGATTTTGTCTTTGCTTTTTACATATTTATTGAGGAATTGGCGTAAAGTTTTGAAACATTGTTTGGGAATGCTACAAATTGACATGCATGGTCATTTGTACACTAGACGTTCTGATTCAGTTGAATGGAGGGGTAATTCTAAGTTTTCAGGGCATATTTTTGTAAGGAGTACTTCTTGTTCCATTATGGTATTATTCACTTTTTCATAACCTCGACCACTGCTATTTATGGCAATTGTATTTGTTTGCTTTTGTTTGTACGCTTCTTCATTAAAATATGGTTCTGTGCTCGTAGTGTGATTCCATTCACCTCTGCAGATACTTAAGAAGTTCTTTCTGTTGACATTTCGCTTATTGAGAAGTCTTTTTTGTAATTTAGTTATTAGTTTTGTTAGTGGTTTCATTTTGTTTAACAGTCAAATAAATACATTTCTTTAGAGAAGAATTGCACTGTCCATCAATGCTTCTAAGATTAATTTCCTACGATAGGTTTTAAGCTTTGAACCTGATTTCTCTCCTGTTTTTATAAGATTTTGAAGGACTTTGTGACGGTATATTTTGGCTAAAATACTTTTCTTGGTATGCTTACTTTGCACTATATTAAAATTTGAAGAAGTAGTTTTATCTGTACTGATAGCTGATTTTCTGTTAATTGTTTTTTGGTTTGTTTTACATTTCGATAGAGGAAGCGAAGTTGTTGTACTTGAAACTTCTTGTGTTTCACTAAATGATTGTATTAGCTGTTTTGTTTCAACTTTTTTTTACAAATTCTGCTAGAGATGGATGCTTATGTTGGACACCTTTATTTTCATTTGCTCTACTTTTGCGTTGCTTTCTACGGACTTGACTTTTGGTAGGCATTCTTTAGGGTCTGTTGAAAAAAATAAAGAAGATATGGGTTGGGGTGTTCTGGAATGTATTTGTGCTGTGTGCATGAGTGTTTGAGTAAGATGATAAAGATGTATGTAATGGTGTGTGATTGTGCATTGGGAACTAAAACTAGTAGGGATAGGTATTCTTGAATTTATGTGTTACTAAACTGGGGTTCAGAGGACAAAAAGAAGGTAAGCTAGTGGTGTGGAAAAGTACAAATAGTAAATCTAATGTATACAATTAAAACAGTTGTTTGTTCTATAATATGAAAATTGTAGTGGTTCAGTTGGCTAATTTGTGTGTCCAAAAATAGAAATTTGTGGGCCATTATGGCTGTAAATCGCTGTTTAAGACATGGAAATATTTGGACAAAATGGTACAAAATCTCTATTTTTAGAAACCAAAATAGCTCGTATTAATGTTATAGTATATTTCATTAATAATACAAATATTATGGTGAAATTTTACTTACTTTTTTTTAAAATTAACAGGTAACTTCTTAGTTTTTCTTTCTTCTTCGAATTCAGCTGCTTCTTTTCAGGAAACTGGTCTTCACTGCAATTGTAAAAGCTTCAAATTAGTAACTTTGTTTGTATATAGCAGTGTTTTTAATTTAGATATTGATTTTTTTAATTGAAATCCTCAGTGCCTTCTGTAAAACCATTTAACTAATTTATTTACATAAGAATCATTGCATCAGTTCAGTACATATGATATGTTCTTAATGAACAAATTGTATTGAATGACTAACTGTAGCAAAAAAAAAATATCTTTACTATGTCTTGTGAAATTTATAATATATTAGTGAATACCACTATTTCTGTAAGTAAACTGTTATAGGTAATAGCGCCTCAATGTCATGTCTAATTTAAAGTAATTAAGTAAATAAATAAATAAAAACAAAAAATATGAAATTGTAAAAGTATTTTTATAAAGGTTTAAACATAGATTGTGTTTGCATGCAATTTTGTTTGACTATATGTAGTCTATATATTTCATTTAAAAAATGTTAGTTTAACATGACTTGAGTGTGTGTGTATAAAGAAAGTAAAAAGTATAAAGGTTTATAAGTGATAGTTGATTTTAGGAAATTGAAAAAAGTACAGTAAATTCATTTTACAGATTTTACAAGGTAAAAGTCTGTTTGAAAATGTGTTCATCTACTATACAGAAAATATGCATAACTGAAGTTTGTGTTCATGCATATGGATATGCATGGAGCTGCAAGTAGAAATCTTGAAGACTTGTACAGTATTTCTGGTAGATGCTGCTTGCCAATGATATGACACTTGTACTCAGAGAGATTCAGATTACATTTGCAGTGCTGACCTATGATGATGCAGTTAGATGTAGAGGTCTTAAATGTGATTGGTGCATGGTCATGTGATCTTTGAGGTACATCCAATGAGGGAATGGCAGAGAGAGTGTAGTGGAAATGGTAGAAGGGCTGTTCATGTTACGATATGTCCGCGGACATGGCGGTAGTTCGCGGACATCGGGAGTTACATCTGGGGATTTTTGAGTTCAGAAGTCATGCAAATGAGAATAAGCACTGAAATCGATTGGTCAGGAAAGTTTGGTGGGTGTGTTGTGCCAGGAGATATTTTCTCAGATACTCTTTTTGCTGAGAGAAGAAAAGATGGCTATGGCTGTGTGTTTCAGAAAACAGATTGTTTGGATTTTAGGAGATTCGTGGATACATTGGTTGAAGGTGCATGCAGATAGCTGTGGAGTAGCTGTAGATCTTGGATTCCCACATGTGCAAGTACACTGGCATGGAGTACGTGGAATGAAGTGGTTGGACTTGCTACGTCTCTGTGCTACTTTGGAGACAGAGCAACATCCAGACATAATTGTAATTCATTGTGGAGGGAACAGTTTAGGACATGTGACTGGAATTTTTTTGCAATTTGCTATGAAAGAAGGACTTAGGAAGGTTATGGACATGTTTCCTAATTCTCAAGTGATATTTTCACGGATTGCGCAGAGACAAATGTGGCTTCGTTCTTCTTCATTTGGTCCACAAATGGAAAAAGCAAGGCGCAATGTTAATAAGGCTGTTTGTGGCTTTCTAAGAGACTTTGGCATGTCTTCTTTTCACAATGAAAATATTATGTTTTGTAGTACATACATTTTTCGCTGAGATGGAGTCCATCGAATTTATGCTGGCAATCAGATTTTTCTGAGAAATGTACAAAATGCATTGCGAGCTTTTTTGGAATTACAACAACAATTTTGAAGTAGATGTTAAGCATTTACAATTTTTGACTTACAAAAACCACCCAAAGGCTCTTTTCAGAGCCACCACTTCTTTCCAGAGAAAATTACAATGTTTGTGAAGGAGTAGCAACCCAGTTTTTTTAATGTTCGCGAACTGTCCGCGGATTTCCAAAAAATACAAAGAGCCCTGCTTCATTTATTTTCACTTCTATTTTTTAACTGGGAAAGGTGGCTCTGAAAAGAGCCTTATTTTTTTTTGATTTTTGTAATTTTGTATTTTTTTTGGTTTTTCAGACACAACACACTAGGAGAGGAGGGTAAAGGAGGGTAAAGGGGGGGGCACCAACCACAGGGATAAGAAAGGGCGAGCTGAGAGAGGAAGATGTAGAGTGGGTTTTGAGTGGGTTTTATTTGGGTAGTGAGCAGGTCTTCTCGTGCTCTGAGATGATAGTCTCAAAAGCACTCCGAAGTCGCTCCCCCCTGCAGAGTACTGTGTCACAGTACATACATACAACTGTGACCCTCGAAAGGTAAGGGTCATCAGCATTCTGTATGGCCTGTGAGGCAGCTTGAGAAAGACGCTGTCCCACAGAGGTGGTCCTTGTAGTGACAGGATCAGAAACAGAGGATGAAGTAGAGGAAATCAACCTGCTACGTTCTTCGCAAGGTACAACCCTGCGAATAGCCCTAGAGTGAAATGACCTCAGGTGTCGCTTCATAGTAGTGGTCCCAAAGCTGTAGTTACCATGCTTCCCGCGACTGAGTATCATTTTGCACTCATTGCAGGTAACATGGTTCACACGAGCCTTAGGACCATTCCCATGAATGGTAAATAACCGCCACACCCAAGACTCACGCCTAGTGCGGGTAGTAGGGATTTCCTCTACCTCATTCTCATCATCCTCTTCTTCCTCCTCTGCATCCTCAGTCCTGTTCCCCTCTTCAGGCCCTTGGGGAGGTGGTGGTGGTGGAGGGGGTGGTGGTGGTGCTGAAGCAGGTGCAGCACCAAGTGGCAGTTCAGCAGCCAAGGATGCCATCTCGATGATGGTGTAGTCTGCAGGTGGCAGCAAAAATCACTGTGTTCTGTAAGGATATTTGGCGTGTTACAGCACAGAGTACAGCACTACTGTACAGGTAGCAATTTTTTTGATGCAGCACCACCACATGGGTGTGGTGCATTGCCATATGTGTTGCCAGAGTAACATGGACATATAAGTAAAGACAGGCTATTCAGTCAAAAACGATTTTTACATATAAGATGCAAATCTATTTTTACAGTTAAAAGCACACATGTGCACATTCAAAAATGCACACTATTTTTCACCTGAAATGCCTATGTTGCAAGAGACACATTTGAAAATTAATAACTAACCTTATTAATAGCTAACCTGACTAATAAAACTTCATTTAACATAACCCACTAATAAAAATGTGTCTCCACTGCAGAATTAAGCCTACTCTGAAAGTGAACTTTTAAATGCACATTAATTTTTTTTTCTCTGCTGCCCTGTCCACATAACTACAGGAAGCAAAGAGCTCGAAGGAACAGGAAATCAGTTTGTTACAATTTTTACTGTAGAAATGAGCCATTGTGTAGTGAGGGAGGATATGACATGATTGATTCTGATTGGAGCAGCGTCATAGCAAGTATTATGCTAGAGGCTGTGATTAGAGTTTTGCTGGGGAAGCTTTTGGAGAGGGGGAGTACAATCGAGATCTTGCAGAGCTGGGAGAAGGACCTGTTTCCGGGCTGAAGCATTCCTGCTGCAAAAGCTGAGAATTCCAGGCAATAACCCCGGTTTGAGAACGGCAGACGCTTGTTCTCACTGGGGTTAATCTTCAAGGGAGCCAAATTCAGAAAGAGAATAGCCGGAGAAAACTCATGCTGAACAGATAAGGTAATTACAGAAGTGTGGGATCTGTGCGAAAGTGTGCGAAACTGTTCAGTCAGTGTATTCGAGGGAGTCCCAGTCCCTTATCAGCATATTTAATGTTACCAATTGAATATATTCTCGCAGTTCTCTGTTCATTTTATCACAAATAATGTTGTACCATTTCATTTATTTCTGTAAAAAAAGGGTTAAACTGTGTTTAAAGGAAATTTCTATAATACAAAAATATCTGAAAACAGATAGCCAGTGTGTATTATTTCTCTCTTTCATTTTTCATGGGAAAAGGTTTAAACGTGGGTAGATTTTTAAACAGTGCAATTGTCATTTTAAAACAGATGTGTGCATGATTATATTCAGTATGGACAGTTGTGAGTGACTGTTTGTAGCATAGCTTGTTGGAGGTACATGAGCCAACGGGAAGAGAGACTCTCTGGACATAGTTCCATACCGTATATAAGGTAGTGGAAATTACCACAAAAATACCACAATAGCCCATGGTGGCACACAACACTAACACTGAAAATGTGGTATCCCTAAAATGTAGGCTTGAGGTCTCTCTAGTGATCAAGAACAATCTAGATAAAAAATAAGGGATGTTGGATATTGGGGCCACAAATAAACCAACCACGCAAATTATCGCGCACATTATCTAAATAGGTCTGAATTCTGAAATAATGCAATGTATTATTGTTATGTGTGATCCAATATGAATACAGAGAGTGATTATTGCTAAAGGTATTTTGGCGGTAAGAAAATACTGCAAAGCCCCAAATATCCACAAAATACCCAACAGTTTTGAAGAATAGCCAGAAACACAATGGGAATAAGCTCTTGGGCGTGGTCTTTTATAGGGGTGCTTGTGCGCGGTCCGTGGACATGCGCACTGTGCGCGGACAGATCGAACACAAAAAAAGGATCGGAAAGTTTCAAAAGGTATATAGAAACTCAAGAATGCTATGTGGGACTTGTGGCATGGTGAGATTTTATTGAAAAATATTATGGATTAACTGAAAATGTACTTTTAAATTGTTCGGGGACACGAACAGTGTCCGCATTTCAGGACACACGATGAGCGTGGGTGTGGTCATATGATCTGTTTGCGAACTAGTCTGCGAAGGAAGCGCCTGTCCGCAGGACACCAAGTGCACGGAGATTGGTTAGCGCATGCGCATTGATGTCCTACGGACACTGTTCGGGTTCTGAAGTAATTAAAAGTGCGTCACATGTGAAACGAACATTTCAGGACACCGCGTGTGTTCTTAGAACAGTTTAAACTTGGTAGCGAACAGTAAGGACAGATATAGTGTTCTTCAGGACACGTGTAATTTAGTTTATGTACGAACATTTCAGGACACCAATTGTGTTCTTAGAACAGTTTCAATTGGGTAGCGAACACTACGAACAGTTGTACTGTTGTTCAGGACACATCATTTTTGTTTATTTACGAACATTTCAGGACACCAATTGTGTTCTTAGGACAGTTTTAAGTTGATAGCGAACATTACGGACAGATATAGTGTTCTTTAGAACACTTTAATTTTTGTTTCTTTACGAACATTTCAGGACACCACGTGTGTTCTTAGAACAGTTTCAACTTGCTAGCGAACAGTACGAACAGGTGTGGTGTTCTTCAGGACACCTCCATTTTCGTTTATGTACGAGCATTTCAGAACACTCGCACTGTCCGCGGACACTTTTATTGTTTTTTAAAAAAAAAAACAGAAACTATTCACAATACAATATAAAAATTAAACTTTATTTAACATATATTAATAATTTATGACAGAGAAGGTGAGGCAGAAACAGAAACAAAAACAGGAGAATTTGGGGTTTCAACATGATTGGTATTAGGTGAAGAAGGGATGGAAATCTCATCAAAACGTTTTGGATTATGGAGAGGGTTTGGGGATAATTGACTGGGATATGGTGAGGAGGGACAAGTACATGTGGGGCAATGGTATGACGTTTTTGTTTTAAAATGATCTTCAACAAATGTTTTCAAATTATTAAAATTGGTCAACAGTAAATCAATTTTTTCTTGTATGTTGTCAAGCGTGTTTTCCATAACAGCTTCTTCAGAGGTAGTTTCTATTTTGTTATGCTCTGTACAAAAAATATATATATATGTTAAATGTATACAAAATAATAATATTTAAATGGTTATATTATAAAGTGTTTACCAATAGTTTCACTATCTTGTGACATTTCTTCATGTGGGAAATTGTCCTCTAGCCATTCCAGAGTACTAGACATTTCTGTGAGAAAAAAAAGAAAAGATAATATATTTTTTAATCTAATACAGAAAGTTTATAAATATATGAGTAAAATGAAGTACACTTACTATTTCTGGTAAGGTAAGTCCTATGTATTCAGTGGGTCTGGTCTTGTTCTCAGTTCTGTTGTGTCTGTGAGGTAATTATGTTGGAAGCCAATTTATGTTCTTGTGGTATATTCCATTTCAGAACATATTGTATTTAAATGAATGGTTAGTGTGTTACATATATGGGTTACATTTCTTATGTATTACTATATATAATGTATTTGTGTGGTGCTTTTTGAATTTGTTAAATGTTCTTATATTATGATATAACAATCAAACATACCCCATCACCCCCCCCCACAGTTTTTAGGTAGTGGTACTGTTCTCCGAACATGTCCGCGAACATTAAATAAGTTCGCGGACATCACGTTCATAAGAAGAGATCTAGTCAGTTCCATATGACATGTATATAAAGTCAAAGTCATTATTGTTAAGTTTCGCTACTAAATAACTATGAAATTCAGTGAAATAACTTTGTTAAAGGGACGTTATGGTTAAGTTGCGCTACTAAAAACCTATGAAATTCAGTGAAAAAAACTTTGTTAAAGCAACGTTATGGTTAAGTTGCGCTACTAAAAACCTATGAAATTCAGTGAAAAAAACTTTGTTAAAGGGACGTTATGGTTAAGTTGCGCTACTAAAAACCTATGAAATTCAGTGAAAAAACTTTGTTAAAGGGACATTATGGTTCCAAGTAAAACCGAAAAACCCTTGAAATTCGCCAGTTATGGTAAGCTAAGGAACCATAACTCGCGCCACCACCGTGCACTGCTAAGACTAACACCCAGGACATCAAAGATGACATCACAAATATATATGTGTTTTTTAATCATCTCAAACTTGCTCAAGTCCCTTCACCTCATGTTTCAGGTGGAAAGGTTTGATCTGATTAACAGGGACAAATTGTTCCACTCTCAATTCACCCTCCTTTTTAGCAATTCTGCAGACTACAGATAAAAACGTATCTGTAATTTTATATGGCTCTTGCCACGCTGCAAGAAATGTAGAGTTTTTGTATTTCCCCTTCCCAAAATTAAATTTGTACACCTGATCTCCTACCTCATATTCTTTTACAGATGGCTTCCTATCATAATATGTTGTTACAAAATCAGTGCCTTCTCTAAATTCTGCTGCACAAATGCAAATGCATGTTGTAAGTGCTTCTTCAACTCTTCCACATATTCGTGAATTGTGGATACATTTACAAGGACCTGCTCATTTGTCTTGTAAAGTAAATGCTGTGGCAGCACCATTTTTCTTCCTGTCAATATTTCATGAGGGCTGAGATTTGTTGACTTATCGGGAGTCAATCTAATGGCCATTAATACCATTGGAAGATGTAGGCCCCAAATAGAACATGCTTCACCTACACATTTCTTTAACATATCCATTATTGGCCTTTTACAGCGTTCCACTCCCCCTGAAGAGGATGGCCGGTACACATTGTGTAGTTTTCTCTTCACACCCAATAGCTGCCATATCTTTGTTATAAGTGCACTAGTGAAATGACTACCACGGTCAGACTCTATCCTTTGAGGTTAACCAAATCTTGCAAAAATATGATTTACAAGTAATATTGTAGCTGTTTGTACCCTGCAATCTGGCAGTCTGGTGCTGGAATACACTCCACCCACTTACACATTAAACATGTTACTGTCAGCATGACCTGGTTCCTCTTGCTGATCTTGTTGTGGGCCCAACATAGTCGATTTTCAAATAAGACCATGGGAGGGTCAAATCCTGTTTCATTAATGGTGCTCTATGAGTAGGTGACGCAGGTTGAAACTGTGCACATACTAGACACCCTCTGGTGTACAGTTCAACATCTTGGGACATGTGTGGCCCATAAGTATAATCTTTTAAAATGTCCAAAGTTTTCTGTGAACCTCTGTGTCCTGCAGTTATGATATCATGGGGATAATGTAACATCAATCCCCAAAATAACAAGGGCACTACGCATTGTATTTGATTCTGTAATCATCAGCTTGTCCTGTAACCTAATTTTCTTTTTGTTTTTCAGTAACACCCTCAAATCCTCTTTTCCTTTGCAGTCCTCTTCAGCCAAAGGATTGTGCATTTAACAAATTGTTATAGAAGTAGACCTAGAATAAGATTTTCCTTTTGTGCTTTGATCAAGTACTGATCTTGAGTATCAAAACTCCATTGCATCACAGGCTGCTCAACTGTTTTTGAAGATGTGGAGGGTGCTATCGCATCTACCTGTATTTCACCAAGCAGGTGTTCAATAGGAAACAAGTCCCCCATCCCAGCTCCAATTTTGGCTAGATCTGCCTTGTCATTCCCCTCTTTGTCCTCAACTGGCATCTTCAAATTACCACATATGTTCCTCCAATGTATCATCAAATAATTTTCTGATACAAGTTTGTCTATGGCTTGAATCATCTTGACATGTTTCAGTAGTGGTTTTCTGTTATAGATGAGCACGCCTTTAACCTTCCAGCTAGGTAAATATGCTACAAAACTATTCTGTCCATAATCAGAATCAGTTATTATCTCTTTAATGATATATTCCACTGCTGTACAGACTGCTTTGTAAATGGCGGTCAACGCTTCCACTTGACTACTTCTAAGACCTTTCCTCAGGCTTACCCTTGGAATGTTGTCACATTTAAACCAGATATTTCCTATTCCTGCTACAAGCTATGTTTCTGTATTATTTTTGACAAGGTATGCACATTAATCTACATACATAGTTGGTAAATCCCTACATATCTTTTTATTGAATGCTTTGTGTGGGGACTGCTCAAATTCACTCACACTTAATTCTAGTTCTGTATTATCAGGTGCACACATTGCTGCACAATCATGTAAATCTGCCAGTCTTTGGGCAACCAAGCTCTTTTTATATGTTGTCCATATCTCACTTCCACAGGAAATGCCTCAAATACTAATGTCCAGGAAGTAATTCTGGACTGGGCCAAATTCGCTGATCTAATTCTCTTACTTTTCAGAAACTGCAGAGGCTGGTGATTTGTTTCAATAATTATCCTCTCCCCTTGAATTATGGGAAAGAAATGCAATGCCCAGACAGTGGTTGGGAGTGTTTTTTTGCATTCACTGAATTTAGCCTCTACCTGTGACAACGCCTTACTAGCATGTGCAATCGTTTTGTTATTCACATCATGCCACTGCCTCACTTTGTTCCTTTTCCCATTTCCAGGGTACACCCTGCTTCAGTAATCTTGCTAGAGTTTGTGTAATCTCTGCACAATTTTCAATACATTTCCTGTTATAACCTGTCATCCCTAATAAACTCTTTAAACCTTTCAGATTAGTGGTATCTTTTAGTTTATGTATCACCTCCACCTTTTTTTTGTGGGTTTAACCCATTCTCAATCACCTCATGACCTAGGAAGTTCATTTTCTTTTTACACCATTGTGCTTTCTGTGAACATACTTTTTCACCAGCCTTCAGTAGCTAGTTAAGTACCTGTCTTATCTTATTGAAATGTTTTTTTAAATTCTCATTTTTAATTAGCACATCAACTACGTAAACTATTCTCCCCCTTTCAGCTGTATCCAATGGTAAGTTGCCTTTTTTAATTTTTTTAAGAAGTTGGTGCAATGTGTGCTACATAACAAAGGCTGGAGGAGGTCAAGGAGAAGTGGTTCACTCTTATAGTAAAGTAGGAATCTCTGCCCACTTTGCCATTGGAAGCTTTCAAAAAAGGTTAGACAAACCATTGGGAACTGGACTGCTTAATTATATCACATTTTGTGCATGTATAATACAGCCATCTTACAAACTCCCCCTTACCCTTTCATAGTTCTCTTATGCACCATATAATTCCTGAACATTTTCACATTTGCCATTGAGATGAAGGGAACGAGAAAAAAGAGATGTGTGGATCTGAAAACAGATTTCAACTTCATTTAAACTTCATGAATAGGCAGTTGTTGTGGGAGTCCTTGAAAAGGCAAGGCCTGAGGGATTGATATGTGAAGATACTAAAAGGGAATTTATTAATATTAATATGGCAAACTTCTGTTATGGCAATACTGGAGGCCTGACAGGGCGCCGGTCTGAAGGATTGAGTGTCATTCTGGTGTGTCTGGCTCCCACCATGTGCCGCCTGTGTCATAATGATTCAGAGGGGTCGCTGGTTGCCCAGAATATGGATTTGTCCAGGGTGGAAGGCACAGATATTTATTTCCTGTGGCTTTTGGGCAACCCAATGCAAAACTTATGGGAGCTTTTTGCAATTCCAGCATGTATGAGCACAAAACAAACACAATAGTGAAGGACCCAGCAGCTTAGTTCCTCGGGAGGCATTTTAGCATAGATGGTTAGAGGTAGTAGTATCTTAATTTGACAACCTGGGCATCTAATTATTTTTAATGAAATAAGGTGCTGGGAGAAACAGGTGAAAATTAAAGGAAATAAACTAGGCCAATCTTCCTGCACATACCATTGATGTCTATCAATGGACATCTTTCCAAACAGCTATCTATAACATGCTGTAGTCTGATGCTGAGACATCTGCCCCAGTTACTGGATTTGACCATTTCTCACTTACATGTTTCTTTTCATAGTTGAATGAACTCCCAGTGGGACCCATGCATCTAGAGTCTGTGTATCCTGCCCTTGATCCTGTGACCCTCTTACCAATTGCATATTGGATAAGGTCATGGGGTATCCAGAGGTACGAGAATTCCATGTCATATTAAAAGCTATTTTATGCTTCTATGAAGATCCTGTGGCTGACCTGGCGGAAGAAAACATTGTATGCATTGGGATTTGCAATCTTGTGTTAGTCTCTAAACACAATTACAAGGAATTCCCTTGGAGTATTGAAGGTGTTAATGTTGGGTATCCTGCAAAAATGCCCCATGCTGCTGTGGTATTTGAAATATCAACATATTTTGGAGATTAAAGTTTATATGGCCTCAAGTGCACAAAAGGAAGTCAGGAATATTTTCGCAGAGAAATGATGTTGATGCCTCCCTCAATGCTATGTAATGTTAAGTGGGACAAGGAGCCTAGGGTCTGGCTCTTTGAATGCTAAACTAAGTCTTTTAAGAAGGTTATGCAGGTCTTACTCCTCTGCCCCTGTTACGGCAAATGGAGATGAAAGGAGATCATATTGCCCATTTGTTCCAACAATAATGCAAGGTGCAAGAAGGCTTTGCATCGACAAAAGATAAGTTGCCAGAAGTTGTGGTCTATTATCTCACTTCAGCCGTCCATGAATAGAGCAGTAACATTCCTTCCTAGACTTCTAAGACAAAAATGTGGAGAGCTCTGAGAAAGGTAGAGCGGTAGACACGGTTGTTATTGCTCATGTCTTGGTATGGTTTAGTCTTATGTAGTGGATTGTGACCTACCCATTATATGTATTTCTAGTTTTATTATGTTATTGTTTTATGGTTATTGTAATTGTATTTGCTACACAATTAACATGTATTGATGGTGATGATGATGATGAGAGTAATACCAATAAAGAGAGAAAGTGAGACAGGGAATTAGCTAAATATAACATATAGATGACATAAAACAGATGGGGAACAGAGAGAGATAGAGAGAGATCAACTTTTTGACTCGGCTAAGGTACAAGGACCATTATGAAAGAGCAGTACTCTGATAAAGGATAAAGACTAAAGTGAAGGACAAGGCTGGTGATGAATGACTGTGATAAAGGAGAAGGACAGTGATGAAGGATTGTAACAAATTGGTCGGTGATAAAGACTTTGACAATGGGAGAAGGATTGTGACAAATGAGATGGACAGATGAAGGACTCTGATGATGGAATGGGCTATTATGAAGGAATATGACCACAGAGAATGACTTTGAAGATGGACTGCGAAAATGGAAAAGGAATTTTATGAAGGATGTGTAAACATAAATCACCAGGGATCATTTTCTAGCCTAGGTTCTATCCTTATCTCTAAACAGAGGGAAACACAAAACAACCAAGGCAGGCATTGCAGTAATTACCCAAGGAAAGGGATTGCTGCTGACTTCTGAACCCACCCCTTTTGTCACTTTATCAAAGGCCATTGCTTATGTCCAGAGTTCCAGTGATACATTGACATTTGTATAATACAAGAGTGCCAGCTAGGGACCTATGTGTCTCACAGTACTAACACCCTTTAGGGAAGACCTTTTGTCTGTCTCTTCTACCATTCTGAGGTTCTCAATCTCATCTTCTCCATCTGGGTCTCCGCTTTTTCATGATCCCCACTCGGGGGTTATTTCCTCCTGTCTTTGATTCTCTCTCCAAACCGTGGTTTCTTGATCATTTCCCCTGCACCAGGACAATTCTTTATCTCGATTGTTCCCCCTGACCTGGGATTCTCTCTGTCTCTCAGCCAGCTCTGGGCTTCTTGGTACTTTTCCAACACCATGGTGTGTCTTTGCCTCTATCCCCATTCTGGGGTTATCAGTTCTGTCCCCACACCGGGGCTTCTCTCTTTCTATCTCCTCTCTCTGGAATTCTTGGTTCTTTCCACACACCAGGGCTTCTCTTTGCCTCTCTACCCACTCTGGGACTTCTTGGTGCTGTCCTAAACCTGGGCTTTTCTCTGTCTCTCTCCACACTCTGGGGATTCTTGGTTCTTTCCCCATATCAGCGCTTGTCGTTGCCTCTTTCCCCACTCTGGGGTGTCTTGGTTCTATCCTCACACCAGGGATTCTCAGTGTCTCTCTCCCCCTCTGGGGCTTTGTTGGTTCTCTCACTGCACTGGGGGTGTCTTTGTCTCCCTCCAACTATAGGATATATTTTATTCTTTCTTGAGTTGCTCCCGTCTCCCTTGTCTTTGAAACCAGTACATACCTGTTTGTGATGAGAGTTTCTTCGATGGATGGGATGTGAAGTCCACACAGCCCTCCACTTGCCACAGAGCTGATTATGCAACTTCTCAACTAGACTCTGCACTGCCCACTGACTTCTTTTTGTTCCAGTTTGTTTGATGCAAGTACTTAAAGGTGGCTCCTTCCGTCTCTGCCTTGGCCCTCCGAGGTACTCAATTCTCTCTAGAGACACTGCAATGCAAGGCTCTGGTTATTTTCTGTGGGGCCTCGTCGACATCTCTGGCCACAATGCCACAGCTGGAGGGCTTTCTTTCCTTCCGGATCCTCCACCAGTGTGCACTGCGGCGCGATTGAACGCTACAGGCTTCACAGATACTCTCTCCTGATTGGTTCCTCTACTAATGTCCCTCTAGAAGGAAAGAGTTTCTGCCATTCTGCTGTTTTCCATGGGGAGGATTGAATAACGTTTGGGTCACAACCTGAGCCAGTCATTATTAAAAGGGTTTATAGGGTTCTTATACAACCTAGCTCCTACATAGCCCATAAAGGTGTTAGTGTTTGCCAGAGGGATAGTGAATGAAATCCCTCACTGGAATGTTCAGGTTCCCTTCACAGGGATCCTGCTTACCCAGTCCACTATGGGTGTTAAGCATAGCAGGCTCTCCTCTATAGACACAGAGTGGGTGGCACCCCAGTGGGTAGATGTGACAATCTCCTTCCATTCATCACAAACAATAATAAAGTTGGAACCTGAAATCATTTTTGATAGTTTGACTTGACAAATGGCCCAGCAATTATTTTATGTATTGCTGATGCATTGTTAACCCTGAGTATTTTTAAGGACTTAAAAAGGGGACATATTTTTCTTGAAACATGTTGTGCAGCAGACGGCATGCAATTATAATGTCGAAAGCTATATCATACTTGAATTAATAATTATTAAATATATGCCCAGGAGATTGTAATTTGAGAACATTAGACTCATTCACTCTTTGTAAAACAGAATGCAAGTTTAAGGAAAATAAACAGTGGCTTTTCAACTCTGTTGGACCGATTCCAAGCCATCAACGCTAATTGCTAGCCAACTGAATTATTGCTGCACATTATACATTTTCACCATACTTGTCATTTTTCTTTGTGGGCATTTTCACAGGGTCACCCAATACAGGAATCAATGGAACATTGTATTGTCTTTGATAAGACCATTTTTGTATGAACTACATTTTGACTTGCCCATGAGCATACAACAAAACATTTAAATGATATGGATGATCCTCAAGTTTACAGGATTGCGAATCTGCACACACCAAAAGATGTCAATACAGTTAACTCCTTTAATAATGTCAGTCTTCAAGCACCTTGAATATTTTATATTAAATGCACTTTTTGGGTGAGTCGTTAAGAATGTCGTGCTGTACGGTTACATTCTGGTAACACCATGGTTATCTCAAAGTGTTGTTCCTTCTTTAACATACTTGAATTGTTCTGTGGTGGCTTAGAATAAGATGCTATGCTGCGTTTAATTCTTTGTGGACCTTTTGGCTTCCAGACTGATCTAGCAGCACAGCTGTACGAGATATCTGGTGTTCGAAGATATGCGTTTCACTGTGCTTTAAATCCTCCAAAGTTTTTGACAGCCAGTTCTCATCAAATAAAAGGGCCGATGTTCTTGTTTTTTGCAGAATATTTTGGTAGCATCCATGTTCTTTCACATGAAAGGACGTAACTGAATTGATCCCTGGGGCACACAAATAATACAAAGCCAATACATAAGTGGGAGGTTTTATCACAACTGAGCTCCTTGGAAGTTTGAACTCGTTTATGCTAGGGGGTTTGCCTGCCTTTCACCATATTATTGAAACTACCACAGTATTATGTGTTCACTTTTTATCAAGCATGTATCCTGATTTCTGTAAAGGGACAGCCAACATGTTTAAAATAACTATACTCTGCGTGGAATCATTCCCACTTAGACCTATTAAGCAGTCGCTAAGAAGGATCCTGAAACCCAGTGGCTATGGCACCTTTTTGAATATTGTGAAGAAGGTTCGATATGCTCATATATGGATGCTAACCTACCTCTATCTTGTGCACTAACTCAATCATCCTCCAGCCACACCAAACTTCTAACACACATGGCCTACAGAGATGATATCACCTTTTATTAGAAAGTAGCAGTTGTAGTTGTGCTTCGCACAATAATTCCTACCAAAAGAAAACCTACATTGCTCGATGCTGATAGTAAAATCTGTGTGTCATTCATTCTTACAGAAATCAACTAGCAGTTGTACCCGTGCTTTTCATGGAAATTCCTATGAAAAAAATAGACAAAGGTTCATTTATATTTTTTATGTTTTACTTTTAATACCCCCTGGAACCTACCCACATGTCAAAGTTCAGGTTTGTCGCATTTTGGGAAGTATGCTGAACATTTCCGAACAGACACACACACACATCCACACATTTCACTTTTTAATATATAGAGAAGATAACAAGTCTCTATCGATATTTGTCTGGGGGGCCTGCATACCTAGCTATGAAACATATCATTTAGGTTCCCTAGATCACCCTGTGCTTTCTGGGTCTTAGCTTATCCATGATAATATGGAATCAGTCCTCAGTTTGTGAATACTTGTTTATTAAATCTGACCTCAGATGTCTCAGCAGGATTGGGGACAATTTGTATGTCTCCATGGCAACATGTCTTGAGTATCTTGCTAATAAAAAGACTGACAATAAAGGAGGCATATCTGTCTTCCCTCTGAAGTCTGCTTTATAGGTCAAATGTGCTCTTATGCATGACTAACATATTTCAAATGAATAATGGGGGAAAGATAACATCGGGCAAAATCAAGTGGAAGACTATGTGAAGGGTATGTAACAGCCAGACAGAAACACAGCAAATTGTGCAATCTAAATAAAAACAAAGGGCCTGATTAATGGAATATTTGCCCGGTTCAAAGTGAATTTTTTTACTGCTGAAAAGTGACTTTGCACTGCCAACACAAACCCTGATTCATGCAACCATGCAAAGTGTATTTTTGAAGTGCAAAGTTCGGGCAAGGTCAGTGCATAGTCATTTTTGCAGTACAAAAGGACTTTGCCAGGACTTTGCACAGCAAAAATGCACTACAGGGTTGCATGACTCAGGGTTTGTGTCGGCAGTTCAAAGTCACTTTTCAGCAGCGCAAATTCACTTTGAACCGGGAAAATATTCCATGAATTGGGCCCAACGAGTTCACAATCAGACAAAGAATGTTTGTTCTCGGTTTACAATGAAACTCTGGTGATCTGAATTCATATTATACTAGCAAATGACTGTTGTCATGTCTGTGGACAGACATGACAACACTCTCATTAATTGTTGAAAATCAAATATCCTGTAGTTCGCTGTTCCAATTTGCTTGTCTCTTGATGTGCTTCGCACTCTGAAATAAACTGCACTGAGAATGGGCATTGTGGCTGGCTAACATACCCCGGAACAGACGGGGGGAGGCAAGAATTGGCATGCTGCTGCATACTGGAACTCAGTGTGCTCTCTCCCCACCTGTTGCCTCACCCTGGTGTGGTGCAGTTCATTGCGTTGCATTACAGTGCAAACGTACCAAAAACCACGCAGTCTAGGGTTGAGGACCGGTCCTTCTACGACCACATTGATGTTTCGCTAATTTCAGGAAACCGTCTCATGTGTGAAGGTGCTGAAATACGGGAAAAGGGGTGGGGTGTCCAAATGTTATGTAACCAGTAATGTACATAGGTTGCTGACAGGTAACTATGCAAAATCTGGTGCAGATTGGTAAAACAGTGTGGAACTGTGTAAAGAACAACGCTTCAGCAAGTCACAAAGCCACAAATACATTTAGTGTTTTGCTGGAATCCAGGGAAAGGGGTGGGATATCCAAATGACACGTAGCCAGTAATGGCTGGAGGGTACTAACAGGTAACTTTGGAAAATGTGGTGCAGATTGTTGAAATGGTATGGAATTGTATGAGGAACAACGGTTCACCAAGCAACAAACCCACAAACAAATTCAGAAGTTTGCTGAAATCCAGGGAATGGTGTGGGGTGTCAAAAAATGCCATGAAGCCACTAATGTCTGGATAGTCATAACAGGTAACTATGCACATTCTGGTGCAGATTGCTGAAACGTTGCAGTATTGTATAAGGAACAATACTTTGCCAAGCCACAAACCCTGGCACAAACCCACACATATTCACTTGTATGAATATAGATGGTAATACATTTATTGATAGAATACCTAAGCTCAGTATTATTCTGGAGAATGACAAGGATGTAGACAAACCAATTTTGCAGATATACATTGCGGTGCTTATTCTGATGATGGCAGTTGGAAAATCATTTCACAATACATGCATGTTTTGTAACATTTCTAGACTTCCATTTGATTACAATGTTCAATTCCCTAGCATTTGGGATGGGCAACTCCTCTGAGCCCCCACCCCAAAAACACATATAAAATCTATCATATAGTTTTGAACTCCATACTGCGAGCAGGGGTATTCTTATCAGTTAATCTGGGCTACATGACTTAAATGAGGTGCACTAGATATGGAAACACCAATGGCCCGATTCATGGAATATTTGCCCGGTTCAAAGTGAATTTACACTGCTGAAAAGTGACTTTGTACTGCATATTCCATGAATCAGGCCCTTAGTGTTTTTTTTGTGAATTAATCTGCAAAAATACACATTGCACCGCTCTGTGAATTTGGCCCGGTACAATGTATTTTTTGGCAGTGCAAAGTCACTTTGCAACACGCTAAATATTCCATGAACTAGGCCCTGACACTCTGCCCTGCTCATGTTCCTCAGCATGAATATAAACTGCTACATCTTCTGCTTATATACATTCAGAACACCGTCAGCGTGAGCTTACACACAATCTCAAAATCTGGTTAGTTTTAAGTAACATGGAAATTTTGAAGAATTAAACTTTGCTCAAATCAATTCACCGGGATTAATTATAACATAAACAAAAACCAGGAGTTCACCCATGCAATTGCGCGTCTGAAGTATGAAGAAGTGCTCAGGGGCTTCCCCCAGGTGCTTAGTGTAGCCTTATAGACAGTCGGTGGGGACATTAAAGTGAACTAATTACCTACCTCAAAGTCATGCACTCAAGTAAAGCTATGTAAAACGTGAAATGGTAATTTTCCCAGGAGGTAGAAAGTTCTTCCAAGGTCTTTAAGGCAATTGTCACACACTGGTAATAGCAATATAGGATTTGCAGTTATTGTGGTGCAGTAAAACATGATAAAGTGAAATAAAAACATACATGCGTTATTGGTACCCAGCAAGGGACAATGAGATGGTAACATACAATCTCATTGGCCCTCGCCGGGGCGTTACCTGACCAGTAGTACCTCTCCCCACAATGTTTGTTCCTTTCTGTACCCTGTGGGGTGTGTGGCAGCCACTCAGCCAATGATGAAGCTCGGAATGGGGTACTCCCCGCTCCAAGCCACCACATGACTGGAGGCTGCCATCTTCCCCCGCCGGGGATCAATTTAAGTGTTGTTCCCTTCCCCCCACGCCTCTACCCCTAATCCAAAGAATTCCTTCCCTGCCCTCCCAACCCCACTTACCTTCTTTCATGTCCATTTCCTGAGCGGATGCGCTGGGAACACTTCTATTCGCAGCGCGTTAGCTCCTGATCCGTGACAGGCCATCATGCAAAGGAAGAAGGGACTACACTTCGTCCCTTCTATCCTTTCCATGGCGGCCATTTTCTATTGTTTACATTTTTCCCTATTTTTGGAATGTCCATCAAAGAAAGAGAGAAGGGACTACTTGTAGTCCCTTCTCCCTTTTCATGGCGCCCATTTTGTTTGTTTCGTTTTTGACATTCATTTTCAATGGCCGCCATGCAAAGGGAAAACAGACTTTGTTGTCCCTTCCCCGGCAGCCATTTTTGTACATTTATTTTTCTGTTCCGAATCGCCTGAGCTCTTCGGAACAGAAAAAATGCTTATTACTCCGGTCATGCTGGCTGGGGTACTAATAGCAATAGGCCCCTCGCTGGGGGGGGGCATTACCACTTAAGGTAATGCCCCGGGCCTTCGTTAAGGTCCTTGCTTTGCTCGGGCCTGCAACTATGGGCCCCAGGGCATTACCTGAAGTGGTAATGACCCCGCTGCTCAGGGCCTACTGCTTAAGTAAATTAAAGTTGATTTTATTTAGTGTTTTTTAAATTACAAAGCATTTTAACTGCAAATTTGGCTGACATGAAATACATTAGTGTCAACATGAATTTCGTGTAATCTGCAAGTGAATATTTTTGCTACAAGAAAGGTAACAGATTGTTCCATGTGTTACCTTTCAATTTCTTGAGGAGAATTGGATGTTGCCTGTTACATTGAAGGTGTTTGTGAAACGAAACATCCCCCAGCAAGAGAGTGCTTGTTGAAAAAATACTTGCTAATACACTTCATTTCCGTTTATTGAATGCTGAAAAAGATTTTCTGCTGTTTGTCTGTCTGCCTCCTAAATCAGAATGGGTGCAGTTCTATTATTATCTGTTGTTATTGATTGGATGGCGAGCATTCTGATTGGTTGAGCGATGACCAATAAGTCATCATTGTACTAATAGAGCATACTATTTGCACAGGAGAAATGTACAATTTCAGCTAAGAATGAACTATCTTATTGCTGCAGGGTTTAAACATTTCTTAATGCTCCAGTAAAGCAACAGAAAGGTGCACCGATATCTAATCTTTCATAGGATTTGGGAAGACTTCAGAGCAGAATGGTACAAAGCACCAGAAAATAATCCTTAATGTCGTGATTTCTAGTTTCAGAGACATTTGTATTTAGGAAAATATTAATTATACTAATTATCCTTCTGAAAATAAATGAAAGCATCATCAAATGAACGAAAAAGCAATTTCATTAATGGTTGGAATCATCACACAGGTGAGGATGCTGCAATCTTTTAATGAACCCTTCAACAATCAATGTTCAGGAAGAACAAAAGCAGGAAAGCAAAACATTCTTCTTCAAGCATTAAAATAGTGCAAGTGGGAACATCAGCTCATGCAGGATTGAATGCATCGCAAAATGCCATCTATACACAGCTATTACAGGTAGTTATCAAAAAGTTAAAGCACAAATAAGGAAGTTAACCATTTAATGGCGATTTTGAAAGCTACATTATCCACTTATGGAAGACAAAACATACTGATTCTTAATTCACAGGCAGAGTAAAACATCCAAATAAATGTTGTGCTTTTTATTCACACACATTGGTTCTGTCCATATGTTCCAATTCCTTATGGAAAATTAGAAGAGACTCTCATGCGGATTTCTAGTTAGCTAATATGTTCATAGACGAGTGGAGCCACTCGCCATAACATTATTGCAAACCCTATTACGTGAAGGCCGAGATAATCAAGTTAATGGCTTATCTTCAAAGATCTTTCCTAAAAGTGGTGGGTGTAATATATCCCAGCTGTTTTTCAGCAAATTTCCCTACCCTGTTGCTAGAGGCCGCCATTTTGTTTATCTATATAGTGAACAATAACGTCATATCATTGGCATGTCACGTCATCACGCAGTGCCGCTGTTAGTGTAAACATACCGGGAGAGGAGCTAATGAAAAAATCATAGATCTAGATATTATTAGGCAGACTATTCTATGGATGATGTCTATAGAATGACCTACATAAACATACTCTTTCACTGGTCCTAACCCATATTCAGTCTAGTGAAAGTACTCCTAGTTTCACAAATCATGTCTAATACTTGATGTGATATGATGTAAAGGTTTATTCGAATACAAAATATTCATCAAACACATACATATAATAAAACCAAAACTGAAACATATTCCATTGGTGCATATTAATAATCAATCATCATGATACCTTGAGTTAATTTACAAAGGAAAAGACATCAATAAAACACAGATTTTACAAAACATGCGGCAACTTAACCTCTTAAAACTCCCCTTCTACAAAACATGGCAGCCTTCAAAAACGACAGCAGGGCCCAGGCCTTAAATTTGCTTTCCACCCTTAGTAAAAAACACATAGCTGGGCGATAATGGTGCAGGTCTGCGCCTCTTAGGAATTGCAATATGGTTCATTTTCTGATGTTCCCATAACCTGGACAGAACAAAATTAAGTGACTCAGATTTTCATTTGTTGCACCACACACCGGACAGCTTGGGTCATCAGGGTAGCTTGTCCAGTTCATCGTGTTACCTCTCATACGCAAGTAGTCAAAATGTGCCTTGTAATGAGCCAGCTTTGGTGTTTTACCATGCCCCAGACAAGGTACGACTGTATAGTAGGTGTTCCGTTTATGGACCGATGGAAGGTGTCCGGTTGAAACACTACTAGTGCGTTCATGCATTTGGTCACCCTTTCCCTGATTATCACTTCTTTACATGGTCTTACTTCCTGCCTTGCTAACATTGTGGTGAGGGGTAGAACAATTGGCACATTCGCCTGGCGCAAAAGGTCTTTTACAGATCTAATCCACTGTATTTTATGCCATCCATCCTTATTAAGTGTCGACTTTATAATAAAATGGCACAATGTGGCATTATTATACCCCCATATTCTTATCCAGAGGATGCTTGGGGCAAATGCCCAGTCATCCTCCAGAAATGTCATCCCCAATTCTCTATGTTCTGTGGCGCTAGACGCATACCCAGGGAGTCCCAATAGCTTTTCAAAGTAACAAGTTCCTCTGGTCTGCATATCATCAGGCTTGCAGAACCCCCATAAGGCTGCCTCATATTGTGTGGCTGCTTTTAACTGCATGGAATATACCTTAAGGGCAAATTCTCTATGCTGTCTCTTACATTTAGCGGAGAAACGTGCAAGGCCCCCCAAGTATTGGCACTTTTTCAGAGTTTGTTTCTTTACATGAGCCATTCCAGTTAGGCTCTCCGAGAACCTGACCCCCAATTAGTCATATTCAGCCACCCATGGGATAACTTCCCAATTACAGATTATGGGATGTATCTTAATGGGCCTTCTACTTCCACTACAACCCATCACTGCTAATTTGGTGGAGTTATTTTGAGACCTAAATTGGTCATGACAGAGGTATATGCATCAACCAGTGCCTGCAGGGCCCTGGGGGTTCTAGCCATGAGCACAGTGTCATCAGCATATGCCAAGACTGGAAATGGCCCACCCCCCACTTTCAGAAAATCCTCACCGTCATTTAACAAAGCCTGCATCAGCCCATTAATATATGGAGTGAAAAGTATGGGGGCTAGGACGCACAACTGGCAGACACCCAATACCATGCAAAACCACTCGGTGCACCTGCCCCTTGGGCCGAACCAGACATTTGCTTTGTTACCGGAAAGAATCTCCCATAGTACTCTCAAAATATCTGCAGGGAAACCGATGGACTCAAGCACGGCCCACAGCTTAGCATAATCTACTTAGTCAAAAGCCATGCTTAAGTCCATAAATGCAAGGTATACTGTCTCACACTTGCAGATAGCAACATTTGATATCAGGGGGTACAAATTTCATACTTGCTCCATTGTGCCCAAACCGGGGCGGAAACCAAACTGAATGTCGGTAAGGATCTTTGCCTCTGTTAACCAGTGTTCAATATGGGCCAACAAGACCCGGCCAAAAATCTTAAAAACCGTGGCCAACAGAGAAATGGGACGGTACAAGGATGGTTTTGATACATCCCCTTTTTAAAATGGGGAAGATGGTTGCTGTCTTCCAGGATGGTGGATAGTGCCCTGAACTCAGGCAAGCCTTAAAGGCCAGCAACAGAGCCCATAGGTCAGTTTGACTCATAAAAATATCTGCCGTTATGGCGCTGGGTGCTGGATTACGAGCTTGCGCCCCTATTGCTTTAGCCAATTCCTCCAAAGAAAAGCAAAAGGATCCGCCCACAGCATGTTCTTCCTCTTGGGCATGACCATCATTATACAAATTTCCAAAATAGGAGACCCAATCTGAAGCCCCCATATGGGTACCCTTCAAACCTTGGTTTCGCTTGTTGGAAGATCCTCTTTATACAAATTCCCAAAATCCCTTTGCATCATTCACCCTTATGCCCTCTAAGAATTCTTCCCAGGCCAACAATTCCAAATCCAATTTCCTATGCTCAATGGTGCTGCGATAGATTTTACACGCATGAGCAATACTGCGTCTGTCACTCGCAGGGCACTTGAGTGCATCTAGAAGGGCCGATTTTGCCATCTGCATTTATGATCATACCAGCCCGCTTTCCATCGCTCCCTGGTCATTTAAGAACCACAAAGAAACCCCCCATTAGAGCTTCCAAAATGTTCATGAAAAAGCCCACCACTTCCCCTTGACAAATGAATGGCTCCATTATCCCCATTAGGGCACTTAGTTGGGAGGCCAATATTTGCAGGTGTAAACCAGAACCCAACATTTTCCCCCACTTGATTCTTCTAAGTGATGCTGCATCACTGTCCACTATACACAGAGGGCTGGATGCACACACCACACTCTCGACGCAACCCTTAAAAATTATAACTAGTGGGCAGTTGTCACTATTCCCCACTCTTACTACTTCAAAGCTCAAAATGTGTTCCTATAGATCCAGAGTTAAACAGAAGTAGTCAATGGACGAGGATCCTAAATGGTTACTAAGATTACATTTCCCAGGAATGTCCAAATTAATGGAAACAAAGGGATGGGCTTGTGGTTCTTCAAGAATTCCATATTCTCATCCAAGTGTAGTTTACCCCTGGAGCCTGCTATATTCCAGGATACAATTTTGACTTCGGGCGCCACCCCCATTCGTACAATCCCCCCACATTCCGGACTCCCCGTGCCCCTCACTGTTGGTAAAGGTTGCACTACCTCCTGTCAATCCTTGTCGTCTAGAGTCGAAATGGCTCTAATCCGTTCTGGACTACAATGTTCTGTATAGGCTCTACCCACCCTTCACGTTCACAACCATTTCCCCTTACGGTTTCCCATTTGGGTACCCATTCCTCTCTCGGAAGGGCAGAAGCAGCTCCACCACCCTGGCACAAATCCCCCTGTATGTACCTTTCTCTACCACCCAATGGTGGAGTGTCACCGGCCTCCCATGGGGGTAGAAAAAGTCCAGACCTACCAATCTACTATCTAGCTTTGAGCCATTGACCCTCAAGCCCCTTGTTAGATTGGAGGTTACCATGTGGCTAGCAATAATGGGGTTACAAAATAAGACCACAATACAATCATCCTCAACCGACTTTCTAGTGGAGTCAACCCAACCTACTTTCTTGGCCAATAACACTGATTTGGGGTCTATACTAGGGTCCATCAGGTTAGAATATATCCAGTGCGTGGCATTGTTCATCAAATGTACAGTTGTTTCAAGAGCTCTCCCAGGTAGGCTCTGAACTCCCATTATGCAACCCCATTGGGGAGGTGGGTGCCGTAGGAGGGAGATTTAAAACTATCCGTGCCCCACCACCCTTGTTGATCACTGGTGTATTAGGAAGATCACATGGAGGTGGGTGTAACACTTCCTTTTCAATCCCTATTCCACTGCAACTCGTTGGTCCACTGGCCAATGGGGGCAGTGCGGGGACATCACCTTTAGCAACACCCTCCCTTGCCCCCTTGCTCATCATGCAACTCTCGCCAGTGGCAGTTTGCACTATGCAAGACCCTCTTCCTACACAGTTCTGACTAATGGCTTCTACCTTCATTTTTAAATCTCTTTTGTAGTCATCCATTATGCCGGTCAAGTGGCACAGCGAGTAGAGCGCTCGCTTTGACATCTGTGCAGAGCCTGCTAACGCAGGTTCGAATTCCGGTGGGCCAAACTCAGCCTTTCATCCTTCTGAGGTCGATAAATGAGCACCACACACCGTGGGTAATAATAAGCAGCGCTCAGATACCTGAGGGTTCGTAGCGCTATATAAGTGCGTAATTATTATTATTATTATTATTTTATTATTATCGTCAAAGTATTCATAACCCCTATTTTGAAGGTTTGGAGGAGGGCATGTGTTGACTCAATTTTAGATAACCATTGTGTATCGGGTGAGGGAACCCCACACGGGGCCCCCCTATTTACTCCCAGAAGTTGAAATAGTGGCTTCAGTTTGTAATCTAATAAGCCTCCAGCCAGGTTTGTCATCGTCTTCTGTGGATGAGGCTACAGAGACATCTGCGGGTAGTTAAGCAAACCCTTGGTCTCCCAGTTACTCCCCTGAATCCCCAGAGTGGGCCAGTGGACTTTCTTTTGCCCCCAGTGTGCCAGCTGATTTAAGATCATGGCTAAATCCCGGCACTTCAGCTACATCTTCCAGGACAGACTTCTAGGGGCAAGTGTCACCCAGACTGCACTTTACAGCTCTGCTAGTCTTCTGGGCTTATGAATGCAATGCTCCTCCTGCAAGCAGCAATAGCAAGGGAAAACAGACCGCAACAGGTAAGGACCACAAGGACCCTGCAGGACTCTGCATGCTCTGCTAGCCTTCTGGGCTTATGAATGGAATGCTCTTCCTCCCAGCAACAATAGCAAGGAAAAACAGACCACAACAGGTAAGGACCACAAGGACTCTGCAGGACTCCCTTCTTCTTGTATAAGTTTCAGTTCCTGCTCACCACCTCCAGGTTCACACTTAACATGTATCACTCCCAAAACTGTCAGATTTTCTTTCAAATCATCTTTGTGTTCTTTTGTCCTGTGCGCTCCTAAGGACATCCTGGGTTTGTGACTGCCAATCAATGATAGATGTTCTCTCATTCGAAAATGAAGTTGTATGATTCTACTCCCAATATACATTTTCTTACAATTGCAGGCAGTAGAATTTACCACACATGTGGTTCTTCAGTTTATTAGATCCTTAATTGTAAATATTCTTTCTGTTTACAGTTAAAATTCTTTGATGTGGGATATTTGCACTTTGTGCATGTTCCACACTTATTAAAACCTTGTCCTAGGAGCCAGATCTGTTGCACTTCTGTGCTTTGGATAAGACTTGTGCAAAGATGTTTTCCTGAGCAAAGGTGCTACGGTGAAGTTATGGTGGGTGTGTTTATAATGTCTTCTCTTAGGTCCTCATCCAGAATACATATGTGCCAGCGTTTTTGCAATATTATGGAGAAATCATGACTCTCACTGTGATCATTTGTTATAAAACATATGCTGTCTTCATGATTAGTGCTCTTTTTGTGTTTGGGTACCAGAGTATCTATCCTCTGAGAATCCTGAGCTTTATTATAGGCCTGTGAGATACCATCATTTAGGTAATTTGAGGAGTCAGGAATGAAAATTGGAAACAAGTTAGCCATGTTTTTGGTTAAAGCCTAATATTGAAAACAAAAGGCCTCTCTGACCCTGTTCTTAATGGAATTTCCATACCTAAACAAAAACTAAGTATCTTTATCTGTCAGGCTGTCATAACCAATGCTGTCCTGTATACAAATTCCTATTCTGACCCTCACAAAATAGAACTAAACTCTAAGGTTAAACGGGATATGTCTTTACCTTGGGAGGTTTAGAAAAGTGTTCACAAAAAACACTATATGGCTCCAACACAAAAGATCTCTCTGGATAGAGGTCTTTGTTCCAGAGGGTGGATCTCTTCTCCTGGACTCCTCTTTGCTCTCCAAAGTTTCACATTCAACAGTTCTCTGTACCTTCCTAGGCTCGCAACAATTGATGTAATGTTTGGGGAGACATGGTCTTTTCCGCCCCCTCACCATTCCTGCACTGAATAAAATCCAGTGTATACTAAAGGGGGGAGATGCCTTGTCTATTATTCGCACTAACAGCAGTAAGCAAACAAATAATCAAGCCTGTATCGAGGTCTAGAGCTCCATTTTGTGACACACCAGATGCCATATTTTGCTAGGCCCAAAAATTATCTCTAAATATTGTCTCTCCCCTGCCCAGCGCATTGCAAAGACAGACCAAACCACCTCTGCCTCCTGCCAGCTCCGCACAAGAAATGTTCTCACGGACGTCCAGCCATTCATTGTTGCAACATTTTGTATCATCCTAGAACAGATGAGCACACTTCACTATGTGTGGCCAGAGCAGGCCCCAGCTCGTAGGCCTATACATCTCCACAAACCTGCCTGTACACCCCTGACCCCCACCCCACTAGGCCCAGTCCACTGAGCCCAGGCCCCACCGATCTTTTGATACAGATTCACATCTAACCCCTCTTAGTAACCAGATGGAAACACCCACCATCGCCCTTAACCCAGGCACCAATATATCCTCCCTAAACTTAACAAATGTCTATCTGTATCATGATAAAATAGATAAAAAATAAAACACAGAGCAGGCACTCGGGCAAGGGCACAGTGTTTTATGAACCTCCGGGTACAGGGGTCAGAATGCTGGTGTATCTGCCAAATGGGTTCTGAAAGGCCCCATTCATGCACAAATTTGTATTCCCACCGTTATTCTCTCTAAATCAATTTCTATTGTTTTTATCTTAGATTAGTTAGCCATGTAACTCTTTTTAACTGCTCCAACCTTCACAGCGGAAATGAGCCCAGCTGACTCACATGCTCCCTGATTGACTCGGGCACAGCAGCCAATTGTAGCCTTACATCACTGATAGAGCATGCTGTCCCATGCAGGCTGACCAATTGAAACTGTTATTTCATACTGTATGTCATTACATCACTCGGGACGTTATGTTGGTTCATAAGGTGCTGTCTGTTTATTGTTTAGCAGAGCGCTCTCGGGCAGCAGACTTCTCTGCTTGTATTTATCTTACATACATTTGTTTCACTTGCAATTATTCTCTTAGTCTCATTCCCTAGTAGGGTGTTTACATTTATTTGGTCTCAGGTATACGTGCAATGTTGGGGACAAGCCCCTCTTGCGTGATATTCCTTGAGATACCCGTATACTTGCGGCGATATCTAGGGCTTCCACGGAAGGGCCACTCTCACCTCTGTCTGTCCAGTCCCCCAAAGAAAACACGTACGCAGCAGAGAAGGTTTTGTGGGTCCCGGCTTTGCAAATACCCAACTGCTCACCGGAGCCAGGCTAGGTCACGACGGGGAGGTCCAGACATTTTGGATAGACCGCAAACAGAGTCTCTTGGAAGAACATGGGCACGTGAGTATTAATTGCAAGAGAAAACAAATGAGGGAAAATGGGAAGATTTTTATGAGCATAATAAGGGAAGGAAACAAGCATGAACGGAGTATGTATGGGTAGGATGAGTGCATGAAAATAAGCGCTTTTTCTTTTTATGGCCATTATTTTTATATATATATATATATATATATATATATGAAAGGCCAAGTTGAAAAATAGAGTAGAAATGGGAACCTTGCTCTGAAAGGGGGTAGAAGGCGGCGCCACAGTGCACTGTCCCGACCAGTGCAGATATTAAATGGAAAAAAAGGAATAAAAGTAGGAGCCCTGTATATTTAGTGGGTTCGGGATCAAGTAGTGGTTGTTATTTTAGTTTTTTATCTCAGTTTATTATTTTAGTGTTTTAAAATGTGAAGGTACACCCAGGAGAGGGCGAGGTGATGTGAATGATAGAGTGAGTGAAGCACGGGTGAGGATCTAAACAGGGGGAAGGAGGCAAGGGTTAGGGTAAAGGGTAAGGTATTAAGGTTTATGTTTTTTGTTTCATGTTGTTAGTTCATTTGTCGGTTGTTTATGTAAAATGTTCAATGGTTTATGTTTCATGTGACTGTCTTGAAAGGCATAAGAAATGGTTTCAATTAAGAAAACATTATAAGATTGTCTTTGATATATATAAAAGAGTAACAGATGGAGGTGACAGTAAAAAGGGGCCAAAAAAGAGAATGGATACCCCACTCTCACATATTTGCAAACACCTCCCCTAGTATAGTGACCGAATAAAGAAGTATCACAGCCAGTGGGTAGCAGAAACCAAGGGGGAGGGGTCGCCCCATGATTGGCCTGAAAAGGGGTCTTTTGATAAGGGAGTATTGTAGCAACATACTTATTGGCAAAATACAAAGGGAAGCAACTCCAAAACAGACATGAAGTATTAGATTTGTGGAAGATGTTTGAGGAAACACCAGCCAACAATTAGCACAGGAAAGGCAGGGGAGGGGGCCGTAGAGGCAGAGGAAAGCGAGGAGAAAGAAGGGAAAGGGAATGATGAACCTAAGAAACTATACCCACTGCTCACGAGACCAGCAGAGGGATACTCAGACCAAGACTATGTGCCAGGGGGAAGCACACCAGCAACACCTGGCACTGCCCCTGCACTTCCATATGTCCCATCCACTCTAACACCCATGGCCACCCCCCAGAGACCATCCAACAGAGATTTTGAAGTGGCACTAACATCGACTATGACAGAACTGGCTCAGTTAAGAGCAATATGTGAGACAACCCAGCAATCCAGGGGAGGGCTACCACAGCCCTTAAACAGTTCCTCTCTTGTACCAGAAGATGAATGGAAATCAGGGGACTTCCTCGTTAGGGTGGACAGCGCACCCATACGAGCAGTACGTGTAGAGAGGGAAGGGGAGATAGAAAGCTTTGGATATGACACAGTAGCTTCGGTGAGGGATGAGAAGTGCTGGAGCAATTCTGAGGAATCTGATGAATGGACTATGGGGGAATCCAGCAGGTACATTGGGTCTCTCCACAGGTGACAGAGGAGGAAGATGGGTGGGAACACAAGCTACAAAACAGAATAGGGAGAATGGCCTTAGCAAAAAAGAAAGGTGAAAAAGTAAGTAGGGGAAAAGTAAGATCAACATGACAAATGCCCCTCATCCACAAGGGAACAGGACAACCTCCTTATGTGCCATGAGCGATGATCGATAAAAACAACCTGCTCAAGTCCCTCCCCCGCACACGGCGGGCACTTGAAAGTGGATCTATGCCTTTCAAAAGAATACTGCAGGGGTACCACTGGTCATAGGGGATATTAAAAGCTTGCTAGTATCTTCTGTGGAAGATCAAGCAGACTCAGTGAGGGTGAAGGCAGGGTTCCCGGGCATCACCACAGGGAATGACACACATGATGGGGCATCCTTTAACAATGTTCAGGCACAGGTTTGGGATGCACTGCGGAGGACCTTCTCCGATACCCCCGATCTATACTCTATAATGCAATGGACTGTGGGGATGAGGGAGATGCTGCGCAGTTCATTCTTCGGGTGCAGGAGATGTGGCGGGAGGAGACAGGCACGCCCTGGGACCAAGCCACCTCCTATTTTACTTTATCATTAAGAGAGGCCTTGAAGGAGGTACAGAAGGCTCTTGATAAAATGGCTGGGATAGAAGTCAAAGAGTGGTGTTGGGTGTCTTGACCCATGTTTGAATTATGCTACAACATTTGGTGCTGTGGGCTTAGAAAATCCAAGATGCTGGAAAAGCCCACATTTGCGCCAGAATCCAGGAGAACCACGCAGTTTTGCGCACACCAAAATGGTCGCCTGACCTGCCACCACCAGTGCAAAGAAAGATGTTTCTGTTCAAAATCTGTTTTTATTAATGTCAAAAATTGCTAAGATCATGGGCCCGAAACCACCAAACAAAAATCCAACTCTGGTTGAGTGTTCTACTTTACTCTACTGCAAATCCACATCAATGCCATGTCAAGCAAGGATCATATACTATCAAGTAAAATCCTTTCTTTTTGAAATGTATTAATTCAAGACAGCTTCCAAAAATAGGTGCAGTTCCGGCATTGGACACTAACCGAGGCTAGCGGTCTAAACTCTGACAGGAGAACTGTATTTCAGTAGCTGACAAAGGAGCCTGAGCCAGCCTGGACTTCAAAGCCTTGCTGGTTAATGAAAATTCTTAACACCTGCTGTTCCCAGAAGGCAGTCTGATTCAATTAACAGTTCAAGAGGCCTCTGTTCATGGGAAGTCTTCACACTTAGCCTTCCCAGCAACAGCCCAGGAGATCACATGGTCGTGTTAAACAGATGCAGAGTGGCCCCCTGGTCTGCTGACCTCAGTCAATACAATAGACTCTTTTCTGCTGAATAGAATATGATGGTATTGGGTGTTTACTGTCAACACTGCTCTGGGGGAAGGAGAGGCATGTGATCTCTGACTCACCAAGTTCCTGTGGGCAGACCCAGACTGAATTGTGAATTTCATATTGCACCAAATGTATGTTTGATTAAATCGCTCATAAAATATTCTCTCAAGCTGACAAGAATGTACAATTTGGAGATTCTTAATATGCAAAATGTACCTACAATTTGAGTCCAAACTCCACTTTGTACGGTGTTCTGGGACCGAACCCCACAATTTATTAATGCTGCAGGCACTGCATTTATGCTAGAGACATGATAGATTATAGATTCCCATCTGTGAAAGGTACAGTGAGCAAAAAGCAGAAGGCTGCGAACTCTCAATGTGGTTTACAACCACTGAACAGGTTATCATGCCTTGTTCTTCCGAGAGAGGGGCGCCTGCTACCTTTGTTGAATTCTTTGAAGGAACTTGGGGTTGGTCACCCTAGGTTACCTGGGGGCAACCAGACGTGAACTCCCTGCTCACTGTGCTTAGAGAGGCTCAGCTTCACCTCACTGATGATGCCCAACAAGGCTGAAACACGTGTATGGGGTTGCTGGTGGTACTCTTGTTCAGAGAGGAATTGCCATAGCATTTCGGTGCTGGACTGCCCATGTGGGCGGGACAAAGACTGATATGCAAATGCATATTTCCCATCTGTGAAAGGTACAGTGAGCTAAAAGCAGATATCAAATTGGGATATCCCAGAAGAAAAACAACAAGGGGAGAGAAAGCGTTGGAGTTAATGTAAGTCTGGCAGGCGGATGCCTTCGAGAGAGCCTCATGCGCTTAAAATTGCAGTGGATGGCCGCAATTCTGGCGGCCCTCCAAGGGACTGTGAAAAAGTGTCTCACCCTGGTGGTCTGCTTCACGGAACGAGACAAGCCCCTCACGCGCGCGTCCGCTCTAGCTGGCTCGTAATGTTTAGCTTTGATTGAGGAGGAGCCTAGGCGCGAGCAGCATCTACTCGCTGTGCCGCCATCTTGGAGTGGTAAAGCTGCTGCTGTGAGGCAAAGGGGATACCCAGTCAGAGAAAAGCTCCTGACTAATTGTTGCAGAGCGCCTGGTCCTTGAAATGCCCAGGAATTGAATTGTGTTATAAAATAAGCTACATGTGGCAAAACGGTTTACAAACATGTTGTTTATGGAATTGTGCAATGGGAGAATTAAACATTGATTAAATTCAAATCATTATGGCATGAATGTATAGGGATTGAAAAGGAATGAGATATTAGGATAATTCAATTGGGCACCCAAATAATGATAAAGAGCAAGGACTGCTCAAAACACATGTTAGGCTGTTTCAGACCACAATAAATCTGCAATTGTAGCAGTGTGTAGCATTCTTTTGTGTCGGCACAGTAAGACTGGAACCCTTCCTTTGTCTTGATCTTACAGTGGTATACCTGGGCAAGGTATCCACAAATCCCAGTTCACTGCAGCCCTCAGCCCACCTATTGCACGGTGCAAGTGCTCTGTTCTACTTTTGGTTGGTCTTGCTCATACTTTTCACCAGTAAATATTTTCAAACCTTACAGAACACGCAGCTGTACACGATATGACAGAACAAGCCGAATATCTCCTCACACGAGAAGCTGACAAGAATGTACAATTTGGAGATTCTTAATATGCAAAATGTACCTACAATTTGAGTCCAAACTCCACTTTGTACGGTGTTCTGGGACCGAACCCCACAATTTATTAATGCTGCAGGCACTGCATTTATGCTAGAGACATGATAGATTATAGATTCCCATCTGTGAAAGGTACAGTGAGCAAAAAGCAGAAGGCTGCGAACTCTCAATGTGGTTTACAACCACTGAACAGGTTATCATGCCTTGTTCTTCCGAGAGAGGGGCGCCTGCTACCTTTGTTGAATTCTTTGAAGGAACTTGGGGTTGGTCACCCTAGGTTACCTGGGGGCAACCAGACGTGAACTCCCTGCTCACTGTGCTTAGAGAGGCTCAGCTTCACCTCACTGATGATGCCCAACAAGGCTGAAACACGTGTATGGGGTTGCTGGTGGTACTCTTGTTCAGAGAGGAATTGCCATAGCATTTCGGTGCTGGACTGCCCATGTGGGCGGGACAAAGACTGATATGCAAATGCATATTTCCCATCTGTGAAAGGTACAGTGAGCTAAAAGCAGATATCAAATTGGGATATCCCCTTTGCCTCAAAGCAGCAGCTTTACCACTCCAAGATGGCGGCACTGCGAGTGAACGCTGCTCGCGCCTAGGCTCCTCCTCAATCAAAGCTAAACATTACAAGCCAGCTGGAGCGGACGCGCGCGAGGGTCTCGTCTCGTTCCGTGAAGCAGACCTCCAGGGTGAGTCCCTTTTTCACAGTCCCTACGACGGCCGCCAGAATTGTGACCGTCCACTGCAATTTTAAGCACGTGAGGCTCGCTCGAAGGCATCCGCCTGCCAGACTTACATTAACTCCAACTCTTTCTCTCCCCTTGTTCAGTTTTTCTAATTAATAATTAACATGGTGACAGCATACCACAATCTTTTGTGGTACTGGTTTCTGTATTGTCCTAACTGTGTTGCTTTGTTCTTTATTCCTTCCCCTTTCTCTTTTCTGCCAACTCTCTTCATCCCACTTGGGACTCAACAAATGTAGTTATGGTTAAGTTGCTAATCCCATAGGAAGAGCACTTTTTGGGCGGCTTATAACTTCGCTCTCCCAGAACGAATACTCACAAAATGTTGCAAAAATAGTATATGTCTCACTCTGAATTGTTTTGCATAGTTTGGTGAGAATTGGTCCAGGGGGGGCAAAGTTATAGGGGGGGTCTCCATTTCTTTTTTTCCATAGACACAATGGGGGAAAAATTTGCTCTAGCCTACAGCCCAAACCGCTGGACGGATTTTTACCAAATTTGCAGCAGGAGCGGCGGCTTGGTCCCGAAAGCATGCTTTGGTTAATTTGGTGAAAATCCGTCCAGTAGTTTATTTTTAAATGACCAAAACACGGGGCAAAATAATTAGTGATATCTATGTCCGCTCTGCTGACTCACTTCCCTGTTCGGTCCGCGGACTGGCCTCTGATTGCCTGTACTGTCTGCGGACTGGCCTCAGATTGGCCAGACAATTCACAGACTGGCTGGTGGGAAAATGTGAAATGCGTCGGTTTTCCTGAAGCACCCGCCATCTTGGATTTGCAGACTTTTTGGGGGTCCGCAAACAGCGCAGTGATTTATTTTAAAAAAGAAAGCAGCATTTCACTTGTCAAACTCAACAAACAATCTCTGGGGATGTGGGGGGATGAGGATTGGATTGGATATGGCCATAAGAAGCCAAAAAATGGGTTACTTCACCCCCAAAGTCTGCAGACACTCCAGATGTCCTGGGGCAGTGCTGTGGCATTCGCGGACACTTCAGATGTCATAGGACATCTGTACCTATTTCTGCATTACAGGGTTGGGGAAAAGCAGTTTTTGGATGGCTTATAACTTTTGCGTCATCCAATGAAACTGCATGTAATTTTGCAATTTTATTCTAGAACTAATCCTGAATGGTTTAGCATTGTTTTGTGGGATTCTGTCAAGAGGGGGCAAAATTAGAGGGTGGGTCCCAAAATATTGTAAAGGCATATAAATGTGGAGTCATTTGACGAATCTGCACAACATTTGGCAAAACGATTTTGGATCTAGATATAAATGGTTTTCTAAAGTTTGGTGGGATTTCCTTAAGAGGGGTTGAAATTAGAGGGGTGGTCTTAACATTTTTAGATGGCTTATAACTTTGTTGCTATTTGACTAATGTGGACAAATGTTTTGAGAAAGATTATAGAACCAACCTTCAATGTTTGTGTAAAGACTGAATGGATTTTGTCAAGTGGGTGCTAAGTTATATGACTATTGTATGTACATAAATTTTGACACTTTTTAAAAAATACAACATGGGGGGATTTCAAGCAAACTCATGAGGAGCACTGACAAGGCCATTAAAGCATGGTTTTGCAAATGTGCCTGTGTTTTATTTTTTTACAAGTGTAATAATGTAGGTACAAAAAATAGTCATATACCTTTGGTGACTGAGGTATAGCCTGTGACCGTGGGCAGTAGCCAGATTGTCTGGGTCATGGCATAATGTCATGACTCGGACAATCTGGCTACTGCGCATGACCGGTAGGGACGAAAAATGGTGTTAAAGTGGCTATGTCTACCTGGGACCGGTTATGTGGTAAAGTTATTTGAAGGTAGGATAGGTTTGAAAGGGAAAAAAGTGCTTGTGGTAATATGTTAATAGGGTTTTGCAGGCTGCCATCGCAAGGGAAGAGGGGCTGTGTACGGAGCCCCGCCTTCTCTTTCCATGTTGGCTGTCTTGGAAAAGGATTTTCCTTCCTACAGCGGGACGCTGCAGGAATCCCGCTGTAGGAAAAATAATCCTTCCTTCTTACAGCAGGACGCTGCAGGCATCCCGCTACAGGAATAAAAATCTATGTTTTAGCACCCTGGGTTCCTGCTTTGGGAACCAGGGGTGCTAATGGCCTTTACTTTCCATTTCAGGGGCTGCAATGGACGATAATGGTCCGTAGCCGTCCTTATTTATTTATTTATTTATTTATTTATTTATAATGCACTAATGTCCACAGACATCAGGCTGTGTGGTTACAGTATTTGTTGAGGAAGATGAGGTGGAGGAAGACAGCTTAGTAGTTGCTGAGAAAGGAACAATCTTTCTGAGAGCATTGCGACCATTGCATTTGGGGTGGCGGCGCATGGAGATTGTCCCGTAGGAGTACTGTCCAGGTAGTCTGTGACTAAGTGCACTCAGTGCATTTCACTTTGGTAGCTTTAGCCTTTGGTACACTCCCAACAGTAGCAAAGAACTGGCACACCCATGATTCGATCTTGGTGCTAGAAGTAGGCGCTTCCTCTACCTCATCTTCTTGGTCCTCTTCATTGTCTTTGAAAGTACTGTGCTTTTTCTGTTGTGAAGGTCCTCCAGTTGGTGGTTGTGGTGGCTCTTGGGGAGGAGGGATGGCAATAACTGATGCCATTTTTAAGATAAATAGCAGTTTTGTTAACAATCTTCCAAGCATGTACTGTGCACTAGATTGGTAATGGATAATGAGTACAAACAGGTGTAGGAGGTGTGCAAGGGAAATTTTGAAGTTCAAAGTTCCTAAATCAGTAGAAAATGCAGTTCCGAACTGTCCGTGAAGGACAGATCTTATCGTTAAGTGCGGACGGGTTCTCGCCAAGTCAAATGTTCGTAGAAGTCTGCGGATGCAAAAGTGTATAGAAGTGTTAAATATTATTCTAGAAGGTGGGAAATGGCAGGGTTTTAAGGTGAAACTTTGTAAATTGGACACAAATATTGTTATATTTGGTAAATATGATATTAGTAAGTTGTAGGCAAATTGCATACTCTGATAAAAACACATGAAATTCACTGAAAAAACGTTGTTAAAGGGACATTATGGTTAAGTTGGACTAATAAAAACCTATGAAATTCACTGAAAAAACTTTGTTAAAGGGACGTTATGGTTAAGTTGGACTAATAAAAACCTATGAAATTCAGTAAAAAAAACGTTAAATGGACGTTATGGTTACAAGTAAAATCGAAAAAACCCTGAAATTCGCCAGATATGGTATGCTAAGCAACCATAACTCGCGCCACCACTGTGCACTGCTAAGACTAACACCCAGGACATCAAATATGACATCACAAATATCATTGATGACATCACTGATGACATCACATATCTAGCCCCTTCTTTTTTGTTCACTGTCATATCTAGGCCAGTTGGTTTTATTTACTAACAGTCAGAAACTTAACTTTCAAAAGGTATTACATTTCTAGATATTGCTATTTTCACATGTTCTTACACTACTTTCCTTAGAATTTATTTGCATCTTATGATGTACATATATAGAGGAAGAAGCAGGCCTGAAACCCAGCAATCATTTTTGGGTGTGAATACAATCATGTAGATTATACACAGTTGCTAATGATACTGCCTCTTGTTTGCTTTCTTTGCTCTCCATATACAAGCCCCATATTTGTATGCATTGTAGTCTATTTATGTTTTGAGTGTATTAGTAGAAATATGTAGTAAGTGATGCATTATTAGCTACTTAGTACATGTTTCACAGTACGGAAAAGTCGGATACAGAACATTCACTGTTTTATCATATAACTTTGGAAAATTACAAATATAGCACCTCTGTGGTATATACTGCAGCCAATACCTACATTTCTGTGTGAGTAGGTTCCTGTACTGGAAAGAACATTGCAATGGAATGTTCTTTAGAACACTACATTGCGTAATGAAGTATGTAGTTTATTACATATTTCCCGATAATCCCTGATACATTTTTGCCAACATTACATTCACAACCCCTTGTATGAAAAGTAAATGCACATGTGATGTCATCAGTGATCTCATCAATGATATTTGTGATGACATGTTTGATGTGCTGGGTGTTAAGTCTTAGCAGTGCAATGTGGTGGCACGAGTTATGGTTGCTTAGCTTACCATAACTGGCAAATTTCAGGGGTTTTCAGGGGTTTTTGATTTTACTTGTAACCATAACGTCCTTTTAACAACATTTTTTTTACTGAATTACATAGGTTTTTATTAGTGCAACTTAACCATAACGTCCCTTTAACAAAGTTTTTTCATTGAATTTCATAGGTTTTTATTTGTGCAACTTAACCATAACGTCCCCTTAACAAAGTTGTTCATTTAATATGTATAATTACTGTATAAAACAAAATGTTGTCCTTTTCTCTCACACCTCTCATTTCCATGCTGTCGTCTGTTTCTCTAATACTCTCATATCTTATTTAGACTGGTTTCCATTATGTTCCTCTCTGTAGGTGCTACCATGTTGGAGAAAACACCACTTGCAACTGTTAGAACTCAGATAGATAGCAGTAGGAATGAAATAAGTGCCACTAGGGCGTATTCTCATGAATGTGGGCTGCATTTTACGGCCATTGTTTTTTCTATTACTATTCTAGGTTTAGGAATATATTGGTGCATCTCTTTTATGGTGTGAGACATAAAAGAAGGGGGGGAACTGATATGTGAAGGGGACATTTAATCTGGGATGGTGTAAAACTAATATGGGACCACAACACAGCGCCAAACCTCAATACCCTACACAAGAATCACACAGAGGTAGTCACACGGTCTGGGTTAATGGTAAATAATGAAGATGAAAGAGTGATTTATGTATAGAATGATGAATTACCCAGTCCAACAATGTTTACGATTTCGCAAAAAGTTTCACTACCAACCGAAAAAATTGCTGATGATGTATATATGTTCCCCACTGCTACTCCAAGTTCCCCCCAAGGTTCCCAATATGGGCAGCTTAATATTGACACAAATGTAAATGTGAATACTGATATTTTCCCAATCTACTGCTTGAAAAATATAAATGCATACACACCCCCAGGTATTGCAGATCGAAGATCCAAAAGGTTCACTTGTTAATGTTAAATATCAATTGGGCAATACAAGAAAAAGGCAAGTGCAACGTTACAAGTATGATGCATACCACAGGTTGGGGTTTGATAAGGTAGAAGACCTCCACCATCTGGACCAGTCATGAGTGCCACTGAAGACAGGCCATGAATGGTAGCTGCTACGTGTGTTCACAGATACCTCATGTGTCAGGAACGCCTAAGGTTTTACTGCCTCAAGAGACCCCAATAGTAGAAGCCCAATGTCTCCTTCACCTCGCACTATGTAAAATCAGGAGCACCTTCCAGGCACACACAGTAAAACTACAGCTGCTTTCTCCGATGAGAAAATATGCAAGAACAAGCCTGAAGGTGCGACTTGCTTCAAGGAGCCGTTTTTTGCGATAAAGGGGAAAATGTTCACAGAAAATAAATGGCAAAATGCAACCATCATGTGCAAATCTGAAGCACTGCGTGGCCTATCGAATGAGAGACTGAAATGGATGGATGAAACCTGTGGCCAAACCTGCACACATCACAAAGCTGACATGGGTTACTGCCCTTGAAAAACCGACCAAAATTCAGCACGAACAAAAATGTAAACTGTGCTTTCACAGGGAAGGAAAAGTACCCAAAGGTTCAAACACTCTCTGCAACAGAACCCTTGTCATCCCTGACATGAGAAAAGGAACTGCTGCACTGATGGACCACTACTCGGTGTGCACCAAACAGGCTTATTTGCACCTCTCGTTATCATGGAGGGGCTACTGTTCTCTGGCTATGCTGCCCCCTGCACTGCTGGTGATACTGGAGAAGCATGTCTGTCGGGAAGGGCTGCCCACCAGAGTGCAACTGGCACCCCAGCCAATGAATAAAGTACCTCCCATCTATGACATACTTTTGGAAGACAAGCTGCAGGATCAAGTGTCAAGCAAAAAGAGAGCATACAACTATCTCTCCAAGGACTGTTCCGACCTCCCGGCACAGATCCCCGATGAATAAAAAGTTTTCAACTCACGAGCATCCAACCACAAGCAAACACCAAGTGGCTCCAGATCATTCACTGGGAGCTGATTCAACTGGAAATTGACACAGAGGAGAGCTTCAATGTCATCAAGGTATAATTTAGAGCACTGAGACTAATGACAAAACAAAATAGATATGTGCTCGAACTCCTCACAGCAATTGAAGGCGGTGTTTGCTGAAAAATAGGGAGTGCATGTTGCACATTCATACCCTCTTCAAATGCTGACAATGGGACACTTTCACACGCAATTGCAGCAGTACACAATCTTGGAGTACGATGAAGGAGTGTGGTGCCTAACACAGTGACTGGTTCGTCATGGCATTCGACTGGGTACGCTCATGGCTCGGGACTGCAATGAAACTACTGGTGTGCATCATCGTCTTCCTTCTGCTGATCTTCAGTGTGTGTCAGTTAGGGGTTTGATGCTGTGCAAAGGTGATTCCTAGTAGTGCGAAAATGATGGTGACTATTGGTAACAGAAATAGTAATGGTAAAATGTCTCATGTTACTAGGAAAGTCCAAGTGCAAAATGGGAGAGTGACGAGCCCAAATACTGTATGGTGGCGATATATAATACAGGGAATGTAATCGACAACTACTATCACACTACTACCAAACAGCCCAAAGATCTCAAAAATTATAAAGAGGTGTGGGTCGACCTGGATGTGGATGGGGACTGTATTTACATGACCTGCACTCCAGAAGAATATTCCCGATGTGGGGAAAGTCTGAGAAGCATGTGTAGAGCACGGATGCCTATAAAGGGTACTTCCGCCTGGGTTGAAGCAGTAAAGAGGGCTGAGGAACGCAGACGTACAGGGGGGGTTTGTTACTTTTTTTTGAAAGGGGGGAATATTGGGGGAGATGTGGTCTTTTATGCCCCCTCACCATTTCCGCACTGAATACAATCCAGTGTATGCTAAAGGGGGGTGATGCTTCCCCACACCCTGTCTATTATTCGCGCTAACAGCAGTACGCAAACAAATAATCAAGCCTGTATCAAGGTCTAGAGACTCTATTTTGTGACACAAGAGATGCCATCTTTTGCTAGGCCCAAAAATGATCTCTAAATATTGTCTCTCTCCTCCCAGCACCTTGCAAAGACAGCCCAGGACACGTCCTCCTCCTGGCAGCTCTGCACAAGCCCTGTTCACATGGAAGTCCAGCCCTTCATTGTTGCAACATTCAGTATCATCCTACAGATGACCTCACTGCACTGTGTGTGACCGGAGCAGGCCCCAGCTCGTAGGCCCACCCATCTCCACAAACCTCTCTGTACACCCCAAATCCCACCCCACTAGGCCACAGTACACTGAGCCCAGGCCCCACTGATCTTTTGATACAGATACACATCTAACCTCTCTTAGTAACCAGATGGGAACACCCACCATCGCCCTAATCCCAGACACCAGTATATCCTCCCTAAACCTAACACATGTCTATCCATGTCATGAGGCATCAGGTAGATCAAAAACACACAGGGCAGGCGCTCGGGCTGGGGCACTGTGTTATATGAACCTCTGGGTACAGTGGCCAGTATGCTGGTGTATCTGCCAAATGGGTTCTGAAAGTCACCATTCATGTACTCATTTTGTATGTCCACCGTTATTCTCTCTAAACCAATGTCTATTGATTAGCTTAGTTTAGTTAGCCATGTACCTTTTGAACTGCTCGACCTTCACTGCGGAGATGAGCCCAGCTGACCCACGTGCTCCCTGATCGACTCAGACACAGCAGCCAATTGTAGCCTGACATCACATATAGAGCATGCTGTGCCATAGGGCAGGACCAATTGAAACTGTTATTTCATACTGTATGTCATTACATCACTTGTGACATTATTTTGGTTCATAAGGTGCTTCCTGTGTATTCTTTAGCAGAACGCTCTAAGGTAGCAGAATTATCTGCTTGCATGTATCTTACATAATTTGTTTCACTTGCAATTATTCTCTGAGTCTCATTCCCTAGTAGGGTCTGTCCATTTATTTGGTCTTAGGTATAAGTGCAATGTTGGGGACAGACCTTCAGTAGAACAAAAATGTTTGACTTTTCAATTCTATTTTCAGAACACCTATACTTTCCTGCCAGACCTTGCTGTTATCACACACTGATATACTATCTTGCCAGGGCTTCTTGGATTTACACACTTATAATACACTTATAATTTCATTGTTTACTTTCCTGCCAGGACTTCTTATATTTACATAGTGAATCTGTCTTTCCCCAAAGTTGCATATACACTTAGTTTTCAATCTGTCTGCCTGAAATATTATTTGTTCTGGGTCTCCCCAATATGTGCATAACATATTTCCTTTTGCTTGTGAGTAGTTTGTAGCTTAACTCCCCTTTCTGCATCAAATTAATGTATTCTATCTCTTTCACTTGCTTGTGGCTTAATTACTTGCTCTCTATGTTACCGCAGACAAGCCCCAGGGTCCCCTCTACCTGTGAGTGGACTAACCAGCTCTTCTAGGCATCGTTGTGTCCTCCTGCAGACAACCAGCGAAGTGTATCCGTCTGCTTCCATCTCGCTACTACTTCCTCTTGGTTCTTTCATCTCTCGCTCCTTCCACTTGACAGGTCTGCTTCTTTCCGGGCTCCGGTAAGTAAAACACTTCTCTCTGTCACTTGTGAATGCCCACAAGTCTATCATCATCTCCTGGCATTCCTGCAGCATGTCCTTCTTGCGCAGCCTCTTCCTTTTTTTGTGACTGTGAGAAACCAGAAGGTGTCTAACCCACTAGTGGCCAGGGATCTGTCATCCAGGTGGCCAGGACACGGCCATCTCTTTTGGATCCAGGTCCTGGGGGTGGACCAGTGTGGGTGGATCACCTGGGTGAAGGGTCTTCAGGGAATGGGATCGGGACACCGGATGGTGAGATGCAGTATTCCCTTCCCTGTAACACATTTTCCCCATCATACCAAGTAGGATACGAAGGAACTCCCCCTCTCCTTTTACAACACAAACACTTTCTCATGGACGGCCTGCTATGAGAGAAACCGCACTAACACCCAAGCCATATACCTGATGTGTCCCAAGACAATGGTCAGGCAATTAATGATCTTCACATTCACACCTGACTTCCATTACACTTCCCCACACAGATAAAAGGCGGAGCAGGAGAGCACATTCTGAGAGTGGCAGAACACACAAGGAAACAGCAGTTCCCAGATGGCAGTTTAACACGAGAGGATAGATGGAAAGACCGAATGGTATCCCAAGGAGGTAGATTCCCTTGACCTTTGTGACAAAGAACAGTTACTTTCCAGAGGCTTCGAAGATAGAAAGTGTGAGACCAGGAAACCAGGCTGAAGATTCCTGCATTGTGTGTCGGAGATACTCGGTGCCCTCCCGCGTCCGTAATCAAGACAGAGAGAATCACAAGTCTCCCTGGTACCGTCCTTTGCTCCAAGTTCAAAGCAGCAAATCAACACATCCGGTGAGTTGGGGAGACTGATGCGAGACCGGTCTGTTTTGAAGCCAAGGTTGCAAGCAGCAACATTGTATGGCAAGTGCTCGAACCAACATTGTTAAAACAAGCGTGATAAGAAATGCAAGTGAAGTTAAACTGCTGATGAGTGATTGAACTTTGAATCCAAGATATGATACCATTGACAGAGTGGCCCAGCAACACGTGGGTACTCAATCAAAAGTCTCTGTAAAATATCCAGCTGAGAATTTGCTGAGTGAAAGTAAGAAAGAGAGCACATCAATAAAAGCGCAAGTAATTGTGAATCAAAGTGGTCCTGCGGCGGGTTGAGAAAAATCCTGCTCATAATCAAAAGTCTTTGATTTATGAAGTAGAGAAAGTTTGGAAAAAGTAGATCAAGTTGGTTCAAGCCCAGCGGAGGGAGATCAATTGAAAGCTTGGTGTTAGAGTGGATCTGAACCCGACAGAGGGGGATCCAGGGTTAACAGTGAATCACCTGAGAAAGTTTTGTGTGTTAGAGGATTCTGAGCCTGGTGGAGGGGGGCCCGGGTGAATTGAAAGTCACCCAAAAATGTATACATGAGAATCCTGAGGAGAAAGGAACCTTTGAATGTTTGTTTTTCGCACCAGCCCTCTGAAGTAAGATACTTTGAATAGCCAAGTGACTTTGACCTAGAAGGCCCTGATACTGAGATTTGAACTGCATCCTTGTGCTGGAGAAGCCAGAGACTGTGCTAAGCTTGAGTGCACCACCTTGTCCCATGCAGAAAACGTGGGGAAGGGAGCTCAACGTCTTGAATATCCTGACATATTATTTCTTGAACACTTTTCTTTTTCAAAACATTGTTTCCCACACTATTTGTATTTAGAAGTAAGGATTGGCAATAATTTCATTAGTATAGGCTCTTTTATTTTGACAAGACACGACTAGCACTGCATTATTATTATTTGATTTTCTTAGTTTGCTCCCATCTTAGATTTAGCATTAGGTAGGCGTTTTTTAAACCCAATTGAAGTTCAATAAACACCCTTGAAGTGTGGTCACTTGTGTCTGTCTTACTGTTTGATACCGTGCCTTCTTAGATGACCCGTCTAGCTCCACTAAGCGGGTAATCACCTTTTGGTTTCGTCACTTTCACACACTGACACATACGTTAGATATGAGAGGGATATTTTCAAGAAAGAATGGGGATACAATTTCTCACTGGATGAAGCCAAGAAATCTGCCTGTATGTTGTCTCCACCCTTAGTGATCCTAACTCATATAGCCGTCCGCAGGGTCAGGATCAGGTAGCAGTTACCATCTCCTGGTCACATGGGAGGAGATCACCGCCAGGGAATCAGTGATGATTAATTGAATAAAAGGTCTCTGTATTTTACCTAGTTTTTCATATAGAGATGGATATTCAGATTTATATGGACATTTTCTTAAAGAACTAATGTCTCAAATGTCAAGTTAATGTAATCATGACAATTTCCCACCTTCTAATACTGATGGCTGAATATTTACAAGAAGAACTTAGGTTATTGACAACACATGATAAAACTCATCCTAGCCATTCTCTTATAAGGTATATTACAATAAAAAAAGCATTTCAAAGCTATCATAATGGGCCTTCTATTTTACTAGACAATTTCAATACCTGATACTTATGTACCAGTGAATGAGTAATTTTATGTCAGTCATTCTATAAACATCAACCATAGAATAGTCTCCCTAATCATATCTTAATCTACAATGTTTTCGTTAGCTCCTCTCCCGGTATGTTTACAGTACCAGCAGCACTGTTTGATGATGTCACATGCCAATTGGATAATGTCATCATCCTCTGTATAAATAAGCAAAATGGTGGCTGCTAACCTCGCAGTATACCAAAAAATGGTTGAATAATGGCCGGGATGTTTTGAGCCCACCACTTTTAGGTAAGATCTTATAGGCTTTGCAATCATTTTATGGAAAGTTGTTTAATTCGTCCATGAGCATATTAGCTAACTACAAATTCACACAAGATCATCTCTTCTAATTTTACATTAGGAATTATAACATATGGATAGAACCAATACAATAAACTGACTCAATAGGGAGAGTGGTTTGTTAATAATGTGTGAAGTCACCAACTGAGAATTTGTATAATAGACTGTTTAATATTAATTATAATTAATTGTATCTTTCCTGGGTTTAGATATATGCTATTTAAAGCATCATAACATTGTGATTACCTTATCATTAACAATCTTAATTAGATTAAGACACTCAAAATCAGAAGGCAAACTCCCTAATTTCCAAGACATTTTGAACTAACTGGATATGGAACTCATTTTTACCAAACATATAATATCTTTTTTGTCTCTCTCATTTTCAAGCCCTCTTTCTATTTTTTTTGTTTTGTTTTTTTAATTATTTTTTTAATCAAAGATAAGATTTTTACAAAAACAAAAATGAGTTGTTCGCAGTAACTGTCTCTAGTACATCGTGGCGAGGAAAGTCTGTAGTGTGCGACTCCTATTCTTTTCCTCTCTGGCCCGATCTCCATCACTCATTTCCTGGATAAACTCTTGGAAAAGCTGGCCATCTCCCAGCTTAATCTCCACACTGAATCTGTTGGTTGTCTCCACGACCTCTCGTCTGGCTTCAGATCTGCCATAGGCATGGAAACTGCTCTCCTGAACACCTATGAATACCTGCTTTGTAACTTTGATTCTAACCTTCCTTCTGTCCTCATTCTACTAGATCTGTCTTCTGCCTTTGATACGGTCAACAATGCCATCCTGCTCAATCACCTCCGTGATAACCTGGGTGTCACGGATCAGATCCTAATAAACGCGATGGTTGACCCCTACTCTGTAAGCAAAATAGGGTATATAAGACTCAAAATAAATGGAATATGTGCCGACAGAAAGAGCTGTGTGGTAATACAGTGAGTACGTCACTGTGTATTTCTCAAATGAAATACATGTGTTTGTTCATTATTTAGACATTCTGTAGTATCCTGATGCTGGTTCTATATTCATCTATAGTGAAAGCACACTGCGCTACTTGCGTTTAATTTTCACATTTATTGATTGAAGTACACAAAATGTATGTCAAAAGATAAGGCACATACAAACAATGAGCAATAAGAATAAAATGAATGAAAAGACCAATAAGCCTATGACATCTAGATTTTAAACAGCACGTATTGACATTCGGAATGAATCTTTGAACAATAGTGCATCTCAAATAATGCCTTCACACCTTATGAGATGAACATTTGCGGCTAGCTTTAAATATACATAGCATGAAATACATTGGCAGCTCATTGAGGCTGTGAAACACACACAAAAAAAAATATCATGTTGGACCAATGAGAACAATGACAAGCTGTTGCTGATCTTGTTATGATGATTAGGTGTGTTCAGAGTCTCATTTTGATTTGGTAAATTAGGGGTCTACGTATGGCGCTGGTGCTAATCTAGGACAGCGCACACCTCTTGCGTGTGTGAATCAAAATGCAAGGGGAGTTAAATTTTGGTGGTAGAGGGTTGTGTCCGCCTTCTTCAGGACCAAAGGAATGAAAAGTATGAAAAAAAAACTACATTTCGGTGATATTATGCCATTTAACAAGATTACATTTAATCTGGCCTAATAGAAGCATTAACAACCCTGATTGGGCTGGATACTTGGTGTGCTGGGCCAAGCCAAAAAAGAAATAAAAATAGTGCTTAAAATGTATGGGCTTACATATTTACATGCAAGTCCCCAGTGGGGCGAGTGAACATGCTTTCATGCATAAAACCAGGCAGAGAGTGTAAGCTACATGTGAGAGGAAAAATGGTGAACAGGCAACGTATATGCAAACGATTACAAGCGTGCAAGCTGCTTGGGGTGTATTGTGCCTTAGTGCACGCTCATATCACTTTTGACTGATTAAGGGCTAGAGCGTTGCATTAATAAGTCACTGGTGCCTCCTATTGCATGCAACCGCCTACGAATGGGAGGTGAACGGGCATGCTACGTGATGCGACTGACTTTAAATCAACCAGCAGGCAAAACATTAGAATTTTGTAGAAACCTGGCAGTGGGGCTTCATGTGCAGCCGGACCGTATTCTTATCACAAATGGCCATGCAGGTGTGCAGAATCCCAGCTTGTGGTTGTGGGCCGTGGGGATTCCATGTGTTTCCTTCTGTGAAGGAGTACTGGTGAAACTAGCCTCAGTGTGTAACAGACAAGGGACGTACGTTATGGAATCACGCCGCATGTGAGTACACAATTATAGTTAAAAAAGGTTGGAAACATGTTCTTTGCATACCTCTAAATGCAGGATCGATTGGGCATCCAGTGAAGGGTATGTGTTGTGCTGGCTGCCATGCCCCCGTATCGCATGTCCTACTGAATTGTTTTAGCTGTGCAAGAAGTTGAGCCTCTTTCCCGTGTCTGAATTGGGACACCTAAGCCGCACAGATCATACAGGAAACATGCTATTGTCTGTATCTCCCCATATGCGCTCGCTATGTGGATCAGGTTATTGCAGTATGCTTAATAGCTTGGAGTCTTACCAAAAAAGCTTCAGTACGTGGCCTCTGAGTGTGTATGCTGAGGCCGATGCGCTGTGTCCCTGGAGTTGTTACAGGGTTGCCACCAGGGAAACCGTGCGGGGCATCTGCAGCCGCGCAGAGTGTTATGACTGCAGGCAGCATCACAAGGTGGTTGTGGTGAGACTAGGAACTGCAGCCTGCGCACAGTATCTAGTAGGGGATCGCTAAATCTTGTGGGCAGTAGCGGTCTCGGATAGTTAGGGGCTGCTATAGAAAGGAAGCGTGTAAGTATGTGAGACCCAAGGCTGGTAAGTAACTGAGGAATTGTAAAGGATATATGTTGTGGGTCATATAGAGAGTAGATGTAGCATGAACTGTGCCAACCAGAACCTGCGCGTGGGCTGAAGGGGAGGTGGTGATGTAGCTTTCAATAATGAAATTGAAATCCAAAAGTTGGCTGATACTCAAAATAATATGATGTATATGTGCAGAATGTACTATGATGTGGTGGTATGTCATATGGAGTAGCAGAGGGACCTACATATGGAGTATTGGGAAGTTGGTAGTCTGGTTACAGCTACTTATATTACAAAACAGGCACCCTTAGGTAGAAGTTAAGGGGGTTGTGTGTTCAGTAGTGACCTGGTGTTTCTTCATTAAGTCCCTTTGTTCTGTCCATTGTCTGAAGGCGATGTATCCACCTAACCTCATTGTTGTTGAGGCTCCTTTGGGGGTTAGGAGTGTTTCTCACTATATCAATCACCCACCATTTACGACCGGGGCGTGCTGGAATTCCGGAAAGTGTGAAACCATTGGTGCTGTGTGATTTCTGCACCGGATCCTGGATCTGTGTTCATTGATCCTAGTATGTATTGGTCTGGTAGATTGACCAACATAGTGAAGCCAACAAGGGCATTCTATGTAATATACCATGTTGTTGGTCTTGCAATTTGACATGAAAAGTCCTATCTCTTGTTTGCAATCTGAAAATGCAGCGTCTTGGATGTAAATTTGCAGGCCCTGCAGTTGCCACACGGGAAGTGCCCCTCTAGCGGTCAGAGGTCCCAATAACTGATGTTTGATCTCGATTACTTGGTATGCGAGTGCACCAAATGGTCTTTTACGATTCTTAGAGTGCTTAAAAGCGAACAGAGGTGTTTTTGTATTGGGTAGGCAGGTTGAAATTATAGGCCAACATTCCATCAAGACCTTCTTCATGGCAAAGGATTGGGTGCTGTAAATCGTGACACATGTTATCCCATTGTGATTGTTAATCTTGGATTTTGGCTCTCATAGGCTGCCTCTGGGTTTGAATAGTGCTCTTTTTAGAGCATGTGTCACTAGTTTTTTAAGGTATCCTCTTTCACTGAAGTTGCAGCTCAATTTATTTGCGTGTGAATAATAGTATTGTACCAAGGTGCAATTGTGCCTTAACCTGAGGAACTGACTATAAGGTAAGTTTTCTTTGAGAGATCTGGAATGAAAACTGGAAAAATGCAGTGTGGTGGTGCGGTCCGTTGTTTTTTTTGACAACGTATATGCCAAGTGACCCAGTTCCACCTTTATAGTCAGGCCCAGGAAGTTACTGCATTTTTGGTCGTATTCCATCATGAACTGATTTGTTGGAAGCAAGTTGTTAATGTCCTGCAAAATGTTTTTCAACGATTATTGGTTCCTATTAGGCAGAATTATATGCAGTACCCTTTGGGAACACCACACACAATTAAGACTACAAGTGACAGAACAATTTCACCTTTGGTACAAGCCTGTACTACACAGAAACGTGGTAGCGATGGCTGAACTGCCAGACTTATCTCAAGCAAAAACAAAGAGGTGATGGCTGGAAGGTTTAGACTGAATCTTAACCACTGGCATTGCTCGGGGCAACACTCCAGACCATCGCTCTTCGCCTGCCAAGCCATTACAGAAGGGGAAAGACCATATGCAAATCAGGCTTGGCCCCACCCCAAAAGGGGAAGTCCAGCCCGAACTGCTAGGTCACATCCCGTCTGCACGGGACCAAAAGCATCCACAAACATGTTTCACCCTTGTTAGACTTATCTCAAGAGCAAGTGAGCAGTATCAATAGTTACACAAAGGACAGCAATTACTATGATTCAAACAAACACTGACTCAAGGTTTCTGAGTAAAAGAATATACATGTATTTACACATCAGTTGTAAAACATTTCACTAAAGTAAAGCAGTTGAAAAATCGCACTCTTAATACACCACACCACTCTCAATAGATTCTGGACAAGTTAAGCTCAAAATGAAGTGTGAGCAAAATGGCCCTCCAGCAATTAAAAAGGGATCGAAAGACAAAGTTAGACTAAAATTGAGCAGCACCAACAGGTAAGTAAGCAGGGAAATCTAGAAAGAGGAACTAAAGTGATGGAATCAAGTCAAAAAGGCTTAGGGCCAAAGTCAGTAGGACAAAAGTCTTTTGCTCAAGATCACACAGTTCAGGGTAGTTTGCGGTTAAGTCTTTGCCAAGAGTTCCAGCCGAAGTTGGTCGGTAGAAAAGTTAATTTAAAGAGTAGAGAAGGACAAGCCTTCGGATTGGCGAAAGTGAATTCAGAAATTTGCCTAATAGCTTCTATGTGGAAACTGAACTTGGAAGTGTGCCCAATAGCCTCTCTGTGATTCTAGAAGTGTGCATTTAGAAGCTGAACTTAGAAGTGTACCAATAGCCTCGCTGTGATTCTAGAAGTGTGCCCAATGGCCGCTCTGCGAATTTAGAAGAGTGCCCAATAGCCTCTCTGTGAAAAGTTGAATATAGAAGTGTACCCAATAGCCTATCTGTGAATTTTTAGAAGCGTGTCCAATAGCCTCTCTGTGAATTTAGAAGTGTCTGAAAGGGCATGTAACCCATCATATCTCACCAACATGCTTACTCTCTCCTTACATCACCACTCAACTAGAACACAGAGATACTATGACACCATTCGGTATAACTGTTCTCATATCAACATTCGCCGCTCACTCCACATCATTCTAAGCAATCACTGCTGGTTATACACCCCCCAGCCAGGCGTTCTCCTCAGGCCTAACGCAGCCACATCCGATCTGGATAAATCCCGCCAGAACTAACACAAACTCCTGATCTCAATCATCACACCTACCGCTAGAAAGCAGTTATCACACAGCTACCGCACGAGCTGTACACATACCCGGTGCCCACACGCACCTTTTGACTCTCTCTACTCTCTCTACTGATATGAACTTCGGTTCCCAAGGCGTTCAACCTACCAGCGCCTTCAGACCATACCAATGGTATATAAGGCGCTATATAAATGCAAAATAACAATAACAATAACAATTCGTAATTGGCGACAGGAAAAGCGAAAAAGCCATTTTGCTAAATATATTTAGCCCAATTTAGTGATCTTCAATGTAAGGTGATATGCTGTTTCCTTTAGCGGAATGGTTCTCACACGTGACCCACGTTTGAGTCGCTCAGCGTTGATTCACATTGTGGTGCACTACATTAAAATACATAGGTTTAATGCAAGTTAAATGGGGAGAAGTATTCTGCTTGCAATTGGAGTATAAGGCACACTTTTATTTTATTTCTAATTTCTGTGAGGCTTACCTTACAAGGTAATGTGGTTGCTTTCCTTAGGTGTCTGTTTAAGTGGCGTGGGTTGCTTTTTGGGCACAAAAATATCAAAGGTTGTTGGTCACTCCGCTGGTTAAGAGTACCTAAGAAATTAGTAACAAAAATAACGTGTGCTTGTGAAGTTTGGTTCTATTGAAGACGTGTCCGCTTGTAAGCGGCGTCTATTTGTCAAAGCATAGGCTTGATCTTAAATGTAAATGCAGCAGGCTTACCTTCATAATAAAGTCGAGTCTTGTGAGCAGGCGAACACCGGTATGATAGCCGAGATTCAAAGGTGCATGATAATACAAGTTTTCATTCGTGAAGTGGGCTTTTATGTGGCGTGATGACATACAGCGGCGCGTGGGTACGTAGATAGAGCGCTGTGATTGGCTGATACCAGAAAACGTATGTGACGCCATTTTGGAATGGGATAGAGGTGAACTGTTTGTCAATGGACATTTGTGGAATTCGTGTTCACTCTAAATATTTATTCTTGGCTTCAAAAGAATGAATCTTTTGGATTGGTTCATTTGGGTCTTCAATTGAAATGCGCATTGCTTGCACAAAGAGGCTTGGCCAGTATAAAGAGGCTTGGCCAGTATGGTGTTGAGTGGGTGAACTTAAAAGGGGTTCGATAGGAAAGGGGTGTTCAAAACGGAATCCGGATTGAGAAAATATTTAATAACGAAATATAAAGAGTTAAACATGGGATACATGAAAGTGGTGGAAAATGATGCCTGCAGCATGATCTCATTGTGCCAGGGGTATAAATTAGAGCGTGTGTTTGCCAATGGGAGACACGCAGTGTCTAATTTGTATAAGTGAGGTCTGTGTTGATCTGTTGGTGTAATTGCTGATTTCATGTCCATATCTTGACTCCTGTTAGTCTAGAGAGATTGGTTAGATGGTGAGTTTAGAGGAAATGGACCAGCTCATCGTCTGAATTGAGGCCGGTGTGGCAGCAGTCCATTAAACAAATCCACTTTGGCTGGTGGTTTGGTAGGTGGTTTTGCCTGTGGTTGTTGAAAGGAATAAACTCTTTTAAACGTGTAGTCCATTTCACTCCTGTAGAATTTTCGTTGTTTTTTAATTTTGAGTTCATTTGTAAAGCCTGTGAGTAAATTATCAAGGATGTGATCATTTTTAAATGTTGCTTCTGGTGAATTTAGGCCTTCTATTTGTTTTTTGGTTTTATCTATTTCCTTGAGAGTGATTTGATGATCTTTTTTCCCATGTTTGATAATTATATATATCATTTCCTTGGAGGTATTGACTAGCAATGTTTCTCAGTCTTTTAATTCTTCAATATCTTTCTCTTCAAACGAGGGGAATATGCAGATTCTCAAACCTCTCGGTATCCGATTGACTTGTAGGTACTTTTCTAATGTTGCCATTTCCCACCATCTAGAAATGTCCTTCTTGGAGAGTTGCTCCAAGTGTTCAAATAAAGATTTTAGTGAGGTACAATTGGAGGGTTTGTTGGGACTGCAGGCTCATGGTTCCTGAAGCAACTGTTGGACTGACATGAAGTAGGAAGACTGGAGGGTCCTGCACTGTTCAGGGAAGAAACCAGCAGCAGAGCAAAGCAACAAATAAAAGGTGCGCTCCTTAAAACCCAAGCAGGGTCCGACCTTCCTGGCTATCCGGTTCACTGTAGCTCTGTACAGAAAATTTGACCAGAGGAGGAAGTCCTGGCTTGCAGTTTGGGTGAACTGGTTGGTCCCACCATCTCAGGGGAAGAAGATACCTGGTAGATATTCTCTGTTGTTTGAGTCTTAAGATTCAGACCTGAAGCAGTTCCGAACCCCTCCCTCACATCCTGCCTTCCCAGACTTTCAGGCATCTAAGGAGGGCTTCTGTGTAGAAGCCCGCGAAAGGGCGGTGAACAAAGGGACCAAATCTGTTTTGGCGTGCTGTGTAAAACACGAGAAAGACATTTTCAAAAAGAAATGGTGAATAAACCCTGCCGGAACCATATAAAAATGTATATGGTCTAGCGGGTTTAAGTTCAAGGCTACCAATATAGCCTAAAACAATACCAAGGTTATTTAAGATAACCACGGTTGAAAAAATAGGGTAGTTACCACTGCCAGCAGCCAAGTCTTGATGAAAAGGGAGCAAAACAATGCTCCAAGAGAAACAGACAAAAAGGAATACATATTAACCCTTTCCAGTACTCTTTGTAAGATAGTTTGTACTGGGTCTGTGGATTTTAAAAAGACTAATAAATTTAATGGCAACTTTACATGTTCTGGGAGACAGTAGTCAGTCCCAGAAAATGGAGTCTGAGTTGGGAAGTCTAAAAGACAACCCTGTTCCAGTGCACTGAAGGTGCTGTGTAACACACAGTAAAAAGATGATGCCTGTGGAGTAGGCGAGGCACCACAGTCTATGAACACAAGAAAATGTTAAACACACACAGCAAAACACATGTAAGAGTAGGAAAAAGGCTTACATTCTTACCAGGTGAAAAAAATAAATCCTAGAAATCCAGCAAAGCTGCTGATGGACTCAGTAGGTAAAGGAAATTAGCCACTCTGGAGAATACTCCCTAACAGTTCCCTTCTGAAATGAAGATCACATCATTGATGTACCTATGCCATTCCGTAATCAGTGGTTTATATTGGTTAGTATCAGACAGAATGAATTGTTCTTCAAAATGTGCCATAAAAGGTGTTGCTAGGCTTGGTGCTAATGCTGCACCCATAGCTGTTCCACAGATTTGTAGATAGAACTGACCTGCATATTCTATATATTGTATTCTTCAATCAATAAATGTGAAAACTAAATGCAAGTGCTAAAATTTAGCGAAGTGTGCTTTTGCTTTAGTTGAATAGAGAACCAACATCAGGATACTACAGAATGTGTAAATAATGAACATAACACATGCAGTTCCTTTGAGACATACACAGTTACTTACTCCACTGTCTTACCACATGGCTTTTCCTGTCAGGACACCTTCCTTTTGTTTTGAGACAGATCAGGTCCTGGCCTGGCTGACATTATCTCTCACAGACTGACCCTCTCAGGCCCAACAAGGGTCTTTTCTCACTTCCATCTCTCTACTTGTGGTATTCCCCAGGGGTCTAACCTCTCTACCTGGCTTTTCAACCAATACCTGGCACCTCTTGCCCACTGCATCGATTCCTTCTGCTTCAACTTTCAGTGTTGTGCAGATGATACCCAGCTCTCTTTCAGGATCCCCCCTAAGCCGACTCTTCTCCTTGTCTCATTGCAGATTGTCTGACAATTCAGGAATGGTGTGCCGCCAATGATCTTTGCCTTAATGCCAGCAAGATTGAGATCCTCCTCATCAGAACACCAGCTCCCGCTGTTCCTCTTTCTCTCTTTCCACCCACTCTGGGCCCTCCTCTTGCTCCTACCTTTGAGGCAAAGAAGCTTGAGGTCCGTTTCGGCTCCACCCTCTCCTTCTCTCCTCGCATATGTGACATCTCTAAGAAGTCAAACTATCAACTGCACCTCCTCAGATATATTCTTCCTTTCCTCAATTTTCCCCAGAAGCGTACTGTCTTCAGATCTCTGGTCCTCGCTAGACTGGACTACTTCAACAGACTCTTTCTAAATCTTCCTGCCGCTACTCTCCAACCTCTACAACCTATCCAGAACAGGACTGCAAGACTTGTCCTTTGCCTAACGCCTAGAGATCATATCTCTCCAGCTCTGAAATCTCTTTATTGGCTCCCAGTGGGTGTAGGGATTGAGTTCAAGACTCTCTGCATCGTCTGCAAGGCTTTCTGGGACCTGGGACAGCGCGACCTCCAACTCTCTCTTCCTAAACATCTCCCTTCTCAATCTATCCGCTCATCGACTTTGAACTGTTTGAGGGCCAGTCGCTTTTCCAGGTAGATATTTGGGAGCAGATCTCTATCTTGGGCTGAAGCCTCCCTCTGGAACAGCCTCCGTGCCTCTCTCAAACTTGAGCAGAAACACCTCTGGTGCGGGAAGCAAGTCAAGACCTTCCTCTTTGCTTCCTCTTTCTCCCTCTCCCCTGCTAATGTCCAAACTTCTCCATGCACTGGTCCCTGGCTACCCTCTGAACTTGAGCCAGGCTCCTGCTTGTCCAGTTGAACATTGTACTGCCTCCTGGCTCCCCCATCCCTTGTTGTCTGTATCTGCAACCCCACAGTGCCTTCTCTCTGCACTTATGAACCACCCATTGGCTGCACTTTTTGAGTTACCTACACTGAGCCACACGCTGGCTGCACTTTTTGAGGTACCTGCACTTCTCCATCCCCCCTCCTTCGGCACTTCTCCCCTTCGACATCCCTGCACTTGCACAATCTGAATGACACAGGGTCTAGTGAGATTGTTGTTTTGTCCTCCCTCTGTTTCCCCCTCCTTATCTTGTCACACCTAGAAACACCTGTGTACAGGCGCATTATGAATGCCATATGCTATCATATATGTCATATCATGTTACCGGGGCATTCACAGAATGTGAAGAATGGTCACGTATTTTCTTTGCTGCTGCCATTAAGGCTCAAATAGTCATATAGCAGAAAATCAAACAATGGTCAACACATATAGTAGTATCTGCCTTTTCACAACATAGACACTATGTTTGCCCCATTATTAGATTAGCCAAAATGTATGTATATATATATATATATATATATTTATATATATATATATATATATATATATATATATATATATATTTGAGCCTTAATGGCAGCAGCAAAGAAAATATGTGACCATATATTATATATATCAGTGAAAAAAACTTTGTTAAAGGGACGTCATGGTTAAGTTGCACTACTAAAAACCTATGAAATTCAGTGAAAAATCTTTATTAAAGGGACGTTATGGTTCCAAGTAAAACCGAAAAACCCTTGAAATTCGCCAGTTATGGTAAGCTAAGCAACTAAGCAACCATAACCCGCGCCACCACCGTGCACTGCTAAGACTAACACCCAGGACATCAAAGATGACATCACAAATGTAACTGGCGAATTTCAAGGGTTTTTCGGTTTTACTTGGAACCATAACGTCCCATTAACAAAGTTTTTTCACTGAATTTCATAGGTTTTTAGTAGCACAACTTAACCATAACGTCCCTTTAACAAAGTTTTTTTCACTGAATTTCATAGGTTTTTAGTAGCGCAACTTAACCATAACGTCCCTTTAACAAAGTTTTTTCACTGAATTTCATAGTTTTTTAGTAACAAAACTTAACAATAATGACTTTGACTTTATATACATGTCATATGGAACTGACTAGATCTCTTCTTATGAACGTGATGTCCGCGAACTTATTTAATGTTAGCGGACATGTTCAGAGAACAGTACCACTACCTAAAAACTGTGGGGGGGTGGTAGGGTATGTTTGATTGTTATATCATAATATAGGAACATTTAACAAATTCAAAAAGTAGCACACAAACACATTATATATAGTAATACATAAGAAATGTAACCCATATATGTAACACACTAACCATTCATTTAAATACAATATGTTCTGAAATGGAATATACCACAAGAACATAAATTGGCTTCCAACATAATTACCTCACTGACACAACAGAACTGAGAACAAGACCAGACCCACTGAATACATAGGACTTATCTTACCAGAAATAGTAAGTGTACTTCATTTTACTCATATATTTATAAACTTTCTGTATTAGATTAACCGAATTGTCTAGTACTCTGGAATGGCTACAGGACAATTTCCCACATGAAGAAATGTCACAAGATAGTGAAACTAATGGTAAACACTTTATAATATAAACCATTTAAATATTATTATTTTGTATACATTTAACATATATATATATTTTTTGTACAGAGCATAACAAAATAGAAACTACCTCTGAAGAAGCTATTATGGAAAACACGCTTGACAACATAAAAGAAAACATTAATTTATTGTTGACCAATTTTAATAATTTGAAAACTTTTGTTGAAGATCATTTTAAAACAGAAACGTCTCACCATTGCCCCACATATACTTGTCCCTCCTCACCATATCCCAGTCAATTATCCCCAAACCCTCTCCATAATCCAAAACGTTTTGATGAGATTTCCATCCCTTCTTCACCTAATACCAATCATGTTGAAACCCCAAATTCTCCTGTTTTTGTTTCTGTTTCTGCCTCACCTTCTCTGTCCTAAATTATTAATATATGTTAAATAAAGTTTAATTTTTATATTGTATTGTGAATAGTTTCTGTTTTTTTTTTTAAAACAATGAAAGTGTCCGCGGACAGTGCAAGCGTTCTGAAATGTTCGTACATAAACGAAAATGGAGGTGTCCTGAAGAACACCACACCTGTTCGTACTGTTCACTAGCAAGTTGAAACTGTTCTAAGAACACACGTGGTGTCCTGAAATGTTCGTAAAGAAACAAAAATTAAAGTGTTCTAAAGAACACTATATCTGTCCGTAATGTTGGCTATGAACTTAAAACTGTCCTAAGAATACAATTGCTGTCCTGAAATGTTCGTAAATAAACGAAAATGATGTGTCCTGAACAACAGTACAACTGTTCGTAGTGTTCGCTAGCAACATGAAACTGTACTAAGAACACACGCGGTGTCCTGAATTGTTCGTAAACAAACAAAAATTAAAGTGTCCTAAAGAACACTATACCTGTCTGGTACTGTTCGCTAGCAAGTTCAAACTGTTCTAAGAACTCTTTTGGTGTCCTGAAATGTTCGTACGTAAACGAAAATGGAGGTGTCCTGAAGAACACTATACCTGTGCGTAGTGTTCGCTACCCAATTGAAACTGTTCTAAGAACACAATTGGTGTCCTGAAATGTGCATACATAAACTAAATTACACGTGCCCTGAAGAACACTATATCTGTCCTTACTGTTCGCTACCAAGTTTAAACTGTTCTAAGAACACACGCGTTGTCCTGAAATGTTCGTTTCACATGTGACGCACTTTTAATTACTTCAGAACCCGAACAGTGTCTGTAGGACATCAATGCGCATGCGCTAACCAATGTCCGTGCACTTGGTGTCCTGCGGACAGGCGCTTCCTTCGCGGACTAGTTCGCAAACAGATCATATCACCGCGCCCACGCTCATAGTGTGTCCTGAAATGCGGACACTGTTCGTGTCCCCGAACAATTTAAAAGTACATTTTCAGTTAATCCATAATATTTTTCATGAAAATCTCACCATGGCACAAGTCCCACATAGCAATCTTGAGTTTCTATATACCTTTTGAAACTTTCCGATCCTTTTTTTGTGTTCGATCTGTCCGCGGACAGTGCGCATGTCCGCGGACCGCGCACAAGCACCCCTATAAAAGACCACGCCCAAGAGCTTATTCCCATTGTGTTTCTGGCTATTCTTCTTTTTGCTGCCACCTGCAGACTACACCATCATCGAGATGGCATCCTTGGCTGCTGAACTGCCACTTGGAGCTGCACCTGCTTCAGCACCACCCAGACCCCCTCCACCACCACCACCTCCCCAAGGGCCTGAAGAGGGGAACAGGAGTGACGATGCAGAGGAGGAAGAAGAGGATGATGAGATTGAGGTAGAGGAAATCCCTACTACCCGCACTAGGCGTGAGTCTTGGGTGTGGCGGTTATTTACCATTCATGGGAATGGTCCTAAGGCTCGTGCGAACCATGTTACCTGCAATGAGTGCAAAATGATACTCAGTCGCGGGAAGCACGGTAACTACAGCTTTGGGATCACTACTATGAAGCGACACCTGAGGTCATTTCACTCTGGGGCTATTCGCAGGGTTGTACCTTGCGAAGAACGTAGCAGGTTGATTTCCTCTACTTCATCCTCTGTTTCTGATCCTGTCACCACAAGGACCACCTCTGTGGGACAGCGTCCTTCTCAAGCTGCCTCACAGGCCATACAGAATGCTGATGACCCTTACCTTTCGAGGGTCACAGTTGTATGTATGGACTGTGACACAGTACTCTGCAGGGGGGAGCGACTTCGGAGTGCTTTTGAGACTATCGTCTCAGAGCACGAGAAGACCTGCTCATTACCCAAATAAAACCCACTCTACATCTTCCTCTCTCAGCTCGCCCTTTCTTATCCCTGTGGTTGGTGCCCCCCCCTTTACCCTCCTTTACCCTCCTCTCCTAGTGTGTCGTGTCTGAAAAACCAAAAAAAATACAAAATTACAAAAATAAAAAAAAAAGAAGGCTCTTTTCAGAGCCGCCTTTACCAGTTAAAAAATAGAAGTGAAAATAAATGAAGCAGGGCTCTTTGTATTTTTTAGAAGTCCGCGGACAGTTCGCGAACATTAAAAAAATTGGGTTGCTACTCCATCACAAACATTGTAATTTTCTCTGGAAAGAAGTGGTGGCTCTGAAAAGAGCCTTTGGGTGGTGTTTGTAAGTCAAAAATTGTAAATGCTTAACATCTACTTCAAAATCGTTGTTGTAATTCCAAAAAAGGTCGCAATGCATTTTGTACATTTCTCAGAAAAATCTGATTGCCAGCATAAGTAAGATGGACTCCATCTCTGCGAAAAATGTATGTACTACAAAACATAATATTTTCATTGTGAAAAGAAGACATGCCAAAATCTCTTAGAAAGCCACAAACAGCCTTATTAACATTGCGCCTTGCTTTTTCCATTTGTGGACCAAATGAAGAAGAACGAAGCCACATTTGTCTCTGCGCAATCCGTGAAAATATGACTTGAGAATTAGGAAACATGTCCATAACCTTCTTAAGTCCTTCTTTCATAGCAAATTGCAAAAAAATTCCAGTCACATGTCCTAAACTGTTCCCTCCACAATGAATTACAATTATGTCTGGATGTTGCTCTGTCTCCAAAGTAGCACATAGAGGTAGCAAGTCCAACCACTTCATTCCACGTACTCCAAGTCAGTGTACTTCCACATGTGGGAATCCAAGATCTACAGCTACTCCACAGTTTTCTGCATGCACCTTCAACCAATGTATCCACGAATCTCCTAAAATCGTAACAATCTGTGTTCTGAAACACACAGCCATAGCTATCTTTTGTTCTCTCAGCAAAAAGAGTATCTGAGAAAATCTCTCCTGGCACAACACACCCACCAGACTTTCCTGACCAATCCCTTTCAGTGCTTATTCTCATTTGCATGACTTCTGAACCCAAAAATCCCCGGATGTAACTCCCGATGTCCGCGAACTACCGCCATGTCTGCGGACATATCGTAACATGAACAGCCCTTCTACCATTTCCACTACACCCTCTCTGCCATTCCCTCATTGAATGTACCTCAAAAATCACATGACCATGCACCAATCACATTCAAGACCTCTACATCTAACTGCATCATCATAGATCAGCACTGCAAATGTACTCTGAATCTCTCTGAGTACAAGTGTCATATCATTGGCAAGCAGCATCTACCAGAAATACTGTACAAGTCTTCAAGATTTTTACTTGCAGCTCCATGCATATCCATATGCACGAACACAAACTTCAGGTATGCATATTTTCTGTATAGTAGATGAACACATTTTCAAACAGACTTTTACCTTGTAAAATCTGTAAAATGAATTTACTGTACTTTTTTCAATTTCCTAAAATCAACTATCACTTATAAACCTTTATACTTTTTACTTTCTTTATACACACACACTCAAATCATGTTAAACTAACATTTTTTAAATGAAATATATAGACTACATTTATTCAAACAAAATTGCATACAAACACAATCTATGTTTAAACCTTTATAAAAATACTTATACAATTTCATATTTTTTGTTTTTATTTATTTATTTACTTAATTACTTTAAATTAGACATGACATTGAGGCGCTATTACCTAGAACAGTTTACTTACAGAAATAGTGGTATTCACTAATATATTATAAATTTCACAAGACGTAGTAAAGATATTTTTTTTTGCTACATTTAGTCATTCAATACAATTTGTTAATTAAGAACATATCATATGTACTGAACTGATGCAATGTATCTTATTTAAATAAATTAGTTTAATTGTTTTACAGAAGGCACTGAGGATTTCAATTAATAAAATCAATATCTAAATTAAAAACAGTGCTATATACAAACAAAGTTACTAATTTGAAGCTTTTACAATGCAGTGAAGACCAGTTTCCTGAAAAGAAGCAGCCGAATTCGAAGAAGAAAGAAAAACTAAGAAGTTACCTGTTAATTTAAAAAAAAGTAAGTAAAATATCACCATAATATTTGTATTATTAATCAAATATACTATAACATTAATACGAGCTATTTTGGTTTCTTAAAATAGAGATTTTGTACCATTTTGTCCAAAAATTTCCATGTCTTAAACAGCGATTTACAGCCTGAATGGCCCACAAATTTCTATTTTTGGACACTCAAATTAGCCAACTGAACCACTACAATTTTCATATTATAGAACAAACAACTGTTTTAATTGTATACATTAGATTTACTATTTGTACTTTTCCACACCACTAGCTTACTTTTTTTTGTCATCTGAACCCCAGTTTAGTAACACATAAATTCAAGAATACCTATCCCTACTAGTTTTAGTTCCCAATGCACAATCACACACCATTACATACATCTTTATCATCTTACTCAAACACTCATGCACACAGCACACATACATTCCAGAACACCCCAACCCATACCTTCTTTATTTTTTTCAACAGACCCTAAAGAATGCCTACCAAAAGACAAGTCTGTGGAAAGCAATGCAAAAGTAGAGCAAATGAAATTAAAGGTGTCCAACATAAGCATCCATCTCTAGCAGAATTTGTAAAAAAAGTTGAAACAAAACAGCTAATACAATCGTTAGTGAAACACAAGAACAACTTCCTCTATCAAAATGTAAAACAAACCAAAAAACAATTAACAGAAAATCAGCTATCAGTACAGATAAAACTACTTCTTCACATTTTAATATAGTGCAAAGTAAGCATACCAAGAAAAGTATTTTAGACAAAATATACCGTCACAAAGTCCTTCAAAATCTTATAAAAACAGGAGAGAAATCAGGTTCAAAGCTTAAAACCTATCATAGGAAATTAATCTTAGAAGCATTTATGGACAGTGCAATTCTTCTCAAAAGAAATGTATTTATTTTACTGTTAAACAAAATGAAACCACTAACAAAACTAATAACTAAATTACAAAAAAGACTTCTCAATGAGCGAAATGTCAACAGAAAGAACTTCTTAAGTATCTGCGGAGGTGAATGGAATCACACTACGAGCACAGAACCATATTTTAATGAAGAAGCGTACAATCAAAAGCAAACAAATACAATTGCCATAAATAGCAGTGGTCGAGGTTATGAAAAAGTGAATAATACCATAATGGAACAAGAAGTACTCCTTACAAAAATATGCCCTGAAAACTTAGAATTACCCCTCCATTCAACTGACAAAGATAGTCTAGTGTACAAATGGCCATGCACGTCAATGTGTAACATTCCCAAACAATGTTTCAAATCTTTACACCAATTCCTCAATAAATATGTAAAAAGCAAAGACAAAATCAAAATTAAATTACTGCAAAATATAGATACCTGTCCAGTGCGCAAGTACACAGGACTACAAGGACATTCATTGGCCTGCATTACAGGACCTACTTGTAAAACCACTTTCCATGATATCAAAATGATATCAACACATCATTCAACTATAAGAAATCTACAGGCCGATTCATGGAATAAATGTGCGCCGAAAATTCCGGCGCAGAGGGGCCTATACGTGCGCTGCGCCGAAAAATAGCGAAAAGCGCAGGGAAACCAGCGCACGTCGATTCATGGAAGTCCGTGCGTAAGAAAAGCATAGGACGTGCGCTGAAAAAGTGCGCGGCGCACGCCGGCGCACAGGTCAACCAACGGCGTGCGCCACGGCCACTGCACTATCACTCCGAGCGCAGCGCACAGCTCTAAAGTAGGCGGAACACAGGGCGGGACACTCGGAATGGGGAATAAAATGGGGCACAACACTCGGAATGGGGAAGAATGTGGGCGGCACGGGGAAGTACAGGAGGCAAGTGCGCGGAACGCCCACACGCTCTCAGGCAACACGGATTCATGGATTCGAACAGGGCAAAACAGCGCTCGATCAAACCAGCGCACAGGCCCAAAAACGTACGCCACAAGTAAGCAGGCGGTAGCGTCCCGACGCACTCAACGAAAGTGCGCCAAAACCTGCGCCAACAAATACCACCCACATACAGCAATGGGCCATACCGTGACCCCAAAGGACTAATGATGTGCAAAGGTGTACGCCATTTACACGGACACCCACTGTTCAAAAATTCGCGCGTGTGTGTACAACGGGTTGCGCGAGAAGTCACTCGCGCGATTGCCCTGGGTACGTGTATCCCGGGGTGCGGGGAAGTCCCACACGCGATTGCCCTGGCCACGTCGATACCAGGGGTGCGTGTGAAGTTCCACACGCGAAAAGCCAGGGTACGTCATTTACAGGGGTGCGCGGGAAGTTTCACACGCGAAAAGCTAGGCTACGGGAATTCCAGGGGTGCGCGTGAAATCCTACACGCGAAAAACTAGGGTACGTCATTTACAGGGGTGCGCGGGAAGTTTCACACGTGAAAAGCTAGGCTACGGGAATTCCAGGGGTGCGCGTGAAATCCTACACGCGAAAAACTAGGGTACGTCATTTACAGGGGTGCGCGGGAAGTCCCACACGCGATTACAGCAGGGTACGTGTATTTCAGGGGTGCGCGGGAAGTTCCACACGCGATTACAGCAGGGTACGTGTATTTCAGGGGTGCGCGGGAAGTTCCACACGCGAATAGCCTGGCCGCGTGTATTTCAGGGTTGCGCGGGAAGTTCCACACGCGAATAGGCTGGGCGCGTGTATTTCAGGGGTGCGCGGAAAGTTCCACACGCGAATAGCCTGGGCGCGTGTATTTCAGGGGTGCGCGGGAAGTTCCACACGCGAATAGCCTGGGCGCGTGTATTTCAGGGGTGCGCGGGAATTTCCACACGCGAATAGGCTGGGCGCGTGTATTTCAGGGGTGCGCGGGAATTTCCACACGCGAATAGGCTGGGCGCGTGTATTTCAGGGGTGCGCGGGAAGTTCCACACGCGAATAGCCTGGGCGCGTGTATTTCACGGGTGCGCGGGAAGTTCCACACGCGAATAGCCTGGGCGCGTGTATTTCAGGGGTGCGCGGGAATTTCCACATGCGAATAGGCTGGGCGCGTGTATTTCAGGGGTGCGCGGGAATTTCCACACGCGAATAGGCTGGGCGCGTGTATTTCAGGGGTGCGCGGGAAGTTCCACACGCGAATAGCCTGGGCGCGTGTATTTCAGGGGTGCGCGGGAAGTTCCACACGCGAATAGCCTGGGCGCGTGTATTTCAGGGGTGCGCGGGAATTTCCACACGCGAATAGGCTGGGCGCGTGTATTTCAGGGGTGCGCAGGAATTATCACACGCGATTTGGCTTGGTACGTGTATTACAGGGGTGCGTGCGAAGTTACACACGCGATTAGGCTGGGTGGGTCCTGTCACCCTCGACGGCCCCTGCAGGCAGCCCACAAAACAGGGGACTACCCTGCACACCTGCTCATTTCTCCCACCACCCCCACCCCCCCAGTCACCAGGGGTACCCTCCACCAGGCCCCCACTCATGTCTCCCACCACCCCCACCCCCCCAGTCACCAGGGGCACCCTCCACCAGGCCCCCAACCATGTCTCCCACCACCCCCACCCCCCCAGTCACCAGGGGCACCCTCCACCAGGCCCCCAACCATGTCTCCCACCACCCCCACCCCCCACCATCCAGGGGCACCCTCCACCAGGCCCCCACTCATGTCTCCCACCACCCCCACCCCCCAGCAGTGCAGGGGCAGGCTCCACCAGGCCCCCACCCATGCCTCCCACCACCCCCACCCCCCCGCCACCAGGGGCACCCTCCACCAGGCCCCCACTCATGTCTCCCACCACCCCCACCCCCCACCATCCAGGGGCACCCTCCACCAGGCCCCCACTCATGTCACCCACCACCCCCACCCCCCCAGTCACCAGGGGCACCCTCCACCAGGCCCCCACTCATGTCCCCACCACCCCCACCCCCCCAGTCACCAGGGGCACCCTCCACCAGGCCCCCACTCATGTCACCCACCACCCCCACCCCCCCAGTCACCAGGGGCAGCCTCCACCAGGCCCCCAACCATGTCTCCCACCACCCCCACCCCCCCAGTCACCAGGGGCACCCTCCACCAGGCCCCCAACCATGTCTCCCACCACCCCCACCCCCCCAGTCACCAGGGGCACCCTCCACCAGGCCCCCACTCATGTCACCCACCACCCCCACCCCCCCAGTCACCAGGGGCACCCTCCACCAGGCCCCCAACCATGTCTCCCACCACCCCCACCCCCCAGTCACCAGGGGCACCCTCCACCAGGCCCCCAACCATGTCTCCCACCACCCCCACCCCCCCAGTCACCAGGGGCACCCTCCACCAGGCCCCCAACCATGTCTCCCACCACCCCCACCCCCCAGTCACCAGGGGCACCCTCCACCAGGCCCCCAACCATGTCTCCCACCACCCCCACCCCCCAGCAGTGCAGGGGCAGCCTCCACCAGGCCCACACTCATGTCTCCCACCACCCCCACCCCCCCAGTCACCAGGGGCACCCTCCACCAGGCCCCCACTCATGTCTCCCACCACCCCCACCCCCCACCATCCAGGGGCACCCTCCACCAGGCCCCCACTCATGTCACCCACCACCCCCACCCCCCCAGTCACCAGGGGCACCCTCCACCAGGCCCCCACTCATGTCACCCACCACCCCCACCCCCCCAGTCACCAGGGGCAGCCTCCACCAGGCCCCCAACCATGTCTCCCACCACCCCCACCCCCCCAGTCACCAGTGGCACCCTCCACCAGGCCCCCAACCATGTCTCCCACCACCCCCACCCCCCCAGTCACCAGGGGCACCCTCCACCAGGCCCCCACTCATGTCACCCACCACCCCCACCCCCCCAGTCACCAGGGGCACCCTCCACCAGGCCCCCACTCATGTCTCCCACCACCCCCACCCCCCCGCCACCAGGGGCACCCTCCACCAGGCCCCCACTCATGTCTCCCACCACCCCCACCCCCCAGCAGTGTGGGGAACCTGCCAGCAGGCCCCCACACATGTCCCCCTGGCCCCAGGTCCTGACGATACACAATCATGGCAGTAATGGCCAGCATACCCAGCACAAACACCCAGGCAAGGATTGCATCCACCCACATAGTGAATGCAATCACATGACACAACCCCAATGCCAAGTATGCAAAAGAACACATGTCCGTCACACACACATACACAATGGGTGCAAGTGAATGTCAAAACCCATATCATGACATGTAACAAACCAATGAGAAAATAACACAAGTGTAAGAAAATATAAAAAATGTATTAAATACCAAAAATAAGTGAAATTTTCAAACATACAACGATGTGGCTAAGTAAATAAATGGTCCATGTCCGAGAACAAAAGTGATAAACAAAAAAACAAAGGAAAAAAAAATTAAAATGAATTTGTCCAAAGCAATATCATGTAATAGGAAATTAATGAAAAACCATTACGTCATGGTGAAAACAATAAGAAATTAAAAAAATGTATCTCCCAAAAAAACAAACTATATACAGGAATGTTCCAGGGTCCATGAGCCCAACACCAAAAATGAAACCTACCACTAACTAATGAAAAATATATGTACAAAAAAGTGGCCATTGTCCGAGCGGTCCAAAATAATAAAAATAAATAAAGGAAACCTAGCACTAACTAACTAAATAACTATATACAAAGGCAGCGGGCAAGTCCTACGGCTCACTTGGTGATGTTGCTGGCCAGGGCATCATCGAACTCCATGTCGATGTCCTGGAGGCGGGACTCTGTCCTGGCCCCGAGGTCTCGCAGGGACAACCCCATGTCCACCTCAAACTCCCTGCGAGCTTCCTCGAGGCACTCAGCCCGCCTCAATGCCCGACGCATGGAGAACTCCTCCCTGACCATGGTGAGCCGCTCCTCTTCCGCCCGCTGCCGCTCCGCACCTATCCGCTGGCCAAACTCCTCCCACACGGAACACACCACCATCCCAGGGTTGCCCTGCCCTCCGGCCGATGCCTGCCCCTCGGATCTTGATGGCCCCGAGCCATGATGCCTCCCACGTCGAGCCCGCTGCTGCCTCCGACGCCACTGCCTCTGCCAGCACGACGGCATCCAGGCTGATGGAAACCACCGACGCCGTCGTGCACGTGCCCTGCCCGATGATGCCGTCACATCTTCCATCTGCTGGGGTCCACTTGCTGTGTTGTCCACCCCTGCTGGACCTCCGACTCCCAACTGTGGCAGGGATGGGATCCCCACCGAGCTGGCTGCATTGGTCGGGGCAGGTCCACAGGGGGCCTTGGTGGCATCTGGGCCTGAAGACGGCAAGGAGAACGACCGGTGGATAGCCTGCACAGAGGAGGAGAGGGCCGTCAGATTGGCCAACACATGCAGGAAACCCCCGAACATGGCCGATCCCAATTGGGCCACGTCGGCACGGTGCACTTCGTGATGACGTGCGTGCTCCTCCCGGGAAGCACGCACGTCATCACGAATCACAGCCGTGCGCATCGCGACCCCAATCAGGACCTTCTCCACGCGGCCAGGGGTTACCACGTCCGCAGGTGGAGGGGAGTCAGGTGACATGGACATCCCCTCTACCTGCGGACGGGCCTGGGACGGGGCATCCCTGCTGGTGCATGGTGGTGCACTCACAGGGTCAGGGACAGTGACATGCACAGGCCCCTCCACGGTGACCTGTGCTGCCTCCTGCCCCTGGCCCTGGACTGCACCACTTGCACCAGCAGGGATGCTCCCACCAGGCCCCATGTGTGCACCAGTGTCGGCCTCCTCCTCCTCTGTGCAAACCACCAACCTGGATGGCTCCTCACCGTCTCCCGCCGTAGCAGGCCCCTGTGGGGGCTCACCCACCCCTTCCGCTGCAGCCGTGGGGGCATCCCCGCCGCCTTGCTCCACAGCGCCGTCTCCGCCCTCTTCTTCACTAGCCGCTGCGTAGAGGGAGACAAAGGACACAAGCATCAGGCTACTGTACAATGGTCCCCTAGACAGGAAGCAATAGCAGATGAGCACCACTGTCAAAGTACACTTCCATCATGTCCCTCCACAACACATGGGTCAGTCCAGGCAAAACACACACAGTAACAGGCATGGTGCATGCCATGGACATTTCCATGCATGTCCAATGGACTCTAGAAACATTCAATGATATGTAACTCACATGCATCATGGCTCATGCATATCACATGCACACACTTCACCTCAGTCACATCCATCTGGCCCCAAACACACCGAACACAGGCGAAACAAGGGTAAGTTGGGTGCGTCACTGAATCTGTGCATTGTCACACACATGTGTCATGCATCCATGGCATGCACAAGTCACAGACACGCAGGTCAGGCACACAGACATGGCTACCATATATGTACCTGGCATCAGCACCCATCCTTCACCCCCATCCATGTCCAGGTACAGAGACTGGCATGCTCTCATGTCCAAAATCTGCATAGGGCTCCCCATGCCGCATTTCAACACATGCAACAACCATGTGGGTCACACATCACTGGTCGCACATGCATTACCATGATGTCCCTGCACACATACATGCATACATGGCCCATGGCACACATACAGGCAAGTATCATAGAACCAGCACACCGCAACATGCCCTGTCTCACACAGTAATGCTTGGACACATACCGCTCAACTCCAGACGGGCCTCCCTCTCAAGGACCTGGGCGTGGAGCGCTGGGCGTACGCGTTCCAGGACCTTCTTCTGGATGGAACTCATGCGGGCCCGGCCCCCCTCCACGAGGCGCCGGGCCTTCACAAGGGTCCTGGACCTCAAGTCCTCCCAGCGCTTCTTGATCTTCTGGACGTTGCGGGTTGCCACCCCCTCCGCGTTGATGGCAACCACACAGTCGGCCCAGATCCTCTCCCGTCCTTCCTTGCTGGCGCGGGACGATCCAAAGAGGGCATCATACTGCCCCAGGACATGCTCCACCAGGACACCAACTTCGGTGGCAGTGAAGCTGGTGCCCCTCTGCCCATCTGGCCTGGGGTTGCCACTGGTGCCAGATGTGGAAGTGCCCGACATGGCAACCCCAGAGGCAGGTGTGGGTGGGCAACTGGGTCCTGGGGCTGGGCTGTGGAGCGATGTAATCCCAGTTGGGAGTCTTCAGTTCCAGCAGGGGTGGACACAGCAACTGGACCCCTGCAGATGGCTGATGTGCAGGCACCAAATGGCAGGGCACGGTGGCAGCAGGCAGGCAGGCAGGCAGGCAGCAGCAGATAGCACGTGGGAGGCTGCTCGGGGCACTGGGGGGCAGTAACTCGGCCTTCTGGGCAGGAGCGTGGTGTTCCGTGTGTTTTCGGGTGGCCAGCTTGATACGGAGTGATTTGGCACGTGAAAATCCTGCACGTCAGCGTGAAATCCGAGGAAAGGCCCTTAGCGCGTAAGCGCGTCAGCACGCATACGCGATTCTATTGGACCAGAGTCCCTCAGCGCGTAAGCGCGTCTGACGTGACCCGCACGGGCGTTCCCCACTCAGCACGTGATGACGGAACACACGTGGAAATACTGCACGTCAGAGTGTCATCGCGTGATTGGCCTATGTACGTGTATTTCATTGCGTGTAATTGGACAAAAGTGCACGTACACGCGATTGGCCTATGTACGTGTATTTAATGGGTGCGCGGCCACTTACACACGCAAGTACGTCAGCGAACCTGTATCCCGTGGTGCGTGTGAATTTCCACACGCTATTGGACTGGGAACTGGATTCCAGGGGTGCGCGGGTCACACGCTGTATCCCGTGGTGCGTGTGAATTTCCACACGCTATTGGACTGGGAACTGGATTCCAGGGGTGCGGGGGTCACTGCTGTATCCCGTGGTGCGTGTGAATTTCCACACGCTATTGGACTGGGAACTGGATTCCAGGGGTGCGCGGGTCACACGCTCGCCTAGAACACGCGCAAAGCATAAAATTGCGGACTTTAACAATAACAAGCTCAGACGCCAGGATGAACATACCGTTCCTAGCAGCAGTGGCAGTGGGCTACCAAAGAAGGAGGAGGAGGATAGTCAGGGCCAGAATATTCACACCCAGAACCAGCCTTTTCGGGATGCCTGATGACCAGGTGTATGGGAGGTACAGGTTTCCACCACACATCATACTGGACCTGGTGAGTGAGTGGGAGGATGACCTCACATCACCCACCCTGTGCTCCCAAGCACTCAGCCCCCTGGAGAAGGTCCTCAATGTACTGCACTTCTTAGCCACTGGATCATTTCAGCGGACAAGTGCCATAGTGGGTGGGGTGTCACAGGCCACCCAGTCACGCTGCCTACACCAGGTCTTGAACATCATGACTGCACGGCCATCAGTCCGCAGGCACATATACCTGCCCAGAACACCTGCAGAAAGGCATGCTGCCGCCCTGGATTTTTACGGAGTGGCACGATTCCCCAAAGTGCTAGGTGCCATCGACTGCACCCATGTGGCTCTACGTCCCCCCAGGGCATCAGAGCACATCTATAGGAACCGCAAGCACTGGCATTCCATCAACGTGCAGGTAGTATGTAATGCCAAGGGAATCATCACCTCAGTATATGCCAACTATCCCGGGTCCACCCACGACAGCTTCATTTACCGAATGTCCACCCTATGCCGGGACATAGATGCTGGGCGGCATGGCGATACATGGCTGCTTGGTGAGTATGTATGCCACTGCACATGCATGCATGTTGGATACTGAGCAAGGTCACAACCCCACCAATGATACCAATCACCACCTCCACAGGGGACAGTGCCTACCCTCTCAGCCCCCACATGATGACGCCAATTCGGAACCCCACCACGCCACCCCAGGTAAGATATAACACAGCCCACATTACAACCAGGGGCATAGTGGAGCGCACATTCGGAGTGCTAAAGTCACGCTTTCGCTCCCTTGACCGTTCTGGCGGGCAGCTGTTATACGCTCCCCCAGTAGTGTGCAGGATCATAGTGGCAGCATGTGTCCTGCACAACGTTGCAACACGCCGGGGCCTGGCCGTGGACATGGTGGTGGCCCCACATCCCCAACCACATGCACAGCCGCTGCGCATGGGAGGGGAAAGGGCACGGGGGAGGCAGCCCGTACACAGCTAGTGGCTAATTACTTCACATAGAAATCACACCCCTGTGGAGTGCACACTGCCCTGGCACATTCCATCTGACAATCAATGATGACTCAACCTGACACTGATCCTGAATGTCTGGAGAATGAACCGGGAATACCATGTCAGCCTGAGATTGTTCACCTGGAAGTGTCACAATGTGTGCATCCCTACCCACACAGACACCACCAATGCAGTTTTGTGAAGTTACACATTGAAGCAGCTAAAATGAATACCCACTTGCAAAATGCAACAAGAGGACAGTGCCATGTCAGCCAACCCAACCCCAGCACCGCCACACGACACACCGTGCCATGTCATGCTAATTGCAGGTAAACAAAGTAATCCCCACAACATGACATCAGTCTCACTATGTACAGTGGCACTATTAGAAACCTGCAACACCTGAAATGCTCACAGCAATGCCGGACCAACAACATACTTGAGCACGTAGTACCATTAACATGACATCACAAATGTTACATATTAGTAGTCTCACCACCTGGAAATGCCTGCACTCCCACCACTACCAACTGTGCAGTGTTGTCGCCATGTAGAGTTGTAGGTGCACTGCTGCCAACATGGTCCCCATCTCCAGACTAGAGGTCCTTGTGTGGACATGAGGAAGGGACCTGCAAATTGGGAGGTAGACACAGAAGAAGAGTTACACATCAATGCAACATGCAGTGTACAACACAACAGCAATATGCACTATGAATGTATACACAGTATTGACTACAGACTGGCCACACAGCTCATGGGAGTCCAACGTCACTGTGTAATTCACTGTCACTTGGGCACACCCTTTGCAAGCCCATGGAAACGGGAAGCAGGAGGGGTGTGTGTGACTCAAACCCAAGCATCTGAACCAAATACATTACAAGCCTGCATGTGCCCAGCCACAATGCAGCGTATGCCCACAGGAACCACGGAAGCCAACAGATCGAAGCCAACAGATCGAAGCCAACAGATCGAAGCCAACAGATCGAAGCCAACAGATTGTCCCAAAAAAATTGGGAATAAAAGAAATCAAAATGAAAATAAAAATAAGAAACAATCAAAAATGGCCATTGATGGGCCCGGGGGGGTTGGGGAGGCCACCCAGGAGGTCCGAGGACAGGATGCACACCAGAACCCACCTGCGTGGATCCTGGGAAGATAAAACACCTCCATGGGCTCATGGCCCACACGGCTACCCTATTGTGGGAGTATCACTGCTGTCGCTATTATCACCCTGTGCAGCTGCATCCGGAGGTGGTTGCACTATGGGAGGCAGCCCACGCAAGGCCCTAGTCTGCTCCTCCATGGCTGCAAGCATGCGGGTGTGGTAGGTCTGGTTCTGGAGGATGAGTGTGCGGAGGTCCCCATGCAACAACTCACGGGATGCCTGGACCTCTGCCCTCGTTGCCTGCATCTCAGCTGAGAGCGTACGGGTGAGACGCTCCAGCTGCTGTTCTGTCCTTTGGTGTGTTGAAGCCTCAAGCTCAACAAGAGTCGTCCTGAGGTGAAGGAGCTCCTGCCTCAGGGCTTCCCTGTGGCCCTGGGACTCAATGGAGATGGCCTCCTGCAGAGTCGCCAGTGCCGCCCGTCTGTCCCTGTTGGACCCCAACATGTCCTCCCTGTGTGACTGGCAGATGGAGTCGGTTGCCTGCTCTAGTCGCTCCATCAGCCTTTCTGGGGGGACAATGGAAGTGGCCACCCTATCCATGGCCTGAGCCATCATCTCGGATGATGCAGCCTGTTGGGTAGCCATACCGTAAATGGATTGCTCCCATGCGGTATTGCCGGGTGGCGTACGGCCACCACGTCGGCGGGCACCACACCTGTCTGGGGCAAGGCGAACTGCGCCTTGCTGTGCCGGCACTGCCTGAGGCTGCAGGACTGCATTCCCCCTCTGATCTGCTGGCCCAGGAACAGGATCAGATGTCGCGGAGTGTGACCCTGCATCCGTAACCACCGAAGGCGTAGCTGCCAACACTGACATCCCCATGGAGGGTACTGACCCTGGTGCAGGTGGGTGAGACAGAACAGAATCCCTCCCTGGAACACTCACCTGCGACGGCACGTAGGTCTCATCCGAATCAACACCTGAGTACAGCTCGGGGGAGGTGCAGCCAGAGACACCCCTTGAGAGCACGACCTGCAGCACTTGTGGGTTCTCCCCCACCACCACACCACGTCCCTCACTGGTGGTTGGTCGGCCCTGGGACACCTCCTGGGTCTGCACCATCTCCACAACCCCAGCAGTATCAGGTGCGTCTTCCCCTGCAAAGACATGAAAACAAAGAAATGGAAACAGGCATTAGCACCATGGCACACATTGAGGGCTGAGAAGCAAGAGAACCAGTACTTGATTGACACATGTCCCACATGACTAAAACCCTCCCATGCATGCACCCTCACTGCGTATGAAGTGCAGGCAAATGGCACACACTGATGACACCAAGATGGAAGATGAACAAATTTTCTGCATGCTGCCTGGCAGTGGCATCACACATTGGCCTGTGATTGGCAGGTGAAACACACATGCCATCACACAGATGGCATGTACCATTGCTATTGAGTGAAGATGGAGAGGAGGGCAGCACCTATTCATTCAGTCCAGTTCCCGCATGTAATAGCTTTTCTAATTCTAACAGGTCAGATTTTTCACCTGGAGCTGCCAGTCTTAAATGGTCAAATTGCACAGGGACATGTGTGTACAAATGATATCCAGGTAACAAAGTCACTCCACTTTACCATACCCATGTCAGACATGTGACTAGTGGACAGCGACATGCCTAGTGAAAGTGGTGGAATGCAAACAAACTGACTGAATGAACAGTGAAAAAGAAGCAAATATGTTGTGTCAAGGTGACACTTCAAGGGCAACTGGCGTGCAGTTGTGCTAGATGTCTACTGTTGGCAGAAGGGATACTGCTATGGCCAAATGCAGCTGCGCAGGAAGGATTGCATGAAGCACATGGCTGACCCATACGACTCAGGCGCACACACTCTCACCTGGCACCCGAACAGAAGCCCTCACACACACACCATGCACATGGATGACACACACATGCATGTGCACTCACCGGACAATGCCTCGTAATCAGCCAGATCTCCCACGCCTTGGATCTGTTCCTCCGTGACGTAGGTCCCAGCGACTGACTCATGTGGAGTGAGTTCCATGTCTACTACTGGAGACCCACCTCCAGTCACTAGAGTTGCGGCATGACTTGAGGCCAGCTTACTCTTTGCCCTGCGCTTTAGGTCATTCCAGCGCTTATAGCAATCATTGGCTGTGCGCCTCACGATTCCAAGGGCACTTACGATGTCCGCAACGGTCTGCCAGTGTGCCTGGCGTTGTGCAGGTGTGGTCTTGGATCCTGCAACAATGACCATCTCGTTGTCATGTGCGGACACATACTCGACAAGTGCATTCAGTTCGTCATCCGTGAAGCTGGGCTTCCTGGACGGGCCGGACTGTGTAGCCGTGTCTGGGGCATCAGCCAGTGCGGGACGAGCACTCTTCCTCTTCCGCTTGGAAGGTGGTGGTGATCCTGAGTGTCCTGCGCCGCTCTGGACACTAGGGGCAGGGGCCCTGGTGGACTCTGTATCAGGAGTGTGGGATTGCACACTCAGCATGGGAGTTGGTGCAGGCATTGGCTCTAGTGTGATGGTGTCAGGGGGAATGTCAGCAGCATGGACTAGGACCGACACTGTCCTGGCTGGGTGTGTGAGGGCTGGGGTGGATGGAGCCGCAGCTGCCCCTGCAGCCTCTCCGCCCGGCCTCCTTGGTGCAGCAGATGACCTTGCTGCCCCAGATCCACGTGGCATGATGGCATCAACGTGCACCATCGCACGTGTCGTAGCCCTGCTGACCTGGAAGTCAGCCATGGAGTCAGCCAGGTCTGGTGCTACAATGGGCTGGTCCAACAAGGGCTGAGCATGGATGGTGTCAGCCACTTCAGCCTCAACGGGAGGGGGGGAGGGGGGAGGGGGGGGGATGATGGGTGCCCTTGACTGGTCCTCCACACATGGGGGGACAGGCTCACCCTGCAAGTAACGACCACGTCCCCTACCGGATCCACCACGGCCACCACTTGTGGCTCTTCCACCTTTGCCACCCTTACGGAATCCTCGCCTCCCAGCCATGGCACTGATATTAATGTGCGTATGGGAGTGGCTGTAGACAATTGTCCTGGGCAATTGGGGGTCAAAGGGGTTGGGTACCAGATGGTAATTGTACCCTAGTGCTCTAGCACGGCTGATTGTAACCCCTAGACCACGTGTGCAGAAAGAAAAACCTGCACTACCCTGTGGCACCCAGTAACACAAGAATGAACGTATGCGTGTCACACGCAGCCTAGAATGACCTCTGAAGGGGTAGGCTACACACGGGGCAAGCACAGAAGTTGGATACGTGCGTGACTCACCGTCTGCCAGGTAAAAGAGCGTGAAAAATGAGCGCGTTTGGCTGGCTAAACCCCCGCCAAAAGAAGATCTGTACGCTGTCTGAGAAGACAGGAAACAGTAGAAGGGGACACTGTTTGAGGGAACAGGCCCAGGTAAACCAGTAAAAGAGAAAAAAGAGAAAAAGCTGTCAGAGGTAACAGGGAATACGAACTGGAAACGCCGTGAAGTAAATCGCGTGTGAAAGGACAAGAAGTACAGAATTCACCCACTCGCTCTCCACGAAAAGCACGTACAAGGAAATGGTGTTCTACATGTACCTTATATACAGGCCCACACGTACAGCGTCACTTACGCGGCGTGTATGTTCACCAATCACACGCTTTGTCACTCCTGCGTGTAGATCCATTTTCACCAATCACACGCTTTGTCACTTCTGCGTGTAGATCCATTTTCACCAATCACACGCTTTGTCACTTCTACGTGTAGATCCATTTTCACCAATCACACGCTTTGACACTGGGACGTGTCACGCAACAATTTCCTGCACGTGCAGGTGACTATAGGCGCGCATATGCTGTTGACGGGTTTACGCGCTAAGGGCCTTTGCTGACGTGTGGGATTTCACTCCCTATCAGGCTGTCCACGCGTTCACACACGAGAGACCACGCTCCTGGCCAGGAGGCCAAATTACTGCCCCCCAGAGCCCTGAGCACGCTCCCACCTGCCATCTGCTGCTGCCTGACTGCCTGCTGGCCACGTGCCCCACAGTGCTGGTGGGTGGGGGTGTTGGGAGACATGGGTGGGGGCCTGGTGGAGGGTGCCCCTGCACTGGTGGGGGTGTTGGGAGACATGGGTGGGGGCCTGGTGGAGGGTGCCCCTGCACTGGTGGGGGTGGTGGGAGACATGGGTGGGGGCCTGGTGGAGGGTGCCCCTGGTGGCGGAGGGGGTGGGGGGGTGGGAGACATGGGTGGGGGCCTGGTGGAGGCTGCCCCTGGTGGCGGGGGGGTGGGGGTGGTGGGAGACATGGGTGGGGGCGTGGTGGAGGCTGCCCCTGCACTGCTGGGGCTTGGGGGTGGTGGGAGGCATGGGTGGGGGCCTGGTGGAGGCTGCCCCTGGTGGCGGGGGGGTGGGGGTGGTTGTAGACATGGGTGGGGGCGTGGTGGAGGCTGCCCCTGCACTGCTGGGGGTTGGGGGTGGTGGGAGGCATGGGTGGGGGCCTGGTGGAGGCTGCGCCTGCACTGCAGGGGGTTGGGGGTGGTGGGAGGCATGGGTGGGGGCCTGGTGGAGGCTGCCCCTGCACTGCTGGGGGTTGGGGGTGGTGGGAGGCATGGGTGGGGGCCTGGTGGAGGCTGCCCCTGCACTGCTGGGGGTTGGGGGTGGTGGGAGGCATGGGTGGGGGCCTGGTGGAGGCTGCCCCTGGTGGCGGGGGGGTGGGGGTGGTGTTAGACATGGGTGGGGGCCTGGTGGAGGCTGCCCCTGGTGGCGGGGGGTGGGGGTGGTGGGAGACATGGGTGGGGGCGTGGTGGAGGCTGCCCCTGCACTGCTGGGGGTTGGGGGTGGTGGGAGGCATGGGTGGGGGCCTGGTGGAGGCTGCCCCTGGTGGCGGGGGGGTGGGGGTGGTTGTAGACATGGGTGGGGGCGTGGTAGAGGCTGCCCCTGCACTGCTGGGGGTTGGGGGTGGTGGGAGGCATGGGTGGGGGCCTGGTGGAGGCTGCCCCTGCACTGCTGGGGGTTGGGGGTGGTGGGAGGCATGGGTGGGGGCCTGGTGGAGGCTGCCCCTGGTGGCGGGGGGGTGGGGGTGGTGGGAGACATGGGTGGGGGCCTGGTGGAGGCTGCCCCTGGTGGCGGGGGGGTGGGGGTGGTGGGAGACATGGGTGGGGGCCTGGTGGAGGGTGCCCCTGGTGGCGGGGGGGTGGGGGTGGTGGGAGACATGGGTGGGGGCCTGGTGGAGGCTGCCCCTGCACTGCTGGGGGTTGGGGGTGGTGGGAGGCATGGGTGGGGGCCTGGTGGAGGCTGCCCCTGGTGGCGGGAGGGTGGGGGTGGTGGGAGACATGGGTGGGGGCCTGGTGGAGAGTGCCCCTGGTGGCGGGGGGGTGGGGGTGGTGGGAGACATGGGTGGGGGCCTGGTGGAGGCTGCCCCTGCACTGCTGGGGGTTGGGGGTGGTGGGAGGCATGGGTGGGGGCCTGGTGGAGGCTGCCCCTGCACTGCTGGGGGTTGGGGGTGGTGGGAGGCATGGGTGGGGGCCTGGTGGAGGCTGCCCCTGGTGGCGGGGGGGTGGGGGTGGTGGGAGACATGGGTGGGGGCCTGGTGGAGGCTGCCCCTGGTGGCGGGGGGGTGCGGGTGGTGGGAGACATGGGTGGGGGCGTGGTGGAGGCTGCCCCTGCACTGCTGGGGTTTGGGGGTGGTGGGAGGCATGGGTGGGTGCCTGGTGGAGGCTGCCCCTGCACTGCTGGGGGTTGGGGGTGGTGGGAGGCATGGGTGGGGGCCTGGTGGAGACTGCCCCTGCACTGCTGGGGGTTGGGGGTAATGGGAGGCATGGGTGGGGGCCTGGTGGAGGCTGCCCCTGCACTGCTGGGGGTTGGGGGTGGTGGGAGGCATGGGTGGGGGCCTGGTGGAGGCTGCCCCTGCACTGCTGGGGGTTGGGGGTGGTGGGAGGCATGGGTGGGGGCCTGGTGGAGGCTGCCCCTGGTGGCGGGGGGGTGGGGGTGGTGGGAGACATGGGTGGGGGCCTGGTGGAGGCTGCCCCTGGTGGCGGGGGGGTGGGGGTGGTGGGAGACATGGGTGGGGGCGTGGTGGAGGCTGCCCCTGCACTGCTGGGGGTTGGGGGTGGTGGGAGGCATGGGTGGGGGCCTGGTGGAGGCTGCCCCTGCACTGCTGGGGGTTGGGGGTGGTGGGAGGCATGGGTGTGGGCCTGGTGGAGGCTGCCCCTGCACTGCTGGGGGTTGCGGGTGGTGGGGGGCATGGGTAGGGGCCTGGTGGAGGCTGCCCCTGCACTGCTGGGGGTTGGGGGTGGTGGGAGGCATGGGTGGGGGCCTGGTGGAGGCTGCCCCTGGTGGCGGGGGGGTGGGGGTGGTGGGAGACATGGGTGGGGGCCTGGTGGAGGCTGCCCCTGGTGGCGGGGGGGTGGGGGTGGTGGGAGACATGGGTGGGGGCGTGGTGGAGGCTGCCCCTGCACTGCTGGGGGTTGGGGGTGGTGGGAGGCATGGGTGGGGGCCTGGTGGAGGCTGCCCCTGCACTGCTGGGGGTTGGGGGTGGTGGGAGGCATGGGTGGGGGCCTGGTGGAGGCTGCCCCTGGTGGCGGGAGGGTGGGGGTGGTGGGAGACATGGGTGGGGGCCTGGTGGAGGCTGCCCCTGGTGGCGGGGGGGTGGGGGTGGTGGGAGACATGGGTGGGGGCCTGGTGGAGGCTGCCCGTGCACTGCTGGGGGTTGGGGGTGGTGGGAGGCATGGGTGGGGGCCTGGTGGAGGCTGCCCCTGCACTGCTGGGGGTTGGGGGTGGTGGGAGGCATGGGTGGGGGCCTGGTGGAGGCTGCCCCTGGTGGCGGGAGGGTGGGGGTGGTGGGAGACATGGGTGGGGGCCTGGTGGAGGCTGCCCCTGGTGGCGGGGGGGTGGGGGTGGTGGGAGACATGGGTGGGGGCCTGGTGGAGGCTGCCCGTGCACTGCTGGGGGTTGGGGTGGTGGGAGACATGGGTGGGGGCCTGGTGGAGGGTGCCCCTGGTGGCGGGGGGGTGGGGGTGGTGGGAGAAATGGCTGGGGGCCTGGTGGAGGCTGCCCCTGCACTGCTGGGGGTTGGGGGTGGTGGGAGGCATGGGTGGGGGCCTGGTGGAGGCTGCCCCTGCACTGCTGGGGGTTGGGGGTGGTGGGAGACATGGGTGGGGGCCTGGTGGAGGCTGCCCCTGGTGGCGGGGGGGTGGGGGTGGTTGTAGACATGGGTGGGGGCGTGGTGGAGGCTGCCCCTGCACTGCTGGGGGTTGGGGGTGGTGGGAGGCATGGGTGGGGGCCTGGTGGAGGCTGCCCCTGCACTGCTGGGGGTTGGGGGTGGTGGGAGGCATGGGTGGGGGCCGGGTGGAGGCTGCCCATGCACTGCTGGGGGGTGGGGGTGCAGGGGGACATGAGCAGGTGTGCAGGGTAGTCCCCTGTTTTGTAGGTTGCCTGCAGGGGCCGTGGAGGGTGTACAGGGAACACCTGTGAGGACCCACCCAGCCTAATCGCGTGTGACTTCCCACGCACCCCTGTAATACACGTACCCAGCCAAATCGCGTGTGATGATTCCCACGCACCCCTGTAATACACGTACCCAGCCAAATCGCGTGTGATAATTCCTGCGCACCCCTGTAATACACGTACCCTGGCTAATCTCGTGTTGAACTTCCCGCATACCCCTGTAATACACGTACCCTGGCCAATCGCATGTTAAACTTCCCGCGTACCCCTGTAATACACGTACCCTGGCTAATCGCGTGGTCAACTTCCCGCGTACCCCTGTAATACACGTACCCTGGCTAATCGCATGTTAAACTTCCCGCATACCCCTGTAATACACGTACCCTGGCTAATCGCGTGTTAAACTTCCCGCGTACCCCTGTAATACACGTACCCTGGCTAATCGCATGTTAAACTTACCGCATACCCCTGTAATACACGTACCCTGGCTAATCGTGTGTTGAACTTCCCGCGTACCCCTGTAATACACGTACCCTGGCTAATCGCATGTTAAACTTCCCGCATACCCCTGTAATACACGTACCCTGGCTAATCGCGTGTTAAACTTCCCGCGTACCCCTGTAATACACGTACCCTGGCTAATCGCATGTTAAACTTACCGCATACCCCTGTAATACACGTACCCTGGCTAATCGCATGTTATACTTCCCGCGTACCCCTGTAATACACGTACCCTGGCTAATCGCGTGTATAACTTCACGCGTACCCCTGATATGCACGTTACCCGCTTTGCGTTCCTTGTTTGGCAGCCCTGTAAACTGGTCCATGGTTAGCGCAGCCCTTTGCGATGATTTCGCGATTTTGATGGCTTTTCCTTGCGCGAGGGCGTTCTTGGGGGCGTTACTGGCGCTGCTGCAGGGTCGCTGCGATACTCTGCGCCACGGCTGGTTTGGGAGCCTAAAATCCATGAATACGCTGTGCGCCGGATTCGGTTTTGGCGCACGCGGCTGGCGCAGACTATCGCACGCGCACGCTGTGCGCCAGCCGCGTGCGCTACTTGTGCGCTGAATTCTATGAATTACCCTGTCAGTCTATAAACTGTACTATGCTAAAAGTCCTGCTTTAGCACTAGCAAAGTTAAATAACATCCTTTTACATGGTACAGCAAAAGACCTACTTGAAGAAATTCACTATATCCAGAAAAAATATTTTGGAAGTGAAAGCCATTTACAGAATGAAATAGCTTTAAACCAATTAAGCAACAATTCTACACATGGCAACCTTTTGCTAAACACATACAAAAAAGAAATACTAAAATTTAAAAGTACATCAGCTGAAGTACCAAACCATGTATGTGTATGTTGCCGTAGAATTTTTTATGAAAGTAACACAAAAGCTGTGGACCTATCATAGAAAATAGAAGACAATGAAGATTCTAAGTGGTTTGAATTAGCTCTCTACCTTCTAGCAGAAAACAAATATGAAAAAACTGAGCCCTTAATACTTTGCAGTTATTGCACTACAAAACTTGACAACAACCAAACTCCTTCACGTTCTATCACAAATAATTTGGAATTATACCCAGTACCAAAACCTCTACAACAACTTATTTTATATCAGAGCATCATAATTCAAACAGTACACCCATTTCAAGCAATAATACGCCTTCAACCAAAAACAGCAAAATGACCTCCCTCTGAATTGCTAAAAGGCATTTGTGGAAAAGTAGTTTATTTACCATTAAATCTAAAAGAAAATGTGCATACTCTAGGAGTGCAACGTCCAATGCAGCAATCTTTAATTATATTAGTAAATGGAGTACCTACAAAAGAAAAATAAAATATGGCAACAGCTGGTAGATTTATATAAAGTTAGACAAGCCTTCCAATATCTTAAAGAGAATAATGAATATTACAAAGAAATTAATATTGAAGAAAACTTGAAAGATACAACTGAAATAATTCAAGAAACACAAGAAGCTGGTCGATTTGAGCTACTAGATCCTGCTACAATATCAAATACTTTAGACCATTATACAATTCATCCTTTGAACTGTAATGACACCGTACAAGATGTACTGGAAACTTACCAAATGCGTCAAACAAAAGGATCGCCAATCAGTATATGGGAAAAAAGTATCGAAGCACATGCTTTTCCTCTACTCTTTCCTACTGGCAAAGGAGGAAGGTATAATGATAGACCTATTGAAATATCAGCTTCAGAATACCGCTCATTACTGATGTATTCTGAAGATCCCAGATTCAGACAAAATGTGGAATACATATTCCACCTACTCTTTGAAAGTGAACTAGCAACTTTATGTTACGGAGTTGCACACATATTAAAATCAGGATCACACTTTCAAAATATGACAGCTATACAATTATTAGAGAAAGTGCAACAAAAGGATAAGGTTTTACAATCAAATATTACAAATCTTTTAGCAAATATGCGTGGTACTAAAGAGTACTGGTTTCGACATCATGGAGATGTTCGTTGTATGATCAGAAACCTTGGCCCACCCACTTGGTTTGTTACATTAAGTTGTGCAGAATATGCATGGGAAGATTTACATGATTTCCTACGCATATCAAATAAAAACAAAACAAACATAGATATTCTAACACCTGGAGAACTTTGTTATTTGGATCCTGTTAATGTTTCAAGATATTTTCACCATCGCTTCATTGCTATGCTACATTTTATTTGTAATAAAACTGTTCCTCCCCTTGATGAAGTGCAACACTTCTTTTGGAGAAAAGAATACCAAGCCAGAGGAGCACCACATATCCACATGCTTTTATGGATTAAAGATGCTCCTAAATTTGGTCAAGACAGTGATGCCACTGTTTTACAGTTTATTGAAAAATATGTCACTTGTGAAATTCCATCAGAAGCCACAAATAGTGATCTTCGTGCACAAATTTTACAATTTCAAAGACACAAATGTGGAAAATATTGTCGTCGCAAATACAAAAACAAAGATGCCGATTTGGTTTCCCTAGACCAGTTACAATACAGGTCAAGTAAACAACCTCATGTCTTCAGTTAGACATAGTGTTAAAGGTAAGTCACCTAAAAATACATATTACATAAAAAGAAAAGAAGAAGAAAAATATATCAATGATTATAATGCAATCATTGCCCACTTATGGAATGCAAACATAGATGTGCAGTACATTGCAGACAATGTTACTGCAGTTGCACGATATGTCACAGCATACTTAACTAAAGCAGAAAAGACAGAGCTCCAAGACCTCTGGAATGACCTGTCATCAGATAAAACAGTATCTCAGAAATTATACAGCTTGGGCATAAAAATGCTCACCCATAGAGAATGTGGATCTTATGAAGCAGCTGATCGTTTAACTGGTACTTCATTGTATGGTAAATCTGAAAATATAGTATGGCTAAGTCTTGGTCCAGCTAAATCCAGAAAAAGAGTTCTAAAATCATATGAAGATATAGAAACAATAGCCAAACATGATCCCAACAGCCAAGACATTTTAAAAAACAATTTATTGGACACATACTACCCAAACAGAAGTAATACTTTGGAAAACATGTGTCTATACCAAATAGCCCAAAACTACACATACAAAAATAATATGAAACCTGATGAAAAAAAAGGTAAATATAGAGTGACAGACTGTGAAGGCAGCTTAGTTAAACTCACTAAACCAAATTTAATTAATCATATCATATTGTCATTGAAGACTCCTCAACATAAAGAAGTATATTACATGTCCCTGCTACAACTCTTCAAACCATGGAGAAAAGAAGAACAATTACTAGATAACTATGACTCATATGAGGATGCTTTCAAAGCAAATGAAAGCACTATAACTGATGTAAACTTTACACAGTATAAAACAATGTTGCACAATGAACAGCAACATGAAGAAGAACTCCAAGCCCAACTAGATAAGGATACTCCTGACAGTAGTCAACCTTCTGTAACAGGAAGCCAAGAACCACTGGGTGAACCACTAGTAACAAATGAGGCAGAATTAGCTATGATAGAAGTAGAAAACACCATGTGTCAGTATGAAGATAAGGAAGACTTAACTATACCACAATCAAAACTAAACAATGAGCAAAGTAGCATTTTTCAAGAAGTAACAAAACAAATTGCACATGGTGTAAAACATGAAAATAAAGAATGTTCCTGCCATAATTATAAACCTATACTACTGTACGTCAGTGGTGAAGCTGGTTCTGGCAAAACATTCCTAATCAAAATCATTAGTAAGTTCCTTCAACAATTGACAAACAACAAACTGTCAGCTGTTGTCACTGCCCCCACAGGTTTAGCTGCCTACAACATAGGTGGTGTTACATTACACCGATTACTACTATTACCAGTAGAACACCAGAACAAATTAGACTATTACAAACTTTCTGCAGAAGCTGCAATGGAATTACACAGAGTATTGAAACAAATGAAAATGCTACTAATAGATGAAGTGAGCATGGTCTCCAACCTGATGTTAGCTTTGATTCACCTCAGATTACAAGAAGTACTCAAAACAGACTATGAAGAGCTCTTTGCAGGAAAACACATTATTGTTTTTGGAGATCTGCTTCAATTAACACCAGTAAAAGGTGAACCTATTTTTAAAACATTAGGGCACAAACTCTGCCATAAAACTGTTGGCAGCATTGGAAATGTCAACCTTTGGCAACATTTCCAATACAGAGAATTAACAGAAAACATGCGCCAATCTGCAGATCTCACTTATGCCAACATTTGAAAAAGTTTGAGAGTTGGTATACTTTCTAAAGAAGCAGAAGCAACATTGAAAACCCGGCACATTAATGCACTTTATGGCGATAATGCATGTGCTACAGATGTTATGGAACAATTAGCCCACAAAAATGTCAATTGTATGGCCTTAATGCCAACTCTTGCAAGCTGTCTCAAATTCAATGAAATAATGTTTAGTAAAGAAATGCAACCAATAATGGAAATTAGCGCCACAGACAAACTAGATGTACATGGTATGACACTACCCATGTGTGACCAAGCCACAACAAGACTAAATAATTTAGAAAAATCAATCTCAAACACAGCAGGCTTAGAAAAGATGTTAAAATGATCCTTAAATTGCAGAGTAATGCTTAAACGTAACCTTGACGTGGACCAAGGACTAGTTAATGGAGCACTGGGTACAGTTGTTGGCTTTCAAACATACCCACGTGACAACAAAATTCAGTTTGTCAATATACTCTTTGACAAACTTTCTGAAGTAAAACGGATAGGACGCTCAACAGCTAGATTCCTTCTCTTCAAAGATATGTATGTACGCAGAGAACAATTTTCTCTAACTCTTGCATACGCAGTCACGATTCATAAATCACAAGGTCTTACCCTAGACAAAGCAATGATAGATATTGGTAACACAGTCTTTAAAGAAGGCATGAGCTATGTAGCACTATCACGCTTACGTACACTTGACGGTCTATTTCTAATCAACTTTGATGCAAGTAAAGTAAACTCTGATATTCCTTGCATTTTAGAATATAATAGACTTCGCTCACTATACACTCCCCATCTAAACACATATTCTGTTCCACAAAAACTAAAACGTTGTAAAAGAAAACTAAATCAAACAGAAATGCAAAGGACGTCACTACAAATCCTCCAAAGAGAGTAAAAGAAACTAATACTTCATCAAGTACCACAAACAAAAAAGAATCAATTAGAGAAAGTAAACCAGGTTCTTCTTGTGTCACATTGTTGCAGAGATTGTGACACAAGAAGAAATCCCCAATGAACGCTTCATATATATATCAGTACCAAATTGTGAATCCATTCCATTTCAGCAACTTGTACAAAATGCAAACCATGGTAGATTATGCTCTACTTGCAATTCAGATAATCGCTCCACGTTAGTAATACAAACACATAGTAAATACGTAATACTAATGATTCTACGTTACAATGCAGATGGTACCAAAAACAACTGCAAGCTGACTGGATTCACACATGGCCAAATATCACTTGGTAAGAAAACCTTCACAACAATAGGTATAATCTACCACACAGGAGCCACAACCAATTCAGGGCACTACACTGCATATATAAAAAAGAAATGTGGATGGTTTGAATGTAATGATAGTACCATTACTCTAAAGCAGAGATTACCAGCAAATGTTACAAACGCTTATTTGATGTTCTTAAAACCAGAATTTGATAAATAAACTGTATTTAAACCTTTAAATAAATTTGTGTTAAAAAATATAAACTGTTAGAATACTCCAAAAGCTATCTAACTGCTCAAAGATTCTACAACAACTAATCAGATAAATGAATACCACTAAATTAGACCAAAAAATACACAGTTAGAATACGCCAATTGGTATCTAACTGTCCCAAAATTATAAATTTGTGTTAAAATAATATAAACTGTTAGAATACTCCAAAAGCTATCTAACAGCTCAAAGATTCTACAACAACTAATCAGATAAATGAATACCACTAAATTAGGCCAAAAAATACACAGTTAGAATACGCCAATTGGTATCTAATTGTCCCAAAATTTAACAATATCCAAATAGATAAATCAAAACCAATAAAATATATTAAAAAAATAGACAGTTAGAATACGCCAATTGGTATCTAACTGCTCCAAAATTTTATAATATCAAAACAAATGAAGAATCTGTTACTTCTCCAAAAAAAATACAACAAAGCAAAGTATAAAGCATTAGCCAGAAACAACAAGTGAACACTGAAAACAAACAAACAAATAAACTGTAGCATAACAGAAAAAGTTTTTTTTTTTAATCCAACATGGATTTTTTTTTCTTCCACAGACCCAATGATTTTAGCAACAAATACAGAAACTGAGCAAATTGCACAGAACTCTGATTTGTACTCTACTAAATATGAGGGTCGAAAAAAAATAAAAGTATATTGCTTATATAATGTAATAAGTCATTACAAAATACTAATACTAACATGCTATTTTCTTTTATCACAGAAATGAAGAAGAAAAACATGGACTCCCATTACTAGACCAAACAGTAAGTATACAATAATAAGGACAACCATAGCAGCATATCACATCCATAGTATCTAATACCTTTGTTCCTTATACATTTGTTTTTCACCCAAAGTTATAAGCAAATATGAATGTGATATGCTCAGTGGTTGTTGCCAGGGCATAGAGTTTTGGGTGCATGGCCAAACGGCCATGCACCCAAGACTCTATGCCCTGGAAACAACCACCGCAGCATATCACATCCATAGAGTCAAACATTTCAACTATGATCTATGGGAAACTTTTAATGTCCGCGAACAATGTGAGTGTTCTTAGAACACTTTGAACTTGCCAGCGAACAATACGGACACCGTCTTCAGGACACCCCCTACGAACATTTCAGGACACCGCAAGTGTTCTTAGAACACTTTCAACTTAACAATGAACAATACGGACAGCGTCCTAAGGACACCCCTACGAACATTCCAGGACACCGGGAGTGTTCTCAAAAACGTCTTCAGAACACCCCCATCTTGTTTATTTGCAAACATTTCAGGACACTGCAAGTGTTCTTAGGACACATTCAACTTGACAGAGAACAATACGGACAGCGTCCTCAGGACGCCCCCTACGAACATTCCAGGACACTGGGAGTGTTCTTAGAAGCGTCTTCAGAACATCACAATTTTTTTTATTTGCCAACTTTTCAGGACACCGCGAGTGTTCTTAGGTCACATTCAACTTGACAGAGAACAATACGGACAGCGTCCTCAGGATAACCTCCTACGAACACTCCCCGGACACCGCGAGTGTTCTTAGAAGCGTCTTCAGAACACCCCCATTTTGTTTATTTGCGAACATTTCAGGACACTGCGAGTGTTCTTAGGACACATTCAACTTGACAAAGAACAATACGGACAGCGTCCTCAGGACACCCCCTACTAACACTCCCCGGACACCGCGAGTGTTCTTAGAATCGTCTTCAGAATACCCCGATTTTGTTTATTTGCGAACATTTCAGGACAGCGCGAGTGTTCTTAGGACACATTCAACTTGACAGAGAACAATACGGACAGCGTCCTCAGGACACCCCCTATGAACACTCCCCGGACACCGCGAGTGTTCTTAGAAGCGTCTTCAGAACACCACCATCTTGTTTATTTGCGAACATTTCAGTACACCGCAAGTGTTCTTAGGACACATTCAACTTGACAGAGAACAATACGGACAGCGTCCTCAGGACACCCCCTACGAACATTCCAGGACACCGGGAGTGTTCTTAGAAGCGTCTTCAGAACACCACCATCTTGTTTATTTGCGAACATTTCAGGACACCGCGAGTGTTCTTAGGACACATTCAACTTGACAAAGAACAATACGGACAGCGTCCTCAGGACGCCCCCTACGAACACTCCCCGGACACCGTGAGTGTTCTTAGAAGCGTCTTCAGAACACCCCCATTTTGTTTATTTGCGAACATTTCAGGACAGCGCGAGTGTTCTTAGGACACATTCAACTTGACAGAGAACAATACGGACAGCGTCCTCAGGACACCCCCTATGAACACTCCCCGGACACCGCGAGTGTTCTTAGAAGCGTCTTCAGAACACCCCCATTTTGTTTATTTGCGAACATTTCAGGACACCACGAGTGTTCTTAGGACACATTCAACTTGACAGAGAACAATACGGACAGCGTCCTCAGCACACCCCCTACGAACACTCCCCGGACACCGCGGTGTTCTTAGAAGCGTCTTCAGAACACCCCCATTTTGTTTATTTGCGAACGTTTCAGGACACCGCGAGTGTTCTTAGGACACATTCAACTTGACAAAGAACAATACGGACAGCGTCCTCAGGACACCCCCTACGAACACTCCCTGGACACCGTGAGTGTTCTTAGAAGAGTCTTCAGAACACCCCCATTTTGTTTATTTGCGAACATTTTAGGACAGCGCGAGTGTTCTTAGGACACATTCAACTTGACAGAGAACAATACGGACAGCGTCCTCAGCACACCCCCTACGAACACTCCCCGGACACCGCGGTGTTCTTAGAAGCGTCTTCAGAACACCACCATCTTGTTTATTTGCGAACATTTCAGTACACCGCGAGTGTTCTTAGGACACATTCAACTTGACAGAGAACAATACGGACAGCGTCCTCAGGACACCCCCTACGAACACTCCCCGGACACCGCGAGTGTTCTTAGAAGCGTCTTCAGAACACCCCCATTTTGTTTATTTGCGAACATTTCAGGACAGCGCGAGTGTTCTTAGGACACATTCAACTTGACAGAGAACAATACGGACAGCGTCCTCAGGACACCCCCTACGAACACTCCCCGGACACCGCGAGTGTTCTTAGAAGCGTCTTCAGAACACCCCCATTTTGTTTATTTGCGAACATTTCAAGACACCGCGAGTGTTCTTAGGACACATTCAACTTGACAGAGAACAATACGGACAGCGTCCTCAGGACACCCCCTTCAAACATTTCAGGACACCGGGAGTGTTCTCAAAAACGTCTTCAGAACACCCCCATTTTGTTTATTTGCGAACATTTCAGGACAGCGCGAGTGTTCTTAGGACACATTCAACTTGACAGAGAACAATACGGACAGCGTCCTCAGGACACCCCCTATGAACACTCCCCGGACACCGCGAGTGTTCTTAGAAGCGTCTTCAGAACACCACCATCTTGTTTATTTGCGAACATTTCAGTACACCGCAAGTGTTCTTAGGACACATTCAACTTGACAGAGAACAATACGGACAGCGTCCTCAGGACACCCCCTACGAACATTCCAGGACACCGGGAGTGTTCTTAGAAGCGTCTTCAGAACACCACCATCTTGTTTATTTGCGAACATTTCAGGACACCGCGAGTGTTCTTAGGACACATTCAACTTGACAAAGAACAATACGGACAGCGTCCTCAGGACACCCCCTACGAACACTCCCCAGACACCGTGAGTGTTCTTAGAAGCGTCTTCAGAACACCCCCATTTTGTTTATTTGCGAACATTTCAGGACAGCGCGAGTGTTCTTAGGACACATTCAACTTGACAGAACAATACGGACAGCGTCCTCAGGACACCCCCTACGAACACTCCCTGGACACTGTGAGTGTTCTTAGAAGAGTCTTCAGAACACCCCCATTTTGTTTATTTGCGAACATTTCAGGACAGTGCGAGTGTTCTTAGGACACATTCAACTTGACAGAGAACAATACGGACAGCGTCCTCAGCACACCCCCTACGAACACTCCCCGGACACCGCGGTGTTCTTAGAAGCGTCTTCAGAACACCACCATCTTGTTTATTTGCGAACATTTCAGTACACCGCGAGTGTTCTTAGGACACATTCAACTTGACAGAGAACAATACGGACAGCGTCCTCAGGACACCCCCTACGAACACTCCCCGGACACCTCGAGTGTTATTAGAAGCGTCTTCAGAACACCCCCATTTTGTTTATTTGCGAACATTTCAGGACAGCGCGAGTGTTCTTAGGACACATTCAACTTGACAGAGAACAATATGGACAGCGTCCTCAGGACACCCCCTACGAACACTCCCCGGACACCGCGAGTGTTCTTAGAAGCGTCTTCAGAACACCACCATCTTTTTTATTTGCGAACATTTCAGTACACCGCGAGTGTTCTTAGGACACATTCAACTTGACAGAGAACAATACGGACAGCGTCCTCAGGACACCCCCTACGAACACTCCCCGGACACCGCGAGTGTTCTTAGAAGCGTCTTCAGAACACCCCCATTTTGTTTATTTGCGAACATTTCAGGACACCGCGAGTGTTCTTAGGACACATTCAACTTGACAGAGAACAATACGGACAGCGTCCTCAGGACACCCCCTTCAAACATTTCAGGACACCGGGAGTGTTCTCAAAAACGTCTTCAGAACACCCCCATTTTGTTTATTTGCGAACATTTCAGGATACCGCGGGTGTTCTTAGAACACATTCAACTTGACAGAGAACAATACGGACAGCGTCCTCAGGACACCCCCTACGAACACTCCCCGGGCACCGCGAGTGTTCTTAGAACAGTTTCACTTTGCTTGCGAACAAAACGGACACATATTGACTCCTTAGAACACCCCCTAGTCAGTTTATTTAGAACATTTCAGAACACCCGTGATGTCTGCAAACACATCGAACACAAAAAGAATGTCTAACACATAAAAAACACAACTTTCATCCTATCTCATACACTCCCACCCTCCGCAAACACTCCTACACACCAACACACTCTACAAAATACACATTTTGAACAAAGTTTCACCACGCTGTCCGGGGACGTCCGCGAATCCAAGATGGCGGGCGCTACCGAAAAATCTGACGCGCTTCACGCTCCACGCCGTCCGATCAGCGAACACGTTGCATGTCCGCGAACATCACGCAAGACGATTGGCCAATCAGGACACTGTCCGCGGAGCGAACAGGGAAGTGTGTCCGCGAACCGAACACAGATATCACTAATTTTTTTGACCTACTTTTTGGTCATTTTAAAAATAACTACTGGACGGATTTTCACCAAATTTGCAAAAGCACGCTTTCGGGACCAAGCCGCTGCTCCTGGTCCAAATTTGGTGGAAATCCGTCCAGCGGTTTGGGCTGTAGGCGCGAGCAAACATTTTTTTCCCGTTCAGTCTATGGAGAGTGAGTATAATGTATAACAATATGAGCATATAGAGGGAAGGCAGAGTAATAAAAATAAAACTATGAGAAAGTGCTGATAACCATAATGATTATCTTCATGCACAGAAAGGATTGCTCTCTTTCAAGCCTGTATCTTCCGCTATGTATATGTTTCATATGATGTGACTGGACCCTAAGTCTACAAATATAGGACCTTTTCAATTTTTACTTCCTGACTGTTACTGAAGAAAACTATGTGGCTTCGATATGTCAGTAAAGGATAAAAAGGGAGAGCCAGCCATGTGATGTCATCAGTGATGTCATCAATGACATTTGTGATGTCATCTTTGATGTCCTGGGTGTTAGTGTTAGCAGTGCACGGTGGCGCGAGTTATGGTTGCTTATGTTACCATAACTGCCGAATTTCAGGGGTTTTTCGGTTTTACTTTGAGCCATAACGTCCCTTTAACAAAGTTTTTTCACTGAATTTCATAGGTTTTTAGTAGCGCAACTTAACCATAACGTCCCTTTAACAAAGTTTTTTTTACTGAATTTCATAGGTTTTTAGTAGCGCAACTTAACCATAACGTCCCTGACTTCATATACATGTAACATAGAACATACTAACCCCCTCGTAGTGATTTTCATGTCCGCGGACTACCGCCATGCCCGCGGACACATCGAAAATCTGAGCGTGGTGAATTTAAATTTAAATAGTGTGCCCCATTTCCCCTTTGAAGTTGGCTCTGAAAAGAGCCGTTTTTTTTTTTTATTTTTACAGATGCTTGACAGACACCTGTTATTTTGTATTTTTTTTCTTGTTTTTTTTTCTTACTTTACTCCTAAAATCTTCACATAACCTTCTCCAAAGCAACCGTTACATTCCAAAATAGAAAGGCATTTCCCGTAAAAGATAAAGAAATGCCATCTTCTTTAAAATTAACAGCATTACTGGCATCAATATTCTCATTGTTGCAGAAGAACATACCAGCTCTAAGCATGAAGGCACACATGCCTCGGTTGATGACACACCTAGCAATATTTTGCTGAGGACAAAAAACTGAACTATTGTCCCATATTGCCCTAGGTAGTAATCCAGAAAAAAATACTTTTGCATTTGGAAGGATCTTCATTACTGCTTGAACCAAGCGTTCCAAATCAGCCAACAAAGTAGGGGCACTGACGTTGCCCAAATGGAAAGCACCATAGTGCAAAACTACCACATGCGCACTGTTCATCGTGGCCATATCCTCACAAACTTGTACAATTCCCTGTACATTGCAATCAGGCACACTGCTCCACACCACCTCCACTCCTTTCACATCAAAGTTCTTTGCAACATGCCTGCATTCAGCGTACTGCTGTAAACCATGCACAAACATATCTCCGAGCACCAACACCCTGACTTTCTCCACTTCTGCCATCTTCACCACACACAGTCTCTTTCAACACAAATCCACAACCTCGACACTCGATTGGCTGATCCGTACAGTCTTCTTTCCATGTTGGATTTCCTGGAAAAACCTGGATGTAGCACGCCCTGTCCACGAACAGCCGCGGTGTCCGCGGACGGCATCCACTTTACTCTCTGTGCCATTCCTTCATTGCATACAGCTAAGCAATCACACAATATGAATAACGTCCTCAGAACAACCCCATTTTGTGAATTTTCGAACATTTCAGGACAATTATTATTTCATTATTCAACATATTAACATTACAAATATTATACTTTCATCTTGTACTCTGCACACAATGCTATGTTTCTCCATTAGTAGCTGAGTATACTAGTTAGAATCCCATAATACAATGCTATTTATATCAATGCATCGTTCAAAGCACTAATAACGGTATGATATTTATTGCAATATCCTTGACACTTTTTTTGCAACATTATAATAAAAATCCCTAGTACACAAATTCCATGAAAAGTACATACACACGTGATGTCATCAGTGATTTCATCAATGACATTTGTGATGTCATCTTTGATGTCCTGGGTGTTAGTCTTAGCAGTGCACGGTGGTGGCGCCAGTTATTTTTCATAGCTTACCATAACTTGCGATTTTCAGGGGTCTTTCGGCTGTACTTAGAACCATAACGTCCTTTAAACAAACTTTTTTTAATATCACGCAAACAATATACAAACATGGCGTGCAAAAACCAACTTCTACAGATGGCTTTACACAGAATGTTGCAAAGTAAGAATTTATGCTCGTTCACAGTGAAGGTCAGCTGCTTCCACAACTTCTACAGATGGCTTTACACAGAATGTTGCAAAGTAAGAATTTATGCTCGTTCACAGTGAAGGTCAGCTGCTTCCATTTTTTTCTCGGGCCCCGGAGAGGCTCACGAAGCGGACTATAAGGTTGTATTGTGTTTTGACCTTGACAGACAGAGATTGTGATGAAAGACTTCTCTTGAAGGAGTGTTGCTAAAACATAAGAGAGGATAAAGATGCAATTTCTGAAACTAAACCACTTTTATATATTATATCACTATGCGAAAGATCGTAGGCACACGCGGAGTCGTATTTTGGGACTGCACCACTCGTGGACAATGGAAATTGCAATTGTACTGTAAGTAACACTTTCGATTATTTTATACCAAATATAATTACAATAGCGTAGCATTAAAGACCGCTCAAGTTGAACTTGTTCGTTGAAAGTGGCATAATGTTTTCTACCGCGCACTATCACCGCCGAATTGGTCCCCTGTCGTTTAGAGGGCTCTGAAAAAGGCAGACGACACAGGGTGGGTTAATAGAAATAATTTAACCGGTCTATAGGCGGTCAAGCGCTCTACTCGCTGTGCCACTTCACTGTAGCCTGTCAAGTGGCACAGCGAGTACAGCGCTCACTTCGACATCCGTGCACAGCTTGCTAACGCAAGTTTGAATCCCGGCAAGGCCAAACTCAGCCTTTCATCATTCCGTGGTCGATAAATGAGCACCACACACCGTGGTTAATAATAAGCACCGCTTAGATACCTCACGGTTCTTAGCGCTATATGAATGGGAAAATATTATTATTTTATTATTAACATACTCTGTTGCACTATCTTCGATAGCAAATAGTTTCACGCCCTAATAAATAAAATGATGATTTTTAATGAAGATCGGCTGGTGAGACTAATTTATGTTTTTTAAAACAGGTATGTGGCTCCATTTTGCCTATGTCACGATTTACAGACTCCAGCGGATGGGGTCTTCAACTGCCAGGTGCAGGTCCAAATATGCAACTTCATGACCCTCACCATTTTATGGGACAATCGCCAAGGACCAATATGCCCTTACCCAGTACTAGCGGCTACAAACAACATACCAACCAATCGGGTGTTCTAATGGCTCGTTGTTGGAGCAACCTTCCGATTATCAGAGCGACCATTTACTGCTTTTATCATAAACTAACAGCCTATCTACCGCAAAGGAACAACGCGTGGCTCCAAATAAACTTTTGCTGATCGACAGCAGAGACAATAGCAAATCGCTGAATATTCACTAAACATTTCATGTGAAATAAATGTACTTTACCAAATGTACAATCCTGCTGTTTACTTTTAAACCACAGTTTCATATTCCGAATTGTGGCGCACTGAGTTGTAAGCTGATCTAACACCCTCTGTACCGCAAAGGAACATCGCGTGCCTCAACATGAACTTTTGCGGATCGACAACAAAGACAAATGCAAATTGCTGAATATTCTCTAAACATTTGATGTCAAATAAATGTACTTTACAACATTTACAATCTTGCTGTTTGCTTTTAAATCACTGTTTCATATTCCGAATTGTAGCGCGCTGTGTTGTGACATAATATGTGTTGTCTTCCGGGTTCTGTGTAAAGTCACTTAGGACTGCAGAGAACTGGGCGTGTTTGATTACGCACCCTGTAACGTCACGGAGAGAGGCGGGGAATATTAATGCTTTGATAATATCAGGCTTAGGGGCGGGAGATATGATTTAGTGTCGCAAAGACAAGTCAGCCAGGTCAATAGCGCCAGTCATAGGATTATCACATAATGTCGGCGCACACCAGCCGGATTTATCGTTTCTTTAGTGGACAAAAAGTCGGTTGACGCCCCTAGGAAATTGTACTATTAGCGGACAAAAGGAGTGGTCTTAAAACACTTTCACCCTGACAACGAACAATACAAACAACTTTCTCAGAACACCCCCATTTTGTGTAATTGCAACCATTTCGGGACACTGCGAGTGTTCTTAGAACACATTCAACTAGACAGATTACAATACGGACAGCATCCTGAGGACACCCCCAGTTTGTGTATTTACGAACAATTAAGTACACCGCGAGTGTTCATAGCTCATTTTTACCTTCCTTGCGAACAAAAATGACACATACTCCGTCCTCTAAACACCCCACCATTTAGTTTATTTACAAAATGTCAGAACAGCCGTGTTCTCCGCGGACAAATCGAAGGCAACAAAAACATCTAGCACATAAAAAAAAAAACATTGAACCCATCTCATACTCCCCCACCCTCCCCAAACACTCTTACACACCAACACACGGCACTAAATACAATTTTTTATCCACGTTTCACTGCGCTGTACGCGGTTGACTGCGAATACAAGATGGCGGGTGCCACAGAAAATCTGACGCGCTCCACGCCCCTCGCCATCCAATCAGCGAACACGTCGCATGTCCACGGACATGACGCAAGGCCATGGGCCAATCGAGGTGCTGTCCGCGGAGCGAACAGGGAAGTCCGTCCGCGAAGCGAACACAGATAGCACTAATTTTTTTGCCTTACATTTTGGTCATTTTTTAAAAAACTACTGGACAGATTTATACCAAATTTACAAAAGCATGCTTTTGGGACCAGGCCGCTGCTCCTGCCGCAAATTTGGTGTAAATCCGTCCAGCGGTTCGGGCTGTAGCCGTGCGCAAAGTTTTTCCCATTCAGTCTATGGGAAAAAAAAAAGTTTTGGGACCCCCCCTATAACTTTTCCCCCCCTGGACGAATCCTCACCAAACTTTGCAAAAGATTTCAGAGTGACCCAAATACTTTTTTTTGCAAAGTTTGGTGAGGATCCGTCCAGGGAGAGCAAAGTTATAAGCCGCCCAAAAAGTGCTCCTCCTATGGAAACAGCAACTTAACCATAACTACATGGCCACTACCGTGGCCATGTAATATATATATATATATATATATATATATATATATATATATATATACATATATATATATATATATATATATATATATATATATATATATTTGGCAAAGGGGAAAGTGATTCCATCCCTCCCGAAGAGGATAGCACTCCAAGAGTAGTAACAAAACACCAGTAAAAATACTTCCTTCAGTCGAAACCAAAACAAATATAGCGTAGAATCCTTGCAATATCCAGTTTATTAGGCATCATCCAACAGTTAAAAAAGCATGGTACAATGAGTATCACAGCTACCATCCTGCTTGGTCATGTACAAACAAGTGCTTAGCGGTTTGTGCATATATACAATCTTTTTTCCAGTCTCTATGGTTCATGGTATGGGTTGTCCTTTTTTTCTTTTTTTCACCCCCCCAAGTATAGTGCATTGGTTACTCGTTGGGACCTCCAATAAGAACCTGGCCAAACTTCAGCTAGTTCAAAACAATGCACTCAGGGCGGCCACAGGTACCGCGAGAAAAGACCACATCTCAGAAGTCAGAAGACAGGCACACTGGCTTCCGGTGAAAGAGAGGATTGTTTTCAAAACACTCGCCCTCACCCACAAATGCCTCCATGAACTTGCTCCACCCTACCTGACCCAAAGAATCACCAAGCACTCTGCCACCAGACCATTAAGAATGTGCTATACCAACACGATTGTCACGCCCAAATCACGCAAGGTGCGCGCCGGTGGTGCCAGCTTTCCCACTCGGGCCGCCACCCACTGGAACGCACTGCCACCGCACATCAGAATGATTGAATCCCACCTAGCCTTTCGCAAAGCTGTTAAAACTAAGCTCTTTGTATGAAACGTACCTGACTGCACTCTGTTACTGTATTACGAATATCATGCCTCACCTGCAACTATGCCTGTAATTCTTTATCCATAAGACCTCTGGTCTCATGCATATCTGCTGAATTAAGAATCCAACACCTACTTGTAACAGCGCCTCGATGTCCATGGGCTGCAAGTGCGCTATACAAATGCGAATAAATAAAATAAATAAAACATCTAGTAAAACACAGTGGCCATATTTGTAGGTGGCATTTCACCCAATATTACAATGTTTTTTTGGCTTGTTCTAAGTATATGATGTCACCACATCCACGCCGCTTCAGATGAAAGACAGTTTTAAGGTGCTCTTTTGCACTGGATAACTTTAATCATGTTACAATTAATTACAGTTACATTAATAACAAACAAATTGGTTCCAGTTGGACTACCTTAAAACTAAAATGAGCTGCAATTGCTTTTAACTTTCATCTTAGCCATATTCACCATATTGTATGGTCTGAATTGTAATTTATTCAGTGATGAATTGCAAAATGCAACGGCTAAAATGGAACAATGGCATGATGTATTACGGATTAATCTATATCCGTAGTGCAGTATGCAGCGTTACTAGTTTTAGCTATGGATAAAAACCCAGATACGGCCTGAAAAATGTGCTTGTAAACATTCTATAAATATTAAAATATATCCTTTTCAAGTAGACCACAGTCATACCTGGCTGGTTAGCAAAGTGCAAAATTGCATATTTTGAACCATCTTGTAAAGTGCACATTGCAAAATTTTGCCATAAAGTGCATAGTGCTCTAAAGTGCATATCCTTTTATTCACAATTCCTAAAATGCATAGTGCTATAATGTTACTTCTTGTTGTGCACCAATGGTTATGTTCCGGTTTCATTATATCAGCATATTCATCCCCAAATTCAAGTACTTAATGCTCCAACATTTGCTGACTGCCACCATAATCCTTGCAATTAAAGAGGACAATCTTTACCATTAAAGCAACCACAGAACAATGTCATATAACGGACAACCATGAATATATATCCAGCACCTGAAGCCATTAAAATATAGCATCTTTTATCTTTTACAACATGTTTTTAATATATAAACTGTCTGCACTCATTTACAAGATAGCAAATATAATCCATTCCAACAACCACATTTTACAAATAGAGCTCATTAGAAGAAAAATACAAAATATCAATAAAACTTGTCCTCATAAAATCTTCTCAATGTTTACAAAGTTATGCACGTCTTAACTTACACTCCCTAATCAACCATCATTTCATTAGAGCACATGAGTGAAATGTTTTGCCAAGCAATGCACTCCAACCAAAATTTCTGAGTTTTCAAAGAAGTAAGGGAGTGCATAAAGTACCCCGAATACTTAGCTTGTAAATTGCCCTAATCAGCACATTATTTAACTAATGTTGTAAGCGTGCTTGTGCACCACAAATTCTTCAAAATGTATATAACATTTATTTGGCAAGAATACCTACCCTAGGGACTAGCCAAATAGATTCAACCAAAACAGATAGAGCAATCTTCAGTATTTAAAGGAAGCGAATTGTAATAAACAGGCTTCAGGCTGCAGCAATGGGATGGGATTGGCTACTTACTCTACCAGCACAATTGTACTATCAGTGTATGTAATGTTGTTACACCAGATTATATGTCACGATGAGGCCTTTTAAGCTATACAAGGCCTTTTTTTATTGTGAAACCTCTAATCAGGGCCCTTCAGAAGCAGTTTCAAAATTAATTGCATCGCTTATTTATTTTGAATTCTGCTGCTACTCAACCTTAAACCCAAATGCAAGTCAATCCGAACTTCGTTAAATTTTCTTTCACCTAGTACGCAATTTCTATTTGTGGATTCCTTGGTTCCAACACACATTATTTGGGTTTCTCAAAATTCACTCTACGGAAATGATCTTGTGTAGCTGCAAGATAGCAGCCAATGATCCTTTGAGCTGAGAGGTGGGAAACAGTGAGTAGAAAGCACTGCACATCTGACTAGCACCAGTTTACAAATTTTAAATGTCCTAAATGTCTATCTCTCACCTTAAATCCTGTGAGAGTAAGTGTCTGCTGTTTCACAGTGGCAAACGCTGTCATTGTTCTCCATCCTTCCACCTCTTCCTGCAGACAGTAGACTGTTCACACTTTGCTTGATATTTTCCACATCTGCTTTGAGTGGTGGTGGAAGTGCTTATCAGCAGAGTGAACATACAGGTCTGGCCTAAATGTCAAGTTCTATGGCATGCCCAGAACAATGGAGCAGCAATATCAGTATTCCAGTAGTAAGACGAGTTGCCTGCAGCCTACTCACACTTTGCTTGACACTACACAGTTTTTATCTTCAAGTGAACAGATACAGAGAGCAGCCATTTTCTACATACCACTCCCTGTGTTGTTGGTGGAGGAACATTTTGGAGGCAATACCCTAGAAGAGGAGATTCCCTGCTCTATAGGTTGCAACAACACCTAATATGCAGTGATTCACAGGCAAACTCTTGTCTGGGAGCATATCAGTTACATATCATCAGGGCACAATGTACAGTTTTCACAGGTTTTTGTACAATTTCGGAGTTTGAACGGTTGGACAAATAAGGCTGGCATGTCATGTCGTAGTGACACACCAATTAATTAATAAGGACTTTTAAACCAGTCAATGGATTAATTTCTTTGTATATAAACTCTCAAATTGAATGGTTGGTGTCCACAGTTAGACTTGTTTCTTTTTCATGTGTTATTCTCTTTTATAACATGCCACTTATAGTTTTCAGTTGATTTGATATTCTTCTGCATTATGAAAATACAGGACATGTGGAAATGCTTTTATCATTCTTCTCATTACCAATCACAATTCTTGTCTGGCCACAATTCTTGTGGTGTCTATTTGACAGAAAGAGTCACTCAATTACATCGTTCGAAATGTCACTTAAGTGAAGTGTACTTAATTGCCATGCTGTTTTTTACAGCTAATTTGTTGGTTACAAAGACGACAAGTAGCCATAGTATCATCTTTGGGTTGATTGGAATGTGGCTCCAAACAATGGATGTTGAGGTTCCAATGCTTACATCTAGAACAGGATCCCCAGTGTTTCTAGATTTTTCAGATGGTGTTGAAGTACTGTTGCCGGTGTCGACAATCACTGTATGTTTCTTCAGTTTTTTATTGTGAAGCCACTGGTGATTCCCTTTGAAGGATTCCTAAATTCAAAATATTGAAAAATTGCCCTACTATATTTTTCACTCTCTTGACTATCGGCATGTTACGTTTCACTTTCTGCCACACTTTCCATGGGACCATAATCTCATAGCCCACATCCAATTCCAATCCCTTCTGTCTTGTGTTATTTTCCAGTATTTTGTGGTATTTTCTATAGTGGGCTCATTTTAGAATACTGCCTAATAATAATTTCAACAGGGTCACTAACAATAAACAAATACTGGACTTAGTACAAACTGAATAAATGGCTCATGTTCTCCTGTGATGTCTAATATACATCACGCTCATGCCCATTTGGTTGTGTTCCAACAAATGTAAAGTATGCAAATGAAATACAAAACATTCAGTCAGCCTCTCTAAGTAAAACAATTTACTACGGCTAACTTTGGTTTGATATATTTCTTACTGCACATCTATCTATGTATGTCAAATGTCACAGCTAAGGTTGCTCGAGACATTGCAGTTCTTCTAGTGATTGCCAAACCAGGAGAGAGATAGCCCAGCAGATAGCCTTTAGCTCACTCTGTCAGTGAGTGTCAGAAGAATGCCTAGCAACTCAAACCCTTTTCATAGAACCCCCTGTCACTCAAGGGTACCCTTGACAAGATCAACCCAATAAAACATTGCACAATCTCCTCTGTGCCTTTTTGCCAAAACACACACTGCATTGCTGAATAGAAAATAATACATATTTCTTGTGTTACCTGCTCCAACACAATGAGATGTCTTTAGGAACGGATCTTCACATTCCTCAACTTGCAACACAGATCCAGTCTGCATGTTTAAATCATATGTCTTTTCCCTTTTCATAGCATCATGCATTTTGCTCAATTTACATCCAGCTTATATCATGGACTAATTTTCACTAAATGTTTTTATGGGAATCAGTTACATGTTAAATGGGGTTGGATTAATTGGTGTAAAAGTATAATGTTATTATTAGGTTGTAGTGTAGCTCAGCCCATTAAAATAGCATCATGGAACAAAGTGATAATTTTACTAGCATGTGCTCTGTGTGGCATCTATTTAAATTCAGCTTGAGAGCCATACTCTTGAGTCGATTGATGAGTCTCACACCATTGGCCGTAGTTAATATTCAAACCTTTGCCTTAATATGAATGATGAAATGCAGAGTCTAGATGTTGAATTACAGAGCCTAGATTCTTCCTACACCATCTCATTTTTTTCCCCTGCTGGAATATGACCCGAAACTACTGCAGGAAAAACAAACATACATGCTCTAAAACACCTATGCTTTTCTCAGCTTCACAACATTCTCAGAGTGTGATCTTGAGCACAATTGTATCTTAATCTTTTCAGCCACAAACAAACATTGTGTAACTGGTGGCTTCAATCACTAGAATATTATGTATAAGAGATGTTTAAAACATCTCCTTTTTAATGTGTTTTTGACCTCTTGATCACCATTATCTATTATCTTCTTTTAATTGGTAATCTCCTTTTTTTAATGTATTAAAGAAAACATTTCACATTCAGAAAACATAAGTCTATGAAACTATGCCATTGGTCTTAGTCAGATGTAAGAGTCAGTAAACATCAGTTTGTGATCAAAATCAGTTTATAACATTTTTTTTTAAATAGTCTTTGTAAATAAGTTAAAAATTGGACAGGAAACCATTCTTGGTGAAATGAACCTCCATCATGGGACTTCATGGGACTTCTTTTGGGGTCATCATCTTCACATCTTTCAGGGTCATCATCTTTGGCCACTTCTTCAGTCCAGGGGGCTTTTCAGTGGACTCTAGTCAAGTAGCATCCTCCAGGGATCCGGTGCTTCAAGAATATGCCGCTGATAGTGAAAACAATTATTTTTCTAGAGTAAAAAGCAAAGACAATTTAAGAACCAAGCACATCAAACCCTTTACTTTTCCTTTCTCACTGTCATATCTGAAATCAAATTCAGTTATGCACTCAAATGCAGATTATGCCAAATAACATATAACACATCCAAGGCATCTCCTTATGACAACTGAAAATAATATTACTTAAACACACTAACACACTAATATCACATAGTATTTTTCAGGTAACAGTCTCAAACATAACACTCCTTTCTCTTAGTTACTTATTTACATTTTTGTTCACTAACTTGATATTTAAATCTCATTTTGACATCTTCACACTATTTACACCTATCCACATGCTCTGGTAATTCTATTCAATAGGTAAGCGTTTCACTTTTTCACTCCCTGCTAGTCTCAACTCGCTCTAGTCTTTTCACTTCATGTTTTGGGTGAAATGGCTTAATTTGATTATCATGGACAAATTGTTCCACTGTTAAATCGTCTTCCTTTTTAGCAATTCGGTAGACAGCAGGTGAAATGTTATGTACAGTTCTATATGAATTTAGAGTTTTTATGTTTACTCTTTCCAAAGTTAAACCTATATATGTGGTCTCCTATTTCATATTCTCTCACAGATGCCTGGCTATCATAATACAACTTTGCACCGTCAGCGGCCTTTTCCAAATTTTGATGCGCAAAACCAAACGCATCTCCAAGTGCTTTCACAATTCTAGCAAATATTCATGAATTGTGGACCCATTTACAAGCACCTGTTTGTTTGTTCTGTAAAGTAAGTGTTGTGGCAAAACTATTTGTCTTCTTGTCAAGATTTCATGGGGGCTGAGATTTGTTGATTTAGAGGTTGTCCACCTGAGAGCCATTAGTACCAATTGAAGCCGTAAATCCGACCTAGATCCTGCTTCAGCTACAAATGTTTTCAACATATCAACTTTCGATCTGTTACTCCGTTCTACTCCCCAGAAGAGGTGGGCCCGGTAAGAAATGTGTAGCTTCCTCTTCACATACAAGATTTGCCATATTGTTCTCATTAATACTCTAGTAAAATGACTTTCACGGTCTGATTCTATTCATTGAGGTAAACCAAACCTTGAAAAAATATGATTTGCAAGTAAAGCGGCAGCCGTTTGCACATTGCAGTCTGGAGCTTGAATGCACTCCGCCCATTTAGACATTAGATAAACTAATGTCAGCATGGACCTGTTTCCCCTTGCTGATCTCCTCATGGGCCCGACATTGTCGCCTTGTAAATCAGACCATGGGAGTGTCAAAGCCCTTTTTTATTAATGGTGCTCTCTGTGCTGGTGATGCAGACTGAAACTGTGTACAGACTAAACACCCTCTGGTGTAGAGTTCAACATCTTGGGACATGTGTGGCCAATAGGCACAATCTTTTAAAATGTCCAAGGTTTTCTGAGAACCTCTGTGTCCTGCAGTTATGGCATTGTGGGAATGATGCAACATCAATCCCCGAAATGACAAAGGCACAACCCATTGGATTTGGCCTGTCATGGATTCTCTAATCATCAGTCTGTCTTGTAACCTAATTTGTTTTTTGTTTTTTAATAGCACCCTTAATTCCCCTTTCCCTTTGTAGTCCTTTTCAATCAGAGGATTTTGTTCTGCATCTAGCAAATGGCTGTAGAATGGGCCTAGAATAAGATCCTTTTTGTGTGCCGTGATCAAGCCTTGATCTGGAGTATCAAGCCTCCATTGTGCCACAGGCTTTCAACTATTTTTGCAGTTTTGGAACATGTTACCACATCTACCTTTATTTCACCAAGCAGGTGTTCAATAGGAAATAACTCCCCCATTACAGCTCTAATATTGGCTAATTGATCTGCCTTATCATTTCCTTCCGTATCCTCACCTGGTGTTTTCAAATGACCATGTATTTTCCTCCTAATTGATTATCATGTCATTTTCTGACACATGTCTGTCTATAGCCTGAATCATCTTGCCATGTTTAAGTAGACTTGAGTAATAGGTAAGCATGCCCTTCACCTTCCAGCCAGGTAAATACCCCACCAAACTATTTTATGCATAGTCAGAATCAGTGACTAGAACTATTTTGTTGAGTCTTTGTTCTACTGCTGTAAATATTGCCTTATAAATACCAGCCAATTCTGCCACTTGACTACTTTTAGGCCTATAATCATGCATACTCTTGGAATGTTGCCATATGTAAACCATATGTTTCCTATTTCTGCTACAAGCTCTTTTTCCTTATCATTTTCGACATGGTATGCACATCCATCTACCTACACAGTTGGTTAATCCTTACATGTTTCTTTATTGAATGCCTTGTGTGGGGATTGCTCAAATTCATTCAAACCTGCCTCTAGCTTTGTTACTCGGGTAGTCCTTGGGAAATTGGGCTCTTTTTATGTTGTCCATATCTCACTTCTACTGGAAATCCTTGAAGTGCTAGTGTCCAGGAAGTAATTCTTGACCGGACCAAATTTCCTGATCTGATCTTTGCAAAAATTGCAGAGGCTGGTGATTTGTTTGAACAATCACCCACTCCCCTTGAATTATGGGGCAGAAATGTTGCAATGCCCAGACAGTGGTCAGAGCGCTTTTTAACATTCACTAAATTTGGTCTCTCTCTGTGACAATCCTTTTCTAGCATGTGCAATGGGTTTGTTATTCGCGTCTTGTTTTTGATATAACACTGTTTATATTGCATTGATCTGTGAATCCTATGCCTACAAAGAAAACCTGGCTTTTCATTGGATATGACAAACATGGTGCTTTCATTAGACGCTCTTTTAGCATGGCCACTGCCTCACTTTGTTCCTTTTCTCATTTCGATGGCACACCCTGCTTCAGTAAACTTGTGAAAGGTTGTGTAATCTCTGCATAATTTTCAATACATTTTCAGTTGTAACTTGTCAGTCCTAACAAACTATTTAAACCTTTCAAATTAGTGGGATCCTTTAGCTTATGAATCACTTATGTTTTTTTTTTCTTTTGTGGGTTTAATCCATGCTCTGTCACTTCATGACCTAGGAAGTTTACCCTTTTTCTGCTCCACTGTGCTTTCTGTAAATAGATTTTTGCCCCGGACTTCTGTAGCTGACTGAGCACATGTATATTCTCACTGAAGTGGCTTTTCAGATCTTCATTTTTGATTAGCACATCATCCACATAGACAATTATCTCTCTTTCAGCTGCATCCAGGAGTGCCTTGCTCAGGAATATCCCAATCTCACTTGCACTATTGACATACACAAAAGGGGTCCGGGACCATGCATATTGTGATTTGTCAAATGAAAATGCAAACACATTATGAATATCTTCAGGTAGAGGCACACACCAGTATCCAGCTGTAAGGTCTAATGTTGTAAACACCTTGGAACCGTGAACGTGTGCAAGTCCCTGATCAATAAATGGAAGGGACCACCTTGAAACAGGTACCTTTTTGTTTAATTCTTGTAGACCTGCACATAAGCAATTATCATTTGGGTTTTAGCACACCCAATATAGGGTATTTGATGTACTATGACTAGGCCTAATGATTCCTCTAGATTCTAAATTCTTGATTATTTCGGCCAGTGAATCCAAACATGCCAGGGGTAACCTATATTGTCTAATCTTTAACATGCATTTTCCTACAATTCTTTGTCCCAAGTCAGGGTCATCTAGGCCACAATTATGTTGATTCTATATTCTGGACTTTGGGATCTCCTCCCTGTCAATTATTTGCCGGAGTGTCTTTTCATTAATGAACCTCCTTTCAAACTTGGCTTTGATCATTTTGGCATGCCCATTCACATAGATAGGGATCCATGCCTGCCCTTCTCCCATGTGTATTTCTGAGATTGTTGAAATGTGTTTTTCCTGATTTAGCTCTGGAGTGACATTTGGTTTGCGTTTTTTCTTCATTTAGATAAAAATGCAATGTTATTTAATATATTACTGTTTGCCAGTGTTTCTTGGGGTCCAAATAAACCTCCAAAGACTGCTTCTCTTTTTCTCCTCGCAAGTCATCCTCACATATGAGAATGACAGAGACGCCAGGCACACAGCCATTCTGAAGATATACTTCCACTGCACTTTCTGATTTAGCAACTGTGTGGAATTATTTTACAGTGGTGCTTTGGGTCATTATTTTACTTGGGTCTCAAAGGCTTTTTAGCTAAGGACCACAATACTCCATTTACCGCAACAATGAGGGGTGATAACCTCTTCAGGCAATTCGTCCCTATGAGAAAGGGTATTTCATAAATAAATGTGATCAACACTTCCTGTCTCATCCAATGCTTTCCTAGTGTCAACCACAGTGACACCTTCTTCCCCATTGAAATTATGTACAGGGCCTTCATTTTCCTAACCTTTACATAGTTTTGTGGGGGATCTCCCTTCATTGAAACTTTACACCAGTTCTTTTGACATTATCATTGATTGGGCACTGGTGTCAATCATTGCAAATGCATTACATTTTTATTCAACAGTTATAGAATCATAGTGCCTATCTTCAACCTCCTCTAGTACACATAAAAAGTGTGCATTTTTGGTAATTTCAGGATGAACTTTTTTTTAGCTCATTTTTGTGCTTTGCTATGCAAATGAGCATATAAAATGAAATTTCCCCTCTTTTTTGCCCACTTAATTTTGAATTTCGTTGTCTATTCTCCTGGGATCAGAATTCATTTGGAGTGTAGCCACTGATTGCCCCTCTGACTTGGGACCACTAGTGTTCACACCCCAATTTCTCATTGCATCTTTCCCATTGTCTGGGTCCTCCCTGCTTACTTCCACATTGCAAACTACTGACTGGGTATTTTCACAAGTGTCACGTGACAGCATGTCAGCTTCTGGCATGTGACACGTATCTGTGTTTTGTACAGAGACTGTCATTTCTGTCCCTTGGAATATCCGTGGTTCAAAATACTCCTCAGGTGACTGACCTGCACTAGCCTTTTGGACAATTGTTTCCTCTGTGTGCGTATGAACAGTATTTTGTTTATCAAGTAAGGATAATCTATCTGATGAACTTAATTCTTCATTTTGTGTATTATTTTCACATTGCATGCTCTTTTTAAATCTGCTTCTGCTTCTGCTTCTCTGTTCTTTGAGTTTTCCTTGTTCATTTCCCGCTTCTGAATAGTCTTGTTCAACTCTAAATTGTACCACACTCCCTTTTTATGTGCATTGATATTCCCAGTCTCACTTTAATTTGTTTTCTCATTTCTAAATCAGCAAGCAATTTGGTATTTTCATTCAAAGGTGATTTATAGGAATTGCTTTTGTTCTCATCAGGGAAGAGGTCATTAGCTAGTCACTTGTTGTCGCTATGCACAAGATTACTTCAGTGGCCTTCTGCAACTTCACTTTTGGACTGCACATCATTTTCCTATCTGTTCAGACAACATTTTGACTTGGGCCTCTAAGTATTGAAACCTGTCCATGCCTCTGAATTCCTTTCTTTGTGGCCTGGGCCATTAACTATTAAACTCACCCTAATTAGGTCTGTTCTTATATCTCTCAGGAGATTGATTTCTATTTATGTTACCTCTGAATTCACGTGACACAAGAGGTGGAGAACACAGAGTGGCCACTTTGACCATGGCCGACTAGTGGTGGTGATTGATGATATTGGCGAGGGACATCATTCATATTTTGTCTTTCATTTGGTAGGAATCGTTCCCTGTGCTGGTTTCTGTTTTCAATGAATCTATCCACATATCTTGGTCTTTCTTGGTGACCATATACCATTGTATTAAGGGCAAATTTACTCTGGGCCCCTAGTATCTGGTATGAGCCATTGTACATTTTTTTATTTTTTTTTATTTTATTGTTGTTTTGATCAGAGAGTAAAGCCGACCTTTCAACATGATCATACAATAAAAATCTCTTAAAAATAAAAAATAAAATAGAAATAAATTTTTCTGTACATTCACATTAACATTCGAAACAAGTTTAAGATCATTAATATACAATCAATCAGGGATTATTACATGAATCAGCATCGTTATCATTGTGCCTGATATTCAAACAATTTAAAAATGTTACAACTGCATATCTCAAATGCTTTGATTTCCCGCTGTGTAGTTTTAGCCACAATTGGTCAGGCATAAGCTCAGTGATTTCATTAAGCAGATATTTAAAACAAAAAATTTGAGGTGATAACAGATCAACACACTCCACTACCAGATGTTTCAGTGTTTTTAAATCCTGATTACAAAATCGGCAGATCAAACTATGTACAGTTTTTTTCTTCCACTTATGCAATATCTCTCTTGTGGGCCATATATTCAATCTAAAACGCATAAAATCTGCACAATGGCTTAGTAGGGGATCGCTGTAGATATTTTTCCACTTGCCCTTGCATTTTAAGAGTAAATGGATTCTGAATGAATTTCTGGATTTTCATACAGGGATTATCCAGTTTGATCTCCATAATTTAGATTTTCTCTATTCGGATTCTCAATTAATAGGGTATGTGATATATCTGCTCCCTTTAAAAAATTTCTAGCATACTCACGCCAATTTTTTGCAAACATATTATCTGCTAACAATAAATATCTGGATATAATCATAAGTAGCCCATTGGTATTTTCTTTCATTATATATTTTCTATAAAGTTGATATACTTTCTATTTGTAGACTGCATAGAAGAAAATTAACCCCAATTCATGTCTGATGACCGACATAGATTCTGACATTGGTAGCATAAGAGATTTTTTCCAGTATCCACTTTCATACTTGGACCAATAAACATAAGTTTGACATATTTTGGATTCAGACCGGTATAAAATGGTGGGGATAAACTTTTGTTTATAATAAATAATCAATTGATCTATGGTACATTTACAGTATTTTGCTCGTATAATCCTCATTTGCGATAGAGCAGTTTTATATTTTATTTGAAGATGATCTTCATAAGACTTATCAGACACCTGATTATTCATACATATCCCCAGGTAAATGTACAACTTTACTAATTGAAGCTCAGTGTTCTGCAACTGCCAACAACATGTTCTTTGTCCTTTTTTCAGGCCAAATTTATTATGTTAATACTAATTTAAAAAATTCTGGCATAATTGTCAAGAGCATTCAACATGGTGCATAGTCCAGCTGGTGCTTTGGATAAAAGCACCATGTCATCAGCATAGAGTAGCCAATTTATTGCTGACCAATATAATTTCAACGGATCAGTAATCAGCCCCCTAAAACTAGACCCGATATCTAGGAGAAAGAAATTAAACAATGCGAAGGTTAGAAGACAACCCTGTTTCAACCCCTGAGTGGTCTCTATGGGTTCAGACAGTAGGCCATCATTACTTAGTCGTATCTGGATTGAGGTGTTCAAATGCAATTCAAGAATCCATTTTACAATACGCCAAGAACATGCTAGATCCATTCATTTCTTGAACAATAGTTCTCCAGGAACGAGGTCAAAAGCTGACCTAAAGTCAACACATGCTGCATAGATAGGCTCTTTACACTGGTTCCCTTGTTGGATGATGGCATTTAAGGTGATCAGGTTGATGGCTGTACCTATGCCTGGTAGGAACCCCGTTTGAAAGGGGTCTCTGTATCTCAATTTATTTAGCCATTTATTGAATTCACCCAATATCCTACGGGCACAAAATGTTCCCGGACAATCTAAAAGAGCAATTGGTCTATAGGAGATAGGATTTGTACGATCTCATTTCTTAAAGACTGGAAGAATAATAGAAGTTTTCCAGGTCAGAGGAATATTCCCTGTCACCATGATGATCTTACAAATCAGGTATAATATATCAGCCCATAGATCTATGTTTTGTTTTAGCATTGCATTATGGAGCCCGTCCGGGCCAGAAGTTCGGAAGGTACTTAACTTGGATATATAGAAACGAATATCATCCTGATGAAAGTCGACATCATGATCAGCAGCTATTCTTCTCCAATCTAGATGAATACTCGAGAACGGTGTAGCATAAACATTATCAAAGATAGTTCTCCATTGTTGTTCGCAAATAGGGTTTATTAGGGTTTATTTGCATTGTAGTCTGATTTTTGGTAGTACTGTTGTTTAAAAGTGCCCAAATACCCCCAGATGACTTCATGACGAGCTGACTCATCATCATTTCTCTATCATGTTGATATTGTAATGCACGACGGCCTGTTAGCCATCTTTTGTAGGCACTTTTTAATTGCTTTATCTGTTCCAACTTTGCCAAGGGTACAATCTTAGGTATGTTAGATAGCATCTTTATGTGTTTCCTTAGTGCACTCTTTTCACCTTTGACATCCGCATCAAAGGCATGTAAATGGCTATGATGACCCTTTTTAGTGTTCACTCCCACAGATGAAAAAAGTTGCATAGCATGAACATAACATGGATTAAACAATCATTACCATCAGAATATAAGTCACTCAAGGCTTGTTTGTAACAACATACTTTCAACCTGGACCATTTTAAACAATTGCCAGCATTTTTGACCTGTAAATTAGACATGCTAGAATTGAATAACTTTATCTGTTTCACAGGCCATTCACACGTAAGGCGTAGTTGGCTATGGTAACTCAAAGTTGTTGGCTTTACCAGAAATTATGATATTTTACTCATAAATTGGGCATTGACATAAATGTAGTCCAAAATTGCATGACAGCTGTCACTATGCCATGTAGCATGTGGGGGAACATCTCCTTGAATGGAACCATTCACCATGATAATAATTTCTATCAGCCATTATTGTAGACCATCGATATTCATCCATCATACACCCAGAATTTTTCATTGACAATAAATGTAGATTTAAGTCTTCCATTATAAATGTATTAGTGATGGATTCGTCTAGTAACAACTGGTCAAGGATTGTGGTAAATTGTTCAAAGAATTCAGTAGCAGATAGATGTTTCTTACCCCAGTAAATGTTAACAATGGCACTGAAGGTTTCACCACATTGGATCTTTATAAATTGGAAACAAGGTGATGGAGATCTGTGCCATTTGACTTCTAGATTTTTATCTTTTTGAAAGGCCATCAAAAGACCTGCCAATGGCCGTCCCTTCGACTGCTCAATTGCAGGCACCACGTATATATCATAGGGATCCCAAACAGGTGTAGAACGAAGTCAAGTCTCCTGGTACACGATAATATTGTATTGGAGAAGCTCCTTACTCTGGTTGTTAATAAAATGTTTATGTCCTCTTGTGTTCAAGGAGACCAGGCTAATGGATGCAGACAACTGGGGTTGATATGCTCTTACATTACAAGTTTGGTTCCTCCATGCATTTTCTGTACCTCTTACCACACTTGGGAATGAAGCTGCCTTATCACCATATATTCTTCCTTTGGGGAAATCAAATTGTATACACTTTGTGTCATGAGTACTCAGATCTTGATTCAATATAAAGCCTAAATTATAAAATGCAGTCCGCGCTAACCACTAAGTGTTTAAAACAACCCTTGACTGGATGAACACACGTGCTTCCGTTAGATCTGTTTTATTAACAACTTTGACTAAACTGATATCTTAGGAGGTCAGGTCTTCTAGCGCGGTAATTTCCGCACAGATATTCAATAGGCTAGCACGATTCAAATCACAGGTAGCAAAAGGATAACCACGACATTTAATTATCAAACGATGATGGTTTTTGTATTGGGCTTCCCCAATGTGTCTAGATGGCATTATATTAGACTCAATCTGTCGCGATATGTCTAGCCTTTCATTAGTACACTCCGAATTGACCAACAATGGGCCCCCGCTAACTGAGGGTTTATGCTTTAACGTTGACTATAATGACCTTGGGCCTTTCAACAGTAAATTGATATTGGGTATAGCGCCAAAAGACACCTGACTAGTGTCCTTTGGCAACTCCTGATTAGATCTCTGGATAGACTGCGTAATTGCTTCATTTTCCTTTGTATATTTTTCGAATTAAGCCCATATTTCAGCACGCAAGTCCTGTATCACTACCAAGCACAGCTTTCTCTTCGGGAATCATCACACCCTGATTTACAATGGGAGTCTCACTAATAGATGTTAAGGGTTGTGAATTGCCTGGTGCTTTTAACTGCATATTTTTCTGATGATTTTAGTGCATTTTCACTTCCACTTATTAATGCGGCTTGGTAGGGGGTGCCACACTAGCAACTAAATCATCAAGTGGTTTATATTTGAGAGAATCTTTCATTTTTTTCTGATTTTCTAGCTTGAAATTCAGTCTTCTTTTTTTTGGCTGAGATGACAAGCTTCGCTGCCTTTTTAGCTTTATTCACGTTGTTCCCGATGTTAGATACTATACATTTCTGACTATCCAAATCTTGATCATTAAACCGCAATGATGCTAAAGCATGGATTTTTGGGTTAGTGAACATGGGGGCAAATAAGGTGCCTTGGACCTTCGGAGTTAGATCAGCCGGTAAGGAGATGCTCGGCTCTTGGCTTCCTTCTATGGCAATTGCTTTTGCAGATGTTATGTTATTTAGTGGGTCTTTTGATACATCTAAGGATACATGTGAATCATGTAGTAGATTTGTCTGGGTGTACTGACTCACAAAGTTGGATGTAGATTCACTATTTACTAATCCTTGGGTCAATCGCTCTTTACTAAGGACAGATTGAAACAGATGCATTTGACTAGTCTGCTTTGTAATTTTCTCATCCAGCGTTTCATACAGCTTTGCTAGAGACAGGAGAGCCGTGTTCATGGCACTCAAGGTATTATTTAAGGCCAACGCTTTGTAAAAAGAAAACCTGTTATCTTTGTAGGGAACCTGACAATCACGTATAAAATACGGGTGATTGCTATTGGGTTCATTAAACCTTGGGAGTGGGTGCTACAAATGAAAGAGATTGATTTGAGCCACTAGATGGTGATTTGTCAAACAAGATTGGAGATTTGTATAAATCCTGTTTATCTTTCTCCTCTGGTGGATTGTTCTCAAGTATCTGTTCACTCGATCTACAAGCTGGTGTTTGCCTGTCTATTCCATCATCGAATTGAATCAAGTCACCTGAGTTGGAACAAATATACAACACCATCGGTGTGTCCAATTCATGGTGACTAGACATATTCATAAAGGCTAGCATTTTATCATCAATGTTTCCCACTACAGTAATTTTTCATACTCGGCTCTCAATAAATGTTGCGTGTGAACTGTGCACTGCAGTATGTTTTTAGGCGATGTAATAGATTGGGCAAGAGGCAGTTTATCATCAGCATTACTTACTTGGGATATGCATATTTCTCCCGTTTCACAGGCTAATGCTATGGATGCGTCCACCACTTCTCTCCCAGTTTGTTCTGTTTGTACAATATCCACAGTTTCAGCTGAGGTATTAGTAGCAATCATTTTCAACACTGTGCCGGGAGATGTCTTACATGACAATTGTATATTTGAGGCCTGTTTTAGGGGTGCGGGCGTCACATTTTTCATTATCCCAGAGTCTATTTTACAGAATGTGCGAATGTCAATATTAAGGCAAGTCACACGCTTTTTTCCTTGTTATCCTGAAGCCTTTTAGCAGTAAAGGTTTTCTTAGATTGCAGGGGCAGAAGATTATATATTTCAGCCCCATTAGCTGGCGTGCCCGTTTTCAGCGATAAGATTTGTCTCGACATGATACATCTAAAAGAACTTACAGCAGCATAAAAGCCTACTAATAGTATCTGGTAGGCAACCAATTAACAGAGTACAGAATAACAAAACCTAAAAGTGAAAAATATTGGTTAAGTTCCATTTACACATAGAATTCCACGCCCCCGCTCTCGCTGTCCAGCTAGACAGCGAGACAGCCTAACACCTAAGCCAAGCACTTCCGCTAATGCGCGCGCTCACGCGTGTGCAACAGCAATTTGAAATGTGGAGGCGGGCTTGTGGGTGGGATTCCACTCTAGGTTGAACAAACAACAGAAATGGAAGTTAACACCAGTCCTTAATGTATAACTGAATTTGAAAGAAGTCCAATTCCAGTTCTTATACGAAAAAGCAGCCTACCAATGTGACCAATTGTAGACTGTTCTCAGTATTCACAGTCGTAGCACGGCAGGAAAAAGAGGCTTCAAGTCAGCAGGCGTAAGAGGCAGGTCTCGAGCAGTGAGACATCGAAACACTTGAGCCAAGCACTTCTGCCAACGTGCGGGCACTTACGCGCGTGCAAGAGCAATTTCAAAAGTGGAGGCAGGCTTTTGGGCGGGATTCCACTCAATGTGGCCAATTGTAGACTGTTCTCAGTATTCACAGTCGTAGCACGGCAGGAACAAGAGGCTCCAAGTCAGCAAGAGTAAGTAGCAGGTCCCGAGCAGCGAGACAGCCAAACACCTAAGCCAAGCACTTCCGCCACTTGTACATTTGATTTTGATTGATATTTAGGCCTGGCATATTGTAGCAAAACCCCACTCTGGGAGAATTACCAAGATATCTAGGGCTAATGTAAGAACTCCTATTGCTGGGATCAATGGATTGGAACATAGGAGTTTGGGGTGATGTCCTCTGTTGAGGCAAGCCCCTTTGACTAGGTGTCCTGTAATTCTGTGCCTGAGTTTGGGCTCATTGTAGCGGCATCTTTACAGAATTTACCTCCAAAATTGTTGGTGTGGATTCCTTACACTTTGGTTTTGTCTCTTTATTCTTAGGCCCTTCCTCTCTCTGGCCAAGTATCATACAGTTTGGTTCTCTGTTCCATTATCCATTCTAGTGTTTTTCCCTGTCAAATTCACAAATTAACTGGGAGACAATTTCTTTTTGGTGTCCGTAAAAGCATGCAGTCTTGAATTCTTCAGAGCTAGGGTTAAATGCCACATCAAAGTGTGAAAATTATCTTTTTAAATTTTGAAAATATTGGTGAGGTGACAAATCTGGCTTTCCTGTCATAGTATAAACTGCATTTTTGGCATCCTCTATGGACTGCTAAGGTGAGAATTGATGTCTAACCTCCTTCTCAAAGTCTGCCCATGACAAATGTTCCTGTTCATTGAAACTCTAAATGATAGGTACTTTCTATATTGTTCCCTACGCATCTGGAGGGCTTTGAATATATCATGAACAGTCTCTAAACGTTCTTCCATACAACAATCGCCTCCCTTTTTGAATGGTTTAATTAAAGTCTTGATAGATTTCATAATTTGTACAGGACTTCATGTTGCATTCTGGTAAGTGTCATTTTATCGCTCATTTATGTTGTCTTGTGGGCAAGATGTGTGTGAATATGTTCAGTTGATTCAGACTCCACCATTGGGTTATAACCAGGTTTGGCCAAAGGGACAGCTGTTGGTACATTGTTTCCTTGGCCAGAGCTATGATTGAGTTCAGCTCCAGTGAATGTAGTACCTTGTTGTTTTTCTTGATATTTGAAATTAAATATTTACTTTTCCAGATTTTTGCACTGTCCATGAAGTTGTACTGCCTCATGACAGAGGTCAGAATTCTCATCCCTGACCTTATTGATTATTGCTTGCAATTCATTGATTTGTGTCTGAGACTGATTAAGCGCTTTGAGCTTTTTGTCATTTTCTTCCAGTAATTTAAATTTCTCCTGTTCCGTAGCATGGGGTTCTTCATCTTTCTCCCTGCCATCTTCTCTAAGCACTTGCTTTTCGAAAATTGCAACGTCTTTATCTTGTCGTATGTCATCTAATATTGCTTTTAAGTGGGTTAATTCTTGCTCACTTTCATTAAATTGATTCTCTCTCTGAGACAATTGAGTAGCAGGTTCACTGCATTTTGCTATTTCACATCATTATGATTGTTATAAAACTGTTCTCAGAGGGCATATCATGTCCTATGTTGTGAAGAAACAGAAAAGATTAAGTAAAGAGTCAAACCTAATTCTGAACAAGTTAGAAAAATGCTCTAACAAAAAAAGATGCCTCAACCCTTAAACGTATTATGGAACAATGTTTCCAGTTTAATAAAATAGCATACAGATGTTTTAGTGCCACTATGGTAAAATATGGAACGTAAATATGTACATTTTCAAATAAAACTAGCAAGTCTGGTCTGGTAAAATCATATTGAAAATGTAAAAAAGAAAGAACTAAAATTCCTGTTATTAAAGATAACTATGCAACCAGGACATGTTTAGACAATTATATTATCAATGTGTTTTCTAAGTACCATCACAACTTGTATTCCTCTGACTTATCCCGTAACAACCCCAATTTTCAAGATTTTTTTTTAAGGATGTCCCACACTCATATTCCAAATGTGATTTTGCTCCTTTAGAGAATCCTATTTCTCTTGAAGAGATCTTTAAAGCAATTTGTGATCTTAAAAAAAGGTAAAACTAGAGGCCGTGATGGGTTTGTTTTAGATTTTTATGACCATTTTCAAAACTTGATAGCTCCTAATCTCAACAAGCTATTTTCATATATTAAATCAAATGCTCAATCAAGTGGTACATTTGCCATGCACATTGTTAAACCTAATAAAGATCCTAAAATACAGATCAATTTCCAAAATTAACTTAGATTGGCAAATCATTTAACTCTTTTTATGGCTAGATGGATCAAAGGGACCAGGTATGATTTGTCCATGGTAGGTTATCTTCATCCAATTCTAGATTATTTTGAATATTTTGCATACAATTACAAATTCTAATGACACTTATGCTGCTGTAGCTCTTGATGCTGAAATGTTTTTTTATGGGGTGGAATGGACTTATTTATTTCAAAAATGAAAGTGGCATGGTTTAGGACCCCAATTTATTTACATGATTAAGTTATTGTATTCAGGTATTCAAACACACATTTTTGATAATGGTCAGATGTGCACTGTTATCCAAGTAAAAAACAGGAACTAGGCAGGGATGTCCTTTGTCACCCATTTTATTTATTTTAGCTGGAACCTTTTCTGGAATTAATAAGACTAGATGCTGATATGCAAGGCATTGAAATGTCTAATTAAATGTATAATTTAAATATTACATTCAGAGCTTATGCAGATGACATTCTCCCTTTTCTGAAATAAAACAAATATTTGTATTGATTACTTAATGTGTAGAAGGTCCTTATTCTCATCTCTTTATGGGTATGAATTAAATACAGACAAATTCAAAACCTTGCACTAAATATGATGTTCGGAAATCTGGAATGAAATGGTGCCAAACCTTATTAAATGTTAAGGGATTCATATATCTCCTTGATGTAAAGATATTATGAAACAAAATACCAGACTATTGATGGCCAGGCTGAATTAACTTGTTTATTTATGGTCACCATTGCATTTGTCATGGTGGGGACATTTAGAATAAATTAAAATGATGATCTCTCCATTTCTGATGTACATACTATATACACTGCCTTTGCCCTTCATTTCTTCTTCTTTTTGATCTATTGACTCTTGTATGAAATCATTGCTATGGGGAAATAAGATCATTACAACTTTCCCAGTATCCCACCGGTAATTCCAGGCAGATACTGGAAGCAGCGTTACGTCTACATCACTCGATAGCCCGTTATTACCAGGATAATATGGATGGATAGCAGTGTGAGGATAAGTTCCCATTCCCGTGGAGTCTCATGGGATGGGAACTACTGAATCACCGGCGGCATTGACATTACCTATGCTGGTGATTTGGTCATTTATGTGCCAGGAGGGGCCTGATCTACAAGGACGTTAGGCCTGCCGGGAGATCCGAGACCCCACCGCCAGACTTGTACTTGGCTGGTCCGGAAAACATTGCAGTGTCGGATTTACCCAATTTTTTCCAGATCAGCAAAGTTGTAATGAGGCCCACAGAATCTCAATGAACAAACTCCAAAAAATAACCTCTAATGGTGGGTGTCAAATTCCCAAATTTCAAGAATTATCATTAAGGATGGTACATATTTGAGTATAGTCATCATACTCCTACATGGTGCATATTGGAAAACGTATTGCCATACCTGTTTCCCTTAAGGATTGCTACTATATAATAGCTGTAACTAGATTGTTTAAGAATATGAATATCAAGGTTTCAGCACATCATTTTAGGAATTTCCTTTTTCCACACATAAGAACACCCACTGAATTCATTTTACAAATTATTTGGCTGAATTAACACATTCATTTGAATGGTAAATCTTTCTTTTGGAATCCTTCGTTGTGTAAATTGAAATTCTCCTACCAGACTCATATGTTCATCAATTAGCAAAGATTATGGATCCATAGATAGAAAATGTTGAGATTTTGTCAGGTAGCAACAGTTTCCATGACCAGGATAGACTAAAAGTTAAGAAAAGTCTTAATCTCAAGGACTCCATTTTTAATACAATACGTAATTATATTACCACACATACCACAAATGAGTTAAGATGGATGTCAGAAATAACATCGGAACAAGAATGTGATCTGGACATTGGAGAACATATGTGGTCCCAAATTCCACACACCAACACGTCAAGAAATCTGACACAGACATTGTACTGTTTCCAACACACTTTATTTATTACCCTGGCTAGACTATTTCAATGTAAACTTGCATAGAAGATGAAGGATCCTATAAATATATGTTTGTTCAATGCAAATTGGTTAAACAATTCTGGGCAAATGCATGGAATGTAGTTATGTGAATCACCAATTTACGATTAATCTATCATTATAAATTCCCATTGTTAGTCAGCATTGTGCTAACATATATATTTGGTAAGCAAACGTGCTTGGTTTGATCTTTGATTCTTATTGTGGTTCAATAAATTACCTCCAACTGGAAACAACTACATTCTGTCACATATACAATGTTGTGGAACTCAGTTTGTAATGTGCATAGACATGAAAATGCTTAGCTTCCTCACCATTATTGTTGAAAAAACATGCATTGCACTGGAACAATTTGTAAATTATTTGTCAATCTCCATTCCTGCATTGTAAATTAAGTCGCTTTAATCCTGATGTCTTTTTTTAAGGAATGTCTCAAATCATCTCCTTCTGTATACATCTGTACAATGTTTTGTCTCGACTTGGTAGGTGTTATGTTTACTGTTAGAAATATAATAAGTTAACATACATTACATTATTACACACCATGTTCACCATTTATTCAACTTCTAATGTTTACTTAAGATAGTGCCTTATTTGGAATATAGTGTGTAATTATGTATTAACTGCCACTGATATTGCAATAATAATTTCTCAAAACAAAAAAAGATATGCTGCTTGTTTTGTGATTCATGTTTACAGCTTTTCTTGGATGTTAGAAGCCCACAGGACGAAGATGCATGCCTGTTTCCAAATAGTGAAATTCCTTTGGGGAGGGCCTGTTTTACAAGGTAGAGCAGCATTATTTAATTACTGTTATCTCACCTGTTTGTAACAAAAGAAGAAGCAGGAAGAAGTACTTCTGCTTTGTCTTTTGAAATGTTCAAAGCAATAATTGGAATGACCCAATGAACAGTATAGCGAAAGTAAAATCAGGAGCCCTTTTGTGCTCCCTCTTAGATGTGGAATATTGTTCTTACAATTACAGCTTGTTCAAGTACAGTTTCTCTCTTGTGTTTACAGCAGGAACCTGGACTGATGCTAGGACCATTGTTAAGGAATTATTGTGATTTTGACAACAGCTTATTGTTATCAGACCAAGAACATACATAGCAACAAGAAGTCCCTCTACTACCATCATAGCTAAATTGCAGAGTTCAAAGTTCAAGGATGATTTCAGGCTATTGTAGTAGTCAGCTGTGCTTGGCATACATGATGGTGTATGGAGTGGCTGTGATGTGTCAGTGGAACTCTTGTGTGCAATTTGGACGGTCGCAGTGTGAATGTTCCATTACTGGCAGATGAACAATAAGCTGGCTGGAATGTGGATGGACTGGTTGCTGCTGATATGTTATTCACCTAATGTACCCTACATGGAAAAATAGAAATATATGTACCTCAAGACTTATACAAGTATCTAGCTTCTTATTTGTGTGTGTGCAGCACAATGCCATTTTACTTGTGATAAGGTGGTTTTCTGCAAGTCTTCTGGAAGTACAGAAGTGGGGGGATCATCGATGGACTGGACAATCATTTTCCTCCAAAGACCCATCAAACTCATAAGTAAGGGGAATATGGGTGCCAGATGGAAGTAGAGTTGTTGAGCTCCTTGTGAGGGAAAGACATTATTTTCTGAGGAATTGTTTTCTGGTCATGGTTGTAGACGCTCTCTAGGGCTGGAGGAACACTGTCTTACACCCATGCCAGGGTTGGGGATAATATTGAAATGGAATTATATATACCTATTGCAGTGACATGAGCCCTGGGAGCTTGGGTTGAAGGTGCAGTGCTAGGACTCACACCAAGTGCAATCAGAGCATTTGGATAAGGAGCAGCTGAGATAATGCCCCATCAGTGCTCTACTACTGTCTTCCTATGGTGTAGTTTGGACATGCGGTTAGGCAAAGGTTGGTGGTGCCGCTAAGGATCGTAGCAGCTCAGGGTAGGCAGCAGTATTGCTGATTCACTGGCGTTAATATGGTAGTGTCTGTTTGTGAGGAGGAGTTTGTTTCCTCTCCCCAGGCCACATCACACTTCAGCATAATGGTGATGTTACTTGACCCAATAGAGTGGAGCACCACTCTCGTTCTGGTTCACAATTGCTGTTGTGAAGAGGCATTGACCTTCTATCCTGCCATCAAGGGAAATGAGAAACTGGGGGGCGTGGGCAGGAAGTTCTTTTCTGGGGCATACGGATGGGTGACTTGGGCTTTTTTAGGGTGGAACTATCTATAGATGTCTTAGGTGCTGCTTTGCCTTGAAATGAACACATAGTATCGGGACCTGTTTCTAAAGAATGCATCCCATTCTGCACATGTGTAGGGTTCAGAGCCTCTTCCACAGTGGCTGTTTTGAGGATACAAGGTTAGTTATGTCATGGATGGCTTGCCTGCTGGTGCACGTTGTGTAAACTCTTCTGACTTGGGCTTTTAGGGTGGAACTATCTATAGATGTCTTAGGTGCAGCTTTGCCTTGAAATGAACACACAGTATCGGGACCTGGTTATAAGGAATGCATCCCATTCTGCACACGTGTAGGGTTCAGAGCCTCTTCCACAGTGGCTGTTTTGAGGATACAAGGTTAGTTATGTCATGGATGGCTTGCCTGCTGGTGCACGTTGTGTAAACTCTTCTGAGAGGAATTGCCTTCAGCCAGACTGTTGCTCATGTTTTTTGATCTCTGGTAATTTGACCCGATTTTTTGGAATTGCTTCAAAAGTTGAAAGGGTTAACTATGCTCAGTCTACCACATCAACTCCCCCAACCTGTCACACATCCCACATCCCACAGTCAGATTAACCAAATGAAGCATCACTCATACCACCCCTCCTCCAGACACACACACACACACACAAACACGCACGCACGCACGCACACACGCACGCACACACACACACACACGCACGCACGCACACACACACACACAAACACACACACACACACACACACACGCTCCTCATCCACTTCAGTATGCAACTTCCTCATGGACTACTTCCACTCCAAAATACACAGCATCAAAGAAGCCCCTCGTTCTGCTGCCTCACTCCCATCTTTCACGTCCAAACATTCCAACACATGGGACACCATCCACCACATCGACAGACACACCCTCATCACCCTCACTGCCAAAATAAAACCTGCACACTTGCTGGATGATACATTCCCACCTCAATATGCAGGTAATTACATCACCACCCTTGCTTGACACCTGCTCAACACCATCATCTTCTGTCTCTCACATGGTACCCTGTGCACTCAAAACTGGACAAATCTACCCTCTCCTCCAAATGACATCTCTGTACCCTACACTCCAAAAAATCTTTTACCCCATCTCTATTCTGCCATTCCTCATCTGAATCATGGAATCCTTTAACACCACGTAACTCTAAAATCAAATCACCACAAACATCCTTCTCATATCTGTCATTCAACCTGGATAAAGCACTGTGGATGTTACAGGTCACCTGCTCAATGACCTCTGCAAGATCACTGGCAAACAGACCTATGTGCACTCCTCAACCTCTCACAACCTTTTACCCACTCGACCACACCCTTCTCCATAACATCCAGTCCCACAGGATGAAACTCTCATGCACCATCCTTGACCCGTTTTCCTCCTTCCTCAATGACACTTTGTCTACATGCCCCTGTATCTCTTCGCCCCCATTCCAGTCTAGTAATGTTCCCGCAACATTCCTCCATGTTGAAGGTGCTTAATCCCGACATCAGAAATAAGAATCAGAATAATGGACACATCCCAGTAAGGAATGAGATCAAAAGATTGGTTGTGAGAGACAACAAAGTATTTATGTAAGATTCAGCATCCAGAGAACTTTGCTGCTTCGAGAGCGCTCTGGCAAACAATACAAATACAATACATTATAAAGGGTTACAGCATCATCAGTGACGTTTTCCATACAGTGTACAAGTTACATTTGGATTGGTGAGGGAATGGCTGGTACTAGCTAACTAATCTACACACTATCACAAGACATACAGTAAATTATGACCACTACTACACCTTTTGTATTAAGAGAGGCCTATAAATTGTACACCTGTATTTACATTATCTCGCTTCAGATCATTGACGAGACGAAGGATGTGGGGGTCTTGCCCTCCAGGTGGCATGTTGGGGGGTGAGATTGATAGCTGTCAGGTCTGGCACATAAGAGCGGGGAGGGGATGGAGTGACACATGTTAGTTTAGGACAGAATATATAATGACAGAAGTTTGGTTCTATTTGGGGCACTCTGGGGTGATCAGCAAGGAAGGGTCACACTTCTGCTGCATCAAAAGAAAAGCTTTGGAGGGTCACTGGGTTGAAAAGGCAGTAACTTTTCAACAGTGGGGGTGAGAGGAGCAGGAGCGGGTTTGTTGGGATAGATAGGGCAAAAGTCATGATTCTGCCCGGTCACACACAGGGCAGTGATCTCATTGGAAGGATGAAAAGAATACACTGTTTGCTTGCAACAATTCGCGCCAGAGCATCTGTGAGAAATGGACTTGGGAGGCACAGGTGCGGGAGGAAAAGGGTGGGGGCTGTCAGTGCTCGCTTCGCATGGCGCTTCTGAGAGGAGAAAATGCTTCACAGATACCAGAATTTGGCCTAGTTCAAAGATGGAGTTGGGGGGACACAAAATGGAGTCCAAATGTGTCTTGCCCCACCTCTGTTTGTGCCAGGGACTTATCCAATGAGGCCACAGAAGGGCAAGGAAGGCGTCCCTACTCTAGTGCAAGAGCATGTGATCCCTTTCGCATAGAATGCATGGAGGGCAAAACTGACCTCCTCTTTCCTTACAATGTATACACTCCTTTTCAACTTGTATGAAGAATCCCTCAGAAAGCAAACACAAAATCCACCAATTTGAAGACAAAATGAAAATATACTTGCAAATCGTATCCCCTTCACAACATCACACCCTCAACTCCTTTCTCTCCACCATAACCACCAGGATGCCACCTGCTTCCTCAGATTGAACCCTTCCAAAATGGAATAACTCCCCATCTTCCCTGCAGATACAAACTCAATATCACCCCTTGGATCAAATGACTCACCTCAGACAATCTGCACATATCATTCTGCAAAGTTGTCGAATAATTTGGCTTCACAATCGACCCCCACCTTTCCTTAAAACACCACATAGCTGTTGTCACCAACACATGCAATCTGCTACTATGCCTCCTATGAAAGATAAGAGGCTTCCTTCCCTTTGACTGCTTATGCACCTCAGTCCAAGAATTGGTTATGTCTAAGATTGACCATAGCAATGATTTCCTCACTGGATTCAACAACAGCAACCTTGCCCCCCTACAAGTCATAAAAACACATGAGCAAGACTTATTCTCCCCCTACCCAACCCCTCACAAATGACCTGAGCCAGCATCAAGCTCCACTTGCTCTCCATACCCCACAGAATGGTCTTCAAAGCTATCCACCTAAAAACCCATCTTACTTCACAACAAACTGAACCCTATCCCCCACACATATACCACACAAGCTAGCAAGCATGGTCTGCACATTCTGCTTTGTAAACTAATATTCCCACAAAAACAAGCATTTACCCACTGGGCACTCAGGCCATACCTGTTTCCCATACAAAATACACTCCACCTCCCCATCTCACATGGCTATCATAATATTTTTATGCCACTTTGAAAATATGTTGTAATTTCTTTTCCATCTCTGATCTTTTGAACATGTGAACCTTTAAAATCACTCGGAGACCCTATTGGTAGGGAAAGCAGTGAACACAAATTCAACAAAATAAAAATATGTGGTTAAACATGGACAATGCTATGATGAAACATTTTTATGGCAGGTTTTTGTAGTTGGGAGTGCTGCCCACCCTCTGGTCTGTCTGGTTGGTCACAATGAATATATATCCATTTTGAATTGTTACCTATATTTGTTCTGCTCATTATTCGGGTGATGGGTTTTGAGAGTTGGAGTGTTATTTTCCTGTGGAATGTCTAGGTGGGTTGCAGACATGTTCTGCTTATTTTCTCTTTAGAGTTAATGGTTCCCAGACCCATCTTTGATTTTGATAAACTGAATTACTTTATATAAGATATTCTGCAAACTGAGTTGTTGCTAAAAATCAAAATAAAAATCAATTTGCCTGTTTGGGAAAGACTTTTTACATGGATTTACAAAAAACATTTATTGTTGGTATTATTGTATTGTGCATCTACTTGCTAAAATAAAATGTGTTTGCATGTTTCTCTACAAATACTAGTCTATATTGTTTTGATTAGGGATGTACAATATGTAAACTTTTGTTGCGTTATTGGGCAACATTCATATTTATTCAGTTCGCCAAATTATTAGAATTACTGTTCATTTGTATTGCGCTTACAAGGAGCTTCTTGTAAGAATACCTCATTTTCTATGCCACTCACCAGTGTAACAATCTCAAGCATTGTCCTGTTCCCAAAAAGAGTTTGTGGCCCGTATCTATTCTCCAGGAGATTGATTGGATACTCTTTTTGTATTCCCCAATAACGCCTCTGTCAAAATGTGTTAAAAAGTATCCTGTACACAAAAACAATTTGCTGCATGGTTTAAATGCCCTTTGTTAACAACTACTGTTACTGGTTCATTTACGTCAACTACCTTTGTACTGGCCCGGTCTACCTGTGTTTTATATACATGGCTAAATAATTGACAACTTTATTTATTTCATTTATTTATTTATATTAACATTTATAGAGCGCACTAAGCCCTGGGGCATCAAGGTACTAGATAAAGTAATTCAACTTTGCTAAATACCAATCATTAACATATCTTAAGTAAAGCAATTAACACTGTGCTATATACAGTAGCTCCATTTGGCAGAGTAGCAACCATAGCATGCCTTGATGAGGTAACAGTCATTACTCTTTGGAAAAGAGCAAGGTTTTGAGCTGCTTGCAGAATGCCCAATAGGAGGGATGAAGTCTCGGGGAAGGAGGGAGGGCATTCCATCTCTTAGCGGTGATTACAGGGAAGCTGCAGCCCCCAGCTCTTTGAAGTCGATATCTTGATGTGTTGACGCAATGTGTATGGCTTGATGAACGAATGAGTCTGGTGTCTGGGGTTATGTTAAATTTGGAGGTAAGGTACTTCGGGGCAGGGTTATAGATACATTTGTGGGTGATGGCCAGGATTTTGAAGCAGTTGCGCTCTTGATTGGTAGCCAGAGTACATTTCTTCTGCCAGGTGAGATATGTTCTTTTGTTGCAATGTTCAGAGCTGCACTTAGCATATTGTTCTGAATGATTTGAAGCTTGTTTATGTTGCTGGTAGAGGTGCATGCGAACAGGGCATGCAGTAGTCCAGTATGGATCCTATCAGTGCCCTAGCAATTGTAAGGCAGCTTTCTGAGGAGAGGAATGGTCTACAAGCGCAAATACGTTGTGTGGTGTAGGCTGCTGATAAGGCAATGATGTTGACTTGCCTGGATAGTGACATGGTGGAGTCTAGATATACCCCAAGGGATTTGATGCTGCTCGCTACTTGGATAGAGATGCCGTCGATGTTGAAGGATTTGTAAGGTGGGTCTAGTTTATTTGGGAGTGGTAAGGAGTTGACAAAGAGCAGCTCAGTTTTGTCGTAACTGAGGCAGAGCATATGTGTCATCATCCAGGTTTGCATGGTATGGTATGCTCGTTTCAATGAGTCAGAGTCAGAGGTGTAGTCACCAGTGATGGGTAGAAGAAACAGCGTATCATCAGCATAGTTTGTGTAGGAAATTCCCTGTGTGTCGAGTAGATCAAATAACGGCTTAGTAAATATGTTACACACAGTGGGTGACACACATGAACCTTGGAGAACACCATAGGTGACGGGGTTGCGGAAATCAGAGTCATAGGTAGAGAAGACTATCATTGTTCTGTTTGATACGAAGGAGAAGATCTAGGTAGTGGCCTCAAGGGGGAAGTGGGCTGAAGAGTTGAGATGCTGGCATAGAATTTGATGATCCATCAGGTCGAAGGCAGCTGAGAGGTCGAGCAACAGGAGGAGGGCAAGTTTGCCAGTGTCTTTGGATTCATGGAGCTGATTTTTTTATTTAAATCGAGTAGGGCTGTTTTTGTCCTGTGGCTTTGTCTGAAGCCCGATTCTGTTGGATTGTAGGTGTTGTTGGATCTGTAAATAGGCCTCTCTGTCCAATATCTTCTGAAGAAATGGTACTGTTGTGATAGGGCGGTAGTTAGTAGGGATGTTGGGGTCCAGCGTACACATTTTTAGGAGTGGTAGTGTTACACATTATCAACGTTGGTCATGGTGGCAAAGCCGTAGAATAGGGAGAATGGCGCATAACGTGATAATGCAGGTTCCCATAACGGCGACTTTTCCTAGAGACAACAACGGTCTAGTTGTTTCACGTACATCTGACGCACTCGCGCCGGGTCACGTGACTCCTGATAAGGAAGGAAGTGCTGTCTGTATATGCGTCGCTACTGCCTTTGTGGATGCTCCATAAGTTTGCTTCTAGGACTCACACTCCTTTCCTCTACTGACTCAGAGTTTCTCCTTATTCCTTACTTCTGTTCTGATTTCTATTCCCTTGCTTAGACTCAGCTGCTGGCCGTATTTGGTATTTGTGGGTTTTCTGGCGGGTTGGCCGGCTGTGTTAGTGAGTACAATCAGACTCATCTCCCTTCAGTAGATTTCTCTCCCCGGCATTCTAAAGCTTACTTTCTATTCTCTGTTTGCTAGTGCCACCACATCCCCCGGAACAGGACCGGCTTCTCAAGCCCTCGGACAATTCCGAGAGCAGTCTCTTTCCTTAGAGGACACCCTCCTTAATCCCTTGTACGTGGTTTCACATTACCAATCTCACTTATTTCTCGCTACCAGTCTTCCTGGAAGTTACCTGTTCTATCTTGTTTCCTTGGAAAGGTCTCCGACCCTCTTCGTTGTCCAGCGCGCATAGAGGATCCGTCCAGACTTCCACCTCCCGTTCCGAAGAGTTGCAGCGGCTCAGGGTTTTTTCCCCCAGGAGGGTTTCCCTTGGGATCCTGCTCTCCTCCTAACTGGTTTATCATTCAGGGAGCTGGGAAGCAGGACTCCCACGGTGGATTCATCCATGTCCACGACATCCGCCAGTTGTCTCCATTCCGGGTCACAGTCTGCCCAGGTTAGTGCAATTTGTTACCGATTTGACAGGTAGAACCCAGGCATCTTTGCGGTTTGCTGGCACAATGCCAGGGGAGAAGGAAGCATTGGTGAGGGATGAGATGAATGGAGTTAGTGTTTCATCGCAGTCTTTGATGATTGGGTCAGGGCATATATATCCTTAACATCTGGAGCACTTGAGATCTTTTATATTTGTTATGAAATTGTTTTATGAGACAGGTTGGAGGGATGTTGATCTGTTTGACTTGGGTTTTCAAGTCAAGGAGGTCATTGGGAGCAGGAAGTATATTTCATTTTTGCTGGATTTTATCTTGAAGCATGGAGATATTCTTCACCAGGGCATGTTATAGCTCTGTATACCAGACAGTATCTTTGGTACAGTTAGTGCTAGGTGGGGCTGGGGATTCTAGTTCCTGCATTATGGAGAAAAGCTTGCTGGTGCTTGAGTTGCCTTTGGCAATTCTAGTGTTGTCGGTAGTGCTTTTAGCTTGGAGGATGGCATGTTTGAAAGCTTTTTTTGTGACAGTAAATTGTTTTTTTTACCTGGTTGTGGTTATTTCTACATGCAATTTCTGCTTCACGTTTTGTGCTGCAAAGGATTTTCTTTTTTTTTAAAAATCATTTTTATTAAACAGTTGTTTTGGTCGCAAAACAATTCGAGACCTTTCAACTTAAAACATACAAAATTAAATAATACAATACAGTACATACAATAAAAAAAAATTTGCATCTGGAATTAAGACATAGCTCATTCTAAAATTTAAACAAGGATTTACAACAAACTCAAAGCAATCATCATTTTGGCACTGTATACTTTGGGATTTTTAGATGATGCAAGTAATTTACAACAGCATATCGTACTGCTTTACTTTTAGTATGGAATAAGAGGTCCCATAGTTCTTTTGGGGTCAAGACCTATTGGTCAGTAAATAAAGGTTTGAAATGAACACAACGGGGTGCTAGCAATTTATCACATTCTGAACATAAGTGCTCAAGAGTTTCAGCCTGTAACTTACAGAACCGACAAGGCAGAGAAATATCAATATTGCTACGTCTGTTCACAACATCGTTTGTTAACCACAGATTTAGCCTGAATCTCATAAAGCCATTTCGATGGCTAGGGCTGGGGGACCTCACCATATATTCAGCCACAGTGTTGTAACACTTAGGTCCAAATGGATAAGCCTCAAAGTTTTTATAATTGGCACATGCAAGACGTGTATGGATCCAGTCTGCTTCCCAGATTTTTACTTTTGCTTTATTTGGATTCTACATTAACAAGGTTGAATCTATCTGGGCTTTTTCTAGAATGGACTGGATTTTTGAGCGCCATACTTTCGGAAAGGTATCCATAGAACTCATTAAGTATGTGGAAATGATATTGGTGATCCCTTTGGTGAATTGGTTCAGTAAGCATTTGCGGTATAATGCACACAATTTCCATTTGTAGACCGCATAGACTGAGATTAGGCCCAACTCATATCTTAAAAGTGGTAACGGTTGTGAGTTTGGCAAATTTAAAACTTGCCTCCAAAATCGCCCTTCCCTGAGAGCCCAGTAGGAGTATGACATTATTTTCTGGGTCTCCACACCATAAAGAATAACAGGCACCTCTTTTAATTTGAAGTAAGTGAGTATTGGTAAAAAGGAGAATTTACAATATCTCGCTTTGATGATGCAAGCTTGTGAGATGGACATGTGTAATTTGTGAAGCCCTTTTTCGTTGTACTGGTTAGGGGCACACTGGTTGGAAATAATCATACCCAAGTACACATAAGCATTGGTAACAGTAATCTTGCAGTTTTGGAGAGGCCAATGGAGATGGGCAAGACTTTGTTTCCTAGTACCAAATTGAATGACATTTGACTTTGCAATATTGATGGTTATGCCGTTGTCTTTGGTATACATGTCCTGGGCACCTAAGCGATGTCGCAAACCTCTTGGGGTATGCGACATTAGGACCATGTCATCGGCATATAATAACCTCTGTATCTGAACCCCCATGATTTTCGGAGAGTCAGATATCAGTTTAGCAAAGGTTTGGTTAATGTCGGAGAAAAAGAAGTTAAATAAGGCTGAAGCTAATAAGCAACCTTGTTTCAGACCTCTGGCGGTTACAATCGGAGGTGTTAATAATCCACCATTGGTTAATCTGACCTAGATCGATGTATTAGTGTGCAATTGAATGATCCAATTCAGAATGTTCCATGGGCAGTTAGCATCAGCCAATTTCTTGTACAAAAGCTCTCTTGGAACAGCATCAAAAGCCATTTGAAAATCAATAAAGGCGAGATACAGGGGCTGTTTCCATTGAAAGGCTCTCCGAATGAGGCTTGATAATGTGATGATGTTTACTCCAGTGCCTATACCCTGCAAGAACCCTGTTTGAAAAGGGTCTCAAAGGTTGTTATCCTGTAACCAGGTATTACATTTCTTTAGAAGCAGCCTGGCAAATAATTTACCCGGGCAGTCCAATAACGTTATTGGTCTGTAACTCCTTGGATTCTCATGATTACCTTTTTTAAATATTGGAAGGATAATGGATTTTTTCCAGGTCTCTGGAATAAGGCCAGATTTAAAAACTTGGATAAAGATACGATGGAGAATACCTGTCCACTCATTAATATGCATTTTCAACATAACATTATGCAGGCAGTCAGGACCTATTGCACGAGAGGAGCTCAGTTTTGTGATACAGAGTGTAATGTCATCAATGTCAAATGGGAATTCTCCAGGTTCTGTAATCAAATGGAAACATAATCACATATCAGAAAAGGTAGAGAGATATAGTGTGTGAAAATACATCTGCATGTCTCAGATGATATCGAGTTTATCTGGGCAACGAGTTGAGGAGTGTCAGATGTGTAATTGAGTAGGGCCCATATACCGGCAATAGATTTCGATACAAGTTGCTTCAGCATGGATGCCCCCTCCTGTTCATGAATCTTAGCTCTTCTTATTTTGAGCCATTTTTTGTATGTCTGCTTTGTTGATCTAATTTTTTTGGCAGTATCTATTTCATTCGACTTTAATAGCTGTCGAATTTCATGTTTTAGCTCTGCTTTTTGATATTTTATTTCCGAAACATAGACATGAGTATGTCGTTGTTTAATCCTCCTGTTGCGATTATCAACTCGGGTAAACATCTGCATGGCAATTGTATAATCTTTAGCCAGGTAACCATGCCTCTGATACAATTCCTTTAGATTGTAATCTAGGTGCCTTAATTTCTCTCTGGCCCAATTCAATCTGTTTCTCCCATTATTCACTATAACATCTGTTATGTTTGTATTCGTCCACTGTATCATTTGAGTTTGGCCAATCTGCAATGACAATTTTAGTTTGTGGTGATCGCTTAAATCTGTCTGAGCAACCTCCAGCTTTTGAACACAATTAAAAACCTTTGCATTAATATAAATGTAGTCTATTATGGCATGCTGGGCACCTCTTTGCCAGGTGGCCTGAGCAGGGCAATCACCCTTCACATTCCCATTCAGCATCGAAAAGTTACGCTCTGCCATCATTGAAGACCATTTCATCTCATCTCTTGTTAGTGCAGGATCTCCCTCTGTAATAAGATGCAGATTAAGATCGCCTAATATTAAAATATACATTAATCCAACCTCAAGGGCCAATGCATCTAATATTGCCACACATTTGGTTGAAGAAATCCTTTGATTTCAGCATATTAGAGCACCAATGGATATTAACAATTGCAATTTTTTGATGAATGTTAAAAAGTTTTACCACTTGAAATGATGAAGATGGAGACTTACAAGTGGTCAATTCCAGCCCACATTTCTTTTTCACTGCTCTTATTAGCCCAACTTTCGGTCTACCAAAGGCACCTTTTTGTGCTGGTGTACACAATAAGTGTGTGTCTGCCCCAAAGTGGCGGCAATAGGAGCCAGGTTTCCTGGAGGGCAACAACATAAAAATCAACCAAATCCCCAATAATGGTGGAATTAAGGTGGCTGTGCCCTCGGGTGTTCCAGGAGACCACACTTAAGGTTTTTATCTCTGAGCATAGTTATGCAGGCCTAACATGATCTGCCAACTCTTGGTGGCATGTACTGTTTCAAGCGGATGTAAAAATTCGAGACATATGACCCTGTAAAGTGGAGGGACCGGGCAGGATATCTTGTGTTAAACTAAACCCTAGATCAAACAGAACCATTCTGGCCTGCCACAAGGTCTCAGCCACCACGGATGATCAAATGTATAATCGAGTTATAGACAGATCAGTGTGATTTATAAACTCGATCTGCTCAATATCCAATGATGATATGGCGGATAGAGCAGGAATTTCTGCACAGATGTTCAAAATGCTAGACCGGTTGAGATCATAGGACTTAAATGGTGAGTCTCGACATTTAATAATAAAGCGGTGGTGAAAATGCTCTTGTTTAGCATTAGTCTGGTTGGATCGTTCTATTATGGGCATTGATGACCTTGACGGGGAGCTGGCCTGCCTTTCTTGGTAGGTGGAAGTGGATACTTGGGGCCCCTTTAATAAGGGCTTGAGTGAGGGAAACCCTTTTTCTGTCATTGTGTATTGATTAGTCTCATTTGACTGCTGGATGAAGGCTTCGATGGATGCTTTAATTTCATCCCGGATCTCTTGTCGGGAGGCTAGGGCCAAATGAGATGGTGGGACCGGAAGAGGACGGTAATGATTGTGCATGTTTCGCCTGGGGATGTGCACTGGAATTCCGTGCCAGGTACGCCTCAACTGAGGCCCTAATTTCATCCTGTAATGTATTTGTGGGGCCATCACCTTTTATAAGGGGATCAGTGGACACTGAACTCTTAACTGTATGGACCGGCGCTTGGGGCGTTGTGATGAATTGGATTGTAAAAGCAGTGCATCAGCTTGGCCACCCACAGTCATTGATTGATGAATGTCACAGTGTTCCTTCCTTCCCGTCTTCGGAGACTTATTTGGTAGGAGCTTCAAGTATGAATCAATAGATTTCTGTATCTGTATCTGAATTGCAACCAGGATAGGTACGCTCTAAGCAGTAGGGATATGAGTCTCAGACTCAATTAAAGGTATTGTAGCGATTGCAGAAGACACTGTGGAAGGAGTTTCTATGGCTTTCAAATGCGGGACTCGTTGTTCATTACTGGATTCTATCATCTGCACTATATCTTCCAATGGTTTATGCGGCACTATTGTCACCGCCATTGGAACTGCATCCGGGACATGAGGACCTGGGTCAGACAAAGATACATGTGCCTGATCCATGGACGAGTCCATTAGATTTTTCCGTTTTGACCCTACTGTTGGTTTCGGGGTCGGTATTTTGGATTTACCATATTGCACTTTCCTTTTTTTACTTGGACGTGATGTACTGGATTTAGCACCTTACGTGCTAAATACTTCAAATACATTTTTTGGGTCTGGTATTTGAGAGAGCTGATTTTTCTTCAAATTGGTAGTCTCTTCAGAAAAGGCTGCAGCGGTGGACCTAGCTGGGGCCACCACAGCGGCAGTAACCATGTCCTCAGGGGTCTTTGAAACATTAATAGTAGATCTGATTTCCCCCATGGCGGTGGGAGATAAATCTCTCACCGACACACTAGGTAAGTTGGTTTGTGTAATCAACTGTTCAACAACGATGGCAGAGGGGTCCGTTTCAGATGTTTGCGTATGTGCTGTTTGTGTGAGTTTGGGGGTCAAAAGTTCACTGACTTGAGAGGGTGGTGTCAGTTGGACCTTAATTTTTGCATGCAATAATAGCAATTGTTCTAGACAGGCAGTCTGTTTAGAAACTTTCGAGTTCAAACCTTTGTATAATTTAGCCACAGCTAGCAAGGCTGTGTTCATGGCAGCCAAAGTATTGTTCAGGGCCGGGGCTTCCGGAAAGGAACATCTCTCCTTATAAGCTGGATTCAAGAAGAAATCAGAGACTCGCGCACCCTGATCAAATCGTGGTTGCCTCGGAGTAGGCGCTATGAATGAAACTGATTCATCAATGGATTCTATTGGAGGGTTTGCTTCCTTTATAGGGGAAGCTAGTGGGTCCACAACAGGTGTTTCACTGTGGGGCAACACAGGTGACAGAGTTTCACAGTTTGTGCCACAGTGGGTTTTGTTACCTGGTTCAAGCTGTATTAAATCACCAGTGTTAGAGCAGATGTATAAGACTTCATTGGAAAGCTCCTCAGTTCGGTTAGTAAGGTTCATAAATTCAATATCTTCCTCCTCAATTTCTCCAATCATTGTAAGATGAGCATGAGCTTGTCTTAGTTTTTGTTGGGCCAAGACAGAACATAGGACAGGTTGTGGCATTTTATCCCCTGGTACGAGGGCTAGAGCCGGCCTTAAATCGCCAGCAAGACAGGCCGCTATTAGCGTAGTATTGGTGGGGGCACCATGCAAGCTACTTTCATGATGTGTGGAGTCATGGGCTAATTTATTGCCAGTATCCTGGATCAAGGGGCCAGATGCTTGGTTTACTGGGCAAGCCTCCCCAACAACAATTTGGGCCGTGGGGAGTGATAGACCAATATTGCCCACGCCCTCAGATGTCAAGCCCTCACATGGGCACAATCAAATATCGTCGGAGACTGAGCGTGAGTGCTGCGTAGACACACGACCAACACTTGGCAATAAAGATGTGAGCCGAGTTTGAAGAATGGCTTTTCTCAACGCGTGCTCACATCCTAAATCACTCAATTTTGCTCGGGTCTCCAGAATAGGTGGCATGCTGGTGGTCAGAGTATAGGGGAGCATAAATTAAATAAATAAATAAAATTTAAAAAAAGAAAAATATATAAATAAATATAAATAATAATGAACGATTCTCCCAATGCAGTTAAAAGGTAATGAAACTAAATAAATAAATTTGAACAAGGTGCACTTCAGAGAAAAACAAAAAACAAAACAAGTACCTAGGACTCGGCGACTCGGCGACCCGCGAACAGCAAACAGTACTTGTAGTACTTGCCGGGTGCGCGCACGGGTGCGCTGTGACGTGGAGATTTGTAAAGCCAATCCAAGGCGTGCTCACTGAGAGGCGGTGCCAAGGCTATGGCAAACCCATTTGAGTAAATACAGAGAAAAACTACATTAATATGCAGCTGATATAAAGGCTCTAGTAAACACAAGCACTACGGTAGCTATCTGGTGTACACAACAGGCACAACGTGCACTCTAAGTGGGTGTGCACAACGTCCTCGAGGACAGTCATCTTTTTCTGTTTCTTATTGTCCAGGCAAAGCAGGTGTTACAGCATCAGACGTCCTCCCAGTGAACACACCGCACAGCAGGCAGGGAAATCCGAACAAAGTGAAAACGCTTCAGGAGAAATGCATAATCGATCCGATCCAAGTCCTTCCACGTGGATTTTCAGTTCTGAGGTGAACCATGTGTTGATGTGAGCAATGGTTTGGCTTTTTGGTTAGTCAGTGGGGCTATCATGTTAATGACAGTGGTCAAAATGTGGTTGTAACTGTCGACCTGAATGGTGGGATCGTTGATGGGTATAACTTGTTTCTGTTTTTTCTTGTTGGTATGGCAGGCAATGAGGAAGGCTTGATGTGCTGGGCCTGTGGTCTTGGTATCTGGAAGGTGACAATATTGTGGTCTGACCAAGGGCAAGATGTATTGGACAGAATTGTGATGCCAGAGCATAGGTCAGCAAGCCAATCTATTATTTGCCCTTTATTGTGAGTAGGATTTGTGATACATTGTGTGAATCCAGCGGCAGTCAGGTTGTTGGCTAGGGAAAGGGTGTTAGAGTCCGGGGCATCATTGAGGCCTAGATTTAAGTATCCAAGGATTATGGTTTTTGAGGTGTGTTTGGAATTTGCAGAGAGGATAAGTGAGATGTCATCTTCGAAGAAGAGTAAGGGGCCAAGGGGCTGGTAGATCAGGTGGATGGTTGCTGTGTGTGATAGGGTAGGTTTGACTGTTAGCATTTCCCCAGATTGTATGGTGTGGGGGTTGGTGTCTCGAATGGTTAGGGAGTCCTTAGCTATAATAGCAATTCCACCCCCTCTCCCATCCATTCTGTCCTTGCGAAGGATTTTTTTTCAGAAAGAGCCAAAGAGAGAACTGGGTCTGAGGCTGCAAGAAGCCATGTTTCAGAAATGGCTAGCAGGTCTAGGTGGTTGGCAGTAATCTGGTCAGCAATGTCCAGTGCATGGGCTGTCAGTGACCTAGCATTGATTAAGGCTTCTCTGATGGAGTCAGAGTCCGAAGAGCGGTCTTCAAGATGAGGTGGATTGGGTGAGTTTAGCTTGGAATGTGTTAGGCAGAATCCTGTGCAGTTCACTAAGGAAGCACTACAGAAGATTAAGACTACAGGTATGAGCAATAAATCCCCTTTGGTATCAGTCTGTACCACAAAGATTTAGTTGGTAGCTGTGGCTAAGAAGTCAGACTTATCTCAAGAGGGAGATGAGCAGTATTCAGGGTTTACACCATAGGACTACAATAAAGTGGTACAAGGAAACACTGACCAAAGCTTTGTATTAAAAAGAATATATATATATATATATATATATATATATATATATATATATATATATATATATATATATATATATATATATATATATTTTACACACTTCTAGCAAGAGTGAAAACTGAGCAAAACGGCACAGTGAAAACCAAACACAAATGGCACTCTAGGAATTTCTCACAAGGGAGGGAAAGAACAAGTTATACCGGAATATACTCTTAGGCACCCTAGCAACACTTCCCAATAAGATTGTGAACAAGTTTAGACAAGGCAGTACTTTAGCATTTATAATACTTAGGTGAAAACCGAGCAAAATGGCACTTCACAAGTATAAAAAGTGGGAAGGAAAAGGTGGTTATGAGAGTTAGGTGCACCAACACATTTCTAGGAGAGAAGCATTCTAGAGAAGGCAGTTGTAACAAATTCAGCCAGAGTCAATAGGCCTGTGCCAGAGTCAGTGGTACAGGACAAAGAGCCCAGGAGCAAAACGTTCTTGCAGCAGCAGTCAAGTCTTTGTTAAATGATTCGAAAAGGTGGTTGCAGAAGGTGAAAGACAATGTTAGAGGCTAGGGGTGGCCAACCCAACAGGTAGGTAAAGGATTTAAAACACCTTTAGCGCTACCAAATGAAAAGGGACGCCTGGCGGAACAAAGTACATTAATATGAAGAAGAGGCTCCTACGGTGGCGGTTGTTCCTGGCAGTTCCTACAGTTCGGGGATCCAGCAGAGGAAGAGAGACTCTCGTCGTGGAGGAAGGTTCGAGTTACTGCACTGCCCAGGAATGAAACCAGCCGTGGTGCTGCCAAACGAAATAAAAGCTACGCTCCTTTAAAACGCGGTCTGGGTGGACAGGAGCCTGGCTATCTGGTCTCCAAGTGCAGGGCACTGGCGATTCCTACCAGAAGCCCACCAAAAGGACGAACAATGGATCCCCGACCTGGGTTAGGATCTTAGAGAAAGACACGAGAAAGAATTCATATAAAAGTTCTGGCAAATAAAACCTACCCGAGTAAAGCTAATATAAAAATAAACCGGCAGTATGTTAGATGGAACTGCATAGGATTCTGCCTAACACTGGTGTACAGCGGTGAGAATAAAAGTATTGGATTTACATTTTAGTGTGCTGCTAGAACTTTGGTTCAATTAACCACAAGGATAACTATCACAAAAAGTTTATTTTAAACAAAGTCAAAGTATGGAAAGTTACAGCAAGGAGACTGTAGGGTATTTTGTGGAGATTTGGGGCCTGACGGTATTTTATTACCGCCGAGAAATAACTTAGCAATAATCACTCTTTGTATTCAGATTTGGCCATGTGCAACAATAATACAATGGACATGCATTATTTCAGCACCCAGACCTGCATATTTGGTATACGTGGTTGGTGGTATTTTGGTGAGCATAATTCCCTTGTTTTATTTGTGGCCCCAATGTCCAGAATCCCTTATCTTCGCTTAGATTTTTCGTGTGATCACTAGAGAGACCTCAGACCTGCATTCTAGAGATACCACAATTTCCAGTGATAGTGTTGGTGCGCCACCATGGGCAAACTCACTGACTTATTTACGACAGAGAGCTATATGTGGTAGTCTTGTGGTAATTTCCACTACCTTATATACGGTAGGGAGCTATGTTCAGAGAGTCTCTCTTCCCGTTGGCTCATGTACCTCCAACAAGTTATACTACAGTCACTCACAATTATTCATACTGATTCTGACATACACACATCTGTCTTAAAATGACCATTGCACTGTTTAAAAATCTCCCCACATCATTGGCATTGTAATGGTAAATAGAAAATAAACCACCCGTCTGTTTTCAAATATTTTCTGTATTATAAAATTTGCATTTAGACATGATCTCATTCTTTACAGCAATAAAATGGAACAATCAAAGCATTTTCAATGACACACTGCAATTATAGTGGCGGAGAACAGAACTTAAATTGCAACATTAGCACTTGATTAAGACACGCACGGGACTTTCATTTTTCTACACTGACTGCATACTTTCGTGCACACACACAGCTCCCCCAGTTAGGTAATTACCTTATCTGTTCAGAGGCTTCTCTCTGTGAATGTGGCTCTCTTGGCTTAACTCCAACAAAAAGGAACGCTTGCCTTCTCAAGCCGGGGTCATTGCCTGGAATTCTCAGCTTTTTCAGATAGGACTGCCTCTGCCAGTGGAAAGGTAATTCTTTCAGCTTTCCCCAGTCTCGACTGCAGCAGGACACCCCCACAGCCAGGTCTTCTCCCCAGTAGTGCAGAAAGATGTCTGCCTGTCTTTTTCCCTGCTACTGCCCACTAAAACTTTCCTCTCAGCCCTCTTTATGACGTGTTCCAATGAAATCCATCATCTCTGATCCTCCTACTCTTCAACAATAGCTTCGCTTATACATTTGCAATTGTTGCAAATCTGACTTCCTTCCTCCTGCAGTTACTGTGCACAACAACACGGATAATCAGGCAGAGAAGAGAGGAAAAAAAAATCTGCACACTCATTTAACTGGTTTTCAAAGTATGCCTAATTCTGCAGTAGAGAACACATTTTATTAGTGATTTATATTAAAATAAGGTTTTATTAGTCAGGTTAATGGTTAATATGTTAGCTGTTAATTTTCAAATGTGTCTCTAGCAATATAGGCATTTCAGGTGAAAAATAGTGTGCATTTTTAAATGAACACGTGTGCTTTTAACTGTAAAAATAGCTTTGCATCTTATATGTTAAAATCGTTTTTTGACTGAATAGCCTGTCTTTCCTTGTTAATCTGCTAACCCATATAGCAATGCACCGCACCCTTGTGGTGGTGGTGCTGCAAAGTGGTGGTGCTGCAAAAAAAATTTTGCTACTTGTGCAGTATTGCTGTACTGTGTACTGTAACACGCCAAATATCCTTACAAGACCCTCCTTACTGATACTGCTGACTATCTAAGGGACCTGTGTAGACAGAAAGGTCTTCCTGTCAAAGGCAAGAAATCAGAAATGATTGATAGACTGTTAGAAAAACAAAGTCTGGATAGTGGTGCTGTGGTGCCTACTGTTCCACCAAATGTAGCATACATTGAGGATGATAATGGTGATGATGTTCTTGTTGAAGCAGATGAGGAAGAGGAAGATAACAATGTCACCCCCTCTGGCCCTCTGCCTGCCCAAAGGCCTCAACCTGTGGCTACTGGACCATTGTCAGGTTCCACATTAAGTCCTGAATTTATCACCCTAGAAAAAATGAGACTTGAGCTAGAACACAAAAGAATTAGTGCCCAAACTGAACAAAGACATCAAGAACTAAGGAGCTCAATCATGAGGTAGAGAGGAAGAAATTGTCTTTGGAAAATGCTTCTCTCTCCGAATCCTCTAGATATTCCAGTCCAAAAAGAACCCAGATGCCTAAAGAGATTGTGGATATGTATGAACCTAAGTTGGATGTATTAGATTGGTTAGCTATGTTTGAATACAATCATGGGCTCCAGGATATCACAGGGAATCAGTTGATCCCCAGGTTATTCCCCTGTTGCATCTGATGTGGTAATGGAGTTGGGGGAGGTGGATAGGATGGATCATGAATGTGTGAAACTAGCTTTAATAGCTAGATTTGGGAAGACTCCTTCCCAGTACCTTAAGAGTTTTAGGACCCTCAAAAAGCATGATAGTACACCTTGGGCTACTTGGGTGAATGAGTGTTTGAAGAACTTAGAGGGATTGATTAAGGGTTACAGAGTTAACACTAATGAAGGAATGAGAAATCTTGTAATGTTGGAGTCTATCTATAATGCCTGCTCTCCTGAGCTCAGACAGCACTTGGCTGGTTCAAAAGAACTAGATTCCAAGAAACTAGCTAAGGCTGCTGACTTGTGGGTTGCCAACAGGGCTACTCACAAGGATTCAGGGGTCACTCAGAAAAAGGATGAGGGAAAGCAGCTTAAGAAAGACAACAAAGAGGATTCAAGTAATTCCAATTCCAAAGAGGCCCCCAAACAAAATTCTAAGGGTAAGCCACAAGGGAAACCTAATCAGGCTGGTGTACCTTCTGGTCCCAGACTAGAAGGAGGTCAGAACAAGCCACCATTCATACAGACATTTGGGAAATGTTATGTTTGTGACTCTACTGATCATGTGAAAGGGGATCCCAGATGTAATGGTAAACCTTCAGGGGTCCACACTGTCTCCTTAGCCTTCGCTCCAGAGGAGGAAGTACATATGGCTAGTGCAAACTTTCAACTACTAGCTGAAGACCCCATCAAAGTCTCAGCTAGTGCATCTTTAGTATCCCAAGGGTTGTGGGAACAACTGAATTTAGATGTGTATAATTATATCCCTCCTAATACTAAAGAGTATTATAAAGACAGTGTCCTAGTAAATGGTCAGGAGACCCCTGCCATTAGAGACACTGGGGCCAGCATAACTGTGGTGGATGGATCTTTGTTCAAGGTGGAGGATGTTGCTAGGGCACCAAAACACCCCACCAAGTTAGCTGGAGGGCCTGTGCGGATGCTTCCCCAATTACCAGCTCTCATCAAGTGCAATGAAATGACTGTAAGGATACCTGTTTGTGTGCAATATGAAGTGCCTGGAAGGGTTCTTTTAGGGAATTACCTTAAAGAGCTGGTAGTAGTGTCAAGTACCCCCAGACCTCCCAGAAAAAGGTTGCAGGAGGTCACCAGACCTGCAAGGGAGAGGACCTTGAGGGGCTCTCCTGAGGAGATGATGGACAAAGAGATCACTCCTACTCCTCTAGAGTTACTAACTGCTATTTGAAAAGGACCAGAAGCAAAGGGGAAACCCAAGACTTCTAGGAAGAAACCCGCAAAAAGCACTTCAGTGCTTCCAACCAGGAAATCTCCTAGGCTGTCCAAAATCACACCTGTGATTCCTCCTCCAGCCGAGGCTAAGAGTGAGATACAACCCTATGTGGTTGAACTAGAGCCTGAGGACTCAGATCTAGTAGAAGGCCAGGAACTTATTGGAGATATGGACCCTGTGGAGCATCCTGAGCTCCAGTCTTTACTGGCAGAAGGTGGCCCCAACAGGGCAGACTTCAGTAGGGGACAAAGAGACTGTCCAACTCTTAAAGGTTTTCACCACCAGGCAGCATCTCAGCTTGAAGGGCAAGAGCCTGGGAAGTATAGGTTACACTGGGAAGATGGCCTCTTCTAAAGTGAACCGACAGAATCAATCCCTGGAGACTACAAAATACTTGTAGTGCCCCAAGAGAACAGACTCCAATTCTTGCAACTAGCCCATGAGATACCTTTGGCTGGTCAAAGTATGTTAGAGGCTGTCAGTAAATGTGGTAGCCTCGAACAATGGGAAAATCCCATAGGGAAATATTTGCAGTCAAATATTTTTGGTAGTAACCACTGCCACCAGCCAGAAACTTTTGAGAGAGGGACTGTACGGTACCCTCTCGAAAACGAACCTAAGGGAAAAACTACTAACCCTTGCCTGTACCTCCATAGTAAGATGGGTTGAAATGGTTTTGTTCATACAGATTGACTAGTAAAGTCAATGGAGACTTTGCATGCCCTGGGAGACACTTTTCAGTCCCAGGGTATGGAGTCTATGTTTGGGGGTCGCTACGACACCCCTGTGTCACTGCACAGAGGGTGCTGTGTAACACATGTGTATAAAGATGGTTCCTTTGAGGGTGAGATAAACCCATAGACAATAAACACAAAAGAATAGCCTAGAACACACATAGCAAACATGCCTAAGAGTGGGAAAATGAGTTTCACTCTTAGCAGGAGAAATAAAAACCCTTCAAATCCAGCAAAGCTGCTTAGGGACTGAATAGGTAAGGGAAATTAGCCATAGAATAAGAATTCTCCCTAATAGAATGTATGAGGCTTAGCCTTACAGGCTGGTTTGCGCAATGTGTTATATGTAGGCGGTGCCGGTGAATTTTGAGTTCCTGGCAAATGGGGCAGATAGGGGTTATTTCCTTGATGGGTGAAGGTGAGCAATGGAATAGCATTGTTGTTGATGGTCTGAGAACATGTGGTGTCAGATGTGGTAGGCGTGAGAGTGAACTTAGTATAGGTGCAGGAATTTAGGCTGGCCTTGGTGGTGGGGTGAGGAAAGTAGAGTCTGGAGAGGTTGTATTAGGTGTAGATTTGGTAAGTGGTGGGTTTCTACATGGAGTGTAGGAAGGCTTGGATATGCAGTGGGCATAGTGCTAGGAAGTTGTGGGCACAGGTCATGAAGTAAGGCTATTCAGAGCTGGTTTAGAGGCCATTTGTGCCTTGGGTATGTTGCTGTGGTTGGGCTGGGAGTATGTACCGGAGGTTTATGCAGCCAGGTCGGCGCGCCTGATATTGCCAATACATGGGGTTGTCAGTATTTGGGAGGTGTGTGTAGGCTTGTTGTTTGCAGCCATCCTAACCAGGAGCTTAAACAGAAGTGTAGGCAGGGTAGTTGTCTGTATAATTGAGCTGGATTTCAGGAATGTGGATGGGGTATAGTAAGTGAGCAGGGCAGGAATGGTGCCATAGATGATGTGTGTTTGGGCAAGGCATGATGGCGAGGCTGTACTTTAGCTGAGGGTACTGTTGGAGTGGAGGCCATTTCAAGGCCAGGGGATCTAGTCGCGGGACTTATTAGTGGGCCTTTGCGGGGGGCCTTCATCGCCTGACGGCTCTAAGGGAGACCCCTAATAACCAATAAGGCTAGCCGGTGACAGGTAGTTGGTGGAGGGTTGGGTGTCACTGCCAAGTCATGTGGGTCATGCTGTGTAGTCAGGTCGAGGAGACAGTATCCCATAACAGCATAATGCAGGTCAATAGAGTGCTTTAACAATGCTTGTTGATCATTGTAAGTATTGGCTGCTGTAGTATCAAAGAGGGAGATACATAGCCCACCTCTGCTCGATCCTGTGTTTGCATTGTGATACAGATTGCACAGTCAGCCTATTTTTATATTTGTTGTGCAATCGACTTTTTGGCCTGGATAAGTGTGCTTTGCATTACAGGGATATGTGAGCAGGTTTGCAACATGCAGCTCTGCGTAGCGACATTGCAGTCAGGAGGACTCAGCCGCGTATGCTGAGTGCGAGAATCAGCGGGTTTGAGGAAGTGGGTTGGAATCGGTAGGCAGGTTGAGTGCATACAGAATAGTCGGCAGTCAGTAGGGAAGGTTCTGTTCAACAGAGGCACCAGCTGTATATATGTATACATCAGGTTTTCTTTCTGCAGAGACGTAGCAGCCTCATTGAATGTGCTCAGTGGATCCCTTGATTGCATTGGGCAGCAACAGAGAGCAGCAGAGAGTTGCTGTGGCCTTAAGACACGGTCTACTTATGTGGCCAGCTTTGCCTCCAGGCACGGGAAAGCCATGGCCATCCATTGCAATGTGGGTCAGTCAAATTGCTGGATGGGGGTTAGAGCAGCACAATGCAAGTTTGTCTGTCCCATGGTGGCCATCTTTCTGTGTGCTTCTTGCAGGACATTCTTCTTAGTTATTCATGGTTTGGGGACAGTGGGGGTCCCAATGAGGATGGAGACAGCAGCGGGAAGCAGACAGCTGCTGTGGCCTTAAGACACTGCCTTCTGGTGTGGCTGGATTTGCCTCCCGGCTCGGGAGAGCCACAGCCATTTGTTGCGATGAGGGTCAATCACCTTGCTGATGGGGGTAAGAACAATACAATGCAAGTTGCTCTGCCCCATGGCAGCCATCATTCTGTGTGCTTCTTGCACTAGACTAGTCCATGAAGTGGCAATTCCACACATCAAATTCTCCTTAAGGTGCATGCCATTGAAATTGCTATCAATAGTGCAGGTGAAAAGTTAATAAAATCCACAGGATATATTGAATTGTCTTTACACCTCCAGAAGGGGTTTCAACTGGGCTGAGAGCAACACAGAGCTCATAACAACAGCACCAGAGGCATTCATTCTATCTGTGTGAGGCTGCCTGCAGAGGTCATGGAACCTACACACATCATCCAAGAACAATATATGGTCTGCTCAAGTGACCTCTGATCCCCAAACTGTGCTCTTTGAAAGGCCTTTTCACCTCAAAAAGAGGCTTCAACTGGACACAGAGCAAAACAGAGTTCATCTCAACACCACCTGAAGCACTCATTCGATGTGACTGAGGCTTTCTAGAGGTCAGGGGTGGGATCCAGGATTGATCTACGGACAGCTCACATGATCTCTGACACCAAAACTGCCATCTTTTAAAGATATTTCCACCTCCAAAGGGAATTCATGTTGGCGCAGATCAACACAGAGCTCATAACAACAGCACCAGAGGCAGTCATTCCATCTGCCAGAGGGTGCTTTCAGGTGTCAGGGGACCGACAAAAAGCATCCAGATCAATCTATGCACTGTTCACATGACATCTGATCCCATAACCACCATCTTTGAAAGGACTTTCTATCTGCAAAATGGACTTCAACTGGACAGGGAGAAATAAGCAGGCCACTCATTCCATCTGCCTGGGGCTGCCTACAGAGGTGGCCTGGCCACTCCCCAATGGCCTCTGCTGCTAATCTCAGCATGGCATCCTCTATCCCGCAATCTCCCCATAGCAATCTTCATCAACATCAAGCGACAAACAGACAGCCATGCCAGGGCACTATCTCCTGGCCTGGCCTGCTCAGTATCCCCAGACTTGTGGTCCCACCTCCCCGTTCCACCATTGAATGCTCCTCAAAACATCCAGTATTTGGCTCCTTGCTTTGGGGTGACTCAGCCCTGGGTGCCCCAGCAAAGGTGAAGAAGCTAAGGGCCAACCTCCAGCCTTTCCTCAAGACTATTTGCCTCTTTGCCTTTGGGCTATTGTTTTGCTTTGCTGTATCCTACTTGCCTGTGAGTAACAATTATGTCTTTGCTCATGCCCACCTTCAACATACACTGCTCTTACTATTTTTTCATTTCTCTTCTTCTCTCTGTTAGAACAATGTATGTACTGTGCACTCCCTAATTAATCAACTTAGGATACTCGGTGAACACAACCTCGAGTTATTACACGTTGAGCTAAATTGATGTCATTTTCCATCACTATGGGCCTCATTACACGGATGGCGGTGGACCAACGTGCTATGAGCACCTTGGTCTATGCCAGTAAAATACCGGCACCGCCTTGGTGGAAAGGGGAATTACCGCCCTATTCCAAGGTTGGCGGGGCAGTAATCCCATTTCCCCCATTGCCCTTCCCCATTCCCATTTTTGCCCCATAGGGCTCTATGGGAATGGGGAAGGCGCTAATTACGGTGCCGCAAATTGCGGTACCGTAATTAGCTCCCTGGTCCCACTGCGGGTTGGTTTTTAACGCCTGCAAAAAGCAGGCGTTAAATTCACCAACCCGCAAAGGGACCTCGTAGTAAGGTGGTAAGGGTTTACCGGTACCGGTAAAATACCGGTACCGGTAAACCCTTACCGCCTACCATGTAATGAGGCCCTATGGATGCTATTTACATGGGGACAAATGTTTATTGCGGATTGGCGACTTGCAGTGCTGAGAAACAATGTATTTCTTTGCACTCAGGGTCTTTTTTGCATTGGTGATGGTAAAACTATTGTCCTCATAATTCCTTTTTTCCCACTGCCACCAGCCAGAAACTTTTGAGAGAGGGACTGTACGGTACCCTCTCGAAAACGAACCTAAGGGAAAAACTACTAACCCTTGCCTGTACCTCCATAGTAAGATGGGTTGAAATGGTTTTGTTCATACAGATTGACTAGTAAAGTCAATGGAGACTTTGCATGCCCTGGGAGACACTTTTCAGTCCCAGGGTATGGAGTCTATGTTTGGGGGTCGCTACGACACCCCTGTGTCACTGCACAGAGGGTGCTGTGTAACACATGTGTATAAAGATGGTTCCTTTGAGGGTGAGATAAACCCATAGACAATAAACACAAAAGAATAGCCTAGAACACACATAGCAAACATGCCTAAGAGTGGGAAAATGAGTTTCACTCTTAGCAGGAGAAATAAAAACCCTTCAAATCCAGCAAAGCTGCTTAGGGACTGAATAGGTAAGGGAAATTAGCCATAGAATAAGAATTCTCCCTAATAGAATGTATGAGGCTTAGCCTTACAGGCTGGTTTGCGCAATGTGTTATATGTAGGCGGTGCCGGTGAATTTTGAGTTCCTGGCAAATGGGGCAGATAGGGGTTATTTCCTTGATGGGTGAAGGTGAGCAATGGAATAGCATTGTTGTTGATGGTCTGAGAACATGTGGTGTCAGATGTGGTAGGCGTGAGAGTGAACTTAGTATAGGTGCAGGAATTTAGGCTGGCCTTGGTGGTGGGGTGAGGAAAGTAGAGTCTGGAGAGGTTGTATTAGGTGTAGATTTGGTAAGTGGTGGGTTTCTACATGGAGTGTAGGAAGGCTTGGATATGCAGTGGGCATAGTGCTAGGAAGTTGTGGGCACAGGTCATGAAGTAAGGCTATTCAGAGCTGGTTTAGAGGCCATTTGTGCCTTGGGTATGTTGCTGTGGTTGGGCTGGGAGTATGTACCGGAGGTTTATGCAGCCAGGTCGGCGCGCCTGATATTGCCAATACATGGGGTTGTCAGTATTTGGGAGGTGTGTGTAGGCTTGTTGTTTGCAGCCATCCTAACCAGGAGCTTAAACAGAAGTGTAGGCAGGGTAGTTGTCTGTATAATTGAGCTGGATTTCAGGAATGTGGATGGGGTATAGTAAGTGAGCAGGGCAGGAATTGTGCCATAGATGATGTGTGTTTGGGCAAGGCATGATGGCGAGGCTGTACTTTAGCTGAGGGTACTGTTGGAGTGGAGGCCATTTCAAGGCCAGGGGATCTAGTCGCGGGACTTATTAGTGGGCCTTTGCGGGGGGCCTTCATCGCCTGACGGCTCTAAGGGAGACCCCTAATAACCAATAAGGCTAGCCGGTGACAGGTAGTTGGTGGAGGGTTGGGTGTCACTGCCAAGTCATGTGGGTCATGCTGTGTAGTCAGGTCGAGGAGACAGTATCCCATAACAGCATAATGCAGGTCAATAGAGTGCTTTAACAATGCTTGTTGATCATTGTAAGTATTGGCTGCTGTAGTATCAAAGAGGGAGATACATAGCCCACCTCTGCTCGATCCTGTGTTTGCATTGTGATACAGATTGCACAGTCAGCCTATTTTTATATTTGTTGTGCAATCGACTTTATTGGCCTGGATAAGTGTGCCTTGCATTACAGGGATATGTGAGCAGGTTTGCAACATGCAGCTCTGCGTAGCGACATTGCAGTCAGGAGGACTCAGCCGCGTATGCTGAGTGCGAGAATCAGCGGGTTTGAGGAAGTGGGTTGGAATCGGTAGGCAGGTTGAGTGCATACAGAATAGTCGGCAGTCAGTAGGGAAGGTTCTGTTCAACAGAGGCACCAGCTGTATATATGTATACATCAGGTTTTCTTTCTGCAGAGACGTAGCAGCCTCATTGAATGTGCTCAGTGGATCCCTTGATTGCATTGGGCAGCAACAGAGAGCAGCAGAGAGTTGCTGTGGCCTTAAGACACGGTCTACTTATGTGGCCAGCTTTGCCTCCAGGCACGGGAAAGCCATGGCCATCCATTGCAATGTGGGTCAGTCAAATTGCTGGATGGGGGTTAGAGCAGCACAATGCAAGTTTGTCTGTCCCATGGTGGCCATCTTTCTGTGTGCTTCTTGCAGGACATTCTTCTTAGTTATTCATGGTTTGGGGACAGTGGGGGTCCCAATGAGGATGGAGACAGCAGCGGGAAGCAGACAGCTGCTGTGGCCTTAAGACACTGCCTTCTGGTGTGGCTGGATTTGCCTCCCGGCTCGGGAGAGCCACAGCCATTTGTTGCGATGAGGGTCAATCACCTTGCTGATGGGGGTAAGAACAATACAATGCAAGTTGCTCTGCCCCATGGCAGCCATCATTCTGTGTGCTTCTTGCACTAGACTAGTCCATGAAGTGGCAATTCCACACATCAAATTCTCCTTAAGGTGCATGCCATTGAAATTGCTATCAATAGTGCAGGTGAAAAGTTAATAAAATCCACAGGATATATTGAATTGTCTTTACACCTCCAGAAGGGGTTTCAACTGGGCTGAGAGCAACACAGAGCTCATAACAACAGCACCAGAGGCATTAATTCTATCTGTGTGAGGCTGCCTGCAGAGGTCATGGAACCTACACACATCATCCAAGAACAATATATGGTCTGCTCAAGTGACCTCTGATCCCCAAACTGCGCTCTTTGAAAGGCCTTTTCACCTCAAAAAGAGGCTTCAACTGGACACAGAGCAAAACAGAGTTCATCTCAACACCACCTGAAGCACTCATTCGATGTGACTGAGGCTTTCTAGAGGTCAGGGGTGGGATCCAGGATTGATCTACGGACAGCTCACATGATCTCTGACACCAAAACTGCCATCTTTTAAAGATATTTCCACCTCCAAAGGGAATTCATGTTGGCGCAGATCAACACAGAGCTCATAACAACAGCACCAGAGGCAGTCATTCCATCTGCCAGAGGGTGCTTTCAGGTGTCAGGGGACCGACAAAAAGCATCCAGATCAATCTATGCACTGTTCACATGACATCTGATCCCATAACCACCATCTTTGAAAGGACTTTCTATCTGCAAAATGGACTTCAACTGGACAGGGAGAAATAAGCAGGCCACTCATTCCATCTGCCTGGGGCTGCCTACAGAGGTGGCCTGGCCACTCCCCAATGGCCTCTGCTGCTAATCTCAGCATGGCATCCTCTATCCCGCAATCTCCCCATAGCAATCTTCATCAACATCAAGCGACAAACAGACAGCCATGCCAGGGCACTATCTCCTGGCCTGGCCTGCTCAGTATCCCCAGACTTGTGGTCCCACCTCCCCGTTCCACCATTGAATGCTCCTCAAAACATCCAGTATTTGGCTCCTTGCTTTGGGGTGACTCAGCCCTGGGTGCCCCAGCAAAGGTGAAGAAGCTAAGGGCCAACCTCCAGCCTTTCCTCAAGACTATTTGCCTCTTTGCCTTTGGGCTATTGTTTTGCTTTGCTGTATCCTACTTGCCTGTGAGTAACAATTATGTCTTTGCTCATGCCCACCTTCAACATACACTGCTCTTACTATTTTTTCATTTCTCTTCTTCTCTCTGTTAGAACAATGTATGTACTGTGCACTCCCTAATTAATCAACTTAGGATACTCGGTGAACACAACCTCGAGTTATTACACGTTGGGCTAAATTGATGTCATTTTCCATCACTATGGGCCTCATTACACGGATGGCGGTGGACCAACGTGCTATGAGCACCTTGGTCTACGCCAGTAAAATACCGGCACCGCCTTGGTGGAAAGGGGAATTACCGCCCTATTCCAAGGTTGGCGGGGCAGTAATTCCCATTTCCCCCATTGCCCTTCCCCATTCCCATTTTTGCCCCATAGGGCTCTATGGGAATGGGGAAGGCGCTAATTACGGTGCCGCAAATTGCGGTACCGTAATTAGCTCCCTGGTCCCACTGCGGGTTGGTTTTTAACGCCTGCAAAAAGCAGGCGTTAAATTCACCAACCCGCAAAGGGACCTCGTAGTAAGGTGGTAAGGGTTTACCGGTACCGGTAAAATACCGGTACCGGTAAACCCTTACCGCCTACCATGTAATGAGGCCCTATGGATGCTATTTACATGGGGACAAATGTTTATTGCGGATTGGCGACTTGCAGTGCTGAGAAACAATGTATTTCTTTGCACTCAGGGTCTTTTTTGCATTGGTGATGGTAAAACTATTGTCCTCATAATTCCTTTTTTCCCATTCTCCCTCTCTCGACCTCATTACCCTTATAGAACCCTGGATTTCTTCCTCATACTCTGCAGACTTTACTGCCCTTCATGACCCTGCCTACACCTTCACCCACTCTCCCCACCCAACTGGTAGGGGTGGTGGTGTAGGACTGTTGGAATCTTCCAAACTTCCTATCTCTCGTAATCCCCTATCTCCTGCTAGCTCTCCCTCTTTGGAATACACAAGCATTTCTCCCTATGGCATTCATATTATATCTCTCTATTGGCCACCAGGCATACTGGTCAATTTATTGATCACCTCTCCCAACTAATTGAATCCCTTTGTCCCCATCAACACCTCATTGCCACTGTTGTCTTCTCTCTCTACGTTCCCCTATCAATTGACTTTATCTCTCTTTTACTTAACCACTCACACTCTTCTGTTCACTCTCTGCCCACCCATTCAAATGGTAACTACCTTGACCTTATTTTCCTCTTCTCTCAACTCTCCAACTCTAATATCACCACTGCTCCTTCTCCCTCTGATCATTCCATTGCCTCTGTCTAAATCTCTGCTCCTACTTCCAACCCATTCTCTCCATTTACAACTTCCATTACCAAGCATGTTCCTCTCATCCAAATTCCCTATCTACCTCTCTGACCTATACGATTCTCTCTCCTCCAATGTAAAATTCATTGTATCATCCACTGATAAAGCCTTCACTAACTGCTCTTAATACTCCCTTCGACTCTCACTTCACTCTTACTACATTCACTGCTAAACCCTCCCCTCCAAGGAATTGGATTAGACCAACCATCCCCACCCTGAAAACAACAATGTAGAAAAAGCTTCACACTTGGAAAATATTTTGACACTCCTCGGATCCCCAACTCTACCTGACTCCTCTTAAAAATTACTTGTCTGCTATTGTCTCTGCCAAACATTACTTCTATCTCTCTCAAATTCTTTCTCAATCCTCTTAGCCTTGGCACCTCTAAATATCTCCCAACTCAATGTTCTCACCTGCTTAACTCTACTCCATCTCTTCTACTTGTTCTGCTTATGATCTTGCTCTCTACTTTGCCTAAAAATGTCCAGCACTAAAAAAAACTCTTGCAAATGACCTTCTATCACCACACCAGATTACTTTTCCCTAAAACCTTTACCCTCATCTCCTGTGACAACGCCTTCCTTTGCCCCCGCTAACCCTGATGAGATTGTTGTGCGGAATGTTACATCCGCTCTGTGGGTTTGCGCTCACCTGGGCTTTTTTGAAAGTTTAAATTAAATTAAATGATGGTAGATCAACCACCAAAAAATGTGTGGTGCTAATCCGCACACATTTTCTTATGCTCAACGCTAGACATACACATAGACCTGTGTACTCTGGGTGGACACAGACTACAGGCACAGTCCTCCCTGTCATATTTAGTTGGAATATGACAGCCAGGATTAGACCATGCCATCTCAGAAGGGGAATGGCAAAAACCTTCCCCCTGCCCTGGCCAGCCGATTTAACTAACAAAGGCCCTATGGATCCACCCTATCCTTTTTTTACCTCTGTTGCTGGTGGCAGCTTGGTGTACCAATCATATTTTAATTCAAACAGACCCACATGGGGCTTGGCTGCAGAGGCTAACAAAGGAAACCATTGCATATGCACTGTGTCAACCTAATGCCAGTTCCTGCCTTCAGTATCGATTGACAGGGAAATGTCATGTCTGGGACTGCATGTTTATAGAAGTTATCCCTGGAGGGGGACCCCATTCTGTCTTAAAGGACATTTTTGAGCCAGTCGAGCCCCTCAAGCTGCAACCGACTGCACCACTTACTGTTGTTATGCCACAGTCTCAACACCATCTGAGATGCCTTGGCCAGTGCTTCAGAACTGCAGACCAGCACTGAGATAATGATTCCTGACCCCAAGCTGCCATGTAGGCCAGCCTGCAGCCACCCATCCAGCCTCTCTTACCAAACTGCCTGCCACCTGATACCAGCAGCTGTTTCCCATCTTGAACTCTGTCGCAGAAGCTGCAAAGCACCCTGGAACCGACTCGACCCTGTTGAGCACAAAGAACACCTACACGCACCAAGTACATTGTAACTCTGTCCCCTGGTCCTTCTCTGAAGACTCCTAGTGACATATTATGTCCCTTTGCTCCAGTTGTGCTGAAACCAAGGATCCCTAAAATGTTGAGATCTATTCTCCTGTTAATATCCAGAGTGCACTCCTTTTCCTTCTTCAAAACTGTCTGTCCTCTGCATTCCTTTACAGGGTGGGTTGTATTTCGTAGTGTACTAGAACTGTCTGCTGTGATATTAATAAAGTAGATATTTGAATACAAGCGTGACTGGACAGTCCCTTTTATTATTGCGTAATAATTGTATTTTCGTTGTATTGCAACTAAAAAATGATCCACAACCTTTCAGAGAAAAGCCTGCTGTTCCATCCATGTTACCAAAATTGGACAAGGAGGTTTATAATTGATTTGTGTTTCCAATCTGTTCAGATCCCTTTTGGTGCACTAGAGGTGTGGGCTGATTGATGGTTTAGAAACCAATATTTATCCCTGGACCAACCACCGGTGCCCCGGAAGTTTATTTGTCACAATTGTTGACCTTCTCGTCAGGGATAGACCTTCACGTGCACCGGTCGACCCTCTATCCCCATTCATAGTGAAACTCATAGCACCCATTGTTGCTCCATGCCTTACTTCCCTCTTCAACTCCTCTTTTGAAAGTGGCAGTTTTCCATTATCCTACAAGTCGACTACTGTCATTCCTATCCTTAAGAAACCTGTCCTCGATCCTAACTCTCTTCTACCTCGCTATTCCCAAATCCCTAGAGCGTTTTGTTTTTAACCGACTCACTGAGTTCCTTGACACACACAATATCTGTGATCCTCTTTAATCTGGCTTCTTACCTCTACACTCTACTGACGTCTCCTCAATGTCGGAAAATCTCTTCCCCTCGCCATGCTAACTGTTAATCTATTCTTTTTCTTCTTGGCCTCTCTGCTGTCTTCAATACCATCAACCATTCTGACCTTCTCTCAAATCGATCTCTCCTAGGCATCAGGGACAAGGCCCTTGCTTGGTTTGTTTAATGTTTCATCCCAAGGCACTTACAGGTGTTCTTTAACAGCCTTACCTCCCCACTCACCACTTTACTGTTGGTGTTCCCCAAGGGTCAGTCCTGGGCAGCACTTAATTTGTAAGAAAATAAATGCCAGGGCCCAAAGATTTTCTTGCATGGGGGAGGGCTAGCTCCCCGTCTGCTGTTGACACCCCTCACAGTTTCTCCATGCAGTGTCACACGGCTGCTCCGTATGGTATCTTATTTGGGGTTAAAGCTCCAAATCCCACTGATTCATTGAGGGAAAAATCAACATAACATATTAGTTGTGTCTTGAAATAAGCAAAATGCTTAAATGTTTCTTTAAAAAACATCATTGTTAAAATTTTGCTCTAATCCTATCAGTGTCAAGTTGAGCATATTAACCATCCAACCACAAGAAAAATGTTTTCATCCTATGGTTAATTGATGGACGAATATAGGCAACATCTACTGAACTGATGAGTTGCCTGTTAAACACGGTAGCAAAATCGTCTTGCATAGGTTGGCACTCATGACTGGCTCTCCTGTTTGATATGGGTCTTTTCACCGACTTTGCTCCTGTGTTGGGGCTGTTGGCTGGAGAATGTCCTGTTGTTTTCAAACTCACCCTGCTGGTTATTGCATTAGAGAATTTGCTGCAACATCATGCAGGCTGAGTGGAGCAGTTTGTGGACATGGCCAGCATCAGTGCCGAGGATTGTCACCTTGCATCTCATTGTTTTTCATGAAAATTGATAAATTATCTTGCCCTGTCAACGTGGGTCATCAGGTGTGTGGATAAGAATGAGTCAGCCCAGGATGCAGAGACCCTGATCAGTGCACACGGTTGTTGATTGTTATGTTACTATGACTGACTGACAGTTACAATAATAAAGATGACAAAACACCAGAAAATAATCAAGATGGACATAGATGGGCATAAAAATAAGAAATAGGGTTGCTTCACTCTCTGCTCTTGGCACCTTGATCTCCCCATATGGCTTCTCCCATTAACTCTTTGCAGATGACACTCAGACCTTCTTCTCCTTTCCCTCCTTATCTGGCTATCTATGGTAAAAAATGTCTAAGCATCTCTCCGCCATGAAATACAGCATGGCATCTCACTCGCTCATGCTCAACTCCAATAAGAATGATGTTCTCTACTTCCCATCCAAACAGGCCATCTATTCCTCTCCCCTCTTCTATTCTTTCCTCCGGACTAAATTGCATACTCTGCTTCTGCTCGCATGTTGGTGTCATCCTCAACCCATCTCACATTTCTCTCATCTCCAAATTTGCTACTGAGGCCAGACTTTATCTCCACAACATCAGAAAACAAAGACATCTTCTTCCATTCAACACTGCTAAGCACCTAATCTCCTCTGTGTCACTCTCTTGATCTGATTACTGTGCCTGTGTGCTCTATAGCCTTCCCAACTACTTTAACCTATTGACAAGTCCTCGGCTTTGCTGTCTGCACACTCTCAACGTTCCCAGCTTCACCTCCACCTCCCCAGCCTGCCGTCAGTTGGGCTGGTTATCTGTGAGGCAGAGGGCAAAGCATAAACTGATTCTCATCATCTTCCAAACTATACATACACTTGCCCTACCCTACCTGTCTGTCCATCTCACTTCCAAATCTCCCCACGACCATCCTCGACTCACCTCCTTGCCATCACATCTGCCCCTTGTGCTCCTTCTGCTCTCTTTTTCATCTTGTTCTCTTTCTCTGGAATGCTCTTCATTTCTGCACTACTCCCACTCCATCGTCATTTAAATCCAACCTCCTAGCTCTCCTCTTTTCTGAAGAACCACTAGCATAGCATTCTAAACCACCACTTCTCCCTGTTTTCCTCTCCCCCATCCCTCTACAACAACCCCACAGCACTTATCCCTCACCCCGTCATCCTAAAACGTAGCACTTTCTCCGCTATACTCTATATCATGCTCTACTGTCCTTGTCCCTGGTTCATGTTTCTACCCCCTCTGCATCATCTGGTCTTGTATCCATATACTCTCACCCATTTTTAAGAACACTGGTTCTCCACTCTGTAAATCCGTGTAAAAAAAGTATTGTAAGCTTGTTTGTGCATAAAATGCATTGGTTTCCGTGTAATTTTCATTAAATAAATAAATAAAATGTTTAAACAAAATGTTAATTCAATGAGTTTTCGCCTTCATGCTAACTTAACTGTCCTAAATTCTGCAGAGACTGTGCTGGCCTAACCAAATACATATAAATAAAAGGCCAATGTTAAATTGTGTAACATTCAGGGAACACAGGGAACAGGGAAACCTGTTACAACAAATCAATGAACAACTTTAAAAATCAGAACGAAATTCGTTGGCAGAAATTGTCTTATAACCTTAAATTGCCAGCAGCCGGCATTGAAGACATACTGCAAGAAAGAACAAAAATATGGTAATCTGTTGCCAAAGGCTTATATCACAGAATTGCATTAGACTGCTGCATGCAATGGTGATCATATATATTTTATTTCCACATGAAAAACCTTACCTTTCCAGACAGGCTATTATATTTTATATCAGTTCCAGCCGTAGGACATACAAGCGGAATATACAGAAGATATGATTAGTGTTGTCAACTTCTTAAAGATTGCATTTACGTACATATGAAAAGGTGTCTGGCCTTACATCACCTGTCATACTGTGCAATGTGAAACAGATAAAATACAACGAGTAGCGAGCGGAGCTCACAAGCACTGCATTTGGTTTGATACATTCTACCCCAAATAAAATGGTGGCAGGTTTCTTAGAGTTAAATATCGCAAGAATCGATTGGGTTATCCAGATACAGTAAGTTTACTGTGCGTAAATGTGGCCGATGTAGTGCCAAGAGCAGCATGTTAATAAATCCTACATTGAGGCTCAAAAGGATTGGGTACTCCGAGTGCTTATTTTGTAAGAACAAACGTGCCAGGGTCCATCATTTTTCTACTGAAGACTGCTGGCTCTGGCCCCCATTCTATGCTCAGCTTAAAAATAGTGTAGCTAGGGCCTCACTGCGAGTTTGCTGGTGCGATAATAACGTGCCGGTAATTCCATTTACTGGCCCTCATTAGGACCCTGGCGCTAAGTGTTTAACGGCGCCGTAAAAGGCTGCGTCGCCGTTAAACACTTAGCACCTGACTACGAGGTCCTTTTGCGGGACCCGACCTGAACGGCTGGTCTAGACCAGCCGTTAAAGTAGGGACCCGCAAAGGGACCTTGGTGCTAAGTACGGTACCGCAATTTGCGGTACCGTACTTAGCGCCTTCCCCAGTCCCATTGAGCCCTATGGGGCAAAAATGGGAATGGGGAAGGGCCAATGTTCAATGGGGAATTACCACCCCGCCAACCTTGGAATGGGGTGGTAATTCCCCATTGAACATTGGCAGACTCGTTACGATACCGGCAGCAACCATGGTGCTAATAGCACCATAGTTTAACGCCAGTATCGTAATGAGGGCCACTGTCACGTTACCGCACCAGCAAAGTCTTTGGGGGTCATTACGAGTTTGGAGGTAGCCATAGTGCTATTAGCGCCATGGCTGCCTCCAAAGTCGTGTCCGGGTTCCTTGAATGGGGATTTACCAGGTCATTCCAACCTTGGAGGACTCGGTAAGTCCCCATTCAAAATACCCATCCCCATTCCCATTGGAGTCCCCATAGGGCTCAATGGGAATGGGGAGGGAGCTAATAACTGCCCCGTTAACAACGGGCCCGTTATTAGCTCCCTGGTCATTTTGTGACTCCCGCTAAGGGACCTCATAAGGCAGTGGTAAGGGGTTAACGGTACCGGCATCCTTACCGTGGCGTTAACCCCTTACCGCCAAGGTCGTAATGACCCCCTTTGTTTGCTAGTGGGGCGGGCGGACTTACCTCCAGCAAAGAGATGGAGGTAATTCCACCACCCCAACAGCAAATGTAGCTGGTATTACCGGCACCGGTATAACCTGTGCTTGTAATACTGGCAAATCCCCCCATGGAGTCCTATCGGACTCGTTGGAATGGAGATTTACCACTATTGCTGTCAATTGGAATCCAGAGGTATTTCCGCTGGACCGAGTGCCGGTAGGGGTAATACAGGTTGCCTGTATCCTGGCAGTATTACCGTCAGTTCACCAGCAAACTCTTAATGAGGCCCATTCTCTGCTCCAGTTTACAGTACCATCATTCTGAGTTGAGTGGAAAGACTGGATGAGCTTTTGAATTGTTAAAGCTGCAAAAATACCTTGTTGTGACAGCAGCGTGTGCAGCAATATCACTGTGGACATTTCTCAAAAGACTGCCACTTTTTCATTTTCTGAAAGTGTCCTTAAGCTTTCGGTAAAATAGAAAAGTGTTTCTGCACTCTGGGAAATGCCTTAATTACAAAGGGAAAACCTGTGCAGTACAAGTTAATGGCGCCTTGCAGCTGCCGTATTTTAACTCGTGTTTTTTGGTATTCAAAAGCAGAGATCTGCCAGGACAATCCCTTTGCATTCCTCATGATTACTTGGGTCGTTGTCAGTCTGTAAATCAGGCAGGTGCCAAGGCTTTCATTTTCCTCCGCCACGTTGTTGCTTTGTCAGAATACGGTGCATTTAAGAAATGTTTTGCCCCTGCTTGGAACAACAGTTTTCTATTTTTAAACAGACTTCTGAATAAGGACATCTGTGTACTACCCCACTAGCCACTAGTCTGAAAGAATTTTGACATGGTATCTTGTGACTATGCCATGTGCAATTTGGTGACACATTGAAGACACATTAAAATTGTGAAATATGACACACAATCGTATATTGAACAATATATTTTGGCCGAATGAATTTACCAAAACTGAATACTTGGGAGAGATTTTGGTGCAGCACTCCTAGAAAAGAAAAAAATCAATGCTATTCACGGTGCAGCATCAAGGCATCCAACAATTATTTTTTCTATGAAAATGTGTTTTTAAGTGTGCAGCTATGATATGAGTGTTTATTATTTGTTTTATTTAAGATAAGATGTGTGGTCTATTGTAAACCTTTATCTAAAAGAAAAATAGTACAAATCATAATAACATATTTGCATGATTGGACAGGATTTCCTATGTCTTTTGCATCCAGAACTCATTATGGTTTATAATGTATCATGTGGCTTGGACTGATACTACCTCTTTTAGAAACTGTATTAGTTTGAAGTTTTCTCCCAATAGAATCTTTGCCCACCATTCGTCTATCGAGTGAGTTGTTATCTCTCCAAGGATAAGTCCCAGATAACTGGTTATCACCCTAGTCAAACCGGGGCATTACAGGACACTATGTTTCAATGTTTCTGTCATTCCTTCAGTCTTGCAGAATCTGCAGTTAAGATTGTCATGCCATTTTCTTTTTTATCAGACTCCAAAGCTTCCTGTGTTGGTTGAGTATGCAAGCAGAATCTCAGGAATTGATCTCGGTATTTCAGGCTGGGAAATGTTACTGGGTACTTTGGTAGGCAGTTACAAGCACTTGCTTCCTTACTCAGGTTTGAATGTAGTTTATACTTATTTATTATTAGTTCCATCCCAATCCATTCGTGTTCCCATAGCGTCCTCTCTCCATGATCCGGGTTTCTTTCCAGTGTTTCCTGAGTAAATACCAGGTAGTCAAGGATGTGGAGGCATCTTTCTTGCCACTGTTTTTAGGGGAACTCTTCTCTCATGTTGTCATTGCTAAGTATCTGATATGAAAGAGGCGATTCCTTTTCTTAGACATTTCCTGTATAAAGAAAGGGTCTTCCAGACTGTTATAACATAGGTTCAGATTAGGCCTAGTTCGTGTCTGATGACTGAAATCGGGACCCTCGTTGGTAGGCGCAGGATTCTCCTCCAAAAAGGGCCCTCTAGTTCAGGCCATAGTTCCCAGTAGGTGGATAAGAAAGCATCTGCTACATATGTTAGTATTGGGATGACTTTGGTCTTGTAGAAGGTGAGTACAGGAATTAATGAACATGTTCTGTATTTATGGTTGATCACCATCCCTTGGGCTGTTAGGCTCTTGTTTTTTGTTCTTAGTTCTAGTTGACACAGTTTATTGTTTATACTGGAGTTAATGCATGTTCCCATGTAGATATTTCATTCCTTTTGGCCAGTTCATTCTGCCCTACAAACATCTAAAAGAAGACCCACATCTTCCTCTTAATGGTCGAACTGTAATGATATTTCTCTTTTATGCATTGATTTACATCCCATTTCTGTTTACATATTCTTGTAGGCTTGATATGCTTCGTTGAAGACCTATTGGGGTCTGCTCGATCAGTACCAGATAATCAGCATAGATGTCCCAGGATAGATTTTTGCCATTGATTTTTGGGGGGAAGACTTGCTCAGTAGTCATTCTCTCATGTAGATCCGATAGAAACAAATTAAACAGGATTTGGGCCAACGGGCATGCCTGTTTCAGGCCTTTAGATATATGAATTTCTTCAGACAAATGTCCCTGGAAGTTCTGTCTTAACTAGACTTTAATCAGGGAGTAAAGAGCCTTCATTGACGAGAGTAGATGTGAAGGACAGTTCCACTCCTCCAATCAACAGCTTTCTTTAAATCAATAAATGCCAAGTAGATTTTGATGTTACTTTTTATGGCCTTTAATTTAAGAAGGTTTAGCAGGAACAGGTTTTGTTGGGTTCCAACTCTGTTTATAAAGCCTGTTTGACGAGGATCACATCTATTCGTTTTGATGGCCCAAGACTGGCGATGTTTTAAAATTGTTCCTGCAAATAACTTGTTCAGGACATCCAAGTGGGCAATAAGGCAGTAGTTGTTCAGGTCCGCTCTATTGCCTCTCTTGAACATTGGGGCAATCATTGCTGTCTTCCATGAGTTGGGCACTGCTCCTGCTCGCAAGACATGTTTGAATACTTTGGAATTGAAGGAGACCCAGAGTTATGGAGCAGTCTTGATCATGTAATATGTTATCCCATCCGGGCACAGGGTTGTGGCTGGTTTAGCATACTTGATCCAAAGTTCCAAGTCCTTGGAGTCAAACTCGATTTGCCAAGGACCCTGCAGTTTTTTTACAAGGTGAGTTTTGGTTTCTCCATCTGAACAAAATAGAGTGGGTCACAATTTAGACCAGTTATCCTCTGTCGCCATGTTCATAAGGAGAGCAGATTGAGAGAATGTTTTCCCATTTAGGAGCTGCCAGATTTCTCTTGGGATTCTTGGTTCCATCGCTTTCAACATTTGCTCCGAGTCTGAGTGTAAGATTTGTGCTCTTTATGAGAGCAACAATTCTTGTATTTCTGCTTTCTCTTTCTGAGGATTTCCTTTGGGTATTCAGTTTTTTTGCGACAGATTTCTTGTAGATCATGGCGGCAATTCGCTCATCACGCACATGCTTAGGAATACATGTAGTTTTTCCTTTCTTGTTACTTGAAGACCTAAAATGAAGCAATAGAGGGACACAATTCTGTTTCTCTTGGTTGTCTTCCTGTACTTTATATTTAGACAACATAGTACAGATATCTCTTGGGCGAATACACAGCTTGTTCCTAATTTGAAGGTGGTTTCAGAGGATTGCTGATGTTTCTGAGGCTCTAATGCTGGACGTCATTTTCAGAAGGGAGTGATCACTTTATTTTGGGGCCAATACCTCCAGTGACTTGACATGTCTTATCATGTTGTTGAATCGAAGTTGTAGTCCAGGGTCTTTGAATGTGTCCCATTGGTCAAGGTAATTTACTGCTGAAGTCTCCCTTGGTTTGGCCATTTAGCATCTTGACGTTTCTTATTTCCATGGCTGCTACATAGCTTGCTGCTCTGGCTTGAGAGATATTTGTGACAGTGTCAAAATCTATAATGATGTTGCCCCTTTTATCCATACATGCAATGTTAAGGTCCTCTTGACAGGTTGACTATCTCTAAGTGTGCACATACCCCTTGCAATGCCAATGCACCCACTGCCCTTGGATTGGCCTGTGAGAGTGGTAGGAATAGACCAGTGGTATCTCGGGTCTGTACATCCAGAACTCGCTTGAGGCCACTACTGAATATCAGTTGTATGTAGATGTAGGGGGTTCTCCCAGCCGTTAGTGGAGGCAGCAGGGGTGAAAATCTTATGAGTGACAGGCAGTATATTAGGAGAAAAGTGACTATGTTTTGTGGACCTTATACTGTAGTTTCTAGCAACAGGGTGATTGGCCCCACAAGGCATGGATTCATAGCTAAACCGTTCTTGAACCGATCAGCACTTCTCCGGCTTCTGGGGTCCACTCAATGGTTATCTACAATCTCCTCCTCAGACATGGTCCAACTTGAACTGCCCAAATGGGGTAGCCCTACCTAGTGGGTTTGGATACGTTTTGCCTCACTATCCATTGTATCTCTATTGTGTGCAAACGCTGATGTCTTGTATTCTTTGCACCTGAAACTAACTGTATATTGTGAGTTTCAGGTCTTCTCCAGGTACATCGATTCATACAAGGAGGGATCTCACCTGGCGGGGAAAGATACCTATAATGTTAACAGGTTCACGGTCAAACACAGTGATGATTTGCTTACTCAGGCAGCCTCTGTGGAGACAGCCCCAGGTTTTGAAGCAGTACATTGGGTGATAATGCCCCAGGAGAAGTTTGCTCCTGAGGGATTAAAGGTGGGGACATTTTGACCCCTGAAGATTGTAAGTTGGAACGCTAGGGGGTTTAACCACATATTGGCTGCTGAGGGGTCCTTCAAGGTTTTGGCTGATTTTTATGTTTTTCTGTTGAAGGAAACTTGGCTTGATTGCCCTCTAATGGTGGACGTTTTTTATCTATATCAATCCTTTGCAAAGAAAGGCCCTAAAGGATGCCCTTTTTGGTGCATCATTATTGGAGTGAGTCAAAAATGTCCCCCTGTATTGTGGTTCCCGTGATAGCTGGGGGTAATGTTTTGGCGTTTGGGCTCTAGTCTAATTCTATCACAGAGAAGTGGAAGATGCTGCTTATTAATTCCTAAGCACCCCCAGGCTTGGGCAATATGGAGGAGATGTTTGACCTGCTCGAAAAGGTCTTATCTGTGAGTAGTGTATCCCTTGCAGCGTATTACATCCTATTTGGAGGAGGTCTTAACGCTAAGTGTTTAGATGAATTATTATGTTCAGTAAATCAAGTGCTGCTTCCCTTTTAACTGCATTCTGATTGCAGGTCGACACCAGGGACAGCCAAGAGAGATACTATACCACTCAGACAGTTCTGAAGAATGCTACATAGGAGCATGACATTTCTGGAGTAAGTCATCTGCTCACCATGATGAATAGTCTGTCTCTGTGTCAGTAGATAAGATATTGTCTCTGCCTTAGTCTTTCCAAGAAGAGAGGATGCAATCAAGGCTGCTGGAAAAAGGAATTGATAGTTTGAGTAAAATTCACCTATGCAGGTTAGAGACAGGCACATACACAGAGGGAGTGAATGTCTTGCTGTGAAGTATCCATTTTAGAGACACTCACTTTCATGACACACTACAGAATATTTAAGTCATAGTCAGCATCCCTGAAGGACATTAACAAAGAAGACTGAAAGAGCAAAATATGATCCACTGGACTGAGGAACAGTAAGGGAACTGTGGCTTAATAGGCCTGAGCACTGTGGGAAACTAACTATGGATTCACAGATGCCCACTCATACCTCATATGCTAGAGTACTTGTTGTCTAGCTAGAATAGTTGATGCACTTCGAAGACATTTGTTGGATTGCTAGATCAATGACTGCACAGCTAAATTAATTGTTGCATAGCTAGATCAATTGTTACACAGCTATATTACTTATTTTCTGCACCGGTACCTTGATATGGTATCAAGTGATATTATCGTTAGAATAAACAATTTTGGAGGAACCATATTTCTTTCTCACACTTTATCCACACATTCTGGGACTGAGGTTTGTGTATATGACTGTACCAGTCTGACTCCGAGAATATGTTGGGAAGTGTGTTTAGTGGGTAAAACAATGTTGTTTATCCATTAATGTTATTCTGTCAGCGATATCACCTACAATAATGGTAAAATATTCTACTTCATTACATTTAATTCAGGAGAACTTGAGTGGAAAATCAGGGATTTCAAATTCTTATGCCAAATCTGTGAAAATGCATGAAGAAATCAGTTTCCGGTTCCATTTTGCTTATTCAATCATAATCGCGAAATTAACTCATCTAATTTTATAAAGAGAAGAATTTGCCTCCCAACCCTTTTTCCAGAGATCTATTGCTAAGGTATTTCTATTCAATGTCCGTACCTCGACCAATCAAAACTGATTGGCAGCCTCAATAAAATTGATTCCATGTACTGACACCTCTGTGGACTATAGACAACAACAAACAGGTCATGCCTGTCATGCTTGACCTGAATGGCAGAGCATCATAAATGTAAATTGAGTAGTGTGTTTGGTTCATGTACCCTGTGATGTAAATCTAGTGTACTATACATGTGCAATCAGGTGCCTCAATTCAGGTTCTGCTGCTAGTACACCAAATCAAAAGTGTGTAATGTAATGAAAAAATAGACATAGTAACATTATTTTGCAAATATTATTACATCAACAAATGGGCAGCACAGACAATATTTTAGATCTGTGATTCTATACACATTATACACAGTGCATTTAAGTGCATAGATTAATCAAGTGGGGCCCTGACACGTCATATTGACAATCGTTCATTTGGTGGTGCTCCCTAAAAAGTATTGAGCATTGCATAAAATTAATAATATGGCGTTAGCAACCCATTCCAAGGGCTGGAACTGGGGGCAACGGCCCGGCAGCCAAAGTTATAGACCCGAGAAAAGCCGCACGCATTCCGTTCAACGAATGAAAATCCTTTACGAAGATGGCCACTATGGTAATTGAAGGCAGACCTCCATATGTAGCCCCTCTTCCATTACCATGGAGACCTGGAAAATAGAGAGGCGGTGAAGCCGCAACAATCAGGTGAAAGGGGCAGACAAGAGAGTTTGGGAAATAGTTGAAAAAAGAAAAAAGAAAAAGGAGGGTAGGATGAGATAGGGCTTACTGGTGGGGAGGCAGCCGGTGGGTTCTGTGGAACGCAGGCTGAGATCAGAATTTCAGCCCACGAACCATGCAACCTAATTGGCTGCTCCCCACTCCCTGGGTGCTAATCATGTATTTTCTTGTTTACCAGGGAGAGGGACAAAGCTCAATAGAGGTGCCATCAGAGGGGTGGAACTTGGGGGTGAGATGTGTTTGATGTGCAGGTGGGGAGGGTATAAGGTTGATGCTGTGAGCAAAGAAATATGAGGTATTCTGGAGAAAAAAAAGATAGGATAGAATGAAATACATTGTACATCTAAGTACAGTAACTTGTTTAATATAATGTGGGTAATGCTGCTCACTCTGGGCCAAGCAGTGATCAGCGTTGCTGTGTGCTGAGCTATTAGTGATCCTTGGACTTTGGCTGCCCCAGGTTCCAAAAAGGTTTACCCAAAGCCATAACGTGTTAAATTAGGTATGCTGAATCTGGTGCTAGTCCTATAGCGTATATGGATGCCCAATTTGCCAGGATCTCCTTTGAAGCAGTACATAGCGATAAGATGTGGTAAATAAAGAATGTCTTTATTATGAAAGGAGTCCTTTTAGTTCACCCATGTTTCGACTTAGTCACAGGTCTTTTTCAAAACTTGGCACAAGAACTGAGGGCCTGATTTACAGAGCATGTTTTAATGGGATTGACCCATTATAAAAGGCTTCTGGGAATCAGGCCCATAGTGTGTCTTATAAATCAAACACATTTTGAATCATGTGTACCAAAAATACATTTAACATTAATCAAACATGACAAGATTGTTATGAATAAAACCATCAAGATTTTGGTAGAGGGTTACCCATGCCAAAGCATGCAAATGAAATTAATATAAACAGAACCCAAATAAAAAACACAAAAAATCAATATAAACATGAGGGATTTCAAAGGATTTGTTATGGGAATGATCTGCCAGGAGAGAGAAAAAGAAAGAGAGAATGGGGGTGGGATACAAACCATGTTGTTTCTCTGTTATTGTAAAATTCAGGTCATAGGCCTGGCTAAATGATTTAAGGGCCCATTACAGTCAATGGGCCTCGTTACACGGTAGGCGGTAAGGGTTTACCGGTACCGGTACCCTACCGCCTTACTACGAGGTCCCTTTGCGGGTTGGGGAATTTAACGCCTGCTTTTTGCAGGCGTTAAAAACCAACGTGCAAAGGGACCAGGGAACTAATTACGGTACCGCAATTTGCGGTGCCGTAATTAGCACCTTCCCCATTCCCATTAAGCCCTATGGGGCAAAAATGGGAATGGGGAAGGGCAATGGGGGAAGGGGGAATTACCGCCCCACCAACCTTGGAATAGGGCGGTAATTCCCCTTTCCAACAAGGTGGTGCCGGTATTTTACCGGCATGGACCAAGGTGCTAATAGTACCTTGGTCCACCGCCATCCGTGTAATGAGGCCCAATGTGTGTAGTGTGTGGAATAATACATGTGAAGCCGAATCCTCAGATTCCTGAAAAATAAATTGTATCAATTGCAAGCATACCTATCCTAATATGGTTGTTGGGAGAGTTATATAATATATAAATCATGGTTCAAGCTAAGCTCCTGTCACTGAAGAATACTGCAAGCTCCTGGAATCTTTAAGAGCTGTTTTTTCATGTTATGAATAGTACCAGTAATATCTTACAAATATGCATGATTGCAGAAAACCACAATCGCAAAATATAAAGCTATGTCTGGCGTTACTGTGCGCAGTTACCGCTGCTTAGAAACACTGTATACAAAATGCACGAAGGTCCAGATCAGATTACATCGACGTAGTCGTGAAATACTATAGATATGAATAAAGCACTTATTGAGATGCCGGACACACTTACCAGTAACTGAAGATGTGGTCCCCGTGTAACTGAGTGATCACTGTGCCTAATGGTTTGCCGTCATTAACTTGGATCGTGGCTGCCATTACATTTGCTCTTAAAAGAGTAAGAAAGCAATGCCAAACTGTGTGTGTTTGAGACAAGACTCTAGCTCGGAAACGTGATCTGGAGTTCGAATATGTTGAGATGTAGGGATCGTTCAATGATCTGTTTGGCTAAAGTGTAGGACTTGTTTAATAGGTGTGTAAATAATATTGGGGATTGGGTGGAGGAAGGGTGTTTGTTTTGTCTTTTGTGTTGTCTTTTTGATGTCTTGTAGTTGAGATTAAAAGTGGGAGTGGGTGACTTATAGTACTATATTATGATAAGTCGTTGCGGCATGTGTTATATAGATATTGATTCTATGGATTATGTGTGTATACACACCCACCTATATGTATGTTTATTTTTTCTATTGTTGTAATTTTTACGGACAAATAATAAATAAAGTGAAAAAAAAAACCTGTGCGTGCATAGGACGGCCTTCGCCAAAACTCGTCATTTCAGAGAGGCCATATTGAAGGGGCCAAACTCAATGCCCCCGTTACGTTCAACTTTATAAATTGGGCTGTGAATATCCAAACACAGTGTTTAAGAAGGTGTTGTGTAAAATAGCAACACTATTACATTAATGTAACACAATTGTATTCGGCAGACTAAGTGCTGGTGCTTGCCTTGTTACTCATGTTTGATTTTCAATTGAATGTTGCATGTCAAAAATCACTGATGACAAATAACAAATAGGTTTGGTAAACAATATGTATACTAGATACATTAATGTAGCAAGAATGATTGCCTAGTACTCATGTTTGAGTTTCAATGGGACACTGCATGTCAAAATTTATGGATGACGGTGAACAAAACAGTTTGTTAAAGGTTAGATATACTATAGTTACTAAGAACATGGCTATGTAGACGTTGGTATAAATACAAGGCATAATATATAATACGCTTTCAGTGCAGTCCTATGGAATACATAGGCTTAATGTATGTGCTCATGCAAGACTTGAGTACTCAAACTCGTATTGCGATGCTAGTTCTTACTGGTTATGTTCAATGAGGAGATTATTGAATACTTGTAAACTTAGAAAAGGATATGTTTGCAGTCAGAGATGCCGCTTGTTGTTCTATCCGTGCGAGAGCACATGCTTGTTCAATGATGGACTCACTCTTCTCTTTGGTTCCAGTAGTGATCTGTAAAGTATGTGAGTTTGACATACTAGAAATAATATACAATATATAAAACACACAACTCAAACCGATCAAATTATCACAATAAGGATCCCATTGCATGATGTGTGTTAAGGCCATTTAGGGTACTTCGCATTTGGCAAATGATTCTCCACTCAGTCTGTCACAGTTTTCTCTCCTTGTCCCCTCCTTGTTTGCCCAGAGATATTTTCCTAAATCCCATAAATCTCAGTTCTTTCTTATTGTCTAGTTGATGTGAGGTATGCCAATGTATTGCAATAGGAAATTTGGCGCCTTGACTGCCAATTGTCGATAGATGCTCCTGGATAGCTCACGTATGGTACTTACAATATATATTTTGTGGCATATGCATATGATGGCATAAACCACATATTTGGAGCAACAGTTAATATTATCACTGATCTCGGTGGTTATGCCTTGTGGGTCAATAAATTGGTGAGGGGCAGTATCCGCGTATCTGCACATTGTGCAAGTGCCACACATGGAGAACCCCCGTCAATGTGATTGCAACCATGTTGCTGGTTGACCGGTGTGAGCACCCGATAGGAAAGATGGGGCTGAGAATGCTTCTTAATGTGGGTGCTCGTGTATGTATGACCTTTGGAATGTTGTCTAAGTAGCTGCAGAGGTTTTCGCCTAACATCAATACATACCAATGTTTTCTGAGAATCTATGCACCAAATGGCTGTCCTTGGACTATTGTGTCAGGAAACAGCTACGGTTGTGTAAATTGTAAGTCTATGATGGTAGTTTCACAGTCAAAGTATTGGCTCTGTCCGTCCAGGATGCTATGCTTTGGGCATTATCTATGCACATGGTTGTGTAGCCTCTTTCCTGAAATCTATTTCTGAAAAGTACACATTCCTGTTTAAACACAACTGGATCTGAGCAGTTACAACGTGCTCTGATAAAATCTCCCATAGGAATGTTTTCAATAACGGATTTGCAGTGACAGCTCGTAGCAAACAATGTGGAGTTTACCTCTATAAGTTTCCTAAATGTACAAGTCTTAAGGTCTGAGCTATCTATGTATATTGTTAGGTCCAGAAAATCAACTAGGCTTTTGTGACTATTGTAGGTTATGTTGATACCGTATTCGTTGCTATTCAAATTGTCGACAAAGGTCAAACCGCTGCAAAATACATGCATGAGACTGATGCCACAACTTACCTATGGCAGTAATGATCACTGTCAATCACTTGAATGTGGCGGCTGACCCCACAATCTCTCTTTGTCAGTAATAGTGACTGCAAATTATATGCATGAAGCTTCAGCAACAGTATACCCATGATAGTTATAGTGACTGCCATTCACATGCTTGAGGCTGCAGTCACAACCTATCTATACATGTAATGGTCCATGGGAAATACTTGCATGAGCTTGAGTCCACAACCTATTTTTGTTGGTAATTACCACTGGAAATCACTTGCATTAGGCTGAGCATGAGACCACAATACAAATCATGCTGATTTCTATTGTGTTCTTTGGCCATAAAACACAGGCAGGTAATGCTCGCAATCACTCAATGAAACTCACAGTCGGACACAAGCACAAGTACACACACAGACATATGCACATGCTGTCATAGACCCAGCTAGAGATTCTTTCAACCATTATCAACAGCATACACCCACTGCATACATTACATAAAAACATACAATAATTCAAGCTTACATTCAGCACTAACCCTTCATTCTCCTCTTCAGGTCCAGGCAAAGGCACCTGACTTCAGACATTGTCAATGCGCTCTAGAATAACGAGAGCATTTGGGACACTTTGGCATCACTAATACATAGAATTGCTTAGCAAACTGCTAGCAACCATGCTCCTGTGGGAAACATGCAATGCTGGACATGCCAGCTTGCCCAAACTTTAAAAATAATCTAGAAATAATCATGACAAATCAGGGCTTGCACTCAGGGCACACGCCCTGCTGGAGGCAAGGCGGAGAACTATGCAGCAAGGAGCAACCCGGGGGAACGGGTGTCCACACCACTCTCAAGCCTGACTTCACCACTGCCTGAATGCCATCTGCACCTTCAAACTCCCATTTAAGGGGTGCAGCATACAAGTCCAGCAAGTAAGCAGCTTCATCTGCAAAATGAGAAGTCTACCATGTTAGAATTCTACTCAAAGTGTCCAAAGAGTAAACATCAAATGTGCTGAGTTCGATGCCAATGACCTTGTTCTTGTGGGAAATCTTGGGCGGCCTTGTGGACACTGAAATCTCTGGTGTGTGGGTTGTGGCCGTGTAATCTTCATGTGTGTGGGGAGACTCATATGTGAGTTGTAGAACCCACATTTTCTTTGGATATTGCAAGTGTGCCTGATGTAGCAACAGGTAGTGTTTATCTTGGGTGATCCTGTGGAGCCAAAATATAGGAAGGAATGCAGCTGCAGCCACAGTGAACAAGCAAATGCAGCACAGCTTTTTGAGATGGAGCTACATCTGCCATTTGCTTGCAAGACACAGGTGGGAACTAGTGAACCAAAGTTTACAGAAAAGTAACCATACTCGGCCCCATATTCCCCTGAAAGTCATCACATGGAGTAAAGAAATAAACTGATGTACCAAATTACTAAGTGCCACTATTACAAACAAACTAATGCAAGGGCACTACATGTGTACAGTGTGTTTAGGAAAACAGTTCAAAACAAACCGTATATACTTACGGCTCCCAGTTTTATAGCATTTTTCTCAATCATTTCTGTCTGTATTTAGCCACAAAAGTAAATTTTCAATCAGTTCTTTTCTGATTTATTTCAAATAAAAAAAAAAAAAAAATCCAAAGCGCACACTAAGACATACAGGACACAAATGGAGCTTAGCTATTTCTCATCACTGTCAGAAACATTTTTCTTATAACAGAAAATAGCGTATCCTGTGATTGCTACCGAGTTATATGTTGACAGCAATCAAAAAAACGTCAAAACTATTGTTCACAAATATTTTAGCCTCTCCTTCCTGCCAGTCTGCATTGCCATCATCCTGCAGTTCTTGATGGACCAGTAAGTGGAACTATGCAGGAAAAATCTGTGTTTATGTGTTTTTCTCATTTTTACAAATAAATACAGACAGAAAGCAGATTGATTTCCATCTCCATTTATGTGTAAAAATCAGAAAAACAGGAGCATAATACAAATTGCAGCAAGCTGTGTTGTCTTTCCTTAAAATGTATCTCATTTCTATAAATTGCTTGTCCTAGCATGTTTAGGCCCTCATTTTATCATTATCTGTAAAAGTAACCTTTTTTTTTTAATTTGGGCCACCATAATTATGATTCAGGCCCACAAGATGGTATTTCACTCATGTTGGGGGACACATTGTGAAGATACAGTGGAAAACAAGGCGCGTCAGTGATCCCAACCGGTATGCACTGTAATCAATAAGGAGGAGAGTTGTGCCTAACCTTGTTCCACCCAACAAGGTGGCGTTACCACTGCCGCAAGCATTGTACACAGCTGGTACCTGGCACACTCTGCTCTGCTCTGTGACCTACGCCATGTGGAAGTGCTTTTAATGTTCACACCTCACTAGTTGCAAAAAGGTCAGACACCGTGGGGCTGTGCTGCATGTATTTCTTTACCAGATTACACCGCAATAATTAACTTTATACTTTACATTTCAGCACAGACAGGCCACTAAAATAGATAATCAGTGCTCAACACAGATCTTGGAAGGAGGTGTCTATATCATGTAAGTGCATGATGCAGTCAGGAAGGTCTAGGTAGTTGTCTGGCATGTAGAGTACCAATTGATGCACCATAGGCTATTGTGATATCAGGGCTGGGGAGTTGTTCCCAAGATTACAGCTGCGTGGGATGATAGACAGCTAGAGTAACGATTAAGGCATCATATTCCATTGAATGGGCCTTCCTACTGTTGCAGGATGTCTGTGGCAATTAGCCATCCTTGGCTGTGGCAGTGACAGGAGTCGCCCTGTTTCAGTCAGAGACAAAAAATGATCAGTCAGGACAGGATTCATTTAAGGACATTTAATGCAATTGAACGCCCATGCAGTAGTGATAACATAGTCTGTCAAGGTTAATACTGTCTTATGATTTCTAAAAACAATACTTTAGGCATTTGATGCGCTTGTGTTGATGTTGTGGGATCCATTTATCAAAGGTTTTCTTTGTTCCAGCATGTGACAATTGTTTAGCTACCAATAGGAGCCACTGTGATAATGCTTTCAGCTGATGATAGAAACCCACTTTGTCCAGAAGCTGTTCCCACAGTATTAACCAACACTGATTTTGGACCACTATGGGCATCATCAGCTGCTGTATGTTGCAGCACACAGTGCAGGTGTCAATAAATGGGCAGAGGCTATTTTAGTATTGGCTTGCATTCTGTTATGTACCTGTAAGAAAAAGCATTTTGAAATGTCTGAAAAATGTCTTGTATTTAATAATAATAAAAATATCTTTAATGTGTTTTAGTTTAAATAATAAACTTTACACATATACATACAATCTAAAATATACAATACAATACAATTGAGAAAAAAGAAACATTATCCAAAACAGTATAAAAGAATTTAAAAGTCTACATATAAGTCAATACAGTATGATTATACTCAAATATAGATCATTCATTGTCTCTTATGTTATTAACAATTTAAGATACACATACTATTCTTTCTAATCCAGTAAACATACCACATTAAATTGCAGGGTCTAGCCTCCTTGTCACTGACTCCATTTCCCTATAAAACCCGGGTCTAGCCAAAGACTAGCTTTCCTCATATAGATATGTCCAGCTTGTCTTCCACTCTTAGCCAGATAGAGTATAGTGCGGTTAGCAAACGCATACTATTAGTGTTAACACAATAGTTCCAAAACAACATGTTCCCTATGGTTTCCCAATTGTGCACATACTTTCCCAAGTGAAATTTTATATCATCATTCATAACCTGGCATTCAGTGAGGACATGCTTGGCTGTCTCGGGAAATTCCTGGTTCTTACAAAGACGGCAATAGCGTTGTTCTCTGGGTATCTTATCTATTACACCCATAGTCATCTTTGTGGGGAGGTATTCTATTCTCAGTAATAATATAAACCTCCTCAGCCTATGGGACGGACAGATCATCAAATATTTCTGTGGTTTCTTAAAGGTGTATAACCTGTTTTGCACAAATTTATACCTTTTTAACTTACGAAGATGTTCGTAGTTCTCAAGCCAGTCCCATAGCTCTACCCGTCTCCCCATACAAGATTGCATAGCCTCCGTATAAATCCCTTCATGTTGTTTCCAACAGATTTCACTGAGCAATTGTTCCATTTGAATTCACTAATGGTGCGATCTTCGTTATTACTCAGGGCAAATGTCGTTAATAGGGCATTGCCCGTATCGTTCACCATTTTTAGGTAAATCCCGGCTCTCTTCCTTAGTATCTGTGCTTTTAATGATATTAGCCCCAGCTCTAATCTTAACAGAGACATAGGGATACATGCTGGAAGTCCCAATATCTTTCTCCAAAATGTTCCCTCAATGAGTTGTAGCCAATTTAAGTCCATCTTAGTCAGGGATTCCAGGCCATATTTCATCATGGGCGCTAGTACTTGTATATAGAGATGCCGGGTACCCCATAAGGTAAAACCACCCTGTTTAGTTGTAAAACTTTTAAATAGAGCCGTAATGTGTGCTGCTCTTATTTTTCGATTGCGTTTACATATATAATAGTCACCTCTGGGTCCGAATTCTATCCCCAGATATTTGTATTCCGGGACATAGGAAATTACAACACTATCGATGCGGAGCGAGACACGAGCAGATCTCTTACTTGTGTATCTCATCACGTGTGTTTTCTCAACATTGATAGTAAGCCCATTTTGTTCAGAGTAATCCCAGAGGGCTGTGGCTGATCGACGTAAGCCACTAATTGTGTGATCAAAGATCACCAAATCATCAGCATATGCGAGCACAAAACAGGGGGTTTTGCCAATACTGGGAGGGCAATTCTTTGCCAGGGCTATAGTCGCAGGGATAACATGTACGTATAAGTTAAATACAAGGGGGGCAGTCACACATCCCTGTTTAACCCCTCTATTCTGTACAACTTAATTCGACATATGGCCTCCATGATCTAATTTTAATTTCACCTTGGTATTCTAATGTAACAGTCTAAGGTAGTATAATAGATCATCTGGGCAACCAAGTTTTTGTAGCTTCAACCAAAGTTTTTCTCGGGGAATGGAATCAAATGCTGCTTTAAAGTCTATATATAGTGCATATAGGGGAGGTTGTCCACTTTGTAAGGCTCTAGTAAGCATATAATCCATAACCAAAAGATTATGGGTAGTAGAATAGTCTTGCCTAAAGCCACATTGGAATTTGCATAGGATATTGGCCCGATCGACCCAAAGCTGAAGTTTTTTCAATAAGAGAGAGGCGAATATTTTACTTGTACTATCCAACATAGAAAGTAATCTATAATTGTTGGGGTCCATTCGATTGCCTTTTTTATATATAGGTATTAAGATGGCTGATTGCCAAGAGCACAGGACTTTCCCTTCCCTCAAAATCTTCGAGAACAATATGTTCATTAGGGTGGCCCAGAAGTCCGGATTACAGCCCGTTTGGTCCAGGTGCCCTGGAAGATTTCACTAATTTAATTGTAGAAAGGATGGAATCATAGGAGATATCCATCGTGGGCTCAGTTGGTATATTGCCCAGTGGGATTGTCTCCTCGTTTCTGAGCACTGGATTGCGAATTTCCAGGAACCTGGTCCATTCATCACTGGAATAGGGTTAACTATTTGCCGTGTTTTGTTTCCTCTGGCTTCATTAAGAAGTGCCCATATGCTTCGAGTTTTACGAGAGCAGATAGTCTGCACTAACCTTTTCCAGGATTTATTTCTGTCAGAGCTTCTTTTTGCCTTAATAATGGCCCTGTATCTATTCTTTAATTTCTTAGAAATAATATTATAATTGTCCCAGGTTGAGCTAGAAATCTTAGCTCTTCTTAATTCAGCCCTCAATGTTCTTTTAGCATCGCGGATGAATCTATCGTAAATGGGCAATTTTTCCTGTTCACTGAACATAGTTCTAGCCAGAGTAGTAGCATACTTGTCAGAGAACAGGTGAATCCAATTCTCAACTCCATCAATGTACATCATCTTAAGTTCTTCCAGGTTGGGATAGCAGTTTTTATATATGGCTTTATCAGCACGTAACACATTCTTATCTGACCATCGAATGCATGTCCCGGCATGATTAACTTTTAGGTCACCTATAGTATTCAATTGAGTATGAGCTTCAGGGATGTCAAACGAACATGCCATAATAGCATGGTCGCTCCAACTGTTTGGAATTACTATCATATCATCCACTAGAAGCATCATACTAGGTGAAACAAAAATATAATCCAGGGTACTGCTCACAGAACCATTGCTCCATGTATGTCTGCCAGGATGATCACTTTTAGTGCGGCCAATTACCATCACAAAATCCCAGTTATAAAAAAAGTGCTCTCAATCTAGACCTTCACCCTCTATTTTATTGTGTTCCATAACACATTTGAATACAGCTTTGGATTAGCCGTTTTCCATTCTCCCCCTAACATATGGGTGTTAAAGTCTCCAACTACACAGATATCTACATTCCCTTCAATGGTTAACCAACTGGCTAATAGCTCATGTAACGCTTCCTGTAGGGACTCTCGACACGCTGCCCCCGGTGGATTGTATAAGCACACAACCAAATACTTTTCAATAGGCTTCCTGTCTTTCTATACTATCTCTACGGCCACCATTTGATCATCTTGCCTCCCATCAATCCTTGTCGACCCAAGCCTATTAGCTACACCAATCCATAGCCCCCCAAAGGGCCGTCCCCTTTCACCTCATTTAGCATATACCTGGTGTCCCTTATAACCATCCAAAAATAAGGGGTTCATTGCAAATGTTTCTTGTAGACAAATACAGTTATAGCGAGATAGTTGGGCAATTGAACCCGCTTCATTTAAGTGATGGGAAAAACCCCAGTAATTCCATGATGCCAACGATCATTTTCAATGGTTGTGTTCAACCTTAGATAAAGCCTCCGTCAGCCATTTCAATACAGATTGGATCTCGATCTTATCCATCTTTTTTCCAATTTGCAAATTAGGACCAGCATTTGCCAGACTGTCTGTTGCATTTTCAGTCTTTGAACAACAGGACTCATTATATTTCAGTTCAGCGTCAACCTCAATATCTACCGTTTTCAATTCTTTTTTGTATGTCCTTAATAATTTAGCAGTAGATATGAATTTACAATGCAGAGCTGAAACCTTAGGATATGATCCTGACAAGGGCTCAAGAAATTGAAAATCTTCTGATTGCAATACTCTCAATTGAGGAACAGAGAACAGTCTCTTCAAAAATTCAGAACGTGAGAGCCAGGCGCCTTTGTCAGTTTAATATAAATTTTTGATAATGAAGTACGATTTCCCCATGCTACATCGTCTCTTTTATAGTATCTGTAGCAATAAAAACTGAATTATGGGGACTACAATGTTCACTCGCTATCTTAAGCGCCTTCTCTGTGATAACGTCATCATCAAGTATGGTCTCAGTCATTGAATTTTCAAGTTCCATTGCCCCATCAGGGACTTCTACGCTCTCTGCAATCAGCCAGCTCGTTAGACAGCCATTTCCTATAGCCCTTCGTTTCTTCGCCCGAGCGGCTCTTTTTTTTGCTTTTTTAGAGCGATGGATATGCTTATCCGTCACTGATGTGGAAGACCCATGGCTACTTGATCTAACCCCACCAGTTGCTTGCTTAGCCACCCTATGCTGCTTGCGAGTAGATGGTGTATTTGCTGTTATAGCAATATTGGAATCAGGGAGTTGTTGTTCATGCAATTCATTTGCTATTAAGATGGCTTCAGATAAGTTACCATCCGCCTCTTCAGCCAGATTCCGTCTCTGCTCATTGACACTCATCAATGTATTTGTATTTGTCAATATGCACCCCGACATCTGCAATAATATTTTTAGTGCAAACTGCAGGGATGCCACAGAAGCTTGTAATTCGGCAATTTCTGGCGAGTCCGAGTAATTCTTGCTAGCCTTCTCTGTTTCCCTATCCAAGGATGTATCGATGACTAGATTAGGTGATGTAGATAGTCTCTCCAGTGTCCCAACTTGGTGGAATATTTTATCACTGACTTTGGCCTGACTCTCTGTCACAGAAAGATCAGTATTCTCCGAGGGGACTACTGTCTGAGGAGTCATGCCCCTCTGTATGTTTAGGCATAAATCCAATAGGGAATTATTGTCGATGTCTTCAAAATGTATCGAACTGCCCAGATTAGAAGTGTTGATCACTGGTTCCAAAGGTCTCTCAAGGGCTGTAGAATTGATATCAGCTGGTATGTTTAAAGGAAAACAGCCTGTAATCTTTCCTTGATCTATGGGAATAACCTTCTTGCCTTTATTCCTCTTACTTTTGGATTCTTCTGTTATAGGCATCATAGCTGGTTCCTGTTGTTTCTTCCTTAGATTGTATTTGGATATGGCAGATTTTTTAGGGGGAGCCATCCGCTCTGTTCTAGAGCCAACAGGCTAAAGTAATCCAATTACAGGGTTAATGGGAAAATCCCCCCCGTCTCCTTTAAAGTCAGTAGCTTAGGTTAGAAATAAAATCTCCCCAATCCAACTTCAAACTAAATTTAGAATTTATAGGGAGAAGGTCACAAAAGGTAAAAATGACAATGGTAACAGGTGCGCCCAATGTGCTCGAATTTATTACAATCGGGCTGGCCGCCCCAGCCACTGAGATCAAAAAAGGCAGCAAGCCGCAATTTGGGAAAGTATGCAATTCTCACATTAGCACCACCAACTCTTAGGTCCACCCAGAAATACCCCCTATGAGCTTGATGGAAGTGCCCCAGAAATCGGCTCAAAGCGCCTCCACTAATTGATGGCCAGAGTCACCAGCAATCACCGCGCACCTTCGCTGCTCACGGTGCACAGTCGCTATTTCTCATCCTACTCACCAATAGCAACAGCAATGTTGCGTTGCGCGGCAACGAGGCTTTAACGCTGGAGGCTTTACTTACAGGGGCGAGGACCGACCTGACAGCCTCCCTCAGGTACTAAGCCGCTCGTGAGCACTACCAGCAGCAAGACCGGTATCGAGGGACCGCCTCTTCTTCCTCAGACTCACGGCGGCCACCCTCACTCGCTCCTCGCCGAGCCGCAGCACTTGGGTGGAAAGAGGGGGCCACAAAGAAGGATAGCACAGGATCACTGCGCACAAGCACCCCTGTGTTCTCCACAACACACTCCGACTGTCTCGCCGCGGAGTCACTCAGCTCAGCTCGGCTCGCTCGCACAACCCACATCCAAGTCCGAGATGAAGTGTCAGAGTAAAGGACCCAGCCTCAAGCCGCACCTCACGTGATACACAAGACGTACTGCACGTCTCCTCCAAGAGGCCGCTTCCGAAGCTTCTTGTATTTAATTGTTATCCTGCTATACCTTCTACGGATATTCTGCCAGATGTATGTAGTTATATGTGTAGTTATTTGGGTATTGTGAACACTCGCCCATGGGACTTCTGCATACTTTATAAAACTACAAAAGTAAATGACTGCGGATGACACAGTACTTATGGCCAGAACTCCCAGGGCCTGCAGGCTTTGGTTGATGCCTATGCTTCCTTTATGACTGGTCTAGGCCTACAAATTAACATGACCAAATCAGCAGTGATGAGCTGCAGTAATGGCAGAAAGCTCATCAAGAAGCGCCCAAAAGTGTGTAGGGGGAAGACATCCCAAAAGTGGCCGAGTACGATTACCTGGAGGTCAGGTTTTCAGACACCCTGACCGGTATGGCGCATGCAAAAAGAAATCTCTGAAAATGGGCCAATACCTGGGGGGTCGCATTTTTCTGCCAAATGTAAGGGCCAACATATGGAATCGGCTCTTAAGGTCTATACTGTGCAAGTAAAGGCAGCCACGCAATATGGAGCAGCATTATGGGGGTACTATAAGGCAGGGGACATGCAGGACAGAGAAAACCATTTCTTCAAAAAGCTCTTGGGACTTCCAGACTCCACTTCTTGTGCAGCGGTGCACAGAGAACTTGGGCTGGCCTTTTGGAAAGATGACTGGGCAGCACCCCTAAGCATTTTATGGCTTAGAATATGGGGGAATAAAAATGCCTTGTTGTGCCACTTTATTATTAAAGCTACATTGAATAAGGATCTGTGGCACAATATACCCTGGCTGAGGTCCATGAAGGAGTTACTGTGCAAGGCGAATGCGCCGGTTGAGCCACCTTCCACAGTGATGCTTCTGCAGAATGAAGTTAGATCTTTTAAAGAAGCAGTGACCAGGGAAAGTGTGGCCAAACACACAAATGCAGCACAGATGTCACAAGGGGATAGCGCTCATGTGCTCACATGTGGGACACCAACCTTAGAGCCGTACCTTGTGTGGGCGAGGGAAAAACACCATAGCTGGCTTATTACAAGGTCACACTTTGACTATTTAAGGTTGAGATTTAACACGGTGAAATGGGCGGGCTACCCGGATGACCCAAGTTGCCCTGAGTGCGGCGCCCCAAATGAACATTTGAGAAATGTTATTCTGTTGTGCCCAGTCTATGCGGAAATAAGAAAACAGACGATTTTGCAAGTAATAAAAGGCACAGATCTGCGTCAGCATAGGCCAGCTATGATTTTGCTATTAATGGCAGAAAATGAATTGACGGCGTGGGCCCTGTTGCTATATTTAAAGGCTGCCATGTATCTAAGAAGGGGGGTTTTAAGAGGTCAAGACACTGCATTTTAGAATTATGTAAATGATGTGCTCTTTTTATATATCTTTTTTCTGGAATCCTTTATCTGTCTTTTAAATAATGTAATGGTGCTTGATTCATCTAACATGTATTAATGAATTATGTCAACATTGTTTATCTTGTTACATTTATGTTTTTGATGAATATTTTGATTCGAATAAACATTTATATCATCGTCATCATCAATGACTGCTGTGTTGAGCGATCACTCAGACCCCCACAATTTTTTGCTGGTGACACCTTGGCATGATTGAAATGCTTATGGAAGATCCAGTGTAAGTCACACAAGTTGGGCTTTGGGTGGATGGCCACTTAAAAGAGATCAAATTGAGTGCAAATGGGGGGTAGAGTACTGGGTTGGACTTTTGGTCATTACAGTTGGACACTTTTCAAAACATCCTTATGCTGTTTCGTACATTCACTGTATAATATGTGTGCATTAGGAATGGGTACACAGGTGTAGGGATTTATGTTGTACAGTGTGTATTCAAATTTCAGCATTTCCAAAATACTGCAATGTTCTTTTCAGTAAACTGCCTTACAAAACATACTGTTAGATAACCAAAACATCCATCACACAGCAATGCCACAGTGCCCAGGCAATAATATCTGGTGTGAACAACAACAAAAATGGGGGTTGGTCCTGTGTGGTGCACTCACAAAGAAGTCAAATTGAACGCACATGGAGTGAGGGATTCTTGGATCAGACGGATGGCAAATTAAGTGTGACACTTTTCCAAACATCATATTGCTCTCTGATACATGTGCTGTGCAATAGTTGTCCTTTTGGTATGCGTACATAAGTTCAGGGATCTATGTATAATAGTGTGCATTAACATTTCAGTGGGAAGTGAGTATTAACCACAATTGTGTTTCAATAAACTGCCAACAATACAGTTCAGTAAGTACATTATTTAGAATGCTGTAGCTCCCATAGTCTGTGGAGACCAGGCCAGCCCAACAAAATCTTGGCTCCAAACAAGAAGTAAGCATGCTGACAACAAGTTGATTCAGTACCTATTGTACAGTTATGGGCCCTATCATGTTATGGCTCAATTTGTAAATTATCCATAAAAGTACATAAAGATACATTTTTTAAAACTCTGATAGGAATGGGGTCATCGGGTATTCTGTCAAATTGATTTGGGTCACCCAGCTCATGAGACACTTAACCAAACAGATTGATGGACAGCAGCCTCATGCCCTTGCTACAAAATCTATTGAATGTAGCAAGGGAGACAACACTCAGAGCCACTGCCACAGCCATCACACAGATTTATTGGTATCTCAGCACCTATGTTCTTGAATGGATACCTATGTCATACACTCTAGCCACTCACACAGTGCATGTGGTCTTCCCAAGAAAGGAAGGGCACTCATTCAGTGGCAAAGAGAGAAACATAACCACGATATGTTGTGTATGGTCAGCATTATTGATAGATTGCAACAAAGCATAGCTGAAAGAGGTACCCAATGTGACATTTTAAGCCTTTAAAAATAACATAATTTGAGCAACATGATGACATGCACTGTAATCATGGAAATGACATCCTCGGATTTAGGGTAATATCCAGATTCCAAGGATAAACATACATTTTTGTCACATTGCACGTCATGGTGTTATCTATATATGTCAATTCAGTGAAAAAACTTTGTTAAAGGTACGTTATGGTTAAGTTGCGCTAGTAAAAACCTATGAAATTCAGTGAAAAAAACTTTATTAAAGGGACGTTATGGTTCCAAGTAAAACCAAAAATCCCCTGAAATTCGACAGTTATGGTAAGCTAAGCAACCATAACTCGCGCCACCACCGTGCACTGCTAAGACTAAAACCCACGACATCAAAGATTACATCACATGTGCATTTACTTTTCATAAATGTCTGTACAAGGGATTCTTATTATAATGTTGAGAAAAAAGTGTCAAAGAACATTGGAATAAATATCAAGAGCTAATTAGTGCACCCGAGAAGCCCCGTAAAGTCCCGCTTTGCCGCGGGTGTCTGGAGCTCCTTTCCTTGCTTTGGATTCTGTGGATCAGCGACAAACTACGATCCCCAGCAGGCCTCTGTGCTACATTCTCTGGGAGGGGCCATAAAGACGTGGTTGCGCGCGCACCGCACGCGCGCACCCGAGAAGCCCCGTAAAGTCCTGCTTTGCCGCGGGTGTCTGGAGCTCCTTTCCTTGCTTTGGATTCTGTCGATCAGCGACAAACTGCGAGCCCCAGCAGGTGAAGATTTACCGTTGGAAGTCATATATAACAGTCAGTAGCATAATTATATGGTGACAGAACTTTGTTTCTATTTGTTTAGGCCTCTGTGCAACATTCTCTGGGAGGGGCCATTAATACGTGGTTGCACGTGCGCCCGAGAAGCACCGTAAAGTCCCGCTTTGCCGCTTCACCGCTTTCGTTGCGTGTGTGGCGTGACTCTCAGTTTTGTGGGTTTATCACGTAATTTTCAAAAAAGATTCCACTTCTGTTGAGTGCCTGCACCCTTTCTCGATATAATTCCACCATGAAACGAGGCATTACTAATCTTAAATCAGGCATGCCTATTGTAACTGCTTTGCATTGTGCAAATGGCGTGTCTTCCGCACATAGCCATTCCCCTTCTTCAGCAAAAAAAAACCAACTAAGTTCTTCTCCACGCATGAAACCTAATTGTAAAAGCAAAGCCGAACTTTTGTTAGGTATGGACATTCGTCCATTTTGTCGAGAAGCAAGTCTTGTGGACACGGCTGTTCTGAACTCTGGGAATATACCAATAACAGCAACTGACTGTGTGGACTTAACAAATGCTGCAGTAACAAAAGACACTTTATATGGACAATCTGGCAAGCACGATGTGGCGGTTAATGGCCCTAGGGTGGGTCCACAAAATAAGTGTCCCCGACCGGTTCCACAGTCACTTTTTCGAAGGAAAATGTTTCTCTAACAGACAGTATTTTGTTAAATAATGTACTAACTTGTCCTGCTGCATCATCTGTCAAAGCACCAGCGATGTCCCCTTCGATTGCAGATGACATTTCTAATCCAAGTGTGCATACAATATCCTCTGTTGGAGACATGGCGGTAATTGATCTTGAAACAAATGCTTTTGGTTTTTCAACTCATACTATGTCTGAAAATGTATCCAAGTCTCCAATTCTTTTAAAAAATGTAAGTGTTGATGACTCAGTGGATACATTATCATTTATTGCTCCAACCCTGTGGAAAACGGGGGGCTTTTGTTCTCCTGGTGGAGGGTTGGTAGATACTCACAATGTAAACACTGGGATTGCTTTGACCTCTATGAATACTGCTATACTTGCCTTGGCCAAATTGTTTGAGGTCCTAGCGACTAAGGCGATGTACATTCTAATCAGCTCAATCAGCTTTTGTCTGGCCAACTTACTTTATCGAATAAGCTTGAAAGTTTGAGTACTGCCTGCAACCCCTCTATTACCAAATGATCAATGGCCTCTCAAACTTCATATCTATCTGATCTTTCCTTGCAGCGTTACCAGACTATTCCTTTGATAGTAATTCCCATTGTTGATCTGGCAGACGTTTCAATTGATGTTGAAAAGGGTCAGCAACAAAAACAAAACTACCCACTTTTTGGTGGCACAAACACAAATGTTTTTGATGTTACATCAAAGTCGGGCCCCAATAAGGGTGTCCATCCAAAAAAATCTAAGAACATTAAAGATCCCACCAAATGCACCACTCAAATTAAATCTTTTGTCAAAAACATCTCAACCACTGCAAACATCACCGCAACTGCTTCTAAAGCAATAGCAAAAAAATATTTACTGCAGTCACAGGCAAAGAGAGTAAAGACATTGCCAGCCTCACTTCCTGCTGCCATGGCCTACAGCCCTTTAAATGATGTGATAAGTGCTGCTGCTGATATAGCCCAACATGCTTCTAAAACTCAAACATCAAATGGCTTTTGCTTTATTCCCCCCGTGGTCTCAGGGGATGTGAGTAATGTAGAACGTCGTAAAGAAATAAGGCAAGAATGACTTCTAAATCTGTTCCAAAGAAGTTGTCATTTGCACCATTAGAAATGGTAAACATGTATGAGCCCACTGCCCCCATTGTACAGAAAGCGCACATAACACACTCACAAGCTCATATTAATAGTGACTCAAGTCATCTTGAGTCCCATACTCACAACAGAGTTTGAGTGACATGGAAGAATTGATTCAATCTACACTAACAAAGTTTTTTGCAGCCTCTGGTACTTTTCAGAGAAATGATCCCTGTGCCCTGCTCGAAGTTCCCAAGGAACTGTCTAAATCTTTAAAACAAAAACCTCAGATTGTACGCGTCAAGCACCCAGCAGTTCAATCATTGTCCCTTAGCTGCAGGCCGTTTCCTGCAAAACAATATAACTTAAACCGTGCATCTGTTCTCTCAATATTCAGCGAAATTCCCGAGCTCGATGACATTGGCACCATTGACATTGAGCTGGTAGAGTTTACTGATCACTTAAAACGCTCTTCTGTAATCCTCTGGATAAATTCGAGAGTAGTGGTTAATGCAATCTGGGCTGTTAAGTCCCAGCTTTCTGACCTTGGTTTCATTCTTCTACCAAGTTCTGATACCTCAGATTGCTTACCAATCAAACAATTGGACACCCATTCAAAACAACATACAAACAAAAATCAAGGCATTCCTACATATGCTCGCAACCGCGACTCCAAAAATAACCAAGGTTAGCATCAAAAGTTTTCGGCGTCGCCTATTTCCTTGATTAGCTGGAACTCAAGAGGGCATAAGCATATCTTGAATAATCAGGCTCTGCATCTGTTAGATCATGATATAATCCTGTTACAAGAATCTTGGTTAACAAGTATACCATCGTGAAATAACCATGATGTCCTTTTGATACCAGCTGTCAAGGGCACTTCTGGGCATCCTGCTTCTGGCATGTTAACGGCTGTAAAACAATCATCTGCTTTAAAGGTCGAACCCTGGTTCTCTCCAAATCCTTTTTTGCAAATGACTAGAATTGTTGGATCAAACTTTTCATGTGCAGCTATAAATCTTTACTGGAACCCTGCCGGTATCTCTGATGACATCTTTCTGGAATCTGTCAACAAAGCCATTGACATTGTAATTCTTGATGGACACTCGCATTCCTTCATTTTGGCAGGCGATTTGAACCTTCATTGTGTGGGTCCGTATTGTACATCAAAATGCACTGTCTTGCCAAGTAAATACGTTTTGTTAAAGCTAGAAGCCTGTTTATGTTAAATGGCTCCTTTTTGGGGGATATTTCACCAAGACCCACTTGGCATCGTGCTAGCAGTCAGGGAACTATTGATTTTATTTATGTTAATGCTCACATGCTAAATAAAGTAAAATCGTTTCAAATAATTCATACTGAAGTGAGCGATCACAATGTGCTACATGCTAATTGGTTCTGTGATACTAGTATGGTACAAGACAAATTGTGTTACATCACGGGCTCTTATAAAGTAAACCCAGCCAGAAATCGTGTAATGTGGACCGAGACATCTTTGGAAGCTTTTAAATCACACTATGAGGCTTAGCTGAAGTCTAAAGTTGTGTGGAAACATAACCAAGAGGTAGTTTACCATGACTTAATGCAATTATTTCAACCAGCCTCAGGTAAACATAAACAAAAACAACCTCCGTACTTGCACAGCTTTGACCACGAAATTAGAATTAGGAAATCGATGGTATGAGCTGACAAGAGGAAAGCTTCCAAGCTCCCTGTTGCTACACGTCTGGCAGCCCTAACCCTGATTAAAACCAGGTACAGGAATTGGTCTAGAGGGATGCAATCCAAACTATATCATACGGATGAAAGTAATATGCTTAAATCTTTAGCCGCAAAAAATGCAGCTCAGTCCTGTTACATCATTAACCAAGCTGTAGTAGGTCATCAGGTTGCTGTACAAACTAATGATGCGTCTGAAGAGACATGGGTACTTTACTATTCCAATTTATTTGCTGCACCCCCAGCTCATTTAAGTATATATAAGCCTGAGTTCTTGCCTCACTTTCATTTATCGTTTGATAGAGACGATATTTTGTATTTCATCAAACACGCGAGCCATTCCAGAGCACCTGGCCTGGATGGGTTGTCCAATACCCATATGAAGCAATTCCCGGAAATCTGGGCAGAAATTGTATATCTTATTTTTGAGAACATTAACCTGACCCAGAAAATACTGCTGTCCTGGAAACAATCCATCCTCATTCCTATTTATAAGAAGGGTGATCGGGCCAATCCGGCTAGTTATAGGCCCATTTCTTTGCTTGACGTGCCTGGCAAGATTTTTTGTCGTCTGATCTTGAGAGAGCTGAATATTTGGACTAAAAATTGTTTCAAGAGAGATCCTTTCCAATCTGGATTCGTTAGTGGTCTTGGTACTCTCCCTAATATCATCACTCTCAACATGCTTAAGTCACAGTATGCTGCCCGGAAACAATCCTTATATTTCGCATTTATTGATTTCCGGTCAGCCTTTGACTCAATAAATCGTGATCTTCTATTCCTAAAACTAAAACTGCTTGCCTGTCCTTCCTCCCTATTGGCATTAGTGATTCAGTTGCACACGGAAACCTCTATGCGAGTTAGACTATCCTTGGAAGGCCTTCTGTCTTCCTCCTTTGCCACTTTTTTGGGTCTTAAGCAAGGGTGTATTCTAGCTTCAATATTGTTTAACCTTTTTATTTTTGACATGGGTCTCTCCTTTCTCGGAATCGAGTTTGATGCTCCTGCATTGGGAGGTCAGCGCATATCTTGGTTGTTATACACTGACGATTTAGTTTTAATCTCTCAAACCCCCAAGGGACTACAGATTTTGTTATCCACTCTTTCGGAATATGTTAGAACGAACCAGCTTATTGTAAACTTGAATAAATCACAGATTTTGGTTTGTAGGCTCCATGCCAAATCCAAATGTACTACTACAAAATGGTACATTTGTGAGGAAGTTATGGAACTAGTATCGGAATATAAATATTTGGGGTCTCCTCTACAAAATGCTGTCACTGACAACAAATATCTCGCTGCCTTACAGTCGAAATTGTCGACCTTGATCTCACAGGCTAGAATACTTCACTATAAACATGGGAAATTCACTCTAAAATATATACTAATGTTCTATGAGCAGAAAGTAATTCCCATTCTTCTTTATGGTGCCGAATCAAAGTTGTATACAAACGATAAAATGTGGAATAAGCTGGAGGCTGCATTCTGGAAATTAGTTTTACATCTACCAAACAGTTCACCGATGCCCTTATTACGATTTGAATAAGGTATTAACTCACTATCAAGCAGAGTCAAGTGGAGAATGTGTTCCTTTTTTCGAAAATGCTTGTGTGGCGTCGAAAATAACAATATTCTGAGTACTGTAGCACGTTATTTGTCCTCTTCGAATCATGTATTTCCATTGAAATGGTGGAATCTAGTATTGAACACAATGGGCGAGGCTGACATTTCATTACAGCTATTGCTTGAAAACCCAGTCCATGCTAAGACTAAGTTCAATCTCTGGGTGTGGATACAAAATTATGATTGCTGTTCAAAATGTACAGATTTCAATAGTAACTTCTTTGCAATTAAGCGTTTGGGCCAAGTGGCAGGTTATTTGTTGAAATGTCCTTCTGCTGGGCATGTACGAAATCAATTTGTACGACTCAGACTTAACCTATGGTCCACTAGGGAAGTTTTGGCGAGGCGAAAAATCATTTCTGCTAATTTTAATTTTTGTCGGTTTTGTGAATCTTGTACTGAGAATGAAACCCTCCAGCATTTGATAATATTGTGTCCTAATTTGAAGGAAATGCGAGTTAAATTTTTTAGTGATTTGTTGAAATTGCAAGAGGAAATTGATAGAAATCAGATATGGAGTATTTTATGCAATACCACAAGATTTTACGGTGATAAAAGCTCTTGTGCTCTACCTGGAACTCATTCTCCCTGCTGAAATTAACTTGTAAAAATAATCTGGAAATATGAGTTCCCTTGGCGAATATTCAAACTTATGTTGTGCGCTTGAGAATGAAATGTATAATGTATCATTTTATCATTTTCAAGTTTCTAATTTTTATAATGTTTTAGTACGCACTCACATCTGTTGTACATCATTTGAATATTTCTTGTTTTCCTCTTGTTTTTATCTTATTTGTTTTAATTGCTTTTCAAGTTGGATTGTAAAATTGTTTTATCATTTGAAAAGTTGATTTACTCAGCTATAACAAATAAAAAAAAATAATTAGTGCATTAAGCAATGCATTGATATAAATACCATTCTATTTTGAGGTTCTATCCAGGATACTAAGGTACTCATTCAGAAACATAGGCATTGTGTGGAGCATACATGATGAAGGTATAATATTCATAATGTTGATATGTTGAACAATGAAATGATAACTGTTTTTTTATTAGAGTTTTGTGTACTGTGAAAAACGTAATAAGTAGCTAATAAAACCCACATATAATATAATTGCATTATTACAGACAAAACACAAAGACACAATAACACATACAAATATGGGTATATACAGGGAAAGTGAAGTAAGCAAAAAAGCAGAAGTAGTAGAGAAACAATTCATAACCTAACTGATTATTTTCATGCAAATAAATGATTGCTCTATTTCAAAGCTGCTATTTACCCTATATATATGTATCACTTGATGTGATTGGACCCTAAGGAAAGTAGTGTGAGTACAATGTATACAAATATGACCATATACAGGGATAGTAGAGCTATAAAAAACAACAGGACTATCAGAAAGTGCTGATAACTCTGTTGATTATCTTTATACACCAGAATTATTGCTGTCTTTCACGTTTGTGTCTTCCCCCATGTATATGTTTCATAAGATGTGACTGGACTCTAAGGGAATTACTGTAAGAACCTACTTGAAGGATACGTCTACAAATAAAATAACATTTTTAGTTTCTGACTGTTACTGAAGAAAACCATGTGCCCTAGATATGTCAGTAAAGAAAAAAAGAGTGAGCCAGACATGTGATGTCATCAGTGATGTCATCAATGGCATTTGTGATGTCATCTTTGATGTCATGGGTGTTAGTCTTAGCAGTGCATGGTGGTGGCACGAGTTATGGTTGCTTAGTTTACCATAAATGTCGAATTTCAGGGGGTTTTCGGTTTTACTTGGAACCATAACATCCCTTTAACTAAGTTTTTTCACTGAATTTCATAGGTTTTTACTAGCGCAACTTAACCATAACCTACTTTTAACAACGTTTTTTCACTGAATGTCATAGGTTTTTAGTAGCGCAACTTAACCATAACGTCCCTTTAACAAAGTTTTTTTCACTGAATTTCATAGGTTTTTAATAGCACAATTTAATAATAATAACTCTGATTTTATGTACATGTAAAATTGAACATACTTAACCTTCTCTACTTATTCTGATGTCCGTAAACTTTTTGAATGTCTGTGGACATGTTCGGACAACACTACCACCACCTAAAAACTCTGGGGGGGTATGTTTGGTTGTTATATCATAACATATAAACATTTTACAAATTCACAAACCAGCACACATACACATTATATGAAGTAATACATAAAAAGTGTAACCCATATATGTAACGCACTAACCATTCATTTAAATACAATATGTTCTAAAATGGAATATACCAAAAGAAGATAAATAGGCTTCCAACATAATTACCTCACAGACACTCCACAACCAAGAACAATAGCAGACCTACAGACTACTAAGAACATACCTTACCTGAAATAGTAAGTGTACTGCATTTTACTCATATATATATATAAACTTTCTGTATTAGATTAAAAAAAATGATGTTATGTTTTTTTTTCTCACAGAAATGTCTAGTATTCTGGAGTGGCTAGAGGAGCATATCCCACATGAGGAAATGTCAGAAGATAGTGAAACTAACGGTAGACACTTTACAATATAAACCATTTAATTATTATTTTATATACATTTAACATATATATATATTTTTGTACAGAGCATTCCAAAATAGAAAATACTTCAGAAGAAGCTGTTGTGGATAACACTCTTCACAGCATACAAGAAAAAATGGATTTATTGTTGACCAATTTTAATAATTTAAAAACTTTTGTGGAAGATAATTTTAAACCAAAAACCTCATACCATTGTCCTACATGTACATGTCCCCCCTCACCATATCCATGTTAATTATCCCCAAACCCTCTCCATGAACCAAAACGTTTTGATGAGACTTCCATCCCTTCTTCACCTGATACAAATCCTGTTCATACCCCTAATTCTCCTGTTATTGAATGCCTGACCTTCTCTATCATAAATTGTTAATATATGTTAAATGAAGTTACATTTTTATATTGTGTTATTTATTTTTTTTAAAGCAATTTAGGTGTCCGTGGACAGCGCGGGTGTCCTGAATGTCCGTAAAGAAATGAAAATGGAGGTGTCCTGAAGAACACTATACCTGTCCGTACTGTTCGCTAGCAAGTTGAAAATGTTCTAAGAACAAACGCAGTGTCCTGAAATGTTCGTAAAGAGACGAAAATGGAGGTGTCCTGAAGAACACTATACCTGTCCGTACTGTTCGCTAGCAAGTTGAAACTGTTCTAAGAACACACGCGGTGTCCTGAAATGTTCGTAAAGAAACAAAAATGGAGATGTCCTGAAGAACACTATACCTGTCCGTACTTTTCGCTAGCAAGTTGAAACTGTTCTAAGCACACACGCGGTGTCCTGAAATGTTTGTAAAGAAACAAAAATGTAGGTGTCCTGAAAAACACTATACCTGTCCGTGCTGTTTGCTAGCAGGTTAAAACTGTTCTAAGAACACACGCAGTGTCCTGAAATATTCATAAATAAACAAAATAAGGGTGTCCTGAGGACGCTATGCCCGTCCGTATTATTCGCAACCAAGTTGAAACTGCTCTAAGAACACATGTGATGTCCTTAAATGTGTGTAAATAAACAAAATTGAGGTTTTCTGAGGAAGCTATATCTGACTGTATTGTTCGCAAGCAAGTTGAAACTGTTCTAAGAACAAACACCTGTCCGTAACTGTTTGTTTGACGTGTTACGCACTTTCAATTACTTCAGGACCCGAACACTGTTCGTAGAACATCAATGCACATGCGCAAACCAACGTCCGTGCATTTGGTGTCCTGCGGACAGCCACTCCCATCGCGGACATGTTCGCAAAGCGATCATGTGACCGCGCCCACACTGATCGCGTGTTCTAAAATGCGGACACTGTTCTTGTCCCCGAACATTTTAAAAGTGCATTTTCAAGTAACCCACAATATTTTTCAATAAAAACACACCATAGCACAAGTCCCACATACTAATCATGAGTTTCTACATATTTTTTGAAACTTTTTGAACCTTTTTTTGTGTTTGATCTGTCTGCAGACAGCACGCATGTCCGCAAACCGCGTACAAGCACCCCTATAAAAAACCACGCCCTAGAGTTTATTCTCATTGTGTTTCTGGCTATTCTACAGAGCACAGCAATTTTTCCTGCCACCTGCAGATTGACATCTTCATCCTGATGGCATCCCTGGCTGCACTACTGGCACCTGGTGCTGCACCTGCTTCAGCACCACCCCCAACACCCAACGCCTCCACCACCACCACCTCCCAAAGGGCCTGAAGAGGAGAACTACTATCCGCACTCGGCGTGAATCTTGGGTGTGGCGGTTATTTACCATTCATGGGAATGGTCCTAAGGCTCGTGCGAACTGAGTCACCTGCAATGAGTGCAAAATGGTACTCAGTCGCGGGAGGCATGGTTCGTATAGCTTTGGGACCACTACCATGAAGCGGCACCTCATGTGATTTCACACTGGGGCCATTCGCAAGGTTGTACCGTGCGATGAGAGTAGCAGGTTGATTTCCTCTACTTCATCCTCTGTTTCTGATCCTGTCACCACAAGGAACACTCCTGTGGAACAGCGTCTTCCTCAAGCTGCCTCACAGGCCATACGCAATGCTGATGACCCTTACCTCTCGAGGGTCACAGTTTGTGTATGTACTGCGACGCAGTACTCTGCAGGGGGGAGCGACTTCGAAGTGCTTTTGAGACTATCGTCTCAGAGCACAAAAAGATCTGCCCACTACCCAAATAAAGCCCACTCTACATCTTCCTCTCTCAGCTCGCCCTTTCTTAACCCTGTGGTTGGTGTCCCCCTTTTACCCTCCTTTCCCCTCCTCTCCTAGTGTGTTGTGTATAAAAAAAAACTAAAAAAAAAAATACAAAAAAATAAGGCTCTTTTCAGAGCCGCCTTTCACAGTTAAAAAATAGAAGTGAAAAAAAATGAAGCAGGGCCCTTTGTATTTTTTAGAAGTCCGCGGACAGTCCGCGGACATTTAAAATGTTGCGGTGCTGCCGTATCATAATCATTGTAAGTTTCTCTGGGAGGAAGTGGTGGCTCTGAGAAGAGCCTTTTGGTGGTGTTTGTGTTTGAAAAATTATAAATACTCAACACCTACTTCAAAATGGATGCTGTAATTCTAAAAAAGGTCAATGCATTTTGTATATTTCTTAGAAAAATCTGATTGCCAGCATAAGTTAGATGTACTCCATCTCTGCGAAAAATGTATGTACTACGAAACATAATATTTTCATTGTGAAAAGAGGACATGCCAATATCACTTAGAAAGGCACAAACAGCCTTATTTGTGGACCAAATGAAGAAGAACGAAGCCAATCTGTGAAAAAATTACTTGAGAATTTGGGAACATGTCCATGACCTTTCCAAGTCCTTCTTTCATTGCAAATTGCAAAGAAATTCCAGACACATGTCCTAAACTGTTCCCTCCACAATGAATTACAATTATGTCTGGATGTTGCTCTGTCTCCAAAGTAGCACAGAGCGGTAGCAAGTCCAACCCCTTAATTCCACGTACTCCATACCAGTGCACTTCCACATGTGGGAATCCAAGATCTACAGCTACTCCACAGCTTTCTGCATGCACCTTCAACCAATGTATCCACGAGTCTCCCAAAATCCAAACAATCTGTTTGATGAAACACACAGCTATAGCTATCTGTTCTTCTCTCAGCAAAAAGAGTATCTGAGAAACTCCCGTCACAACACACCCACTAAACTTTCCTGACCGAACCCTTTCTATGCTCATTCTCATTTGCAAGGCTTCCCAACCCAAAAATCCCTGGGTGTAACATCCGATGTCCGCGAACTACCACCATGTCCGCGGAAATATTGTAACATGAACAGTGCTTCTACCATTTCCATTTCACTTTCTGTGCCATTCCTACATTGGATATAGCTAAGAAGTCACATGAACATCCACCAATCACATCCAAGACCTCTACATCTAACTGCATCATCATAGATCACCACTTTAAATGTACTGTTAATCTCTCTGAGTACAAGTGTCATATCATTGGAAAGCACCTTCTACAATAAATACTGTACAAGTCTCCAAGATTTCTACTTGCAGCTGCATGCATATCCATATGCATGAACACAAACTACAGGTATGAATATTTTCTGTAAAATACATGAACACATTTTCTAGTTTCATATAAACAGATTAACTGACTTTTATCTTGTATAATCTGTAAAATGAATTTACTGTCTTTTTTCAATCTCCTTAAATCAAATGTCACTTACAAACCTTTATACTATTTCATTTTGTTATACTCACACTCAAGTCATATTGAACTAACATTTTTGAAATAAAATATATAGACTACATATAGTGAAACAAAATTGCATGCACACACTATGTTCAAATATCAAACTACAATACTTGTACAATAACATAAACATTTATTTATTTATTTATTTAATTACTTACATTTATATAGGGCAAGCAGCACATGGCATTGAGGCACTATTACTTGCAAAAGCTTAGTTACAGGAATAGTGGTATTCAGTGGTATATTATGAACTTCACAAGGCTTACTAAACATATTTTGTTTGCTACAGTTAGTCATTGCAATACAGTTTATTCATTAACAACATATTATATGTATTCAACTGGTGCGACGTATCTTATGTGAATAAGATAGTTTTAATGGTTTTGAGGAAGGCGCTGAGCATGTCAATTAAAATAATCAATGTCTAAATTAAAAACAGTGGTATATACACACAAAATTACTAATATATTTATTTTACAATTGCAGTGACGACCATTCCCCTGAATAGAAGCAGCCGATTATGAAGTACAAAGAACAACTAAGAAGTAACCTGCTCATTATAGAAAAAAAGTAAGTTGAACTCTGAATACCACCATAATATTTGTATTATTACTCAAACAAACTGTAAAGTTAATTCATGCTATTTCTGTGCCTAAAAATAGAGATTGTGCACAATTCTCTCCAAAAATCCACATTTCTTAAACAGCGATTTGCATCCAGAATGGCCCACAAATTCCTATTTTTCGACACACAAATGACCCAACTCAGCTGCTAGAATTTTGATATTATAGAACAAACAACTGTTTTAATTGTATAGCATTAGATTTACTATTTATACTTTTCCACACCACTAGCTTACTTTTTTCTGTGATCTGATCCCAAGTTTAGTAGCACATTAATTCAAGAATACCCATCCCTACTAGTTGTAGTTGCCCAATGCACAATCACACACCGTTACATACATCTTCATCATCTTACTCAAACACTCATGCACACAGCACACATACATTGCAGAACACCCCAACCCATACCTTGATTATTTTTTTCAACAGACCCTAAATAATGCCTACCAAATATCAAGTCCGTAGAAATCAACGCAGAAGTAGAGCAAATGAAAATAAAACTGTCCAACATAAGCATCCATCTCTAGCAGAATTTGTAAAAAAAGTTGAAACAAAACAGCTAACACAGTCATTTAGTGAAACAAAAGAAGTGTCAGGTACAAAAACATTGCCTCCTCTATCAAAATGTAAAGCAAACCAGAAAACAATTAACAAAAAATCAGCCATCACTACAGATTAAACTGCTTCTATAAATCTTGATATAGTGCAAAGTAAGCATACCAAGAAAAGTATTTTAGCCAAAATGTTCCGTCAAAGAGTCCTTCAAAATCTTATAAAAACAGGAGAGAAACCAGGTTCAACCCTTAAAACCTATCGTAGGAAATTAATCTTAGAAGCGTTGATAGACACTGCAATTCTTCTCAAAAGAAAGTTATTTATTTTAGTGTTAAACAAAATGAAACCAATAACAAAACTAATGACTAAATTACAAAAAAGACTTCTCAATAAACAAAATGTCAACAGAAAGAACTTCTTAAGTATCTGCGGAGGAGAATGGAGTCACACTACAAGCACAGAACCATACTTTAATGAAGAAGCATACAAACAAAAGCAAACAAATACAATTGCCATACATAGCAGTGGTCGAGGTTATAAAAAAGTTAATAAAACCATAATGGAACAAGAAGTACTCCTTACAAAAATATTCCCTGAAAAATTAGAATTCCCCCTCCATTCAACTGAATCACAACGTCTAGTGTGCAAATGGCCATGCAGGTCAATGTGTAACATTCCCAAAAAAATGTTCAAGTCTTTAAGCCAATTCCTCAATCAATATGTGAAAAGCAAAGACAAAATCAAAATTAAACTATTGCAAAATATGGATAGCTGTCCAGTGCGCAAGTACACAGGACTACAAGAACATTCATTGGCCTGCATTACAGGACCTATTTGAAAAAACCTCCTTCCATGATATCAAAAGGATATCAACACACCATTCGACTATAAGAAATCTAGTTTATAAACTGTATTATGCTAAAAGTCCTGCTTTAGCACTAGCCAATTTAAATAACATTCTTCTACATGGTACAGCAAAAGACCTACTTGAAGAAATCGACTATATCCAGAAAAAATATTTTGAAAGTGAAAGCCACTTACAGCATGAAATATCTGTAAACCAACAATTCTACACATGGCAACCTTTTACTACACACACACAAAAAAGAAATACTAAAATTTAAAAGTACATCAGCTGAAGTACCAAACCATGTATGTGTATGTTGCCGCAGAACTTCTTATAAAAGTAACACAAAAACTGTAGACCTTTCATACAAAATAGAAGGCAATGAAGATTCTAAATGGTTTGAATTAACTCTCTACCTTATAGCAGAAAACAAATACGAAATAACTGACCCCTTAATTCTTTGCAGTTACTGCACTACAAAACTTGACAACAACCAAACTCCTTCACATGCTATCACAAATAATTTGGAATTATATCCACTACCAAAACCCCTACAACAACTTAATTTATATGAGAGCATCATAATTCAAACAGTGCACCCATTTCAAGCAATAACATGCCTTCAACCAAAAACGGCAAAATTACCTTCCTCTGAATTAGTGAAAGGTATCTGTGGAAAAGTAGTGTATTTACCATTAGATCTAAAAGAAAATGTGCATACTCTAGGAGTGCAACGTCCAATGCAGCAATCTTTAATTATCTTAGTAAATGGAGTACCTACAAAAGACAAACGAATTTGGCAACAGCTGGTAGATTTACATAAAGTTAGAGAAGCCTTGCAATATCTTAAAGAGAATAATGTATATTACAAAGAAATTAATATTGAAGAAAACTTGAAGGATACAACTGAAATAATTCAAGATACACAAGAAGCTGGTCAATTTGAGCTCCTAGATCCCGCTACAATATCAAATACTTTAGACCATTATAAAATTCATCCATTACACTCTAATGACACCATAGAAGATGCACTGGAAACGTACCAAATGCGTCAAACAAAAGGATCAACAATCAGCATATGGGAAAAAAGTATAGTAGCACGCGCTTTTCCTCTACTCTTTCCTTCTGGCAAAGGAGGAAGGTACGATGATAGACCTATTCAAATATCAGCATCAGAATACCGCTCATTATGGATGAATTCTGAAGAGCCCAGATTTAGACAAAATGTGGACTACATATTCCACCTACTCTTTGAAAGTGAACTTGCAACTTTATGTTACGGAGTTGCACACATATTAAAATCAGGATCCCACTTTCAAAATATGACAGCTACACAATTATTACAAAAAGTGCAACAAAAAGATGAGGTTTTACAATCAAATATTACAAATCTATTAGAAAATATGTGTGGTACTAAAGAGTACTGGTTTTGACGTCATGGAGATGTACGTTGTATGATCAGAATCCTTGGCCCACCCACTTGGTTTGTTACATTAAGTTGAGCAGAATATGCATGGTAAAATTTGCATGATTTCCTACGCATATCAAACAAAAACAAAACGAACATAGATATACTAACACCTGGAGAACTGTGTTCTCTGGATCCTGTTAATGTTTCAAGATATTTTCACCATCGCTTCATTGCTATGCTACATTTTATTTGTAATAAAACTGTTCCTCCCCTTGGAGAAGTGCAACACTTCTTTCGGAGAAAAGAATACCAGGCCAGAGGAGCACCACATATCCACATGCTTTTATGGATTAAAGATGCTCCTAAATTTGGTCAAGACAGTGATGCCACTGTTTTACAGTTTATTGAAAAATAGGTCACTTGTTAAATTCCATCAGAATCCACAAATAGTGATCTTCATGCACACATTTTACAATTTCAAAGACACAAATGTGGCAAATATTGTCATTGCAAATACAAAAACAAAGGGGAATACTACACCAAATTCCGGTTTGGTTTCCCTAGACCAGTTACAAATACAGGTCAAGCGCACAATCTCATGTCTTCAGTTAGACATGGTGTTAAAGGTAAGTCACCTAAAAATACATATTACATAAAAAGAAAAGAAGAAGAAAAATATATCAAAGATTACAATGCAATCATTGCCCACTTATGAAATGCAAACCTAGATGTACAGTACATTGCAGACAATTCTACTGCAGTTGCACGATATGTCACAGCATACTTAACCAAAGCATAAAAGACAGAGCTCCAAGACCTCTGGAAGGACCTGTCGTCAGATAAATCAGTGTCTCAGAAATTATACAGCTTGGGCATAAAAAAGCTCTCCCGTAGAGAATGTGGATCCTATGAAGCAGCTGATCGTTTAACTGGTACCGCATTGTATGGTAAATCTGAAAATATAGTATGGCTAAGTCTTGGCCCAGCTAAATCTAGAAAAAGAGTTCTAAAATCATACAAAGATATAGAAACAATAGCCAAACATGATCCCAACAGCCAAGACATTTTGAAAAACAATTTATTGGACACATGCTACCCAAACAGAAGTAATACTTTGGAAACCATGTGTCTATACCACATAGCCCAAAACTACACATACAAAAATAATATAAAACCTGATGAAAAAAGCCGTAAATACAAAGTGACAAACTGTGAAGGCAGCTTAGTAAAACTCACCAAACCAAATTTAATTAATCATATCAAATTGTCATTAAAGACTCCTCAACATAAAGAAGTATATTACATGTCCCTGCTACAACTCTGTAAACCATTGAGAAAAGAAGCAGAAATACTAGATAACTATGACTCATATGAAGACGCTTTCAAAGCAAATGAAAGCACTATAACTGATGTAAACTTTACACAGTACAAAACAATGTTGCACAATGAACAGCAACACGAAGAAGAACTCCAGGCCCAACTAGATAAGGACACTCCTGACAGTAGTCAACCTTCTGTAGCAGGAAGCCAAGAACCACTGGGAGAACCACTAATAAGAAATGAGGCAGAATTAGCTATGATAGAAGTAGAAAACACCATGTGTCAGTATGAAGATAAAGAAGACTTAACTATACTACAATCAAAACTAAACAATGAGCAACATAGCATTTTCAAGAAGTAACAAAAGAAATTGCACATGGTGTACAACATGAAAACAAAGAATGCACCTGCCAAAATTACAAACCTATACTACTGTATGTCAGTGGTGAAGCTGGTTCTGGCAAAACATTCCTAATCAAAACCATCAGTAAGTTCCTTCAACAATTGACAAACAACAAATTGTCAGCTGTTGTCACTGCCCCCACAGGTTTAGCTGGTGTCACTTTACACCGATTACTATTCCTGCCAGTAGAACACCAAAACAAATTAGACTATTAAAAACTTTCTACAGAAGCTGCAATGGAACTACGCAGAGTATTAAAACAAATAAAAATGCTACTAATAGATGAAGTGAGCATGGTGTCCAACCTAATGTTGGCTTTGATTCATCTCAGATTACAAGAAGTACTCAAAACAAACTACGAAGAGCTCTTTGCAGGAAAACACATTATTGTTTTCGGAGATCTTCTTCAATTGATACCAGTAAAAGGTGAGCCTATTTTTAAAACATTAGGACACAAACTGTGCCGTAAAACTGTTGACAACATTTCCAATACAGAGAATGAACAGAAAACATTCGGCAATCTGCAGATCTCACTCACATCTTAAAAAGTATCAGAGTTGGTATACTTTCTAAAGAAGCCGAAGCAATATTGAAAACCCAGCACATTCATGCACTTTATGGCGATAATGCATGTGCTACAGATGTTATGGAACAATTAGCCCTTAAAAATGGCAATTGTATGGCCTTATTGCCAACTCTTGCAAGGTGTTTCAAATTCAATTAAATAATGTTAACTAAAGAACAGCAACGAATAATGGAAATTAGCGCCACAGACAAACTAGATGTACATGGTATGACACTACCCATGTGTGAGCAAACCACAACAAGACTAAATAGTTTAGAAAATTCTATCTCAAGCACAGCTTGTTTGGAAAAGATATTAAAATTATCCTTACATTGCAGAGTAATGCTTAAACGTAACCTTGACGTGGACCAAGGACTAGTTAATGGAGCACTGGGTCAGTTGTTGGCTTTCATACATACCCACGTGACAACAAAATTCAGTTTGTCAATATTCTCTTTGACAAACTTTCAGAAGTAAAAAGCATAGGACGCTCAACAGCTCGATTCCTTCTCTTCAAAGACATGTATGTACGCAGAGAACAATTTTCTCTAACTCTTGCATACGCAGTCACGATTCACAAATCACAATGTCTTACCCTCGACAAAGTAATGATAGACATTGGTAACACAGTCTTTAAAGAAGGCATGAGCTGCGTAGCACTATCACGCTTACGTACACTTGACGGTCTATTTCTAATCAACTTTGATGAAAATAAAGTAAACACTGATATTCCTTGCATTTTAGAATACAATAGACTTCGCTCACTATACACCCCCCATCTAAACACATATTCTGTACCACACAAAGTAAAACATTGTAAAAGAAAACTAAATCAAACAGAAATGCAACAGGATGTCCCTGCAAATCCTCCGAAAGAGAGTCAAAGAAACTAAAATTTCATCAAGTACCATAAAAGAACCCATTAGGGAAAGTAAACCAGGTACTTCGTCAAAGAAGGAAGACAAACTAAAAAAGAATCAATCAGATACAGAACTACCTTGTCCATTTAAATTCTCAAATATAGTTGGAGTAAGTTGCTACGCAAATGTAGCAATTAATATTCTATTTCAATTGCCACCAATAGTTGACAACATTTACTTTTTACTTACACAGTACAGACCAATTGTGTTTGCAAATGTTAGTACTTCACAGAAATGAAACAAACAGTCCTGATAACACATATACAGGCCGATTCATGTAATTCCTCACAAAAGTGTCGCACGCGGCTGGCGCACAGCGTGCCCGTGCGAATGTCTGCACCAGCCGCGTGCGATAAAATCAATTTCCGCATGCAGCGTATTCATGGACTCTCGCCTCCAAAAGCAGACTTGGCGCAGAGTGGCGCAGCGACCCTGCAGCAGCGCCAGTTATGCCCCCAAGAACGCCCTCGTGCAAGGAAAAGCCATCAAGATCGCAAAACCATCGCAAAGGGCTGCGCCAACCCTGTACCGGCCTCATCCTCCTCTGTGGAAACCACCCTGTACCAATTTACCAGAATGGCAAACAGCAAACGCAAAGCGGGGAACGTGTATTACGGGTTTCGGGAACACGCGTGCGCGAGAAGTTTCACACACGGTCCGGCCTGGGGGAGCGTGGGCGTGTATTTCAGGGGTGCACGAGAAGTTCCACATGCGATCGGGCCTGGGGGAGCGTGTGCGTATATTTCAGGGGTGCGCAAGACGTTTTACACGCAAATGGCCTGGGTGCGTGTATTTCAGGGGTGCGCGAGAAGTTCCACACGTGATTGGCCTGGGCGCGTGTATTTCAGGGGTGCGCGAGAAGTTCTACACGCGATCATGCTGGGCGCGTGTATTTCGGGGGTGCGCGTGAAGTTCCACACGTGATCTGGCCTGGGGGAGCGTGTGCGTGTATTTCAGAGGTGCGCGAGAAGTTTCACACGCGAACGGGCTGGGTGCTTGAATTTCAGGGGTGCATGAGAAGTTCCACACGCGAGTGGGCTGGGCGCGTGTATTTCAGGGGTGCGCGTGAAGTTCCACACGCGATCTGGCCTGGGGGAGCGTGTGCGTGTATTTCAGAGGTGCGGGAGAAGTTTCACACACGAGCGGGCTGGGTGTGTGAATTTCAGGAGTGCGCGAGAAGTTCCACACGCGATTGGGCTGGGCGCGTGTATTTCAGGGGTGCGCGTGAAGTTCCACACGCGATTTCAGCAGGGTACGTGTATTTCAGGGGTGCGCGAGAATTTTCACACGCGATTTCAGCAGGGTACGTGTATTTCAGGGGTGCGCGAGAAGTTCCACACGCGATTGGGCTGGGCGCGTGTATTTCAGGGGTGCGTGAGAATTTTCACACACGATTTCAGCAGGGTACATGTATTCCAGGGGTGCGCGAGATGTTTCACACGCAATTTCAGCAGGGTACGTGTATTTCAGGGGTGCCGGGGAGTCCTACATGTGATTTGGCGGTGTGAGTCCTCCCAGGTGTTCCCTGTACACCCTCCACGGCCCCTGCAGGCAGCCCACACCACAGGGGACTACCCTGCATCCCTGGTCATGTCCCGCAGGCAGCCCACCCAACATGGGCATGCCCCCAGCAAAGGCACATGTCTCCTTGCACTACTGATCACCAACTCATGTCCCCTTGCACCCCCACCCCCAGCATTGCGGGGCACCTGCCAGCAGGCCCCCACTCATGTCCCACTCATGTCCCCCAGCACCCTCACCCCCAGCATTGCGGGGCACCTGCCAGCAGGCCCCCACTCATTTCCCACTCATGTCCCCCTGTACCCCCACCCCCCAGCATTGCGAGGCACCTGCCAGCAGGCCCCCACTCATGTCCCACTCATGTCCCCCTGCACCCTCACCCCCCAGCATTACGGGGCACCTGCCAGCAGGCCCCCACACATGTCCCCCAGCCAACATGTCATCACAATCTAGATCCCTGGCCCTTATGGTCAGCCTCCAAATGCCAAACACCCACCCGAGTATTGCATCCACCCACTTAGAAATGGCAATGACATGATAGAACCCCAATTGCAAGTTTGGAAATGAACACATGTCCCTCACATACACCCAATGGGTGTCAGTGAATCTCAAAACCCATATCATGATATGCATGATACCAATGAGATGATACTACACATTGAGGTTTGATGAAATAAATGTATTAAAAACAGCATAAATGGAATTAAAAATAAACAAATGACAATGGGAATCAAAAACCAAAAGCAGCATGTCCGTGAAATAATGAAAAACTACAAATCATAATCCAAAGGAAAGGTGTCCAAAGTCACAGTTCAAGAAAGTAAATCCAAGGTAAAAACAAAACCAAAAACCATTGCTCCATGGGTAAATCCCAAAAAAAACTAAAATCCAACAGTCAACTACATACAGATAAACAATCCAGGGTCCATGATCCCAACTGAAGAAATGAAACCTATATAAAAATACTACCTAATAAAAAAACTATATACAAAAATGTGGTCCATTGTCCAAAAGGTCCAAAATAAATAAAAAAGCAAAGGAAACCTAACACTAACTACATAACTATTTACAAGGGCAGCGGGCTAGTCCGACGGCTCACTGGTTGTTGTCATGGGCCAGGGCATCATCGAACTCCTGTTCAATGGCTTGGAGGCGGGCATGTTCCCTGGTCCCGAGGTCTCGCAGGGATAATGCAGTGTCCAGCTCCAACTCCCTGCGAAGACCCTCGAGGCACTCAGCCCGCCTCAGCGCCCTCCGCATGGAGTTCTCTGCCCTGACCATTGTGAGCCGTTCCTCCTCTGCCCGCTGCCGCTCCGCACCTATCTGCTGGCCCAACCGCTCCCACATGGAAGCCACTCCCATTCCAGGGTTCTCCTGCCCTCCGGCCGATGCCTGCACCCCTGATGTTGATGCCTGCACCAGCAGGGATGCCCCCACCAGGCCCCATGTGCGGCTCAGTAGCGGCCTCCTCCTTCTTTGTGGAAACCACCAACCTGGATGGCTCCACACCGTCTTCCGCCGTTGCAAGCCCCTGTGGGGGCTCACCCACCCCTTCCGCTGCAGCCGTGGGGGCATCCCCGCCGCTTAGCTCCACAGCGCCGTCTCTGCCCTCTTCTTCACTTTGCGCTGTGTAGAGGGAGACATAGAACACAAGCATCAGGGTACTGTACAATGGTCCCCTAGACAGGAAGCAATAGCAGATGAGTGGCACTGTCAAAGATCACTTCCATCATGTCCCTCCACAACACATGGGTCAGTGCAGGCAAAACACATGCAGTAACAGGTATGGCGCATGCTATGGACATAAGCAAACATGTCCAAGGGACTCTTGAAGCATACAATGTTGTTTTTGGACTCACATGCCTATCACATGCACACACTTCAACGTACTTTCATCCATCTGGACTTGTACACCTCAGACACAGTGGCTGCAAGGATAACTAGGCTGCATCAGTGATTCTGAACATTGTCACAGACATGTGTCATGCATCCATGGCATTCACAAGTCACAGACACGCAGGTCAGAAACACAGACATGGACACCATACATGTACATGGCATCAGCACCCATCCCTTACCCCCACCCATGTCCAGGAACAGACACTGGCATGCTCTCATGTGTCCATTCCGCATAGGGCTCCCCATGTTGCATTTAAACACATACACCAACCGTGTGCTTCACACATTACTGGTCTCACATGCATGACCATGATGTCCCTGCACACACACACGTGTACATGGCCTATGTCACACATACAGGCAAGTATCAGACAACCAGCACACTGCAACATGCCCTGTCTCACACAGCAATGCTTGGCCACTTACCGCTCGACTCCAGACGGGTCTGCCTCTCAAAGATCTGGGCATGGAGCGCTGGGCGTACGCGTTCCAGGACCCTCAGCTGGATGGTACTCATGCTGCCCCGGCCCCCCTCCACGAGGCTCCGGGCCTTTATGAGGGTCCTGGACCTGAAGTCCTCCCAGCACTTCGTGACTTGCTTGATGTTGCGGGTTGCCACCCCCTCCGCATCGATGGCAACCACAAAGTCGTCCCAGATCCTGTCCCGTCCTTCCTTGTTGGCGCGTGGTGATCCGAAGAGGGCATCATAATGCCCCAGGACAAGCTCCACCAGGACACCAACTTCCTTCTGACTGAAGCTGGTGGCCCTCTGCCCCTCTGGCTGGGGTTCGCCAGTGGTTCCGGATGGTGTTTGCCCCGACATGGCGACCCCCGAGGCAGGCGTGGGTGGGCAACTGGGTCCTGGGGCTGGGCTGTGGAGCGATGGTATCCCAGTCGGGAGTGTTCTGTTCCAGCAGGGGTGGACACAGCAACTGGACCCCTGCAGATGGCTGATGTGCAGGCACCAAATGGCAGGGCACGGTGGCAGCAGGCAGGCAGGCAGCAGCAGATGGCTCGTGGGAGGCTGATCGGGGCTCTGGGGGGCAGTAATTCGGCCTTTTGGGCAGGAGCGTGGTCTTCCGTGTGCTTACGTGTGGCCAGCTTGATACGGAGTGATTTGGCACGTGAAAATTCTGCACATCAGCGTGTAATTCGAGGAAAGGCCCCTGGCGCGTCAGCACGCATACGTGATTCCATTGGACCAAAGGCTCTTAGCGCGTATGCGCGTCTGTGACGTATCGCGCACGGGCATTGCTTTTTGTGGGGTGCGGTGCGTGTGTTTTGCAGGCGTTGGGTTTCACACGCTATTACTTCACAGCGGGTGGGTGTTGGCTACGCGTTCTTCTGCACGCAAGGCAGACGGTGAGTGGTACCCTGCTCCCCCAGGCCCGATCGCCTATAAAACCACCCGCGAGCCCCTGAAATGCACGTACCCCGCTCCCCCAGGCCCGATCACGTGTAAAACCACCCGCGAGCCCCTGGAATACCCTTCCCCCGCTCCCCCAGGCCCGATCGCGTGTGGAACTTCTCGCGCACCCCTGAAACACACGTGCACAGGCCAATCGCGTGTGAAACTTCTCACGCACCTCTGAAATACACGCACATGCTCCCCCAGGCCCGATCGCGTGTGGAACTTCTTGCGCATCTCTGAAATACATGCGCCCAGGCCAATTGCGTGTGAAACTTCTCGCGCACCTCTGAAATACACGCGCCCAAGCCAATCGCATGTGGAACTTCTCGCGCACCTCTGAAATACACGCGCCCAGGCCAATCGCATGTGGAACTTCTCGCGCACCTCTGAAATACACGCGCCCAGGCCAATCGCGTGTGGAACTTCTCGCGCACCCCTGAAATACACGTTCCCAGCCCAATTGCGTGTAGGACTTCTCGCGCACCCCTGAAATCCACGCACCCAGCACAATCGCGTGTAGAACTTCTCGCGCACCCCTGAAATACACGCGCACAGGCCAATCGCGTGTGAAACTTCTCGCGCACCTCTGAAATACACGCGCCCAGGCCTATCGCGTGTGAAACTTCTCGCGTATCTCTGAAATACACGCACACGCTCCCCCAGGCCCGATCGCGTGTGGAACTTCTCGCGCACCCCTGAAATACACACGCACAGGCCAATCACGTGTGAAACTTCTCGCACACCTCTGAAATACACGCGCCCAGGCCCGATTGTGTGTGGAACTTCTCGCGCACCTCTGAAATACACGCACATGCTCCCCCAGGCCCGATTGCGTGTGGAACTTCTTGCGCGTGTAGAACTTTGGCGTACATTTTTTTCCTGCGCAGGGACGCTACCGCCTGCTTTCGTGTGGCGGACATGTTTGGGCCTGTGCGCGTCTTTGGCCATGCGCTGTTTTTCCCTATTCCATTCCATGAATACGTGTTGTAGGCGAGCGTGTGGGCGTTCCGCGCACTTGCCTCCCGTACTTCCCCCGTGACACCCACATTTTCACGAGTTGTTCCCCATTCTGCGTGTAACGCCCGTGTTACGCCTACTTTTGTTATGTGCGCCGTGCTATGTGCAAATTCGCTGTGGCCTTATCGCACGGCGTTCGATGACCTGTGCGCCAGCGTGCGCCAGCGTGCACAAGAATTTCTAATGTACTTACTACAAGTACTGGAAAATATAAACATACCTATAAATGAAATCTTCTAGATTTCATACATGTGGAAACATACATACACTCTCTGCAACAATGTGACACAAGAGCAAATCCCCAATGAACGCTTCGTATATATATATATATATATATATATATATCAATACCTAATTGTGAATCCATTCCATTTCAGCATATTGTGCAAAATGCAAACCATGGTAGATTATTTACTACCTGCAATTCGGATAATCGCTCCACCTTATTAATACAAACACATGGTAAATACGTAATACTAATGCTTCTACGTTACAATGCAGATGGTACCAAAAACAACTGCAAGCTGACTGGATTCACACATGGTCAAGTATCACTTGGTAAGAAAACCTTCACAACAATAGGTATAATCTACCACGCAGGAGCCACAACCAATTCAGGTCACTACACCGCATATATAAAAAAGAAATGTGGATGGTTTGAATGTAATGATAGCATCATTACTCTAAAGCAGAGATTACCAGCAAATCTTTCAAACGCTTATTTAATGTTCTTAAAACCAAAATTTATTAACTAAATTGTACTTAAACCTTAAGTAAACTTGTAGTAAAAAAATATAAACTGTTAGAATATTCCAAAAGGTATCTAACTGCCCAAAGATTCTACAACAACTAATCAGATAAATGAATACCACTAAATTAGAGCAAAAAATAGATAGTTAGAATACACCAATTGGTATCTAACTAACCCAAAATTTTACAATATCCAAACTGATAAATCAATATCACTAAATTATATAAAAAATAGACAGTTAGAATACGCCAATTGGTATATAACTGTCCCAAAATTTAACAATATCCAAACAGATAAATCAATACCACTCAAATATATTAAAAAAATAGACAGTTAGAATACGCCTACTGGTGTCTAACTGCTCCAAAATTTTACAATATCCAAACAAATAAATGATATGTTACTGCTCCAAAAAACTGCAACAAGCCAATGTATATACCATTAGCCAGAAACAACTAGTGAACACTGAAAACAAACAAACAAATAAACTGTAGCATAACTGAAAAAGCTTTTTTTTTAATGCAACATTGATTTTTTTTTCTCCCACAGACCCAATGATTTTAGCAACAAACACCAGAAACTGAGCAAATTGCACAGTACTCTTATTTGTAATCTACTAAATTAGAACACATTCAACTTGCCACCAAACAATACGGACAGCGTCCTCAGGACACCCCCATTTTGTTTATTTGCGAACATTTCAGGACACCGCAAGTGTTCTTAGAACACATTCAACTTGCCAGCGAACAATACGGACAGCGTCCTCAGAACACCCCCATTTTGTTTATTTACGAACATTTCAGGACACCGCGAGTGTTCTTAGAACACATTCAACTTGCCAGCGAACAGTACGGACAGCGTCCTCAGGACACCCACATTGTGTTTATTTGCGAACATTTCAGGACACCGCGAGTGTTTTTAGAACGCATTCAACTTGCCAGCGAACAATACGGACAGCGTCCTCAGGACACCCACATTTTCTTTATTTACGTACATTTCAGGACACTGTGAGTGTTCTTAGAACAGTTTCAGCTTGCTTGCGAACAAAACGGACACATATTGCATCCTCAGAACACCCCCCATTTAGTTTATTTAGAACATTTGAGAACAGCCGTGTTGTCCGCAGACAAATCGAACACAACAAGAGGGTCTACCACATAAAGAAATACAACATTTAACCTATCTCATACTCTCCCACCCTCCTCAAAAACTCTTACACACCAACACACTCTACTAAATACAATTTTTAAACCAAGTTTCACCGCGCTGTCCGCAGACGTCCGCGAATCCAAGATGGTGGGCGTTACCGAAAATCTGATGCACTTCACGCTCTACGCCTTCCAATCAGTGAACACGTCGCATGTCCGCGGACATCACGCAAGCCAATTGGCCAATCAGAACACTGTCCGCGGAGTGAACAGGGAAGTGTGTCCACGGACCTAACACAGATATCACTAATGTTTTGTGACCTATTTTTTGGTCATTTAAAAAAAATCTACTGGATGGATTTTCACCAAATCTGCAAAAGCACGCTTTCAGGACTAAGCCGCTACTCCTGGTCCAAATTTGGTGAAAATACGTCTGGCGGTTTCAGCTGTAGGTGCGAGCAAAGTTTTTTCCCCATTCAGTCTATGGGAAAAAAAAAGTTTTGGGACCCCCCTTATAACTTTGCCCGCCCTGAAGGAATCCTCACCAAACTTTGCAAAACAATTCAGAGTGGGCCATATACTTTTTTTGCAAAGTTTGGTGAGGATTCGTCCAGGGAGAGTAAAGTTATAAGCCGCTCAAAAAGTGCTCTTCCTATGGAAACAGCAACTTAACCACAATGACATGGCCACTACCATGGCAATGTAATTAAGCACCACGTATACATTTCAAAATCACCTCATGGCATGAATGTTATTCATGTTATTGTTCAAGAGGTTTTTTTTAACTGAACAGAGGAATGATTTAATGATCTATTTCACAGTAGTGGAGGTCTAACAGAAAAGTTACGTTTATTTCCGGTCCCATGTTTTCTAAGGTGAAGGTTTTATGTACCTCTTCGAGGGAGCTGTTTCAGAAAAGCATTGAACTTGTTAGGAACATTGTACTTTGTCAATGCACTGCTGGTTTGGAGCTTTGATCAAAAATATAATATCAGCCTTGAAAAGAAATTTCAACATATGGTGCTTGTATTTTATGGTGTTTTTAAGTTTGGAATTAAGAAACATTAGCTTAAACAAAGATGACACTTCCATTTATCTTTCCTGTGTTGATCTAAGTGATGTGTTAACAGAGGTCTGGCCATTCTTGGGAAGAGAGAAGGCTAATGGATGCTGTGCCCAAAATATAATCGTTTCAGTTAATCTGAAATCACAGATTTCAATGATGCAGAATGTGATTTCTGTCACAATTAAAATAGAAAATGTTCAATTTTGACCATTCTTATACTAAATAATATGTTGGTTTATAAACACATAACTATATTTCAGTTGCGATTTAGAATGTGCATTTTTTGTACCATTTCCTTATAGACTATTGAAGTCCCCATTTAACAGTACTTCAGGTTGCATCTTTAGGAGGATCAAACATGAACAAATAAACAAATGAATTTGGCTTTATTAAAAATAAATCAGCACAACTACCCTGACCATCCTACTTTCTTCCACATCCCATAGATGAAATGACATGCACAAAGGGAGTACCATAGAATCTCAGATTTATTTTCTTAATGCACTGATTGGTCTTGGGATTTGAAGTCACTATGTTGTACTTGGAAACATCTCTGTTCAATCCAGGGTTTTAGAGACCTTAATAAGCATAAGTGTCCATAAAGGAAGGTTCAGAAACATTTATTTTGGCTTAATATTGTCAAAAATGTTCACATTTCCTTTTGCTTGAATTTTATCCTCTTGCTTGAATATGGTCCTTCTGTGTCAGGTAATTTCAGATCCTTCCTTTGGAGATTGGATCACCCACGCATCCTCTCAATACCCATGGTCTTCTCAACAGACTGAACAGATGTAATTATTCATACTGTGAGAGAAAGGTAGAAGCACTGGTTTAGTGTAAGTCATGGATACAGAGGATATGTTTACTCCCTACTCTAAATTTACATATTTATTTATGTTCATAAATACAATTATAGTAATACAATACAAGCATTCATCCGTTCAACAAAACATCCATGTTAACTGTTCTGACACAGATTTAAATTCACTGTTCCTTCTGGTCATACTCAATTTCAATTCAGAGGTCCCCTCTACCATGGCCTGAAGTGAAATATGTAGTCTATTAAGGAGTTGATCAGCGATGACTGCTTGTCAGCTGCTTAATATATGCAAAACAATCCTCTGTCTAATCTCCTTTCTATATTTGTATTTTATAGTAAAAAAAGGCTAATCTTGTTTCTTTGAAAGTTATGGATGCATACTATTAAACCTAGCTATGAACTTACCCCACCCTACCTCTCTGCTCATCTCATTCACTACAATCATCCTCAGCTCACCTTCTTGCCACTACTCAAGCCCTTTGCACTCCCTTTTGTTTCTGCTCTCTAGCTCTCCCCTCTCACCTACTCTGGAATGTTATTCCTCTCCCTCTCCACACTGCTCCAACTCTGCCACTACTTAGATCCAACCTCAAAGCACTCCTCCTTTCTGAAGAACCTTTTCCTCAACACTTACGTTACTCCATCACCCTGCTTCCCTCAATCGCTCCCCTCAAACACAACCCTACAACACTTTTGTTATTCTGTCCTTCATCCCACCTTATCCTCCAGTTATCAATGTTACATTGTGTTATTGTTTTTTTTGTCAAAAAAGCATTGCTTTCTGGTGATATCTATAAAAAATAAACAAAATAAATACTTGGCCACATACCACATGTTCTCTTATTGACTTCTTGAGGTCATAGTACGTGTTGCAAAGATGTTCAACATATTCATGAGTAGTGGAGTTATTAATCAAGGTGCGCTGTTGCAATTTCTCTTGCAGATGCTGAGGTGGTATGATTCTTCTAAAAGTCATATGTTCAAAAATCGTACATTCTTGTGGTTGAAGTTGTGGTAGATCTCAAAAACTTTAGAACCAGTGGTAATCATGAGTCTCGACAGGTTCTGGAATCCACCAGAAAACATGCTTAGAATTCCAATTGTTTATTTTTATATCACTCTACCCTCCTACTAGATGTTTGGTCATAGATGATATTTAGTTTTCTTTTTACTCCTAGAATGTTCCTATATTTTAGACATCCCTTCACTGCTAAAGTGACTAGTCAGGTTGTACTCCATTTGAGGAAGGCTAAAATGAGAAAAGATGTGGGTTGTTCAATGAAGTCCCAGAAGTCTCACCTTTACATTTTAGGGCTGAAAGGCATTCATTCCACTTAAAAAAATGGGCAGGAAATAGTCAACATGTGCTTGTTTCACATACAGAATGAATCACAGTTCTGATGAGGTCTATCTGCAAAGCAGACAATGCAACACCATTCCTCTTTTCTGTAGGATATCACAATATGTAGGATACATTTTCTCTAAGTGTATGCACACCAAACAGCATTTTAAATATATATTTAAATGTTTGCCAATAGGTTTCCAATAAGCAACCTCACATAGAGTCGCCATAGTCTTTCATAATCCCCTCTGATCAGCAGTAGCCACATCATGGGAGTGGTTTAACATAATACTTCCACATGTGGTAGGTGTCACACACTGGTTATATCCAGATTGGGTTTAGTAAACAACAATCCATCTTTAATTTGAAACATCTTTTAAAATGTCATTAATACTGTGAAATCTTTCTTGCCCTGGCAATCTTATTCTTACCTTATTGAGATAGGGAAAAGCATTCTGGAATTGCATCTAGTGATACTATTTTCCAACAATGGGATTTTCATTTTGAGCAGTAACCTCATGGTTTGTACATACCTAGCACTTAAGACCACATTTTTTTAGAACTATTTGACTGGGTTCAGGAGTACATATCATCAATAAAGATGTTTTGGTTTGGCTTACTTTGTATGAAAACATGGACCTGTGAATGGAAAACAGAAGACCATGGAGATGTCTATTGTCCTTGAAAATTCAATGTGCCCAAAGATGTATTGTATTTCATGCTTGTCTGTCCATGTTCTCATACTCTTAAAAGCAGAAATATGTTTTCACTACTTCATAATATGCATGTCAGCCAATGTGCTCCAGCTTTGATGTTTTTAGCTATGAGCAACAATCTAACTTAGGCAGTAGAAATGGTTCTGATAAATGCCTTTAAAATAAGATCCACAATCTGTAATGTTTTGAATCTATGATTTTAATTTGTTGTACATATTTCTTTTTCTGTTCATCTAAAAAATGAACCAAACAGATTTTACAAAGGAACACAATTGATCAAACCATACCTAAGCATTGCTTAACATTGATGTACAGTCTTGATATTTACGCTTTTGTTAAACTCACATAGATTGGAAAACAAGGTTAAACCGCCATGATTGTGTTCAATATCTCAAATCTCTGCACCCACTACTCAACATTGCAAGCATGTTAACAACTATCATCTAAAATAGCATCATGCCAACACATTGGGCCTCATTACACGGATGGTGTTAAGGGATTACCGGCACCGGTAAGGGCACCGGTAATCCCTTAGCGCCATACTACGAGGTCCCTCAGCGGGCCCTGTCCTTAACGTGTGGCCATACCACACGTTAAGGAAGATACCCGCTGAGGGACTTCAGGGCAAATAATGGTGCCGTTATTTGCTCCTTCCCCATTCCCATTGAGCCCTATGGGGGCTCAAATGGGAATGGGGAAGGGCCTTGGTGAATGGGGAATTACCGCCCCGCCAACCTTGGAATGGGGTGGTAACTCCCCCATTCACCAAGGCGGACTCAGTAAAATACCGGCGGCAACCATGGCGCTAATAGCGCCATGGTTACTGCCGTCCATGTAATGAGGCCCATTGTGTTTTATCCCATTTCACAATTGTGTTCCTTTTTAAATATTTGATGGGGTCATTGTTTTGTGCTGTTCTATTAAGTGGTTGTTTCATAAGTGGGAGAGGATTAGTATAATACTAAACACCATAGCACCATAGCACTTTGTAATGTTGATTTAAATGTCCAATCAGATTTCTACTCAAGAGCACAAATGCACAACAAGGGCAATGCATGTAGCCAGTCCAAAAATTAGCCTTCTTTTTTAGATTTTTTTCTTTCGGTCCACGAGTGGTTAGTTCTCTGTGAGGGGAGGCCTTTTATTTTCACTGCTTACTATACATTTATTTTGTACGTTTATAGTTTTGTATACATTTTAAAGAAAATATGTACTTTTCCAAAATAAAATTGAAATGAATGACTCAATCAATCAAGGAATTAATTAATTACTTAATTATCACCCGTTATTGGATCGGAGTTGATGATTGATGACAGTGAGGAAAACACAGCTTGCCATGTCATTGACTTGTGAACAATGTACACCACCATTTACATGTTTGAAAGGATGGTAGAGTAGATGGAGGGAGTACAGGTGTTCACCTACCTGCATGCAGTGTCAGATGGTTTCATGCTCAACCCATTAAAGTGGTTCATGTTAGAGCACATTATGAGAACTTTAGGAAGACACCACACACAACATTTGCCTGGTGTCTGCTACACTGAGTGAAGTGATACTACTTATAACTTTGTTCAATCAACACATTGTGGCACAGAGTAGTGCTTTTCAAAGGAAAAGAGTTGTATCTCACAAACCACTTACTGATCAAAATTCTTCAGCTGCTAAATTGTGAACACTTTAAGAAATTAATTAACATAGATCACTGTAATGTAGTTATCATACTTGACTTTAATTTAAAATGACATGGCTAACAAAGTGTCCAGAAGGTTTATTGTATACATTTGTTCCTGTTTCTGCTGTACTATACTGCATGGAAGCTTTGACAGGGGATTGTGATAGCCAACCCACCAGTACACCCAACATCCCCTAACAAGTAGGAGTAAATGTTTGGATTCAATGCACATGTTAGAAAGTAGTGCGGATCAGATGCAACAAACAGTACCTGTTAAGAAAAGCTTTTGGAACTAGCTATGGTCCATGTATGTACACACTGTCCATATTGCTTAGATGATTGATTAGTTATTAGCAATTTCAATGTCTGATGGAAACCAAGAAAACATATTTGATTCTGAAAAAGATTGCTAGAGGCTTACCACAGAGGACAATTTAATTAAAGCATACTATTTTAACAAATATGCAGAATTAGGTATGTCATAACATGGACATACATTTATCATAGGCCACATAGGCCAGCTTTTCAGAGGCAGGGCACTTTTTCGGATAGTGGCTTTTCTGTGAGGCAGTACTATGATACACAAGTATAATTCCACTGAAGCCAGTGAATGACATGCCATTCCATTACCCTTAATCTTTCAACAAGCAGCTATCATACAAGAGATGACCCTTAACAAGGAACAAGGAGCAGCTTCTCACTCAAGGTAGTCATGGGAGTTGTTATGCTCCTCAGAAAATGTAATTGCATGGAAACAAGTAAATGAAAAGGGGAAAAAAAACACAACTATTTACTGAGCTTTCCCCATGTGCATTTGCTTGTTGCCTTTGGGTATGCCACCCTGACACACCACTCTCTCAATGCGGACCCCTCAACTGCCATGTCGTAAATGCAGCAGTTATATGAAAAAGTACAAGGACATCTGGTGGTTTCTGTGTCCATCAGGGAGAGGCTTCCATTCTGGCTGCTTCTGTTTCCTTGTGTACAAGGAGTGGTATTGGCAGCAGCTGAGAGGGATCTGCAGAGACATTGACAATATTATATTCCAGCCCTGGTTCCCTATCATACCTCTGGTGGTAAAATGGCCTACCACATTGTCTCCAAAAGTTGCATACCTTTTGCATCCTTTTTTGACAATAATGCCCCTGGGGTGGCGTTTAAATACCACCATGCCCCCATATAGGCAGACAACCCACCAACACCATTCTTTAAAACACAGAGTACTGTCTGAAAGTGAGGCTGTTTATGACATCTGACTTTCATGGCAGAATCAATTTACTTCATCTCCTGAAATGTCAAAAATCGGGGTAATTTCTTTTTTTGTTTAATATGCTTTATTGGTTAATTTACATTTAAACCTTAAACATTAACATTACTTCATCCATCAATGAAATTGAAATTTCCAGCATCCATTCCTCCAAACACTGATAGTGTTAATTCGATGGCTTCTGGCACAGTTCCAATGATGCCACTAATTTTAGTACCGCCAGTGTCGCTCCTGTTCGTTCTGCCTCCATTATCCCTTCCCAGCATTCATCCTCCGTTTTCCGATCAAAGACCCCCCTATATTCATCCAAGAAAAATGTTCTACTTGGGGTAAGACTCTCAAAGTTTAACAGGAGGTGTTTTATTGTCTCCAGTTCATCGTGATTGCTGCAAAAGCGGCAGAATGCATTCTCAGAGGTTATCTGTTTTCTTAGCAATTGGACTTCTCTCGTGGGAAAAATGTTCAATCTGCACCTCATCAACAGATTACGGTTGAAGGGGGATGGAAATAATCAGTTAATTGATTCAGCGACTTCCATTCCCAGACAGGGCAAAAACCTTTGCTAGATTGATATTTCAGCATTAAAGTCTCAATCCAATCCCTCCTTTGTAGATTTTCTTTTACTTTAGTGGGATTCTTTATTAATATTTCAATATCAATCCCATTCATTCTCAAATATTCAGCGCAACAGGATCCCCATCCACATCCAGGCCTGTAGGAATTTATCCTTTAAAATTCCACTATTAGTTAAGATCTATAAAGGTATTGCTGGGGTAAATGTTATACACTTCTCAAACAGGGAGACGTACTTCCACATGGTTATAGATCTTAACGATTCCAGTCGTAGTTCAAAATCTGATCATATAGGTAGGCAGCCAATAGGCAGCCTCATAATCGTTTTCCAAAAGTAAGCTTCAAAGATTTCCCATGTCTTCCAAGATAGATTTAAAAGTGATTCAGAACCATAAACCAGAACCACCTCCACCTTTTGTTTGTAAAATTCCAGATTGGGGTCATCGAGAATTTACCATATCGATTATGGATTGCTTTCCCCTGGTTGGTCAATTTTACTAATTTATCTTTGATTAGATTAAATTGCCCTTGTTTGTTAACGTTCTTGTCTATCAAAACTTCTAAATAGATAATAGAGTCAACATTTTCCAATTACTTTACCATTGATAAACCAACAAGATACTTTCCCCTTTCATGCTTTCCTATGGGCTGACTCCATTATCATAGTTTTTGACTTGTTCTCGTTTGCCCTCATCTCATTCTCATCCGGATATTTTTTGAAGGCATCAAGTCTTCTTTGCAGACCTATTTCTGTCTGGTCTATAAAGACCAAGGGGGTAATTCATAGAATTTCGCGCACAAGTGGCGCACGCGGCTGGCACACAGTGTGCACGTGCAAATCTCTGCGCCAGCCGTGTGTGCTAAAATCCATTTCTGCGCACAGCGTATTCATGGATTTCAGCTACCAAAACCAGCCGTGGCACACAGTGGCGCAGTGACCCTGCAGCAGTGCCAGTTATGCCCCCAAGAACGCCCCTCGCGCAGGGAAAAGCCATCAAAATCCCCAATCCAGCGCAAAGGGCTGCGCAACCCTGTACCAGCACGGCAAGCGGGCTACGTATATTACTGGGGTTCACGGGAAGTTTCACACGGGATTGGCCCTGTGCGAGCGGGGTACGTGCATTTCAGTGGTGCGCTGGAAGTTACACATGTGATTTCAGCAGGGTACGTGTATTACAGGGGTGCGCAGGAAGTTCCACACGCGATTTCAGCAGGGTACGTGTATTTCTGCGGTGCGGGGAAGTTTAACACGCAATTTCAGCAGTGTACGTATATTACTGGGGTGCGCGGGAAGTTCCACACGCGATTTCAGCAGGGTACGTGTATTTCTGGGGTGCGGGGAAGTTTAACATGCAATTTCAGCAGGGTACGTGTATTATTGGGGTGCGCGGGGAGTTCCATGCGCGATTTCAGCAGGGTACATGTATTTCTGGGGTGCGGGGAAGTTTAACACACGATTTCAGCAGGGTACGTGTATTACTGGGGTGCGCGGGAAGTTCCACACGCGATTTCAGTAGGGTACGTGTATTTCTGGGGTGCGGGGAAGTTTAACACACGATTTCAGCAGGGTACGTGTATTACTGGGGTGCGCGTGCGTGGGAAGTTCCACACGCGATTTCAGCAGGGTACGTGTATTACTGGGGAGCGGGGAAGTTTAACACGCGATTTCAGCAGGGTACGTGTATTACTGGGGTGCGCGGGAAGTTCCACACGCGATTTCAGCAGGGTACATGTATTTCTGGGGAGCGGGGAAGTTTAACACGCGATTTCAGCAGGGTACGTGTATTACAGGGGTGCGTGGGAAGTTCCACACGCGATTTCAGCAGGGTACGTGTATTTCTGGGGAGCGGGGAAGTTTAACACGCGATTTCAGCAGGGTACGTGTATTACTGGGGTGCGCGGGAAGTTCCACACGCGATTTCAGCAGGGTACATGTATTTCTGGGGAGCGGGGAAGTTTAACACGCGATTTCAGCAGGGTACGTGTATTACTGGGGTGCGCGGGAAGTTCCACACGCGATTTCAGCAGGGTACGTGTATTTCTGGGGAGCGGGGAAGTTTAACACGCGATTTCAGCAGGGTATGTGTATTTCTGGTGTGCGCAGGAAGATCCACACGCCATTTCAGCAGGGTACGTGTATTTCTGGGGTACAGGGGAGTCCCACATGTGAATTGCCAGTATGGGTCCTCCCAGGTGTTCCCTCTACACCCTCCACGGCCCCTGCAGGCAGCCCACACCACAGGGGACTACCCTGCACCCCTGGTCATGTCCCGCAGCCAGCCCATCCACCATGGGCATGCCTCCCCAGCCAAGCCACATGTCACCTTGCACTAGTGATCACCAACGCATTACCCCCTTGAATCCCCACCCCCCAGCAGTGCAGGGCACCTGCCAGCAGGCCCCTACTCATGTCCCACTCATGTCCCCTTGCACACCACCCCCAAGCAGTGCAGGGCACCTGCCAGCAGGCCCCCACTCATTTCCCCCAGCACCCCCACCCCCCAGCAGTCAGGGACACCTGCCAGCAGGCCCCACTCATGTCCCCTTGCACCCCTACCCCCCAGCACTGAGGGGCACCTGCCAGCGGGCCCCCAATCATGTCCCCTTGCACCCCCACCCCCCAGCAGTGCAGGGCACCAGCCAGCAGGCCCCCACTCATGTCCCTTTGCACCCCCACCCCCAAGCAGTGCAGGGCACCTGCCAGCAGGCCCCCACTCATGTCCCACTCATGTCCCCTTGCACCCACACCCCCCCCCAGCAGTGCAGGGCACCTGCCAGCAGGCCCCCCACTCATGTCCCCTTGCACCCCACCCCCCAAGCAGTGCAGGGCACCTGCCAGCAGGCCCCCACTCATGTCCCCCAGCACCCCCAACCCCCAGCAGTGCAGGGCACCTGCCAGCAGGCCCCCACTCATGTCACACTCATGTCCCCTTGCACCCCCACCCACCAGAAGTGCAGGGCACCTTCCAGCAGGCCCCCACACATGTCCTCTGCACCCCCACCCCCAAGCAGTGCAGGGCACCTGCCAGCAGGCCCCGACACATGTCCCCAGCCAACACATCATCACAATCTAGATCCCTGGCCCTTATGGCCAGCCTCCACAGGCCAAACAACTGCCCAAGTATTGCATCCACCCACATAGAAATGCCAATTATGTAATACAACCCCAATGGCAAGTATGTAAATGAACACATGTCCGTCACACACACACAATGGGTGCAAGTGAATGTCAAAACCCATATCATGACATGCATGAAACCAATGAGATAATACCACAAATGGAAGTATAAAAACATATATATTAAAGATAACATGAACGTAAATCAAATTAAACACACAACAATGGGAATAACAAACGAAATGGTCCATGTCAGATAAATAATGAAAATCAAGAAAGCATAAGCAAAAGAAATCCAAAAAGAAATGTTGTCTAGAGTCACAGTCCAAAAAATCAAATCCAAGGGAAAATAAAAACCATTGCTCCATGGTGAACACAAAAAAAATATTAAAAAGATGAATCCAATGTAGAACTATGTACAATTGAAGAATCCAGGGTCCATGAGCCCAATTTAAGAAATTAAACCTACCAAAAACTACTACCTAATAAAAAAACGATATACAAAAATGTGGTGCATTGTCCAAGCAGTCCAAAATAAATAAAAAATGAAAGGAAACCTAATACTAACTAACTAACTATTTACAAGGGCAGCGGGCAAGTCCAACGGCTCACTTGTTGATGTCCCGGGCCAGGGCATCATCGAACTCCTGCTCGATGTCCCGGAGGCTTTCCTCTTCCATGGCCCGAGGGTTCGCAGGGACGATGACATCTGGACCTCCAGATCCCTGCGAATGGCCTCGAGGCACGTGGCCCGTCTCAGGGCCCTATGCATTGAGTTCTCCGCCCTGACCATCGTGAGCCGTGCCTCTTCCATCCGCTGCCGCTCCGCATTTATAGCATGGCCCAACTGCTGCCACACGGAAGACACTTCCCGTCCTGGGTCCTCCTGCCCTCTACCCGATGCCTGCCCCTCTGATGTTGAAGGCCCCGAGCCATCATGGCTCCCACCTTGTTGCTGGTGCTGATGTGCCTCTGCCTGTGCCCTGGCTCCTGCTGCCTGCACATCCTCCTCCGGCTGGGGTGCAGTTGTTGATGTGGCCACCCCTGCTGGACGTCCGACTCCCGACTGTGGCAGGGATGTGTCCTCCACCAGCCTGGCCGCAGGGTCAGAGGCAGCTCCACAGGGCACCCAGGTGACACATGGGTGGGAAGATGGCACAGAGGACGACTGGCGCATAGGGGGTTCAGTTGAGGAGGGGGTCGGAACAAGGTCCAGAAAACTGAGGAATCCGGCCTTGGTGAGCTGTCCCAGTGGGTCAATGCGGTCAACGAGAAGATGTGCAGTCTCCTCATGAAAAGACTGCAGGTCAGCTCACATGGCACGTTGACGCAACGCCACCCCAACCAGGACAGGCTCAACCCGGTGCTGGATAGCCACATCCCCAGGGAGAGGAAGGCCAGTTGGTGTAAGCCGATCCCCTCCCTGAGAACGGGTCTGGACGTAGGTATCCCTGCTGGTGCAAGATGATGCAGTCAAAGGATCGGGGACAGGATTACACACAGGCACCTCCGCGGCGGCCTGTGCTGCCTCCTGTCCCTGCCCCTGCACTGCACCACTAGCACCAGTGGAATCCCCACCTCCAGACCCCGTCTCTGTCCCTTGCATGGCCACCTCTTCCAGCAAACCCCCCACCAACCTGGATGACTGCATGCCATCTTCCTCCGTCGGGCCCTGTGGGGTCTCAGCTGCCCCTTAGGCTGCCGAGCAGTCCAACTCCAACCTCCGCCTCTTGGACCTCCCCTCGGCAGCTGTGACCTGGGACGCGGCACCGGACACCTCACTCCCCGACGAGATGACAACCTGGGAGGGGAGCCGAGCCTTGCGTCTCCGGCTGGCGGTGCGATCCCTGCCACTGTGCTCCACAGCACCCTCTCCGCCCTCTTCATCAGTCAACGCTGGAGACAGCGAGAGATAGGACACAGGCATCAGGGCACTGTACAATGGACTCATACACATATGACAGTTGCACACGAGTGTCATTGTCAAACTTCAGACATGGCATCACAATCCCCAACACACATGTCATTTCAAATCACACACATGAGCCATTCCACAGCCATATCGAAACAGCCAGCACCATCCATACAGTATGCATGTACACTTACCGCTCGACTCCAGACTGGTCTGCCTCTCAAGGACCTGGACGTGGAGCGATGGGCATACGCATTCCAGGACCCTCAGTTGGTCTTCCGTCAGGTGGCCCAGGCGCCCCTTAGCATCCGCTGCCTTCAAGAGGCGCCGGGCCTTGTTGAGGGTCCTGGACCTTAAGTCCTCCCAGCGCTTCTTGACATGATGGAATTCGCGGACTGCCACCCCTCCCCGTTGATGGCAGTCACGATGTCCGTCCAGATCCTGGTCCGTCCTTCCTTGTCCGTGCGCGACCTTCCAAAGAGGGCATCATACTGCCCCAGGACGTGCTCCACCAGGACACCAACTTCAGTGGCAGTGAAGCTGGTGGTCCTCTGCCTCTCTGGCTGGGGGTTGCCAGTGGTGCCAGATGGTGTAGTGCCCGACATGGCAACCCCAGAGGCAGGTGTGGGTGGGCAACTGGGACCTGGGGCTGGGCTGTGGAGTGATGGAATAGCAGTCGGGAGTCTTCGATTCCAGCAGGGGTGGTCACAGCAACAGCACCCCAGGCTGACGTGCAGGAAGCAGGAAGCAAATGGCAGGGCACGTGGGCTGCAGGCAATCAGGCAGCAGCAGATGGCAAGTGGAAGCATGCTCGGGGCTCTTGGGGGCAGTAATTCGGCCTTCTGGGCAGGAGCATGGTCTTCCGTGTGTTTTCACTTGGCCAGCTTCATACAGAGTGATTTGGCACATGAAAATCTTGCACGTCAGCGTGTAATTCGAGGAAAGACCCTTAGTGCGTGAGCATGTCAGCGATTTCATTGGACCAAAGGCCCTTCGCGTGTAAGCGCTTCTGTGACATGAGGCGCGGGGGCGTGCACGGGCATTTCCCCCATGACGTGGGCATAGTGGATTAGCGCGCACGCGAAAAAAATGCACATCCCCGTGTGAATGTGTGTAATCCGAGGAAAGGGCCTATGCGCGTAAGTGACGTGACACGCGCAGGCGTTTCCCTCAGCATGGGTTAAAGGTGAGCGGGGCCAGCAGTTCGCTGTACGTGCCTTTCGTGGAGATCGACGTGTGTTGCTGCTTCCTGTTGTTTCGCGCGCCATCACAACTTCACAGCTATCAAGGACGTATCTCTTCTTTTGGCGGGGGGATTGGCTACGGGTGTTTTTCTGCATCGCGCAAGTCAGACGGTGAGTCATGCACGCTATTTTTCCCACTGCGGGTGCCCCTGTGTTTCGCACCGTTTTTGATGTCATAGTAGCCTGCGTGTCTCACGCGTATGCAATTTTCGTGTTACTGGGTGCCCCCGCGTACTGCGGGAGGTTGATTCCACGCACGTAGGCTGCAGGGTTGCGTGCACGCTTTTCCAGCAGTTTTGGGGTGCCTGAGCGTTCCGTGACCCGTCACTACATCACCGGGGTCACATACAGCCTTGCAGGTGCAGGGGGGCTGTTAACATCTTGCTTCCCACCCCCTTCACCCCAATTGCCCAGGTCAATTGTGGTGTACACCCCCCATTGCCACAACTCCATCTGTGCCGGCACTACTACATCTGTGCCATGGTTGGGAGGCCACCAAAAGTGAGGGGCGCATCAGCTGGGCGTACTCCTCATGGCAGGCGTGGTCAGGGATGTGGCCGGGGTGACCAGGGAGTAGGGGGACTCCAGGGTGTCCAGGGCAGTCGCAGAGGGGGAAGAGGCAGGGGTGCGCCACTTGAGCATGATGTTGTGCCATGTGTCGGTGCAGTCATGCCACCACCCCATGGGGTTCCAGGAGATGCAGATTCTGCATCTGGCACTGGCGCCCGTGTGACCCGGCAGTCCCTTCCATCGACTGCCACGGGCCCAAGAGTAGTGGACACCGCCACCCAGGCTCAGGGTATGCCAGCGCAGCCTGCGTTGGCGCACTGGAGGAGCCCTTAGAAGATTTCCAACAGGCCAGGAGGGAAACCGTAGGGGCACGCAGGGCTGCCCTGACCAAGACACGTGTCCCTGGGGCAGTTATGTCATCTGCTGCCCCAAACAGCTGGGTGTTGGCAAGTGCAGGGGCAGATGCACCCAACAACACCCCGGTTGTGAATCTGCCAACCAGGACAGTTGCGGTCAATGACCCTGCCACAGCGGATGTTGCTGCGCAGGGTCCATTAGAGGGCACCCAGCTGCCACTGACAGAAGTCAGGCCTTTGGTCGTCCCTCCACCTGCCACTCCCTTGGCTCAATCCACCGAAACCACTGGCCATACTGGTCAGGGCAGCATTAGCCTGCCAGGGTCTGAGCCACATTCCAAGAGGAGGAAGGTTGCACCTGCAGCAAAGGCTGGGACCTCACACACAGCCACGACCTCCTGCACGTCGAGGAAGAAGCATTTCTGCAACCAGGAACTGGACTTCCTCGTGGGCTACGTGCAGGGCCACAGCCGTGACATGCTAGTGGGTGCCAATAGTCAGACTATGGCTGCCCAACGTGATACCCACTGGAAGCATGTTGCGGAAAATGTCAGTGCATTCGGCCATGAGGTGCGCACGGCGCAAGAGTTCAAAAAGCGTTGGAATGACATCAAACGCAGTGCTAAGGCTAAGCGTGCCTCTAATTACAACTTGACTCTGGTGACTGGCGGTGGGCCTGCACCAGAGGAGGAAGTCCTCACTCCGCATGAGTCACTTGTTGCGGAGTTCATACTATCTGAATCGGTCGAAAGAGTGGGAGAGATGCCGGACTTTGATGCCTATTCCAGTAAGTGTTGATGCGTGTTTGTTGAGGTTGTGTGTGTTTTACTTGTGGGATGTGTTGTGCATGATTGCCACTACATGTGAGGTGTACATGGTTCGGATGTGCAAGTAATGCAATGCTTCCGTGATGCATGTCTGCTCTGTTGGATGGTGGACATGTGGAGCAGACGGGGACTGTCGGCATCAACACTATTGCATCCTACTCACATGCTGGTTACCAGGATGCCCCTCCGGTCCATGTCCCAGCTCACTGGCCTTTCTGCATGTAGCGTGGGGTGACCTTCCTCTCAGCCCAGGCACAATGTCATAGCATGACTGATGTGCATGTGTCCTCTGCCTGCATGCGGGTACTCCATGTAGGCATGCTCCCTTGCCCCTCCAACCCCCGCTCTGCACCCCAATTCCAACTTTACACTGGTCTGCTTCAATATTGCCGTTGGGTACTTCCCTGTTAATGCTTCCTGTGTACATGCTAACTTCCCGCAACCAATCTGCCAGACATATGCTGTGTGGTACAGCCTTAGTTCTTGATGCAGGGTATCTCACTGGTACTGTGCAGAGGTCAGATGCCCCGCAGGGACATGAGTGCCCCTTCATGCTCCATGTGCATTGCACGCTTGCCCCTATGTGTCCTTGACTGGATGATCACTGTAATACAAGTCCTGGGTGACATACATTGCATGGCATTTCATCAGCCTTCCCATGTCTACTGTGGCTCAGTACTGCGTTGCATACATGTTTAGGGTCTGACAATCTGGGTAGGTCAAAGGCATCAGCCTTTTTAATGGCCAATGACTCTGTCCAACTGGTGTAGTGTCCTCTACACACGTGGGTGGCCTCCAGACGTTTCATCATGTTTCCTGCTTACTGTCCCATCATCATTTGCAGTGTTGTCACTTGACTCACATGAAGCTGTTGATGCTAGTCAACACTGTCTGTCAATGCACAGGTCTATGGTCAGCCTTTTGAAACCATGCTAGGCATCCCTGCTTTTGCACTTGGGTGGAGGGGTGCTTTGCTTGTACATATGCTACCCATTGAATGCACATTGCACGTGATGCCTGAAGTTGACCTTGCACTGCCTTCACATTTTCTGACACACACCAAGGAGTCCTTGTACATGTAGGTAGTGAGTAACATACATATTTGCTGCACTGCATAGACCCACTTCAATGCAGACTGCCACCTTTCAACAGGTCTGATCACAGAAGCAATTCCAAGTTGACCCAGCGGTGTGTGTGTGTGTGTTGTGTGCTTCTGACATGTGTAGTGACCTTTTTTCTCTCTATTTTTCAGATGATGAAGCAATGGAGCCGGAGGATGGTGTTGTCATGCCAGGGACAGGGTTGGTATCACTACTTCAACCCGGCACAAGTGGGGGTTGTGGGGTGGAAGGCCACGAAAACCCCCAAGTGCTACAGGCCATCTTGTCTCTGTCTGCCTGTGAGTCCAGCCCTGATGACGACTCTGACGTCCATGTCGAGTTGGATGAGCATCAGGTCCATGTGTCAGGGGTGAGTGATTCTGATGTGGACACTCCTCTGTCCGTGACACCTGCACTGAGGGGTCAGACAGTCTTGGAACCTCCACCCGTGGTGGATCGGGACGCAGGGTCACCCTCCACACCAGTCACTGATTTGCCTGGGACATCACGTCGACGGGGGCATGTAGTCGTGCAGCCGCGGGCGGTGCCAACACGACGAGGAAAACCGGTCCTTGGGTCCCGCAGGGGTCAATCCCAGCAACGCAGTCGCCGCGCGCAACCGCTGTATACTGAGTGGAAGCAAGACATGACTGCCAATTCAGAACAGCAGGGGGCAGCAATGGAGAACATCGCTGAGAGCATGGAGTGTGTGGCCCGATCCGTGCTCCCCCCTGCTAGGCAGGTGCTTCTCCAGCAGCAGGCGGCACGGTCCACGGCCCGCTCGCTCAGGCTGGGCATGGCAGCCTCAGACAGGGCACGCCAGGCTGAAATGTCGTCTCTGGGTCAAGCAATTGCTGCTCACGCAGAGGCACACATGGAGGCCCTGAGGGAGGAGTATGCTTCCCTCAGATCCACTCTGGGTGTCCTTCTGATGTCCCAGAGGGAGCAGTCAGAGGAGAGGTGTGCACAGCTTAAGCGTACCATCTCGGCTGAGCTACAGGCTTGCCGGGAGGTGCAGCGTTTGTTAAGCCCGGCCTTGCAGGAGGAACTCTGTGTTACACATGCTACCTTGCAAGAGAAAGCACGTGTATCCCAGGAGGTTCTGCATGCAGACCTACGTGTCATCGCCACACAGAACCAGGCTCACCCATCCGGCAGACTTGCTGCCTACGAGGGGCAAGCTGCGGCTAGGCGTGACCAGGCTACTGTGCCACGTCCTCCTTTCCAGGATGAGCCAGACTCGGACAACCATCCATCTCCCACATAGGTCGGGCTGTGCAGGCGTTGAGCCCATGGAGGTTTTTTGTTTGGCTCAGCATCATCGCATGTGGGTGTTGAGCAGCACCCTGTACCTCCCCACTCCTGGGTGCCCCCCCGAGTTGTATGTGGCCATTTTTGATTTTTCTTTTAGTTTAGTTAGTTAAGTTTCTGTTTGATAGTTCGTTTAATTAGGTAAAGTAGGTTTTTTGTAGTTAGTGTAATTAGTTAATATAGTTTAAAATTGCTTGTCTATTGTGCTTTCATGTGACAGTGTGGTGCTTTGTGGCTTTTGAAAGCATCCACTGTCTGTTCCAGCTGGGCCCTTCAGGCTTGTCTTGTGTATGTGTTTGCTGCTTGGGGTCCTTGACTCACATATGCCACTCCTGCTTCCCTTATCCATGGGCTCGCAAGGATGGTTCGGTGTAACAGCCTATTACACAAAGGCTTTGGACTGTCATATCTGTGGCATGTCTGATGCTGTGGAACTTGTGTTAATACCCCTAGTGGGGATGATTGGGGTGTTATTGACCACTGTTCTGCTTTTGCTAGATGGGGTGTTTCAGGATTCATGTGTACATTCATTGCCATGCATTGTGTAGTATGTTTCTTATCTTTACTGTACATGTGCTTGTTGCAATTCATGCCGTAGATAGTGTGTTCCACACTTTGCCTGTGAAAGACGGACTGTGGTGTGATTTCTGATGTACATCTCTGACATGGTCCAGTGATGTGATGCCTGAAGAGACACACACAGATGAATCTAATGCATTAATCAAGTGTGTCATGCCCTTTCTGCAGGGGTATGAGCCTCCAGACCACCTTTGCCAGCAGACATGGGGCATTCGACGTCTGGAATCTGGACACGTTTGGTGGTGCCCACATGCACATGTGTGCACAAGCAGAGGCACAGGGATTGCAATCATACATCCTAAAACTGCTGACGTGATTCAACACAGCAAACCTTCCACCAGGCCAGTTGCACATGCATGCTTAGAAGCAGCACTGAGGGTGAGCTTGGACGAATATTGGGGTTGAAAAGCACAATACAGCTCAGATGTGTTGGTGGACTCATGGCTAGTTGATTGTAAGGTTGTCTGGGGCACCTGCAGGGGCAGTGGCACATTCCCTCCGGTCCACCATGGTCCATTGAGGCACTTGTATCACCCAAGTAGCGTTCCAAGACATGGAAAGAAGCAGCTGACAGGGACAGACGGCAAGGGTCAGACTCTGGTGCAGTGCATTTCATTTCCATGTAGAATTTGAAACATGCACTGCCTACTTTATTTGGGTCATGGTGGAACACGACTTGTTTGGAAGTCATACCTTGCTATATGCGTCTGTCTGCTTACCCAGGGAACATTGCATTGTGATTCGTGACAAATTGGTGTTCCATTTGCCACGCACCCACCGGCGCCTGACTTACTGCATTGACTGTGTATGAACCATCACAGGGGTAAGGTTACATATGGGTACGAAGCATCCACACCAGATTGTCTGTTTGTAGAGTAGTTTGTTACTTTGGGGCATATTTGGTGGTGTGTTTGTGTGTTATGGGCACGCACAGATTTTTAACTGTGGCTCTCTTTGCAGCATTGAGGTGCTCCTGTTACCGGACCTGAGAGTGCGCAGGCCGGAGGCCAGCACTCACCCCAGAGATGTTTCTCTTTGACTTCCATTTCAGTGAATTGCTGCTATGTTTATGATGAACACGTTTGGTATGATTGTGTATGTGTTAATGTGAGTACTACATTCTTGGCCATTCCCTACTTTTCTGTGTCAATCCTACTCCCTTCTCCTGCCCCTCATTCCGGTTATCCAGTATGCCAACGACTGTCCCGACTCCATATACCTAACCCTCCTTCCCCACCAGGGTCTCAGAGGCCTGTGTGAGTTTGACCTTGCAGCCACCCAGACCACGGTGGGGGTGGTTGGTTCGTGCCACTCCTGCACCTGTACACAGGAGCAGTGACAGTACACATCCGTTTGTGGTGCCTCATTCTATGTTATGTACCACACATGGTACACATCCTGTTGTGACATTGTTTTACTGTGCTACCTTCGTCGTTACGTCATTGTGGTAGTACTTGGGCTTTGTGAGGTACTGCTACTTCAAGTCATCTATTGGAGGCTGTTCTGGTTAGTTTTTCTGCCTGCAAGCTTTTTGCTTGGCTTCTGTGTTGGCCTGCTTTGAGGTCTCTTGGATGTAGTGTTTTTGCAAATCAAGGGTGACTCTGAGGGTGCAGGCAACTTTTTACACACAAGGAGGGAGATAGTGACAAAGGGGAAGGGTGATCCTGTGGCCAGGTGAAATTCAAGGATGTAGGCTCCATGATCCCGGTGCAGTTTTTCAGTGGGTCATGGTGATTTGTGAGGGAGGGGTGGTGCTTGGTTGGTGATAGTTGCCTTGCCCTGCAGTGTGATGGGCACCCTGACATTGTAATTGTGGAATCCTGTGTACATGATGTGTTTTGCTGATCAATGCCTGTTCATGTGTTGTGTTTACCTTTCAGGTGTAAGGGGATAGTTGTGGTTTGACATGCTGGGGTGTAAACATGGTGAATGTTCACATGTGATGTGTAGAGGACACTGATGGTCACTTGATTGCACATGCATAAGTTGAGTGCATGTCCCTACTGACTGACACACTATAATGCACTACATGTACAACCACCCTTCCATGTCCACGTGTACACTCTGTTTTCCTTCTGGTGCCCACTGTGTCCCTGCAGCACATGTCCTATGACCAATTGGGGATTCTGTACATGCCTAATTTGCTTTTTGATGTGGTTTGTCGCTTAGATGTGATGCTCAGGGTGTGTATCACACGCAATGGCTGTTAACTGTGCTGTGCACTGAGCACTGTGTTGCAGGAGGTGGACACGGCACACAGAAGCTGCAGTGTTGATTTTTCAATGCACAATGTGCGTGTAGACAGGCATTCATTGTTATGTTACAACTTCGACTTTTGGAATGCATTTGGGTATGACTTCTTTTGGGTGGGAGGTTGTTGGTCAGTCATTTCATCTGACTCCATGTCAGGCATCATTGTCTGATGCCAATTTACATTTTTCACATGGCAATGTGTACCTTATTGGTACTGTGTTGGTGTATGGCTATTGCTTGCCATGTCAGGTTGTGCTTTGGGAGGGTTTGATTGACATACCAGTGAAAGTCATGGCCTGTTTTGCAGGTGTGTGTGATTCACACCTTGCATGTGTGCCTTTTGGTCACACAGGATTGCTTGTGTTTAAGTAGCTAAGGATACACACAATGTGGCACTTCCATGGCAACAATCTCAGGGTGGTAAGGTTGTGACAGTTGACTATCTCTTTGTCATCATCGATTGTCACCTGGTATGTGCCAGGCCTGTGTGCACTCCGCAGGGGTGGGGGTTTAGGTGAAAAATGTGTCCACAAGCTGGGCCCAGGCATCCTTGCCACGTGCCCTATCCCCACCCATGGGCAGCGCCTGTGCCTGTGGTTGGGGATGTGGGGGCACCACCATGTCCACCAGTACGCCCTGCCGTGTTGCAAAATTGTGCAGGACACATGCTGCCACAATGACCCTGCACACTACTGGGGGTACATAGAGTTGCTGCCCACCAGAGCGGTCAAGGGAGTGGAAGGGTGACTTGAGCACTCCGAATGTGCGCTCCACTATGGCTCTGGTTGCAATATGGGCCGTGTTGTATCTTACCTGGGGTGGTGTGGTGGGGTTCCGGATTGGCGTCATCATGTGGTTGCTCAGAGGGTAGGCACTGTCCCCTGGAGAGGTGATAATGGTTGTTATTATTGGGGTTTGTGTATTTGTGTGTGTGTGTGTGACATGGATGCATGTGCAAGAGCATTTGTACTCACCTAGGAGCCATGTGTCGCCATGCTGCCCAGCTTTCAGGGCCCGGCTCAGGGCAGACATTCTGTATATGAAACTGTCATGGGTGGAGCCAGGGTAGTTTGCATAGACAGAGGTGATGATTCCCTTTGCATCGCATACCACCTGTACATTGATGGAATGGCAGTGCTTGCGGTTTCGGTAGATGTGCTCAGTGGCCCTAGGTGGACGTAGGGCCACATGGGTGCAATCTATGGCACTGAGCACTTTGTGGAAGTGTGCCACCCTGTAAAAGTCCTGGACAATGGCCTGCCTTTCTGCGGGTGTTCTGGGCATGTATATGTGCCTGCGAACTGAAGGGCGTGCAGTCATGATTGCCAACACCTGGTGTAGGCAGCGTGACTGCATGGCCTGTGAGACCCCCCCACTATGGCAGTAGTCCGCTGAAATGACCCAGTGGCCAAAAAATGCAGGACATTGAGCACCTTCTCCAAGGGGCTCAATGTTTGGGAGCAAAGGGTGGGGGCAAAGGGTGGGGGATGTAAGGTATCTTCCCCCTCCCTGACCAGGTCTAGGATGATACGGGGTGGAAACCTATACCTGCCGTAGACCTGGTCGTCAGGCATCCCAAAAAGGCTTGTCTGTGGTGCGTCTTTTGCCGTGCGCGGGTTTTCCGTATTCGTATCCATGAATATGGGTTGTTCGCGTGCATGTGGGCGTTCTGTGTAGTTCCCTGCAGTACTTCCCCAGTTACGCCTTCTTCTTCACGCGTTATTCCCCATTCTGCGTGTTACACCCACTGTTCCGCCTACTTTTGTTGTGTGCGCTGCGCTATGTGCGCTTTTGCTGAGCGCTTAGCGCACGCTGTTTGATGATGTGTGTGCCCGCATGCGACATGCACCGATTTGGCGCACAACCAGTGGGAAACAAGCGCAGCGCCTTCCTTGAATCGCACGCGTGCGTGTGCGCTTGCTTTCTCACGCTTGCGCCACCTTGCGCCTGCTTGCGCTGGGATTTTCGGAGCACGTTTGTTCCATGAATCACCCCCAAATCGTCTGCATACATGATCCAAGTTATTAACCCCTCATTTATCTTAGGGGAGAATGCTCAGATCTCACTTTGAGAGTCACCTAGGTCAGCCATATAGAGCACAATGAGAAAGAGAAATGGGGCCTGGGTGCAGCCTTGTTTTATACCTCGATTAGTTTAGACATTTTTCGTAAGAGCACCTTTCCTGGTTAAAAGCACCTGTATAGTTGTATTCGTATAGAGGCTTTGGATAGCCTCCACTAAATCTGGAGGACAGTTCAATTTTTTTAGTTTAAACCATAGGCGCTCTCGATTTACTATATCGAACGCTTGTTCCAGATCCATAAATCCCAAGTACAACTTTGTATTGGAATCCAGCGTTCTCAATTTTAGTAAATTCAAAATGAATACATTCAGTGATGTTCCCACTCCGGTGGTAAAGGCGGTTTGTCTCTGATCTAAAATCCCAGCCAGTGTTGCCCATTTTTTTAGATCTCGTAGCAGTAGCATTGCAAATAACTTCCCTATTGAGTCAAGGAGGGCAATTGGTTGATTGCTTCGATCCCCCTTTTTGAAGATCGGGACGATCAATGCTTCTTTCCAAGACAGTGGTCATTTCTTTGTTTTCAGCACTTGCGAGAATAGTAGCGTTATTAAATCCAGCCAACACTCTTCATTGGCTTTTATGATATAATTAGAAATACCGTCTGGTCTAGCCGCCCTCGATTGACTCAGATTCCTGATTATTTTATGATGTCCTCTCGGTTAAATTCAATATTCCATGGCCTTGTAGTTTTCTCTGGACATCTCTTTTTTAAAAAGTGCAGTGTAGTGATCAACCCAATGATCTTCCGAGACTCGAGACTTGTGCTATGCACATCACTCCTTGGAAATTGTCCCCATGGTTAATAATATCCCAAAGATGTCTACTATTGTTAGTAGAGATTGCCACTAGCATTTTTTCAGTGTCATATAGGGCTTGCTTTGCTTGGTTAGCTTTCCTCCAGTTTTTATACTTTTGTTTCAATTTCCTTATCAGTCTCTCTTTGTCACCCACTTTAGAATATTACATTTTTTGAATGTTTCTATATTCTTTTCTTCTTTGCACAACCTTCATATTATAGGCAATGTTCTTTTTGATCATTGGCATCTTATTTGATCCTTTCTTTATTACAAATTCCTTCAACAGCCACCGGTAATCCACCCCTTCAGGGTTCTCATAGACACAATTGTTGTAGCTCTTCACCAGTTTTGGCAGTGCTTTCTGGTGTATCCGTAGTATATTCATACCCCAGGTAACCTCTACTTTATTTGCCATCATGGGCTGAGTCTCTTCTATTGGTACGAGCAGTTCGATCCTCAATAGGTCATGTTCACTCTTAGTTGTAATTTTGATCTCAAAGGACTTTATTCAGATATCTGCACCTCTTAAGTCACCCAAGGTTTGGGCGTTCAGCATTCTCAAGTCCCTAATTTTCATTTTGTTTGTCCAACGTAGTGCTCTACCGTTAAGCTTGGAGTCAGTTATCACTTCTCCACCTTTTGTTAATAGTTTTATATTCAGGTCTCTGCAGATCATTATTAATTGATCCCTTTCATGGAGCATTGCTCTATCAACTTCTCTTATGATGTCAACTAAATAAGCCTCTGGTTTTGGGATGCTGTCACTCCAATACATATGTAAGTAGGAGGTTCATTAAACTTTCATTCAGCTGTTTCTGCAGTTCCAAAACTTGGACATAGGTATTTGGAATACAATGATCAATTATGTTGAAACCAGACCTTAATTTAACTAAAGTTAATACTCCAACATACGGTCACCCCTTTGTCCCCCTCATGGCCCGATTTTTATATACTTCATAACTCTCACACAGGGGTTTAGTTCTAATCCATGTTTCCTGAAGGCAGACAATTTCATACTCATCAAGGAATTTGTCTTCTTCTCAGTATAAATGTGTTCCATGAGGCACAAAGAAGTTCCTTCCCTATGCTGATCTTCTAATTCTACTTTGTTTTATTGGCAGCTAAAGCTCCTGCCATCCGAGCCCAATCTTGAGTGCATTCACCCACTGGGATTCTTAGTAGCTTTATTTGCTTTCTCGAGTTGTCGACAGTGAACCTGGGGATTTCAGCCAACTTATCACAGTCATTTATGTCCACCCTGGTGATAGACCCCAATTTACTTTTTCTTTTCTTCTCTACAGAATTTATTTGTCTACCAGTCCCATTCTGGATATTATTCCTTTCTTGTTTTCCTCTCGCCAATGCTTCGGTCACTAGTATTTGACTTCCTATTCGATGGGCTCCATGGGAACTTATAATTCCTAGATGTATCCTTATTTCCTCTTTTACTCTCATTATAGTCTGATATCTCATAGACCATTCAATCCAGCTCCTTCCTCACAATTAACAGTCTATCTTTAACTTCAGCCGATGCCAAGTGTAGTATTACTGCATCTGTCCTGAGTTCAGTTTCAAATTCGACTATTCTGATGTCATTTGAAGATAGATTTCTTAATTTTGCGGTTTTCCTTAGCAAGTTTACCACTTTTTCTCTGTTCAAAATCATTCGTTTTGAGTGATTTACAGAGCCTACTACACAGACTTTTCGGCCTTCAGCCTCTTTCTTGGGAAATACTTTATAAGACTTCTGTGGTTCCCTTTGATTATTTCTTCTCTTATATCTTTGATCTTCACTTTCCTTTGTCACACCTCTTTCATGAGTAACTTTAGCAGGTACCTACTACCACTTCAGACGGGCTTTGGTTTCAGTTCTCACATATTTTTTCTTTTTTCTTCCATAGTTTGAAAGTCGGCAGTCTTACTTTCTTTCTCTTTCATTCTTTCACTTGTTAACTTTAGTTCCTGTTTCCAATCTTCCTTTAATAGTCTGTTATGATCTGATTGTTTCTTTTCTATTCGTGGTATCGTCAACTCGTCACAGACATTTACTTCAATTTCTTCTCATTCATCAGAATTTAAATCAGACCATTCCTCCTCTGCCTGATTTTTCTCAATGGATTCCAGCAAATCTCTTAAATCGGCTTGTTATTGTTCATCGTTGGACTCCTTTTCATCACTCTCATCCAATATTTCTATAGATTTCTCCCGTCGACAATATAGCAATGATTCATCTCTGATGACAATCTCTCTTCTTGACTTCTTTGCACATTGTTTGAGTTCCAATTTTGGAGGAGTTCTTATATTCCTAAGGAAAGCTCTTGATCCATTGCTCTTTTTCTTTTAAGGGATTTTCATATTTTTCTCTTTCGTCTCCACCTCCTAAGAGACCTTTGTCTCTAAAGATTTGCTTCGCTTCACGACTTTCTTCTGATTTTGCACAATAGGTACACCTGGGGCTGTGGGTCTTTGAAAAATTGGGAAGTTAGTATTCAATCTCTCCGTTTGAGTCTTCGGGCGAACTACCTTGCCTTCCCCTCTCAGACCTGGGCCTGTTGCCCCATTTTGCCTCTAATTCTGGGATGAATCATCCGGTCGCTTTGCTAATGGAGATTGCTCATTTCTTATCCTCTGCAGTTTCCCCAGACCTTGTTCAATCAATTGTGATGATTTTAAATTAAAATTAGATGTCCCTTGGTCAGCGGCTTGACTTTCCACTATCATACAGCCAAGTCCTTTTGTTAAAGGCTGAATTCCTCAGTTTTTTAATGACATCGTCTAATCCACTTGCAATCTTCCAAAATCGGCTCCATTTATTGTGACTTCTCATTTGCTTCCCTACGCGCAATTTCCGATAAACGTTTTTCCCAGATATTGCTACGTTCTGCTTCACTGTTTAACCTTGAGTCAATTTTTTCTGTGTAGCATTCCGGTTTCTGTATTTGATTTCTCATCTTCTCGTTGCCTGTTTGTAGATCTTGCAATGAGGTATTTAGTGCTTAACATAATTTCAGGAAGTTGGATAATGAAATTGTCTGTGCTGCCATCACTGTGTTCTGCATATGAGCTACATCAATAGCAGTTTCTTTTTTACTGTTGATCACCTGATCCGATTGTATCAAGTCCTTTTCAAGTATTGGCTCCTTTATCGGCTGGGCTTTCAGGCTGGACTCCTTCTCATGCTTGCTGTTAGTAGATTCCAGCAGATTTAAGATTTTCTGATTTCCCTACAGATGTGGAATATCTCTAATACCTCCTCTGGGCATCACTTTTTTTTTTGTTGTTGAAAATTCAGTTTTATTGAAATTTTGGGTTATGACATTAATAAAACAACAGTATAACCATGAGAATAGACCTATATCCAATCACAACCTTTGCCACCTCCCCCTCCCCCTTTCATCCCCCTTCCATCCTTCCCGCCATGGATCCGGGGATAACAAATACAGCAGGGGTCCAACATGGTATCTTGTGATACATTACAAACCAAGGGTAGTCCGCATGCAGGCACTCAAAACGTAGGGCCCAGCATTCAGAAGTTGAGTCCTCCGCCCCATCGGGTCCCCCCAGTGCTCGGGGTAGGGTGCTTGAGGCTGGTGTTCAGGTCCAGTGATCTATCTAAAGTGTTCCATATCCCTCAGACTGCTCTCCCATATTTGTCAAAGAAGGGGAGCCATAGGCTCTCAATATTAGTTTTAGATTCATCAATCAAATGGGTCAGGAATTCCATGTCATATATGGCGCATAGTTTAGTGACCCACTCCCTTTCCCCCGGAGATTGGACTGCCCTCCATTTTTGGGCCCAACAACATCTGGCAGCGACTAACATGACCTGTAACATGTGATCATGTGCCACTTTCGAGCATCCCTCTACTTCAATGCCAAACAACATTAACCATTAATTCATTCCACCTCCTTTATCCAGGACAGGACCTTGCTCCAATAGGTTTGCAGAATGCTATATTTCCACCACATATGCACATAGTCCCCCTTTCAGTGTGACATTTCCAGCAGTGTGGGTCATAGCCCTTTCTCATCCTGGCTGTCCTCTGCGGGGGGTAATGCCATCTGTTGATCAATTTCAGGGCCTGGTGGTGATATTGGGGTGCCGCTGTGGAGTGGTTGGCTTTTTTGCAGATCTTGGTCCATCTCCTGTCAGTGGTGGGGGTGTCTAGGTCTTTTTCCCTTTACACCTCGGCGGGCAGGGGATCCCGTGGGGTGGAGAGAAACAAAAGGCTGTAAAGCCTCGATATCACACCTTTGGTCCCCTTATATGTAATTAGAAATTTCTCAAAGTCTGTTAGGTCCCTCCTAAGAGTGTCCCCCCATCTGTTTTCGGTAAGAGCCCTCTTCAGTTGCAGATATCGGAAAGGGGAGATGTTGTTGAGACCTAGAGCCTCCTTCAGATCTCCCAGGGATATAAATGTTCCATCCACCCAAAGCTGCTCTGCCCTGCTGAGACCCGCTTCATACAATTGTTGGAAGGCTAATGGTTCATCAATTCCATCCCAGAGTGGGGGAATCCAGATACAGTTTAGGGGCGAGGGCCACGTCGTGAGCCATCTAAGGTAACCTCCCTGTTTCTATATGGACCACAGTACCCCCATGACTGGGTGATTCAAAATTATCCTCGATGCATGCCTTGGGGACCCACAACCATTCGTCCGGTGTAACCAGGGAGAAAAGCACGTTGTCCAATGCTACCCACTGTTTCTTTGGGTTCTTCACAAAGTGGTCAACCAGAATTCACAGTTGTGACGCCTTATAATGCATGTCTAAGTCTGGGAAGTTCACTCCACCCTCATCCTTGGGCCTTTTCAATGTATCATAGGTGATTCTAGAGGTAGTGCAGGAGGGCCCATCTAACCTCACAAAGGAACGGCTTCAGTATCTGGGTCGGCAGCATTTGAAATAGGTACAAGAACTTAGGGAGGATCATCATTTTAATTGAATTGAGGCGTGCCATCCATGAGAGGCCAGATTTTGTTTGGCCACCGCCCAAGGCTCGCTTGACCACTGACCACAAGGGTGGGTAGTTAGCGCTGAAGAGATCGGCCAGATCTGGCGGTATCTAGATCCCCAGGTGACAGAATCCCTCATCTTGTTTACAGAAGGGAAGGTCCTCAATGTAGGTCCGCAATGTACTGCCTCTCCACCTCATCAAGCAGTCCCGACATGAATGCGACTGACTTCTCTAGGTGTACCTACAGCCCCATATCGTTCCAGGCTGTTCAGTACCTCGGGGACAGAGTGGGATGGGTTGGTGAGATATAGCAACACATCATCAGCGAATAAGCTCATTTTACAGTTGGTGTCCCGTATCTTGATACCATACATTTTTTCTTTCCACCTAATCGCTATGGCCCAGGGTTCCATCACTAATGCATATATGAGGGGGGATAAAGGGCATCCATGCCTCGTACCCCTTTCCAGTGGGAAGGTTACTGATTCACCACCGTTTACCACCACCCTTGCTGAGGGGTTAGAATAAAGGGCAGTTATCCACCCTCTCCACTTTGGCCCCATCCCCAAGGATGACAAAACCCCCTCCATAAAAGCCCAGCTGACCCTGTCGAATGCCTTCTCCGCGTCCAGGGATAGGAGAAGAGCACCCTCTGTTCTGACTACCTTTGAGCTTAATATGTGGATAGTTTTGCGCATGCTGTTGGCCCCCTGTCTGTTTGGCACAAAACCCACTTGATCTGGGTGGATCAGTCGGGGGAGACACTTTGCCAGTTGTGTTGCCAGAATCCTGGCAAAGATCTTTGCATCAGTGTTCAAGAGAGAGAGATGGGCTATAAAAAACACATTCTGCCAGGTCCTTACTAGGCTTTGGTATCACCGTGGTCATGGCCTGTAGCAATGTCAGTGGGATGGTCTCCGGGGTCCTAATTTGGTTAAATAGCTTGGTTAGCGGTTGTATCAGCACAGATTAATATTGTTTAAAGAAGTCGGCTGTGTATCCATCCCCTCCTGGGGTCTTACCCACCTTCACCCGTTTAATAGCTCTGTCCACCTCTTCTTCTGATATTTCCCTTTCTAGGGCCTCCCTCTCTGGTTCTGTGAGCTTGGGTAGAGGGTGATCCTTGAGGTATCTTCGGATCTCATCTAGGGATTCACCTTCCTGTTTAGTGTACAGTTTCTTAGAAAACCCCACAAAGTGACTCAGCTATGTGTTCGATTTTTGTATGAATATTGCCCACCCCATCCCTGATACCCTTGACCTGTCTGTCAGCTCTATTTCCCCTCAGCCTGTGTGCCAAAAGGGTCCCAACCTTGTCTCCCTTCTCGTAGTATCTTTTTTTCGTATATCTCATCTTTTTGACCACCTCTCCAATTAAGACTGTATGTAGGGCTTGTCTTCTTTCTCTCATTTCACCCAGGAGGTTTTCATGATTTACATCCCCCTTAGTGAGCTGAGCCTTCATGACCCATAGGTACTCTCAGAATTTGGATTCTATTAGTGCCCTTCCCCGTTTCCTCCTCGAGCCCTCCGCGATAAGGAGACCTCGGAAGGTAGTCTTTGCCGCCTGCCAAACTGTGGCCATTGGCATCTCCCCTGTGTCGTTTGTTACAAAGTAGGCTTCTATTTCTTTCCGCAAGAATTCTTTGAACACCTGGTCTTTCATGAGGGTATTGTTACAGCACCATCTATATGACTTCGGGGTGCCTTGTAATTGCCAGTCCATGACGAAAAGCTCATGGTCCGACCAAGTCACTGACTCAACTGCCAGGTTTCAATCTCCCCTCCTCCTTCCTCTAATACCAATAGTAAGTCAATTCTAGTATATGTTTGGTGCGGGGGGGGGGAAGAATGTGTATCCCCAGGAGTTTGCCAACATTTTCACCATACATCTACCCAGTAGTATTCTTGTAGAAGGTCCCTCATAGCGAGGTTATCCTTTGTGGGTTCCTTTGGCCCTACACCTTTAGCAGACCACTGGTCTAGTCGGGGGTCTGTGATGAGGTTAAAATCTCTGCACAGGATCATCGCTCCCTTTGCCCACTCGTCCATGACCTAAGTACACTACAGATGAATTTGACCTGACCAACATTGGGAGCGTACAGAGTGGCCAGTGTGACACATGCACCCTGAGATAGCTCCTTGATCCCAAGAAATCTGCCTCCGAAGCCCCTTTTTGTCTCAACTTCGGTGAGATGCAACGATTTTCCAAGGAGAATACCCACTCCCTCCTTCTTAGAGGATTTGTGTGAGGCACAAAAGTTCCTTCCTATCTCTTTCCCTTTGATCATCGACACTGCCCCCCTCCTGTAGTGTGTTTCTTGTAAAAAGAGGACTAGCAGTTTTTGTTTGGGGAACATGTTGCTTGTGAGAGAGCGCGTGTTCTGTGAATTTAGGCCCTTAACGTTGATCTTACCAATCCGACCCTCATCATTGATCGTCGTTACCCTTGTCCTGTAAAATTCCAGTGCGGTCCCCCTGAACCATCTCTTCGCTTAGCTTGTCCCCATTACCCTTATCCCTCCCCTCCTCATCTCTTGTTCCCTATCTCCCATACCCATTTTGTAAGGCGTTCGTCTCCATCATCCAACACGCGTCGGGGTTAGTCAACGAACCACCAGGGTTACTACCCTGGCCATAGGAGACTCAATGGTGTGGAACGTTCCCTCCCATCTTCCGCTCAAGAACATTTCCCAATTTTGGTTAACATCGAAGTCTCAGTGATGGTCCCCCGGGCCATATTCCCCTCCATATGCCCCAACCATGCGTTTTACCCCCCGAACTGTGAGCTCCTCAGCACATTGGCAATTGGTGTGAGTCGAAAAAACTCCCTCCATTCATGGGGGCTAAGTGCAAAGATCCCAAAATACATGACTTCTCAAACCTCTCATTGGGTGGCCCCCCGTCTTCGTATCATGCCCATTGAACAAAAACCTGCCAACTGCGGCAACACCTCAGGGCAACATGTGTTCCCCCCAATTTAAAAAACCCTCGGGGATCGTGTAAGCAACTTAAACACAGAGATTAGCCTCCTAACGTTTCCATTGTGTTCATGGGGGTCCTCCGCAGCCCGCTGGAGGGTGCCTAGTTTTCTGGAACTTCTGAGTACCTTTCACCTTGAGCTTCCCCTGGGTTAGATCAGGGCCCTGTGGGGCTTGGCTGAGGTCCCTGTCAGTTCCACTCTGATCTCTGGATGTTCCTGGGGTATCCCCAACCAAATCATCAATGGCTCTTTGGATGTCTTCTTCAGTTGCCAGCTGGTGCCTCTCATCTTGCCACTCAAAAGCTAAATGAAATGGGTGCCCCCAGCGATATCGGACCCCCTTCTCCTGTAGCCATCTGGTGATGGCCACGCATTTTTTCCTCATATGCAGTGTGAGGGCGGACAGATCTTGGTAGATTGCCACCCTGGAGTTGCCGTATTGTATGTCTCTCAAAGTCCTCGCCCTTTCCAGTATCCTTGCTTTTTCTCTATAGTAGTGGAGTCTCGCTAGCACTGAGCGCGGACCCCTTCTGCCTCCACCCGCCCAATGGATCCTGTCGATCAGGACTGTCTCTCCAGAGACAGTTCCTAGGACAATCCTGATGATATCTTGTACCTTGCCTTCTAGGCCCACCCGGGTCTCGCCCCCCCCCCCCGCCAAGCCGAAAATCCTCAGGTTGCTTCTCCGTTCGCAGCTTTAAATGTCGTTGACCTTGAGGCAGAGTTCCTCCTTCCGGTGCTGCATCTCTCTGAACTTCGCCTCCATCTGCGTTTCCAGGAGGTCAGTGGACACTTGATTATTTTCCACCCCCTCCATTCGGTCCTCCAGCCTGGAGACCTTGGCTGTGAGGTCCGCCAACTTGGCCCTGTTCTGATCCCCCTTATTTCATTGAGGATCGTCTGAATGTTGCTCTGCATGGTGTTCATGTCCGGGGCCGGGGTGGAGGGGGCTCTAGTCTCCATCTCCAAGTCTCCAGGTATAAATAGGTATTTCGCTAGAGTTTCTTTCCAACTCATGGGATGCTTCTCCCCTAGACTTCTGTGGCTTTTTGGTGGTGTCTCCCTGGAACCAATGCCCACCCCCTCACCACTGCCCCAGTCCGTATGATCTGTTTCGTGATGGGCAAGTCCTTGGGGCTTGTTTCATGTGTTCAGGGTTCCCACAGACCACTGGACTCAACTTTACGATTGCCTCTGTGCTGTGCTCCTTCAGACTTCCAGGCCTGATCACCAGTGGTTCCTTGAATTCGGGTCCGCACCCTGGGGATACTTGGATGTCTATTATATTGGTCTATTCGGGGTCCCGGGTGATTACTTGCTTACTCCCAATATTCCGGAATCAGGTGTCTCCCTTTATTTTGGCACCCCCCCCCGCATACCTCCAATGTGCCTCCTAAGTATGGTAAGGAGAGGCAGTGTCCCTGGGGGGTGGCCCACCTCACCTTTCCTGCAGTTTGTTGCTACTCACAGTTGGGTCACCATGGGCGTGCGGGTCCAGGTGGAGGTCTGTCGGGCTGGTGGTCCCCCGGGTGCTCACCCAGCCCCAGCAGGCTGTGATGGTGTCTGGGGATGCTTCTTAGGAGCAGGACGGGGTGGTAGAGCAGGGACCCCCTTCACTGAGGCTTCTTGTGGGGCACCCCAGTGGGGAGTCAGGCTTCTATACCCCCTGCGTCACCCGAGCAGTCTCCCCAGGTGGTCCTCGTTGCGGGGTGTAGGTGGGTGGAGGGGGGCCTGGGAGCTCTCCCACATTGGCCCAGACCTGCAGGGGAGTCAGCTGGGGGAGAGGTTGGCAACCCCGGCAGCTGCGGTGTGATCACTGCAGTTGCACCACTGCTCCAAATCCAGCTCCTCTCAGGGCTGTCTCATCTGGACACCCGCATACCCCGGATGTCCAGGGCGACCTCCTCGATGGTCTTATAATACGGGGCCCAAGCGGGGAGAAGGGGATGGGGGGTCCGGGCGCACTCCTGCAGAGGCCCGGGCATGTCTCAGGCCGCACAGTGTCTCAGCCCGCTCCCCTTCTCAATGCCGCGTCTGCTCCCTCGGTCCCCCTGGAGGCGGAAAGCAGATAGATCCTTTCCGCGTAAATGTCTCTTGTTCGAAGTCCTCAGGGAGGCTCAGCTCCGCCACACGGTGTCCCGGCAGGATCGCCGTTGGCCGGGCAGGCAAACTAGATGAAGCACTGAACTCCTCCCCTGCGGGGTGGCAGGCGGCTTCGCGCTCCTCGGCTCCTGAGTGTCGCAGGGCCGGGTGGGGGAGGGGAAGCACCAGACTCCTCCTTCGAGTATCTCTGGGCAAGGGGCACCTCTAGATTTCGTTTGAGTGTCCTTGGATTCCTCACCCGCTCCGGAATCCGATTTTCATAGTTTGGAAGGGGGAACGTTCCTTTTTATAGCTTATCTCCACGTTTATCCCGGGTCCATACAGGGAGCTTGTGGATCAGGCTGCCATCTTGCCTGCGCCCCCTGGTGGCCTCCAGCATCACTTTTTTTAACCGACAGATGTAAAGTTCTATCATCCAAGGCTGCAATTTTTTCATTTATAAAGGACAGACTCTTTCGTTTTTCTTTGGCAATTCTTCCTGTTAATGCTGTTATATCTTGAATTAGTTTTTCTGATAATGCTGAGTTAGAGTGGGTATCGGTATCTAGGACCTTAGTACTTAGATTGGGCTTCCCTTTTAGGTTTTCCAATGGATGAGTAAAGTCTTTAGCCAATCCATCCGAGGTTTGCCTCAGTTTTACTTTCAATGGTATACTCTGGAAATCTGTTGGGGGTCGGTCCTTTATTTTTTTGTCTAGGTTTCCTCCGATCTGTTCCATAGAGGATCCATTATGACTATCTGACTCCTTTCCGTACTTATTGAGACTTCTTTCCGTCCATATTTCCTCTTCCTCCATATCCCAATCATCTATATCCTCCCAGATGGAGCTCTCGTTTTCGTCTGTTAATAGTGGCTTAGGATTCAAATTTAGTTTCCACATTACAGAGACTATGGGACATCAATTCTGGTGTCACTTAGAACCTCTAACTCAAGGGTGATGAGCTTAGACACAGAACAAGCAGGAACTAGTATCCAGAAGTGTGGTTAAGGGATTTGAAGCTGTTCGAACACATTTTTGCAAACCATACGGGAGGATTGGCAGTCAAGAATAGGAAGCCAGAGAGCAGACAGGACCCTACACACATTCCACCACTTTAGCTACCTTCATTGGTTAACATGGCAGAAACATAACGGTAACCTCACATAATTAAGTCGGTGTGTGTGTGTGTGTGTGTTGTGTTTGTCCATATTGGTGTGCGCTGAAATGCTAAATACTCAAGTAAAAGAAACACGTGCATGTCCTTTGTTTGGTAATCTGATCAACTTGTTCTAGACAAAAAACATTATATTTTTCTAGACATCGGAAATTCTGTTCCTCAGAGTCATGTTGCCTTGCCTCTCATCATTGCGTAGTGTTTACTTAGAAGCACTCGTTGTTTGTGGAAATAGCCTATAGTTCTACTCCTTGACAATATTTTTGGCAAACGTTGTGGATGTCAACATGATTTAGGTCACTGAAAGTAGCCAGTCTTATTGCTTCTTGCAATTCAAGCATTTGCATCATAAAGGGGTTGCATTCAATCTCTCCAAATATGGATGCTGTTTGCCCTTTTTCAATTTCATAACATTTTTGACAAGCTATCTGCAGAAAATTCAGAAGCCATCCTCTCTGCATATAAAATATAATGTTCCTTGCGGAAACTCAGGACAACCTTGATATATGCAAATAACCATGTATTATTAAAATAGGTCAAAAAGGGAACCCTGTGCTAAAGCACGTGTGTCTGTGAGCATTTTGCTATCTAATACAATGTGTATATCGGTGCAATCATTATAATACTCAATTCATGAAATTATTATATATTATTGTTATCATTATTATATTGTTGCTAATGTTTCTTTGGATGTGAATATTTAGATGTGTTATGACCAGAAAAATAAAGAACTGCACATGTTCCCAAAATGTATACTATATTTCGTAGAGCAACAGACATCCAAGTAATTTCTGAGCTGAACAAAATTATAGATTTTTCTTCCACAAATCCTGCATCCAGAAGTGTGCAGCTGGACGCGGGAGACTGAAGGAGCTTTCACGTGAGCGCTCACAGAATACCAAAAAGTGGTCGATTATATCGACAGATTCGTTCCTGGGTGAGGACGTAAATAGTAGCGAGAACAGTGTCTGGGCGTTGCCTATGTTTGAGTAGACAGAGGACTGTAAGAGTGGGAAAATTGCATAAACAATACTTTTTATCCGGAAATTGAAAACCATTATCTATGAGAGGAGCTGTATTTCTGTCAAAACCTGCGTAACTGTATCGATAGCTCAGTAAATTGGTACCTCAGACCTGACTGCATCATACTGCGTCGAAGGAAACATTTTAGGCAAACTCTGACCTCTTTTAGTATTGCCTCTAAATAACATAACATTTTGCCTTTTATATGAATGGAGCACAGTGACTATAACAGTTGTTATCTGTATAAAAACTGTATCTGTATAGACGTTCTCTGGAGACTTGAGTGTGTATGTACAGGTTTTCATGTTTAAATTACAATTTACCCCAAATCATATCAAAACAGCGATTTCATAAAATATCCATTAGATGTAAAATCAGCTAAACAGTTCAAAAGCATAATCCTGGATAAAAAAGAAGCAAAAACAATCCCTGCATCAAAAAGTAACTCTTGCATTTAGCAACGCTAATCCTGTGCAAGGTCACAGGGACTTGGAGAAAGGGGACATACATCCAGCAAAGTAAAATCAAATTTCACAAGGAAACATGCTCAACGAGTTAAATATAGGTCTTGGCTGCAGTAAAGTGCCTATAATGGTGGGGATGGACATAGGAGGTCATGTTACAGCCAGCACAGCCCACGGTAGAAGGGCTAGAATATTGTTAGTTTCAATGGTAGCGGGCGCCCCTCTCTCGGATGAACAAGGCTTGATAACCTGTTCAGTGGTTATTAACCACAATGAGAGTTCGCAGCCACTGCCTTTTGCTCACTATGCCTTTCACAGATGGGAAATATCCATTTGCATATCAGTCATTGTCCCGCCCTCTTAGAAGAAATTTCCACGCACATCAGCCTTTGTCCTGCCCAGGGGCAGTCCAGCGCCGAAATGCTTAGGCAATTCTCCTCCACATGGGCAGTCCAGCACCGAAATGCAATGGCAATTCCCTCTGAACGAGAGTGCCACCACTAACCCCATACACGTGTTTCAGCCTTGTTGGGCATCATCAGTGAGGTGAAGCTGATGCCTCTCTAAGCACAGTGAGCTAGGAGACCACGTCTGGTTGCCCCCAGGAGATCTAGGGTGACCAACCCCAAGTTCCTCAAAAATTAGTTTCAATGGTAGCGGGCGCCCCTCTCTCGGAAGAACAAGGCTTGATAACCTGTTCAGTGGTTATTAACCACAATGAGAGTTCGCAGCCACTGCCTTTTGCTCACTATGCCTTTCACAGATGGGAAATATCCATTTGCATATCAGTCATTGTCCCGCCCTCTTAGAAGAAATGTCCACGCACATCAGCCTTTGTCCTGCCCAGGAACAGTCTAGCGCTGAAATGCATTAGAATGTTGTTAGATCATTCAATGATGGCTGTTGAATGTTTTAGCTGAAGGGGAGAACATATTTGCCACAATTATGCCTGGACCACGCACAAGCGGTTTCGGGTGCCCCGACCCCCAGCCCTCCCTGAGAAAATGTGTTGAATAATGGGTAAATATGGTGAATTGTATAGCAAACTGTAAACGATTGGCTAACAAGTCAGACAGGGGCAGATTATCAAAGATCTGCACTTGTGGAAAAAACTCAAAGCAAATGAATTTTGCACCAATTGTGATGCTCTGGCAATAGAGAATGGAGACAAGAAGATGTGTCCCAATCAGTACTCTCTAAAAATAATTTCCCCCGGGGAAACTGAAGCAGGCTGTTTTATTTGGTGTTTGCTGCACAACATGAAAAGACATCTAGTAAACCTCTTTTGTTGTATATTATGCAGCAAATATAGCATCAGAAACTGCGTAATTAATTTTTGCCTGAGTGCAAACGTTTTTCGAAAATATGGATTGTGATAACATCTGTTTGCGCCATTTTATATTATCATAACATTTACTCACTATTTAGCACCAGTGCACATCTTTGATAATCTGGTCCCAGTTTGCCCTCAGTTTTGTAGGGTAACTCTTGAAAACATTCAATACTCACTCACTGAGTGTTCAGCAGAGTACTTTCCAGCACATTTTCATGATTCCTTTCCCCACAATATATGCCATTAAAAAAAAAACATTTTCACGCTAGCTGTGTTCATACACTTCCATGCTGGCAACATCAATATATGCCAGCTATCCTAAGTAAAAAACAGACTCATGTTTGTTTTGGCATAATGCAGTAATAATACTATAGGAAAACATGTGCAAGATGTCTCTTCCAATATATGCCAATATCACCACATAAGAACATACTCCTGTTGGCTTTGACATTCAAAATACAATGCCACAATTTGAAAACATTGCCAACTTGGTTGCAACAGTGTAGGACATAAAAGACATGGAATAAAACATATTGTGTTTGCTTTATCACAGATTTTCTGAAAAACATGGCATGCCACACTAAGAAAGTATAGCTAGGCTGGATGCACGAAAATAAACTAGTTTAGTCAGATAATATAACACCTACCATGCTTACATTATCATAAATGTCCCAACAAATAAAATAATCCACAGTAAGATTCCAAAGTGAGATATTATAGATAAACTGGCTGCATCAAAATTCCAGTCTAGCTATGTAATAACACTTTTCATGATTAATTTATCATTGACGTCTGGTAACAAATGCTATGCCACCATAAAATAATTCAGCTAGACACACTCCACTAAAATGCCAGCCTAGACATGTAGAAACATGTATTAAGCTTCCTTTATCATAGATGACCACTAAAGAATGTTGTGCCATAGTAAGACATTATAGCTAGACTGGCTGCACCAAAATGGCAGTGTATCCATGCAATAACACTTATCATGCTTGCTTTATCATAGATGCCCACTAAAAACATGTGTTTTCCCTCCTCTCACCCAAATTAGCAACCTGGGCCAGCACACAGACAAACATATTCACATTCACATGCTCATTCAAACACACATCACACAGCATTCAAACACACAGCCACAAATCATTCACAAGTGCACCCATACATCCTACACTTACGTATTCAGACACATAGTCAACTACCCACAGATCACGCATGCAAACATATACACATAACAACATACATTCATGTATACACAAATTCTGTACTTACCTTCGGCCTGGGTCTGAAATCTGCCACCCGCTGTGACACCACCTTTCATGATGATGGCCCCCTGGGTCTCAAGTAAACGAAGGCTGGGGAAGCAAAATGATCTCCTCCTTGCAAGGTCCATTCGACATTTCCTTTGGGAAGCAAAACTGTCAAAGGGAAAACATGTTTTCATTTTGACAGTTAAAGCTAGCCCAAGAGTGCTCCTTCAGCCACCGTATGCTCCTGAGGGTGTTCTTAATGTTTTCACCGGGCTGACTTTCCTCCTCCACAATGTGTGGTGGTTCTGGCAAGTCGGCCCCTTGTCATCCAATGTGGACGAGCCAACACCTGGATTATTAAAAAAAATTACTAGCAGATTACATATTATCCTGTTTTGAAAAGGGAGAGTTTGATGAGAAAATATAGATAGTTAGAATGTTTCAGCTATATTATCCCTCCACCAGTGCATTAGCTGCAATGGCATTCCCATAGTCACATATTACATTACACGTTGCATTGTTATAGCATGCATTTAATGGTGAACACTGGCTTCAAGGACATTGGCTTTCTCTAATAAAATGTATGGCTTTGCCGGGATGAACTGAAATTATTCACAGCAATGCACTGAAGTAATACAGTTTTTGAATAATTTCTATTGTTTAAGATCACAAACACTAGTCTGCTTCTGGTTTAATCTAAAAATATATACAAAGAACGTAGCTCCAATGCCAATATAGCTCAATAATTGCTGATAACCGCAGGCTACAACGTTTTGCAAACTGGTTCAAGTAAATATTTCCAAATACATCTGTTTAATTTTGTGTTACTTGTTATGTTGCATTCTAACAAAATGACAGTGATGGATTCAAAGGGTTTAAGACAATGAATACAGAATAAACAATGTATAGATACGTCATCGCTAAATAATAGTCACCATAATGCATTTTAATGAGGACTACCTGATAAGATTTCGAAATTTGAAAAATGAATATTCACATTATATATTGAATTGAAAAGTATTTCCCAGACTATTAGGTAGCCATCCACCAGCATATCATGCTAGGGTAAACACCTTGTTTACTGTATACTGTGGAATTTGCCCTTTTATTAAACCACACAAGGACGTTTAAAATAATACCAAAATATGGTACCTGAAAGACCATACCAATTGCAAAACGGTGAACATAATGTATGGCATACTGCAGAGTCTTCCCGTTCCCCACAAAAGAATACTTAATGTGTGAAGAAGACAGACCCCCCCTCTCACCAGACTTTAAACCACTAATAATAACAAACATTGGGGCTGTGTTATTCTAGGCTTGGGCAGTTTGCATGTAAATGTTCGCTTAAAAACTAAATGTCATATCAAATGTATAAGAAATACATTTTATTTTTCAAAACATGTAACATTTAACACGTTGTTTAAAATAAAACTCAACAATATGAATGCAAATCACATTAATTTGTCACCTTGTGTACAAAAGAAACCACCTTACTCGTGAGTGACCCATAACAGAGTGACTTAATCACCTAATCCACATCATTTAGACATTTAGTCAACAAACTTCAAATGCCAGGGCATCATTTCCCAATTAGTGCTTTCCACGTGCTTAGACCCTAATTAAACTGTACAAATTAAAAGAATGAATAGATTCCATACAATACTGCTCAACATGTCATGTTTCTGTTATATGGCCTCAAAAATGCAGAAAATGCATCAACAGATACTAATGTCTGGTAAATTTGGATTTATTTAACTATATACAGGGGTTTTCTTCTTCATACATGTTCACTGCAAACTGCAAAATACCAGCAGGGTAATTCATGGAAATAATGTGCACTGAAAAGGGGAGCGCAAGCGTGAAAATCGCAGCGCATGCGTGCCGCGCACGCACCGTTTGTCGATTCACGGGATGCACTGCGCATGTTTTCCCCGGTATGTGCGCCAAATCCACAGGTGGAGCACACGGGCTCACACCTCACAGAACACTGTGCGCAATGCGCACAGCGAAAGCGCACAACGTGTAGCGCACACACCAAAAGGTGGCAGAACACGGGGCGGAACACGCGGAAGGGGATCAATGCATGAAAATGTGGGTGCTACAGGGGAAGTACCGCAGCTAAATCCTCGCAACGCCCACGCGCGCGCTAACAACACATATTCATGGAATCGAACAGGGGAAACCCACGCACCACAAAAGACGTGCTAATCCGGAAACACGTACGCCAGCAGGAAGCAGGTGTAAGCGGCCCAGCACAGCATAAAAGTGCGCACAAATAACAAACAAGCTCATACGCTACGATGAATGGTCTATGGGAGGTACAGGTTTCCACCACAAATAATCCTAGAACTGGTTGCTGAATGGGAGGATGACCTCACATCACCCACCCTGTGCTCCCAAGCACTGAGTCCATTGGAAAAGGTGCTCAATGTACTGCATTTCTTGGATACTGGGTCATTCAAGCAGACAAGTGCCATAGTTGGGGGCTTCTCACAGGCCACGCAGTCATGCTGCCTACACCAGGTGTATACGATCATGACTGCACATCCCTCAGTCCACACGCACATATACATGCCCAGAACACCTGCTGAAAGGCAGGCCGTCATCCAGGACTTTTACGGGGTGGCACACTTCCCCAAAGGGCTAGGTGCCATTGACTGCACCCATGTGGCTCTACGTCCTCCCAGGTCTACTGAGCACATCTATCGAAACCGCAACCACTGGCATTCCATCAACGTGCAGGTTGTATGTGATGCCAAGGGAATCATCACCTCAGTATATGCCAACAATCCGGGGTCCAGACATGATAGTTTTATATTCAGAATGCCACCCCTAAACCGGGACCTGGAAGCTGGGAGGCATGGCGACACATGACTCATTGGTGAGTACAAATGCCTCTGCACATGCATGCATGTCAGACACTGAGAAATGGGAAAACCCAATTAATGACAACCTTTATCACCTCCCCAGGGAACAGCGCCTACCCTCTGAGCACCTACATGATGACGCCACTACGGAACCCCACCACACCACCCGAGGTAAGATACAACACAGCCCATATTGCAACCCGGGGCATAGTGGAGCACACATTCGGAGTGCTGAAGTCACGCTTTCGCTCCCTAGATGGCTCTGGTGGCCAGCTGCTATATGCTCCCCCAGTAGTGTGCAGGATCATAGTGGCAGCATGTGTCCTGCACAATGTTGCAACCCGGCGGGGCATGCCGGTGGACGTGGTGGTGCCCCCACATCCACAACCACATGCACGGCCGCTGCGCATGGGAGGGGAAAGGGCACGTGGTGACGCAGACCGTACCCATCTTGTGGCAAATTTCTTCACCTAAACTCACACCCCTGTGGAGTGCACACAGGCCTGGAAAATACCAGCTGACAATTGATGATGATGACAAAAGGGACAGTCAACTGTCACAACCATAACACCCTGAGATTGTTTTCCTGGAAGTGCTATATTGTGTGCATCCCTAGCACCTTACACAGACCCAATGCTGTGTCAGTAAAAGGCACACATTTATGCAGCGTGAAGGACTACCCCCTTGCAAAATAGTACACCCAAATAGTGGCATATCACTCAACCCCTCCCTAACCCCATCTCAGCTACCCAACACACCATGGCATGGCATGCTATGTGAAAGCAACCAAATGAATGCACAACACATGACACAAGTGTCACAAAGTGCACCGTCCCAAATGGAAACAGGCCAGAGACAATTCCCTCTCACTAATGAAAAAGAAACAGCACACATGAACAAATACTCACCAGCAAGACAAAACATTAGTACAGGACCCAACAGTGGCAATGTATGACAGTAACCAATGACAATAGTGCAAGTGCTACAACCTGACAAAGGCAGCACATCAACCCCTTCAATCTCCAGTGTGTTTGTGTAGGTGCATGTGGCAGTGTACTGCATGCAACATGAACTGCATTTACAATGGAGACAGGCACGTTAAGACATGAAGAAGCTACATGCAAATATTCAAAATGTCCTATATGGAATACAATATACAAATCAACCATGCAGTGGAGAAATCATCACCAATCCCCACTAGGGGTGTATACACAGTTTAGACTACAGACTGCCCACACAACTTATGGGAGCCCAATGCCTCTGTGTAAGTTACTGTCACTTGGTCACACCCTTGCAAGCCCATGGAAAGGGGAAGCAGGAGTGGCATATGTGTCAGGAACCCAAGTTTCAAACCCAAACACAGAACAAGCCTGCATGTGCCCAGCTGGAACACACAGTGGATGCCTACGGGAGCCACAGAAAGCAACAAACTGTAACATGGAGAAAATAGTTATAAACAAAAAGGGAATGTAACTAAAAAAAAAATAAGAAAAAAATGAAAATGAAAAAAAAAATCATTTAAAAATGAAAATTTTAAATACTAATTAAAATGAAAAAAATAATAAAATTCAAAAGAAAATAAATAAAATCAAATGAAACATGAAAAGAAAATGAAAATAATAAACTGAAAAAATCAAAATCAAAAAAGAAAAAGAAAAAAATTCTAATTATAAATTTAAAACTAAATTCAAATATGCAAAAAAACTGTCAAAAAGAAAAATTAAAAATAGAAAAAAAAATGGCCATGTGTCGCCTGGGGGGAGGGTGGCATCCAGGAGGAAGGAGGTACAGGGTGCACCCCAACACCCACATGCATGGATGTTGAGTAAAAAAAAAAATCCTCCATGGGCTCATGGCCTGCACGGCTACCCTATAGTGGGAGAACTGCCGTCGCTGTCATCACCCTCTGGTGGTACATTAGAAAGTATGCTTGGTATGGGAGGCAGACCAAGCAAAGCCCTGGCATGCTCCTCCATGGCAGCAAGCATGCGGGTCTGAAAGGTTTGGTTCTGCAGGATGATGGTCCGGAAATCCCCATGCAGCACCTCATGGGTAGCACAGACTTCTGCCTGCAAGGCCTCGCATGATGCCCAGATCAACTCACGGGTTGCCTGGAGGTCAGCTGAGATTGTGTGTGTTAGCTGCTCCAGCTGCTGTTCTGACCTTGTACTCTGGGACACACCTCAAGTGCACCCAGAGTATCTCTGAGGGACCTGTGTTCTAACCTCAGGGCATCCCTGTGGACCTGTGACTCTGCAGACATGGCTGTGCGCAGAGTCTCCAGTTCAGCCCGTCGGTCCCTGTTGGATGCCAACATGTCCTCCCTGTGTGAGCGGCACATGGACTCTGTTGCCCACTGCTGGAGCTCTACCTGCCTTTCAGGGGGGAGATTGGAAGTAGTCACCCTATCCATGGCCTGAGCCACCATCTCACACGATGCCCCCTGTTGTGCTGCAATAGTATACATGGAGTTCTCCCACACAGTATTGCCTGGTGGCGCACGGCCACCGCGTTGGCGGGCACCACACCTGTTTGGGCCAAGGTGATGTGCACCTTGCTGGGCTGGCACTGCCTGAGGCTGCAGGACTGCATTTCTCCTTTGATTTGCTGGCCCAGGAACAGGAGCAAATATAGTGGAGTGTGACCCTGCATCCGTAACCACCACAGGCGGACATTCCATCACTAAATGCCCCATTGAGGGGCCTACCCACTGTACAGGTGGTTTGGACAGAACAGCATTCCTTCCAGACACACTCACCTGCGACGGGACAGATTCAGCACCTGAGCCATAGAGGTCTTCAGAGGTGTACCCAGAGACACCCGTGGACAGGATGGTCTGTAGGACTAATGGATTTTCCTGCATCTACACCTCACTTCCTACACAGGTGCCTGGTTGGGGCTCTGAGTACTCCTGCCCCTGCGCCATCCCCTCCGTCTCAACAGCATCTAGTGCCTCATCACCTGCACAAACATTACAAAAAAAGTAATGAAGACAGGCATGAACAGCATAGCCAACACACAGAGACATCACAATCTACACATTGGATACATTAATGACACATGTCACACATGACACTAACTCTGGCAAGCAGACCCTAAAAGCAGACACTGAGGACTCCAAAATGGAAAAGCAACACATGTGCTGCAAGGTGCATATCTCCTGCATCACACATTAGCCTGTGGGGGGCATGGAAAATCCACAAACATGACACATGGCAGCACACAGATGGCACGTACAATAGCCATGGCAGAATTAACAAGGACACCCAGATGGTAGTAAATCAGTACTGTCCCCCATCCATGTGAGACACACATCATGAAATAGAACATGCAAAAGAGTCTGACAAAACACACATGTGTCAGACGCTGCAACAAAGCCAGTGTTTACTAATTCAGTGATGGTAGGCACATGGATACATCAATGGTAGGTCACTTGGACATGACACAAGTCAATTGTTATGTTGAACATTCAAACAGGGCTCCGAAGTGATCATGTGCACAGCATGTGTAGGTGCACAAAAGTCAATCAGCCTGATTGATGAAATCATTCCCATAAAAAGGAAACAAATGTGGGGCATTGTGGGGTGAAATCTATGTCTGAAGTATGGTGAATTTGGGGCAGCACAACAAAAAAGTTTGTTCATCATGCAAATGATCCCATCAATCAGCCAGAATTAACTGAAAAACAGTATTAACAATGTTGTGGCATGATGCCAGTTGAAGTGCAAGTGCAGTAATCAGCTGCTAAGTGTTTACTGCTGTCAGAAGGGATACTGTGAAACCCAAACCCAAGGGCAGGGGATGGCGGCTTGGAGGCACCACATGAGTGACCTATAGCAGTCATGACTACAAAGCCTGACCTGGCACTCAATCAGAACACATCACCCAAGCAACATACACATGGTTTGCACACACACGCATGGCCACTCACCGGACATTGCCTCAAGATCCGGTAAGTCTCCCACGCCTTGGATCTGATCCTCTGTGATGAACCCTCTAGTGATTGCCTCACGTTCTGTGAGTTCATCCTCCTCTGGTGGAGACCCACTGCCAGTCACTAGAGTAGAGGCATAATTGGAAGCCAGCTTGTTTTTTGCTCGGGGTTTGAGGTCATTCCACCACTTTGAGCAATCATCAGCTGTGCACCTCACAAATCCAAGGGAACTAATCTGGTCTGTGATGTACTGCCAGTGGGCCCTACGTTGAGCAGTCATAGTCTTGCACCCTGCAGTCACCAGAATTTAACGACCACGGGCCGGCATGTAGCCCACAAGTGCGTCTAGTTACACATCATTGAAACTCTGCTTCCTTGACATGCCAGAGCGGCGAGCCGTGTCTGGGGTCCCAGCCTGTTCTGCAAGAGCACACTTCTTCCTTTTGAGAGGTGGTGCGGACCCTGAGTGGCTTACACTGCTCTGGTCAGTAGGGGCTGAAGCGCAGGTGGACTGGGCACTGGAAGCAGGCAATGGCACGATGACCAAAGGTCTCACTGCAGGCATTGGCTGCTGGTTGCTGTTGCCAGGACCAAGTGGCACAACGGCCTTGGTGTGATGGTCTGGGACCAACACTGTCCCGGCTGGGTGACTCAGAGCCGGGGTGGATTGAGCTGCAGCTGCCCCTGCAGCCTCCTCACCCTGGCTACTTGGGGGCAGCAGATGACATTGCTGCCCCAGATCCATGTGGCCTGGTAACAGCAACTTTCACCGCCACACGTGGCTTTGACTTTGTGACACGTAAGTCGGCCTGTGAGTCATCCCGTGCCAGTTCTGTGACCAATCTGGGCCGGGTTAACAGGGCCTGAGTTGGGGTGGTGTCAGCTGCATCTTCCCCACCCATTGGGGGGGCATAGGTGTGCCTGATTGGTCGTCCACACACTGGCCTCTTGGGCCACCCTGCTCATCCTGGCCATGTCCCCTACTGCAGACACCTCTTGGAGGTCGGCCACCTTTGCCTCCCTTACCACTTGGTCGTCTCCCAACCATGGCACTGATGTTCTTGTGCGAATGGGAGGTCAGTAAACAATTGTCCTGCACAATTGGGATTAAGGGGCAGGGTACTAGATGAAATACGTACCCCTGTGCTCTAGCAAGGCTGTCTGTAACCCTGGGGGAAGATGACGGGACACGTAACGCTCAGGCACCCCAAAACAAAATTTAACATGCACGCAACCCTTGGTAGCCCACGTGCATGCAATAAAGGACCCGCACTACGCTGTGGCATCCAGAAACACAAAAATAAGCGTACGCCTGGTACACGCAGGTTACAATGACCTCTGAAGGGGTACGCAACACACAGGGGCAAGCACATTGGAAAAATACATGCACAACTCACTGTCTGCCTGGAAAAAGAACATGAAAAAGACGTGCATTACCCTGCCAAAAGAAAAATTGATCGCTGTCTGAGTAAACAAGGAGTACAAACTGCAACCATTGTGAAGTAATCTGGTGTGGACTGACAGGAAGTACAAGAATCACACAAAAGCACGTACAAGAAAATGGCATCCTACGCGCACCTTTTAACCCTGCCCACAGAAACACCTGCGCACGTCACTTAAGCGCTTACGCGCTAAGAGCCTTTCCTCCAATTGCACACAGTGACACCCGGACGTGCAGTTTTTGCACATGCAGATTCACTATGCACCCGTGCCGAGGGAAACGCCTGCGCGCGACACGTCTCTTACGTGCTTACATGCTAAGGGCCTTTCCTCGAATTACATGCTGATGTGCTGTTTTTTCACGTGCAAAATAACTCTGTATCAAGCTGGCCAAGCAACAACACACGGAAGACCACGCTCCTGCCCAGAACACCATTTTCCTGCCCCCCAAAGCCCCGAGCAGACTCCCACCTGCCATCTGCTGCTGCCTGCCTGCCTGCTGGCCACGTACCCAAGTATTTGGTGCCTGCAGTTCAGCCATCTGCAGGGGTCCAGTTGCTGTGACCACCCCTGACTCCCGACTGAAGTTTCATCGCTCCACAGCACAGCACCATGACTGTTGCTCGCCCACACCTGCCTCGGGGGTTCCATGTCAGGGTAAATACCATCAGACACCATTGGCAACCCAAGCTAGAGAGGCAGAGGGCTGCCAGCTTCACAGCAAGAGAGGTTGGCATCCTGGTGCAGCAAGTCCTGGTGCATTATGATGCCCTCCACGGAAGAAGATGTGCCAACAAGGATGGACAGAGGGGATCTGGCTGGACATCGTGGTTGCTACCAACGTGGAGGGGGTGGCAACCCGCGACATACAACACGTCTGTAAGCGCTGGGAGGACTTCAGGTCAAGGACCCTCCGGAAGGCCTGGTGCCTCTTGGAAGTAGCGGATGCAGTGAGGCACCGGGTCCACCTTACCACCAACGACATGAGGGTCCTGGAACGCATTAACCCAGCGCTTCACCGCCAGGTCCTCGAGAGGGAGACCGGCCCGGAGTCGAGCGGTAAGTGTCCATGCGTACTTGTTGGACGCAGTGCATGTTGAGGTGTGCCAGGAGTGTGCAGCTTGGACATATGTCTGAAAAGGTCCAGGTATGGATGTGTATGTGCAAGACATGTGAGTCCTGTCATGAGTGATGCACATCAATGGTGTATGTGCTCCAAATCATGATGCACAACTGCATGTGGAGATGCACACATGGTACTTTTGTGTATGTACTATGGCATGGTTGGGGTGTGACACATGAATGCTGGTTCCACCTTCATGTATGTGCATGGCATACGTGTGCGTGTGTGGGTTGTATGTGTGCGACAGTGATAGAACATGGATGCATGTGACAGGGACATGTAGAAACCCGATTGGCAGATGTGACATAGTTGCTGATGATTGCACTGTGACAGGTAGTGGAGATGTACAGATGCATGTCTGTCTTTTGGCGTGTGTGCATGTGTTCTGCACTCCCCATGTTGCTTGTGATGTCATGCCAACCTTCAGGTGTTCATGCTGGTGTGTGTGTATGGATGCTGCTGCCTGCTGCAAAATTCCTGTCCTTTTGTGCATGTGTGTCGGTTTAAATGATATGAGTGTTGGGGAGTGTGATGCCATCTGTGAAGTTTGACACTGCCACTCATGTGCAACTGTCACGTGTGTATCCGACCATTGTACAGTGCCCTGATGCCTGTGTTCTGTCTCTCCCTGTCTGCAGCATCGACTGATGAAGAAGGCGGAGACAGTGCTGTGGAGCACAGAGGCAGGAATCCCACCGCCAGCCAGAGACGCAAGGCCCAGCTCTCCTCCCACGTTGTCATCTCTTCCGGGAGTGAGGAGTCTGGTGCCGCGTCCATGGCCGCAGCTGCCGAGGGAAGGTCCAAGAGGCGGAGGTTGGAGGTGGACTCCTCGGCAGCAGTAGGGGCAGCTGAGCCCCCACATGGGCCTATGGAGGAAGATGGCACAGAGTCATCCAGGTTGGTGGGGGGTTTGCTTGAGGAGGAGGTCGTGGAAGGCTCACGCTCGGGGCCTGGAGGGGGGATTCCACTGGTGCTAGAGGTGCAGTCCAAGGGCAGGGACAGGAGGCAGCACAGGCCGCCACGGGGGTGGCTGTGTGTAATCCTGTCCCCGATCCTGTGACTGCATCATCCCGCACCAGCAGGGATGCCTTCGTCCAGGCCCGTTTTCATGGCAGGGGATGCGCGAACAACAACTGGCCTTCCTCTCCCTGCAGACGTTGGCAATCCGTGACCTTATTGAGCCTATCCTAGCTGGGGTGGTGATGCATCAACGTGGTATTCGAGATGACGTGCGGAGTTCTCGTGAGGAAAATGCATGTCATTTTGAATACCTCGTTGACCATGTCAGCCTACTAGGACAGGTCTCTGGCGCTGGGTTCTGCCGTGTGCTGGATCTTCTAGCGACCCCATCCTCAATTGAACCCCCTATGCGCCAGTCGTCCTCTGTGCCATCTTCCTGCCCAAGTATCACCTGGGCACCCTGTGGAGCTGCCCCTGACCCAGTGGCCAGGCTGGTGGAGGACACATCTTTGCCACATTCGGGAGTCGGAGGTCCAGCAGGGGTGGCCACCCCAACAAATGGACCCCAGCAAGAGGAGGACATGCATGCATCGACAAGCAGGGCACAAGCATGGCAGCAGCAGACTCAGTGTGGGAGCGATGATGGCTCGGGGCCTTCAACATCACAGGGGCAGGAATCTGCCGGAGGGCAGGAGGAACCTGGATTGGGAGTGTTTTCCGTGTGGCAGCGGTTGGGCCAGCAGATAGATGCGGAGCGGCAGCGAGTGGAGGAGGCATGGCTTGCTATGGTCAGGGCAGAGAACTCCATTCGCAGGGCATTGAGGCAGTCTGAGTGCCTTGAGGCAACTCGCAGGGAGTTGGAGGACGCCATGACTGCATTCTTGCAAGACCTTGAGGCCAGGGAAGAGGCCCGCCTACGGGACATCGACGTGGAGTTCGATGATGCGCTGGCCCGGAACATCAACAAGTGAGGCATTGGACTTGCCCGCCGCCTTTGTACATAGTTCTTTCGTGTTAGGTTTCCTTTGTTTTTTCTTTTTTTTGGAGTTAATGGGCTTTGCTCCACTTCATGTAAATAGCTTTTTATTCATAGGACATTTTGGTAGGTTTCATTTGTTTTTGGGATCATGGACCCTTTGGACTTGGATTGTATATAGTTGGAGACTTGTACATACTTTCTTTTTTCACATTCTCCATGCATCAATGGTTTTCTTTCTTTTGATTATTTTTTTTCATGTTGACATTGGCGATGGACCACTTTTCTTTTTTCATGCCGTGGATTTTTCGTTTTCATTGGATTTTCTGTTTTTCTTGGTAATGCCTGTCATTGTTTATTAATTTTCAAGTTTGATTTTCCTCATGTTATTTCATTATGTTTTTAATACATTTATTCTAACTTCGTGATTGGTGTTGTGTACTATCATTGTTTTTGTGCATGTCTCAAAGACCATTTCCTCAGTCATGTTTTGCCACTGTGTGGCTCTGTTGTGCATTTATTGTTTGTTTGTTGTTTGTTTGTTTATTCATTTGTTAAGCGCACCAGACTCGTAAGTAAAAGGGCGCAATGACAAGGAAATGCAAGGCTTACATGATTACGTATACACAGGTTACAGACAGGATATATACAATATGAACAATAGGACTGTGGCAAGTTTGCATGATTACGGGATATATACAGTATGAACAATAGGACTGAAGCAATATTGCATGATTACAGGATATATACAATATGAACAATAGGGCTGGAGCAAGGGTGCAAGCACTAGGATATAAAACGTATATGGTTACAAATGCATGGGCTGCAGTATTTACATAAAGAAAGAGTATAGCAAGATATACTGTTTCTTGATTGCAGGATAGTGTCCTCAGGGAGAGGGTGATGGGGAGCTAAGGATTGGTGGCAGTGATATGCTTTATTAAGTTTTTCCTGAAAAGTGGATATGGTTGGTCAGCTCTCAACTCCTGGGGCAGTGAGTTCCAGCTTCTGGCAGCCTTAACAGTGAAGCTGTTGCCCCCGATGGTAGTAAGTTTGTATTTGGGGATATTTAGGCAGTTAGTGTTCCCCGTTCTAGTGGGTCTGAGAGAAGTTCTTCTCTGAAGTTTGTCTATAAGGTAACTGGGGGCCGCGTTGTTCAAGGCTTTATGTGTCAGAGAGAGTGTTTTTAGAAGTATTTTATTGGATGTGGAGAGCCATTTGTGTTGATGTCTCAAGGCAGAGATGTGGGTTTTCTTATTTATGCCAAGGGCTGCTCTTAAGGCATTATTCTGTAGCGTTTGGAGCTTATTAGTGGTGGATTTGTTAGCCCCAATGTAGAGGGCATTGCAATAGCCGATTCTAGAGAGTATAAGAGCTCTAGCCAGAATCAGACAGCTATAGTCAGAGAGGAACGGTTTACCAGCTCTAAGAAGTTTGCATGGCCATGGCGGTTCTTTTAAGACTGTCATGGCATGGGTAATTTGGGAGTGGGTGCAGTGATGGGTGCATGCTTGTACTGGGGGCAATGGGGATTAGGGTTGGCATTAGGGCTATAGGTCTGTTTTTTGGGACATGTTGTTTGGTGGGCCATGTGTTGCCTGCTGGCAGGTGCCCGTCAATGGGGGTGGGTGGGCGGTAGGTGGGTGGGGGATATGTGTCGGTGCTCGCGGGTGCATGGTGCCATGTGGCCTGCCTGTGGAGCATGGTCTGGGGTGATGGGCTGCCTGTGGGTCATGGTCTGGGGTGATGGGCTGCCTGCGGGGCATGGGTAGGGGGGGCACACCCAGGAGGGCACACACTGCCAAATCGTGTGTGAAAGTCCACACGCACCCCCAGAATACACGTATCCCGCTCGTGACAGCAAAATCGCGTGTAAAACTCCACGCACACCCCTGTAATGCACGTACCCCGCTCGCGCCAGCGAAATCACGTGTAAAACTCCACATGCACCCCTGGAATATGCGTATCCCGCTCGCGCCAGCGAAATCACATGTAAAATTCCACGCGCCCCCCCGGAATACGCGCAGGCAGCCCATCCACCCTCCCCATTGCCTGCAGAGAGCCCATCACCCCAGTCCATGGGCCACAGGCAGCCCATCACCCCTGTCCATGGTCCACATGCAGCCCATCACCCCAGTCCATGGGCCACAGGCAGCCCATCACCCCAGTCCATGGGCCATAGCAGCCCATCACCCCTGTCCATGGCCCATAGGCAGCCCATCACCCCAGTACATGGGTGTAACGCTCGCCTGGTATCCACAGGGACGTCACTCAGCCTGTTCTGACCTCTTACGACCTCGAACCCTTCCCTGGAGGCTATTCGACTGGAGACTGGCCTGAAACACAGGATTGGTAGAGTTTAACTCCCTATTGTTTCTGTGTCATTGAACCCCTTCTTCCCCGGGGTCCAACCCTTCCCTTTGATCCACAGCTCACCTTGTTTTCTTGGATAGTGTGCTCTCCATCCTGCCTTCAGCGCAGGGGCGCGTTGATTGATGCAGGCTTGTTGCTGCTTAGTTACTTCACTGGCAAGAGTCCGACAGGTAAGTATAATGAGTCTTTTGAACAGTTCTCTAACTTCGTTCCTTTCCTTCCTTAGATGATAGCCGGCGTCCGGGGATGGCGGCGTGCTGCTGAGATGAGTAGCGCTGAAGGTGAGTGAGAGCACGATGCGCGATGCACCCCTTTCGTATTTGCATTGAACTGAGTTGTTTTTCTGTGTCTTTTAGGTGCCGTGACGTTTTCAGCGTGGATGCCAGTTATGAAGAACAAATGCGGTGGGTAAGCGCGGTATGCGGCTTCTCTAGATGTTTGCACACTAACCTGGAGTGTCTCTTCCCTCTTGCAGATGGATGAGAAGTTCCAGAGACAGAGTTCCCCCAGAGTGGCTGGGTTTCAGGTAAGTGTTTGAAGCTTGTACAGTATTTAAAAATAAATAAGCAAAGATTTGTAGAATGCATATTAATGCCGTTTTTCTGTTCTTTTCCCTTTTCCTTAGGAGGCGGCGTGCCGAGATGGGAATGACACGGCCGAAGATGCCTGCAGAACAGAAGGAGCGATGACTGATGGGCAGAAACGCCACAAGGTAAGGCTGTTCCTAACGGTGTTCTTGTTCGTGCAGGAGCAGAGCGCAGAAGAAAGATGCAGGCCTACTGGAGACCGATCCGAACACGGTGAGTGTCACGCTGCAGGTGCAGAAAACGCAAAGCATATTTCTCAGCCTGGGTGTGGCTTAAATAGTCTGTGGGTATCCCAGGTGCCTCTGGGCTGGACCACACCCAAAAGACTAGACCGCCCATGCAGTTCTGGGAACCGAAATATGTGGGGGCATCCATCGTGTCCCCATCAATGCACTACAAGTCCAATCCCCAATGTTATCCTATGTGAGTGAGTGAGTGAGTAAGTGAGTGAGTGAGTGAGTGAGTGAGTGAGTGAGTGAGTGGGGTGCCACAAGTGCCAAGTCTGACTCCAAGTGGGTCTTTGGAGGGATAGAGAGGCCCTTGAGCTCCATGTAGGTGATCGTGGCCTGGCTCCAGCCTGACATCTTGGAGGGTTGTGGACATGAGGGGCAAGAATCATGACAGCACTCCCCCCAAGGCCCCTCTCAAGGTGGCTCTTCTGTCTGGTACTGGTTTGGTTGGATGGTTTTGATGAAATCGACTAAGCAAGCGAGGTGCATGGATGTACTCACAAGGCTCGCATGTCCTGTTTTATGGACCATACCCCTTCCAGTCTACTAAGTAGGATAATTTGGATCTGACGTACTTTGAATCTAGGATGTCCTTGACTTCGAATTCTGGCTCCCCGGCGACTATTACTGGCTGCGGTGGCGTTGCTACCTGGGTCCCAGGTTGAACAGGTTTAAGAAGAAACACGTGGAACACAGGATGAATTTGCATGTTTGATGGCAAAGCTAGTCTGACCGCCACAAGATTTATCACGGAGGTGATGGTGAATGGACCCAGGTATCTTGGACGGAAAGTTTGGGCTCCTTTAATGGACACGTGTTTAGATGCCAGCCAGACTTTGTCTCCCACTTGGTAATTGGGGGCCTTTGCTCGGTGTTGATCAGCAAACTTCTTTTGGCGATTCTTAGCTTGAAGTAGGTGTTCAGCTGCCCTTTTAAAGGTTTGAGAAATGGTTGTATGCAAGGTTTTGACTGCTGGCATTTCCAGGGTTGTAGCAACGTCCAGCTCAGAAGTACGTGGGTGCCTGCCATACATGGTATAAAAGGGTGTCTGCCCAGTGCTGGTGTGTAGGGAATTATTATAAGCATATTCAGCTATCCATAATAGGTTGAACCAGCTTCCTTCAGCTTGGTGTAACATGCAACGCAGATACTGCTCGAGCGTCTGATTTGTCCTCTCAGTTTGATCATCCATTTGGGGATGGTGACTGGTGGATAGCCGGATGTCGATCTGAGCCATAGAGCAGCATTTTCTCCAGAAGTTAGATACGAATTGAGTACCTTGGTCTGAGACCAAAACTGAAGGAAACCCATGGAGCCGTACGATGCCTTCAAGAAATACCTTTACCAGAGTGGAAGCATTTGGGAGCCCCTTAAGAGTAATGAAATGTGCCATTTTTGAAAATAGGTCCACGACCACAAGAATAGTGTTAAACCCTTGACTGGGTGGTAAGTCAGTAATAAAATCGAGGGACAATGTGTGCCAGGGTGCTGGTTGGATTTCCAATGGTTGTAATAGCCCAGCCGGTTTCTGCTTGGAGGATTTGTTTTGAGCACACACTCCACAAGATAGGATGAATTGGATAATGTCTTTACGCCACTTGGGCCACCAATAATTTCGTTTACCATGGCTAGGGTTTTAGCTATTCCGGGGTGGCCCTTGATCAAGGAATCATGATAACCGGACACGACTTGTTCTCGTAGTTCTTGGTTTGGTAAGAATAAACGATTCCTGAAGTGGGGCAATTGATCTTTTATCATGTAATGTTCTCCTTGTGCACTCCACACTTGTAATTGCTTCGGACTCATCAGGTTTTGGATTTCTTCATGTAATTCTTTCTGAGTTATTGTTGCTGTGATTCCTAGGAGCTTGTCACTCGGGATGATTGCTATTGGGTCAAGGGTCTGATACCCTTGCTCTTCCACCCCCATATGGGAAAGGGCATCGGCCTTCCCATTTTTCACCCCTGGTCGAAATGTAATCACGTAGTCATATTCAGCAAAAAAAAGAGCCCAACGTAGTTGTCGTGAGGATTGGGCCTTTGCCATTTTTAGGTTCTGGAGGTTCCGGTGGTCAGTTATTACGGTGATTGTGTGTCTGGCGCCCAAGAGGTAGTGCCACCATGCCTTAAAGGCTGACTTAATGGCCAGGAGTTCTTTGTCTGTGATAGCGTAATTGAGTTCAGGGGATGTAAAGTTACATGACCAGAAGGCAACAGGGTGTGACTGGCCCGTTTCGGGGTCCTTTGTGAGAGGACGGCTTCCATAGCCATGCTTGAGGCGTCCGTTCCCACCAGGCATGGGAGATCAGGGTGAGGGTGGCGTAAGATTGGGGCAGATGCGAATCTTGCTTTGAGTTCCTGGAAAGCCTCCTCGGCTTCTGTTGTCCACTGGAACTTTTTGTTGCTTTTCCTTAGTAATGACGGGCTGGGATGCACGATTTGCGAAAATCCTGGGATGAACCGGCGGTAGAAGTTTGCAAAACCCAGCATACTTTGAACCCCCTTGAATGAATTTGGGGATGGCCAGTTCAGGATAGCATCTACCTTGTGTACATCAATTCGGATTCCATTTGGGCTGAGAATAAAGCCCAGGAATTCCACCTCGGACATGTGGAATGAGCACTTTTCGAGCTTGGCGTAGAGCTGGTGTTGACAGAGTTTCTCCAATACGGATCGGACGTGTTTAACGTGGTCCTGGTTTGATGCGGAATATACTAGGATATTGTCGATGTACACTAGAGCACAGACATCACTCAATTCCCAGAGGACACCGTTCATGAAGTATTGAAATGCAGCAGGCGCGTTGCAAAGGCCAAAGGGCATTACTTGATATTCGTACAAGCCGTATTTGGTGCGAAAAGCGGTTTTCCATTCGTCCCCCTGTTTTACGCGAACAAGGTGATATGCCCCCCTCAGGTCTAGTTTTGTGTAGATTTGGGCATCTTTAACTTGATCAAGCAATTCAAGGATCAGTGGCAGGGGGTAGCGATTTTTTACGGTAATCTGGTTCAGTGCACGATAGTCGATGCACTTTCTCAAGTCCCCCTCCCTTTTCGGTACGAAGAATAGAGGACTGGCTGCTGGAGACTTCGAGGGACGGATGAACCCGTTGGCCAGGCATTGATCAAGATAGGCCTTCAGGTGCCGGTTTTCTGGTTCCGTAAGTGTGTAAATTCGCCCACAAGGGATTTGTGCTCTGGGTATCAGGTCAATTTGGCAATCGTATGGTCTATGCAGTGGCTGGGTATTAGCCTTTTCTTTCTGAAAGACATCTTGAAAGTCCTGGTATTCACTTGGTAGGGTGCCAATTGCCACAGTCGCAAGCGTGGAGGTTCTGGTGTCTATTGGTTGTTTCTCTTGGTGATAACAAGTGTGGCCGCAAGTCTCGGGAAAGGCCAATTCTTTTGCTCGCCAATCGATTCGAGGATTGTGAGCTACCAACCATGGCATTTGCAAAATCAACCGGAACTGTGGTGCCTTAATGAGGTCGAAAACGATAGATTCTTGGTGTCCATCCTGGCACAGAAGGGTTAAAGCTGCAGTGCATTGGGATACTGGACCAGAAGCTATTTCCATGCCATTGACTGTGGTAACAGTGTCAGTGGTAGATTTAGGGCATAACGGAAGCCCCATCTTTGCGGCAAGATCCTGGTCGATGTAATTCCCAACGGCTCCACTGTCTATGTACGCTCTTACTGCATGCATCCGAGATGGTTGTTGGTGATTGATCAAGACCACAGATAGTGCCAAATGGGAGGAATGTAGTTCACTTTCTTCGCTCGACAAGTGGACCCCTACACTTGCCGGGCTGGGGAGTTTTCTGATTCCTTGATGGTATCTTCCTTCTCCGTGGCCCCTACCGTCCTCCTCGGTGGCTTCACAGGGCATTCTTTAAGGAAATGACCTGACCTTCCACAGTACAGACATAACTGCTGCTGTCTCCTTTTATCCCTTCCGTTTAGTCAAGGGGGATCTGACCCCCCGATTTGCATTGGTTCTCCTGAACCTTCCGTTGTTCGGGCAGTATTGTCCTTTGAACGCACACACATAGGGCGAGGGTCCAGTCTGGTTGGATCTGCTCTTCGGTCCTGCAACCTATGATCCAGTTGAACAACAAGGTCAATAAATTCTGAGCAGTCTTTCGGGGGGTTCACTACTTGTGCGAGAACATTCTTGAGCTCCCCCCGCAACCCCTGATGAAATAACGTGGTTCTCTTCTCCACTTGCCATTCTGCTTCAACTACAAGTCTATTGAACGTGGCTATGTATGTTAATAGGTCTTGATTCCCTTGGCGTAGGGACAGAAGTTCATTGTCTAATGCCTGCCCATGAGTATGACGGGTGAACATCTTTTCCATCTCCTGCTGAAAGCCCCTGAAGTCATGCAGCAAAGGATTGTCTTGGGCCACAAAGGGTACAGACCAGTCCGCGGCGCTACCACTCAGGTAGAATAGCACAAAAGTGACCCGTGATTGGTCATTCGGAAAGGCCCTTGGCGTACAAAGGAAGTGCAGGCGGCACTGGTTCATGAACGTTGCAAACCTCTTGGGATCCCCCGTAAATCGTTCGGGCGGGGCCCAGGGAACTGTTCCAGGAAGGGTTATCTGTACGGGATTGGCTGATGGCGCTGGCATCGAGGGCACGCTTCCCCGCAATGGTGCATGCCCTGCTTGTGACTGGAGAAGTTGCCGGCTTAAATCATCAGTGGGTTCTTTGGCTACTATCAGCTCTCTCCTCAGGGTGTTGGTCTCCTGCCTGGCTGCATGTACTTTGGAACGTAGCTACTCCAACATGTGGGCTGACTGGTCGGTTTCTGACATTTCCATGACGCCCAGGTGGATTTTGATGTGAGGATTTGCATTCTGTAACGCTCACCTGGTATCCACCGGGACGTCACTCAGCCTGTTCTGACCTCTTATGACCTCAAACCCTTCCCTGGAGACTTTTCGACTGGAGACTGGGCCTGAAACACAGGATTGATAGAGTTTAACTCCCTATTGTCTCTGTGTGCTTGAACCCCTTCTTCCCCGGGGTCCAAACCTTCCTTGATCCACAGCTCACCTTGTTTTCTTCACGTAGTGTGCTCTCCGTCCTGCCTTCAGCGCAGGGGCGCGTTGATTGATGCGGGCTCATTGCTGCCTAGTTACTTCACTGGCAAGAGTCCGACAGGTAAGTATAATGAGTCTTTTGAACAGTTCTATAACTTCGTTCCTTTCCTTCCTTAGATGATGGCCGGCGTCCGGGGATGGCGTCGTGCTGCTGAGATGAGTAGCGATGAAGGTGAGTGAGAGCGTGATGCGCGATGCACCCCTTTCGTATTTGCATTGAACTGAGTTCTTTTTCTGTGTCTTTTAGGTGCTGCAACGTTTTCAGCGTGGATGCTGGTTACAAAGAACAAATGCGGTGGGTAAGCGCGGTATGTGGTGCCTCTAGATGTTTCCACGCTAACCTGGAGTGTCTTTTCCCTCTTGCAGATGGATGAGAAGTTCCGGAGACAAAGTTCCCTCAGAGTGGCTGGGATTCAGGTAAGCGTTTGAAGCTCGTACAGTATTTTAAAAAAAGCGAAGATTTGCAGAATGTTTATTAATGCCTTTTTTTCTGTTCTTTTCCCTTTTCATTAGGAAGTGGCGTGCCGGGATGGGAATGATACCGCCGAAGATGCCCGCAGAAGGAGCGATGACTGATGGGCAGAAGCGCCGCAAGGTAAGGCTGTTCCTAACAGTGTTCTTGTTCTTGCAGGAGCTGAGCGCAGAAGAAAGATGCAGGCCTACTGGAGACCGATCCGAAAATGGTGAGTGTCACGTTGCAGGTGCAGAAAACACAAAGCATGTTTCTCAGCCTGGGTGTGGCTTAAATAGTATCTGGGTATCCCAGGTGCCTCTGGGCTGAATCACACCCAAAAGACTAGACTGCACATGCATTTCTGAGAACAGAAATATGTGCGGGCATCCATCTTGTCCCCATCCATGCACTACAAGTGCAATCCCCAATGTTATCCTATGGGAGTGAGTGAGTCTGGGGCCACAAGCGCCAAGTCTGACTCCAAGTGGGTCTTTGGAGGGATGGAGAGGCCCTTGAGGGCCATGTAGGTGATCGTGGCCTGGCTCCAGCCTGACATCTTGGAGGGCTGGGGACATGAGGGGCAGGAATCATGACAATGGGCCACAGGCAGCCCATCACCCCTGGCCATGCCCCGCAGGCAGCCCATCACCCCTGGGCATGCCCCGTAGGCAGGCCACACGACAGGGTGGACTTTTGCCAAGCATTTTACCTGACACAGCGTGGTACGCGCGTTCCCAGGAGTGAGCGTGCACTTTCACATGCAATTTTGCTGGCCTACGTGTATTCCAGGGGTGGGCGTGGAGTTTTACATGTGATTTTGCTGCCGCGAGCGGGGTACCTGTATTCCGGGGGTGCGTGTGGAGTTTTACACGTGATTTCGCTGGCACGAGCAGGGTACGCGTATTCCGAGGGGTGTGCGGGGATCTTTCCACATGTTTTCATGGTTGGAGGGCTGTATGCTGGTCCACTGGCCTTTCTGCCATGTAGGGGATTTGTGTGATATTTTTGGTGCACGGGGCAGGGTTAGGGGTGTAACTGGTGCTGCTGCAGGGTTGCTGTGCCACTCTGCGCCACGGCTGGTTATGGATTTAAGTATCCATGAATACGCTGTGCGCTAAAATGGGTTTTGGCGCACATGGCTGGCGCAGACTGTCGCACGTGCACTCTGTGTGCCAGCCGCGTGCGCCACTTGTGCGCTAAATTCTATGAATTACCCCCCAGATATATAGCCATTCGTTCTAAAGTTCCTCTAAACCCTAAATGTTACCAACAATAAAAAAAACACAACAAACCCACCACTGTGGCAACAAAAGTACATCAATGGGTGCCTCGTCATGTTCATTACTTAAGCGCACCAATGCACACCATATAGATTGACACCTGAAGAAGTACATAACGTATGTACTCAGCCTCTAACTCTTTTTATAAATTGATATAAACAACAGCTTTAATGTCTTTTATCCCCAGCAGCTTTAAAATGAGTTGGCAGAATCAACCCTTAATGTAGTGTAATCTCACGCAAACCAAATGAATAGGCCGATTTTCCTTTAGGGCGATAGGTTCTTATCCAGTCAGTCGCTTGCTGCCAATGAAGCTTCCAGTTCAGAAATACATCCCAAACATTCCCTGCAGCCGCGCACCTACCCACCAATCTCTAACCTATAGAAAATAACACACCACCATTGCTTGTTGCTCCAGTGGCCCCTGTTGACGTCTGATTCCAATGCTGACTGCTCCAGTACACCTTTGCTCCCCTTTTGACTGTGTTTCTCCCCCACAGACATAGCCTGCACCTCTTGCTCCCACTGTCTGAGAATAATCAGACTCACAGCTCAATTGGTATTGACATCAACCAGAGGTGAATTATTCGTTGCCTTCCAACTCAAAAAGCCCCTAACAAAAACCCATCGAAATAACCGTTTATCCTGCCTCCCACCAAAAAAAAGATTCAATCATATAAAACAGGAGCCCTACCATAATGTTGATGCATGAAAGTGACATTTACCATCATACTACTGGTAGAGACTAACCTGTCATTGGGTTGAGATTACTTCTTGGGAGTCCTTCTGTTTTAACCTCATCATCCGAGGGGCGTGGGTTCTACATTCCTTTGACAAGATCCTTTAGCCAACAACTTTCCATTGCTCATTCCAGGTCAGGCTAGATGGCGCCGCTGGATGTGGACGCACAGTCTGGATCCAGTAGCTCTGGAGGGAATGGAGCATATCTGTATCTCATTTCTGCACACGTCCAACAGAAAACATTGGCTCCATGCAGCCAAGGAAAGGGCAACCTAATAAAAGCCTGCTTAAGAAAAATTTGTCAAGGGGCATGAGGGGCATGATATCATAGGTCTGTGCTATATTTGTTGCAGAACTTCATGTGGGTCAGTCCAAATCCTTCCTGCAAATTAAAACCCTCCTCCATCATCAATTTCCATCCTCTGCTCGCTTGTACAGTCAGTATTTATTTGAAAAATCATGCTCCCAGACTACCTTCATTGTTTTGTTCCTCATTGATAATTCCTTTCTTGTGCTCCTCCCTTGACTGGGTGTGTCCCCCATTTGTATGTCCTTCCCTGTGTCAGTTCTCCATGACTGTGTCTACCCTGGTTACATTCTGAACCTCCTTTTTCCACCCTGGGCTGACCTTGTCCACAACTGACAGTCAATCCCCTTTTTCTCCTCTCTTGACAGTGTTTGTCTCCACTGGCCTATGCTACCCTCTCTTGCATCCTTCTTAATTGAGTCAGAGCCCCTTTGCCCCATCACTCTTCCTGAACTCACTTTCCCCCTGTACCTCCACATGTGACCGCTGTTACCCCCGCCCCCCACGCCTTTTTCCACGCTGCTCCTTGCACCACCATCGGGCCTAAACAAAGGCTTAATGCATGCACCCTTTTATGTTCCCCACTAGCACACGTTGAAATGCTCATGAGCAAGGGAAGTCCTACACAGTGGGGTATACATGTCTTCTGCCTCTTCCTCCTGCATCTTCTAAGTGCAACCCCTTTCAAATCCAGGTTGCGTTGTTCGTGCATGTGCAAACAACATTAGTCCATAGAAAATCAAATATTAAATGCTGCCAGCAAAGTGTTCTGTGCAGACGGTAAACACGTATTCAACACAGATCACACAATGAAAGCATAAAGGTGATTTGTCATGGTTACACTCTTCCCTTTTGCACTCCATCTCGAAGATGTTAAAATGTTAATGCCATAGCCTCCAGTGCGCACCTGTCGGTGGTCCCCGACACGTAATGCACATCAGGTATAAAAAGACACCCTTAAGCGCCCTTTGCATCTCAATAGTGCGAGTATTGTCACACATACTGAGGAAATGTGAGATCATGAGCAGCTCAACCAATGATAAGGTCCAGTGGGGGCGGAGGGCATTTGAAACATGCTGGATCACCAAAACGAAGCATACAAGCAAAGTACCATGTTTTCCTCCTCCATCTTAGTGGAGCACCGTGTTGTTTACCTGCAAAAGATTTTGATGCAGACATGAAAAAAATGGATTCCTATGGAATATATTGCAAACGCCAAAGAGCAGGCAAATTTAATAGGAATCCGTTAAAGACATCTGCAAAACACATACCCCACAATGTGATAACATTCCTTGAAGCAGGAGTAATTGGCTATAATTCATTAAAAATCAGGTGTTGTAGGATTGAGGTCCATTATTATCACGTTGTATCAAATGCTCCATGTTCATCATGCATGGTCCATGGCAATCACCATTAACACACACACACAATAAGCCATTCCACAGTACCGACAAGATGCATTAGTAATCCAAAGACATGACACACCTGCATGGCGCCCTAAATATAGCATGCAGATTTACAGAAAGATAATTCAGCACTGTGGAAGTGGGAGAAGAAAATGATATATATAACCTGACAACTGCTGCAAAGCATGCTTCAAGCCTTCAGCAACTCACCAAACAACTCCCAATAGGGATAATATACCAAATGTGGGATTTGATGGAGTACCTGCTCAGTATGCACACAGATGCAAAAACGACCCTCCATGCATCAAACCACATTCTGACATGTACTGGCTAACACGCGTATGAGACCTGTGGCATATGGTTGTAAATGTTTGGCTTGGCTCCTGCAATTGTTGATTGCCTGAGCTGACTACAAAGAATACCCATTGGGCTGTTTCATGGAATTATTTGCGTGGGAATTAGGGAACTTGCGCGTACAACTGCGTGCAAAATCCCCTTCATCGATTCATGGAATTGAATGTGCAGGGCTTGCGTGGAGTTCGCGCAGGCTCGGCACGTCTTTGTGAGCTGTCAAGCGCCTTGCACGAGACACCACGCAGAGCGTGGGCGTGGCTTGCGCAGCGTGCTGGGAAGGAGGAGGAACTCAGAAAATGGGGAAGAACATGCAAAAAAAGTGGGTGTTAAGAGTGATTACATGCAGCCTCTCAGCAGAGAAATGACCACGTAGCTTTTCTGGCTGTTTATGCTTTGTGTGGGGCGTGCCGGGGGCATCCTGGGCATGACTTGCGAATAGGGTAACTTTGTGAATACGAGGATGCACATTTCTTATTCTGCGCACAGGTTCGCACAGTGTACTTCTCAGCACGCGGCCCTTTCAGGATTTCTGCGCACGTTTCCATGAATCACCCCCATGATGTTTATGTCAGGGACATGCCACAGCAACCCATCGGTGCACTCCCAAAATGCATATCTGGCTAGTGGATGAACAGGCATACCGTACAGTTTAAGTTGGTTGAGAAAATTTAAGACAAATGAAATGGTAACAAAGAACAACAAAACATGTCGTACAAAACATTGGTTGCAGGATTGGACTTCACCACCTCAACCAATATTTGTTATCCATCACATCTGGAAATAGAACATCTATGTGTCTCTGCAAGGGGTGTGATGTAAGTTGACCCTTTTCCACAGCCCACAGTGAACATAAATTGTATGTGCATGCACTCTTTGCTGAAACAAGTGACACTTGAAGTGGGTGGTAACATGCAATCACTTACCTCCCAATTGATCCCCTTTTGTAGGCCTGATTTACCATCAGCTAGCAGCCTCTTACCATTGCCGACCCATCAACATATCTGTAAATATTCTATAACATCCCTGACAACTCTGTTGCCTCTACCACACAAAAGTCCTTCTTGATGACACAGGGCAGAAGTAAAATGAAGCCCACTAACATTTGAACAACATTCCTGCAGAGACCGATAGAAGAGTTGAAAAAAACAAGTCAAAGCAATGAAAAAATCCCTTGCCTTTGAGGCAGATTGATAATATGTAAGATGCATAGACACCACACAAAAGGCCAACCAATTATCACAACTGCTATTCATCAAGTGAAATGTCACAACATGGTCATACTGTCAGGCAACGTACATGCCAACTGTGACTTTCACACATATTGACAAAAACTGACAAGTCAAGGTCCATGTCTCGGAGACTTGATATGATATGATATGTAATTTAAAACGTGCTTGTACACAAGTGCTTCTAGGCGTGACAAGGGAGGGAAGACAGAGAGATGACAAGACAAACGATCTTACAAGGCCGTGTGTCTTTCCGATCGGAATTGAATGACCCACAAAGCGTGGCATGATTGAGGGTCCATGTCACCACATACTAAGCCACACATGTCACTGCCTTGGAACACCCTGCTGCTTGCCAAAATTAAAGCAACATTATCACAATGACACAAAGGAATGATGCTCCTGCCCAGGGGTAGAAGCAGGGACAATGGTATGCAAAGGTTGAGAATGCAAAGCAGACATTTACATGAAAAATGTGTGGGTGAAGCTACTGCATCTATGTTTGCTGCAGGCTTATGCCACAGAGCAATTATAAGTCTACTTATTCTGGAATCTATCTTTGCTTTCTGCGGTTTTCCCATTAGTAATGGTGTCACGGTAGGAGGATAGCCACCCCCTAACCCATGCAATGACATTGGCATTCCTGTGGGTAATAGGTACTCCAACAACTGCCCTTTTTGTGCATGGCATATATGACTTGTAAATGTACATCATATACAAATGCCCTCAGTTGAATTGCACGTAGGGTGTATCCAAGGCATACAGCACCACTAAATGCGTCCTTTCTCCCAAATAGGCACGCAAGGACACTCCTGAGGAGGGTGAGGATGAGGACGCGGATGATGACAATGATGAAGGATACATTGGGGCAGAAAGTGGACCAGGGTTGTACATGGCACAAAAATCTGAAGCTCCACGAAACACTATTCCACCATCTGCCAGCCACAACAAGCCCCAGCCCTCTTCAAGCAAAGGGCAGTGGCTGGATAGCCAGAGTGACTGGGACAGAATCTACCAGCACCTCCAGCAACCTGTGCCCAGGGCTATGGAATGAAGTGCAGAGAGGCACCGCCAAGCTGTTGCAATGCCACCCACGCCTCCTCTGCGGCTGTTTCCTAATTGGCGCAGGCCAATGCCACCCTCTACCGCTCGATGCTTGAGGCCAGGCTGAAACATGCCCAGTCAAAAATGCCCTTAACTGGGCTGCTGAAACATGGGAAGTAATTCCTTGAACCTATGAGGGGGGAGTGGGGAGGGATTCTCCTCCTTCCTCAACATCCCTTCCGCCACTCCGACATGTGTCACATAAGCACAGCAGTCGCTTATCTGCTCCAGGCATGCACACCACTCAGACCGTGTATAGCGGGTGCACCCACATACAAGCATCCAACATAGCCTTTCATATATACACCGCGGGAAGTAGTCACTCCATCCCATTCCACTCTTGTTCCCAGCTTACCTTGCTTGCAAGTTTAGCACATTATTTAACTTGTGTTTGACCACATCCTGCATTTTGAAACAAACCCCTTGCACTAGCTGTTCTGTACACATGCCCTGCACATCCTCCTCATCAACATGACTCGGAACGTGTCTTGGCTTGAACTCTCACTGGACATTGCACCAGATGGACAATGCATTGTGCAATTGTGTTACAACATTCCACTCTGGCCCCCCGTGGCAGAAATAACCTTCCAAGCCATCCCTATTTAATAAAGTTCCGTTTCCTCACGCAATTATAATGATCATGATTATAACGCGCTTAATACCAAAGAGGTTTCTAAGTGTGGGTTCTTCTGGTCTGCCCTTTTTGTTATTGGGTACAGAGGAAGGCGCGGTGAGGAGGAGGGCCATGCTCAAGTGTATAGAAGAAATCTTGTCTTTGTCAGACTTTGTTGTTTCTTATGTCTTCGTGTGAGGGCCTGGATAATCCTCTTCTTCATCAGGCACGAGCACCTTCCAGCAGATGGTGATATTGTGCACCTGCAGCACCTGGCCAGAATTAGACACTCCTTCTCCAGAGAGGACATGAAGCACGGTACGTCCGGTGGAGGCACTGAAGCTGTTCTTCAGAACACCACATGAATGTTCTATGGAGTTCCAGGTGTAAGTGTGGGCAGCATTTGAACATTGTTGGATGGGGTTAACAGGAATGAGCAGGAGTGTCATTAGTGATGAATATATGGGGTGCACTCCAACGCCTCTGACGTAAGGAGGACAGTCAACATAATGACAGAGGTCTTTCGACAAATCCACGTTCAGTTTTGACATTTATCTATGGGAAATAGTTTTGGCGTACACCACGTGTACCATTGGTTAACATGCCGGGGACAGGCAACGTTAGCACGTGTGTTCTACCGAGTCCCCTGCATGCAAAGTAGAACATTAAGTCAATTTACACTACAGTTGCACTCTCGGCCTTGTTAAAAAATGCAGTCCACAAGTTACCCATTGCTCTAATGGAATACTATGGAACCTGCCTGTTCTTTAGCAGGTGCCAATTCGTGACAGATTCCATAGGAAGCCATTTATTGTACGCTTGACAGGTAATCTCTTGAAAGCTGGAAGAGTTGCACACATGAGAAAGGGGATGAAAGCATGAAGTAGATGTTCCTTGCTCATGCCCTGATTTGTGTGCAGTTGAAAATGGGAAGGTCCAGGAAATGGAGGTGTACAAGCATTGCAGTGTCATTCAAATTTCACCATGTATTGTCAGACAGAGTTTAATTTCAATTGTGAACACTGCTTACCATGCACAAATATAGCATGGCAGGCAGGCTTTAATTGTAATTGTTTACGCTGCCTGCCATGGTGCATAAAGCTGGACGACCACATAGGGATCTACATAATTTGGGCTGGCTTGTGTTCAACCCCTCCTCTCCGATATACAAATGATTGAATATGAGCCGCAATGTTAATAAAAGGCGTGAAAGTCTTTTACGCCATTCATTTACATTATGTGTTCATAGAAAATGAGCCCCCTGTTATTTTAGAATGCTGGGGAGCTCATTTTATTAAAAAAGGGTAATTTGGTGGTGGAGAGCCGATACATTTGCACTGCAATGTAAATGACTCGACCACTACCAAATGTTCAAAATTAGCATGGCGGGTGCAAAAGTGCCTTTTGCCCTGCACATTTGCACTCCACTGTGCAAAGTGAGAAAATGCTGCTGGAATGCTTGCAGGCTAGACTGTGTTTCTTGCATGACAAGCAGTGCTTACAATTACAGTTAAACCCTTCCCAACATGCTCACATATCGGGCAGGGTTTTATTTCAATTGGGAACAGTGCTTACCATGCGTGCATGGCAAGCAGTGTTCCCAATTGAAATGAACTCCTGCCCGACATGTGAGCATGTTTGGCATGGTTTAATTGGAATTGTACATGCTGCATGTCATGCGAGCCTGGCAGGCAGCAAGTACAATGGACCCCATAGTGATCTCCAGCATGTGCACCAGTATGAACATCCATCCAGTATTGGTATCTCACAGGTAGTGGGGATATCCCACAAAATGTTCATGCTGTCGGCTCTCAGATGGGTTTTGATGTACCAACTGAATAGAATCTCAACACGCCCAAATCTGGGTCACTTTTACCAGGGTGAAACTTTGATGAAGATTTGGAAACTTTTTATGAAGTTAACCTCGTTAGACAGCACGACCTATCAAGGGGAACACATGGTTGGAATTCATATTCAGTCTTACGCAGCTTCCAGAGAGGCAAGAGGGTTTATGCTGGAGCCAGTCTTAGTCAATGTAGGGGTGTCTTAATAAACTGGAGTGGGGTTGGAGTAGTTCAGTAGAAAGAAAGCTTGGGGGAGGAAGTGAGTGATTGGGGATTTAGAGAGATAGATTCGGGATAGGTTAAGGTTTTCCTTAAATGGTGCTCAGTCACATGTTCAGTCATTTGAAGTTAATATGTCAATTAGCTTTTAAACTGCGTAAAACCATGATCGTAGTTGTTTGAGTTATTGTTAAAAAAAAGTCCCACCTCCTGGCAGCTTAGGGTGAGGGAATCCCTCAGAGGGAAAGGAGCTTGCGTGTATCCTATAAGAATGTCTGAGGGCAGCTAGCACTATAATAATTCTTCTTTAATTCTTGAGGGGATTCGAAGCAGTAGTCAATCACGGAGGTGGGTGATACACTAGTCATTGTCCATCACATAAAGTGAGTTGACAAGACATGTGTCATTGGATGACACCTTGTAGAGGGACACAAAACATCCCTGAGGGTAGTTAATGTGAGATTCACACTTCGTTGATTTTTGAGGGATGAAGCAGCAGAGATTCCAACAGGTGGGAGGTGCACCAGTAAGTGAATGGAGGATAGCACAGGTGTCACGTGATGGTCTTGGAAGCAAGACCACGCAGAGCAACAGAGGCTCGAATCCTGGATCCGCGCTTAGGAACTGAACTCAGGTATGGTATTAGGCATGTCATAAAAAACGATTAAATAAACAAATAAGTGTACATATCTGGTTGAGATGACAAGCCAAGTAATTGAGGGACACCTGGGAGAAGTAGCAGATGATCCATGAGAATGATGAGTGGGAGGCTCCGGCTCATGTAATTTTGGAGGGTGGAAGGTGCAGAGGTTCGGAGAGGTGGGTGATTCAGCAGTCAGGGTGAGAACGACGCATTCTAGCACCCAAATGAGCCTGAGCATGGAAGAGACATTTAAATGATCATTCTTTCACTTCTGAAACAGGACTTTTGAGTGCAGTAGGGATGTCAGATTTCCACATAGTTATCTGGAGGCATTGTTCAACTCCAGGTCGACACCCCTGCCACAAGTAGCTATGGAATGTGTGCATCAGTAATGTGAATGCACGGGTGTTGCACCAGGACATTGAACATCGGACAGCGGTGGATGCTCTTCTCAGGTACAGAAGGGGGGGCTTACATTTACACATGGTGTAGTTGAACAGAAGATTGAATAGACCAGATCTCATTTTTGAATGACTCCATCCACTGAGAAGACACAATAATGATGGTTATGATGCTAATGACATTTATGAGAATGAAGACCAAGGTTATGATCCATTAGAGGTCAGTCAGGAGCTTGAATTGGTACTGGTAAGCAAGGATATGGAGGTGGGAAAGAAGAATGATAGTACAGATAGTAAGGCTGCAGTAGTAATATGAGCTCACCCATTATTTGTCTAAAGTCACTTTAAGAAATAGCCTTCCTATTAGAGATCAGAAAGCACATCACATCACTAAGTATTTTCCGAAATTCCACCACCATCACCAGTGTCAACAACATCACGCCCAGATTATCCCAAACTACGGGTTGGTAGCATACAATGAAAATCAAAAGTAGGGCAGTTTTTTACACAGTGATTGAATCTAGCCAGTTCCACATCCAGCCAGAAAATGGTGTACAAAGGAAAAACAAGGGCCAACTTGTGTATCACATATATGGATGCTCATATGCTGCTGCACCATGCCAAAGACATGCATTGGAAAGAAGTCAACAAATCTGAAGTGTATACCTCGTTGTATCATCAGTTAAGAAGCATATCTCCACCATTCTGTACAGTGATCCCTGAAAATACTGCAGCAGTTTCATTTTTTGGGACGGGTTCACCATGCTCTACCCCATTCGAAAACTATGCATAGTAATTATACCCCGTTGTTTCAGCCGAATGTTAACTGCTCAATGATAGTCTTGATATAATGTTGACAGTTGATCCCGTTCTCTATTCTTTTTGTAGAAAACAAGTGAGTCTGGCAGGTTGTGTGAAAAGCTGATTAAAACTGTTCCCAGCCACCTTGTTTCTCTCACAATGCCGTACTGGAATTGTACAATGAGGTTATGGCTGCAGTGCATCAGGTCACTACAGCAATCCATGGGACAATAAATCTTCATGATGATGGACATAGTTGTAACAGCATTGACTAAATGGCTTTCCCAGCACATTTGGTAGCCTTTCCTTTCACCACCAGTCAACAGGGATCCTAAAGTATCCAGTGTATTCAGTTTAGCTCAAGGCAATGGTGTTCTAAACTCTCCCTATATGCATTTGGGCTTTGTTGCAGGAGATAACTAATTAAATGTTCTTGCCTTCTTATGAAGTTGCCTTGCCAAGGGACCTTGCCAAGAAATCTAATTTTCAGCTGCACCTCCTCACCTTCCCTAGCTGCTCAACATCTCCAGAGCCCTGGTTTCGTTAGGCTAGACTACTGTAACAGCCTTTTCATCAACCTGCCTCTTTCCTTCCTTTGCCCCTTCAACTAATCCAGAACAGGACTGCATGACTTATCCTTGGCCTAATGTCCATGGACCACATCTCTCCAGCTCTAAAGGCTCTCGACTGGCTCCCGGTGACTGCAAGGATCAAATTCAAGACTCTTTGCATCATCCACAGGGCGGTCTACTCCTAGCTTTCCCTACCTAAATACCTCCCGGCCAGAGTCCTTTGGTCTTCTGGTTCCAACTCTGTGCAGATCAAACGTTTTTCCAAGCAGAGAGTGGGCAATAGATCCTGTTCCTCGGCTGGCTCCTCCCTCTGCAATCCCCCACCACCACTGACTTGAGCCAGATCTTCTTAAGTTCCGGGTAAACTTCTCAAGACTATCCTATTCTCCTCTTCCTTCCCACTCTCATTGTAACTCTTCATCTGCCGCTGCATCTGGGGTCTGGTCGCTTCGGAGTCAAACAGAGGCTAGACCACCAACTACCAGTCCTCCTAGCATCCTTTTCCAGCTCTTTACCTCGGGCCCCCTTTGACGGACTAACAAAATTTGGTCCTCCCTGTCCACCGCACTCATCCTCCCTTCCCCCCTCTTCCCCTGGCACGTGCCTCATTGGCCTGCCCAGCACTTCCCACATCAACTCCCACACTTAGAGGTATCCCACTCCTGCAGTTCTCCCTGAGCCCCCCCTCACCCTTTCGTTTAGTACCTTGTCATGCACTTGCATGATTGGATTGTCACAGGCTCAATATAAGCATTTTGATTCATTGATTGATTAATTGATTTATAGTGCACTTTACACCAAGGCACTGTACAGTGGAACAGCATAATACATAACAACATCAACAATGTAACAGAAGAAGTAAAATGACATCATGAATCATTTGATAAAACAGTGAAAAGAGCAATTAACTGAGGGGAGGGGGAATAGGGGAGTGGGATTAGGTGGGGGGGTTGTTCTTTTTGATTTGCATGCCCCCACAATCTTGTATTGTGGCACCTGGAAACACCTGTGTATAGGCACCAAACAACATTCCAATAACACAAAAATAAAAACAAATACACATCCTATGTTGTGTTTGCCATCCGTTTTATAGTTACATACTTTATCTTTAGTTGTCAGCCTTTGAAAGAAATGGCCACTGTGGCCAGACAATTAGCTCACATTTTGCAGAGACTTAAAATGCCAAACATGCACTGCACCAACGTCTGGTGCACCACAGGTTGCCAGTGAACCACCTGGAGGCCTCACTAGCCAATGCTGGAACTGTACTTTGCAAATATTCGTCAGGCTGCACAAGTAGTGCAATTCTTTCACAGATTACTGCTACGCACACAACTGAGCTCTAGATGAGCTTGCATTTTAGTGGCAACTGCTGTGTAATGTATGGTCCACATTATGAACTTTCAAGGAGGCCACCATGTGGTTTAGCTGTCACAATGTGTCCCTCAGTGATGTTTTACCCTTGACAGGTGATGTGGAACAGGCAGAGCTGGTGAAAGACCTGCTTTTATTCTGTATGTCTATCAACACATTTAAAAGTACCATTGAGTACTGTCTAGTTTACTTTGTGGACCCATGTTTCAAGGCACGCTTTCATTTAGATATGTCTGAAAAGTAGAACACAGAGAACCATTACAAGAGGAGGCACTGTGCAAATGTGCAAGTATGCTTGTCTGCTGAGCTTGCAACCTTAAATGGAGAAAGAAAGTAGGCAGCATGACAAAGATCAAACAGACAACACTCTGATAACTACCTCATGAATATAAAGCTCATGACTGAATGCAACAATGGGAAGTACATAACTGCCACATGCTGAAAGCTTTGCTTGCATAAGGGGTGCGTCCTACAGTGAGAAGGTGATGTGGGACAAACTGCTCAGTGACTCGGGCATCTTAGATCTAGAAGCACCATTGACAAGAATAAACAAGACACAATCAGCTGCACTTATTCTGGATGCTTACCTATTGGACACTTCGCAACAGTGAAGGGATTATGACACAGTTCTGTATTGGTGCTGCAAGAGTTCCATCAGAGCATTGGTACCTGTGCAAGTTTCTATTGAATCACCAAGCTGCTACCCACAGCTTTACCATCTCTGAGATGTGTTGGTTATGCTGGGGCTCTTGTCTTTAACCTCAGGAGGAGCCTCACAGTATCACTCAATGAACAATTAACCTTTACAAAAATGAAAGTAACTTCACGGCGGAAGACTATGGAAGGAGATCCCCATTAGCTAACACACTAGCTCAGATGGTGGTGATGAATAGTTATCAGGCGCAGGTCAGACAATGAAAAGTGAAATGTGGTTGTTTTGTCACAAATGTCACTAGGAAACAGAAATCTATATTACTGATTGAGAGGCCTTGATCAGTTGCTGTATTACACATGATGTTGTGTATTGTATCTTACTATTGTCACGATCATAAGACCTATTTCTCAAATATTCTTGGGTTCTATCACAGGGTGCATCCCCCACTTAAAACTCTTGGGATCTCTCATAGTGCAAAAAAACTCATTAAGGTTTTCATGCTCTCCTATATGTACAACAGCCAACATGAGTTGGAAGCACAAAAAGGCAGACACAAGAGTGTATTTCTCAAGAAAGTAAGGTTGATTTACATAACCAAAGTTGAAGAAGGATTTGTCAATAACAAATCATAAGAGAACAAAAGCTTACACTACCAAGCTATTGGTATGGTCCTATCCTGGCCCTGGTCCAATGCTCAAGAGAACACCATCTTTATCTTCATTTTGCAGTTTTTAGGAGCCTTGAACCCAACTGCAGAGCATCTGTTGTAAGGATCCTCTGGAGCCAAAATGTCTGAGGCTTGGCAGACACTTACATTTTCTTCTAGAACTATATCAGGATTTCTGTATTGGGTTTCTGAAATTAATTGACAGCTGATGACAACCCTGCTCTAGGGCCCTTTTACCAGTGATACTGCTCTGATGTCTACTCCTGCCAAATCCTCTGTCAGTTGATAGCATGTACCATTTCCAAACTTGCCCACCTTTGATGTCCGAAATCTCTCACTTATGTCTGTCATACTCTGAAGCTAGTAATGTCTCTCTCCTTCTTCCAAACCACTTGACTCCACCTCTACAGAAAACTCCTCCCTTCCCAATAACTTTCTTTCTCCAGATGCTAACAATTTTCTTATTAGCGCCTCAAAAACTATCCCTTGATCCTCCTCATTTTCCTCTATAGAACTGTTAACTCCAATGTATCTTCCTCACTAAAATCTCCAATCCAATCTCCAACACCCTCCTTCCAGCTCTCCTTTCAATAGACCTCTACCTCACAGATTTCCTCCAAATACCTATCTGTGTAGTAGGGGATGTGTTGGTCTGAGTCTAGGCCATGAGCCTGGGGGTTAGGTGTGACAAAGGGATGTTCCAAGACATGTCTGTGGTATCATCCCACCCACTTTATAGTCCTGCTGACATTGCATAGTTTGCAGCGGATCAATGTGTGTACCCAGATGTAAATAAAATTTCAGAAAATATGTTCTATATGAATGTAACATTTTCATCATGGGGAGATGGCAATATATGCAATCTCTGACATGCTATAGGGAGTGCTCAAACTATGTTATTTTGTACCAAAGGTGACAACAAGCACAACATTAGCTCCAATATTTTTATGGGCCGTGAATAACTTTATATCTGTGAGACCCAGTCGTCTGCCCTAGTATGACTCATGCTCTCAAATGTGTCCTTGTTAGCACCAGAAAAATTGACATTTATTTTCACACTCAATGGAACACATATGATGCCTAAAAGGGAAAGTCAATTATTCCTATACTAAGTGTTTGGGTCTGGCTATGCAGTTGGAAGTCCACTCTATGATTACCCATACCAATAATAGTGTGAGAGTAGGCTAAAGGGATTTGGACCTGACCTTCTTACATCAGCCTTCTTTCAACCACACCCCTGTGACATGTTGTCAGCATGAGAAAGGGGTCTTCCACCCATTCCTTGTTTAATCTTTGGGCACCAAGAAAAATAAACATACTCTTTGGACTTTTGTTGGACAATCAGTTTATGCCAGAGTTCTCTGCCACAGGGGTAAAGACAGAAGGTAACCAAATCAGAGGTGAGCTCTGCCTCTTACCATCAACTAGGAAGAATAAGCTTTAACTACTGTGGATAACGGGTCAACTTCTGGCTGCACTGGAACCAGGGCCATGCTTACTATATGTGAAGTGCTCCTGTAGGTGCCAGCCAAACTCCCGGGAGTGAGAGTACAACCACCTGACATACCCAGCATTGCAGCCCATGGATTGGGACTTCCCAGCTACTGAATAACTAAGGAAGTGATCCTGAGCTCTGAATGAATCTTCAAACTAGTTAGACCTTTGGTTTAGGCACCTTCAATGATGTCCACACTACACAGGAACCTCTAGAATCTTCTTTGAAGTTGAAGCCCAGTTCTCTCCATATCTCCAAGTTCACTCGATGCTGAGACTGAAGCTCTGCCTTCTAGAATTATTATTATTATTATTATTATTATTATTATTATTATTATTATTATTATTAAGTGCCAACCTAGCTTCGGGAAGCAACAGAGTGCTTTACAATCATAGGGTTAATTTGAATTCTGAGAACTGTTAAGTCTTCCAGCGTCCCCATCTCCGTACCACCACCTGGTCAGCAGCATCTTTGAATTCAAGGCTTATAGTGCTGCAGTGCACCAATGCTGTTTTGACACAGCCAAGTCTGCTTGCCACCAAAGGCAAGTCAACCCTTTTTCCTCCCCCAAGGTCATCCAGTCTACCAGTGTCACCAACCCGATAGACCTTGCAGTCCCAGAATCTTCTACTCACAAGCTGTCACTCTGCTGTCAAACAACACCCAATCATTTGTACAAGTCGCCACCACTCTATAAAATGAAGCAAGACTCCTGGTTCGACTAGTAAAAGCCTAGCTCAACAATGTTGAACCCCAATAGAAAACAAAAAGCTAATTCAAAGAGGACTTGTATCCCTAGTCTACTTTTAGGACCATTTTGATTTTTAAGCCACCCTTCCATGCCTTTTTCTGACAAGACGTTTGTCTCAAACACTGACATTGTGGCAACTGAGTGCCTGAACAACACCACTCATACTCCCTGAGTGCTATTCTACAATAGTTTGCATTTTCTGTTTTTCTGTTTTTCTTTACATACGTTGGTTTGTGTTTGTGTTTTTAGCCAGTTATTTGCACTTGTATTGTTTTATGAAAGATCTATATTTAAATAGAACCTTAAGTGAACATTGTTTTATTTTGGACCATTTTACTTGTGTTCTTTGGGTTGCAACTGCTATCACCTCACAGCCCTTCTGGGGCTCTAGAGAACAACAAACTCCTGGACGCACCATGCTTACACATTTTTGGATTCATTATTTTTTGAAGGTTCAGTGTTTCTAATTACAACTTTTCCCTGGTTAGGAATATAGAAGGACTCTTGCCCTACATCTCCTACACATTTTTGAGTCGACCATGGCTCCTGTCCTGCACATGTTCTCCTCTCTACTTCCACAGACCTGCCAGAGTGGAACAGTCCATCGGTTCATGGCACAGTAAGTCTGACCTGAAACTCAATCCATTCTGGCTGGCTCTTCGGGTCTGAAACTATCCTGTCCCCTATCTCAGGTACTTTTTCTTTACTAGTAGACAACCCTGAGATCACTGATTCTCATGTGAGATCTATTTACATCACATCTGCGCTATCACATACGGTAAAGGGCATAAGCCTTTTGGGCTGTGCCGTTTCTTAATGATTAGGATCGCTGCTGGTCTCGTAGAATTATGGGGTTGAGTAGGCAGTTTAGTCACTACTCATCCCTGAACTACTAGAAAGCTATAGTCATTTTGTCACAAAACCATTTGATTAGGTAGGTTAGGGAATCACTGTCTGGCATGCCAAGATCAAAAGAAAGAAAATAAGGAGAACAAACACATGACCACAGTCAGACTTCCCAGAAGGGAGATAAAGGATTACAACATGGATGTGGGAGAATAAGGGACAAAGGGAGAGGCAGGCAATCAATATACTTCCAGGAAACAATTTTTGGGTGCCCCACTTTTATTAAAAACAGGAGTTTCACTTGAAAAACAAATTTCCTGGCTGACCACAACTAATATTCTAGCCCCTCCTCCCAGATTCTCTCAATACCACAAACCCGGGTGTATCAGTGCCTAAAATGGAGACCATAATATGGACAGCCTGAGAGATGAATGCTTTGTCATGACTAACTGTTGATTAAGGATTTCCTTATGTGCATTGCGTTACTTAAGGGAAATCTGTCACATGTTTCTCAGACACAGGAGTTACTCGGTCAGCCATATCATATGAATGCATTCCAACTATTCCTCTTTCATTCAACACCATTAATACTGGTGTAATTTACAATATACCCGGACCTGATCCTGTTAACAAGCCTGTGTCTGTTGCATGGGGATCTATAACAGATACACATGCATTTTTATCTGAGTCTCTCATCTCCAGTTATTTTGTTAGGGTTTGATAATTTTTTGCAAGCTGAATTCCACCATAAATTACATACATGATGCAGTTTTTCTTGAAATTCCAATGACAATACAAGGATGTGTTAGTGACCCTGTAGGGAGTTTCAACCCTTCCCCCACAGCCTAGAGATATTCAATTAAATGACAGTTAAAAAACTTTTTTCGGGTAAAGAAATATCCATCAAAACACATAAAAGTTTATACATAGAAAAAGTGATGGAATATGAAATCCAATAAAATTAATTGTCAATTTAAATGTATTTGTTTTGATGTTAAAATCCATAAAAACAAATGTGCAACATAAAGTTAATCATATGCCCAATCACCATCATGCTCAGTTCATTGATTAAAGTAAAAATCTGTTAAACACATAATTAACATCCATGACTTGCAAAACCTCAACCTACGTGGTGCGATGCTGATGCCACAGGATCCCTTTTTATTGCTTTCTTTTTGTTTTCTAATCTTATACCCTGCTTACCATAATGGTAAGCAGGGACAGCCCTGCAACCCCTGGCCTCCCTTACTGCATTCAAGGAGAGCGGGAGACACCCCTGAAACCTGTGCTCTGCTTGGGCACAATAATGGGGGTCGGTATTTGTGTACCATGCACAGGCGCAGTTTCAGTAACATTATGGTACGATTCGGACAATATAAGGCTGGACGGCCTTGTACAAAGAGATATTGGGCCTCATTACAACCTTGGTGCTAAGTGCACCAACTTTACCACCATGGTGTAAACTCCGTTTACACCATGGTGGATGGCGGATTTACCGCCCCATTCCAAGGTGAGTGGGGCGGTAAATCCCCATTTCCCATTTTCCCTTCCCCATTCCCATTTTTGCCCCATAGGGCATAATGGGATTGGGGAAGGCGCTAATTACGCTGCCGTAAATTACGGCGGTGTAATTAGCACCATGGCAGGGTAGCGCCATGGATTTTAACGCCTGCTAAAAGCAGGCGTTAAATTCAGAATCAGGCGTTAAGGGTTAACGGTGGCGTTAACCCTTAACGCCTGAGTTGTAATGAGGCCCATTGTCTCAGGACTGGTAAAATGGTCCCTTTCCTAATGTGTGAATATGCTGTGCCCTTTGCCAGTGCTGGCTCTCAACAAGAGACAATCGAATCGAGATCTGCTGATCAACCAACAATCACATGTTGTATGGCTCAGGATAAGATAAGATTGCATAGAGTCAACACTGCTACATATCGCGTGCTTCCAATTTGAATTAGTTGATGATCGCCAGTCATTGATGATGAAAAACGCATGCCTAAGTAATCAAGTTCATGCACTCTTGGTATGGCTGCCCCACTGCCCACCATTTTATTTATTTGTATGGCTTTCTTCCTCGGGGCGCATGCCATAACAGCAGATGTACCTGTATTCACTTTAAGGTCCATACCATTCATGAAATGAGTATACATGATTATCAACTTTAAGCCAGAATGGGAAAGGCCCTGTTTCCCAATCTTGCATAATCCATCTCAGTATCTAAAAGGTCTTTTTCCAAACCATTGATGTACAGAGTGAACAAAACTTGGACCAATACATAACCTTGGCACATTCCTTGGTTTTAAGTCAAGGTATTGTGTGCATTGGCCCTTCTCCCCATAATGCACACAAACCTGCTTGTCTCTACAAATGGCCTGGAGTACTAACAATAGTATCACAGGGCAATTGTGGACCTGAGCACCCTCCACAGTTTCTCCCTGTTAGCCTTATCAAAAGCGTTGCTCAGGTCCATGAACGCCAGAAATATGGGCTCCTTTCTGAGATGTATCACTTGTGCCACCAGTAAATTGAAATTCAACGCTTGATCCCCAGTACCCACAGGAGGTCTAAAGTCAAGTTGGGTGTCTACAAGAGTGAAGTTTGTTAAAATCCAGTCTTCTAATTACCCCAACACAACCCTTCCAAAGATTTTGAATGAGGTATATAAAAGAGAGTTTGGCCTATAAGCTAATGGAATCGCCCAATCCCCCTTTTTAAAAATTGGAAATATAATGACATTTTTCCACGATACAGGTATCATGCCCAATTTCACAATTGGATTGAAATTAACTATTAGTAATGGGGGCCAAAATTCAGCATATCCTGAAAAAGGTCTGCAGGGATTTCATCCATGCCTGGGGTCCTATTATGTGTTTGATTAAATAAAACCACCACCTCCTCTTTCAGGGAAAAGTTCCTCACAACATCTACACCCTGAGATTCTGGTGGCTCTATTGGACGCTGATATAATTGTGAAAAATATTCGACTCAAGCCCCAATTTCAACTGTTGTCTCAATACCCTTCAACAACCGTTTGTGTGGTGGAGCAAGTGCCACAAATTCTGAAAATGTTGTAGTGTTCTTGCTGGATGTGGCATCTACCAAGGATTCCCAATATTTCTGATCCAGTTCCATCTTGCATTTTTCAATTGCAGTTTTATAGCTAGCCTTTGCCTGAATTATATGCCTTCTCGAAGATCCAGCACTTTTTAAAATAGAAAGGATTGCCTTCTTAGCCAATTTACGTTCTTCATTAAGCCTTGCTCTGGCTCAGGGATTCTTGCCAACATAGTCTTTTTCAAATATACATGATTAAGTCCCTAAACATGCTGTAAATATATGCAAAGTGTGTAAAGGAACATGCTTACTATCAAGAATAGATGTAATCAAAGGGAGGTTTGGGGCTATAAAGTTGTGGCGAATGCTATATTTATTAATCTTAGTCCATTTTACCCTCCTCTTACATGACTTGATATGATGCGATGTGGCATTTATAATGCGTCTGCACACAAGTGTTTCTAGGTGCCACAAGACAACTGAGTGAAGACAAAGGGAAGACAAGACAAACGATCTTACTAGGCCTTGTGTCTTTCAGATCATGCAAATGTGACATGAGAAGTTCAAGGGAAGCGAGAGGGGGAAGTGCAAGGGAGAGGGAAGGGGGAAAGTGCGGTCAGGGAAGCAGGATTTGAGAAAGTGCAGCCAGGTCAATGTGACTCTGGGTAAGTGCATGGAGGCAAGAGGGCTCTAGGGATATCAGTTACAGCTTTTAAGTGCACGGTAGACCAGGAGGCAGTGCAAGGAGGACGGGTCATGGAGGTCATAGAGGTGCCTGGTATCCAGTGAGACTCAGAAGGTACCATGCAACAAGTCAGCGCAGCAGACAGGTAAGTTAGCAAGGATGAGAGAGAGAGAGAGAGAGAGAGAGAGAGAGACAGAAGGCAGAGGAGAAAAGTTTCAGAACTTCAGGTGGTCCAGCTCAAGTCCGGCTCAAGTCTGAGAGTGGCAGGGAGGCCATTCCAGAAGGAGGCACCTGAATAGGAGAGAGATTTACCACCCACTCTCCGCTTCAATAAGTGTCTGACCATCAGAGAGTTGTAGGTAGCTGACAGAAGGGCTCTAGAAGGAATTATTTTGCCAGAGAGAGTTTAATGTAGCGGGAACCCTGACCCCAGAAAGCCTTGTGGACAATGCAGAGGGTCTTGAACTCGACCCTTGCAGCAACCAGGAGCCAGTGGAGACAGAGTTACACAGATTGAGAAAGAGGCTGTTTCAGTAGTCGAGCCTGTACAGAACCAGGACTCTGGAGACAGTGATCTTCTGGGGGAAAGTCAGAAAAGGTAGAATACCTCTGAGGAGGTGAAGCTGGAAGTGTGCCTTCTTGGTGAGGTCCGTGATGTGAGGAGAAAAGAAGAGCATGGAGTTGAGGGCAGTTACAAAAATGAAGAATTAAAAAGTATCACTGTTCCTTGGAATTAAATTAATACTTCAGAGTTAATTCAATTTGGTATCCGTAACCTTGATCCTACAGAGTAACGAGACCTTAACCAAGATCATTAAGCCCCCAAAACAGCACCCACTATTATGCTTACGCACAGGGGTAAAGATGGTCACATAGGCATCTAAAAAGAGGCTTTTAAAAGCCCAGGTTTCCTGCATAAAGGGCTACATCAAATGCTTTAAGCAGGATGCCACATCCGGATCTTGGAATTTAGTTCTAGCGCTGCAATAATCCGAGAATCAAAAGAGTTGGTGTCCCTATATTGCAGCCAATTATCGATAATGCCAAGATCTACTCTCAAGCTTGTTAATTCCCTAACAATAGACCCTAGTTCCACAGGCAATCAATACAGTTATACAATTGTAGATAAAACATTAAAATGATTGGAAAGTGAGACTGACTCCCCTCTCCAGCTATGCATTTGTCAATCCCCAATAGGGGTTGTCATGCTAGGTTCCACTATTAAGCTTTGAAAGGACTGAGCCAGCCGACTACTACATTCCTCTGAGCTATTGAGAGATTGTTGGCACAAGTGATGGAAAGGCTTACCTCTGCCCTGATGGCTAGACAAGGAAAACATGGGGGGATAAATACATGCAAGTGAAAACAATCGGCTGTTATAATCACATCTAGAAAATGAATAATTTCTGGAAAGATTAGAAAAAAGCAGGTAGTTTAAGAGAGAGGGATTCGCAAAGGTAATTACATTACAATCACCCTTCACATTTTTTGAAGTGTGCCCCGCCCAACCGACCCTCTGAGGCGATAAAATCATGCAAAAATCCATTTTGGGACCAAACATTCTGGTGTTTAACCAGTGGCTCATTTTATTATTCAGGGACACAGTAGACTCAATGTATCCTCGATGGAGAGGCGTAATATCTATTATTATATCAACGAATGGAGCTGCTTCTGGGGGAGACCAAAAACCTTGCTCTCCTCTACTACTGCAGCCCTTTCATTCCACGTATCATTATTCTCTGTATTTTCTTTGTAAGGACTATCGGGTGGTGTGGGGGGGGGGAAATATCAGTGTTAACACTAATATGCCACTTATCCAACTAGGGGTTTTCCTTCAGCAAACCAGGAAATGAAGAACGGAGTGGCAGCAGATTAATCTCAAGGGCTGCATGATATCCCAAGGGCTGTGCAGTTATTTCCAATAACCCTCTCCTTGAGCTCTGAAATGTAATTATCCATTATTGTTAAAGAGCTCAGAATGGTTTGCCTAGAGGAAATGATGGAATCTATAATCGGACATAATGTCCTGTCTAGCATATTGTCAATTATCTGTACATCATTCCCCATTGACTCTTAACTCTCCACATGCAATGAATCACTCAACACAGACTCCTGTTGAACCACAGACATAACAGTGAGAGCTGCAACCAGTATATGGACAGTGCACTTGGATGGACACAGGAATCCAGTAAATATCTTCTGGAATATCTGCTGTGCCTCCTGAAATGTTCTGCACAGAACCACTCCCTCTATTATTAAATATATTCACTTGTTCACAGAACTCACTAAATTATTGTCCCAGGTTCCTAATTGTGTTCCTTGCAAAACAATTGCATAGGGTATTTGTTTACAATCACAAAGGCAAATATTACCCTAGTGCAAACAAGTTACATTTTCAATGCATTTTTGATCCAGGGCAAAGTTTGCCCTAGTGCTAATACCCATCGGTATTATCGGTATTAACACTAGGGCAAACGTTGCCCTGGTGCAAAAATACAGTGACAATTTATCTTTATTGCACTATGGAAATGTTTGCCCTACTGCTTATAACATGCCAAAATGCACTTGTCATGTTGCAATGGTTTTCTAATTTTTGCAAGTGTTTTTAGAAATAGGGCAAACTTTGCCCTATTGCTAATACAGTCCAAGCTTTGCACTTGCAAGAGTGCAAAGTTTCTGTAGTCTGACCCCAGAAGAGCATATTAAGAGAAAAATGTGTGTAATATAGCCACTGTAATTTGCTAAAAAGCAACTCAAAACTACCGTGCATGGTTCACTAATTTCTATTTTCATTGGCGTACGGTAGATACCCTTTAATTCAACGGGCATTTCGTTCATGAACGCACTCACCTGGCAACCCATTAATCAATGAGTGATTCTAACGACAGTGTGGCCATAGGGCCTGATTTACAAACCGTTTTTAAATGGGAATTTCACCTTCAAAAACGCTTTATTAAATCATGCCCAGAGAGTTATGCAGGGTGTAGATGGAAATGCGTATACCGTCCTCTCTGCACTCTTCTCAACATTTAGGCCATATTATTCACAAAAAATATTGTTGTTGTTGTTGCTAGACCTATGTTTCCAGTTCAGAAGAGAAAAGGTATTCTAGGGTATTCTGGACACGTACTGGGATACATGATACTTGTCAAGCACCTCTTAAACCCTAATGTTTTCCCATGCCCTCAGAGCACTCACAAACTACAATATTTAACTCTAATGGCAAGGGGGTGAGAGAGTGCGAGCTTAAAATGCTATAAAATGTCATACTTAGGATTCGGCGCATGGAGTGCTCGGTGCACCTTTGATAATGCTGGAGCAGAATAAATAGTTTTCTTTAAATTAAAAGATTCATCAGCCTTAATCATATCTAAATAAATAAATAAATATACCATTCTGCGTCCATTTATTGAAAAGTTCAGAGCTTAGGTGGCGTGAAATCTTTGGCCGGTTCATTAGCACTACATTTCTCGTCTTGACTTGCAATTCCTTCAGACCCTGCCCTCCCGGGAGAGGGAAAGGGAAAGAGCCTGACCTTGCACAAGTAAAATGGATGCCACTGGATCAATAAGCTGCTTGAACACCGCTGCACTGTGCAATACAGGGCTGTAATCCCACCATTAGCAGTGAAGATGCTGCTGTGAGCCCCAGGGGGATCCACACCGGTGAACCGTGAGGTCAGCATTGAACGCCAATGCAGCAAATAAAGCGAGCAAAAGTGATGGATGGACGATCTTTTGGAGGGGGTTACAGGACATTTTGTATTCTGTTGTTACATCAATTCACACCATTTTTGCTCTGAATTTTCTTTTAGCCCAATTAAAAAGAAACTCATAATCAAAATGTCCTGTGTGCCATCTTTGGAAAAGCAGTCGTGCCACATGCATTGAGAAAATGACTAATGCAAGTTTTCATTGTTATTATATCACTGGCAAAAGTACCCTTTCTATGAATGCGTTCGGTAGAGAGACATGATAACACTCTCATCAATGGTTGACAATCACTGATCCTGTAGGTTGCTGTTCAGATTTGCATATCGCTTGATGTGCTTTGCACTCTGAAATAAACTGCACTGAGAATGGGCGCGTGTGGCTGGCTGACATACACCACAGCAAACATTGGGGGGAGTTGGGAGTTGGTGTGCTGCTGCGTACTGGGACCTTCTGAGCTCTCTCCCCACATGTCTCCTCACCCTGGCATGGTGCAGTTTGTTGTGGTGCATTGCAGTGCAAACATCTTGAAAACTCTGCATACTAGCACCTTGAAACATGGTGTGTTCCTCATATCGGGACCAGTCCTTCTACGACCACATTCTTGTTTCGACGATTTCAGGCAACCGCCTCATGTGTGAAGGTACTGAAATCCAGGGAAAGGGGCAGAATGTTCAAATGTCATGTATCCAGTAATGTCTGGAGGGTCCTAACAGGTAACTATGCAACATTTGGTGCAGATTGGTGAAACAGTGTGGAATTCTTTAAGGAACACTGCTTCTCCAAGCCACAAACCCACAAACAAATTCAGAGTTTTGCTGAAATCTGTGGAAAGGACTGGGGTGTCCAAAAGCATGTAACCAGTATTGTCTGGAGGGTCCTAACAGGTAACTAGGGGAAATGTGGCACAGATTGGTGAAACGGTGTGGAATTGTATAAGGAACAACACTTTGCCACAAACCCAGCCACCCACAAAGCTGACTTTTAGAAATATAGATAATTTGCAGGGCCCGTGTTGGAAATGTGATTGCAAGAATGAGGAAAACATTACAGTTTGTCCTTAAAATCTTTTGAAAATGATTCTCCAATGGCAATGTTATAGTTTGTTTTATTTTATTTGCATTCCTTTTATGTTTTTTAACTTTTCATTTGGTTCTGTGAGCAATTCAATAATGCAGAGGGACAACCCTATTGGCCTGAGCCCATTCATGGGCCTCATTACGAGTATGGCGGTAAGGCAACAACGGCTCTGGTATCGTTACCGGCATCATTGCTACCGTACCGCCATATTAGGAGTTCTGCTCGTGGGTGCCCTTGCAGCCATCAGGTCTGACCTGGTGGCCGTACCGCCACCCGCGAGCAGAACTTGATGGTAGCAATGGTACCGTTATCAACGGTACCGTTGCTACCATCCTCCCCATGGGATATACCAGGCCCAGCACCCACAAATGGGCAATTACTAGGTCCGGCTGGGCCAGAATAGCCCGGTAATTGCCCATTTGCGCTTCCCGGGCCCGGATGCAAGTTTGGAGCTAGCCATGCCGGAAAAACCGGCATGGCTACCTCCAACCTAATAATGAGGCCCCTTGAGTCGATAATCCCTGGTATGTAGCATTGCACAGATGTACATTAAGACCCAGTGCCTGCTAATGACTAGCTCTTCGTTCAAACCCAAGAAGTAATGCTCGCAAACAGACACACTTCAAGGACGATATGAGAGAAACGTTTCACTGATACAAATGTAATTAGCGATAGGGCAAAACATGCCATAGTGCTAAAACATACGGATGCTTTCAATGCATGTTTCCATCAGGTAATGTTTGCCGGTTGCAGAAATTCATTAAAGGAATATGTTTTTTTGGAATCCTCATTACACTTTTACAGATGAAACATGTATATAAAGCACCACTAACTTGTTTTCGTTCAAGCCTTAAAGGCAGTTTCTCTCGTCTAAGCACACTAATTAATAATGTACCTACAGTCAATACAGATATTAATATGTTTCCGAGAAAACGTTGTACAATACAATGTCGTAAAATCCCTACCATCGTTTCAAAGTCACTGTCATAGAAACGCTCTGCGTTAATGAGAAGAACTAAGTGGTGGCTCGTAACCTGTTAAGGTTGCCTTTAGCAGCGATTTCCTAGAACAGTATTGATTTACAGAGGTAAAACATGCTGCCCCTCAAGACCCTTTTTATGAAGGAATTCCAAAACAACAGGGCTACTGGCAGGGGTGTTGCTAGGGGTGGGGGGGGATGGTATAGCCCCTGATCTTTTGGTTGTAGCCCTGAATAGAATTTCAGGAGCTACAGCCAAAATACTAGCTAGCCCCCAGTCCCAACAGTTCCAACATCAGCTTAGGCCCTGGTCTTTTCCAGACCTAGCAACTCCCCTGGCTACTGGAGTTGCCGCCAAAGTCCTACAAGAGGGGTGACTTTAGGAGCTGGCTCGTGGGATAGGGCAGAGGTTTGGTTGCTGGCAAAGAACTTCCGGGAGGGGCAAGGAGAGGGGGCACGGCACGGTGGAGGAAGGTGAGGGTCGCCTCCCTTACCTACATCCGGTGGGTCAGCCCATTAAAGGGGGCTAGCTGCAGATTCTGCTTCTATTTCACACCACCCGCGTCCAACCGAAGTTTGCATCGTGTTTGCCGGGTCCCGCGTCGTCGCGAGTGTGCTGATGGTCCATCGTTTTCGGTGGTGCTGAACAACCAGCCTGTGTCGGGATGGACAGTTTTCACCACTTTTATGGCAGAGATTAAAAGTAAGCGACCGCAGGGCTTGCTGTGCTGGGAGAGAGAGTTTCACTGAGCTCTGAGCGCTTTCCCCATTAGGGGCAGGTGATAAAATCTGCCAGTGTTTTTTTCCATATGATGTTTATACACAACGCATCAGGGTGGGCGTTGCACGCAGGGAACAAAATGTTTGACTGTCCCCTGGTGAGGGACCATCAGTTTATTGTTTGTGAGCTTTCACTTCGGGGCTCTAGGAGCAGCGGCAAAATGCCAGGGGCGGATTGGACATGGTCCCCTGATTTTCTCTGAACAAGGAAGGGCAGGAGGAGGTGCAGGAATTTGCGGGTGTGCTCGCAAGAGAGCCAGAAGTGCATCCAATCCCATCTGTGCTCGGAAGCCGAGCAGGGATGGGCCGGGTTAGTACTTGGTTGGGAGATGGCTCCTGGGAATACCGTGTTATGAACGATTTCAATTTAGGAGTTACTATTGTGCACGCATGCCTGACCACTTAGAAAGTTAATGGAAAATATTTCTTAAGTACATAATTATAATTTTAACACGCATCTCTAGTGCTCGGGAACAAAGCAGGTGCGGCCCGGTTTTTAGTAGGATGAAAGACAGCAACAAGACATCTGGTGTGTGTGGCGAATGCCTGGAACAGCAAGCCAGTTCATATTTAAATAATTAGTGTGCTTGCATGCCCTACCACTACAAAGAATACTGCATATAGTACGGTAATGCAAAACTATAATTTTAACATACGCCAGTAGTTCTCGGGAACTGATCAAGTGCAGGCCTTTTTCAACATTCGTATGGGAGACTGACTGGGAATACTGGAATGCAAGCTCGCAGCAAGGGCCCGCCAGGCACCTCAAATAATCGGTAGTATGAGCCGGGGGGGGGGGTGAAGGGGGGCGCATACTTGGGCAAACGTACCTTGATGCTACCTGTCTTTTAAATGGTAGTCTACTGCATTGGGCCTCGGTGCATCTGGCTTAATAAACATCGGGAGCGTGACATGGGGTGCAACCTCGCCTTTATGCAAACAATGGTATGGTATTCTGCACATTCGAGTAAACCACTCCTGCATGTTTGTGGAGATTTCACTCCTGTGCATGGATACCAGGGCTAATAATTAGGTATTTAAGGGCTAAAAAGTGAGCAGTCGTTGGTTGGACAGTTCATGCAATTACGGTGGCGTTATAGACCTGCGTCTCTTTTCAGCCATGTGTTGATGGAAGGGTGGCTGAGTGGGCTTGCTGCTTAAAACATTTAGGGGCCGATTCATGGAACAAACGTGCGCCGAAAATCTACGCGCAAGCAGGCGCAAGCAGGCGCAAGCGGAAAAAAAGAGGCGCACGCGCACGCGTGCGATTCATGGAAGTCCCTGCGCGTGTCTTCCTCGGGATGTGCGCCAAACCCGTGCATGGCGCACACGTCACTGCAACATCCCGAAAGACGTGCGCGACGCGCACAGTGAAAGCGCACAACCTCTGCGCATACACTAGAAAGTGGGCGGAACACGGGGCGTAACGCGCGGAATGGGGAACAACTTGCGAAAACAAGGGCGTAACTGGGGATGTACTGCAGGGAAGCAGAGGGAACGCCCACACGCACCCGAACCACACGTAGTCATGGAACCGAATAGGGCAAAGCCACGCACAGCGAAAGACACGCACAAGCCGATACACGTCCGCCACAAGAAGGCAGGCGGTAGCGTCCCTGCGCATTACAAACGTGGCAACATACAGCAATTGTGCGAGCGGGGCACGTGTATTTCGGGGTTGCGCGGGAAGTCACACACGCGATTGAGCGGGGTACGTGTATTCCGGGGGTTCGCGGGAAGTCACACACGCGACCTGGCCTGGGGGAGCGGGCTGCGTGTATTACAGGGGTTCGCGTGAACTTTTTTACGCGATCGGGCCTGGGGGAGCGGGCTACGTGTATTACAGGGGTTCGCGTGAACTTTGTCACGCGATCAGGCCTGGGGGAGCGTGCTACGTGTATTTCAGGGGTGCGCGGGAAGTTCCACACGCGAATAGCCTGGGCGCGTGTATTTCAGGGGTGCGCGGGAAGTTTTACACGCGAATAGCCTGGGCGCGTGTATTTCAGGGGTGCGCGGGAAGTTTTACACGCGAATAGCCTGGGCGCGTGTATTTCAGGGGTGCGCAGGAATTTTCTCACGCGATTTCAGCAGGGTACGTGTATTTCAGGGGTGCGCGGGAAGTTTTACACGCGAATAGCCTGGGCGCGTGTATTTCAGGGGTGCGCGGGAATTTTCTCACGCGATCGGGCCTGGGGGAGCGGGGTACCACTCACCGTCTGCCTTGCGTGTAGTAGAACGCGTAGCCAACACCCGCTGTGAAGTAATAGCGTGTGAACCCCAACGGATGGAAAACACACGCACCGCACGAAAAGCACGTACAGAACATAAAGGCACGCGGGATCTCCAAGCCCTGCCAGGGCAACGCCCGTGCGCAAAACGTCACAGACGCGCTTACGCTGTAAGGGCCTTTGGTCCAATGAAATCGCGTACGCGTGCTGACGCGCTTACGCGCTAAGGGCCTTTCCTCGAATTACACGCTGCCGTGCAGATTTTTCACGTGCCAAATCACTCCGTATCAAGCTGGCCACGCGAAAACACACGGAAGACCACGCTCCTGCCCAGAAGGCCGAATTACTGCCCCCCAGTGCCCCGAGCAGCCTCCCACGTGCCATCTGCTGCTGCCTGCCTGCCTGCCTGCCTGCTGCCACCGTGCCCTGCCATTTGGTGCCTGCACATCAGCCATCTGCAGGGGTCCAGTTGCTGTGTCCACCCCTGCTGGAACAGTAGACTCCCGACTGGGATACCATCGCTCCACAGCCCAGCCCCAGGACCCAGTTGCCCACCCACGCCTGCCTCGGGGGTAGCCATGTCGGGGCAAGCACCATCTGAGACCAGTGGCGACCCCCAGCCAGAGAGGCAGAGGGCCACCAGCTTCAGTCAGAAGGAAGTTGGTGTCCTGGTGGAGCATGTCCTGCCCTCTTCGGAAGACCACGTGCCAACAAGGAAGGACGGGAGAGGATCTGGGACGATGTAGTGGTTGCCATCAACGCGGAGGGGGTGGCAACCCGCGACATCAAGCACATCAAGAAGCGCTGGGAGGACTTGAGGGCCAGGACCCTCAATAAGGCCCGGCGCCTCGCGGAGGGGGGCCGGGCACGCCTGAGTGACATCCAGATGAGGGTCCTGGAACGCGTAGACCCAGCACTCCACGCCCAGATCCTTCGGAGGCAGACCCATCTGGAGTTGGCCGGTAAGTGGCCAAGCATTACTGTGTGAGACAGGGTATGTTGCAGTGTGCTGGTTGTCTGATACCTGCCTGTATGTGTGACATAGGCCATGTACGTATGTGTGTGTGCAGGGACATCATGGTCAGGCATGTGAGTACAGTGATGTGTGAACCACATGGTTGGTGCATGTGTTCTATTGCAACATGGGGGGCTCTGTGCGGAATGGACACATGGAAGCATGGCAGTCTCTGTTCCTGGACATGGGTGGGGTGAGGGATGGGTGCTGGTCCCATGTACACGTATGGTGTCCATGTGTGTGTGTCTGACCTGCGTGTCTGTGACTTGTAACTGCCATGGATGCATGACACATGTCTGTGACAATGTTCAGATTCACTGATGCAGCCTAGTCATCCTTGTATCCACTGCGTCTGTGGTGTACGAGGCCAGATGGATGGAACTACGGTGAGGTGTGTGCATGTGATGGCAAGACCCATGATGCATGTGAGTTTAAAACCAACATTGTATGAATCATGAGTCCCTTGGTCATGTATGCCAATGTCCATGGCATGCGCCATGGCTTTTACTGTATGTGTTTTGCCTGCACTGACCCATGTGTTGTGGAGGGACATGATGGAAGTGATGTATGACAGTGCCACTCATCTGCTGTTGCTTCCTGTCTAGGGGACCATTGTACAGTACCCTGATGCTTGTGTTCTATGTCTCCCTCTACACAGTGGCAAGTGAAGAAGAGGGCGGAGAAGGCGCTGTGGAGCAGAGCGGCGGGGATGCCGCCACGGCTGCAGCGGAAGGGGTGGGTGAACCCCCACAGGGGCTTGCACCGGCGGAAGACGGCGTGGAGACATCCAGGTTGGTGGTTTCCACAGAGGGGGAGGAGGCCGCTACTGAGCCACACATGGGGCCTGGTGGGGGCATCCCCGCTGGTGCAAGTGGTGCAGTCCAGGGCCAGGGGCAAGAGGCAGCACAGGTCACCGTGGAGGTGCCTGTGCATGTCACTGTCCCTGACACTGTGACTGCACCACCATGCACCAGCAGGGATGCCCCATCCCAGGCCCGTCCGCAGGTAGGGGAGATGTCCATGTCATCTGACACTCCTCTACCTGCGGACGAGGGGACCCCTGGCCGTGTGGAGAGGGTCCTGATTGGTGTCGCGTTGCGCACGGCTGGCATTCGTGATGAGGTGCATGCTTCCCAGGAGGAGCATGCACATCATCACGAAGAGCACCGTGCGTACGTGAACCATTTGGGAGCCGCCATGGTCGGGGGTTTCCTACATGTGTGTGGCCTTCTGGCGACCCTCTCCTCCTCTGTGGAGGCTATGCGCCAGTCGTGCTCCATGCCGTCTTCCGGCCCAGATGCCACCAGGGCCCCCTGTGGACCTGCCCCGACCAACGCAGCCAGCTCGGTGGGGACCCCATCCCTGCCACAGTCGGGAGTCGAAGGTCCAGCAGGGGTGGACACACCAGCAACTGTCCCCCTGCAGATGGAGGATGTGCCGGCATCATCTGGCAGGGCACGTGCACGACGGCATCGGTGGATTCCATCAGCCTGGATGCCGTCGTGCTGGCAGAGGCAGTGGCGTCGGAGGCAGCAGCAGGCTCGACGTGGGAGGCATCATGGCTCAGGGCCATCAAGATCAGAGGGGCAGGCATCGGCCGGAGGGCAGGAGAACCCTGGGATGGCAGTGTCTTCCGTGTGGGAGCAGTTGGTCCAGCGGATAGGTGCGGAGCGGCAGCGGGCGGAAGAGGAGCGGCTCACCATGGTCAGGGCGGAGTTCTCCATGCGTCGGGCGTTAAAGCGGGCTGAGTGCCTCGAGGAAGCTCGCAGGGAGTTTGAGGTGGACACGGGGTTGTCCCTGCGAGACCTCGGGGCCAGGACAGAGTCCCGCCTCCGGGACATCGACATGGAGTTCGATGATGCCCTGGCCGGCAACATCACAGAGTGAGCCGCAGGACTTGCCCGCTGCCATTGTATATAGTTCTTTAGTTAGTTAGTGTTAGGTTTCCTTTATTTTTTAAGTTTTTTTTGGACCGCTCAGACAATGGCCACTTTTCTGTATATATTTTTTTTATTAGTTAGTAGTAGTAGATTTCATTAATGGTGTTGGGCTCATGGACCCTGGGATATTCTTGTACATAGTTTGATGTTTGGAAAACATTTGTTGGATTTATATTTGTGTTCACCATGAGGCAATGGTTTTTCCTTATTTTTTCCCCCCATTATTTTTCTTTGGACTACATTAGTTTTGGGATTCCTTTGTTTTTTGATTTTTTCTATTAGTTCTCGGACATGGACCATTTGTTTTGTCATCCCCATTGTTGTGTGTTTTATTTCTTTACTTCATTTTCATCTTTAATACATATATTTATTACTTACATTTGTGGTATTTTCTCATTGGTTTCATGCATGTCATGATATGGGTTTTGACATTCACTTGCACCCATTGTGTATGTGTGTGTGACGGACATGTGTTCATTTACATACTTGCCATTGGGGTTGTATCATGTAATTGCATCTACTATGTGGGTGGATGCAATCCTTGGCTGGGTGTTTGTGCTGGGTATGCTGCCCATTACTGCCATGATTGCGTTTCGTCAGGACCTGGGGGCAGGGGGACATGAGTGGGGGCCTGCAGGGGTGTGGGGGTGCAAGGGGACATGAGTGGGGGCCTGCTGGCAGGTACCCCACAGTGCTGGGGGGTGGGGGTGCAGGGGGACATGAGTGGGACATGGTTGGGGGCCTGCTGGCAGGTGCCCCACAGTGCTGGGGGGTGGGGGTGCAAGGGGACATGAGTGGGGGCCTGCTGGGGGGTGGGGGTGCAAGGGGACATGAGTGGGGGCCTGCTGGGGGGCGGGGGTGCAAGGGGACATGAGTGGGACATGGTTGGGAGCCTGCTGGCAGGTGCCCCACAGTGCTGGGGGGTGGGGGTGCAAGGGGACATGTGGCTTGGCTGGGGGGCATGCCCATGGTGGATGGGCTGCCTGCGGGACATGACCAGGGGTGCAGGGTAGTCCCCTGTGGTGTGGGCTGCCTGCAGAGGTCGTGGAGGGGGTAGAGGGGAGACCTGGGAGGACCCACACTGGCAATTCACCTCTTCAACTTCCCGCACACCCACGTAATACACTGCCCCACTCGCACAGGCCCAATCGCGTGTAGAATTTCTCACGCACCACTGAAATCCACGTACCCAGGCCAATCGCGTGTAGAATTTCTCGCGCACCCCTGAAATACACGTACCCTGCTGAAATCGCGTGTAGAATTTCTCGCGCACCCCTGAAATACACGCGCCCAGGCTATTCGCGTGTGGAACTTCACGCGCACCCCTGAAATACACGCGCCCAGGCTATTCGCGTGTGGAACTTCCCGCGCACCCCTGAAATACACGCGCCCAGGCTATTCGCGTGTGGAACTTCACGCGCACCCCTGAAATGCACGCGCCCAGGCTATTCGCGTGTGGAACTTCACGCGCACCCCTGAAATACACGCGCCCAGGCTATTCGCGTGTGGAACTTCCCGCGGACCCCTGAAATACACGCGCCCAGGCTATTCGCGTGTGGAACTTCACGCGCACCCCTGAAATACACGCGCCCAGGCTATTTGCGTGTGGAACTTCCCGCGAACCCCTGAAATACACATAGCCCGCTTGCCGTGCTGGTACAGGGTTAGCGCAGCCCTTTGCGCTGGATTGGGGATTTTGATGGCTTTTCCCTGCGCGGAAGGCGTTCTTGGGGGCGTAACTGGCGCTGCTGCAAGGTCGCTGCGCCACTATGCGCCACGGCTGGTTTCGGTGGCTGGAATCCATGAATACGCTGTGCGCGGAAATGGGTTTTGGCGCACGCGGCTGGCGCAGGGATTCGCACGCGCACACTGTGCGCCAGCCGCGTGCGCCACTTGTGCGCTGAATTCTATGAATTACCCCCTTAACGTGCCGGGTGCCTTGCATTTTCATTGCGCAAAACAACCTACTGGGAATTCATTGTGTGTACAGAGTTCGAATTTAAGATTCAATTAGCAGGATCTAAAACTAGCTCATTGGTGTCCGGCCGCTCATTGGTGTCCGGCATCACCCAGAAAGCAGAAGCTACTGCTAGGCAACCAGGAGAGAGTGCCCCACACACTGCACGTCTAATTTCCACATGAGTTGGACCCTTTTCACTTATTGTTCATCATGTATGATTCAGTAGGTTTAAATGTGTTCTACATGTGTCCTAATTCTTCCTTGTTAGTGTCCTCAAATACTCAAAGTTGGTGTCACATACTCATTTTTGTGGGAAATCAGTTGGCTAGGGGAGCAAGGAGTGGCTCCTGGTGGTCTTTGATTTCAAACTAAACAGGTTCTCCTAAGCTAGAAGCAGGGGCTAAATTGCTGTTGGAGGCCCTCAATTTCGAACCCAGGGTATTTTGAAGACTAGTGGATGACTGCTGGCTTGGTAAATCGTCCTTTTAACTAGGTCACCAGGCTTGGCGGAAGACAGTGGGTGCTCACTGTTTTATCTCCCCTAAGTGCAAGGAGGCAACAAGGTAGGATGATCGATGGCTCCATACACTGGGTTTTTAAGCATGTGTTTTGCAGTTGGGCAGTGGATTGGGTGCTGGTGTTAGCACTGATCCCTATTATGAAGTCTAGGCATATTGTGCTGGTATTGTGGTCTCTGTTGGGTTCCGAGCTTTGATCTGGGAAAAAGGTTCTCTTACTCTTAGTAATATTTCAGTATACCTGTATTTCCTAAAAGATTATCGAAACAGCAGCCAAGCAGCTCAAGGTATCAAAAAATTGCCCAGGATAGCAGTGGAACGTTAAATTAGTGAACTTGGGGGCAGTTAACAGTTGGATGCAGCATGCTGTGCGTGACATGTCGCAGTCATCACAATTCTGATGTCATGTAATGAAACTGCACCCGAGTTAGCGCATGTTGCTCTTGTATGGAGCTGAAAAGGTACATGATAAACGTGGGAAGGAAATTCCAATGTGAAATAATGACCTGGTTCATTCCCCATAAGAAAACACACAGCCTGCCTGGATGCAAATAATATGAACATTCTTACTATTTATCAAGAATTCAATAATATTGTGTACGACTCAGGACGGCTAAAGTACTCCTTGCAATGGGAAAGGTATAAGAACCCTGTGACTTTGTTTCCTTGAAGGTTACCTTGTTCCACGAGTGGGCTTCATCTCGATGCAGCCCCCCCCATAGGCCTGACCTCGATATACTTGGAATGGGCATGTGCATGGTACCATGATACAGGATTTAAGCATCAGGTAATTTGGCCAGGGGTGATGAGCGAGTAGCCTGCACTGGTTTAACGTAAATATGGGATGGTAGGAATGGATCTAGAATTTTAAGCAGATCTGTGTCGAGGTTAATTACTTGTTACACAGCACAAATTGCCTTGCATTGTGTCTAACAAAACTTAGGACTCAAGTATGGGTGGACATATACGCTAATTGTCAATTCCAATTGTGGCACCCGGTGGAGGCAAGCTTAGGTTTTCTGGGTCAGTTTAATGTGCATGGCATTTGGAATGCTTTAGTAATCCTCGGTTATCTTGGATGAGTTAACAGGTATAAAATGGCAATTGAGCCTTCAAATACAACTAAAGAGGCCAGAGTTGGCTTTCTTTTACATTAGTGTTAAAGAGGTGGCGTGATCTCCGGTTGTCTCAGATTAGCTAAAGGGTTTCAAAATGGCAATTGAGCCTTCAAATAAAAGTGAAGAGATCAGAGTGGGCTTTCTTTTACGTTAATATGAAAGAGGCGGCAGCAAGGCCCAAAGCTCAGAGATGTGACCATGGCAACAAAGTTTACAGCAAAAGCTTAGGAGACATTAGTTTTCAGGAGATTATCTGCCCTAGAGCCTACAAATTTGACTCTAATTTAAGGGAAACGAAGCACGGACAACAACCCAATGCAAAAACCTTCCCCATTGGTATTACACGGCCCACGGTAGTGGCTGTGCAGTTATGGTTAAGTTGCTAATCCCATAGGAAGAGCACTAATCCCACAGGAAGATCACTTTTTGGGCAGCTTATAACTTCGCTCCCCGTGGACGAATCCACACCAAACTTTGCAGAAAAAGTATATGGCCCACTCAAAGTTTGGTGAGGTTTGGTCCAGGGGGGGCAAAGTTATAGGGGGGTCCCAAAATGTATTTTTTCCCATAGAGTGAATGGGGAAAAAACTTTGCTCATGTCTACAGCCCAAACCGCTGGACAGATTTTCATAAAATTTGTGGCAGGAGCAGCGGCTTGATCCCGAGAGCGTGCTTTTGTATATTTGGTGGAAATCCGTTCAGTAGTTTTTTTTTAAACAATCAAAAAGTAGGTGTAAAAAAATTGCTGGTATCTATGTCCGCTCCGCGGATACACTTCCCTGTTTGCTCCGTGGACAGGACACCTATTGGTTAATCGGCTTACATCATGCCAGCAGACATGCAACGTGTCCGCTGATTGGCTGGTATGAAGCATGAGGTGCATCATGCTGTTTTGATGCGTCCGCCATCTTGGATCCGCAGACATCACGGACAGCGCAGCAATGAATGAGGGAAAAATACAAGTTTGGGGAGTGTGTTAGGGTGTAAGAGTGTTTTGGGAGGGTGGGGGAGTAAGAGATGGGTCAAATGCTGTATTTGTTTAGGTGGCAGTCACCCCTGATGTGTTTGTCATGTCCGCGGACATAAAAAATGCCCATATAGCATAGGTAAAATGTTTGATTCTATGGGTGTGTTATGATGTGGTGGTTGTGGCCAGTGCCTAGAGTCTTGGGTGCATGGCCGAAGGCCGTAGGCCCTGGCCAAAAACAATGCAGCATAACATACCCATAGAATCAAACATCCATAAAATATTCACAAATCTACAGTTTGTGTACTGTTTGATTTGTATAGTTTGTATGTTAAGTTTTGGCTACGTCTTGTAATTAAGATTGTAGAGTTTGGTAACAAGCACTGCAATATAACATATCCATGGAAGTAAACATTTTGAATTGTGGTGTATGGTTAGATTTTTGCTTCAATGGTTGAGTTATGGAGCAGTATTTGTGAGTTGAATTGTAATATACTTACTGTTTGATTTTTTGTGGTTGGATATATTTTTTCTTGACTCGGGTAACAGGAGCAGATATTCCTTTTCAATTTCTGTGATAAAAGAATGATAAAAGAAAAGATCACATTAGTATAGGTAGTTTATAATGAGTTATTGCATTGCATAATAGGCATTTTTGCATTATTTAGACCCTCATATTTAGTAGTTTACAAACCAGTGTACTGTGCAATTTGCCCAGTGTCTGTGTTTGTTTCTTAAATCATTGGGTCTGTGGGAAAAAAGAAATCCATGCTGGATTAAAGAAAACCCCTTTTTTGTTATGGTACAATACATTTCTTTCTTTCTTTTCAGTGTTTATTTGTTGTTTCTGGCTAATGTTCTATCTGTTGTCTTGTTGCAGATTGTTAGATATCTGTTGGCGAATTCTAACTGGTTATAGTTTTTTATTTATATTTTCAAGTTGCTCATCTACCTGCTGGGTTTTTGCAGATTTTTATGGCAGTTAGATACCTGTTGGCGTATTTTAACTGTTTAGTTCTTGTTATATTTTAGTGGTATTGATTTATCTGTTTGGTTGTTGCAAAATCCTGGGGCAGTTAGATACCTGTTGGCGTATTCTAACGATTTATAGTTTTCTAATTGAAGTTTTATTAATGTTTATGCACTGATTAGTTATTACATTTTGGTTTTAAGAATATTAAATAAGCGTTTATAAGATTTGCTGGTAATCTCTGCTTTAGAGTAATGGTATTATCATTACATTCAAACCATCCACAATTCTTTTTTATATATGCAGTGTAGTGACCTGCATTGGTTGTGGCTCCTGTGTGGTAGATTATACCTATTGTTGTGAAGGTTTTCTTACCAAGTGATATTTGACCATGTGTGAATCCAGTCAGCTTGCAGTTGTTTTTGGTACCATCTGCATTGTAACGTAGAAGCATTAGTATTACATATTTACTATGTGTTTGTATTTGTAAGGTGGAGCGATTATCTGAATTGCAGGCAGTACATAATCTGCCATGGTTTGCATTTTGTACAAGTTGCTGAAATGTAACGGATTCACAGTTAGGTATGGATACATACACAAAGCGTTCATTAGGGATGTGTTCCTGTGCTATATTGTTGCAGAGAGTGCATGTATGTTTCCACATGTATGAAATCTGAAAGATGTCATTTATAGGTATGTTTTTGTTTTCCAGTACTTGTAGTAAGTACATTAGCAATTCTTGTGGATCTTTTTGTGAGTTTATAGTGAATTTCATCATTCCAGCACAGTAGTCCAATTCTTGTCTTATTCCATGAACATGGTTATGTGTTGTCAGGATTGTTGCTTGCATTTCTATGAAGGACTAACATTTGCAAACACAATTGGTCTGTATAGTGTAAGCAAATGTTGTCAACAATTGGTGGCAATTGGAATAGAATATTTGTTGCTACATTTGTGTAGAAATTTACACCAGTTATATTTGAAAATTTGAATGGACCAGATAGTTATGTGTCCAAGTCATTTCTTCGGAGTGTGTGTTGCTTCTTTGAAGAAGTGCCTGAGTTACTTTAAGTAGTAGTTTATTCTTTGGTTGTAGTAATTGATGAAGTATTAGCCTCTTTTACTCTCTTTGGAGGATTTGCAGTGAGATACTGTTGCATTTCTGTTTGAAGTAGTTTTCTTATGCAACGTTTTGCTTTTTGTGGAACATGATAGGTTTTTAGATGGGGGGTGTATAGTGAACGTAGTCTATTGCATTCTAAATTGCAAGGAATATCAGCGTTTACTTTACTTGCATCAACGTTAATTAGAAATAGACAGTCAAGTGTACGTAAGCGTGATAGTGCTCCGTAGCTCATGTCTTCTTTATAGACTGTGTTCCCAATATCTATCAATGCTTTATCTAGGGTAAGACCTTGTGATTTGTGAATGGTGACTGTGTATGCTAGAGTTAGAGAAAATTATTCTCTGCGTACATACATGTCTTTGAAGAGAAGGAATCGAGCTGTTGAGCGTCCTATCTTTTTTACCACTGATAGTTTGTCAAAGAGAATATTGACAAACTGACTGTTGTTGTTGTCACGTGGGTATGTTTGAAAGCCAACAACTGTACCAAGTGCTCCATTAACTAGTCCTTACTCTAAGTATTACACTACAGTTTAAAGATAATTTTAATATTTTCTTCAAACCAGCGGAGTTTTCTAAGGTATTTAGTCTTGTTGTGGCTTGTTGACACATGGGTAGTGTCATACCATGTACGTCCAGTTTGTCTGTGGAGCAAATTTCAATTATTGGTTGCATTTCTTTTTTCAACATTGTTTCATTGAATTTGGAATAGCTTACAAGAGTTGGCATCAAGGACGTACATTTGACATTTTTGTATGCTAATTGTTCCATAACATCAGTAGCACATGAGTTATGGCCATAGAGTGCATGGATGTGCTGTGTATTTAATATTGCTTGTGCTTCTTGAGATAGTACACCAACTCTAATACTTTTTAAAATGTTGGCATATATCAGGTCTGCAGACTTCCGCATGTTTTCTGTTAATTCTCTCTATTGGAAATGTTGCCAAAGGTTAACATTTCCTATGATGCCAACAGTTTTACAGCAGAGTTTGTGTCCTAAGGCTTTAAAAATAGTTTCACATTTCACTGGTGTCAATTGAAGAAGATCTCCGAAAGCAATAATGGGGGTAATTCATAGAATTCAGCGCAAAAGCAGCAAAGACAAGCAGCGTAGAGAGGGAGCGTGCGCCAGCGTGTGCCAGCCCTGCGTGCTAAACAGCATTCTGGCGCGCCACGTATTCATGGATTTTCCAAGCCATTTGTAGCCGTGGCACAGCGAACATCCCGCAGCGCCAGTTACGCCCTCAAAAACCCCCCTTGCACAAGGAAAAGCCATCGAAATCCCCAATACGGCGCAAAGGGCTGCGCTAACCCTAGACCAGCTTACAGGACCCCTAGACTGTAATCGCGTGATTAATTACGCGTACCCTGCTCCCGGCAGCCAAAACACGTGAAAATGTACTCATGCTCCCCCTTGAATACAGGTATCCCGCTCGCGGTAGACAAAACTCGTTAAAATCTTCCCGTGCAACCCCTTCCATACGCGTACCCCGCTCATGGCTGCCAAAATGTGTGGAAATCAACTCGCGCACCCCCTTGAATACGCGTACTCCACCTGTGCCAGGCGAATTGCGTGGAAAATGTCCCCACTGTGGTGTGGGCTGGCTGCGGGTCATGGTCTGGGGTCAAGGGCTGCCTGCGGGTCATGGTCTGAGGTGATGGGCTGCCTGCAGGTCATGTTCTGGGTGATGGGCTGCCTGCGAGTCGGCATGTTGTGGAGTGATGGGCTGCCAGGCGTCATGGTCTGGGGTGATGGGCCGCCTGTGGGTCAGCATGGTCTGTGGTGATGGCCTGCCTGCAGGTGATGGTCTGGGGTGATGGGCTGCCTGCGGGTCATGGTCTGGGGTGATGGGCTGGCTGCGGGTCATGGTCTGGGGTCAAGGGCTGCCTGCAGGTCATGGTCTTGGGTGATGGACTGCCTGCGGGTCATGGTCTGGGGTCATGGGCTGCCTGCGGGTCATGGTCTGGGGTGATGGGCTGCCTGCATGTCATGGTCTGGGGTCATGGGCTGCCTGCGGGTTGGCATGGTGTGGGGTGATGGGCTGCCTGCGGGTCATGGTCTGGGGTGATGGGCTGCCTGCAGGTCAGCATGGTCTGGGGTCATGGGCTGCCTGTGGGTCATGATCTGAGGTGATGGGCTGCCTGCGGGGCATGGGGAGGGTGGATGGGCTGCCTGTGGGTCATGGTCATGGTGAATGGGCCACCTGCGGGGCATGGGGAGGGCGGATGGGCTGTCTGCGTGTATTCCAGGGGTGAGCGTGGAGTTATACACGCGATTGGCCTGGCGCGAGCAGGGTACACATATTTTGGGGGTGCGCATGGACTTTTACACGCAATTGGCCTGGTGTGAGCGGGGTATGCATATTTCGGGGGTGCGTGGGGACTTTTACATGCGATTGGCATAGCGCGAGCGGGGTACGTGTATTCCGGGTGTGCAGGGACTTTTACACGTGATTGGCCTGGAGTGAGCGGGGTACATGTATTTCTGGTATGCGTGGGGACTTGTACACACGATTGGCCTCGCGCAAGCAGGGTACGTGTATTCCAGGGGTGCACGCAGAATTTTATACGCGATTGGCCTGGCACGAGCGGGGTACGCGTATTCCGGGGTGCGTGGGGACTTTTACCCGCGATTGGCCTGGCGTGAGCGGGATACGTGTATTCTGGGGGTGCGCGGGGACTTTTACATTCGATTGGCCTGTCGCAAGCGGGGTACGCATATTACGGGGGTGCACAGGGAATTTTATACACGATTGGCCTGGTGCAAGCGGGGTACGCATATTTCGGGGTTGTGCGTGGACTTTTACATGTGATTGGTCTGGCGCGAGTGGGGTACGTATATTTCGGAGGTGCGCGGTGACTTATACATGCAATTGGCCTGGTGTGAGCAGGGTATGCATATTCTGAGGGGGTGGGGGGACTTATACATGCGATTGGCCTGGCGCGAGCAAAGGTACGTTTATTCTGGGGGTGCGCAGGGAGTAATACATGTGATTTTGCATTGTGGGCCATCCCAGGTGTGCCCTTCCCACCCTCCCCATGCCCTGCAGGCAGCCCACATCACAGGGGACAACCCTACACCCCTGGGCATGACCCGCAGGCAGCCCATGATCCCTGGGCATGCCCCGCAGGCAGGCCATGGCCCCTGACCATGACCCGCAGCAGCCCAAATGGCACCATGCACGCGGGAGCCCTGACTCTTGTCCCCATCCCGCCCCCAGTGACGGAAACCTGCCAGCAGGCCCCAACTCATGTCCCCCACCCCACACCCAGTGCCTGCAACCTGCCAGCAGGCCCCAACTCATGTCCCCCACCCCACCCCCAGTGATGGCAACCTGCCAGCAGGCCCCGACTCATGTCCCCCACCACCAGTGACAGAAACCTGCCAGCAGGCCCCGACTCATGTCCCCTACCCCACCCACCCCCCATTGATAGGCACCTGCCAGCAGGCCCTGACACATGGCCCACCAAACAGCATGTCCTAAAAAAACAGACCCATGGCCTTAATGCTAACCCAAAAACCCCCTGCCCCCAGTACAAGCACGCAACCATCCACTGCACCCACTCCCAAATTACCCATTCCGTGAGAGTCTTAAAAGAACCAGCATGGCCATACATAATTGTACAACAGAGCCACACAGTGGCAACACATGACTAAGGCAATGCTCATAGAGACATGCACAAAACCAATGAGAGTACACAACACCAATCATGAAGATATATGAAATGTATTAAAAAAATAATGAAATAACATAATGAAAATCAAACTTGCAAATTAAGAAATAATGAAAGCAATACCAAAAAAAAGTAAAATCCAATGAAAAACAAAAATCCACGACATGAAAAATGAAAAGTGGTCCATCACCAATGTCCATATAAAGTAAATAATCCAAAAAAAGAAAACCATTGATCCATGGGAAGTTCAAATAAAGAAAGTATGTACAAGTCTTGAACTATTTACAATGCAAGTCCAAAGGGTCCATGATCCCCAAACAAAAGGAAACCTACAAAAATGTCCTATGAATAAAAAAATATATGCATAAAGTGGAGCAAAGTCCATGAACTCAAAAAAAATATATAAAACAAAGGAACCCTAAGCCTAAAGAACTATGTACAAAGGCGGCGGCAAGTCCTACAGCTCACTTTTTGATGTTCCTGGCCAGAGCATCATCAAACTCCACGTCGATGTTCCGGAGCGGACCTCTTGCCTGGCCTCGAGGTCTTGCAGAGATGCACCCATTGCCTCCTCCAACTCCCTGTGAGTTGCCTCGAGGCACTCAGCCCGCCTCAATGCCCTGTGCATGGAGTTCTCTTCCCTGACCATAGTGAGCCATGCCTCCTCCGCCCGCCGCCGCTCTGCATCTATCTGTGGCCCAACCGCTGCCACACGGAAGACAGAACCAATCCTGGGTCCTCCTGTCCTCTGGCTAATGCCTGCCCCTGTGATGTTGATGGCCCCAAGCCATGATTGCTCCCACCCTGAGTCTGCTGCTGCTGTGCACGTGCCCTGCCTGTTGATGCCTGCATGTCTTCCTCTTTCTGGGGTCCAGTTGGTGGGGTGGCCACCCCTGCTGGACCTCCAACTCCTGACTGTGGCAGGTATGTGTCCTCCACCAGCCTGGCTGCTGGCTCAGGGGCAGCTCCACAGGGGGCCCAGGTGATACTTGGGCTCGAAGATGGCATGGAGGATGACTGGCACATAGGGGGTTCAGTTGAGGAGGGGGTCGCAAGAAGTTCCAGCACATAGATGAACCCAGTGCCGACGACCTGTCCTAGTAGGTCGACGTGGCCAAAGAGGGATCCAAAATTATGTGCATTGTCCTGATGAGAACCCTGCATGTCATCCCGAATCCCACGTTGGTGCAACGCCACCACAGCTAGGACAGGCTTAATATGGTCACGGATTGTAACGTCCACAGGGAGAGGAAGGCCAGTTGTTGTATGCGCATCCCCTCCCTGAAAACGGGTCTGGACAGAGGCATCCCTGCTGGTACCGGATGATGCAGTCACAGGATCGGGGACATGATTACACACAGGCACCTCCGCGGTGGCCTGTGCTGCCTCCTGTCCCTGCCAATGGACTGCACCACTAGCACCAGTAGAATCCCCCCTCCAGGCCCCGTGTGTGGGCCTTCCACGGCCTCCTCCTCAACCAAACCACCCACCGACCTGGATAACTCCGTGCCATCCTCCTCCATAGGCCCCTCTGGGGGCTCAGCTGTCCCTGCTGGTGCCGAGGAGTCCACCTCCAAGCGGCACCTCTTGGACGTACCTTCGGCAGCTGTGGCCATGGACGCGGCACCAGACTCCTCACTCCTCGAAGAGATGACTACCTGGGAGGGGAGCAGGGCCCTGCGTCTCAGGCTGGTGGTGGGATCCCTGCCGCTGTGCTCCACAGCATCGTATCCGCCCTCTTCATCAGTAGATGCTGCAGACAGGGAGAGATAGAACACAGGCATCAGGGCAATGTACAATGTTCGTATACACACATGACAGTTGCACATGAGTGGCAGTGTCAAACTTCACAGATGGCGTCACACTCCCCAACACACATATCATTTGAACCCACACACATGCACAAATTGACAGGAATGGTGCATCAGGTAGCAGTATCCATACACACACAAAAGCATGAACATCCAAAGGACAGCTTGACGTCACAAGCAACACGGGGAGTGCCAAACACATGCACACCCGCCACCAGACAGACATGCATCTGTACATCTCCACCACCTGTCACAGTGCAATCACCAGCAACTATGTCACATCTGCCAATCGGCTCACTACATTTCTGTGTCACATGCATCCATGGTGTATCACAGTCACACACATGTCAAACACACACACACGCACATGTACACCGTGCACGTACATGAAGGTGGAACCAGCATCCATGTGTCACACCCCAACCATGGCATAGCACATACACAGAAATGCTAACATGTGTGTGTCTCCACGTGCATGTGTGCATCATGCTTTGGAACACATACACCATTGATGTGCATCACACATGACTGCACTCACATTCAGCAGGCTCATGTCCGTGTACATACACATCCATACATGGGCCTTTCCAGACATATGTCCATGCTGCACACTCCTGGCACACCTCAACAGGCACTGCGTCCAATCAGTACACATGGACACATACGGCTCGACTCCGGACGGGTTTGTCTCTCAAGGACCTGGAGGTGAAGCACTGGGTGTATGCATTCCAGGACCCTGATCTGGTCGTCGGTAAGGCGGACCCGGCACTCCTCAGCATGTGCTGCGTCCAAGAGGCGCCGGGCCTCCTGAGGGTCCTGGACCTGAAGTCCTCCCAGTGCTTATGGATGTGTGGTATGGTGCGGGTTGCAACCCCTCCGCGTTGATGGCAACCACAATGTCCATCCAGATCCTTCTTGTTCCATCCTTGTTGGCGCATGTTCTTCCGAAGAGGGCATCATAATGCACCAGGATTTGCTCCACCAGGATGCCAACCCCTCCTGCTGTGAAGCTGGCAGCCCTCTGTCTCTCTGGCTGGGGGTTGCCAGTGGTCTCAGATGTTATTTCCGCCGACATGGCAACCCCTGAGGCAGGTGTGGGTGGGCAACTGGGTCCTGGTCCTGGGCTGTGGAGCGATGGAACTGCAGTCGGGAGTCTTCTGTTCCAGCAGGGGTGGTCACAGCAACTGGACCCCTGCAGATGACTGATGTGCAGGCACCAAATAGCAGGGCACGTGGCCAGCAGGCAGGCAGCAGCAGATGGCTGGTGGGAGTCGGCTTGGGGCTCTGGGGGGCAGGAAAAAGGCCTTCTGGGCAGGAGCGTGGTCTTCCGTGTGTTGTCATGTGGCCAGCTTGATACGGAGTGATTTGGCACGTGAAAAAACAGCACTTCAGCATGTAATTCAAGGAAAGGGCATTAGCGCATAAGCGCATAAGTCACGTGACGCGCGCAGGCTTTTCCCTCGGCACGGGTGCTTAGTGAATCCGCACGTGCAAAAACAGCACGTCCGGGTGTCACTGCGTGTAATTGGAGGAAAGGCCCTTAGTGCATAAACGTGTAAGTGCATGGCATGCATGGGCGTTTCTGTGGGCAGGGTTTAAAGGTACGCGTGGGACGCCATTTTCTTGTACGTGCTTTTTGTGGAGAGCGAGCGGGTGATTCTTGTACTTCTTGTTGGTTCACTCGCGATTACTTCACAACGGTTGCAGTTCATACTCCTTGTTTACTCAGACAGCGTTCAATTCTTCTTTTGGCGGGGGTGTTGTCAACATGCCCACGTGTGTCTTTTTCACATTCCTTTTCCAGGCAGACGGTGAGTCACGCACATATTTTTCCACTGTGGTTGCCCCCGTGTGTCGCGTAATCATTCAGAGGTCATTGTAGCCTGCGTGTACCACACATTCGCTTATTTTTGTGTTTCTGGGTGCCACAGCATAGTGCGGGTCCTTTATTCCATGCACGTGGGCTTCCAGGGGTCGCGTGCACGTTAAATGTTGTTTCCGGGGTGCCTGAGTGTTGTGTGACCCGTCATCTTCCCCAAGGGGTCACAGACAGCCTTGCTAGAGCACAGGGGTACGTACTCCATCTAGTACCCTGCCCCTTCAACCTAATTGCCCAGGACAATTGTTTACTGCATCTCCCATTTGCACAAGAACATCTGTGCCATTGTTGGGAGGTGACCAAGTGTTAAGGGAGGCAAAGGTGCCCGACCTCCAAGAGGTGTCCGAGGTAGGGGACGTGGCCAGGATGAGCAGGTAGGCCCAAGAGGCCAGTATGTGGACGACCAATCTGGGACACCTATGCCCCGCCAATGGGTCGGGATATGCAGCTGACACCATCCCAGCCCAGATTTGTCACAAAACTGGCACGGGATGACTCACAGGCTGACTTCTGTGAAACGAAGTCAAAGCCACGTGTGGCGGTGAAAGTTGCTGTCACCAGGGCACGTGGATCTGGGGCAGCAATGTCATCTGTCATCAATGAACATATACAGGGAAAATGAAGTAAACAAAAAAACAGCAGTATTCCCAGATAATGTTCATAAACTAACTGATTATCTTCATGTACAAGTATCACATATTGTGAGTGCACCCTAAGGAAAGTAGTGCGAATACAATGTATACAAATATGAGCATATCCAGGGAAAGTACAGTAATAAAAAAAACAGCAGAACTATAAAAAAGTGATGATAACCTTACTGATCATCTTCATACATACAAAGCATGTGCTGTGAATGAACCCCAAGTGAATTACTGTAAGAACATATTTGAAGTACTGTTGGCAAGGAAGATGGAATTGTTCTTAGAACACACTTGGTGTCCGGAATGTCCACAATTAACCAAAATGGACATGTCCTAAGGACACCATACCTGTCCATACTGTCCGCAAGAAAAGAAAACGAAATACACATGTGATGTCATCAGTGATATCATCAATAACATTTGTGATGTCATCTTCGATGTCCTGGGTGTTAGTCGTAGCAATGCACGGTGGTGGTTCCTTAGCTTACCATAACTTGCAAATTTCAGGGGTTTTTCGGTTTTACTTGGAACCATAACGTCCCTTTAACAAAGTTGTTTTTACTGAATTTCATAGGTTTTTAGTAGCACAACTTAACCATAACGTCCCTTTAACAAAGTTTTTTTTTACTGAATATATATATATATATAAGCCATTATCTTCGATCCATGAACAGTGTTCTAAGGTTGTACTACAGCAGCAAGTTCTTTCTAAAGGGGAGCCGGGGTTTGAAGGTGGAAAATGGTGACCATGGGATTGGTGGCATCTATTGGGGTCATAAGGGACTATCAACGTCTTGCCACACCTGAATGCGATTGCTGCAGGCTATGTATGCTGCAGCAAAGAAAATTAAAGATTTCCGAGTCTTGGGATGGCGCTGTACCTGAAATGCTGAGCTCTTTTAGCAGCAGCAATATTTTCGGCGGTAAGGGAGTTGATCAGTGATAGCGTTAACAGTGTATTTCATCCGCTTTTAGGCATTGCCCTAGAATAAGAGGAATGGCAGGAGGCCCCATCAGGATCTTCTTCTGATGGCAGGGGGTCAGCTGCTTTTCAGTGTGTGTATGGCTTTAGCACCCAGACATTGAGAGCAGCACATAAAATTAATCAATCCAGCTTGAGGAGAGGGATGTAGCATGGATATATTGATATTACAGAGGTTGCCCGCGATCCTATGGTTTCACAACCAGACCTTTGGAGGGATGCCCCAGTTCTTCTCAAATGCTCAATGAAGGCATTTTCCTGAGCAGTCCGCACTGCATGAGGATGTCAATAAAAAATAGTGTTCTTGAGTGGAGGTCTGAGGTGAACCTCATATGCGTATTTTGACCCATGCATGTGTTGTTCACTGGGTATCAATGGAATGTATTTGCATCTTGCATGGCATTAGCAGTGTGGCTTGCAAAGGGGGAACATAAGGTGTGACTCAAGTTGAGTGAGTGTGTCTACTTTGGAGTGGTATACTGACGCAGCCAACCCAGTGTGGAGAGTTATAGAGGAATCCTTGGAATTCAAGACACTGATTTGAAGTGGTGTTTCATACATTTTACTACCCTTGCAAGTGTTGTCAAGTGGTTGTAAATGCGATATGATTTATTGGGCCCAACTGAGTAGTATCAGAGTGGCTTGCAAAGGTGGACCATAAAGTGCAAAAAGTGTTTTGTGAGTGTCTGCCTAGAATTGGTATCCTGACCAATCCCACCCAGTGTGTGCGAGTTGTATAGTACAACTTGGGTTGTACGTAACTTGAGTTTCAAGGCAATATTGGCTTGGTAGATGTTAAAAGACCACATATCTGGGCCATCATTTCTCAGTCTCATTGATAGGATGTAGTGGTTTATCCATCGTGAAGAGGTATTGCAGTGATAGCCTCCTATACAAGGGGTTCAGGTTGCCTTTCAAGTTGGGAATGGTTGGAATAATCAGTTAAGTTGGCATCTGGGGCAGTTTATTTGGCACCAGGTGATTTATATTGAAACAGAGTGTATCAGAATAGCCCGGAAGGGCCGTCCATGAGAGACCACATCATGGTCTATCCTGTTAAGCTATCAAAATGGAGCATAACAATGTAAGAAATGTGGGCTGAAATTATGCAGAGGAAGTTGGCCACGGTTCATGGGGCATTGTGGAGGCATGCTAGTTCCTGGGAAAGGACTTCTTGATTAGTTGGAGCCCAATGTCATTAAAGGGCATAGCAGTGGAACATAGCCTCTGCTAGTAGTTGGCGGCAATGTCAGGGTGGCATTGGTCAGCCATCTAGGCGGCCAAGAGTTGATCCCGCATTAAGGATGCAATCTTTGGTATTAGCAGCCCCACAATGGTTGGTCAACCATCCAGGTGGCCAAGTGTTCATCCCCTATTAAGGGTGAGATATTGGGAAGGAGCTGCCCTATTACGGTTTTGGGGAGTACAAGGATCCAGTATTGACTGGTTCCTGTACCCTAGCACTGGGGGCAGGGCTGTAGGACAGTAGCCCAATCAGCCCTGTTGCGCTGTTGATGGGGACTTACACAATGGATTATGGAAATGTCCAGACCATGACCAAAATGTTGAAGTAAGATAAACTATGATTTTCTTACCAGGGTTGTGGTTTGAGGGGTCCACTCGTGTCCAATAGGGTTGCACATTGGTTAGAAATGTAGCCCAGGCTTGGGCATTGGACTGTCCGTCTAGCAATTGGATTCTGCAAGTAAACCTGGGTTAGCTCAGACAGCTAGTAGGCCAAACTGGCTGCTGGAGGGTCAGCAGGGCTACCGGGCTCAAGGTCTTGGACACCGATTACAATGGATTTAAAACACATTTGGTCAATGTCTTGATTTCTGAAAATGTTTATGTAATATAAGTACCACCTATTTACCTCAAAATGTTGTGGCACCGTTTGTATAATGTAATGTGTGTTTCACTAAGACATGAACCTTAAAATGAACCCCTATTAAGAAGATCTTGTGAGGAGGACTGTCACCATCATGGTTGCAAAAGATGCCTTTGTTGGGACATAGGCTCAGTCGATATAACAGAAGGTTCAAGGTAAGAAAGTGTGTTGGCGTATAAAGCAGCGGAACTATAGATAACTCTTTAATTGTTGCAGAAGGTAATAGTTGAACGACAGAAGACCAGACAATTACGAGCCACAGAAAGTGCGTTGATGTCAGGCAAATGGCTAGCTGGCAAACATACAACCACCAAACACGGATTATTTCTGCAGCTCCTAGTGTAGAGCAAGTTTCAAAATGGTCAGAGTACCACGTTAGCCAGACAAGGAAAACGTCCACTTTGCTGTATTGTTTCTAAATTAAAACCACAAAAACAGAACCACAGTATTTTTGAGAGAATTCAGCAGTATTAGGCGTTTCTGGCATATACTTGGCTACTGGCTTCCAAGACCACATAGGTCCAATTCTTCAGCCACTGATAGCTTTTGATGAATGTGCATTTCTGGGACTGTTTGAGAAGGTGGTCCTTGAGGGCTACCAGAAAAAATCGTGAAGTTTATGACACCTGGAAGTGTTCTTTTTTTTTTTTTAAAGAATACATATGTTTACAGTGTCAACGTGTAGCAAAGTTACAGTGTAAAAATGGATAGCATATAATGCAGGACTCCATCAGGCACATTTAAGGCCCATAGCATAGGCTTGTAATGGGGAGGTCTAAAAGGACTCACATCTTCAGCGGAAATGGGCACTACATTCAACTACACGAATGGGCAGAGCCGTAAGCAATGCCAAGGACAGAGTTCCATAAATACACCAGATAATATAGAGCACCTAAGAAACCATCAAGCAAGCAGTGTCTTTACCAGGGTGTTATGATGTTGACTAAACATATATGTGTCACCTACACAGTCATTATTGTTTTACAACTCTGCAGCCTCTTTATTTCCATGATACCTGTTGCTGCTTCCTTTCAATATGGTATTTCCATGATACCCGTTATGTGCTGTTTCATTTCTACATGATTGCACTTCTGCATGGTGTATGTTTTTATGAAAAGAAGGCAATGCATGAAGGCATCACGACCAATGCAAAAGCTAGCTCTCTTACTAATTATATGGATAGGATGCTATATTATTTCATGCATTGTTTTTAAGGTAGTATTTTCAAAAGATGTGAGATTTTGAACAGATAAGGTTTGAACTGGATTCATTAGTGGAGTCCTTGGTCTACGCACCCAATGTATTACCACCAGTTTATTAATGGAACATAAGAGTTTTCCATTATATACACTACTTGCATTTCATGATTTAGTCTAAGGCTACACTGTCTAGCTTAATTGAATTGTATCTCATTTCGGACATGCATTATTATTATTATTATTATTATTATTATTATTATTATTATTATTATTATTATTATATTGAGCATGGACCTAGCTGTGGAACACCTTGCAATCACAGGGGTAGAACACGGTGAGGAAAGCAGAAAACAAGTGAGCAGGGAGCTAGCTAACATCGCTGGAGGAGCAGGGCAGACAATTTAGCAGCAGAGGATCTACAAGAAATAACAGAAGGGCAAAGTTGGCAGTAGATCACACCGTCTCCGGTCAGGTGGGGTGTGGAGGGTGTGTGGACCTAGGCGCAAGGAAGGAGCAATTCCTTGAAGTGGAGGGTCTTGAGCTCATTGCTGAACTGTAGAAGTGAGGGTGGGAGTCTGATGTTGATAGGGAGGAGGTTCCAGAGTCTTGGGGCGTAGACAGAGCAGGCTTGTCTTCTGTTTCTTTTCTTCCTGCACCTGGAGAATTCAAGTGTGGACATGTCTTTATTTCTGATGGATCATAGTCCTGCGGAGATGCTGACTTTCTCAGTGAGGTAGATTGGGGACTTCAGGGTGACAGCCTTGTAGATGTTCTAGCAAGATTTGAAGATGATACAGGCTTGCAGTGGGAGCCAGTGCATTTTGATGAGGGTTGGGGTGATTTGGTAAAATTTGCAGAGTCCTATGATGAGTTTTGCTGCAGCACGCAGGACACATCTCAGGGATGCCAGGTTAGTCGCCGGAAATCCTTTCAAAGGGCATTGTTGCCATCCAGGTGGCAGAGGAGCAAAGCTTGCACGTCAGACCTGAAGTTGTATTCTAGGAAGTAGAGCTTGATTTGTTTCAGGAGAAAAAGATAGTACCAAGTCATATGTGTCTTCCTCATTATGTACTGTTTAAAGCAGAGGTGTCTGTCAATATCGAACCCAAGAGACTTGGCACAGGTGGCCAGCTGGGTTGTGAAACCCTAGAGTTTCATAGCAGAGAGCCAGGTCTGAAAGTCAGGATGTTAGGTGTTGTTAGTCAGCAGTAGGAATTCAGTCTTAGAGGGGTTCATCTTCAGGTAAAGCACTGTACATACAGCAGTTTTTCTTTCAGTGAGTTGGTATCGTCTAACTAGCTGCCAGCCCATATCTAAAACATATCTAAAACAGGGAGGATTGCTTAGAAATAAGATGATAATGTGGGCCGTGGGTTTCATAAGCCCCGTTGGGCCGACTCTTCACTCTGTCCCTCCTGTAGGTCATTACATTGAGAATGGATAGTATTGATTATTACAACCCTTCAGCACTTACAAGCTGGGGGTGCCCAGCATGACGTGCTAAATGAATCACAAATGATTATTATTATTATTATTATTATTATTATTATTATTATTATTATTATTATTATTATTATTATTAGCACATTGCTCATTCTAACATACATTCCAACGTTCACAGATGTGTAAAACATAAATATATACACAAAGTCTAAATACAATGAAACATGTATTATGTAACAGTTCATGCACATTTTAAATGACCTTTCGAGCCTAAATGGGAGAGAAAAAAGCGCCTCCATTGTGAATGGATTATTTTTTTGTTCCAAATCAAAGCCTCAGAGGTGGTCTTTATTAAGTAACCACGTTTCCTAAAAGTGTGTACCATTATTTTGGGCGGTCTTGCCAGGACCACTTCTAAGCAGGCTGCAATTCATGTCGTATGATATTTAAAAACGTCACTGCGACTATAACATAAGTTCCACACATTCAGCCTTAAAGGACGTGATTCCCTGTCGCGGGAGAGCTCTGATGTCATAGGTCAGTAAGCTCAGAAGGCTACATCTGTCTTTCAGCGCCGAGGTTGTCGCACGAGCACGCTGATGTCATAGGTCAGTATGCACGGAAGTCCACATCTGTCTTCTCCACTGGCGCCAGTGTCATATTTAGTAATATTTCCAACTTTCCATCACCGTGACTCCATGAACCTCCCTTCCAGGTAAGGTCAAACGGGGACTGATTAGTCGCACTGATACAACAGAGACTCGGTTGGCAAAACGAACTAGAGTTGCACAACCTTGCATATGCCATATCCTCCGGTGTGATGCAAATATGTGTCTGCAAAATAGGCTGCTTCAGCTGAGAATATCCCAAAACTCCGCTTGACCATGGTGAGGGCGTGATTAATGACATTTCTTAACGCTGATTTTTCCTGGAAGTTCGGGAAAGGCAAACAACCTCAGAGGGCCTGTTTTATAAAGAGAAGTTTCAATGTCCCCTATAGAGCACATACGTGCTAACGTTGGTGGCCCCTTCCATGCAATTTATGATTTTTTGAAAATGTGGCTATTTGTCTGCTGATGTTGGAGGGGGGCGGGGGCACTGAGGCATTGTGCAGGGGGCCTTCTATGAACTAGAGGCAGAAGTATGGTGGCCACTGAGCGATGAGTCCCTCTCTCGCTCTCTCTCTTTCGCTCTCAATAGAAGAGAGCAAGACAACGTTGAATGGCTACTCATTTAAATACCACAGATATCATACATGTTGTTAGAAAATTAAGTGGCTGGCCTAAAAACATAAGGCAGGGTTATCCTGAAAGAAAACACTTCAGTTCATGATGTAATTCACCTTATAATACAGATAACAGATTTTCCTTAAATTGCTATCACGGTGAACATATTTATTCTCAAACAAAATCAGAAACAGCTTTATACAAACACATCATTCATTGAGAATTTAAGTTAACAGGTACATTGTCAATGGTATGTATCCCTCTTAATAAACAATCATGGAATAAAACTAAAACAGAAACTTAATTGAAAATGAAATGCCCCCATAAATACTCTTGTAAAATGCAGACAATGCACACATTGGCATCGATATTGTCATTATCGTGCACTGGCTTGTAGTTTGCATGAGCGACCCAGATAATGATTGTACTCTTGCGGATAATGAACACTGAAACTCAACATGTCATTTTGCTTTACTGATAAAATGCTGGCACTGCATTGTTGAATATTAGCACGAGCATGAAGACATGCAGGTGCCCTATTATTCATTGGCAATGCTTGGGAATTGTGTTCATATCCTCCAAAGCGTTACATAGCATGGTGTAGCTGAGGAATTCATTTTATTTTATTTAGACATGTAAATAGCGCACACAACCCAGAGGTATCTAGGCACATTAACTTAAGAGATTGGTTACAGGCATTGGGTTACAAGTAATAACGACATTTAAGTACTTACAACAGAAAGTGCAATAATGATTAGTTTGGCACAATGTGGAAGCCTAACCCCATGTTGCAGGGCGGCTGCATCGCAAGGTGCAGAACAGGTCCATGTAAACACAATGTGGAAGCCTGACCCCATGTTGCAGGGCGGCTACGTTGCAAGGTGCACAAAAGTCCACGTAAACACAATGTGGAAGCCTGACCCCATGTTGCAGGGTGGCTGCGTCGCAAGGTGCACAAAAGTCCACGTAAACACAATGTGGAAGCCTGACCCCATGTTGCAGGGTGGCTGCGTCGCAAGGTGCAGAAAAGTCCACGTAAACACAATGTGGAAGCCTAACCCCATGTTGCAGGGAGGCTACTTTGCAAGGTGCAGAAAAGTCCATGTAAACACAATGTGGAAGCCTGACTCCATGTTGCAGGGCGGCTGCATCGCAAGTCGAGTGGAGGGTCCTGGTGTACATGATACAATGAACAATCACTCATAACAGGAAGGCTGCGACCCCCCCCCCCAATTGACATATGGAATGGCTGCTGTAGAAGTAATAGTGCATGATCTCAGGCGAGAGTGGTGGGTCAGGGTAAGCAGTTATGAAGCGTTTAGTTACAGTGAAAATCATAAGGTAATAGTATGGGTGTTAGGAATGAATAATTCAATAAGAGTGAGGTTCATGGTACAAGCAAAAGAAGTAGGTAATTACAGTAAGTACATACAGAGCACAGTATTGTGACAAGTATATAAGTGTGAACCCTCAAATGAACACGGTTCGAAACATAGAAGGCATATGGGTGTCGGGCTTCGTTAAACATAGCAGGTAGTATGTGCCAGCAATACAGGCTCTGGGGTGCAAGTGCAGCGGATACAAGTATATGCAGGTGGATGGATGGGTTATAAGTAGATCTGTCATATGCATAAGGGCCCATATTTAGAAATGTCTGTGCTTTTCCTCCCTTCCTTCCTTCGTACTCCATTGTTGTCCCTTCCTTCTGTACCCGCCCTCCAAGTCATCCATTGGTTCTTGGCACCTGCACACATGACCGGAACATAATACAGCACCAAAGTGCCTTTTATTTGAACTTCAGGAGCTCCCGGGTCCATTTGCTGGCAGCCCCACAGCTGGTAAGCAGGGCGTCCAGTGTGTGTATGATTTGGATTCTTTTAAATTGTATTTGCCTGTGTTTTTCCTCCCTTTCTTCTTTCATACTCCATTGCTGCCCCCCCCCGCCCATCCTCCAAGTCACCCAATGGTCCTTGGGACCTGCACATGTGACCAGTTCATAATCCAGCACCGGAGTGCCTTTTATTTGAACTTTAGGAGCTCCAAGCTCCATTGGTCCTTGGGACCTGCACACCTGACCGCAACCTCCATTTTTAGTGGCTCTCTCAGGGCAGCCTTGCCCGGGCAGCCAGCAAAGGGCTACAGTTAAGAGCAGCTCCATTTTGGGCATCCCCCGTTCCCTGTTTGACCCTGTTTGTCAAAGGAGTCCTGGCCTGGACAGTAAAAGCCAATTTTCCTATCCTCTTGGACCTGCTCTGTGATGCTCCCATTATAAGCCATTCAGTCTTATATACATTCTACCTCCCCTCAAGTACTCCGACTAGACTCAATCGCTTGTAGCCTCATATAGCTCTGTCTACTCTACCCATTGGAGACAGCTCCTTCCCTTTCTCACTCTCTACCTTACACACTCACCCTGATTCTCAATTTCTACTCCTACCACAATGTATTTGCTGACCCCCCCCCACACATTTAGAACTAGTCAACATTCCTCACTGTAACAATTATTTAACCCAGCAAAGTATTGATTCAAGCTGCATTTCAGGTGCAATCTGTCCCAACTCCTGTTGCTCCCTAGGCACATTTGTTGGTCTCTATTCCAGTTTCCACTTAAGCTTACTGTGTGTGCTGATTCTAGGTGCACTTCTAGTACTGCAATTGGTTTGAATCTATATGCTTTTCTAATACTGCAATTGTTTTTAATCTGGGACCATTTCAATAGTGCAATTTTGTTGAATATGGTGTCTCTTGCCATTGCAAATGGTTCAGTCATGTGGCTCAGACCATGAAACAATAGGGGACCAGGGAGAGTGGACATGGTGCCCTGGCCTACATATCCTTGTGAAGGCATAAATAGGAAGGGGAAGTCAGGTTGCAGGAGGGAAAAGTCAGGTTTTGAGGGCCGCACTGAAGGCAAGGTGGTCCTATAAGAGGCAGAGGGAGTTTGAGATTGTGGGTGCTTAGACGGAAAAGGAATATCCTCCTAATCTGGTGAAATAGAAAGAGGCTCCACCAAGAGGTGTGCAGAGCCAGATCTAAGGAGTCTGCTGGGTTGGTAGTAAGTGTTTTTGCTTTGGAAAAATACAGAGACTTTCTTGTGGATGGCATGGTGGGTGATGCACATGGCTTTGTAAGTGGCCCGTCAGCTGATTTATTTATTTATTTATTTATTTATTTATTTATTTATTTATTTATTTGAATTTATAAAGCATGCAGCGGCCCGAGGCATTGTGGCGCTGTTACAGGATATTCTCTTAGATATAGATTACATAGAAACATACTGATTTGTTACAGAGGTTCACAACAATAATGCAGTATGACTGTTCCATGGTTACAGGGGAATAACTTCAAGTACAATCTAGTTGAAGAACTTAGTTTTCTGCGCTTTTCTGTACACAGTGAAAGACTTATGCTTCCTGAGTTTGACTGGTTGTGCGTTCCAGGTTTTTGGTGCTAACACCTCAAAGCTCGCACCACCGGCATTGGCTCTTTTGAAGGCAGGGACTGAAAGTTGGTGTTAGTATTGGGAATGTTTTGGTCTGTTAGACAGTGCCTGATAAATGTGTTCTGTGAGATAAGAGGGAGCTGACTGAGAGAGGCATCTGTGTGTTATGGTGAGGGCCTTGAACAGTATATCATTGAAACAACTCAGGTAGTTTGGCAAAAGGAAATCTGTTTTAATGTCAATTATCTAAAACAGGGAGTACAACGAACATCATCACTCGCTTGATCCTCTTACTCAACAAATCTTACAAAAAACGGACATTATATTAAGCAAAATCGTCATCAGTGGCATGTTGACCTGCATCATTACCAACGTCATCCTCCGTGGCAAACTTCAAAAACCTATTGAGGGAAGTGATAGGCTCTAAGTGAGTATCTAAGTATAAGTTCCATATCAGTATAGAACAGTGAAGGAAAGTGATAGGGTACTTAACATCAGGTGGGGCAACTTTCTCATCATCCTCTAAATCCAGGCACCCTCCTCTGAAAAAGAGCTTTTTAGGGATCCATATCTTTATGACTCCTTTCAGGCATCCTGCTGATTCCACATGCTCATCCTTATCCCGTGTCATGAGCATGCATTGTCCACTTACTCTGCAACAGATCCATCTTCCCACATACCTCTTATGGTTTTTTGGATAGAGAAATGTTGTTCCCTCAGTTGCATGAATACTGGCCTTCACAAAATCTATGATTTCTTCATCTGTCAGGTCTCTAGCTTTCCATCCTAGCTCAACATCGATCATGATCTTCATCCCTATGGCTTTCTTTGCTGTCTTCTTGCACTGTGAGATTATTATCTTGATAACACAGAATCCAAGCAACACCAACACTATTAGGGTTCCAAGAAACTAGAACATGTCTGCCATCCATTTTGGAACCCAAGAAAATAGCGATCCAAACCAGCTATCATCAGCAATGTCTTCCACTTCGTCTATCATCTGGCCATTGATTTTTGTCAGCATGTCTATGGCCTCTGCCAAGGTTCCTTTCTCCTCATCATGAGAAGGTATAAATGTGCAACATGATTCTCCAATTTTTGCACAAACACCTCCATCCATAGCTATGATCATGTCCAAGACATATATATTCTGGTGAGTCATCAGTCTTAGGGCTCTCATTTCTTCTCTTATTGCATTGAATAACTTTATTGTAGTGTTGATTGTCTGGAGCAATTCCTACCTGGTTATCTGTAACCACTTTGCTCCAACCTAGATTTTCAGCATGAAGATCAATGTGAACATTGAAGAAGTCTGGCTAAACAGTCTATGCTCATACAGGATAGAGTCAAAAGCTTTTGATTTGGCTGAGAAATAATTCTCTCTCTTCATCCTCTTTATCAGCTCCACAAATCTCTTCATTCTCGGGTGACCATCTGCTTTTGGAAAACTGTCAAGATTCAGATCACTCTTTGGAACCGCTAATTCTGGAACATGAACATTCACCAGTGTGCATATTCCTCCCCAGTCTTTAGGTAACTTCATGCATGCTTTGGATCCACAAGCCCAATAGTGATCCATGATTACTACTGTCCCATTGTTCTTTCCTGGTGCTTCAAATATTCGACCACATTTCTGGTTCTCTTCCATTTTTTTTATTCCACTATTTCTGAAACACAGCTTTGCACTCTCTAAAGGCACTATTTGCAAGGGTCCTCCTCTGTCTGCGACCCATGTCAGTAGCTTTGCAATTTTTGGCCATAAAGGTTTACACAACATTTGTGCATTTTCAATCATTGGCTGGTTGTGACCCGTTATTACCCTGGTATCTGCAGATCACCATAACTTCTTCCCCGCCATCTGGTGATAGGACAGTTCCCCAAATCTGCAACTGACCTCTGTTTTTCCATCTACGAATGTCTTCTGCAGACTTTCCTGGAACTGTCAGTCTTTTATTCACTTCTCATCTGATTCCAGTTCCTTTTACTCCAGGCTTCTCATATCTGATCACATGATTCCTAGTCTGGGCGTTGTTCCTTGTCTTTATGTCTTGAATATAGTCATCTTCATCTGGATCTGTCCATTCAGTTTCCCATTTGAGGGAGGCTGTTCGACCCATGAACTGGCATCTTGTACTACAGAATGCTAAATGCACTATGCAGTGTGCAGTTAGGACATCCATTTGAATAGCTATGAAGATTTTCAACTTCCCCATGTTGTATGGCAGGAGTGCACACACAAAGCATTCCTCCTTTGAAGTTATTCTCCCAACTTCCTTAATATGTTGATACCATATGTTATTTCCCAAGTGTGCCATGCTGTCCAGGTAATCATTTAAATCATAAATATGGTGGTCAGTCATAATTTCGACAGTAAAAATGTCGACAGTCAAAATTTCGAAAAATAAATGTCGAAAAAAATAATGTCGACAAACAATAATGTCGACATTTTTTCAATATTTTTTCGAAATTTTCTATTTATTGTATAAATAAATAAATATATATATAACTAAAATGTGTTGAGTATGAGGGGTGAGAGGGTGGTGGGGGGTGTGGGGGGGGGGTGGCAGGGGGTGTTGGGTGAGGGGGGTTGGGGGGGACACCCCCATAGTAAATGAGACTCTTTTTATTTATTTAATTATTGAATAAATAAATAAATAAATATATAATTACTATGTGTTGAGAATGAGGGGTGAGAGGGTGGTGGGGGGGTTGGGGGGGGTGGCAGGGGGGTGTTGGGTGAGGGGGGGTGGGGGGGACCCCCCATAGTAAATGATACTCTTTTTGTTTATTTATTTATTGAAAAAATAAATAAATAAATATATAATTAGAATGTGTTGAGTATGAGGGGTGAGAGGGTGGTGGGGGGCTGTGGGGGGGGGGGGGGTGGCAGGGGGGTGTTGGGTGAGGTGTTGATAGTTCTAATTGACATTTTTTTGTCGACATTTTTTTTCTAAAAAATGACTTTTTACATTATATGTATAGGATGTCGACATTATTGTTTTCTACATTTTTTTTCGACATTTTTGTTTGTCGACATTTTTGTTTCGACATTATGACTATAAACCCATAAATATCTTCCTGGGTGCTTCTTTTAGGCCTCATTCTTTTCATGTGAGCTTCTATAATCATATCATGAAGTGTACCAGCATAGCCTCTTCCAGCTGGCCTTATTACAGGAACATCCATCAGTGTTCCATGTATAGGAGAAGTTTCAGCAAAGTTTTATCCTCTCAACATACCCGTTAGGCATAAACGTGTCTCACAAAATCTCCATGTGTGACTGTCTCTTGGGGATAATCTTTGGGTCATTTAATACAGGACCAGGTGTATTTGCATGCATTGCTTTTGTAGGCCAACCCTCTAACAACCCTTTGTCTTGCCTGTCTTGACAAACCTGTTTCTGGCATCCAAAAAGAGTGGCACTTATCGCAGGCTTAGGCAATGTGTCATCTTCCTTTGGGACAGGAATGACTACATAGCGTCTGGGCTGCCTAGTAGTTGCCACGTTTACATTTTCCTTCTACTCAGGAGCATGCACAGGAGTCTTCCCTTCAATTGCACCAATGTAGAATGCTGTGCATACAGTCAGTGAAAGCAGTACGATTATGAACACAATGCAAGTGTAAATTAGACAAAGGTAAGTTACTTTACAACTTCTACTTTGTGAACACTGTGGACGTCTCTCTGTGTTAGGCATTATTATGCTACTATTGATGCTGCCCATCTTTATTTCCTAAGGAAGGAAAAGCTCAAACTTTAGTACATCAGCACTGTGAAGTGCCTCTGGAAGCTGCTGTCTTGAATTAGTAATTTGTCCTCAATCAGCTATCCGCTTACTGGATGATAAGAACAAATTATTTTACTGTATTTCAAAAACCAGTCTTTCACCAGCCGAAATGTAGATTCCTATCCAGTATGAAAAAACAACTACAGTAAGTCTAAATAAGCTCAATGACATATATCAGCTCCCAGTCTATGCCTCAAATCTGCTTCAGCCCAGGCGACATGTCAAATTTCTTTCAGCATGAAACAAGAGCCTTTCCTTATCAGCCACCTCTCGATCTGTCCCTCGAAGGAAAGTTGCAAACTGATCAGTGATTTCGCTCAGAATATATGCTCACTTGGATTATAATGCCTTCCAAGATCACATTCAAGTGTGCAGTGTTTCTAGGATCCCTTAGAAAATTGAGCACATCAGTGTGCCTTCAAACAAGATGTGGGTATACCTCAATCAGATGAAAGAACACCACACTGACTAGTCTATGAGCTGCATCAGTTGATAGGGGCATTTGTGCTCTCTCACTTTACTCAGGCAATTACAAAATGTGTTCAGTGATAACTATAAGCAATCTTCTTATAACTGGGCCATTCTTAGGATCTTGTAAGAAAGCAGGAATGCGGTTAGTTCTCCCCACCAGCAAAGGGAAAGAGAGCAACACCAACTGGAAATAAGTAAGAACCTGCCGAGAAAGGTCATCACTGGGTAATCCCATAGGTAAATCCAAACAGGACCTCAGTGTGAAATGTATCAGGGTATTGCACCCTCTTCCATTTGCTGTAACCACAATCAGAATCTGGCATAATCCTCTTTTTAGCAAGGCTTAAGCATGCCTCAGTCCACAGTTTTTTTTTTAACAAGCTTCTCTGAGGCTTTAAGAACAAAGAATGTTTCCTCAACCCTGTAATGACTGCACAGAGTATTTGAAACAAGCCACAGTCCAATTAACCCTTTTTCTTTAGTTTACAGCTACTGCGTCCTTCTTCCTCGTCATAGATCTTGTCTGCACATGCAGTGGTTCTTCCCTGATGCTTGTACTTGCTTCGTGTAGAGGTGTGGGTGGAGGGGTTTCTCCAGCAAAGATCTTTACATCATCTAAGAAAGTCCAAGCACGCCTCCCCTGCACTTTGACAGCAGACGGCATGACGTCTTCCACGATGAACGAACCGTTAAAGCGGGGTTCGTCCCACTTCTTCCTTGTATGATTGTGGATTAGGATCGCATCTTCGGGGAAACGTTGGGGAACACAACATTCTTGAGATTCACTTGTTGAAGCATCTCCTTCTGTGTTCTGTACTGCCCTAGACCCTTGTCGCTGCTGCTGTCCTGAAATGACAGAGATACTTGAAGTCATACAGATGAAATAGTCACGCAGTTCCATTCCTAGCAAATCTGCAGTTGGCTGAGCATCACTTCTATCTGTGGATGGAGGCATTAGGGGTGTCCTCATTCATCTCCCCGTCACTATCTCGAGGGGCGTGAGATGGTGGTCAGAACCTGGTTGGTTCCTTAAAGCATATAATGTCAGTCGTAGGTAATGCAACCACCCTTTCTTCGAGGTAAGCTTCAATTTGACTATTCTTTCCTTGAGCAGGCCGTTGAGCCTCACACAGATTCCCTTTCCTTGTGGATGATAAACTGAAGAAAAAGTGTGCTTTATACCAAGCAACAAGCTGATCTGTTCAAATGTTTGATTCACAAAATGTGGGCCATTGTCTGACCTCATTACTTCACATACTCACCATCTAGGAAATACTTCCTGCACTAAGAGTTTTGCTGCACAAGTGAAATCTGGGTGTATACAGGGACCTGCTTCAATCCACCTTGAAAAGGGACACACTGATACGATCAGGTATCTATATCAATTACATACTTGTATCATGTTGGCATAGTCGATATGCAAATGCTGAAAAGGACTATTAGGTCTGGAAATAACTCCTGTAATTGTGCGTAGTGTATGCCCAGCCAGGCAATAGTTGCAGCGAGGTTCTCCATCGTTGTGTGAGTGGGGTGGGGAAGCTGTTCCAGCACCACCCTTAATAAGGCTACAGGCATCACCGGTTTACAAGTGCTGTCTTGTCACGACAATGCTTCAGAGGGGTTTAAAGAATACCCTCTTTGTGTCCACAAATTATTTTCCTCTTGAGGTGCTTCCCCTTGGACCTCTACTAACTGCATTTTTGACAGGTTATTATAACTTTCAGATACAGTCATCATAACAACCATATTTTCATTTACATTACGAGTTTCAACATTCTTCATTTCTTTATCTGTATTTGCTATGCGCTTGGCCTCAACTTCTGCTGCTTGATTTCCACGTGAGATTAAATCTGCCCTTTTAGTGTGAGCTGCGCACTTGATGACTGCGATGCTTACTTGGAGTTCTAGTGCTTTAATAAGCCTGTCTATTAAGGCGGTGTGCTGTACTGGCGTGCCGTCCGCTCAGAGGTAGCACCTCCTTGTGTGCACTGTTGAGGTCACATATTTGGAGTCACTGTACACTGTTACTTCCTGGTCTGTGTGATCCTCGAGCGTGAGTATCAATGCCAATAGTTCTGCAGCCTGTGCTGAATAATGAGATGGCAATCGAGTACTTTTAAGCACCCAAAATTCCACATTAGCCGTGTGCTTTATCACAGTGGCACCTGAATTTCTCTGTCCATTATTTTGATCGATTCTTGAAGAACTGTCAATGAAAACAATCTCTCCTCCTGCTAATGTGTTCTCTTTTATGCTAGGGATTTCATCATAGAACTCTTCAAAGTTTGTGCAATCGTGTTCAGGCACTGCTTCTGTCATTGGCTCAGCCATAAGCATGGCAGGATTCACTATTTTATATCAGACTATTTTAATCACTGGATTTGATATCACTAACTCATAGGCAGAAGCCCTTTGAGATGCCAATGTGCCCTTTGGTTTCTCTAAAATAGCAAATAATGTCTGCTCAATGAATAATGTCATGGAACATCCCATCACTATGCTTGCAGCTTTCTCTATGTCGAACGTGGCGGCTGCTAAACTTTATTCGCACAGAAAATGATCTTTCATTACTGGGCCTAAGATTCCACTGTAATATGCAAGGGGATTGTACCCCAACATGGTTTACTGTGTGAGAACTGCTGTCATAACAGTGCCATCTGTATGTGAAAACAAAAAGAATTCCTCCATATAATTAGCAATCCCAAAAACTGGAGCTGTGCAAATGGATTTTTTCAATTAGTCAAACACTTCTTCCATTTCCTCAGTCCACACGATTTTATCCTACGTTGCCTGCTTTCTTTAAGGCCTGCAACAAAGGTTTTATATACGAGCTGTAGTCAAAGACCCATGCCCTGATGCAATTACATAATCCCAAAAAACTCTGCATGTGTTTTATTGTGCGTGGCTTTGCAGTTTTCAAAATAGCCTCAGCTCTTTCAGGGGTAACCTTCTTTCCTTCATGTGAAATCAATTGGCCTATGTATAGCACTTCTTGTTGACAATATTGTATTTTTTCTTTGTCAACTTTATATCCTTTGTCAGCGAGTATAATCATCAGCTGAACAGAATCGCATCTGCACTCTTCCTCTAAGGTGCTGCAAATTAAAATGTTGTCTACGTATTGCAACACAATACTTTCTAAAGCAATATTGCTTAAGTCCATCTGAAGGACTCTATTGAAAATCGATGGGGACTCACAATACTCTTGTCGTAAATTAGTACTTTTCAGACATGTTAGTCTAAAGGTAAATTACATCAGATCCTGCAAGTCTTTGTGCAATGGAATTGATGATTTTTTTTTTTTTTTAAGTCAATCACTGTGAAACATTGTGCTTCAACAGGTATATTACAAAAGATTGTAGACGGGTTAGGAAATAGAGGTAACTCGGCTTTTACAATCTGGTTTATTGGCCTAAGATCTTGAATTAGTCTCCAAGACCCCCTTTCCCTTTTTTCACAGGATAGATTGCCATGTTACAGGGTGACTCTGACATCACTACAATACCCTGATTCATCATGGCGGAAATTGTCTTAAAAATACCTTCAACTGCCTCTCAAGACAGAGGATACTGTCATGCTCGAGGTCAAATTTCTCATGTTTTCAATTTAATCTTCACTTCTCCAACCTCCAACCTCCTTCAGTAGGCCTACGTCATACGTGGTCCATAATTAAACTGGTACTTTTGCCATGTCTTCATCAAACTACTCAGGATGCCTTTATGCTATCATCATCTTCTGAGGAACTTCTCTTTTATTTGCTCTCACCCAGTAAGTGATATCTATGTTATATGTTACTTTGTCATCAGATGGATGATCTCCAAACAGATCTTCATCAGTGACATCAGTCAATCGGTAACCCTCCACAATGGGGCGGTTACTGAACACCATTGCCTGCCTTCATCATCAATTCCATCAAGCAAAACCATTTCTCCTCGCACTATGACTGCTTTTAGCTTTAAGGGAAATACTAGTCCCTCCTCTTCAAGCATAGGTATTTTTGGTCTGAACAGAAATTCATTGGGTGTTCCCTTTGCTCTACCTGCTTGGCCTGGTGGCCATGACAACAGAATGCGTACTCTATAATGAAAAAGCTCTGGTTCTAACGGTATTGCTCTCGCAGCTATCCATCATGAAAAAGCATAATAATTTCACATATGTTTAAATAATGCATTCCTGGTGTTGAACACACTATGCCTTAATTGGTAAATTAAATGGTCATATTCAACTTTGTCATTAAATCTTGTCCCAATACATTAACAGGTGTTTGCCTCGTATATAGCAACAGCACCTTCATGTCACATTCTCCTATAGAGACTGGTAATTCTTCAGTGAAAGGAACTCTGCTTGTAGCTCCAGTGAATCTCTCAGTATTCATGGCATTGACAGACATTGAAAATGTTCCCTCTCATATACATGAGCGTGTTACACCCGTGTCTAATAAAAAAGAAAAACGTTTGCCTCCTAAACTGACATCTACCCTTGGTTCCTCGTGAGGATTTGCTGTCACGGATAGTATTGAACACATCAGGACTCCCAGTGAGCTGTCCTTTTGTGGGTACAGCCTCATTCCATCACTCAAAAAAGGATTCCCACCGTCGACAGTGACACCCCCTATCCTTGGAGTCATTAAATGTCCTGTGCTTGTCTTTTGCTGAAGCTGCACAGGTGACTGCTGCGACTGTCCTTGTGGCGGATTAACTGCAACCTGCTGTGGTTGCAAGCCTTGCTGCACTCTTGGCGCTTGCAGCTGCATCATTTAATTCTGAGCGAATCCATCTCCATTCTGCTGCGAATATGATATGTAGACGGATATGACATCCCCCCTCTCAAAAACGGGCCAATTTGTACTAGCCCTTGACTTCTACACATGAGAGCAAAGTACCCTGTCACTCCACAAGTCCAACATATAGGTGGTGGTCTCCCAACCTGCCCAATTTACATATTCTGAAACCCATCTTGGTTATTCTGAAAGCTTCCCAGATTATTCTTCCAATTCCGTTGATTGCCTTGCCAACCTCATTCTCATAATCCTCTTCCCCATGGAGTAAATCGACTTTTGTTTTGATTGAACTGCCTTTGATTAGTCACCTGTGGCATGTTCACTGTTTGCTGTGATTTCGATCCATCAACACTCATCAACATTGCCCCTTCATTGGGCAATTTTTTCTGCACTAGGTTTGCCTCTTTACCCTTTCTAATATCGTCTTTTTTGCAATTATTTTCCTGCAGGAGCCTGCAGTAATGTGCATGGTCATCTGAATTTTCCAACCACATTTTTGCTTCTATACCCACTAATTTCTTGAGCTGCTTTTGTACTGGCTCAGGCAGCCCTTGGCATACTATATGACAGAATACTGGTATAGATTTTCCCCAGGATTTGAGCGTTTCCAAACTCTGTGCCTCCTGAAAATGTTGAATGTAAATAAGCAGGTCACCCCCATCCTGCATTTGTTTCGTCATTATAGCTCCCATATCGGACGTGCCGGGATACAGTGCTCTAAGCGCTTTCCAGACTGCCACCCTACAGTTATTGAATGGTGCTCCATCGTGAGCAGTGTTGACTGTAGTCACACGAAGGTACGCTGCCCTTATCCACACATCATCAGCTCTCTCAGTATGGCTATTAGGAGACGCTTAATGTCCCCTATTGCCAACGTGTTTCCTCTCGTCATTTTTTCTAACTCATGTATCAATTTTCCGGTCCCAGAAGTTAAACTCAGGAGTTTACACCTTAGATTATCTCTATCCATTTGAGGCCATGGTATATACTGTGGTCTTGTTCCTCCTTTCTCTAGCAAGGGAAACTGCAAAGCCCCAAACTCACACTCATCCCGCATCGTTTGTCTCTCCACCGCAGGGACCATATTCCTGCATCGCCTTCTTCCTGCAATTATCTTAATCTGCTTGCATAAGGCAGCGACTCTTCCTTTCACCATGGAGTTGCCCTTTAGGTCTGTCTGACTGTGGCAATGGTTCTGACGCCCTAGGTATAGGTGCATTTAAATCCGACCATCATACTTCCTAATCCATAGGAAAGCATCCCTCAGGAGCACATGCGTCATCTCTCTCTTACGCATGGAAGGTTTTGCTGTCTTCGTCAGACATTTCCAGTGCCCAACTCGTGCAACTTCTCTCTTTGTCATTTCTATTTAGAGTAAGTCTATCTAGAGACAGCTCCTTATGCTTCGTACTAGAAGAGGCTTCCTCTGTGTCATACAACTGAGTGCTCTCAAGTCGATATTTTTTTTCCTTCCCCCTTAGCTCTTTCTGAACTCTCATTTCGTGGTATACTTTATCAATTGCTTCCCCAATGCTTCTACAGTCAAACTCATCTTCCAGATTTGCTCTAGACAGGCCTGGTAAAGATTTGTATTCTGGAAAGAATTCCTCTATATCCTCCCATGCTACTTGTGGATTAGGATCTCTTACTTCCTTTTCCAGGTGATCAAGATCACGTGCACTCCGTCTTCTTTTGCATTCTATATCATCGTCAAATTCTCTTCGCTTTCTCGCTTCTTCGCTAACCCTGTCTTCCACTTTTTTCTTTATATCCCTTCTCTAATTTGTCATTTGTATCTCCTCATGCCTTTGTTTTTGTATTGTTTTTCTCTTATTTTTTGCTCTTCCGCTTCTATTCTTTTTCTTTCTAGTCTTTCCTGCTCATCAATTGTTATTTGTCTATTGTCTGGTTGCCTTTGCTCCTCTGCTCTCTCTTGTTTTTTCGCTTGCTCATCTTGATATAACTGCTTTCGACTCTGTCTATCTTTCCTTTTTGCCCCTTCATCTTTCAATCGTTCCTCCCTTTCCATATCTTTTTTATCTTGCTTGTCTTGATCTTCTCTTTGTCTTATGTCCTCGATGCTTTTATCATTGAGTTTAAGCAAAATCTGACCACCCATCCTTTCGTTCTGTAAGAGCGCTTTTTTGACAGCTTGATCTCTTTCTCCATTCTATCTCTTTATATCTCTTCCCATATCTCGAGACGTACTTGCTCGATCACTTTGTTTCGGCAATTGCTTGCAGAGGTGCATAAGTGGAGTAACATCCTCCATCCTTAACCCTTCAATCTTAACTTGTTAACACTTGCTTGCTTTAATCACAGATTTAAAAGAACGTTTCAGGAAAACAACACAATAAAAGTGAGCACCAACCGTCGCAAATTCCAATCCACTTGGTCAAAGTGTTTATTTTAATCTTGCTAAAAAAACAACCACCAAGTGCAATAAAAACAATCAATTTCTTTTTCAACTTCAGGCTTCTCTATTTATCATCAATTTTCTTCAATAATGATGTAATCATCAACACATAGATACATAAAATGAATGGACAAACTGACATACTCAACCAGTTACATATATTTATCTCCAGAGCCCTTCTCTGGGATGTGTCTTGCCCTCTAAAAATGGTCCTCACAGAACTTAAATCAATCTCTTTAGGACAGTCATAAACTCGACCCGTTTTCTACGTCATCCGTTACAAGACTCTAGATTAAGATTTCTTCTAAAGTTCTTTAAAACTTAGGTATAGGGCGTATCTTCCTTATCGTGGTCTCTCTCACAATTCTTAGTGCTCTGCCACACTCAAGTCAATATCTATTCAATACTTTAACACTCTTATTCTCACGTTCTGTTTATCCCGCCTCCCTCCGTTACTCTCTTTTTCCCTTATCACTTCCCTTTATTTACTACGCTTACATCAATTTGCCACTCTCCTCAGTTTCTACTCACCATTCCCAAGTTCATCTTCTGATTCTGGGAATCACACGCCTCTTTTACCGTCTATTCAAACTGTCGTCCGATCAGCTACTTGTAGACGTGGGAGAGGATTCTATGGAAACTAGGGGCCCGTCACACCCACCTTGCAAGGTCTTCATAATTACACTAACCACTATCTACGGAGAGCTTCACGTCTTGTCAGCCGAATGGCAAAAGTTGTGCAATGTTTCTGGGACTCTAAAGTGTTCTTATGTCGATGGATTTTTTAATAAAGCATCCTCTCTCTGCTACCAAGTGAACTGGATATCCCAGCCTCTTTGTTGAGTAACAATTACCCTTGAGATGGATGGGGATGCAGATTTTATTCATACATCAATCATCGAAACGACTCAGGTTGTTTGACAAAAGGAAATCTTTTTTAATGTAAATTATCTAAATCAGGGAGTACAACGAACATCAGCACTAGCTCGATCCCCTTATTCAACAAATCTTACAAAAAACAAAGGTTATATTATGCGTCATTACCAATGTCATCCTCTGTGGCAAACTTCAAAAACCTATTGAGGGAAGTGATAGGCTCTAAGTGAGTATCTAAGTATAAGTTCCATATCAGTATAAAACATTGAAGGAAAGTGTTAAGGTACTTAACATCAGGTGGGGTAACTAAGCCCTCCCCTTAAAATGGCCACTATGAATGTCACTAAATGCACAAAGTCCCATTGGCTACACAAACTATAGGACCCTTAATTATGCGGTCCTCTAAAATTGGTTGGCTTCTAACCTCTGGCAGTACTTTTCCACCTACGGCTAGCAGCTTGCAGACTGAACATCAAGGTCCTGGTGAGCAGGTCTTAACACTAGCTTCCCACCAATTAGCAAATCAATCCATCATCACTTCAATGGTCCAGTGTCAATTAGGGCTTTGAAGCCTGGACTTGAGTTTGTACTGTGATCTGAGAAAATTTAAGGAGTGTGGGCACACTCTGCCCTCGTGCGTACGTGTGACCACCTCGTTCTTCCAACTTCATTCTTCCACATGACTGGAGACCATGGAATCAAGCCTTTTTTGTGTATTAAAATACTGTTTTCTAATAGTCCTCAGACATCTTTTGTTTTGACCAAGCCTTCTGAACAGGAGTTTCTGTTCTTTCACACGAATTGTATCCAATGTCAGTTCACTCCATTTTGATAAGACCTTGGCTTCTTTGGCTCATCCACCTACTTCTGCTGAGATTCATTTTGTAATTCAATTTGCTTTTTAACTGCGGCACACTGAAATGAGGCCTTCTTGCTAATGTCCAGCACTGCTTATAATGCGTATTGGAAACATCCATCCTTTACTCGTCATATGCATAGATGTGTATTGGCTCTTGCTGCAATCTATTTACTATAAAGCTAGCCTCAAGATTACTTTGTCTGCTTGCCTTTCTTTTGCCTATGTACACGTAAAAACTAGCTTAATACCTTCATTTGGTTCTATGGCATAAGCTTTTTCACCTTGATCCCAAGATGTCACTTTTCCTTGATACTTTCTTGATGCCTTATAAAATATCTGCATTCTCTGGTCTCTGCATCTCTTCTACAGACATCAGCTTGATTATGTGTGCTGTCACCAGTCATTTTTGCCATTTATCTGCTCTGCTTCTTCAGGAATCTCATTGAAATGGCCATCATATTTTCTTGTATGCAGGTGCAGTTTTATCAATGGGAACCTTGCCTCCCAGATGATCTTAGGTATTGGTACTTTCACTTGTACTGCACAAAGTCCATACTCTGCTCTTTGTCTGTTCAACTGCTCTGTGTATGTCTCATAATCTGGTTTTCAACAGACAGGTAATATGGGTGGGGTGGTTGGAGTAGGGGTACTAGGCTCCTCCTCTACATGCTCTTTGGCTGGGAGCCAGTGAGCGTCTTGTCTAACCTGGAAGATATGCTCTCTCCTAGGAATACTTAGAGCCGCTCTGAGAGCATTAGTTTGCGTGATTTGCAGTATGTTAAGGTTTTTGGAAGAGGGGCCTAGAAGCAGGACACTACAGTAATCCAACTTGGCACTAATGGTGGCTCTGGCTATGTTGAGGCAGTTCATGGCCGATAGGTAAGGTTTTACTTATTAATGATTTTCGTTGTGAGCGCTGCTGATGAGGAAATGGCACTGACTTGCCTTTTCATTGATAGTGTGGAGTCAAGGTATGCACCGAGGGTTTTTACTGCAGCAGAGTCTATGGTTACACAATTCTCAATGCTGAAGGTGCTGTAATTGCTGTCTAATTTATTCAAACTTTCTTTAGGGCCTACCAGTAGAATTTCTGTTGTGTCCCCATTGAGACAAAGGCTGTAAGCCACCATCCAAGCCTGGATGAGTGCATATGTCTCCTGGAGAGTGTTGATACTTGCTCATAAAAGCCAGATATAGGGAGGAGAATTTGAGTATCATCGGCATAGTTGGTGAATGCTATGCCATGCTCTTCTAAGTCCTTGAATAGGGCTAATGTAAAGAGATTGTAGAGGGTGGGGGAGGTGGATGACCCTTGTGGCACACCACAACCAGTTGGGGGGGGAGTGGGTGATGCCTGGTCAGAGTAGACCCTCGTGGCTCGAGCCTCCAGGAAGGACGTTATCCAGGTAGTAGCTTCTTGAGAAAGGTGAGCAGCCTCCATAAGGTGTTTATAAAGGATCTTGTGGCCGACCAGGTCAAAGAGGGCCGACAGATCAAGGAGAAGGAAAAGCACAGGCTTACCCTTGTCCATAGTTTCAAGCAGCTGTTTCTTCAGGTCTAGCAATGCTGACTCTGTGCCATGACGAGGATGAAAGCCAGATTGCCTTTTTCCTAGAATGTTATGCAGTTCCAGGTAAGACTGGATCTGCAGATATGTCAAGCATGGCGTGTTGAATATTGTTACACCACAATTCATCTTTCAGTTTGTTGTGTAGAGCTGGGGGGTACAGCAAGTTCATAAAAAATGGCAAACAACTCCTTGGACTGTGATTTGGCTTTGTCAATTCTGAGGTTATATGCAGAGCTTTGGCTACAGAGACGGCCTTTTTGTATTGTTTGGCAACTGCCAGGTAGGTGTCTCATCTGGTGGCAGAGGGCATGATTGCCATTCAGTCAGCTCTACACGTTTGAGGGCTCTTATGTCTAGTAGCTCTTGGAAGATCCATGAGTTGGCATGTTTAGCTCTTTTTTTCTCCAATGGGGCAAAGGCGTCTACTGCTTCTTTGAGAGTAGTGTTGTAGAGCTCTACCAGTTCTGTAGTGTTGTTAGAGAACATTTGTTTTAGAGCTGAGGCTTCTAAGAAGGGTAGAATGCTGTCTTTGGTAAGAAGTCTTTTTGATCTGGCCAGAGCAGCTGGCACAGGTGGGCTATGTTTAATTGTTATTCTGGATGGTAGATGGAAGTGCAGGAGATGGTGATCGGTCCTGAGGTGTGGAGTGTTGGAGCTGATGTCAGCTTTACAGTTGTGATCAACTATCCAATGCAGTATATAACCTTTGCTGATTGGAAGCCTGTGGAACACCCTGAGTCCAGGGGATATGCGTTCTCTTGGGGAGAGGGCAAGGGGGAGCCGTGCTGCAGAGTTTTGGATCTCTTGGAGATTTCTAAGTTTAAAAGAAGGGATGCTTAGGTGGAGGGTGTTGACATAATCAAGGCGACAGAGGATGATGGCCAGAATTGCAGAGATTATGTCAGGGTAGGAGAATCAGGGAAAATTCATCTGAGAATGCAGAGGTCAAAGTGACATGTTCAACAACCTTTTATATTCCAGGGGCATATTTCTCCGAGTTCAAGGGGTGCATGCTTGCTAAATTACCTAGATAACATTTTGCTAATGGATGTTTAATTAGAAGAGGTTTAGCTCATCTCTCCAAGATGTTGGGCCTCATTACGACCCGGGCGGTAAGTACCGGTCATTACCGGCATGGCGCAAGTACCGTGTCCATGCTGGCAATAGACCGCTAAAAGCAGCCTATTACGAGAACGCGGGCACGAGCTTTGCACCATGCCGGTAATGACCCCACTGCCATGCCGCAAAAGTGCGAAAACCCCCCTTTCCGGCACCGTACGTAGTGCAAATAGCTCCTCCGGCATCCAAGCCATCGGCATTAGCGGTGACCGCTATTAGTGGTCACCTCTAATAGCTTTAACTGCTATTAGCGGTCACCGCTAATAAGCGGAACCAGAAGTAGCGTCATCGCACAGGAACGGGAAAGAGCACGGTTGTAGTTGTTTGTTGGTTTAGGTGGTAGTTGCTTTTCTGCGTGTTGGTGATTCTGTGGGATGTATGAGGGAGATAAGTGGGAGCGATTTGTATTCAGATGTGATGTGATGGTGTGAAGAGGAAGTGGAGTGATCTAAGTAGCCCTCTGCAATTGTTGACCTGTCATGGGAACACCTCTTGTTGTGTGTTAGTTGGTTGGACTTGGACCATGTTTCCCCAGGGTGTCATGTTTGTGGTGACACCGGGTCCGTGGTGGGGCAAATGCGTGATCCCCCCCTGTTTTTCCTTTTTAAACTGACATCCCACGGACCTTGCTGGGTCACAGAAACTCACGGCCTTGTCAAGTAGCGTTACTTAAAATAGGACAAGTTAAGCATCACCGCCACCTGCTGGATTTTCGTGGGACAAAGCCCAAAGTCATTACAAGTCTATTTGTATTTCCAGCTCTTATTCATTAATACTTCAGCTGGGCTCAGGACAATCACACAGCCGTCCCAAGTGTCATTTTAATACATATTACTGGGCATAGCTATTCCTTGCCTGCTAGCTCTCTGGGGAATTTCCTGTTGTTGGGGTCTCCCTCCCAGAGCCCAAATGTCATTTTAATTTTCATTACCGGGCAGGATGGTTCCATTCAAGGCCTTGGGGGAACGGTGGGTCACTCTAAACGCTGCTTCCCCCCCACAGCTCTCCTTACTGTACATTTTATGTTGCTGCAGCTCCTCAATCATCACATTTAGAGTCAGCTTCATCTTCTTCCACATGTTCTTCATAGTTTCTGGTTTTCCTCGTCGCCATTTGTAGTGAAGCCTTATGTTAGACATTCAGTGTCCACTACTGAATCGCAGACCAGCTGCTGAGTCTAAGTTAGTTCCAGGCAAGGCTTTATTCACATATGTACAAATCTGTACATTACTCCAGTTACTCTTATTATAGTTACAGCACGCGTAGACATTGACATGGACATGGGAAGGTATAAACATCACTAACAAAGGAGCTGACCCACCGGCCATCCATTCAACCCAGCTCAGGCCCCCAACTCACACTCACAGAACATTCACACACAGATCCATCCAACATTCTCCTGAGCTGCATTCATGCACCAACATTCTACAGCAAGCATCCAGGCCAGTGGCAATACAAGACTACATTACAACACCGACACACCCAGTGCCCTGAGTGCCACCTCCATGTCACACTCCCCGTCCATGTGTGCTAGAAACATTGGTTGATCAGAGTCTGACGCATGGCACGTCCCTCCTGTGCATCGCTGCCTCCCTGAGGTGCTGCCCCATCCCCACCCTCCTCATCCTCATCATCAGGTGGTTGCAGTTCAGCGTCAGGGGGCAGGGGCACATTCCATCTGATGCACATATTGTGTAGCATGACACATGCCATGATGATCTTGGCCACCTTCTCATGGCGGTACAGGAGTGCCCCACCAGACCTGCTGAGGCAGCGAAACCGTGCCTTCAAGAGGCCAAATGTCTGCTCAATCACCACACGGGTACGTGTATGTGCACGATTGTAGTCCTCCTCGTGCATGTTCTGTGGGTTCCGGACTGGGGTAAGGAGCCACCTCTTCAAGGGATAGCCTGCATCACCTGCATGTGGGCAACAATGAATATGTGTAAGTCATCACATCCTATGGGACCTGTATCAATGACACCATAGCATGCATTGATTTTCTGATTGCAACCACATTCCCATGCATGAATGGAGACACACGATGTGACTGCTATGTGTGTATTCCTCTTATGGACTGGTGTGCGTGCCATCAAATAGTGGGCGCAGGGGGGTCTAGTTCCTTGTGAGTGCTCATGCACTGTGTTAGTCCACGCCGGTTTTTTCCCTGATCTGGCTGATATCCAGTCATTTGTATGCTTTCATCCTGGCACCGTTGATGTCAGCCTCATGATGATCTCACTATGCACAACAAATGGTGACATGCACTTTTGTTGGACCTCTGTGTCAGTGTAGTGGTGTATTAATGTATTTGGCCCTCATGTGACTCCTTTGTATGCAGTAATGGGGGACTGTCCTTTCAGTTGATGGTATTTGGTGCTGTGTATTGGCCATAGTAATTGCTTGTAGCTACATTGTGTTGAGGGGGATACGGTCTGATTAAGTAAAGTGCACATTTAGATGGCTATGGAATGGTTGTGACACTGCATCATTTACATGGTAGGGCAGCTTTCATCTTGCATTATGTGGTCAGGTGTCAGGTCCGGTCTGGCCTGCTTTGGGGTATGAGCATGGTCCATTCTCTCAGGCACTCGCAGCCAGGTGAAGTATGCATCTCTCCCCCCATCTCAGCCAGGTGAAGTATGCATCTCTCCCCCCTCCCATCTCAGCAAGGTGAAGTATGCATCTCTCCCCTCCCATCTCAGCCAGGTGAAGTATGCATCTCTCCCCCCATCTCAGCCAGGTGAACTATGCATCTCTCCCCCCCATCTCAGCCAGGTGAAGTATGCATCTCTCCCCCCCATCTCAGCCAGGTGAAGTATGCATCTCCCCCCCCCATCTCAGCCAGGTGAAGTATGCATCTCTCCCCCCCATCTCAGCCAGGTGAAGTATGCATCTTTCCCCCCCATCTCAGCCAGGTGAAGTATGCATCTCTCCCCCAATCACCTACCCAGATCGCATTTCCATGAGCCTAACATGCGACTCACTGAGAAGCCAGGATCTCTGCCCTGCATGTCGCTCCATGTAGCGTGGTATTGCAGAATTCCGCAGGACCATTGAATCATGGGTTGATCCGGGGTATCGGGCACAACAATGTGTGATGATCTTGTTTGAGTCACATACCATTTGCATGTTGAATGAGTGGTATAGCTTACGGTTGCGGTACGCCACCTCCATGGCATGTGGGAACATCTATTCCACATGGGTGCAGTTGATGGCGCCAATGCAACCAGGGATGCCGGCCAGTGAATAGAAACCAACTTTGGTGTTTGAGATCTCCTGCGCTGACCGTGGTAAGGAAATGTGGTCGCCTGTGTGCTTCAGGAGGGCATCAAGCACTTGGTTCAGCGTACGTGAGAATAATGGTTGTGATATGCCATGCATGTGCCCCACTGTGTGCTGGTAGGTGCCTGTGGCTAGGAAGTGGAGCACAGACACTACCTTCAGTAGGGGTGGGATGGCGGTGCATGATTCAATCAGGCTGACAATGTTGTCATGTATCATGTCCACAATGGTGGTGATGGTATCCCGGTCCAGACGGTACAGGGTATGGATATGCTCAGGGGTTAGGTTGAATGGACTGGCTCTGATGCGAGGGATTGGGGGCTGCCTGCGTGGTGCCACTGGCTGCACTGGTGGGGCATGCTGGGCCTGCCTCACCCTCCTTCTCCTCCTGCGTCTCCTCTGTGCTGCCTGTTGTTGTTGTTGTTGTTGTTGCAGCAGTTCCACTGCGATCATGTCCTCCAGCCCCAGCATTGCTAGTAGTATTGGAATCATTTTGGAGTGTAAATGGGTGTGGGAAGGGGTGGTGTGTGCTCCTTTTGTGCTGGCCCAATCTGTATTGCCTCCACCTGTGCTGATTGTGTGCACCTGTGGCAGTTGGGAACACTGCACATGGCCGTTTAGGGGTGGTCCGCGATGCCAGTATTTGCTCCATGCGGTAAGGTACTTTTCGGGCTTCAGTAGGGCGTTATTTGCATGTCCGCCTGACTTGTGATGTTCCGCTGTTTGCGCCATGCCGGTATGGGCGGCATGAAGAGTCGCGTACCCGTGCTCCTGGCGCTATTAGCGGCACTGTTAATTACGGCCCGCTGCCCACTCTGTTCGTGGTGTAGGAGGAGAGTCTACTTATGGTAAGCTGCAAGGACAACTTGAGCGGGCGGGCCGGGAGGAGCCGGCGCTGCATTGCTGCAGGGCAAAGATGGTTCCATGCTACGCACCCGCGGCGAAAGCGACAGCGGAGACTGTGTAAGGTGGGCCTGCTCCAGAGCAGTCCCCTCACGGGGGCACCCTGTATCCGTGCAGCCCTCTTCCGGGCCCTGCGTTCTCGGATGTGGGGTTGTGCAAAACCTCCTAAGGGCCGTAAATCATTTAGGTGGGCACCATGGGGCCAGGCGTACCTGTGTGCAAGTGCCTTTCGATGGGCCCCGGCAGCGGTGTGCGTCACTGAACTCTCCCTGGTACCGTGCTTATCACAGCTCTGTGATCGCTTGAGTGCGCGGCGATTGTAAAACCAATGTAGCAGTTAGCAGGGACACATTTCAGGTTACCTATGCCTCAGAGACGCAGGGCATTTTTGGTTCATTCACATTGCCCTCTTTTGGCTGCAACGGGGATGGTTTCCTCTGACGCTGGTAATGGCATCAAATTGCCTTACACGTTGTCCACCTTCCAGGATCCTTATCCTGATGGCAGGTCCCATTCTTATGGTTCCACCAGACACAATTTCACTGGTGGGTTTGAGGTTTTCAGGGACAGGTAGATCCCAGTGGGAAGTTTGACAATTGCTGAGACATTTATATTGGGCTCAATTCCATCCATCTCCATCAGGGATAATATGTCTCTCCTTCAGGTGAAAGTCATTATGTATGCTAATTCTGGTAAATAAGGAGTAAGATGATTTCTATTTACACTCAGACCTCATCACCCCGAAACAGCAGTCCGCTGGATCACCCGGCACTCCAAGTCCTGAAAAAATGGACTCTGTGCAACAATTACAAAAACCTTTTCATCAAATATATTTATTCAAAATAAATTAAAATATCTAAAACATATAAAGGACCCTGACATAACACAGTGGAAACTACAACATTGAAACTGAATCTAAAACAGCATAACCAAAAATGATATATATATACTGGATGCAAAAGATATCACATCAAAACATACAACATTCTAAATGTGTCTTTAAAACATCAATCCCGACATGTTTCTGTTCATCAAGCCCAATGTAGGGAGAACATTCTTCAGGGGACTAGTTATAAAATGTATACATTTTTTCAACACCGTGTTAAGAGGATCTTTTCTAACACCAACAATGGAGGGTCTATGTGCCTAAAAATCAAAGGATAAAGGTGGATACTGAGTGACACTGGGGTGAGGTTCACAACACGCTGAACAAATTGTGTAGAACAATCGCACTGAAAATTAATATCAGTATAACACTGAGGAAATCCCATTATTAATCGGCCGACCTCTACCAGTTCCAAAACATGAAACTATGGAAATTACCTTAAATGGTATTTCTCTGGCAAGCGTCTTCTGATAAATAATCGCCTAGTACACCGCAAATAGGACACATAATTTTCAGGGGGCGTCTCAGTACGCCTGGGTATTATAGAGGTCCTATAGCAACAGACAACAAACAGAGACCACATGCTCTGTATCAGTACCAGACATCACCATACAGCAATCATAAATAGATTGCCGAATTGCATCAACATAATTACCTCCACTGGGATAATAAGTGGCAACTAGGTTTCTCCAGTCATGGACGAAAAATGACAGAAGGGATTCTCAATATCTCACAGGTCCACACCTGCATCTGTGAATAAAGACAAAAGTGCCAGAAGAAAAAATGCACCATCCGCTATAAAGCCAGGTCATAGGCTCTTACATGTTGTACAAATGTGACAAAAGTAACCGAAAACACAACTGTCTCTCTGGAAGGCAAAAACCGTGTCACCCGTGACACTTAGCTGGTGACCCCACATGCGTCAAGTGATTCATCCTGACACCTCACAAACCACAAAAAGGTATCATCGGGGGTAGTAACGTATCACCCATGAATGTTAAACTTTAGAATTTATATACCACGCCTCTTGTAAGCATGCCATGCGGTACTCTAAACAGCCGGGGAAACCGTAAAGTGACAGGCATCAGTAGCCCCTCATCGGGATAATGTGACCAGCGGGATCACCTGTCTGCTCAAGGAATTGGCTTCCTTTGCCCGATGTCCGCACTGCCTGGAATAGGTTATTACCATTACCAAACAACGTTCCCCAGATTCAAACGAAAGCGCAAGGTAGCCAACATCGAAAAAGGACCAAAACGCAAAAACCCTAAAAAATAGACAAGGTGACTAACAGCCGACGTTATGGAGGGCACCATATTAAAACAATACAATCTATATCCACCTTCTACTGCGGTCAAGTTCAAACCTCGTGAACAAGAGGCGGGGGGTCTTATTCAAAAATAAGGTGTTGAAGGAATCTATTGGACACTCTGTGTCATCAACAGATATTCTGTACAGTTTATGACAGCACGTGTGCTTCCTGATGCAATAACAACCTGGTATTTAACATCCAAACATCTTGGACATTATTAGACCTGCATTCAAGCACAGTGGACACACAGCAGATCGATTACATCATCAGCCAGTATCTGCATTTCTCCATGTATGTACCTTTTCATGCCCATATCTACACTGTATGTCATGAAAGTCTTTGCTATGTGCCATAATTAAACAAAATGTTCACCTGGAAATTAGCATGGGGTTACAAGATACGCAAAGGACTACATGTTACTTCTACAATATAAAGGAATTGCATATACATTGTGACCATAGTCGAAAATGTTTCAAACCAAAAAGTCATTCCCTTTATCACACAGCGGTTTGACATAAAGATGACATGGTTATACATGAAACAATACATGAAGTACCACATGTAAAGAATGTAAAAAAGGGGGCACCGCTATCAAAAGGCATCGCATTGCAATATTGGTATTCATGTTAAACTCACCACATGCCAATCAAAGCTCTCATTCAGCCCCAAGACATGACTCTGTAAACTAAAAAAATGTTTTCTGTTCAAAATTTAGTAATTTCCGATCAATGTCTGCCTTATTGTACCCACAAATCTTTTTTAATATGAGCCAAGTAAAATCATTGTGGCCATGTTTCAGTTCCACAAAATGCTTCACACCAACGGTGCTGTGATCACTTTGTTTTTAATACAACTCCGATGTTCCACCATGCAGACTCTACATTGCCTATTTGTCTTGCCTACATATTGTAGGCCACACGGACATGTAATCATGTACACAACATTCTGGGTGTTACAGTTGATCATTTCAATTAGATCCCACACCAAATTGGGTAAAATCTGAATGGATCTAGTTTCTTTCGTTTGTGCGCACATGCTGCATTGCCCACAAGGAAAATGTCCCTTTACTTCTGGCAGACCCCATAGTCTGGTCTGTCGTACGGGCCTCGTCTGCACTTCTGTTACATCATTTCTGACTAGCATAGTACGCAAACATTGACTTTTCTTGAAAGCCACCAGCTTCACAATTGTTATTGTATGCTCTTTTAGAAGCATTCCTGACAACCTGAGGCGGGTAACCCTTTGTGATGCTGGAAATGCATCGGAGGGACAGGGCCTCTGTATCCTTGTCTTTTACTGCTTTTTATCGTGTGTTCTGTTGTGTTTTCTGCACAGGAGTTCATGTGGGACTCCTGGCAGTGCAGCTCTCTCTTTTGTTTTGGTGTATAGATGCATGGGATACCCTTATTGGACCCATGGGTGGGGGTACAACCCTGTGCCCCTAGTGTATGTTTTTGGGCACCTGTGTGTGGCCCACAGAGCAGGGTATGGGCTGGTGGCAGCTCCATGCTGAATTTGACAGGTGCCCTGAGTATCCTCCATTTTGGGATACCCAGGCCCTGCCATTGGAATCAGTTGATTCCTGATTGGAAACAAGATGGCCCTTGTGGCCTCTTGCTTTCTATTACCTATTACCTTGTTTTCCCAAAGTCCTGGGAAGCCCTGACTCTGTCCCTTCCCCCTGACCGGCTGTTGGGTGGAAGTTCCATATATGGTGTTGTTGTGAAGTCCAGGGCCAGACTGGCTGGAGCCTTCCCAGTGGCTGCATGTTGTGGGTACACCCTGTGGGTGGGACCTGGGTGAATGGAGTGTGTGATGAATACGCATTCTGTGTTGTGGGTGTCTAGTATCTGGTGTTTGACACAATGACTGAGACAGCCCTGCCCGGAACTGGTATGAATGCAGTGTCGAGTGTTAAATGGATGGATACTTGTTCCAATACACATAACTTGTTGTGAGTGTCTGGAGAGGAGTGAATGGCCTGAATGCACTATGCACCTGATTGGATGCCTGCCTGCATGAATGCCCTTCTGACCGATTGGTTGCTTGAGTGTGACCCAGCAGAATGAATGGGAGATCAACTAGTATATCTGGGGACCTCTCACTGCTAGAATTTGTGTTCAGAAGCTGAAGAGTAACTGGAGTGAAACTGAAGCTTAACCCTGAAGCCCTGCTGGAAGAGAATTGCTGTTGCTCTCCTTCACAATCTGAAAGGAGCTGTGTCTCCAATAATTGACCCAGAGCGGACCTGGTAAGGCGCCCTCTTCCCGAGCTACGAGGGACCATCGTGCACCAGCTGATCTTTGCCAAAGCTCCCTGGTAGACAGACCTACGACAAGCTGCCGACCGGAGATGGGGACTGCCACGTAATCCCAAAGAGAAGCAATCGGACTGTTGTCCGCCACTGGCGACGACCGCTGTCGCCGACTGGAGCAGCCGTGCTCCTGTTTGCCTAAGAACTTCATTTGATCTTGTCTGCATCGCCGCCCGCTTTATCCCGCTGGAGAAGGCCCGACCGTCGATGCGCCGAGGAGCATCCACCAGTGGGTTTTCCACCACCTAAAGACCACAGAGACACTGACGACTCGACGCCCTTGCTGGGCCACAGTTCTTCAACATCTCTTTGCGGTCCAGAACTACCGTCACCAAGGTGCCCCGCACGCCTCTTCCTTGCAGCATGCCAACGCTCCGTCGTCGATGAGCACTGCTAGGAACGAATCTGCCACTTCACCGCCATAGCTCACCCTGTTCTCTGTCAGACGTTCAACGACCAATGACTCCTGCCTTAAAGGGAGGGCATTCAAGAAGAGCCGTCGATTCCCCGACAACGAACGCTACAATTCCAGGTACATTGGGGCTGTAGAACTATTGTAGAGGGAAATAAGGCTCGTAGAACAATATATGGACTGGGCTTGTGATATATCTTTGCTTTACAGGTTGCCCAGGTGGGGGGATCTCCACTCAGAATTGTGCCTTGGTGGTAGGGGCCAGTATTCTGCCAATTGCTCAACCAGCTTGCTTTCCTTCCTCTCTCTACTGCTGGTTTCCTCTTTATTGATCTGTGTGGCATTTTGACAGTATAGTTGATGCACTTTAATGAGATCTGATAATATTTGTGGTACCACTTTAGAACTGTATATATTTACCATTGTTGATTTTCTGAGCACAAAGTGAGTTATTGTGATAGTGTTCATAACCTTGAATATTAATTAAATAAAGACTGTGTTTTAACTAATGCAGTGTGTGGACATTCCTTCATGTGGGCTTGGGGACTACACTGTACTTAAGAACCAGCCTGCATCACCTCCTGAAAAACTACGCCTTGATTGTTCGACCATAGCTACCGAATAGAGAATCTTGGCTGGGGTCCTCTGTACCTCTCCTCTACCATATAGAGAGCAGAAGTACAGACACCCCCTCCAGTCTTTAAACTGGTGGCAGCGGTGGGATGCTTATGGTTTTAAGAATCAGTGTATAACCGTGCCACTTACGAAGGATATCTGCACTTTGTTAAATTAAGGTTTAGTTGTGTACAAGATAACTGCATTACAAGCAAAGAAATCTATTGCCAATGGTAAATTGACTCGGATGAGCTTAGAGGCTCTCCAGAGTGCTTGTGAAGCCAGGGAGTTAGACTTTGTGGATAAGTCTAGGGCTGAGCTGATAGCTTCCCTGGTGGACTACCAGACTGATTGTGAAACTCTTGAAGGGGGGGTGCAACCAATGGGGACTCTACCCCGAGGGTTGTCGCCAAATCTGATTCTGGGAATGCCACCATTCCTACTGCCTCTGTTCCCAACCCCAGCACTTCCTTGGAGCTTGAGTTATTTAGGATGAAATTGGCCTTTGAATATCGCAAGTTGGAAATAGGTGCTGAGCTTAAGAAAGAGGAGTTGGCACAGCAAGTGGAACTCAAGAATAGGGATATTGAACTCAAAGACAAGGGCACTGAATGTCAGCGAATCCAGTTGGAGAAAGCTCGAGTGGAGACTTCAGCTAACCCAGTTGAGAGTGTCAGGTCCCCAGCAACCAAGTTTATGAAAGATTTGGTTGGTGTGTATGCATGTATGCAGATGGTTCTGATATCCTCCAATGGTTTGAAGCGTTTGAGATGGCTTGTTCAATTCATGATGTTGATAAGATAGATTGGGCTAAGTGTTTGTTAAGCAGATTGCCTCAAACTGGATATGACTGTATTCTGAAACTGAGTTTGGAAGAAAGGGGTCAGTATGAGTGCATGAAGTCTGCTTTAATTGGCAAGTTTGGCAAGACGCCTACCCAATACCTTAAACGGTTCAGGGAATTTAAGAAACAAGAGAATGTGTCTTGGATTGACTGGGTGAGTGCTGCGCACATGAACATAATGGGGTGGATTGATGGTTACAAAGTGAAAACGTTTGTTGAATTGTCCCACCTCTTGTTTTTTGAGCATTTTTCAGAAGCCTGTTCGCCAGAGCTGCGTCAGTATGTTGCTGACCGGAACATCTTGGACCCCTTTAAGCTGGCTAGGTTGGCTGACAAGTGGGTCTCTCAACGGGTGTCCCCTAAGGACTCCAGTGGGAAGGACGAGGACAAATAAAACGGGGCCTCTCAGAAAGCTGAGGAGTCCCAAAAGCAGTCACAGTCAGGTAAACCAAAACCTTCCTCTCCGAAGACCCAAATACCTAGTGGGGATAAGTCTGTTGTGGGTGGGAGTAAGAGTAGTGGTCTGCCAGCTGCAAAGCAGGGTCCCAGTGGCTCCAGTACCGTACCCCGCACTCCTGGCACTTGTTGGGATTGTGGGGCTCTGGATCACCGAAGGGGTGACCCCAAGTGTAAGGGTAAGGCACTTGGAGTCCAGACTGTCAGCCTGACCTACCCCTACTCCGTACCTGAGGTGGAGGCCACTGTCCTCCCCTCCTTTACTGGGATCACCTTCGGTGCTCCCGTAGAGATTTCCTTAGTGTCCCTTGGGGCCTGGGACCAGTACGCAGAAGTACTGGCGACTATCCCACAGAACACTGTTAGGTTTTTGAGAAGTGTCCTCTTGAATGGCCAGCCTTCTGCTGGTTTGAGAGACACTGGGGCAAGCATGACAGTGGTGGACAGGACCCTGCTCAAGCCAAAGGACTATGTAGGTGATCCTCTGAGAACCACCAGGTTGGCTGGTGGTCCTCCCAAATTATCGCCTGTAGCTTTAGTCAACATTACGATTGAAGACAAGACAGCAAAGCTTCCGGTCCTGGTTCAGGACAACATGCCTGCAAACATTTTGTTGGGAAACAATTTGGTCGAGTTGGGGATGATCACGGATGGTCTACCTATGGCTGCTGTGGCGGCCACCCGATCGCAGGTCACACAGGGTCCGGCTGCTGGCCCAGTATCATTGCCGATGGGGAAACACAAGGCACGAAGGAAACGGAAGAGTAAGAAGGCCACCTCTGTGGAGGGAGCCCCTGCTCTTCCTGCTGTTCCGACAGCACCCATTGGGATCCATGCTCTGGACGGGCTGGGTCCAGTGGTGAATCCTGTCTCAACTCCTGTGGGAGAAGAGCCAGAAGACTTTCCTGTGGGAGAGGCTCTCAACCCGAAGGTTCATCCCAACCTTCAATGCTTGTTAGCTGAAGGGGGACTTTCCCGGGCAGACATCTGTAAGGGACAGAGAGAGTGCCACTCTCTCGAGGGCCTGAGAAAACAGGCCCTGTCCCAGGCACAAGGAGAAGTGCCTAGGACATTCTGGATTTATTGGGAGGGTGATCTCCTTGTTAGTGAGCCCACTAATCCTGAACGTGGTGCCCTCAAGAGGTTGGTGGTACTCCAGGTTTACAGGCCCTTCCTGCTGCAGTTGGCATATGAGGTGCCCTTGGCTGGTCATCTTGGGACCAAGAAGACTAAGCATAGGCTCTCGGCCCATTTCTACTGGCCACGGATGGGAGTAGAGGTATAGTCCCACTGCAGGACCTGCCTAACTTGTCAGTTGTCTGGCAAAACTGGAGGCAGGTTCATTGCCCCACTGCAACCATTGCCAGTGGTTGGCACACCATTTGAGAGGGTGGGCATCAACATTGTCGGCCCCCTTGACCCTCCCACTTCAGGTGGAATCGGTTCATCCTGGTCTTGGTTGATCATGCCACCATGTACCCTGAGGCTATACCCCTTCAGACTGTTACTGCCAAGGTGGTTGCCAGGGCTCTCCTGGGCATTTTCAGCCGTGTTGGATTCCCTAAGGAGGTTGTCTCTGACAGAGGATACAACTTCATGTCTAGTTACATGAAAACCATGTGGAAAGAGTGCGGGGTAACCTACAAGTTCTCCACCTCTTACCACCCCCAGACCAATGGTATGATTGAGAGATTTAATAAAACTCTCAAGGGCATGCTAGGCACTTTGGAAGAGCCCCTAAGGAGGAAATGGGATCTCCTCCTGCCATGCCTGCTGTTTGCTTACAGAGAGGTACCTCAAGAGGGTGTTGGTTTCAGCCCCTTTGAGTTACTCTTTGGACATCCCGTGAGGGGGCCCCTTGCCTTGATCAGAGAATGCTGGGAGGCCACCCCTCCAGGTCCCGCCAAGCAAGTGGGGGACTATGTGTTAGGCCTCAGACGGAGGATGACACAGATGATGGGTCAAGCAACAGCAAATCTCAAGGCCAGCCAGGAATTAAATAAGTACTGGCATGACCTTAAAGCCTCGCAAGTGGATTGGACTCTGGGACAGGAAATTCTTGTGATGGAGCCTACCAAGCCTAGAGCTTTGGCAGACAAGTGGACTGGACCCTTCAGGATCATCTCCAAGATGGGCAAAGTCAATTATCTGGTTGACATGGGAATCCCAGGCGTAGCCCCTCAGGTATTCCATGATAACAGGTTCAAGCCTTTCCGCATGCGAGCAGAAGTCTCATGCCTCTTGCTAGCTTCAGAGCAAGAAGAGGATGAGAGTGAGTCCCTTCCTGATTTGCTGCATAGCAACCCTCAGGATGGCTCAGTGGAGGGAGTACATCTCTCTCCATATCTGACGACAGAGCAGCAGAGGGCCTGCAGGGCTTTGCTCCAGTAGTATGCCTCTCTGTTTTCCCTGACACCAGGCCTTTCACTGTGGTGTAGGCATGAAATTGACACTGGTGACAGTGTGCCTGTCAAAAGCAGGTGCTACCGTATGTCAGATACAGTTAAGAACCACATTTAGGCTGAGGTCACCAAGATGTTGGATCTGGTAGTTATTGTCCCCTCAAACAGTCCCTGGTGCAGTCCTGTGGTCCTTGTCCCCAAGGCAAGTTCCCAGGCAGGTACCAAGGATTGGAGGTTCTGTGTGGACTACCGAGGAGTCAATGCTGTCACCAAAACTGACGCGCACCCATTGCCCAGGGATGCTGAGCTCGTGGACACCATAGGTGCTGCCAAAATTGTGAGCACCTTTGACCTTATCTCAGGCTATTGGCAAATAGCTCTGATGGACCATGCCAAGGAAAAGACGGCGTTCTCAACACCAGAGGGAGTCTACCAGTTTTGGGTCATGCCTTTTGGGTTGAAGAATGCCCCTGCCACCTTGCAGAGATTGGTCAATCATGCGCTCAGTGGGCTGGAGGCCTTTTGTGTGGCCTACCTAGATGACATTTCCGTCTACAGTTCCACCTGGGAAGAGCATTTGACACACCTGGATAAGGTGTTGCAGGCCTTGAAAAGGGATAACCTCACTAGCAAGGCCAGCAAGTGCCAGATAGCTCAGGGGAAAGTCACGTATCTTGGTCATGAGGTAGGAGGGGGTCAAATCCAACCTCTCCCCAGTAAGGTACAGGATGTACGTGACTGGGAGACTCCCACTACTAAAACCCAGGTGAGAGCCTTTTTGGCCCTCACTGGGTACTATCGCAATTTCATGGCAGAATATGGAACCATAGCTGCACCCCTGACAGCTCTGACTTTACCCAAACAACCTAGGAAGGTTAATTGGACTGGATACTGGCAGAGGGACTTTGAAGGCTTGCAAGAAAGTCTGTGTAGGGCACCTCTGTTGTGTGCGCCTGACTACAGCCAACCCTTTATCGTCCAGATGGATGCCTGCGACACCAGAATTGGAGATGTCTTGTCCCAGTTAGATGACAAAGGAAGGGAACATGCTATCATATTCATCAGTAGACAACTCAAAGGTAGAAAATGTAGGTGGGCTACTGTTGAAAAGGAATCTTTTAGCATAGTTTGGTGCCTTAGGCATTTTAGGCCCTACCTTACAGGGTCTACCTTCAAGGTCCAAACAGATCATAAGCCCCTGAAGTGGCTTATGCAGATGAAGGTTGAAAACCTGAAACTGCTCAGGTGGTCCATTAGCCTGCCAGAGAAGAGTCACGATAACGGAGATGGCCTTTCCACAAGGCATGTTGACCGTCTGGATGAGGGTGTCTATCTCCTGGGAGATTAGGCACCCTAACCTCAGTCTGGGCGGGGGTGACTGTGAAGCTGGAAATGCACCAGAGGGACAGGGCCTCTGTATCTTTGTCCTTTACTGCTTTTTATCATGTGTTCTGTCGTGTTTTCAACGCAGGAGTTCATGTGGGACTCCTGGCGGTGCAGCTCTCTCTTTTGGTTTGGTGTACAGACCCATTGGGATAACCTTATGGCACTCATGAGTGGGGGTACAACCTGTGCCCCTAGTGTATGTTTTTGGGCACCTGTGTGTGGCCCACAGAGCAGGGTATGGGCTGGTGGCAGCTCCATGCTGAATTTGACAGGTGCCCTGATTATCCTCCATTTTGGGATACCCAGGCCCTGCCATTGGAATCATTTGATTCCTGATAGGAAAAAGGATGGCCCCTGTGGCCTCTTGCTTTCTATTGCCTATTACCTTGTTTTCCCAAAGTCCTGGGAAGCCCTGACTCTGTCCCTTCCCCCTGACCGACTGTTGGGTGAAAGTTCCATATATGGTGTTTTTGTGAAGTCCAGGCCAGACTGGCTGGAGCCTTCCCAATGACTGTATGTTGTGGGTACACCCTGTGGGTGGGACCTGGGTGAATGGAGTGTGTGACGAATACGCATTCTGTGTTGTGGGTGTCTAGTATCTGGTGTTTGACACAATGGCTGAGACAGCCCTGCCAGAAAATGGTATGAATGCAGTGTGGAGTGTTGAATGGCTGGGTACTTGTCCCAATACACATAACTTGTTGTGAGTGTCTGGAGAGGAGTGAATGGCCTGAATGCACTATGCACCTGATAGGATGCCTGCCTGCATGAAGGCCCTTCTGACCGATTGGTTGCCTGAGTGTGACCCAGCAGAGTGAATGGGAGATCAACTAGTATATATGGGGGTCTCTCACTGCTAGAATTCGTGTTCAGAAGCTGAAGAGTAACTGGAGTGAAACTGAAGCTTAACCTTGAAGCCCTGCTGGAAGAGAAGAATTGTTGTTGCTCTCCTTCACAATCTGAAAGCAGCTGTGTCTCCAAGAACTGACCCAGAGAGGACCTGGTAAGGCGCCCTCTTCCCAAGCTATGAGGGACCATCGTGCACCAGCAGATCTTTGCCAAAGCTCCCTGGTAGACAGATCTATGACAGGCTGCCTACCAGAGATGGGGACTGCCTCGGAATCCCAAAGAGAAGCGCCCAGACTGTTGTCCGCCACTGTCAACGACCGCCATCGCTGACTGGAGCCGCTGTGAACTTCATTTGATCCGAGGATGCTCTTGTCTGCATCGCCGCTCGCTTTATCCCACTGGAGAATGCCCGATCTTCGACGTGCTGAGGAGCATCCGCTGATGGGTTTCCCGCCACCTAAAGACAACAGAGATGCCAATGACGACTCGACGCCCTTGCTGGGCCACAGTTCTTCAACATCTCTTTGCGGTCCAGAACTACCGTCACCAAGGTGCCCCACGCGGCTCTTCCTTGCAGGACGCCAACGCTGCGTCGTCGACGAGCATTGCTAGGAATGAAGCTGCCACTTCACCGCCGTAGTTCGCCCTGTTCTCCGTCGGATGTTCGACGACCCGTGACTCCTGCCTTAAAGGGAGGGGACACAAGAAGGTTTCTTCCCCGACGACAAACTCTACAATTCCAGATACATTGGGTCTGTAGAACTATTGTAGAGGGAAATAAGACTCGTAGAACAATATATGGACTGGGCTTGTTATACATCTTTGCTTTACAGGTTGCCCAGGTGCGGGGATCTCCACTCAGAATTGTGCCTAGGTTGTAGGGGCCAGTATTTTGCCAATTGTTCAACCATCTTGCTTTGCTTCCTCTCTCTACTGCTGGTTTCCCCTTTATTGATCTGTGTGGCATATTGACAGTATAGTTGATGCACTTTAATGTGATCTGATAATATTTGTGGTACCACTTTAGAACTGTATATATTTACCATTGTTGATTTTCTGAGCACAAAGTGAGTTATTGTGCTAGTGTACATAACCTTGAATATGAATTATATAAAGACGGTTTTTTAACTAATACAGTGTATGGACATTCCTTTGTGGGGGATTGGGGACTACACTGTACTTAAGAACCAGCCTGCATCACCTCCTGAGAAGCTAGGACTTGATTGCTCGACCAAAGCTACCGAATAGAGAATCTTGGCTGGGGTCCTCTGTGCCTCTCCTCTACCATTTAGAGAGCAGAAGTACAGACACCCCCTCCAGTCTTTTCACCCTTCACTAGTAATTTCTGGGTGAGAGCATTGGCACTCTTACTGTAATCTTCTTTCAAACTGCTATTCCGTTTGAGCCTCAAGAACTGTCCAAAAGGCAAGTTCATTTTCATATGTTTAGCATAATGGCTGTTGAAATGTAGCAATGCATTTTTTTCTGTAGTCTTGTTATATGGTTTTACTTTCAATAAACCCATCGAATGAAAAATGGTAATGTCTAGAAAATGAGTCTCGAAATCATTAATGGACCTGGTAAACTTTAAAAAACGGTTTTGTTGGTTTAACCAGTCCACAAAGAGATTTACTTCTTCCCTAGAGCATATAATAGCAATCGTGAAGCTCTTTTAGAGAAAACCAACAAAACCATCAGAGAGATAGGTACTGTATTTGTTAATACTTATTCCAATCTGTCTTACAAGATCAAAACCATAATCAAGAAAACATGGAAGAAAGTGTATCGGGGAAAGATGTGTTGCCCCCTTTGGTGGCTTTCAAGAAAAGTCAAAGTTTGCGTACTATGCTAATCAGAAATGATGTAACAGAAGTGCAGACGAGGCCCGTATGACAGACCAGACTATGGGGTCTGCCAGAAGTAAAGGGACATTTTCCTTGTGGGCAATGCAGCATGTACGCACAAATGAAAGAAACAAGATCCATTCAGATTTTGCCCAATTTGGTGTGGGATCTAATTGAAATGACCAACTGTAACACCCAGAATGTTGTGTACATGATTACATGTCCGTGTGGCCTACACTATGTATGGAAGACAAATGGGCAATGTAGAGTCTGCATGGTGGAACATCGGAGTTGTATTAAAAACAAAGTGATCACAGCACCGTTGGTGTGAAGCATTTTGTGGAACTGAAACATGGCCACAATGATTTTACTTGGCTCATATTAAAAAAGATTTGTGGGTAAAATAAGGCAGACATTGATCGGAAATTACTAAATTTTGAAAAGAAAACATTTTTTAGTTTACAGAGTCATGTCTTGGGGCTGAATGAGAGCTTTGATTGGCATGTGGTGAGTTTAACATGAATACCAATATTGCAATGTGATGCCTTTTGATAGCGGTGCCCCCTTTTTTACATTCTTTACATGTGGTACTTCATGTATTGTTTCATGTATAACCATGTCATCTTTATGTCAAACCGCTGTGTGATAAAGGGAATGACTTTTTGGTTTGAAACATTTTCGACTATGGTCACAATGTATATGCAATTCCTTTAAATTGTAGAGGTAACATGTCGTCCTTGGTGTATCTTGTAACCCCATGCTATTTTCCAGGGGAACATTGTGTTTAATTATGGCACATAAAAAACACTTTAATGACATACGGTGTAGATATGGGCATGAAAAGGTATATACATGTAGAAATGCAGATACTGGCAGATGATGTAATCGATCTATTGTGTGTCCACTGTGCTTGAATGCAGCTCTAATAATGTCCAAGATGTTTTGATGTTAAATACCAGGTTGTTATTGCATCAGGAAGCGCATGTGCTGTCATAAACTGTACAGAATATCTGTTGATGGCATAGAGTGTCCAATAGATTCCTTCAACACCTTATGTTCGAGTTGGACCCCCGCCTCTTGTTCACAAGGTTTGAACTTGACCGCGGTAGAAGGTGGATACAGATTGTATTGTTACAATATGGTGCCTCCATTACGTCAGCTGTTAGTCACCTTGAATATTTTCTTAGGGTTTTTGCGTTTTGGTCCTTTTTCGATGTTGGCTATCTTGCGCTTTCGTTTGAATCTGGGGAACGTTGTTTGGTAATGGTAATACTCTGTTCCAGGCAGTGCGGACATCGGGCATAGGAAGCCGATTCCTTGAGCAGACAGATGAGCCCGCTGTTCACGTTATCCCGATGATGGGCTACTGATGCCTGTCACTTTACGGTTTCCCCGGCTGTTTAGAGTACCTCATGGCATGCTTACAAGAGGTGTGGTATGTAAATTCTAAAGTTTAAGATTCACGGGTGATACGTTACTACCCCCGATGATACCTTTTTTTGGTTTGTGAGGTGTCAGGATGAATCACTTGATGCATGTGGGGTCACCGGCTAAGTGTCACGGGCGACACAGTTTTTGTCATCAAGAGTGACAGTTGTGTTTTTGGTTACTTGTGTCACATTTGTATAACATGTAAGACCTATGACCTGGCTTTATAGCGGATGGTGCATTTTATCTTCTTGCACTTTTGGCTTTATTCACAGATGCAGGTGTGGACCTGTGAGATATTGAGAATCCCTTCTGTCATTTTTCGTCCATGTCTGGAGAAACCTAGTTGCCACTTATTATCCCAGTGGAGGTAATTATGTTCATGCAATTTGGCAATCTTTTTATGATTGCTGTATGGTGATGTCTGGTACTGATACAGAGCATGTGGTCTCTGTTGTCTGTTACTATAGGACCACTATAATACCCAGGCGTACTGAGACGTCCCCTGAAAATTATATGTGTCCCATTTGCAGTATACTAGGCGATTATTGATCAGAAGACGCCTGCCAGAGAAATACCATTTAAGGTAATTTCCATAGTTTCATGTTTTAAAACTGGTAGAGGTCGGCTGATTAATGGGCTTTCCTCAGTGTTATATTCATTTTTATTTTCATTGTGATTTTTCTTCACAATTTGTTCAACGTGTTGTGAACCTCACCCCATTGTCACTCAGTATCCGCCTTTTTTCCTTTGATTTTTAGGCACAGAGACCCTCCATTGTTGGTGATAGAAAAGACCCTCTCAACACAGTGTTGATGACATTTATACATTTTATAAATAGTCCCCTGAAGAATGTTCTCCCTACATTGGGCTTGACGAGCAGAAACATGTCTGGATTGATGTTTTAATGACACATTTAGAATGTTGGATGTTTTGATGTGATATCTTTTGTGTCCTGTATATATATATAAATAATTTTTGGTTATGCTGTTTTAGATTCAGTTTCAATGCTGTAATTTCCACTGAGTTATGTCAGGGTCCTTTATATGTTTTAGATATTTGAATTTATTTTGAATAAATATATTTGATGAAAAGTTTTTTGTAATTGTTGCACACAGTAAAATTGTTCAGGACTTGGAGTGCCAGGTGATTCAGCGGACTGCTGTTTCTTGGTGATGAGGTGTGAGTGTAGATAGAAATCATCTTACCCTTTATTTATACAAATGATCCATTCTCCCTGTTGGTGGAGTGAAATGAGAGATTTAGAATAGTGATTGTGTTTTCCAACCTATTTTAACATACTGCTAATTCTGGTAACCTTTACAGGTCAGCTTTTTCTTCTTTTCATGGCTTAGAGGATGAAAACCTATTGTGGGGGGGTATCTATTTATCTATAGTCTTATGAAATGTTGCAAACACATTTCAATTCCTATAAAGTCACATCACTTTTGCCTGCAAAATATGAATTCGGTTTCATCATTGTTTCCTTTTTCTGATAATAATGAGGAGGACCTTTCATTGCAGAAATGTCAGGCTTAACTGGGCATGTTGATGTGGTAATATCTTTTCTGTGAGAATCAAATGTTCCCTTGATCTTTGACAGGATATTTACTTCACGTCGGGACTGTGTCTTTTATTCTACCCTCTGAAGGACAAAGTCTGGATTGGTATGTATTATATGTCCTTGCTATTATAATGTTCTGCTCTGTGTGTTGTTTTTTTGTCTGCAAGTTTATGAGTCAGGGACAGCTTTTTTACTACTGTTGTCAAATGATTGTTTTCTTTCCTTTAACAAGCCCTGATTAATCCTCCACTTTGGCTTGAAGTGTATGTTGGGTGATGTCAATTGCAGGTGCAGATGTTGCAATCCATCATACACATTCAGCAAAGGGTACAAAGGCTTCAGTGGCCTTTCGAGCTGGAGCCTGTCCTGGGGTCATTCTATGGGCAGCAATCAATTTTGATTAATACGAGTACGTGTGTGGAAAAAGAAAGAGAGTGTGTGTGTTTGTGTCTTGTTTGTCTTTTCTGCTCTGTGTCGGGGGTCAATACATGTGTGACCCGTGAGAAAATTGTGGCACTGCCATCTGCATGCCAGGGTATCATTAACAGTTTTTTTTGTAAATTGGCTTTTAGTTGCTGACAGCCTCCTTTCAGAAGGTCATCCTTGGTCAGTTGTGGCTGACCCTTGACCTTACATGGTTGTGCGCCCACTTCAGATCTTTAGAAGGTGCACAAGAGTTGATGGGTATTAGGGTACTAGTCTTTAGCGTTCATGGACAAAAGTTATAACTTAATTGTTAGCTCTGCGCCAGAATATAAAAAGCAGCCCTGTCAGAAAAAGAAGTCTCCTGGAAAACTACCTTGTATATTTCATTGCTAGCCGAATTTCACCAGTCACATGTGTGTGAACCCACTGTTTGCTCGCAGGTCATAAAGGGGCAAGATACCACACAAATGGCAAAAGCAACGCTATAGCAAGACCCACTCACATGAGACATAATGGACCAGACGCCTGGTCTGGCCTGTAGTGTGCATACAGGCTCATCGTTTCTTGCACATATTTGCGCAAAATGCATTTTTTGGGTGTCTCCTATGGGTTACATTAGAACTTCTGCGGTTCTGTGCTAAAAAGTCTCTACAATGCTATGATACACACGGGTACACACTGCCACACATGGCCTATTGTACTCCCACACTTTAGGGAGAAGTTTTTTCATGTGCATGTTGTATGCCATTTATTATGTATTACTTGGGTGTAAACATTGACCTTCCGCTGGCCCAGTGGTCATCTTCCACCCTGTGGGTCCTCACAAGTGGCTCACGCTGAGGCACAGCAGTAGCTCGCAGGAGTCCTTCTCTTGAGATGATGGGATTAGTTGCAGACTCAGCGGGGGGTCTCTATGCCTGCCACTGAATGTTTGTTGCCTGTTGTCGGGAACATGGCATCCCCTTGGAGAGACCAAAGGCAGTTTATAAATGACACACGTTCAACAACAGGTTGCGGTCAATACAACACTACATGCTTAATAACACATTAAGAGTGCAGCTTCAGTGGCTATTCTCTGACACTTTCCACATTGGGGCAGAGCTTGCCTGTCGGTTAAACAAAATTACCCCTCTAAGGTTATGATCTCATATAACCCACTAACCCTATGCTCAAATCTCTGCATACCTAACTCACATGAAAATCCACACAACCATCTTCTCGCTCAGCAACCGCACCCACTTCACCACATCGCAACAGCAAACAAACTACTCATAAACAGCACCAACAGCACACAATGTCTCGCATCTGTCCGATATTCACACCAAAGCTCAGCACACTATTAAAACCGAACTGAAGCTGCCACCAGCACACCACTTCTTACTTTCCTACTCCCTCTTCACCCTAAATAACCCACTCTGCCTTCTTGTTTTCAGATCTGCCAGAGCGCCTGGCGACCAATTCCGTTGGTGGCGTTGCACGGTACAAATACCTTTAACATTAACATTAGCCTTGCATGCAGACATAGTGGGTCTTGATTCTTCTGTTCTTGTGAGGTTTTATGTTTTTTTCATGACTAATGGAATACACCAGTATGCTGTGCCCTCTATTTTTATTTGTATTGCTTGACCAGCGCCACCGTATGCAATTTGCTTTGCACTTTTGCTGGAAGATTAATGCAGTTGCTGATTGCCACTCTAAAAATAAAACTTGAAATGTCTAGGGCACTAGTATCAAAACGTGAAGTTGGACTTATTTGCAAAGTTTAGGATGTTAATGTGCTAAATGTCCAGCCACATAAAATGCTTTGAGTCCCTGGTGGCTGACTGGTCTTTGGTTTATATGTTGGGAAAATACTTTCTATATCAGTTTTTAAATGGATATATCTTTGTTTTTGAAAAAGCATGAAGGATAGTTATGGATTCTTTCAAAAGTCCTAGTGGACCACAAAGAGCTTATTATGAAAGGTATCGAGCGTGGAGGGAGAAAGGGAAATGTGTTGCATAGTTGGGGCTTAAATATAGGTACTTCAACTGGAGGTATGTATTCAGAAAAATACAAAGTGTGGGACTGATTCTGAGACTTTTGACAGACTTTGGAAAAGGAGTGTTGGGGAATGGGGAGAGAAGAAAGCAGAAAAATGAACCATGGGGAGACAGAATAGGGTAGAGTAGTATAACACCCAAATCTGTGAAAAGTGGCAGAGAAGTGAGGTGGCTATAGGGATATCAGGGATGAGCGACAATAGAAGGATCAAGGTTAGTGGTGAATGACATGCCAGAAAAAGTGAACACGCTTAAATGAAATCATTCATATGCAAAAGGTGAAACTTGAAGGATATAAAGTCACCAGAAGTTGATTGGGGAATGTCCCTGTGTTGGAGCTCTGTGTGTAACCTGTAGGAGGTACGAGTTCAACCCATTAGCAGGTCATTGTATCAACTGCAGGGATTGGATCTGCACATAACGTGCAATATTACCCATGAAGGATACTAAAATGGGCTGTTGCCCTTTTGCTCCAGGTGCTAACGGGTAGGTTTGCCTTTATCCATCCGTGGTCCATCTCCCTTTATGAGTGATATTTAAGCACATTGTGTATTTCTGTGCTTTTGAGTGCCTTCTTGTGCCTTCTGGACCCCTTTTCTCAGCTGCTTCCTTGCTGTGTACTTCTCCCGCCTCTTATCCCTCCCAACACACCATGATTGGCCCACTACTGCAGGCTAATTGCCAGCAAGTGTTCAGGCCCTTCAGTATCTCCCCATGCACCGTCTTTTTCTCCAGGTGTCAATGGGTAAGTTTGTCTTTATCCATCCGTGGCCCACCTGCCTTTGAGTGTGATATTTAAGCAAATTGTGTATTTTGGTGCTGTCGTGCGCCTTCTTGTGCCTTCCGGACCCCTTTTGCCAGCCGCTTAATTTTGTGCACTTCTCCCGCCTCTTAGCCATGCCACCAACCAGTGATTGGGCCACTGCTGCAGGCTGACTCCCAGCAAGGTGCAGGCCCTTGAGCAACTCTTGGCGCACCGTCTTTTGCTTTGGGTGCTGACAGGTAGGTTTACCTTTATCCATCTGTGGCCCCCCTCCCTATAAGAGTGATATTTAAGCAAATTGCATATTTCGGTGCTCTCGTGTGCCTTCTTGTGCCTTAGAGACGTCTTTTGCCAGCCGCTTTCGTGCAGTGACCTTCTCCTGTCCCTTAGCCCTCCCACCACCCTGTGATTGGCGTGCTTTACCAGGCCGACTCCCAGCAATGGTACATGCCTTTTGGCAACTCCCTGAACACCGTCTTTTGCTACAGGTGCTGATGGGTAAGTTTGCCTTTATCCATTGGTGGTCCACCTCCCTTTGAGAGTGATATTTAAGCAAATTGTGTATTTTGGTGCTCTTGGGCGCCTTCTTGAGCCTTCCAGGCCCCTTTTCCTAGTGCACTTCTCCCACCGCTTAGCTCTCTCACCACCCCTTGATTGGCACGCTACTGCTGGCTGACTCCCAGCAAAGGTGCAGGCCCTTCAGCAACTCCCTGCGCACTGGCTTTTGCTCCAGGTGCCAATGGGTAAATTTGCCTTTATCCATCCGTGGCCCACCTCCCTTTGAGAGTGATATTTCAGCAAATTATGTATTTTGGTGCCCTGACTCGCCTTCTTGCACCTCCCAGACCCCTTTTCCCAACCGCTTCCTTGCTGTGCACTTCTCCCGCCTCTTAGCCCTCCCACCACCCTATGATTGGCACACAATTCTCTTTATAAGACACCCTCCCAGGCAGGGGTCAAGTCCTAAAAATTAAAGTGGGGGGACTCATCAATAAACGCAATGGGATGTGACGTCACCAGAAATTAGCATATCAAGGTGAAATATGCATATTTCATTAAATTGGCTTTGCATAACCACCCAAATTGCACAAGAAGAATTGCACTTGCCTTTCATAAAATCAACACACACAAAACAAAGAGAGGATATTTTCTTCTAATGGTGTTTTTGAAAACGTTAAAAAGGTGTGCATGGTTTAAACTCCAAGACTTGCAGTACCAAAATGGGACATTTCACCTTTAGTTGTTTGATATATTTCATCAGGTTATTTAATGTAGTGGTGAAGTGTCCGGCCTGCAAACCTGACAACTGCATTTCCATCCCAGAGGTCGGCTTTAATTAAAAAATTCAAATAGGACATTCAATGTTTCTCACTTTAGCTGGGGGGACCGAGTCCACCCTCTGAAAAAGTGGGTGGACTGCAACCCCCCCCCGTGTCCATCCCCCCCGTGTGCATCAGGCCCTCCTCACTCAGGCTTCCCCATCACTCCGGCCTGCCTAACCTGCACTTGCCCTTCTGGGTCCCCTTCCCTTCATTAGCCTGATGCGGTGTGAATCCCTACCTAGCCTGGCCGACTCCCGTCCTTGCACTGAGCATGTGGTCCTCACTCCCTGCATTCCCTGGTACTTGCCCACCTGGTCTCCCCTTGTTACTTGCCTAGTCCAATGGGCCCTCCTATTCCCCTCCTCCACCCCTGTACTTGAATGCCGCCACTTTACCCCGTACTTCCCTCCCACCCTAGAATGTTCCCTTCCCCCTAGCTGCATCCCTCCCCACTCTCCTCCACCCTGCACTCCTTGTTACTGCACTTGCATGATCTGAATAACACAAGGCCTAGTAGGACCTTTATTGCTTTCTTCCTTGTCTCCTCCACACACTTTTTTGTCTTGTGCCTTGAAACACCATTTGATGTATAGGCGCTATATAAATAAGAAATAAATGAAATTATGTTTTATGCATTGTGGAAAGTGCAAAGCTTTGAGCCATATGAAAAATGTTGGCACTGTGTGCAAGACTGAACATTTTGTTCTCTTTTGTCCTCCTCAAATGGAATGCAGCAAATGAAAATGCTGAGAGCTTTTTATATCATGCTTGTAGATTCAAAGAGCCCAGTTGGCTTGACACAAAGCAATACCAGGAGCTACAGTTGACTCCCAAGTTGAAGCAGTGCCATTCATATATGCCTATGTGAAAATAACCCGTTTTGGGAATGTGTATAAAGAAGCATTATGACACATATAAGACATTAAAAAGTAAAATGCAGCATATTAATAATAAAACCTAGTGTATAGCTTAAAATAAACTCTTCACACCACAATCACACCATAACAAAAAGAAAAACAGTATCAAACACAAATCCAATCACATTACAATGAGGCATATATAATGGACAATAGTTTGGATCTCAAATGAGTTACATTTGTGGCATGCCATCTACTAGCTGCTAGTTCTCCAGATAGGTTCCCTGTATACTAGGTGATACAATTTACATTGGAACTGCTCCTAGATGCTCCTGCCAATCAAATCTTTATTTTGATTAGTAGGAACATGTGCCCACTCAAAATTTTATAACCACATTTCTGGTAATAACATGTAGAAGATAGTCAGATGACTTCAGTTACAAGCCAGATTTCCTTTAACCCAGTCTGTGTTCCAGGAGTTAGTTTTATGCCATTTCAGCTTCCTGGTAAGAGAGCTAAACAACTGCTAGTGTAAGGATGGGTACTTGGAAAAAGATGAAATATAGTTGCAAGCCAGGGTGTTCGCATGCTGCATTTTATAAGCATGAGTTGGGGTTCTGGAAATCTGATAAGGTCCGAAGGAACAACAGCACCACACAGACTTATGTTGGTGATGGATTTTAATGCTAACCAGGATTGGTAATCAATAAATCCTTTATTTTGGAATGGCTGTTCAAATTTGGGTTGGTTGGTAGTTGATTAAAAGCACAATATACACATCTTTCACTGAAGAATGTTTAATTTCTTGAAATGAAGGGGCTAAGGGGAATTCATTTGAAGGGTTTGACATTTTTAGACTTCACACGCAAGCAAATAATTAACGGCTATTGTAATGCAAGGCTGCTCAATGACTGGCAATGCTTAGGCATTTAGGCTCAGTAATGGTAGACTGCACCACTCTCCCAAATTGTGAACCTTTTTAGACCAGAATTTAAATCTTGGTCTTGTTTGTGCCCTCCTTGTGCAATTCTCTCACCTCCAGCTTGTGATTCTCTGTCCTCCCTCCACTCCCTTGGATCCCAAATAAATATCTGTCTCTTAGCAGTCTCACACTATTCTAATGGTCATCTTCTTCCTTTCTTTGAATCAGAGGCACTGTGGAGGTGCTCGCTTCAAGCGGTCTTCCACTCATTGCTAATGGTTAGCCTATTTTCTTACAATCTGCCATGGATGAGGTGCTCGCTATACGTGGTCTGCCACTCTGTGCTAATGGTTGACTTTCTCTCTCTCTCTGCCTTTTTCGTTCTCCCTTTTTCTCTTTCCCCCTCTTTCTCTTTCCTCCTTTTCATTATAAGCAGTAAGTCACAATTAGCTAATGGACCTCGTTTTGCTTTTTTTAGAATTTGAGTTATGCATGTTATGTGGTCATTCACACCATGCTGATTTCATACCCACGTACACAAAGAAGATACAGGGCTTCACAAAGTGGCTAAGGGAACCATAGTTTCATGATGAGGGCACAAAGAAGTAACACCTTCACATTGGGGAGTCAAACTTTACAAAGTGGGTATGGGGAACACATTGTTTTGGACACCTGGTTGTGAAGGAGTAAGTGACATGCCTAAATAAATTGGATAATTAGCAGACTTTATTTTTAAGTCCCCCACTTGACAAAACTCTGATGTTGGCCAAATCACTATCTCTAATGCTTTTTATGCCACAAATGATGTTGCTTTCAAATAGGAAATGTTCTTCCGAAAAACTATCAAATTCTCTCTACACTTTAAGACTCAGAATGGAATGTTTAGATCTTTTTGCTTTGTACATGGTTAATATTACTATTTTATGAACTCTGTCAAGTAATCAGTGGCTGATGTCAGAGGCGTAGCCAGGACTGTCTAGCAAATGGGGCCTGAAGCTAATGTAGTTGGGCCCACTGCACTGACAAAAATATCTGTAAATGCCCACACAGTGCTGCTGGGCGGGCCTTTACAGATTTTGGGTGCCTGTCTGCGCCTCTGGCTGATGTAGAAGCTAAGATGTTAATATTGCTGTTGCAGCAGGGAATTGGCAGAGCAGAACCGTCTAATTGCCCATAGGTTTGTTTCTATATTCCTAATGACCGCATTCAACATGCCCCAATAGCTGGACGCTTAATTTGTACAACTACTTGACCATAGGCACACACATTGTAATTGCCAATATTCTGTTTTGAACGCATGTGCATTGTGAGTTGTTTGCGTTTTAGTCAGATTTCCCTACTCCAATCAAAGGATGTGAAATCATGTTGGATACTGTCTGGGATTAGAATTGTGATTTTGATGAAACCTCTGGGAGGTGAGAGCTGGTGCTCTACATCAAAGCAGGATTGAGGTATACACCAGTACTTTAGCATACTAGGAGAAGCAAATGATGGACTTGTCTAAATATAGGACCTTGTTTTTCAAAATGTTTTTATTGTGGGTTTCCAATATAGCATGCATTAGCTTCACCTATAGTTCTCTTCTATGTGCTGTAAGAGCTCATCTGGCTTCATCAGTGTTTTGTGTATTCCATTTGACAGTGGCCACTATATGCCTAATGGTCACCATACAACAGTATCTTTAACTTTTAAACCTACTAACCCATTGGTTTACATGGCTGTAAACATAATTTGTAGCTTTTGCTTACAATATTTTGGCCTGTAAAAGTTTATGTTGGTACTCTGGCACACTGAGGGCATTTATGACATTTGAGTGACTGGTGAATTTAGATTAAAAAAGACAAGTAAAGAGCCATAACTGGAGGATTAACCAACAATTCATAAGACATGTAGATGATGTAGGTGTGGTTTAGCAAGAGTCTAGCATCCTAGAGAAAATTGTTGGTTACATTTGCAAGGGTCAAAATTAGGATTTCTTGACCAGGAGCAAAATTCAGCTCCTGTGTATCGGGCATCACCAATTAGGCAGGAGCTATGCCAGGGGAACCAGGAGCTAGTGCATAGAGCACAGTAAAGGTAACCTTTACGTAAGAGACAAACTCTACCTTTTTGTTCATTTATATATTATCCAATATGCTGTAAATGTCTCTTAAGTGTATGCGATTCTCCTTTATACACATAACTAAACCTACACAGTTAATATTACCTAACTGTGTTTGTATAGCACCACTTGCCTGGGTGTCAGAAGTAGCTCCTGGTAGCTCTTGGTTTAGAGATAATCAGGCTCTTCTTGTCTATGGCCAGGAGCTAAATAGCTCCTGGCAATTTCGAACCATGCTATTGTTTTGCATGTTTTTGTATGGATCTTCATCTTATGTGATGTCTGCAGTGTAATGTTGGCATGCAATCACATGGTGGAGAGGCTTTACATATTTATATAACCTTTTTTTAGGTGTGCTGCCAGTGATGCACAATTAAGCTGTTTTCTTCAAATCATATGTGCCTTTTCTAAGTCACTGCAGAGAGGAGAGAACAGCTACTGCAGTAGATTCCCGGTCTGTATTTACGAGGTTTCATTAGTAAGCTCCTAAAACACAACCTTTAAAACATTAAGGTGGTATGCAACATTAGTATTTATTAAAGTAAAAGTGCACTCAAAAGACTAAACTGGACACTATTTGCAAAGGTTTACAAACATTGCAAATTTTGTTATACAAATGTTTACTAATAATGAAGGTTTTGAGGTGTGCACTAGGTTTTCAATTAATAGTAAATGATGTAAACCAAATGTTTACTAATATTGACACATTTGAGGTGTACACTAGGTTTGCAAAGGTTTACAAATACGTTTTCTTTGTAAATGAAATGTTCAATTACAAAAAGGTTTCAAACACTTGTAAAGCTTTTTGAACGTATAGTTTGAATAGGTTTGCATGCAGTTTACCAAATCTGTAAAACATGATTTTCATGCAGTATGACTTCATGTCTGCTATAGAATTTTGTGACCCCTGAAGTAATGGTTAAATTGCTCAACTCATAGAAAGAGTACTTTTTGGGTGGCTCATAACTTTGCTCCCCCTGGATGAATTATCACTGAACACTGCAAAAAAGTATATGGCCCGCTCTGATTTGTTTGGGTAAGTTTGGTGATGTTTGATCAAAGGGGGGGGCAAAGTTATAGGGGCTTCCCACATTTTTTTTTTCCATTGACTGAATGGAAAAGAATATTACTTACACCTACAGCTCAAACCACTGGACGGATATTCACCAAATTAGCAGCAGGAGCCGGCTTGTTCCCGAAAGCGTGCTTTTGTACATTTGGTAAAAATCCGTCCAGTAGTTTTTTTAAAACAGGCAAAATGTAGGTAAAAAAGAAATTAGTGATATCTGGCTGCGCTCCGCTGACCCATTTCCCGGTTTGCTGCGTGGACCGGACCCTGATTGGCCAAGAGGGCTGCGTCATGTCCGCAGACCTTCTACGCGCCCACTGTTTAGCTGGAGGGAAGCATGATGTGCATCATATTTTTCTGAAATGCCTGCCATGTTGTATCCGCTGATATTCGCGGATAGCGAATCTGCAAACAGGGCTGGAAAACATGCTTTGGGGCATCCAGTGTTGGGTAGAGGAGCTGGAAAGGGTGGGGGAGTGAACAATGGTTCATATGATGTATTTTTTTAGGTGGAAGAAGACTGTGTTTTGTCCGCGGTGTCTGCAGACACCGCAGCAGTTGGCGGGTAGGTCTTCAAGCGAGCGGTTTATGTGGTGACTGCAGGCAGGCTTCATTAGGGTAGGGGAGTGGAATGTAGATGATAACAGGATGTTTTGATAGGCTGTATTATGATGTGGTGTTTGTGGCCAGCTACTAGACTCTTGGGTGAAGTACTGTAATAGCATGTGTAGAGAAGTGTACAGGGCCGCAGGCGGTTTAGGATAGGGGAGTGGAAATAGTATTTCAGTAAGGTTTAAAACATTAAAGTTTAAAACATTTAAGTTTACAGAATAGAAAGGGAAAGAAATGGGTTAACAGCCTTTTGGATCCAATTTTGGAGAGCTGGTTTAATAGAACATTTCCCAAACCTATACATGATGATTTTTGCTTGGGAGATTGCAGTCTCTAGCTTATTTCCAATACGTTCTATATGAGCACTACTGGTTGTATTATCTTCAAAGAGTATTCCTAGGTAGGTATATTGTTTCACTAAACTCAGCCGTATGTTGTTAATAGTCCATACAAATGACATCCGTGCAATTTTATTTGGATGATAAACTAATATCTGAGTTTTATTAGGATTAACTCTTAGCTCATTCTGAACAATATAGGTATTAAATGTGATTATCAGTTTCTGCAATCCTAATGGTGTTTTCGAAATTAACACTAAATCGTCCGCATGCATTAGGCTTTTAACAAACTGATCATTGCATTTTGGGGAGTCAGAGGGTGTGACATCAAAAATATGTTTTAGATCATACATAAAATAATTAAAAATTGATGAGGCCAATAAACAGCCTTGTTTCACCCCACGCGAGAGGTAGATATGGGTTCAGACAATAAACCATTCAGTGATAGTCGAATGCGGACCGAGGTGTTAGAATGTAGAGCAAAAATGAGATCGTATAAGGTTATAGGACACATCCCTTTGTAGTTTCTGAAATAAAATTACACGAGAAATCAAATCAAAGGCAGAAAATAAATCAACAAAAGCAAAGTAGACCGGTTGGGTCTTTATTGCATTTAGACACAATAAAGTGATTTGTGTGCCCATGCCTGAAACAAACCCTGTTTGGTGAGGATCCTGCAAATTATTGGCAAGGGTCCAAGCATTAAACTGTTGCAACAGCAATTTGGAAAAGATCTTTCCTGGAGAATCAAGCAACGTGATTGGTCGATAATTCTGGGGTAGCGTCCGGTCACCCTTCTTAAAAATTGGGATTATGATTGATGTCTTCCAAGTTGATGGAATCATCTGCAGTCGTGTTACTGATTGAAAGATGTTATTCAAAATTGCGGCCCATTCTTTGGGGTAAGCTTTTAACATCGCATTGCTTATTGCATCTGGGCCGCAAGCTCTAGATACACTCGTCTGTTTTATCAGCGCTTCAATAATTACAGAGGAAAATTCTAGGGTCCATGGGTGAGAAACCTTATGTAGAAGTTGAGTTTTATCAAACTTATTATCAGCATAAAGACTTGTGTAATAGTCAACCCATGCTTGTTGATGAACTCCATTAAGCTGAGCATCGGCTTGTAGATTTGTATTGTGGCTATTTAGTTACTGCCACATTTCTGCCGAATTCTTATTAGCAATAGCTCTCTGCATTCTTTCACTATCTTTTTGGAATGCAATTGCTTTATGACTTTTTAACCAATTTTTGTACTTAGTTTTGGCATTTTTCAAGTCTTGCCAACATGAGGTTGTGCTTGCTGCTAAAATATTTATTTTTTCTTTCCTATATTCAGCACGTCTGTTATGTATATTATGGTCAAAAGCATGTTCATGAGTCAGGCAGTTTCTAGAGCTTTCAGTTAGTGTGTTAGCATATGGTAATAATAGGTCTGGATATTGCAATAGGCTATTGGAATATATATTGTTCTGTACCACACATCCAAATGATTTGAGGTTCATCTCGGTCCACCTTAATCGTATTCTTGAACCATTTGTCACAAAGGATTGAGTGAGATATTTCTTACCAACAACAATTATATCCCAATCTAAAACTAATGAAAGAAGATTATGATCACTGTACGTTTGTGGATGTATGTCTAGTCCCCGAATTTGATGGAAAACCTCCCTATTAATATGAATATAATCAATAGTACTATAACTAGTATTCCTATGCCATGTCCGTTGAGATGGTATATCGCCGCGGACTGCCCCATTAACCATCTGAAAATTTCTATCTGACATAAATGAATTCCAGGTATTTATTTCATTGGATGACCGAGAAATACAATCCAAGTTTAGACCTCCCATAATTAGGGTGTGTGTGGTGTTTGCATCCATACAAATTATATCTAGCAATTTAGCAAGACCTGCATAAAAAATAGTATCTGTGATTCCTGCTGGGTTGCGGTAGAAGTTTATTAAAGCAATTTGTTTACATTGATAGGAAATTCTAACTAATTGTAAGAACGCTGTCTCTACATCCCACGGTGAGATAGACAAGCCGGATTCAGAGTGTACAGCATCAAGTAAACCTGAGGAGGGTCTACCGCCAGTAATTAATGCTGGAGAAAGTAATATATCGTAGCCATCCCATGTTGGGTTGTTAGTCAGCCAGGTTTCTTGCAGCGCAATAATATGATATAATATAGTAAACTTTTTGATCGAATCATGCAGATGGGAGTGCCCTCGTGTATTCCAGCTTGCTATTTTTATAAATTGCAAATTTACTAATGGTTAATTTCTAATATCACCAGAGATTCCTGACAAGCCACCAGACTTATTTTGCAAGCTTTGATATATATTTAATTGCATTGGTGGGCCTTGCGGTTGGTCAGGAGTCTGCTCATGATCACGTGCCAATAAAAAACCCATATCGAACAATATCATTCTTGATTGCCAAATCACATTAAACACAACATTTGAAGGAATCCATAATCTCACTACTGATTTTGATACATCAGAGACAAACTTGATCTGTGCTATGTCGCTGGAAGTTACATCTTGTAATTCTGCTATGTCACTAAAAATGTTTAACACGCTTCTTCTGTTAAGAACATATGTTTCAAAATTACCACCTCTACTTTTTAAAAAGAGGGAGTTGCCCCTGCTTTTTACATGCTGAGTCTGTTTTACTGAGGGTTGTTCCATGGGAGGGTTTCTTTGCGTCGCAACAATGGGTCGATTGCGGGCAAAATCCCCGCCGAACACATCCTCACGTCTATTACCATTCTACAGGTAATTCTTCCCTACCTAGAGTTGCTCTTTTTTTGTTATTCATGTCTAGGATTTCTGGCTTGTCATAGGATATTGGTAATAGACGTTTCAGTATATAATCATCAACAGCTTGTCTTAATTTTTCCATCCCCTCCTTACTTTGGCTCTTAGTTAATGAAGTTGGCAGAGGTAAAGTAGGTTGCGGTGGATTATTATCTTTCGTTGAACGCTCATTGATGAGTGGTTTATTAGACTTATTTGGGCATTCAATTGTATGAACAAGATGACTCAACGGAGAGCATGTTAATGGGCAGTCGGCAGATATTTGAATGCCAGAAGAATCTGCCTGAGTTGTAGGGATACTGGGTCTTTCCTTTGTTTTTGATGGTGTTTCTACCTGTGTTTGAGGTTGATCGTGCACTTGTGTCTTTTGGGACTTTTGAGGTGCGCTATCAACCAATTGCGGTACAGTCCCCCCTATGGCTTTAAAAAACGCATTAAGCAAATTTTTGGAGGGCCTTACGCCTGGCATATTTTTTGATTTTTTGAATGTGTGGCGGGGTCCTTTTATCTTCGGACGCGTGATTTTTTTCTTCTCTGGTGGTATATTTACGGATTTGGGTGAAGGTTGTGGATCACACTGGTCGCCGCTGGGGCAATCAGAGGTCCCAACAAAAGGGAAGGCAACGTTGGCAGCTGTGGTAGTGGAAATATCAACCGGTCGAATCACATTGACAAATTCAGGTAGTGTGTGTGTCTTTAGAAATACCAAAGGTGCCTTTATTGGTAAATACTGAGATCCTCTCTGTGTGTGCAAGCTTTTGTTTATTATCACAGAGTCAGTCCCTACCGTCATACTACCATGAGCATATCTGTTTTTTTCTATGATAGTTCTACAATTATCATTTAGCCAGTTGGATAAAATGTCTAATTGCAGGGACTGTTTGGCAATTTTGGCATCCAAACTTTCAAATAATTTAAACATAGGTGTATTCATTACAGAAAGAGTGAGTTCAATCATACTTTGAGAAGGTTCAGTACCATAAGTGCGGGCTGGTGGACGAGGAGTTGGTAAAGCAAATGATGGAATATTAGAATGAGCATTAGACAAAGGTGTATTAGATTCATCTATGACAACTGAAGCATTCATCCTTTCCTCAACGATGGAAATTGGGGATTTGCATTGGCTGGCATAAATTGATATGCCAATCGGGTTAGAGTCATAGTGCGTGTAAGGAATTGGCGATAACTCAGAAGGTATGTTTGCGTTATTATGTATAGCATTCTTTTCTGTGGTTTCCAAAAGAGTGTGATCTGATACTACCTGAACGTCGTTGTGTTCGGCTAGTACATTTAAACTATTATTGGAACAGGTGTATGAATAGCTAGATTGAATACACAGGCTGGCATTAGAATCCCCGACCGGTCCACACTTTCTGTTTGATGCCTGAGCTTAGAATTCTGAACGTCAATTGGGGTAAGAGGAATCGACGTGTGAGAAGTGTGCGAGTGTTTGACCTTATTTCTCATGGGGAGCAAATGACCCATTTGTGCAGGCATGCGAGTTTTCAGAGAATGTGGTGCAAACATATCTGCCATGTGGCAACAAACAATATTTTACTATAGTATCGAAAAAAGGAAAAAAGACAAAAAATTCAAATAGCAGTACAAAATCAGGGTATTTCAGCCAAAATGTGTGTGGTATCCACTTTCCGCGCCGACGCGGCGAAGCATAATAGCGGTACTTACACGAGTACTTCCACGAGTGCGCGCGCGCTGTGTGTGTGTGTTCTCGATTTATAGGAAGTGCTCAACCCGCGATTCAGGGAGGTGGGACAAATTCACTGGCCAATCAGGCTGAAAAGGGAAGAGAAAACAAAAGAAAAAAAAAAACGTTGTAACCATTGTCACAAAGTCCTTCAATGGAGTATAGACTCTGTGGTGGGTCTGAGCCCAAGAGTCACCTTAGTCACCTTAGTCAGCCCCTCTGACAGCTTCAAACTCCGCTAAAACAATCCAATACAATCCAGCTCGGGAGCCAGGGAGCAGATGCAGGTAACGTCTGTAGCGGAAAAGCAGTACTTACACGAGTACCAGTTGGGGTATTCTAACTGTTTATCTGTTTTGATTGATAGATTGATATTTTATTCCTATTGCGCTCGTACACAAGTGTTTCAGAGCGCGACAAGGCAAGGGAGGGGAACAGGGGAGAACAAAACAGCGATCTATGGAAGGAGAGAGAAGTGGAAAGTGCGAAGCAGAGGAGAAACAGATAATTAACAATAATAAATAATAAAGGCAACAAACAGTGGTAATGCAGCCAGCAATTTGCAAATGCTAGTTTTAAGGCAGCAGGCAGGGTAGGTCTGATAAGTGCAGGAAGAAAAAGGGGGGGCTGTATGGGTACAGATACAGACCCCAGTGCAAGGGGTGGCCCTGAAGCAGTGCAGGAGGGTGGCAGGGTGATCAGGTACCTGGGCCCGAAGGACAGAGGGTGGCCAGGTGCACAGTGCCAAGAGAGAACAGATCAACAGGGGAGAGGGGGACCGAAGGCAGAAGAAAAGAGGAAGGTCTTGAGGTGCTTCCGGAACTGGAGATGGTTCTCCTCAAGTTTTAGAGTGGCAGGGAGGCTATTGCAGAGGGAGGCCCCAGCCGAAGACAGAGATCTACCCCCAGCTTGTTTCTTTGAAAAACTACTGACCCTGAGGGAGTTGGAGGAAGAGGAGCGAAGAGCTCGAGAGGGGAGGTATTTGCGGAGGAATAGCTGAAGGTATTTTTGACCCAGGCCCCAGAAAGCCTTGTGGACAATGTAGAGGGTTTTGAATTTAATCCTTGCATCCACTGGGAGCCAGTGGAGAGATTTCAGAGCTGGAGAGATACGATCCCAGGGCTTGAGGCCAAGGAAAAGTCTTGCAGTCCTGTTCTGGATTAGTTGCAGAGGGCAGAGAGTAGAGGCAGATAGATTTAAAAAGAGGCTGTTACAATAGTCCAAGCTAGAGAGAACTAGAGCTTGGGATACCATGAGCTTCTGGGGGAAGGAGAGGAAATGCAGAGTACCTCTGAGGAGGTGCAGTCCGAAATTTGATTTTTTAGAGACCTCAGAGATGTGGGCGGAGAAGGAACAGGTGGAGTCAAAGATGACCCCGAGGTTCTTAGCCTCGCAGGTGGGGGTAGGAGGAGTGCCAAGGGAGGCCAGCCAGAGAGTGAGGGGAAAGGATGGTGAAGGTGTGCCAATGAGGAGGATCTCCGTCTTGCTGGCATTCAGACAAGGATCATTGGCGGAACACCAATCTTGAATGACAGTTAGGCAATCAGAGATGATAGAGGGAGAGGAGGTGGCAGAGGGCAGCCTGAAAATTAGTTGAGTGTTGTCAGCGTAGCACTGGAAATTTGAGCAGAAAGTGGCAATGCAGTGGCCGAGAGTTGCCAGGTATTGGTTGAAGAAAGAGGTTAGACCCCTGGGGAACACCACAGGTAGAGAGGAAGATAGATGAAAGGAAGGACCCAAGTTGGACCTTGGAGGGTCGATCTGAGAGGAAAGAGGTCAGCCAGGCCAGAGCCTGATCAGTGATACCCAGGTTTTCACGGAGACAATTGAGCAGGATGGTATGGTTGACCGTGTCAAAGGCAGAAGAGAGATCGAGGAGGATGAGGACAGAGGGAATGTTAGAGTCAAGGTTGGAGAGCAGATCTTCACGGATGTTCAGGAGAGCAGTTTCCATGCTTCTGGCAGCTCTGAAGCCAGACTGGTGGTCATGGAGACAGCCAACAGAATTGGAATGAAGGTAAAGATGAGAGATGGCCAACTTTTCCAGGTGTTTGCCAAGAAAGGGAGTAATGGAAATTGGGCGATAGTTAGCTGGACAAGAAGGATCAGCTGTGGGTTTCTTGAGAAGAGGATGCACAATGGAGTGCTTCATAGGGAAGGGGAAGGATCCTGAGGCAAGGGAGTGGTTGCAAAAATCAGCAAGGGCCAGAGCGAGGGTGTCAATGTGGTCCTTGATGGTTTTAGAGGAACAGGGATGTACCTGTTTTGACAATGCTTTCATAGATTCAAACTTGTCTAGCCACCTCGTCAGGGGTGAAAAGAGGAAAGGACGAGAAGGATGGTGGGAGGGTGGCTAAAGGAGGGTCAGCAAGCACAGATGGAGAGGGGAGAGGAGGGGTGTGGGTGGAGAGGGTGGACTGGATGTCCTGGGTTTTTAAAATGAAGTGAAAGGCAAGGGCATTGCAAAGAGCCTGGGAGGCAACAGTAGGAGTAGATACTTCAGCAGGGTTGGCCAGCTCCTTGCAGATTTTAAAGAGTTTGGCCGAGTTGTTAGATGCCTCAGAGACACGAACTTGAATGTGGACTCTCTTCTTGGTGTGGACAGAGATTCGGTATTGCCTTTGTAGCAGGCGACAGGCCAGTTTGGCATAGGATGAACAGGAAGTCCTCCATTTCCTCTCAGCTGCCCTACACTTACGTTTAAGTGTAGCTAGGTCAGAGTCATACTAGGAATTGCACTTGGCTTTGGACTTCAAACGGATCCTCATGACAGGGGCAAGAGCATCAAGCGTATCAGAAATTGAAGAGTAGAGCAGAGACAGGGCTGTGTCAGGATGTCAGAACCTCTTTTCCTCTTGTGTTTCCTCTTTTTAGCAGTATTTGTTTATGCATTTACTTGCTGTTGGTGTTTTATAAGTACTTTAGTATTGCAAACAAATATTGCCGAGTTGTGGGGGCAGTTAGATACCTGTTGGCGAATTCTAACTGCTGCTACTTTGAAAAATTTTGAGGGTATGTTTGTAGCACTGTGATTGCTGAAGGTTGATTTTGGCAGTTTGACCGCTGGAAGTAATATTGTAGTACTACGGGTGAAGTGAGATACCAGTTTGTGTATTCTGGTGGTTTATATTTAATAAGTGTTGACTGGTTTCCTCAGAAGAACTTTCATTGTTGCTGGTGGATTTCAAATTGTGTAGTAATGGGAAGTAATATTGTAGTATTGATATTGATATTGATATTTTATTTATATTGCGCTCGTACACAAGTGTTTCAGAGCGCGACATGGCAAGGGAGAGGAACAGGGGAGAACAAAACAACGATCTTACTAGGCCCAGTGACATTGAGGAAAGGGAAAAAGAGGAAAAGTGCATGGAAGGGAAGAGAAGTGTAAAGTTCGGAGCAGAAGAGAAACAGATAAATAAGAATAAATAAGTAAAATAAATAAATAATAAAGGCTATAAAAGATGGTGGTGCAGCTAGCAAGTGGCAAGTGCTCAGTATAGCCAACAGGGTATGTTGGATAAGTGCAGAAGAAAATACTGGGGGTGGGGGACTGTATGGGTACAGATACAGACCCCAAAGCAAGAGTTAGCCCGGAGGCAGTGCAGGAGAGTGGCAGGTTGAGCAGGTACCTGGGCCCGGAGGACAGAGGATGGCCAGGTACACAGTGCCAAGAGAAAAACGTATTAGCAGGGGAGAAGGGGGGCAAAGGCCGAAGCAAAGAGGAAGGTCTTGAGGTGCTTTCAGAGATGGTTCTCCTCAAGTTTCAGAGTGGCAGAGGGGCTGTTCCAAAGGGAGGCCCCAGTATTATGGTTGCAGTTAGAAACAGTTGTTTTGCTGCATTTCTATGAAGGAGTTGCATTTGCAAACACTACTGGTCTGCACCTTTAAGTAAATGTTTTTAACAATTGGTGGCAATTGGAATAGAACATTGATTGCATAGCACTTTACACCAGTTGTATTGGAAAATTTGAATGAACCAGGCAGTTCTGTGTCTGAGTCATTTGGTGGAAGTCCACATGCTTGTTTTTGAAGAGGTATTCTCTTTGTGCAGTTGGGTATGCACCTGCCTTTTCAGTACATCCTTCTGTGCTTGTGGTAATTGATGGAGTACAAGCTGCTTTCAATTTCTTTGGTGCTATTTTTGAGAGATCATGTATAAGTTGTGTTGGCACTAGTTTTCTTTTACGAAGTTTGCCTTTTTGAGGAACAGGGTACATTCTGAGATGGGGTGTGTAGAGGGCACCTAGTCTATTGTACTCTACGATGCAAGGAATGTCAGCCTCGACTTTGCTTGTATCAAAATTGACTAGAAATAGCCTTTCAAATATACATAGGCGTGACAATGCTACGTAACTAATGCCTTCTTTACAGATTGTGCTGCCAATGTCAATCAATGCCTGATATATGGTTAGACCTTGCGATTTATGAATAGTGACTGCGTATGCTAGAGACAGAGAAAACTGTTCTCTGCGTACATACATGTCTTTGAAAAGAAGGAATCAGACTGTTGAGCATCCTATCCTTTTAACTTCTGAAGGTTTGTCAAAGTGTGAGCATAGGTGAGATCTGCAGACTGCAGACTAAAAGCCAGTGACATCTCTACTGCAACATAAAACCCAGAAGACACCTACTCTTCACAACCAAAAAAGTAAGTGCAGTACTGTTGTAGTGTTCTGCCTGTTACTCAGACAGTGCAGTGTTGTTGTATTGTAGCCTAGACAATGTTAGTGAAGCCCACAGCACGCACTTCACACTTACTCATTGCACCTTGCCAGGTCCACTGTTTCTATTGTCATCAGAACACCAGTATGTTAACACCCACTAGTTTTATAAAAACATTGCAATGTCCTTACTTCTTCAAACACATTACACTGTCATGCACACTGAAGCAAACCTTTCCCACAGGAACACAAACACACATAGCAGTACAACCTTCCCAACCAAAAATAACAGCCCTTTGCACAATCACACTCCTCTATGTATACCTACCCTCATATTCAGACACTCATGCACAGTACACACACAAACATTACACAACTTCCAAACCCACACTTTCCTTTTTTCTCCAACATACACAAAACAATGCCTACCAAAAAAGCTATTCTGTATAAAACAAGATGGAAATAGAGCAGATAAAACTCAAGCCATGCAAAATGGCCATCCAACTCTAGCGGACTTTGTTCAAAAAGTTAAAACAAAACACCTAATACAGTCACTAAACAAAACCGAACCAGGTACCAGGAAAAAATGTGACTTCTCTTTCAAAATGTAAAACTAAAACTAAATGTATTAAGAAGAATGCAACTGCCAGTAGTGCTAACACTACATCTACCAACGGTAACATAGACACAAGTAAGCTTTCCAAAAAATGTATTTTACAAAAAATGTTCCACGATAGAATCCTGCAGAACCTTCTAAAAACAGTGAGAAATCACGCTCCACCCTTAAAACTTAAAGCAGAAAAGTGATCCTGGAAGCTCTCATAGACATTGCAATGCTCCTCAACAGGAAATTATTTATATTCATTTTAAACAGAATTAAACCACTAACAAACTTAATTAGTAACATACAAAAAGTACTTCATAACAGATGCGATATCAGCATAGATACATTTGCAAAGTTCTGTGCAGGTGAGTGGATTCACACCACCATCACAGAGCCATATTTCAATGAAGAGGCATACAAACAAGAGCAAACAAACCCAATTGCCATATGTAGCAGTGGGCGAGGGTATGAAATGGTAGACAATACCATTATGGGGTAAGAATTGCTGATTGCAAGAATATCCCCAGCAAACTTACAATCAACTCTCCATTCCACCAAACCAATCCGTCCGGTCTACAAATGGCTGTGCACCTCAATCTGTAAAGTATGAAAACAATCTTTCAAATCTTTGCAGCAGTTCCTCAATCAGTATGTAAAAGCCAAAGACAAATAAAAAAATTAAATATTACAAACTATGGACTCCTGTCCAGTGCGCAAATGCACAAGACTACGAGGACATTCATTAGCCTGTAATTCCGGACCTGCTTGCAAAAGCATCTTCCACCACATCAAAATGTTAGCAACACACCATTCTACTGTACGGATTTGCGTTCAGAGTCTGTAGTATGCAAATGTCCTGCTTTAACACTGGAGCATTTAAATGACATTTTCCTACATGGTACAGCCAAAGAAGTGCTCGAAGAAAGCGACATCCAAAGCAAATATTTTGGAAGTGAAGAGCACTTACAAAATCCAGTAACTAGACGATAGTAGTGACAACCTTGCAGATGCCATACTTCTATTTATTGCACACGTACAAAAAAGAAATAGCAAAGTTTAAAAGCACATCTGCTTTGTTGGCAGGAAGAGTTAGTTTGTGTGTGAAATTGTACAGCACTGCATACGAGTGGTGACATGAGAATATTAGCATTGTTGGTATGGGGCTAGTGCTGCAGTTATAACTGTGCCATATGGGGCTGCTGTTGTGAGGTGTGTGAGATGTGTTTGCATTTTTTGTTTTGGAAATGGATTATTGGAAGTCATAATAGAGTGAGAAAAAGGGCAGAAAGTTGTAGAGATTGAAAAAGAGAATGTTATTGTGTGTAGAATTTTGTTAAGTTTCTGACACTTAGATGCTTGCTACATGAGTGCAGACATTATTTTCAGTTGTCGCATATATGTATCAAAATTTACAGATACCACTGTTTCCAATGTACACATGCATTTCTTTGCTTTCCTCTCAATGGTGCATTGTGTCACTTGTGCAATGCATGTGCCTGGCATGCTTTCCTAATATACATGCAGTTTCCCTTTTTTGTGTGCATTCTGGGCATTTCACATAGGATCTGGCACTTGCATGTGCTGTGCAAATGTTCCCAATGTGTTTATTTTATAAATAAATTACAGGCAGTGCTACTGAAATTGAAATATGTTGTTTGTACCTGTTATGCTAGTGGGCAGTACAAGACAACTGTGAAAGCAAACAGCATTGTAGGTAACTGTCAGTTGATGTGAGGAGATGGTACAAATGACAGTATGATTATTTAGTAGGTTAAACAGGTCAAGTGACAGGCATTCAGTTCATATGCATGCAATGTATGTACTTGCTATTCTTTGGTAACATACATGCATTTTCCATTTTCTGTGTGCATTACAAAACATATACATACCTGTAGATTGCTTTGATGGATGTAGATGTGGATGAATCTGGAAGCAGACATCTTGGAAAGTATTACAGTACATATGGATGCAGGTGCTTGGGAATAATAGGAGACCTGTGCTCTGAGTGTTGAACAGTACATCTGCAGTGATGTACTGAGTTGCTAGAGTTAGATGTAGCGATCTTGGATGTGATTGGTGGATGGTTGTGGGACTGCTTACCAGTAGCCAATGAGAATGCTGCAAAGTATTAACTGGAAAGGGAAGCAGGGCCGCCCCTGTGTTTCGCAAGGTCCGCGAACACCATGGTAGTTTGCGGATCACACGTGCTACAACTGGGGCTTCTCACCATTCCTGGTATGGAAATGGGAGTGTACTGTGGGGATTAGCCAATCAGGTGTTAAGGGCGTGCTTTACAGGAAGTGAGGATAATACTTTTTTTTCATTGCTGTCTTGGTTGTGTGGTAAAGATGGCTGGAGTTATTGTATGGATACTGGGAGATTCCTTTGTTTGCAATCTGGAGATGTATGCAAAGGCAAGAGGTGTTTCTGCAGATCTTGGTTTTCCATGCCTGGAGTCTTTATGGTGCAATGTGCTTAGCTGCAATGTGCAGGCACTGCTTGCTCTTTGTAGAAACATGGTTACTTTTGGTAGTCCTGATGTTTTGGTGGTGTACTGTGGAGGAGAGCATTTGGGGTATATCAGTGCCCCGAGTTTGATTCCTGTATTGAAGTTGTTGGTGGAGAAACTAATGCTGCTTTTCCCTTGTGCAAAGGTGTTTTCTTCTGAAATACTACCAAGAGAACAATGGAATATCCCCAATGTCTTCAATCCCCAGCAAAATGTTGGCAGGTGCATTCTTAATAGAGGCATTGGTATAGTTTTGCAACGTGCTGACATGTCTGTTTTCTCCAATGACAACATTTACTCCCTTAGTGTGCACTATTTTACCACAGATGGTGTTTTGTTGTCTATTCTTGGAAATGTTTGTTTCTTTTGGAATCTAAGGGATGCTTTGCAGTAAGGAGAAAAAGAACCCCCCCAAAAAAATACAAAATAAAAGTTATTTGTTTACAAGCACCTTTAAAAAAAACTCTCTTTTCAGAGCCATCACTAAAGAGGAAACCTCCTACCCTGGTTAAAATGTCTTTCCCCACCCTGTGAATTGCACGATATGTCCGCGGACACCGCAGGAGTTTGCGGATTGCACATGCCAAATGCTGGGCTTTTGAGGATGGCAGGTATGGAAATGGGACTGTGGAGGAAAGGGGATTGGTATATAAGGGTTCCTGGGTGTGGTCTGCAAGGAGAGACAGTGGCAGAAGGTCTGTTTGCTGAGAGGAGTGCAGATGGTTATGGCTATGGCTGTGGCTTTCTGGAGGCAGAGTTTGTGGATTTTGCGGGACTCGTGAATACATTGGTTGCAGGTGTATGCAGAGCACTGTCAAGTAGCTGCACATCTTCGATTCCCTCATGTGGATATGCACTGGTATGGAGAATGTGGCATGAAGCGGCTGGATTTGCTTTACTTTTGTGCCACTTTGGTGACACAGCATCCAGCCATTATATTGTTCATTGTGGAGGGAACAGTTTAGGCTATGTTACTGGAATCTCTCTGTAGTTTGCGATGAAGGAGGCACTGGTAACGTCATGGACATGTTTCCAAACTCTTGCGTCATTATTTTGCACATTGCCCAGAGACATATGTGGCTGCACTCTTCATCATTTGGACCACAAATTGAGAAAGCCAGGCACAATGTCAACAAGGCTGTTTGCGCATTTTTGCGAGATTTTAGTATGTCTTCCTTCCACAATGAAAAAATTACATTTCATAGCACCAACTTTTTCCGCAGAGATGGCGGCCATCTTACTGATGCTGGCAATCAACTTTTTTTGTGCAATATACAAAATTCTCTGCAGCCGTTCTTGCAAGAATAGGAAGCATGTGCAGTAGGTGTTGGCCATTTCAAACCTTCCAAGAACAAAAAAAAAAGGCCCTTTTCAGAGCCACCACTTTGTCCGGGAAAATAATGCAATGTTTTATATGTTGCCATCCCCTGCATGCTTTGGAAGTCTGCTGACTTCCGCGCCATCTGCAGACTTCACTGACTGTGCAGGGTCCTACACGATTTCATTGGCACTTCTATTTTTAAACAGTGAAAGGTGGCTCTGAAAAAATCCTTTTTTTGTGTGTGAATATTTTGGGATTTTCTAAACACGACACACAAGGGAGGAAATGGTAGGGATGATAGGGAAGGGGCACCAACCACAGGGATAAGAAAGGGCAGATGGAGGGAGGAAGAGGTTGGAGTACATCATTGACTTAGGGGGCACTTTCCTTCGTAGTCCTGGACTGCAGCCTCAAAACCACTCTGGAACTGCTCACCCCTGAAGAGTACTGTGTCGCAGTCCACACACAAAACAGTCCCCTTTCAAAGGTAAGGATCTACTGCTGTGCGTATGGCCTGTGAGGCTATTGGAGGAATCCTCTGCCCCACAGGAGTTTCCCATGTAGTGGCAGGAGCAGATGTCGAGGATGCTGCAGTGGAACACAACCTACTACCCTGTTTGAAGGGGATGGCGCTCCAAACTGATGCTTTGTGGCTGGATCTTAGGTGTCGCCGCATGGAGGTAGTCCCATAACTATACAGCCAGGTTTGCCATGACTGAGTACCATGCCGCACTCATTGCAGTGAACCTTGGCCGCAGTAGCCTTGGGTTTACCACCAATGGTGGTTATAAGCCTCCACACACAAGACTCGCGTAGGCAGCAGGTAGCGGGGACTTCCACTACCTTATTCTCGACTTCCTCTTCTTCCTCCTCTGCATTGTCACACCTGTTCCCCTCCCCAGGCCGTTTGGAAGGTTGTGGTGGTGGTGTAGGTGGTGGGGATGGTGCTCAGCAGAGACAGCAGCAGAAGGAGCCATGGGTGCCATTGTCCAAGAAAAAGTAGTCCGGAACCAGGAATAGACCAATCTGCAAAACAGCAGGAACACAGCAATGTGCCAAATAGCTGAACAGTAACCTTCAGCAGTAGTCCTGGTCAGCCACAACCAACAGCAGTGCCAATTACAGCCAAGAAATCCAGCAATGTTATGCCAATAATAACAAGTGCTCTGGTATGGAAATCCAAAAACAAAATGAGGAGCAACACTGGTGTGTGGCCTTTTATAGGGGTGCTGGGGAGCACTTTGCGGATAGCCTGGCAGTCTGCAGACTCTTTGAACCCCAAGCTGGGCTTAAAAAGTTCCAAAAAGGGTCTAGATCACCAGGGGCATGGTCTGGGACCTCTTCAAGAGTGACATTTCACAGTAAAACCTTGCATTGGCCAAAAAAACATGTTTTTGCTGTTTGGGGGCCTGAACCCTGTTTGCGCATAAGGACTGGTGCACAGCATGGGTACAGTCACATGGTGAGCCACCACTTTGTCTGGGAAAATAATGCAATGTTTTATATGTTGCCATCCCCTGCATGCTTTGGAAGTCTGCGGAATACTGCGCCATCTCCAGAGGATCCGTTGTGTGCATGCGCATAGGTGTCCTACGGACAGGGTTGGGGTCCCCAAACTAATTAAAAGTGTGACACACCTGCTGTGGACAGTTCTGAACAGGTGCCGTGTTCATAGGATCCAGGGGATGAGATGTGCATGCGCCCAGGTGTCTGCCGGACTTGGATGGGGTCCCCGAACTAATTAAAGTACGTCACTGCTTTGCACACATGTCAGATAGGCACAATGTTCGTAGGACTCAGGGGAAGAGATGCGCATGCCCTCAAGTGTCTGCCGGACAGGGTTGGGGTCCCCGAACTAATGAAAAGTGTTCCACAACTTTATTGACATGCCGGACAGGCACGGAGTCCTACGGACACCTCCATTTTGAATGCGGACTTCCTCGACAGGCACGGTGTCCGTAGGACACCTCCATTTTGATTAATTATGGTCATCCCGGACAGTATCACTCTCCGCAGACTCCAAACAGGGCTTTTAAAATACACACAATTAAGAAAGGGAAGGGGTAGCAGAAATTGAGACATATAAAGGGGAATTGGGGTTTTCCACAGGTTGGGCATCAGGGGAGGAAGGTAGTGAGGTCTCATCATCACGTCTTTGCTTACAAGGAATTTGTGGGGATGGTTGGCTGGGACAGGTGGAAGGGGTACAAGTGCTGGTGGGGCAGTGTATTCAATATTGTCTATTATATGTCTCTGTACAAAATCTTTTAAGTCGCCAAAACTGTTCATTAATTGGTCAATTTTTGCCTCCAGGATCACTAGTTGATATTGTAGTTGATATTGTACATTGTTAGTTTGGTTTTCGATGTGCCCATGGACTTGTGGAGGAGCTTCTGCTGCTTCTGGACCATTCCCTTCATTTCCTGTAAAACAATGTGTATTAATTATCTCACTTTTCAAACTGCACTGTGTACCAATGGAGTTACTGTCTTCACTCATTTCATCATGAGGGAAATATATATATATATATATATATTTTTTTTTTTTTTTATTATTTTTTTTTATTTGTTTATGGCTACACAGTAACCTTTACAAAAATTGAAATCTTAAATAAAATCTACATAAAATGTTCTGTACATAATGCACATATACATATTACAACACTTTCTTCTACAAACATCTAACACCAAAAGAATCACTCCACACAAATTATCTTCAAGCCACTCCAGGGTGCTTGCCATTTCTGTGTAAAAAAAGAGAAATCATGTTTACTAGTTTTGTACACAGAACAAACTGCAGTTATAAAATGTAGTGTACTTACCACTTTTTAGTACAGTTTTGCTGTCAGTACTTTGCAGTTGTCCCGCTGACAGTTGCTTCTCAGTTTGTATGTAAAGCAGCATTTAGGTAATACTGTTGGAAGCACAGGTTATTTTCCGACTTGGTGCATTTGATTATGTTGCACATTCTATGCAATTGCATTGTTGCTTTTATAAGTACAGAGTGTGTAGACCTATTTCATTTTTCCTTACAATTGACTTATATGTTGGTCTTTAAAGATGTTCAGTTTCTTTGCTGTATGCTACCATAATGTGAAACAACCCCCATGCTATTGGGCAGTGTGGATGCTACCCGATATCAGCGAACAGTCACACAGTCCGCAGACCCTGTGGTTATCAGCATAGGTGCAAGGGGTTCACTATGCTGTATGGTGCATCTATACAAATTAAGGGTATCCTGGTAAAAATCTACGAAATTCAGTGAAAAAACGTTGTTAAAGGATCGTAATGGTTCACTTGCCCTAATAAAAACCTATCAAATTCAGTGCAAAAACTTTGTTAAAGGGATGTTATGGTTAAGTAGCGCTATGTAAGTGATTTCAATCCGGCACTTCACCTAAGTCAACGCCTAGCGTGTAATGCACAACTGAAATCCTTATTTATTTGTTTCTAAAAGTTCTTTTATTCTGAACAATGTACCACTCATATCACACCCCTCTCTTGGAACCTCCCCGCCCCCGGTCACACTGAACCAGGAATCAGGCTGGTTTGGAAAGTTAAAATATTTATTTATGTAGTTACAAATTAATCACACTATGTTTAATGGGTATACAATAATCACCAATGGGGTGATGTAACACTAAGCAATTTCTTTAATGCACAAGGAGCAATAGTGAGCAAAACAATTCAGCACAGAAATAATACTTTTGTGTGTGTGTTCAGAACAGATAGCAGTGTTGTTACTATTTACCCCTGCACACCCCTCAACCCCCCAATAGGCAATGTAAAGAGATAGGAGGAGAGTGCAGGTATTCAGGAATGGCAGAATTCAAACAAAATATCAATCCCAATTTCCCCCAGCAACACAAGAGGAAAGCAGAATTGATTGGCAAGCTGTCAAAATGGTTTTTTAAAGTTATCTTGAGAATGGATTGGGTAAAAACACTAAATATGGTTTAAATTGCTGAAATTGTTTAGATTCTTATGGGAGCCGCTTTGGATAGTTACAGACAAACACTAGCAATGATTTAATACTAAGAAGCAATGTGAAATCTTAAAACTGAGGTAGGGAGGAATCAAAAGCTGTTTTAAAAGTGTCAGAATTTCCCTAAAACGAAATTTGTGGCAATCTTTTCTGTGCACAGTAAGTGTGATTACGGGAGAACTATATGGATTTGGAAAGCAGTTTTGGATGCGAATTAAAGCTGTGGATGTTAGCTAAAACTGAAGAAGTTATGGACGTTTTAGTGGAGGTCATTTTTCTGAGATATGCACAAGAATGGGAAGCAGGAATGCACTTTAAAATGACAAAAATGATTTCTTACACTAGAGGATAACTATGAATAAATGAATACCACACAAGAACACAGCCACTTGATCAAGACGACTGCTTGCAGTGGAGCTCGCCTACTTCAGATGAGAAAAAATCAGCGCAGAGATAGTTTTAACAAAACTGACACAGGAGGAAAAATAGAAGGGATAGGATAGAGAGTTCAGGCAATCCAAAAAGATTTCTAACAATGTAGGTTCTGAAGACAAAGTAGGGTGGATTTCAGCTAGCGATTGGACTAAGCCAGGTACATAGGCTAGTGACACAGTTCTATTCTATAGATACTCACTAGATATGTTTTGAACGGAACCATCAGGATTCTGGTCAGGGATTCTGGTCAGGGATTCTGATCAGGACAGACAGCTGGGCACACCGGATTTGACTGGATCATTTCACAGCACGGCACCAGACTGGATCGGGTCTGCAATGGCTTTGGTCACAGCACGGCACAACTGGATTGGATCTTTTGGTTCTGATGCTAATTCTTTTAGCAGGCAAGCAGTACAGCAGAGCCCGGCTGTTTGTTTGATGTTCCCCTTAGTTTGTGGGATTCTGGTTCTGGAATTTTAAGGCCTAGCTGAGAATGGTTCAGCTACTTGAATGGGCCTTTCTGCTTTGCCAAGTTTCTGGAGTCTGGAGCAAGTAAGATGGATGGTTCTGCTGCAGGGTGCTCCGCCAGCAATCGGTTTGTGGGTGAACATGTCTGTCCGTTGAGTTCTGAGCAGTCTCTATTTATGCTTATGATAAAGGGGTGTGTGTGCTGGTTTATCCTAAGCGCGCCCCTTTGCCAGGGATTGGTCAGGGTCTCCTCTCTTCCTTGATAGGAGAAGAGAAACAGGGTGTCACCTTGCTTGTGTGGGTTTATGAGGCCTAGAGTCCACCCCTAGCCTCTTGAACACAAAATCTACTTGTGGTACAATACATATTTCCATGTGGGCAACCTCTATAACAATCATATATACAGATTACATATGTTGTGTAGCAGATACTCCTCCAAATCCCTTCGCTGTAAGATCTTGTGTCTGCTTTTTATAGTATTTTGCCCTTTTTATGCAGAACACAATGTCCAATTTAGGAACAAATTTCTACAAATGTGCGCATTGAATACGGGCATAAGTGTTTGAAGTTTCATGCTTCTAGCAAAAATACATTTTGTGTAATATCACATTTTCCGCCGTTTCTTCCTAGAACATGTCACAGAGTTCCGGCTCCTTTTAAAATGTGCAGCCAATATTTACATTAACAATGCTGTTATTTTTGTATTTTTGACAATTTTACACAGTAAGTTATCAGTCTTTTTAAAATGTGTCTTTGGTCCTTGTTAAGCATCAAATGGTTGTTTGTCTCTGCCTCCTTCTGTCTCTGTGCAGTTCATAAGCAGTCTCCTCCCAGTTCCTCCTGGGCCCAGGCCATTTTACGAACATTCACGCTTGGCAGTTCCTGTAGCTAGAGGATGTCCATTGTCTCCTTCCCCTTGCAGCCCAAATTCTCCTCCCACCCTATAATCATCACTTAGGTGTGATTTCCTGGTAGAGGGAAGCAGAAGGGAGAGGCCTTGCCTCTGTGGGGGAATCTGTTATACTGGTTTGGTTGCTTTTAGTCAGGCTTAAATTCAAATGTTAATTCTGTTGCTTGTTTTTCTTTGCCTAAAACAAACTTGTAATTTCAAACAAGCAGCTAGAACACTTATTCCAGATTCTAAACCATAGGATTTAAACAATTACAACATAGGTTACTCTCAGTAACAGGCCACTTAGTTTTCAAACATATGATTTCAGTTTGTACAAGTTTATAGTTTCTCATGCAGGCTTCTGACAGCTGTCATTCAGGCAGCCGAGGGTACTGCGCCCAGATTTTGACAGATTCCACAGGCAGGCAACTTTTGCTGTGGATGTTTCTTTGAAAAATTCAGCTTTTCAGGATATTGTAAGTTAACAATGGTTTCTTGAACTAAGTGAATTGTAGCACCCAGCAAGAGCATTGGATGTTTGAGGGTGTTTTTTACCGAAATTTTGCAGTTTCAGCAACCAAGAAAAAAGGAATTAAAAGCTAGATTTTGGATTTCTTTCAGCAAAGCACTTCCTTTCCCTCTGTGCTCCATTTTTACTTGTTGTGAAGCCCAGTGACATGTTTCAGGAGTGAGATCTCTGTTCCACCACTGACAAGGTGCATGGTAGATTTGGCAGCCATCTTTTTGTTGCAAAGTGCGATTTCCATAGGTTTTGGCTCGCACAAGGGTTTTGCGGCCATTTTGATGTTTCTGGCACCATCACAACACAGTGATGCCACATGGCAGAGCACAAGTGGGTCAAGACATTCCATAGCTAATAATAACCTATCAAATTCAGTGCAAAAACTTTGTTAAAGGTATGTTATAGTTACCTTGCACTAATAACAACCTAGCCATATTATAGTTAAAAGTAAAACTGAAAAAAAAACAGATATTCACCAGTTATGGTAAGCTAAGCAACCATAACTCACGCAACCACTGTGCACTGCTAAGACTAACACCCATGACATCAAAGATGGCATCACAAATGTCATTGATGACCTCACTGATGACATCACATGCCTGACTCCCTCTTTTTTGTTCACTGACATATCTAGGCCAGGTGCTTTTCTTCACCGACAGTCAGGAATTGAAAATTCAAAAGGTGCTATATTTGTATACATTACCCTTCTCATATATTCTTACACTACTTTCCTTACAGTAGTGGCCATGTAGTTATGGTTAAGTTGGTGTTTGCATAGGAAGTGCACTTTTTGGGCGGCTTATAACTTCGCTCCCCCTGGACGAATCCTCACCAAACTTTGCAAAAAAAGTATATGGCCCATTCTGAATTTTTTTTGCAAAGTTTGGTGAGGATTCGTCCAGGGGGGAAAAGTTATAGGGGGGGTCCCAAAATTTCTTTTTTCCCATAGACTGAATGGGAAAAAAACTTTGCTCGCGCCTACAGCCCTAACCGCTGGACGGATTTTCACCAAATTCAGACCAGGAGCAGCGGCTTGGTCCCGAAAGCGTGCTTTTGCAGATTTGGTGAAAATCCGTCCAGTAGTTTTTAAAAAATGACCAAAAAGTGGGTCATAAAAAATTGGGGATATCAGTGTTCGGCCCACGGACACACTTTCCTGTTTGCTCCTCGGACAGTGTCCGCGGACATGCAAAGTGTTCGCTGATTGGACGGTGTGGAGCGTGAATCACGTCAGATTTTTGGTGGCACCCGCCATCTTGGATTCGCGGACGTCCGCGGACAGCGCAGTGAAACTTGGTTCAAAATTTGTATTTAGTAGAGTGTGTTGGTGTGTAGGAGTGTTTGGGGAGGGTGGGAGAGTATGAGATAGGGTGAAAGTTGTGTTTTTTCATGTGGTAGACGTTCTTGTTGTGTTCGATTTGTCTCCAGACATCACAGGTGTTCTGAAATGTTCTAAATAAACTGAATGGGGGGTGTTCTGAGGACTCAATATGTGTCCGTTTTGTTCGGAAGCAAGCTGAAACTGTTCTAAGAACACTCGCGGTGTCCGGAAATGTTCATAAATAAACAAAATGGGGGTGTCCTGGGGACGCTGTCCGTATTGTTCTCTGGCAAGTTGAATGTGTTCTAAGAACACTTGCGGTGTCCTGAAATGTTCGCAAATAAACAAAATGGAGGTGTCCTGAGGACGCTGTCCATATTGTTCGTTGTGAAGTTGAAAGTGTTCGAAGAACTCTCGCGTTGTCCTGAAATGTTCGTAGGGGGTGTCCTGAAGACGCTGTCTGTATTGTTCGATGGCAAGTTGAATGTGTTCTAAGAACACTTGCGGTGTCCTGAAATGTTCGTAGAGGGTGTTCTGAAGACGCTGTCCGTATTGTTCGATAGCAAGTTGAATGTGTTCTAAGAACACTCGTGGTGTCCTGAAATGTTCGTAGGGGGTGTTCTGATGACGCTGTTCGTCCTGAGGACGCTGTCCGTATTGTTCTCTTGCAAGTTGAATGTGTTCTAAGAACACTCGCAGTGTACTGAAATGTTCGCAAATAAACAAAATGGGGGTGTCCTGAGGACGCTGTCCATATTGTTTTTTCTTGAAGTTGAAAGTGTTCTAAGAACTCTCGCATTGTCCTGAAATGTTCGTAGGGGGTGTCCTGAAGACGCTGTCCGTATTGTTCGATGGCAAGTTGAATGTGTTCTAAGAACACTAACGGTGTCCTGAAATGTTCGTAGGGGGTGTTCTGATGACGCTGTCCATCCTGAGGATGCTGTCCGTATTGTTCTCTGGCAAGTTGAATGTTTTCTAAGAACACTTGCAGTGTCCTGAAATGTTCGTAAATAAACAAAATGGGGGTGTTCTGAGGACACTGTATGTAGTGTTCTTTGTCAAGTTGATTGTGTTCTAAGAACACTTGTGGTGTCCTGAAATGTTCACAAATAAACAAAATGGGGGTGTTCTGAGGACTCTGACCGAATTGTTCGATGGTAAATTGAATGTGTTCTGAGAACACTCGTGGTGTCCTGAAATGTCCTAAAATGTTCGTAGGGGGTGTCCTCAAGACGCTGTCCGTATTGTTCGTTGTCAAGTTGAAAATGTTCTAAGAACTCTCGCGGTGTCCTGAAATGTTCGTAAATAAACAAAATGGGGGTGTTCTGAGGACGCTGTCCGTATTGTTCTTTGTCAAGAACTCTCGCTGTGTCCTAAATTCAAAATGGGGGTGTTCTGAGGACGCTGTCCGTAGTGTTCTTTGTCAAGTTGATTGTATTCTAAGAACACTCGTGGTGTCCTGAAATGTTCGCAAATGAACAAAATGGGGGTGTTCTGAGGACTCTGTCCGTATTGTTCGATGGTAAGTTGAATGTGTTCTGAGAACACTTGTGGTGTCCTGAAATGTTCGTAGGGGGTGTCCTGAAGACGCTGTCCGTATTGTCCGTTGTCAAGTTGAAAATGTTCTAAGAACTCTCGCGGTGTCCTGAAATGTTCGTAAATAAACAAAATGGGGGCGTTCTGAGGACGCTGTCCATTTTGTTCGTTGTCAAGTTGAAAGTGTTCTAAGAACTCTTGTGGTGTCCTGAATTTGTTGTCAAGTTGAAAGTGTTCTAAGAACTCTTGCGGTGTCCTGAAATGTTCGTAAATAAACAAAATGGAGGTGTTCTGAGGACACTGTCCGTATTGTTCGTTTTCAAGTTGGAAGTGTTCTAAGAACTCTCGCGTTGTCCTGAAATGTTCGTAGGGGGTGTCCTAAAGATGCAGTCCGTATTGTTCGCGGGCAAGTTGAAAGTGTTCTAAGAACACTCATAATGTCCACGGACATTAAAAGTTTCCATAGGCCATAGTTGAAATGTTTGACTCTATGGGTGTGATATGCTGTGGTGGTTGTGGCCAGGGCATAGAGTGTTGGGTGCATGGCCATTTGGCCATGCACCCAACACTCTATGCCCTGGCCACAACCACCGCAGCATATCACACTTATAGTTGCTTATAACTTTGGGTCAAAAACAAATTTATAAGGAACAAAGTTATAAGATACTATGGGTGTGATATGCTGCGATGGTTGTGGCCAGGGCATAGAGTGTATAATATACTTACTGTTTGGTTTAGTAACTGGAGTACATGTATTTCTTGTTAATGTCTGTGATAAAAGAAAATAGCATGCTAGTATTAGTATTTTGTAATGATTTATTACATTGTATGATCAACATTTTTTTTTTTTTGGACCCTCATATTTAGTAGATTACAAACTAGAGTACTGTGCAATTTGCTCAGTTTCTGTGTTTGTTGCTAAAATCATTGGGTCTGTGGGAGAAAAAAAAAATCCATGTTGGATTAAAAAAAAACTTTTTCTGTTATGCTACAGTTTATTTGTTTGTTTATTTTCAGTGTTCACTTGTTGTTTCTGGGTAATGCTTTATACATTGGCTGGTTGCATTTTTTTGGAGCAGTAACATATTATTTATTTGTTTGGATATTATAAAATTTTGGAGCAGTTAGACACCAGTAGGTGTATTCTAACTGCCTATTTTTTTAAATATTTTAGTGGTATTGATTTATCTGTTTGGATATTGTTACATTTTGGGACAGTTAGATACCAATTGGCGTATTCTAACTGTCTACTTTTTGATATATTTTAGTGGTATTGATTTATCTGTTTGGATATTGTTACATTTTGGGACAGTTAGATACCAATTGGCGTATTCTAACTGTCTATTTTTTTATATATTTTAGTGGTATTGATTTATCTGTTTGGATATTGTTTTTTTGCTCTAATTTACTGGTATTCATTTATCTGATTAGTTGTTGTAGAATCTTTGGGCAGTTAGATAGCTTTTGGAATATTCTAACAGTTTACATTTTTTACTACAAGTTTACTTAGGGTTTAAGTACAGTTTAGTTATCAAATTTTGGTTTTAAGAACATTAAATAAGCGTTTGTAAGATTTGCTGGTAATCTCTGCTTTAGAGTAATGGTACTATCATTACATTACATCCTGTCCTCACTCTCCTCCTATCACCTCCCCGCCTCTCTTCCCTGCTCCTCCTCTGGCCTTTCTGCAGCCACCCCTCCTCCCTCCTTCTCTGCCTTTCCCCTTTTTTCTGCTGACGAGGTTTCCAGACAAGTCCGATCTATGAAAGTCTCGTCCAAACAGATTCACCCCTGTTCCTCCAAAACTATCAAGGACCACATCGACTCCCTGGCTCCTGCCCTGGCTGACTTTTGCAACCACTCCTTCGCCTCTGGAGTCTTCCCAGCCCCCCTCAAGCACTCCCTTGTGCACCCTCTCCTTATGAAACTCTCTGCCGACCCCTCCTGTCCGGCTAACTATCGCCCAATCTCCATCACTCCCTTCCTGGGCAAGCTCCTGGAGAAACTGGCCATCTCCCAGCTTAACCTCCATGCTGAAGCTGTTGACAGTCTCCATGACCATCAATCTGGCTTCAGAGCGGCCAGAAGCATGGACACTGCTCTCCTGAACATCCGTGAGGACCTGCTCTTAAACCTCGACTCCAACACTCTGTGTGTTCTCATTCTGCTCGATCTCTCTTCTGCCTTTGACACTGTCAACCATGCCATCCTGCTCAACCGTCTCCGTGATAACCTTGGTATCACTGGTCAGGCTCTGGCGTGGCTGACCTCTTTCCTTTCCAATCGACCCTCCCAGGTCCAACTTGGGTCCTTCCTCTCTGACATCTTTTTCTCCACCTGTGGCGTTCCCCAGGGATCTAATCTCTCTCCCTGGCTGTTCAACCAGTATCTGGCACTCCTTGCCCACCGCATCGCCGCCCTCTGCCCCACCTTTCAGTGCTATGCAGACGATACCCAGCTCATTTTCAGGCTACCCTCGGCCTCCTCCTCACCCTCCCTCATCTCTGACTGTCTGTCTGCTATCCAGGATTGGTGTGCTGCCAATGACCTCTGCCTTAATGCTAGTAAGACTGAGATCCTACTCATCGGCACACCCACTCCCTCCTTCCCTGCAGCTCTCTGGCCGGCCTCTCTTGGCCCTCTTCCTGCTCCTACCTGCAAGGCAAAAAACCTTGGGGTCATCTTCGACTCCACACTCTCCTTCTCTCCTCATATATCTGACGTCTCTAAGAAGTCACATTACCATCTGCACCTCCTCAGAGGTATTCTTCCCTTCCTCTCCTTCCCCCAGAAGCTCACTGTCTCCCGAGCCCTGGTTCTCTCGAAGCTGAACTACTGTAACAGCCTCTATCTCAATCTGCCTGCCTCCACTCTCCGCCCTCTGCAACTCATCCAGAACAGAACTGCGAGACTTGTCCTTGGCCTCAAGCCCAAGGACCGTATCTCTCCAGGACTGAAATCTCTACACTGGCTCCCAGTGGCTGCGAGGATTAAGTTCAAAACCCTCTGCATTATCCACAAGGCCTTCTGGGGCCTGGGGCCTAAATACCTTCAACTCTCTCTTCCTAAATATCTTCCTTCCCGAGCCCTACCCTCATCCGTCTCCAACTCCCTCAGGGTCAGTCGCTTCTCGAAGCAACGAGCTGGGGGTAGATCTCTCTCCGCAGCAGGTGCCTCCCTCTGGAACAGCCTTCCTGCCTCCCTGAAACTTGAGGAGAACCATCTCCGGTTCCGGAAGCACCTCAAAACCTTCCTCTTCACTTCTGCTTTCTCTCTCCCTCTCCTCTGCTAAATTCTTCACCAAAACTGCACTGATTCTGCAACTGGGCCACTCTCACCGACCTCGGTCCTGGGCCCAGTCACTCTTCACTTGCACTGCCCCCCTGGCAACCCCTGCACTGCGGGACTGTCTCTGTATCACTACAGCCCCCCCCCAGCACTTGTCTGCACTTACCTTGCACTTGCCACCAGCTGGCCCTATTTATTTATTATTTTATTTCTATTCTACTATTTGTACTGCACCCCCCCTCCCCCTTCCCCTTGCACTTTTTCCCTTAACCCCTACCCCTGCACTTGCGCGGTCTGAATGACACCTGGCCTAGTAGGATCGCTGTCTGTCTTCCCCTTGTTCCCCCCTCCCTGCCTCATCGCGCCTTGAAACACTTGTGTATAGGCGCGTTACAAATGCCATATCATATCATATCATATCATTGAAACCATCCACATTTCTTTTTTATATATGCAGTGTAGTTCCCTGAATTGGTTGTGGCTCCTGCGTGGTAGATTATACCTATTGTTGTGAAGGTTTTCTTACCAAGTGATATTTGACCATGTGTGAATCCAGTCAGCTTGCAGTTGTTTTTGGTACCATCTGCATTGTAACATAGAAGCATTAGTATTACGTATTTACTATGTGTTTGTATTAGTAACGTGGAGCGATTATCTGAATTGCAGGTAGAACATAATCTACCATGGTTTGCATTTTGTACAAGTTGCTGAAATGGAATGGATTCACAATTAGGAATTGATATATACATGAAGCGTTCATTGGGGATTTCTTCTTGTGTCACATTGTTGCAGAGAGTGCATGTATGTTTCCACATGTATGAAATCTGGAAGATTTCATTTATAGGTATTTTTTTATTTTCCAGTACTTGTAGTAAGTACATTAGAAATTCTTGTGGATCTTCCTGTGAGTTTATCGTGAATTTCACCATTCCAGCACAGTAGTCCAATTGTTGTCTTATTCCATAAACACTGTGTTATCAGGATTGTTTGCTGCATTTCTGTGAAGTACTAACATTTGCAAACACAATGGGTCTGTACTGTGTAAGTAAATGTTGTCAACAATTGGTGGTAATTGAAATAGAATATTAATTGCTACATTTGCGTAGCAACTTACACCAACTATATTTGAGAGTTTAAATGGACCAGGTAGTTCTGTATCTGACTGCTTTTTTTGGAGTTTGTCTTCCTTCTTCGAAGAAGTACCTGGTTTACTTTCCCTAATTGATACTTTTTTGGTTGTGGTACTTGATGAAGTATTAGTTTCTTTTACTCTCTTTGGAGGATTTGCAGTGACATCCTGTTGCATTTCTGTTTGATTTTTTTTTATAACGTTTTACTTTTTGTGTAACAGAATATGTGTTTAGATGGGGGGTGTATAGTGAGCGAAGTCTATTGTATTCTAAAACGCAAGGAATATCAGCGTTTACTTTACTTGCATCAAAGTTGATTAGAAATAGACCGTCAAGTGTACGTAAGCGTGATAGTGCTACGTAGCTCATGCCTTCTTTAAAGACTGTTTTACCAATATCTATTATTGCTTTGTCTAGGGTAAGACCTTGTGATTTATGAATTGTGACTGCGTATGCAAGAATTAGAGGAAATTTTTCTCTGCGTACATACATGTCTTTGAAGAGAAGGAATCGAGCTGTTGAGCGTCCTATCCTTTTTACTTCTGAAAGTTTGTCAAAGAGAATATTGACAAACTGAATTTTGTTGTCACGTGGGTGTGTTTGAAAGCCAACAACTGTACCAAGTGCTCCATTAACTAGTCCTTGGTCCACTTCAAGGTTACGTTTAAGCATTACTCTGCAATTTAAGGATAATTTTAATATCTTTTCTAAGCCTGCTGTGTTTGAGATTGATGTTTCTAAACTATTTAGTCTTGTTGTGGCTTGGTTACACATGGGTAGTGTCATACCATGTACATCTAGTTTGTCTGTGGCGCTAATTTCCATTATTGGTTGCATTTCTTTGCTTAACATTATTTCATTGAATTTGAAACAGCTTGCAAGAGTTGGCATTAAGGCCATACAATTGACATTTTTGTGGGCTAATTGTTCCATAACATCTGTAGCACATGCATTATCGCCATAAAGTGCATTAATGTGCCGGGTTTTCAATATTGCTTCTGCTTCTTTAGAAAGTATACCAACTCTGATACTTTTTAAGATGTTGGCATAAGTGAGATCTGCAGATTGCCGCATGTTTTCTGTTCATTTTCTGTATTGGAAATGTTGCCAAAGTTTGACATTTCCAATGCTGCCAACAGTTTTACGGCAGAGTTTGTGTCCTAATGTTTTAAAAATAGGCTCACCTTTTACTTGTGTCAATTGACGAAGATCTCCGAAAACAATAATGTGTTTTCCTGCAAAGAGCTCTTCATAGTTTGTTTTGAGTACTTCTTGTAATCTGAGGTGAATCAAAGCCAACATTAGGTTGGAGACCATGCTCACTTCATCTATTAGTAGCATTTTCATTTGTTTCAATACTCTGCGTAGTTCCATTGCAGCTTCTGCCGAAAGTTTATAATAGTCTAATTTGTTCTGGTGTTCTACTGGCAATAGTAGTAATCGGTGTAACTTGACACGTGGCAGTAGCTCTCTGTGAGTGTGCTGGAAAGACTCGTATTTGGATCCTATCAGCTGTGCTAATTCACACGCAGCACTGCGAGCAGTCTGCTCTTTCTGCTCGCTTCATACCCAGGAGGGGCGGAGCTTCACTTGGTCACGTGAAGGATCACGTGACTCCTCAAGGAAGCCTTTTATTGCCGGCATATCCACCCTTGTGGCGTTAAGCCCTGGAGGCAGTAAGGGCTGGAACCGCTGTTGTGCTGTTAGGCTGTGATCTGTGCCTGTGCTACAACCCTGTGAGTAGACCAGACTGAGGTTCTAAACTGCTATTCGATCTACCGCATTCGTAACCAGTCCATAGGGTAAGGGGGGAGAGTCAGACTCTGGCAGCTCCTTAAGCTTTCGGGCGTTCCTTACCCTAAGATTTGGCACTTCCTCAGTTCTATCTTTATTAATGGGCCTAATATCCAGTTCATTAACTTTTATCAATAATTGAAGGACATATTTTATGATCTCTTCACAAATTTATACTCCTCTAGCTATCTGTTGTGTTCTATTTGAAAAGCTCTGTTGATTCTATGGCTGACAAAAGAGGCAAACCTTACACTCTGCTCACGGACATGCCCTGTCCTGCACGACTACGCGCACTCTGTGACCCTGTAAATAGAGAAAATCCTCTATTAACTCCAAAGCCATCTCGTTTCCTTGCTAAAGGCCGGCAAAAAAAACAAACGAGCTGGGAAAAAACGCAGCCGCTGTAACACCCCGGCTGGTGATAGTAGAGACTTTGGGTTTGGAACATTGCGCATTCGTCGTTTGATGGCAAAGATGCCAGAATTAACTAATTTAATTTAAGCGTATCGAATGTTGAGGCTCAACCGGTCCCAAATATTCAAGAATGCTTGATTATAAAACAACCTCTAATGAGCTCATCAACAGCATTAGACCCAAATGTCAGTAATGAAGGTTGTAAACAACCATGTAATATCTCATTGTCTAATACCATGATTTTACAAAAAGCTCGTACAGCCAATGCTGTGCCTCTATCAAATAAGTCAAAAAGCATTATAGTTGTAGCTGATGAGGCTATTATTGATCTCCATTCGACAAATGCTTGCTTCTCGGCCAGAGAAAATGATCACAATCTGTCTAAATCTCCTATTCTGTTTCGGAATGAAAGTATATCTGAATCAGAGACCTCTATATCATTCATTCCGCCTACTCCAAGAAGGCCAAATCGAAATAATTCTGTAATAAATAGAGGATCTTCCTTAAAGAAATCCCTGCTGATAACACTTGAAGTGATGAATATTGCTATAATGTCTCTTGCCAAATTATTTGAAGTTCTTGACTCCAAAGTAAATACCATCGTTGACAATCTGAGAACTAGTACTATCTGGCAAAAGACAATTACTGATTCTTTGGCACAGAGGCAGGCGTTTGATGATGGAGTTGTCTTACCATCATTAACCCAGATACCAGAGATTATCTCTATGCTAAAACTGACAACTGAGCAGCTTCGCTCTCAATGTGATCCATGTTTAGCGGAAAAAAACAATACAATCTTTGGAGTTTGCAATTCCCTTTGTTGAGGGCATCATTTGTGAGACATCTGTAGAGACACCAGAGGCAGCAATTGTACTCCCTTTGATGCCCACTACTGAACTACCTGCACCCACTTTAGCTGAGACACCATCAATGGCGGAATTTGCACAATGATCCAAAGAAGCATACACAATTTTTGCTAAAAAACACACATCTGAACATATTATGAATCTGAAAAAGTCCAAAAATCAGAAATCTAAGAAAATGGCATACACTAGCCACTTGAAACCGTTTTTTAAATCTCTTTCAAAGATATCGAGCAGCTCGATACTAACATCTAATGCTATAACAAAAAAATATTCTAACTTGGCTCAAGAAAAGGAAAAAAGTGTGAAAGACGCGCCGAACCAGCCGCAAACCGATTTGAATCATCCTCCTTTGGATGAGCTGGTTCAGGCCATAGACGAATGTGAAAATAGTTGGAAGAACTTACCCTATGAGGCTCATTTGATAGATTCACTAAGGGGCTCTGCTAAGAATAATTATGATAACTTTGACTCCTCATATACCCGCGAAGAATTTAGGAAAGATATAGATGACTATATGAGTCAATTCCATCCAGTATCAGCAGTGTCTCATCCGTTAATGAAACTTACTGCTTCTACCACAAAAACCTCAATGCAAAGTATGCTAACAAGTGACAAATTGATCACTTTACCATCTGTGTGTGAGGTGAATGCCTCAGGCACTAAAAATGTGCTATTAAAGTGGACACTTGGTGCAACAAGTGAATATGCAGGATGACATTTTATCCTCAATCAAAGACTGTCTAGTTGCCCTAACCTCAGAACAAAAGATGCTCAAATCTGCCATGAAATCATTTATGTGTGACTCTATCCATGACTCCTCACCAACTGTAGATCAGAGAATGGCCTTAAAGAATGTCTCATTTAAATTACCTGTGGAGATTGAGAAATCCAACTCCTTATCAGAGGTACAATTCAGCAAAAAAAAGAGAGTCTAACACCATTTAGCACCAATAATAAAAAGACCCCTCAAATATACTCCATATTTCGTAGCTGTCGAGGTGGCTCTCTTCCAAAGTATACCATGAACAGGAAAAGTATCATGGAAATATTTTCTGACATTCCGGTATTGGAAGATCTTACTTCAGGAGACATTGATTGGGTCGAATTTCCTGATGAAAATGACTCAACTGTATCCTGTCTTTGGATTAGATCTCGTGCGATCCTCAATAGGATTTGGTCTGCCAGATCCTCTCTCTTTGACCTTGGTTTTAGCTTAATTCCCACAACTGGTAAAGGTCCTTTAATTGAGAGTCCACAACAGTCTAAGGGAGATGGGGATGTAGGACATACTATCGCAAATCTTCCAAGAGAAAACATAACATCTGTAATAAAATCTGATAATTGTTGCTGCTGCAAGAATGCATAACTAGCTTTTGATGAATCATGTCCCTTGACACACAAAATTGCAATTATGAGCTGGAACTCTAGAGGACATAAACATCTATTGAACAACTCAAAGTGCCTTTTAACAAATTTTGATGTAGTGCTATTACAAGAAAGGTGGATGGTGATGCCACCCTCCTGGGACAATCACCACATTCACTTGCTCCCTGCGTTGAAAGGCCAAAAAGGCAGACCAATGTCTGGCCTAGCAACAATCTCTAACATCTCCACTGTAACTAATGTAGCTGAATGGCCCTCTCCGAACTCCTTTATGCAATGTTCTATAATATCGTTTCAAAGTATAATAATCGCGATAGTTAATCTTTATTGGAACCCTGTGGCGATTCTTACATCTATCTTTATCAAGGATCTCAACACAATCATGGAAAAGATAGCTGCCAACATTAATATTGCACATGTAATACTTGCAGGAGATCTGAACATTCATCTCTCGATGCCATCTAAAAAAGGAAATTCGGAACGGGTCACTCAATGGCTTCATTTTGTGGACACATGGGATTTAATAATGTTGAATGGTGCTCTCAAAAGTGATATTCCACCCTCTCACACTTGGACAAGTGGATCACACAAAGCAACCATTGACTATGTGTATGTAGACAGAACGCCCTTTAGCAAAATATCTAAGTTCATCATTTTGCCTACAACATCCAGTGATCACTTGAAGTTGACAATTGAAATTACAGTTCATGCCCAGAGTAAAGCACAAGCACAACAACAACAGCTGAAAGATTTGAAGGTAAACTCTCAAAAAAACAGATTACATTGGTCTAATCCTGATTTAGAAGCGCTTGGTAAAGATCTAGAGAATGATCACCGCCTTCTTGTAGAGAAGGCAAACGCTCCTCTGGAATATCATGATAGAATGCATTTATTTACATCTCCCAATATATCTAGTGGTAAAATATTTAATAACATCCGTCCCACTGATGTATTTGATCAATCGGTCAGACTTAGAAAGTCCTTATTTCGTAAACAGAAAAGACAGGCTATACTCCTTTCGCCAAAATATCGCAACTCTGCCCTGCTTAAGTTGAAGACCGATTACAAAAATTGGATACAAGCACATAAAGTAAAAATGTTTCAAAAGGATGGTGAATGGTGGCTGCATGTGGCGCAGAGTAAAAACACCTCTCAAATTTGGAAGTTAATTAACATAGGCACAAGGTGCTCTCAACTATCATCCCAAATTATTGGTGTACCTGAAAAAAGTTGGGTTGATTATTTCACAAAGATGTACAATCTTCCACAAAATACCTGTGCTCATTTGCAGCTGAAGCCGGTCAGTTCTTCCTTCTCTCTCAAATTTGATCGAGATGATGTGTTGTATTATATAAATAGAGATAGCTCATCTAGAGCCCCAGGGCCAGGTGGCTTATCAAACTATACCCTTAAACAAAATCCGGAACTGTGGGCCAGCATTTTGTATACCATATTTCTTTCCATTCAGATAAAGCAAAGCATTCCTCCATCTTGGTGCCAAGCGGTGGTAGTCCCGATACATAAAAAAGGGGACCGCACAAATCCAGCAAGCTATCGCCCAATAGCACTTCTTGATGCACCGGGAAAGATTTACACTCAAATCATTCTAAGAGATCTCAACATCTGGGCCCCTAATGAAAATCGACGGGATCCCTTTCAGACTGGTTTTGTTGCGGGTTTAGGTACTGCTATTAACATCCCCACACTTAACGCTATCAAAGCAGCCTATGCAAAAAAACATCAACGTCTTTATTTGGCCTTTGTTGACTTTCGTGTTGCCTTTGATTCTATGGACCGGCAGTTTTGGTTGCCCACTTTCTCTTATTTCATTGATAGCTCTCCTTCATACCAACAATACAATACAATTGCCAGAACCAGCTTCACCACTGACGTACAGTAGTATAGGTTTATAATAATGGCAGGAACATTCTTTATTTTCATGTTGTACACCATGTGCAATTTGTTTTGTTACTTCTTGAAAAATGCTACGTTGCTCATTGTTTAGTTTTGATTGTAGTAGAGTTAAGTCTTCTTTATCTTCATACTGACACATGGTGTTTTCTACTTCTATGATAGCTAATTCTGCCTCATTTATTATTAGTGGTTCTCCCAGTGGTTCTTGGCTTCCTGTTACAGAAGGTTGACTACTGTCAGGAGTTTCTTTATCTAGTTGGGCCTGGAGTTCTTCATGTTGCTGTTCATTGTGCAACATTGTTTTGTACTGTGTAAAGTTTACATCAGTTATAGTGCTTTCATTTGCTTTGAAAGCATCTTCACATGAGTCATAGTTATCTAGTATTTCTTCTTCTTTTCTCCATGGTTTAAAGAGTTGTAGCAGGGACATGTAATATACTTCTTTATGTTGAGGAGTCGTTAATGACAATTTGATATGATTAATTAAATTTGGTTTAGTGAGTTTAACTAAGCTGCCTTCACAGTTTGTCACTCTGTATTTACCTTTTTTTTCATCAGGTTTTATATAATTTATGTATGTGTAGTTTTGGGCAATGTGGTATAGACACATGGTTTCCAAAGTATTACTTCTGTTTGGGTAGTATGTGTCCAATAAATTGTTTTTTAAAGTGTCTTGGCTGTTGGGATCACGTTTTGCTATTGTTTCTATATCTTCGTAGGATTTTAGAACTCTTTTTCTAGATTTAGCTGGACCAAGACTTAGCCATACTATATTTTCAGATTTACCATACAATGCAGTACCAGTTAAACTATCAGCTGCTTCATATGATCCACATTCTCTATGGGAGAGCATTTTTATGCCCAAGCTGTATAATTTCTGAGACACTGTTTTATCTGATGACAGGTCATTCCAGAGGTCTTGGACCTCTGTCTTTTCTGCTTTGGTTAAGTATGCTGTGACATATCGTGCAACTGCAGTAGAACTGTCTGCAATGTACTGCACATCTATGTTTGCATTCCATAAGTAGGCAATGATTGCATTGTAATCATTGATATATTTTTCTTCTTCTTTTCTTTTTATGTAATATGTATTTTTAGGTTATTTACCTTTAACACTATGTCTAACTGAAGACATGAGGTTGTTCACTTGACCTGTATTTGTAACTGGCCTAGGGAAACCAAATCGGCATTTGGTGTAGTATTTCCCTTTGTTTTTGTATTTGCAACGACAATATTTTCCACATTTGTGTCTTTGAAATTGTAAAATGTGTGCATGAAGATCACTATTTGTTGCTTCCAATGGAATTTCACAAGTGACATATTTTTCAATAAACTGTGAAACAGTGGCATCACTGTCTTGACCAAATTTAGGAGCATCTTTGATCCACAAAAGCATGTGGATATGGGGTGCTCCACTGGCATGGTATTCTTTTATCCAAAAGAAGTGTTGCACTTCTCCAAGAGGAGGAACAGTTTTATTACAAATAAAATGTAGCATAGCAATGAAGCGATGGTGAAAATATCTTGAAACATTAACAGGATCCAAAGAACAAAGTTCTCCAGGTGTTAGTATATCTATGTTTGTTTTTTTTTTTTTGATATGCGTAGGAAATCATGTAAATCTTCCCATGCATATTCTGCACAACTTAATGTAACAAACCAAGTGGGTGGCCCAAGGTTTCTGATCATACAACGTACATCTCCATGACGTCGAAACCAGTACTCTTTAGTACCACGCATATTTGCTAATAGATTTGTAATATTTGATTGTAAAACCTCATCCTTTTGTTGCACTTTTTCTAATAATTGTGTAGCTGTCATATTTTGAAAGTGTGATCCTGATTTTAATATGTGTGCAACTCCATAACATAAAGTTGCTAGTTCACTTTCAAAGAGTAGGTGGAATATGTATTCCAAATTTTGTCTAAATCTGGGATCTTCAGAATACATACGTAATGAGCTGTATTCTGAAGCTGATATTTGAATAGGTCTATCATCGTACCTTCCTCCTTTGCCAGTAGGAAAGAGTAGAGGAAAAGCAGGTGCTTCTATACTTTTTTCCCCATATGCTGATTGGTGATCCTTTTGTTTGACGCATTTGGTACGTTTCCAGTGCATCTTCTATGGTGTCATTAGAGTGCAAAGGATGAATTGTATAATGGTCTAAAGTATTTGATATTGCAGCATGATCTAGGAGCTCAAATTGACCAGCTTCTTGTGTTTCTTGAATTAGTTCAATTGTATCCTTCAAGTTTTCTTCAATATTAATTTTTTTGTAATATTCATTATTCTCTTTAAGATATTGCAAGGCATGTCTAACTTTTTGTAAAGCTACCAGCTGTTGCCATATTTTTTTGTCTTTTGTAGGTACTCCATTTACTAAGATAATTAAAGATTGCTGCATTGGACATTGCACTCCTGTAGTATGCACATTTTCTTTTAAATCTAATGCTAAATAAACTACTTTTCCACAAATGCCTTTTACCAATTCAGAGAGAGGTCATTTTTCTGTTTTTGGTTGAAGGCGTATTATTGCTTGAAATGGGTGCACTGTTTGAATTACGATGCTCTCATATAAATTAAGTTGTTATTGGGGTTTTGGTAGTGGGTATAATTCCAAATTATTTGTGATAGCACGTGAAGGAGTTTGGTTGTTGTCAAGTTTTGTAGTGCAGTAACTGCAAAGTATTAAGGGGTCAGTTATTTCGTATTTGTTTTCCGCTACAAGGTAGAGAGCTAATTCAAACCATTTAGAATCTTCATTGTCTTCTATTTTGTATGATAGGTCTACAGTTTTTGTGTTACTTTTATAAAAAGTTCTGCGTCAACATACACACACATGGTTTGGTACTTCAGCTGATGTACCTTTAAATTTGAATATTTCTTTTTTGTATGTGTTTAGTAAAAGGTTGCCATGTGTAGAATTGTTGCTAATTTGGTTTAAAGCTATTTCATTCTGTAAGTGGCTTTCACTTCCAAAATATTTTTTCTGGATATAGTCGATATCTTCAAATAGGTCTTTTGCTGTACCATGTAGAAGAATGTTATTTAAATTTGCTAGTGCTAAAGCAGGACTTTAAGCATAGTACAGTTTATAAACTAGATTTCTTATAGTTGAATGATGTGTTGATATCCTTTTGATATCATGGAAGGTGGTTTTACAAGTAGGTCCTGTAATGCAGGCCAATGAATGTCCTTGTAGTCCTGTGTACTTGCACACTGGACAGGTATCCATATTTTGCAGTAGTTTAATTTTGATTTTGTCTTTGCTTTTTACATATTGATTGAGGAATTGACGGAAAGACTTGAAAAATTGTTTGGGAATGTTACACATTGACGTGCATGGCCATTTGTAAACTAGATGTTCTGGTTCAGTTGAATGGAGGGGTCATTCTAAGTTTTCAGGGCATATTATTGTAAGGAGTACTTCTTGTTCCATTATGGTATTATTCACTTTTTCATAACCTCGACCACTGCTACGTATGGCAATTGTATTTGTTTGCTTTTGTTTGTACGCTTCTTCATTAAAGTATGGTTCTGTGCTCGTAGTGTGATTCCATTCACCTCCGTAGATACTTAAGAAGTTCTTTCTGTTGACATTTCGTTTATTGAGAAGTCTTTTTTGTAATTTAGTTATTAGTTTTGTTAGTGGTTTCATTTTGTTTAACATTGAAATAAATAACTTTCTTTTGAGAAGAATTGCGCTATCTATCAACGCTTCTAAGATTAATTTCCTACGATAGGTTTTAAGGGTTGAACCTGGTTTCTCTCCTGTTTTTATAAGATTTTGAAGGACTCTGTGACAGAACATTTTGGCTAAAATACTTTTCTTGGTATGCCTACTTTGAACTTTATCAAGATTTATAGAAGCAGTTTTATCTGTAGTGATAGCTGATTTTTTGTTAATTGTTTTCTGGTTTGTTTTACATTTTGATAGAGGAGGCAAAGTTTTTGCACTTGAAACTTCTTTTGTTTCACTAAATGACTGCATTAGCTGTTTTGTTTCAACTTTTTGTTTTACAAATTCTGCTAGAGATGGATGCTTATGTTGGACACTTTTATTTTCATTTGCTCTACTTCTGCGTTGCTTTCTACGGACTTGACTTTTGGTAGGCATTCTTTAAGATCTGTTGAAAAAAATAAAGAAGGGATGGGTTGGGGTGTTCTGTGTGCATGAGTGTTTGAGTAAGATGATAAAGATGTATGTAAAGGTGTGTGATTGTGCATTGGGAACTACAACTAGTAGGGATGGGTATTCTTGAATTTATGTGCTACGAAACTGGGGTTCTGATGACAGAAAAAAGTAAGCTAGTGGTGTGGAGAAGTATGAATAGTAAATCTAATGTATACAATTAAAACAGTTGTTTGTTCTATAATATCAAAATTGTAGCACTTGAGTTGGGTAATTTGTGTGTCGAAAAATAGGAATTTGTGGGACATTCTGGCTGTAAATCGCTGTATAAGACATGGGGCTTTTTGGACAGAATGGTGCACAATCTCTATTTTTAGGCACAGAAATAGCATGAATTAACTGTACAGTGTGTTTCAGTAATAATACAAATATTATGGTGATATTCTACTTACTTTTTTTCTAAAATGTACAGGTTACTTCTTAGTTCTTCTTTCTTCTTAAAATTTGGTTGCTTCTTTTCAGGAGAATGGTCTTCACTGCAATTGTAAAAGAAACAAATTAGTCATTTTTTTGTATCTAGCACACGTTTTAATTTAGACATTGATTTTTTTAATTGAAATCCTCAGCGCCTTCCTCAAAACCATTAAAACTATCTTATTTACATAAGATACGTCGCACAAGTTCAATACATATGATATGTTCTTAATGAACAGATTGTATTGTAATGACTAACTGTAGCAAACAAAATATCTTTACTATGTTTGTGAAATTCATAATGTACCACTGAATACCACTATTTCTGTAGCTAAGCTCTTGTAGATAATAGTGCCTCAATGTCATGCTTAAATTAAAGTAATTGAATAAATAAAGAAATAAAACAAAAATATTAAGTCAGTTTGAAAATGTGTTCATGTACTGTACAGAAAATATGCATACCTGTAGTTTGTGTTCATGCATATGGATGTGCATGGAGCTGCAAGTAGAAATCTTGGAGACTTGTACAGTATTTCTTGTAGATGGTGCTTGCCAATGATATGACACTTGTACTCAGAGAGATTCACAGTAAATTCGCAGTGCTGATCTATGATGATGCAGTTAGATGTAGAGGTCTTGAGTGTGATTGGTAGATGGTCATGTGACTTCTTAGCTACATCCAATGAGGGAATGGCACAGAAAGTGAAGTGGAAATGGTAGAAGGGCTGTTCATGTTACGATATGTCCGCGGACATGGCAGTAGTTCGCGGACATCGGGTGTTACATCCGGGGATTTATGGGTTCAGAAGTCATGGAAATGAGAATGAACACTGAAAGGGATTGGTCAGGAAAGTTAAGTGGGTGTGTTTCGCCAGGAGAGAGTTTCTCAGATACTCTTTTTGCTGAGAGAAAAACACATAGCTATGGCTTTGTGTTTCAGAAAACAGATTGTTTGGATTTTGGGAGATTCATGGATACATATGTTGAAGGTGCATGCAGAAAGCTGTGGAGTAGCTGTAGATCTTAGATTTCATCATGTGGAAGCACACTGGCATGGAGTACGTGGAATGAAGTGGTTGGACTTGCTTCCTCTTTGTGCTACTTTGGAGACAGAGCAACATCCAGACATAATTGTAATTCATTGTGGAGGGAACAGTTTAGGACATGTGTCTGGAATTTCTTTGCAATTTTCTATGAAAGAAGGACTTGGGAAGGTCATGGACATGTTTCCTAATTCTCAAGTAATATTTTCACGGATTGCACACAGACAAATGTGGCTTTGTTCTTCTTCATTTGGTCCACAAATGGAAAAAGCAAGGCATAATGTTAAAAAGGCTGTTTGTGCCTTTCTAAGAGATTTTGGCATGTCCTCTTTTCACAATGAAAATATTATGTTTCGTAGTACATACATTTTTCACAGAGATGGAATCCATCTTACTTATGCTGGCAATCAGATTTATTTGAGAAATATACAAAATGCATTACGACCTTTTTTAGAATTACAGCATCCATTTTGAAGTAGGTGTTAAGTATTTATAATTTTTGACCTACAAACACCTCCCAAAGGCTCTTTTCAGAGCCACCACTTCCTACCAGAGAAAATTGCAATGGTTATGATAGGGTAGCAACCCAATTTTGTAGATGTCCGCGGACTAAAAAATACAAAGAGCCCTGCTTCATTTATTTTCACTTCTATTTTTTAACTGTGAAAGGCGGCTCTGAAAAGAGCCTTATTTTTTTTGATTTTAGTAATTTTGTATTTTTTTTGTTTTTTTATACACGACACACTAGGAGAGGAGGAGAAAGCAGGTTAAAGGGGGGGACACCAACCACAGGGATAAAAAAGGGCGAGCTGAGAGAGGAAGATGTAAAGTGGGTTTTATTTGGGTAGTGAGCAGGTCTTCTCATGCTCTGAAACGATAGTCTCAAAAGCACTGCAAAGTCGCTCCCCCCTGCAGAGTACTGTGTCACAGTACATACATACAACTGTGACCCTCGAAAGGTAAGAGTCATCAGAATTCTGTATGGCCTGTGAGGCAGCTTGAGGAAGACGCTGTCCCACAGAGGTGGTACTTGTGGTGACAGCATCAGAAACGGATGATGAAGTAGAGGAAATCAACCTACTACGTTCTTCGCAAGGCACAACCTTGCGAATAGCCCCAGAGTGAAATTACCTCAGGTGTCGCTTCATGGTAGTGGTCCCAAAGCTGTACGAACCGTGCCTCCTGCGACTGAGTATCATTTTGCACTCATTGCAGGTGACACGGTTCGCATGAGCCTTAGGACCGTTCCCATGAATGGTAAACAACTGCCACATCCAAGACTCATGCCTAGTGCGGGTAGTAGGGATTTCCTCTACCTCATTCTCGTCATCCTCTTCTTCCTCTTCTGCATCCTTACTCCTGTTCCCCTCTTCAGGCCCTGGGGAAGGTGGTGGTGGTGGAGGGGGTGGGGGTGGTGCTGAGGCAGACACAGCACCAGACACAGACACAGCACCAGGTGGCAGCAGTGGAGCCACAGAAGCCATCAGGTTGAAGATGGAAATCTGCAGGTGGCAGCAAAAATCTCTGTGCTCTGTAGAATAGCCAGAAACACAATGAGAATAAGCTCTAGGGCGTGGTCTTTTATAGGGGTGCTTGTGCGCGGTCCGCGGACATGCGCGCTGTCCGTGGACAGATCGAACACAAAAAAGGTTCAAAAGGTTTCAAAAGTATTTATAAACTTATAATTAGTATGTGGGACTTGTGCTATGGTGAGTTTTTATTGAAAAATATTGTGGATTACTTGAAAATGTAGTTTTAAATTGTTTTAAATTGTTCGGGGACACGAACAGTGTTTGCATTCAGAACACGCGATCAGCGTGGGCGCGGCTGTCTGCAGGACACCAAATGCACGGGCATTGGTTTGCGCATGCGCGTTGATGTTCTACGGACACTGTTCGGGTCCTGAAGTAATTAAAAGTGCGTCAGACTTCAAACGAACAGTTACGGACAGGTGTTTCTTCTTAGAACAGTGTCTACTTGCTTGCGAACAATACGGACAGACATAGCGTCCTCAGAACACCTCCATTTTTGTTTCTTTATGAACATTTCAGGACACCGCGTGTGTTCTTAGAACAGTTTCAACTTGCTAACGAACAGTACGGACAGGTATAGTGTTCTTCAGGACACCTCCATTTTTGTTTATTTACAAACATTTCAGAACACCAATTGTGTTCTTAGAACAGTTTCAACTTGCTAACAAACAGTACGGACAGGTATAGTGTTCTTCAGGACACCTCCATTTTCATTTATTTACAAACATTCCAGGACACCGCGTGTGTTCTTAAAACAGTTTCAACTTGCTAGCGAACAGTACGGACAGGTATAGTATTCTTCAGGACACCTCCATTTTTGTTTAATTACGAACATTTCAGGATACCAATTGTGTTCTTAGAACAGTTTCAACTTGCTAGCGAACAGTATGGACAGGTATAGTGTTCTTCAGGACACCTCCATTTTCGTTTATTTACGAACATTTCAGGACACCGCGTGTGTTCTTATAACAGTTTCAATTTGCTAGCGAACAGAACGGACAGGTATAGTGTTCTTCAGGACACCTCCATTTTCGTTTAATTACAAACATTTCAGGACACCAATTGTGTTCTCAGAACAGTTTCAACTTGCTAGCGAACAGTACGGACAGGTAAGTGTTCTTCAGGACAGCTCCATTTTCGTTTATTTACAAACATTTCAGAACACCCGCGCTGTCTGCGGACACCTACATTGTTTTTTTTAAAAAAAAAACGGAAACTAACTACAACACAATATAAAAATGTAACTTTATTTAACATATATTAATAATTTATGACAAAGAAGGTGAGGCAGAAATGGAAACAAAAACAGGAGAATTAGGGGTTTCAACATGATTGGTTTCAGGTGAAGAAGGGATGGAAGTCTCATCAAAACATTTTGGGTTATGGAGAGGGTTTGGGGATAATTGACTGGGATATGGTGAGGGGGACAAGTACATGTGGGGCAATGGTATGAGGTTTTTGTTTTAAAATGATCTTCAACAAAAGTTTTCAAATTATTAAAATTGGTCAACAATAAATCCATTTTCTCTTTTATGCTGTCAAGCTTGTTATCCATAACAGTTTCTTCAGAGGTATTTTCTATTTTGGTATGCTCTGTACAAAAAATATATTGTTGGGGAGAAGCTGGACCCCCACCAGGGCAGTGGGGGGCCAGCAGCCATACCCTCACCAGCTATGGGAGACCCCAACACCTCCCATATGGCCCCCAGAAATGCAACAGAGTCCCAAGCAGGCAGCAGCATGTTCCAAACTGCATTTATTTCTGGGCAGCAAAAAAGAAAAAAGACACACAGAGCATCGTGCACATCGCGAGTTCAGGCGCCGTCTCCCTCGGGGCTGGCTTGCAAGCCAGCTTTGTAATCACACTGCAGGCTGACCTCACAGAATTGGATCAGCTCCCAGAAACCTATCTCCTCCTGCTATTGGCTGCTAAGTGATAGGTTACCTATGTAGCCCTTATAGAGAACTTGACAATTGGGTGTTAGCCTTTCTGCGTCAGTGGGTTGATTTAGCTGTGCCAGCCCCCATTACCTAATTCTAACCTGTTACATTATGACTTTGTTCCCATAACTTTTTAGCTGAAGAAAGCAGTTTGCACCTGGGCTCTGGGCGCAGATTGGCTGGGCTGCGCCATTCTTGTTACAATTTATGTTTCAAATGTTGTGCGAGTCCTTGAGAAAATGTCTTTCTTTCCCAGAACGAAAAAAAAAAACACACTGGGTTGCCGTGATTTATTCGCATTTGTGGCAGTCTTATCTTGAATGTGCGGCCTTGGCAGTTCGGGGGTTTTGCGAGGAATGTTTGTCTGCAGAAAGCAATTTTATCTTGAATGTGCGGCCTTGGCAGCTGAGGAATGTTGCTGAAGGCTTCTGCAGCCAGTGTTCAGTGAGAGAAATGAACTTGGCTGTAATTTTCCTGAAACATGGCTTTACACTGTGCAATTAGACCATGTTAATTCATATAGGCATTTGCAAGCCTTTAAACAGGGATTTTTGTGTTTGTAGATTCTGATATTGCAGCATTGATTCTAATGTAGCATGGAAGTTGCAATGTTGGTGAAGTGGGTGTGTTTCAGCATATTTGTCACCCATGGGTGCGCTGGGGCCTGGTTCAAAGGATAAGTGCGCTCCTTGTTCTTCCTGCTGTTCTTCTGTATATGCGCCTGGGGTGAGGGGGCATGGGTTTGGTCTCGATTTTCCCTCTTCAGTCCCCCCTCTGGTCGACTTTGTCGACCACACCACCAAGCAACATTCACCTCCTTCCGGTCTGCATATCTTTGTCAATTCCTTGAAGTGTCCATAATTTTTGCATTGTTGTTGATGAACAGTATATATAGGAGTGTTCTCCTTCTGTGTTCCACCACACTCACTTCCCTTCGTACTTCCTCTGATCACAGGGAGTGGCCACCTTTATTACTGCTGGAACCATGTTGCACACCGCTATTTTAGTCCGGCTCTTCCTTTCACCATGTCTCTTATTTGCATTCCGATGTCTTCTTCTGTTGTTCTCTTACATCTTGCAATGTACCTCTATCTTGCACAATGATGCTGTGCTCGGTACTAGTCCTTCCGTTATCACCTTCAATCAACCAGGCAGTCATGATGTCATCCATTACCATGCAAGCAAAAGCTAGTTCTTTGCTTTCTCTTTTCAGATGCATTTTTTGCTGATCATTCTTTAGTATGCTGGTACTTCACCCAATCATTCTTCTGTCTCGCTCGAGAAGAAATTCCCCCCTCTTTTTACTCCTCTGTCTGTTTCTCTTCTTCCGTTGTTTTCCATCTTGGTGAATGTGTCACTCTTCACATCTTCCTTGGTCATCACCAACAAGGGCATGCTGATGCGCACCAATGAACACTCTCCTCTTGATCTTTAGATGCATGTGCTCAATAGTAGTCCATAAGCAGTGATGTTCCTGCTCTCATCTCGCAACTTCTCTCAACCTTCTTGCATCCAGAATGATTGTCCACTTCTTGTCACTGTTGTGCTGGTAACATAACGCTGGTACCTTAACAGTATACGTCCTTCTTCATTCTCCACCCAAGTGACCATCTTCGCTCTTTTGTCTCACTCCGTTAGGCACTTATCATATTTTTCTCTCTTTTATTTTATTTTTTCTTCTCTCTTTTTGTTTTTCTTTCTTCTTTTATTATTTATTTATTTATTTTTTCTTTTGGTTTTTTTTTTCTCTTGCAGCTTGCTCACTGGTGCATTTGCTCGTTGTTTCTTCTCTCTCTGGTCACTTTCCACATACAATTGTTCTCCAATTAGCTGCTTTATGTAATCATCTTCCATAGGGGATTACCCCCCTTTTTTTTTTCCAATGTATTTTTTATTTATTTATTTATTTATTTTGTTAGTCAATCTCAATGTTGCTGTCTTCCCTTGCAATCTTCTTCGCACCTTGGGATACATGGGCGTCATGCTCTGCTGTAGTAATTTCTGTTGTAATCAATTCTCTTCCGGCATATGTTAAAGAACAGTCAGGACAGCTCTCTCCAGTGGTGTCCCCACCAATTTTGTACATGTGTGCATGTTGTTGGTCACTTCTGATATGTGTGTTATGTGTATGTTTTACTCCCTTTGTGTCTGCCCTTAACTCTCCTTACTTTAGCAGCAGCTTTTCCTCACCCACTGATGCCGTAACTCTTCCTGCTTAGGTTAGGGAATGTTAGCAGGGGATACAGCGGTAATGCTCACTATTACAAATAATTTTCAAATTACCACCCCCATTATTTCGTTCATCATTAATAGTCCCATCGTGAAGGTAAAAGTCCTTATTTGCGTGCCCATAACCACTTACGCTGCTGGGTCCTTGCAGCTGATGAGATGATAAAGTTGCCCGCCTGAAAATCGCAAGAAAGGCGTTAATACGTTAGTACTTGTTAGTAACCTCAAGCTCCACGAACTAAACAATCACTAAGGGCAAAAATCAAACCTCCCCCTGGACATTTCGTGTTCTCAAAATTTCTCAATATGGGTAGGGAAAATATTGGGCTGTTTATTCAATGAAAGCAAGGAAATATACTTCAGGGAAACATGCTCTAAGGGGTCTGAGGTTCTTGATAGGGTGGGCAATTGAGTAGGGAATGCTTCACAATGTTTTAATCAGTAGGCCTCACAATTTCTAATGGAAGATAACATTAAGGAAATTTCCTACACATTTCTAACAGCATACATACGCAACAACCTGCATGTGCGGGGAAAAGAGAAGAAACAAAATAGTGTTACAGCTGTAGGTGCACAAAATGTAATATGAAACTCAATTAAACTTTGGAAATGCGTGTGTCAGTCCCCATTCTAGTTGCTAGTGTGCGTTGGACCATAGGATGCCATGTTTCCCTAACTCGGGAGTGTTCGTGCTATTTTGCAGTTCATGAAAATCTCTTGCGTTGGCCCTGTTGATCGTTGCTCCCTCGTTGCCAGGGTGGCCACCGCTTTGTAGGGCTTGACACCTCACACATCTAATAAAGTCTGTCAGGAGGGAAAAATGTCCCACTGTAGTCCATAGCCATTGGGTGTTGGTTGTCCGTTGTCTTCAGGCCTGCCCTGGGTCCTTTATATCTGGCGAGAAATGAAATGGAAGCGCTTGAGACCTGAGAATTTACATATTCTTCAATTTCTTGACCTAACCTCTCTGCACTACTCTCACACTATTCAGTGTCCTAGTGGGAGGAGCCAATTGTACACCTATGCACCATCCTGTCTCCACCTGGTGGCGTTCAATGGCGGTCTGACTGTAAATTGTTACACAATTCGAAATGTACTCAGAAAATGGGTAGGCACTTAATTTGTGGGAAGCTACTCATTACACACTTGGATCATGTATACGCAATTTAGGTGCTAGTGTACAAATGGGCCTTTGGATCTTTATATTTGCTGTGCTTTTGTTGTAAGCTATTCATAGTGCGTGCCTTGGTCCCGTGGGGTATCAGGCACTGACAAGCTAAATAGGGAAACATCAGGGTGGTAAATTTGTCATATAGGGTGGCTGTGTTTCTAAATTAAGTGCACCATGTTACTTAAGATAATCGCAGGGTTTTTAAATCTTTTTTTTTTTCCTATGGCTCCTCTCTCAAGTTCTCAGGGCGTGCCTCGCAGTGAACTGCAGGCACTTTAAGCTGGTACTAATGAAATTCGCTACCAATTATTCGCAACCTGTCTCTCCCCCCTCTTTTGTATTTATTTATTTATTTATTTACTTATTTATTTCCTCTTTTCTTTCAAACCCAACCCTCACAATTTACTCCCATTCTCTCTATCCCACCCCATGTCCACTTGTTAAACCCTACCTACTCTGTTAATTACTCATTTAGTCTAGTATTTTATTACTCCACTACTGTAATTACTGTTACATTTAAACAATATATTTCTCCCCCCAATATCTGCTCTCAAATTTTAATACAACCATTAGTCTCCAGTTCGTGCAGCAATGACCTCTTTCCCTATGTGTGTTGGCTAACGCATTTGTGCCAGTGCTATTTTCAAAAGCGCTAGTGGCATTACCACTTGCACTGTTATTTTGTCGCGAAATTCATTCTGTTGGGAACATGGATCATCCACCCTATACCTCCATTTCTCTCCTCCCGTGGTGAACCGTCAATGAAATGTAGTCCCCCCTCAAGTGCACCTTCTTCCACCTTGTGTGTCTCATTTAATTGTTCTGTGTTATTCGTGTATTCATGAGCCCAGTCTCCTCGCTGAAAGATGTGTGCTCAAAATGTAGCTAAATGTACTCTCTTGTGATGCGCTATCATTATTCACCCCCCTCTGTACCGTGCACCCCCATTATGCTTCAGCAATCTTCCTTACTTTCAACATGTGTATGCCTGGTATTTAACAAGTTATGGATTTCTATGTTAATAAGGTGGTCATATCCACATTGTTCATGATGTCACAAATGTCTCTTCCCTAATGCATGGCCTAGTCGCCCCACTGTCACCCAGAAAAGAAAATGTTTTGATACCTATCACCACCCCTATGTAATTGTCCTCTGCATTATTGAGTGTGCGTGAGTGTGTGTGTCGGCGCGCCTCTCGCCCGCTCTGTCGGGGAGGTGGAGCATGAGTGTGTGTGGTAGAGTGAGTCAAATCAAGTTTGTCTTGGGCTGTCCTATTAGCGGTATAATGTCAATCTATGTCCTTTGAAAGGTTTGTTTCCCATCAGGAAGACCCCTCCCAGTCATGTAACCGGTACCATTGCTATTGTGTCAGTGTTCTGTATGGGTGCTGGCTGCTGTGCAGTGCGCCTGTGTTGTGATTCTTGTTAGTCCTGGGGTAGTGGTGCTGTCATTTGTTGTGTCTGTACATGTAGTGGTGACAGTGCCTGCGTTGGTGCTTGTGGTGTCTGCTGAAATGATCCCGTCCTGCCCCATGTATCCTCCCCACATGGGCGGTGCATATTGTGGTGGTGGTTGACACTGCTATTGTGATTCTTGTGCGTGTGTGTGTGTGGTGTTTAAATGTCCTTCTGCTGTTTTCAGTTCTCTCATGCAATGCATTCCTTGCTTACCATCTGTGTCATCAAATATTACACTCACAGAGGTTCAGAAGGTTGAGTCCCCTCTTCCCTCTGCTCGTGCTGGTTCAGCATCAGCTGACCCCTCGCATCTTCCCTTTCCTTCGTGCACACAGTTCAACTGTAGCCATGTGCTTTTAAAGCTATTCCTGTGTAAGTGCTGTGTATGTGTGTTCTTAGCGATTGCTGCACGCTTCTGGAGAAGCAGCCTATGAGCAGCCATGGTCTTTTTTAATTTACCTTCAGTACTTTTGAATCTTTGCACACTATGTTTTACTGACTTATTTCGGCATGGGAGCTGTGTGCTACACAACAGGTGAAGGGGAGTCATTTCTGTATTGTGTGATACATTTTACCTCTATTCAATTTGAAAATTTCGATAGTCCGCTGTTCAGGGAGCAAAAGTTAGAAGATAATTGAACATTTTTCAACTTCTTTGAGCCTTCTTGGCTCTGCACCTTAGCCAGTGCACTCCACGTGCAGCCCATCTTCACCAAACCATTGCCTTCTCCGGCACACCCCCACAATCTTGCGCATGTGTCTTCCACACACCGCCTCTGGGTCACCTATTCTCCAAATCCAAAACCACACCACTATCTCCTCACCATCAAAACTCTGTGTCCTATGCATCAATCTGAAGGTGACGTCACCAAACTAAAAAGACAGTGCAAATGAACAGACAAATGTGCATACACAGAACAATAACCCATTTCTCCCAACCCCACAAAAATCCCAAAATAAAACCCCACAATCCCCACAGCTGTCTTCCTGTCTCAACTGGAACAAGGTAAACCACAATAAAAACTCTTATAATTGGACTGCACACGCTGCGTCGCCTAACGTGTGATACGCTCCTCACCAGGGGACCTTAACCAGCCAACTATCATCCACTCACTGAACTAAAACGCTCAATTAGCAGGGAACCTCATCTACTCATTGATCTATAACGTCAATTCATAGGAAATCCAGACCCCGTACATGAAATCGCCATCCGGACCAACCAGCGCGGCACTCCTTTCTATATGTGGGGAGTCACTACCCCACCCAATATCCTCATAAACACAAGAAGGGACCGCTGCCAGCGCTCCAGTCCCAACTACAATTTTCGTGCCGATCACCACCAATGCGCCGAATTTTGCGACAATGTACAATCACCCACCACCCAATTTACAATGCCTCCCCCATTTTCTACCTAAACAATAGAATTTAACATTTCTGCAATATACTGATCAACAATGCATCATAATACTTTAAACATTTCCCCCCTCAAAGCCCATGTTGCTGGTTGACTTACTATTTCCTATGCTGCACTGGCACTTGCTCCGCTGCTGGACACCCCCTCAAGGCGCTTCACCGGACCCCTTCTCCTGCAGGGCTCTCACCTGCCCTCAAGCGGGGTATTTCCAAGTGGCCCCCGAAGCCTTTAGCCGTTTACGCGTTTTCCGGTGGTCTTCAGGTGCAGACGAGGGTCCCACAGCTTCCTTGAGTCGGCGGCAGGGAGTGCAGTTCAATGCAGGGCTTGCGCAGGCAGTGCTCATTCACCAATGTTACAATGAGCAATGAGCCTCACAGAGGGCACCAACTTGTTGGGGAGAAGCTGGACCCCCACCAGGGCAGTGGGGGGCCAGCAGCCATACCCTCACCAGCTATGGGAGACCCCAACACCTCCCATATGGCCCCCAGAAATGCAACAGAGTCCCAAGCAGGCAGCAGCATGTTCCAAACTGCATTTATTTCTGGGCAGCAAACAAGAAAAAAAACACACAGAGCATCGTGCACATTGCGAGTTCAGGCGCCGTCTCCCTCGGGGCTGGCTTGCAAGCCAGCTTTGTAATCACACTGCAGGCTGACCTCACAGAATTGGATCAGCTCCCAGAAACCTATCTCCTCCTGCTATTGGCTGCTAAGTGATAGGTTACCTATGTAGCCCTTATAGAGAACTTGACAATTGGGTTTTAGCCTTTCTGCGTCAGTGGGTTGATTTAGCTGTGCCAGCCCCCATTACCTAATTCTAACCTGTTACATTATGACTTTGTTCCCATAACTTTTTAGCTGAAGAAAGCAGTTTGCACCTGGGCTCTGGGTGCAGATTGGCTGGGCTGCGCCATTCTTGTTACAATTTATGTTTCAAATGTTGTGCGAGTCCTTGAGAAAATGTCTTTCTTTCCCAGAAAGAAAAAAAAAACACACTGGGTTGCCGTGATTTATTCGCATTTGTGGCAGTCTTATCTTGAATGTGCGGCCTTGGCAGTTTGGGGGTTTTGCGAGGAATGTTTGTCTGCAGAAAGCAATTTTATCTTGAATGTGCGGCCTTGGCAGCTGAGGAATGTTGCTGAAGGCTTCTGCAGCCAGTGTTCAGTGAGAGAAATGAACTTGGCTGTAAATTTCCTGAAACATGGCTTCACACTGTGCAATTAGACCATGTTAATTCATATAGGCATTTGCAAGCCTTTAAACAGGGATTTTTGTGTTTGTAGATTCTGATATTGCAGCATTGATTCTAATGTAGCATGGAAGTTGCACTGTTGGTGAAGTGGGTGTGTTTCAGCATATTTGTCACCCATGGGTGCGCTGGGGCCTGGTTCAAAGGATAAGTGCGCTCCTTGTTCTTCCTGCTGTTCTTCTGTATATGCGCCTGGGGTGAGGGGGCATGGGTTTGGTCTCGATTTTCCCTCTTCAATATATATGTTAAATGTATATTAAATAATAATAATTAAATGGTTTATATTGTAAAGTGTTTACCATTAGTTTCACTATCTTGTGACATTTCCTCATGTGGGAAATGCTCCTCTAGCCATTCCAGAGTACTAGACATTTCTGTAAGAAAAAAAATATAATATATTTGTTTTTATCTAATACAGAAAGTTTATAAATATATGAGTAAAATGAAGTACACTTACTATTTCAGGTAAGATATGTTCTAAGTACTGTGTAGGGGCCTCATTACGACCCAGGCGGTAAGTTACCGCCTGGGCCGTGACTTTACCACCATGGCGTAAACTACGTTTACGCCATGGTGGTTGGCGGACTTACCGCCCCATTCCGAGGTTGGCGGGGGCGGTAAGTCCCCAATCCCCATTTACCCTTCCCCATTCCCATTTTTGCCCCATAGGGCATAATGGGAGTGGGGAAGGCGTTAATTACACCACCGTAAATTACGGTGGCGTAATTAACTCCATGGTCCCTTAGCGCCATGGATTTTAACACCTGCTAAAAGCAGGTGTTAAAAGCGCCATGGCGCTAAGGGACCTCGTAATTGGCGGTAAGGGGTCGGCGCAGCTAACGCTGGCGTAAACGCCTTACTGCCAGGGTCGTAATGAGGCCCTAGGTCTGGTCTTGTTCTTAGTTCTGTAGTGTCTGTGAGGTAATTATGTTGGAAGCCAATTTATCTTCTTTTGGTATATTCCATTTTAGAACATATTGTATTTAAATGAATGGTTAGTGTGTTACATATATGGGTTACATTTCTTATGTATTACTACATATAATGTGTATGTGTGCTGCTTTTTGAATTTGTTAAATGTTCCTATGACATGATACAACAATCAAACATACCCCCCGAGAGTTTTTAGGTAGTGGTACTGTTCTCCAAACATGTCCGCGGACATTAAAAGAGTTCGCGGACATCAAGTTCAGTAGAAGAGTTTCAGGATGTCCCATATTACATGTACCTAAAGTCAAAGTTATTATTGTTAAGTTGCGCTACTAAAAACCTATGAAATTCAGTGAATAAACTTTGTTAAAGGGACGTTATGGTTAAGTTGCGCTACTAAAAACATATGAAATTCAGTCAAAAAACGTTAAAGGGACATTATGGTTAAGTTGCGCTACTAACAACCTATGAAATTCAGTGAAAAATCTTTGTTAAAGGGACGTTATGGTTCCAAGTAAAACCGAAAAACCCTTGAAATTTGCCAGTTATGGTAAGCTAAGCAACCATAACTCGCGCCACCTCCGTGCACTGCTAAGCCTAACACCCAGGACATCAAAGATGACATCACAAATGCCAACATTACAATCCCAAAACCTTGTTGAGAATTTGTATGAAAAGTAAATGCACATGTGATGTCATCAGTGATGTCATATTTGATGTCCTGGGTGTTAGTCTTAGCAGTGCACAGTTATTTCTGGGGTTTTTCGGTTTTACTTTTAACCATAATATGGATAGTTTGTTATTAATGCAAGGTAACTATAATGTCCCTTTTACAAAGTTTTTGCACTGAATTTGATAGGTTGTTATTAGAGCAACTGAACCATAACGTCCCTTTAACAACGTTTTTCCACTGAATTTGATATGTTTTTATTAGCACAACTTAACCATAATGTCCCTTTAACAAAGGTTTTTCACTGAATTATACAGCCACAGTAGTGGCTGTGTAGTTATGGTTAAGTTGCTATTCCCATAGGAACAGCAATTTTTGGGTGGCTCATAACTTCGCTCTCCCTGGACGAATCCACACCAAACTTTGAAAAAGTATATGGCCCACTCTGAATTTTTTTGCAAAGTTTGGTGAGGTTTGGTCCAGGGGGGGCAAAGTTATAGGGGGGGCCCAAAACTTCTTTTTTTCCCCATAGACTGAATGGGGAAAAAACTTTGTTCACGCCTACAGCCCAAAAGGCTGGACGGATTTTCACCAAATTTGCGGCAGGAGCAGCGGCTTGGTCCCGAAAGCGTGCTTTTGTAGATTTGTAAATTTGGTGAAAATCCGTCCAGTAGTTTTTTTCAAAATGACCAAGAAGTAGGTCACAAAAAATGGTGATATCTATGTCCGCTCCGCTGACACATTTCCCTGTTTGCTCCGCAGACAGTGTCCTGATTGGCTAATCGGTTAGCGTCATGTTCGCGGACATGTGACGTGTCCACTGATTGGATGGTGAAAAGCGTGGAGTGCGTCAGCTTTTTGGGGACGCCCGCCAGCTTGTATCCGTGTACAAATGGTGGGGAAATACAATTTTGGCAAGTGTGTTGGAGTGTAAGACTGTTTGGGGAGGGTAGGGGAGTAAGAGATGGGTCAAATATTGTATTTATTTAGGTGGCAGACACCCCTGTTGTGTTTGTTGTGTCCGCAGACAGCCGTGCTGTCCTTGATGTCCGTAATCAACCAAAATGGGGGTGTCCTAAGGACACTATACCTGTCCGTATTGTTCGCAGGCAAGTTGAAACTGTTCTAAGAACACACACAGTGTCCGGGATGTCCGTAATCAAACGAAAATGGAGGTGTCCTAAGGACACTATACCTGTCCATAATGTTTGCAGGCAAGATGAAACTGTTCTAAGAACACACACAGTGTCCGGGATGTCCGTAATTAAATGAAAATTGAGGTGTCCTAAGGACATTATATCTGTCCGTACTGTTCGCAGGAAAGTTTAAACTGTTCTAAGAACACACACGGTGTCCGCGGACATAATAATTGCCCATATGACATAGTTAAATTGTTTGATTATATGGGTGTGATCTATGGGTGTGATATGCTGTGGTGGTTGTGGCTAGGGCCTAGAGTCTTGGGTGCATGGCCGAAGGCTGTAGGCCATAGGCCATGCACCCAAGACACAAGGCCCTGGCCACAACCACTGCAGCATATCACACCCATAGATCACACCCATAGAATCAAACATGGGTGTGATCTATGGGTGTGATATGCTGTGGTGGTTGTGGTCAGGGCCTAGAGTCTTGGGTGCATGTGGTGGTTGTGGTCAGGGCCTAGAGTCTTGGGTGCATGGCCAAAGGCCATGTACCCAAGACCAAAGTTCAAGAACAAAGTTATAAGTACCGAAGTTATAAGCTAGCATGGGTGTGATATGTTGCGGTGGTTGTGGCCAGGGCCTACCCAAGACCGAAGTTATAAGTACCCAAGTTATAAGCTACCATGGGTGTGAAATGTTGCGGTGGTTGTGGCCAGGTCCTAGAGTCTTGGGTGCATGGGCCATGCACCCAAGACAGAAGTTATATGCACTGTTCGCTTAATCGACCAAAATGGGGGTGTCCTAAGGACACTATACCTGTCCGTATTGTTCGCAGGCAAGTTGAAACTGTTCTAAGAACACACACAGTGTCCGGGATGTCGGTAATCAAATGAAAATGGAGGTGTCCTAAGGATACTATACCTGTCCGTAATGTTCGCAGGCAAGTTGAAACTGTTCTAAGAACACACACGGTGTCCAGGATGACCGTAATTAAATGAAAATTGAGGTGTCCTAAGGACATTATATCTGTCCGTACTGTTCGCAGGCAAGTTGAAACTGTTCTATGAACACACACGCTGTCCGCGGACATAAAAATTGCCCATATGACATAGTTAAAATGTTTGATTCTATGGGTGTGATCTATGGGTGTGATATGCTGCGGTGGTTGTGGCCAGGGCCTAGAGTCTTGGGTGCATGGCCGAAGGCCGTAGGCCATAGGCCATGCACCTAAAACACTAGGCCCTGGCCACAACCACCGCAGTATATCACACCCATAGAATCAACATGGGTGTGATCTATGGGTGTGATATGCTGTGGTGGTTGTGGCAAGGCCTAGAGTCTTGGGCGCATGTGGTGGTTGTGGTCAGGGCCTAGAGTCTTGGGTGCATGTGGTGGTTGTGGTCAGGGCCTAGAGTCTTGGGTGCATGGCCAAAGGCCATGTACCCAAGACCAAAGTTCAAGACCAAAGTTATAAGTACCGAAGTTATAAGCTACCATGGGTGTAAAATGTTGCGGTGGTTGTTGCCACGGCCTACCCAAGACCAAAGTTATAAGTACCGAAGTTATAAGCTACCATGGGTGTGATATGCTGCGGTGGTTGTGGCCAGGTCCTAGAGTCTTGGGTGCATGGGCCATGCACCCAAGACTGAAGTTATATTCAGTGTTTGCTTCAATGATTGCATTATGGAGCAATGTTCATGAGTTGTATTTATTGTAATATACTTACTGTTTGGTTTGTTAACTGGAGTACATATATTCTTTGTCAATTTCTGTGATAAAAGAAAAGATAATGTTAGTATTGGTAGTTTGTAAGGACTTATAGCACTGAATAATAGACATTCTTTATTCATTTCGACCCTCATATTTAGTAGATTACAAACCAGTGTACTGTGCTATTTGCTCGGTTTCTGTGTTTGTTTTTCAAATCATTGGGTCTGTGGGACAAAAAAATCCATGTGAGATAAAAAAAATCCTTTTTTTGTTATACTACAGTCTACTTGTTTGTTTGTTTTTAGTGTTCACTTGTTGTTTTTGACTAATGTTTTATCTGTTGGCTTGTTGCAAAATCTTGGGGCAGTTAGATACCTGTTGGCGTTTTCTAACTGTTAATTTCTTGTTAATTTAGTGGTATTCATTTATCTGTTTGGTTGTTATGGAATCTTGGTTCGTATTCGAACAGTTTATAGTTTTTTAATTGAAGTTTTGTTAATGTTTAAGTACAGATTAGTTATTACATTTTGGTTTTAAGAAGATTAAATAAGCGTTTGTAAGATGTGCTGGTAATCTCTGTTTTAGAGTAATGGTACTATCATTACAATCGAACCATCCACATTCCTTTTTAATATGTAGTGACCTGCATTGGTTGTGGCTCCTGCGTGGTAGATTATACCTATTGTTGTGAAGGCTTTCTTACCAAGTGATACTTGACCATGTGTGAATCCAGTCAGCTTGCAGTTGTTTTTGGTACCATCTGCATTAGTATTATGTATTTACTATGTGTTTGTATTAGTAAGGTGGAACCATGATCTGAATTGCAGGTAGTACATACTCTACCATGGTTTACATTTTGTACAAGTTTCTGAAATGGAACGGATTCACAATTAGGTATGGATACATACACGAAGCGCTGATTAGGGATTTGTTCCTGTGTCACATTGTTGCAGAGAGGTCATGTATGTTTCCACATGTATGAAATCTGGAAAATTTCATTTATAGGTATGCTTTTGTTTTCAAGTACGTGGAGTAAGTACATTAGAAATTCTTGTCTATAGTGAATTTCACCATTCCAGCACAGTAGTCCAATTCTTGTCTTATTCCATGAACACTACGTGTTGTCAGGATTGTTTGTTGCGTTTCTATGAAGTACTAACATTTGCAAACACAATTGGTCTGTACTGTGTAAGTAAATGTTGTCAACAATTGGTGGTAATTGAAATAGAAAATTCATTGCTACATTTGCGTAGCAACTTACACCAGTTATATTTGAAAATTTGAATGGACCAGATAGGTCGGTGTCCAAGTCATTTTTTGGAGTGTGTGTTGCTTCTTTGAAGAAGTACCTGAGTTACTTTGAGTAATAGGTTCTTCTTTGGTTGTGGTAATTAGAAGTATTACCTTCTTTTCGTCTCTTTGGAGGATTTGCAGTGAGATCCTGTTGCATTTCTGTTTGAATTATTTTTCTTTTACAACGTTTTCTTTTTTGTGGAACAGGATATATTTTTAGATGGGGGTGTATAGTGAACGTAGTCTATTGTATTCTAAAATGCATGGAATATCAGCGTTTACTTTACTTGCATCAAAGTTGATTAGAAATAGACTGTCAAGTGTACGTAAGCGTGATAGTGCTACATAGCTCATGCCTTCTTTAAAGATTGTGTTACCAATATCTATCAATGCTTTGTCTAGGGTAAGACCTTGTGATTTATGAATGGTGACTGCATATGCAAGAGTTAGAGAAAATTGTTCTCTGCGTACGTACATACATGTCTTTGAAGAGAAGGAATCGAGCTGTTGAGCGCCCTATCATTTTTACTTCTGAAAGTTTGTCAAAGAGAATATTGACAAACTGAATGTTGTTGTCACGTGGGTATGTTTGAAAGCCAACAACTGCCCCCAGTGCTCCATTAACTAGTCCTTGCTCCACGTCAAGGTTACGTTTAAGTATTACTCTACAGTTTAAGGATAATTTTAATATTTTTTCCAAACCAACTGTGTTGGAGACAGAATTTTCTAAGGTATTTAGTCTTGTTGTGGCTTGTTGACACATGGGTAGTGTCAACCCATATAAATCCAGTTTGTCTGTGGAGCAAATTTCAATTATTGGTTGCATTTCTTTTTTCAACATTGTTTCATTGAATTTGGAACAGCTTGCAAGAGTTGGCATTAAGGACATACAATTGACATTTTTGTGAGCTAATTGTTCCATAACATCAGTAGCACATGAGTTATGGCCATAAAGTGCATGGATGTGCCGGGTTTTTAATATTGCTTGTGCTTCTTGAGATAGTACACCAACGCTAATACTTTTTAAAATGTTGCCGTAGGTCAGGTCTGCAGACTGTCGCATGTTTTCTGTTAATTCTCTGTATTCGAAATGTTGCCAAAGGTTTACATTTCCTGTGCTGCCAACAGTTTTCCAACAGAGTTTGTGTCCTAAGGTTTTAAAAATTGGTTCACCTTTCACTGGTGTCAATTGAAGAAGAGCTCCAAAAACAATGATGTGTTTTCCTCCAAAGAGCTTTTCATAGTTTGTTTTAAGAACATTAGGTTGGAGACCATGCTCACTTCATCTATTAGTAGCATTTCCATTTGTTTTAACACTCTGCGTAGTTCCATTGCAGCTTCTGTAGAAAGTTTGTAATATTCTAATTTGTTTTGTTGTTCTACTGGCAGGAGTAGTAAACGGTGTAGAGTGACACCGCCTATGTTGTAGGCAGCTAAACCTGTGGGGGCAGTTACAACAGCTGACAGTTTGTTGTTTGTCAATTGTTGAAGGAACTTGCTGATGATTTTGATTAAGAATGTTTTGCATGAACCAGCTTCACCACTGACGTATAATAGTATAGGTTTGTAATTTTGGCAGGTACATTCTTTATTTTCATGTTGTACACCATGTGCAATTTCTTTTGTTACTTCTTGAAAAATGCTACGCTGCTCATTGTTTAGTTTTGATTGTAGTGTACTTAAGTCTTCTGTATCTTCATACTGACACATGGTGTTTTCTACTTCTGTCATAGCTAATTCTGCCTCATTTGCTATTATTGGCTGTCCCAGTGGTTCTTGACTTCTTGTTACAGAAGGTTGACTACTGTCATTAATTAAACTTGGTTTGGTTTGGTAAGTTTTACTAAGCTGCCTTCACAATTTGTCACTCTGTATCTACCTTTTTTTTCATCTGGTTTTATATTATTTTTGCATGTGAAGTTTTGGGCTATGTGGTATAGACACATGGGGCCTCATTACGACGTGGGCGGTAAGGGAATACCGGTACCGGTAAGGGCACTGGTGCCGGTAATCCCTTACTGCCCTATTCCGAAGTCCCTTTGCGGGTCCTCCCCTTAACGCCTGGTTTTACCAGGCGTTAAGGACAGGACCCGCAAAGGGACTTCGGAGCTAATAACGGTACCGCAATTAGCGGTACCGTTATAAGCGCCTTCCCCATTCCCATTGAGCCCTATGGGGGTTTAAATGGGAATGGGGAAGGGCCATGGTGAATGGGGAATTACCGCCCCCGCCAACCTTGGAATGGGCCGGTAATTGCTCCATTCACCATGGTGGAATCGGTAAGGTTTTGGAGGCAACCATGGCGCAAATAGCGCCATGGTTACCGCCTGTGTCATAATGAGGCCCATGGTTTCCAAAGTGATACTTCTGTTTGGGTAGTATGTGTCTAGTAAATTGTTTTTCAAAATGTCTTGGCTGTTGGGATCATTTTTGGCTATTGTTTCTATGTCATTGTATGATTTGAGAACTCTTTTTCTAGATTTAGCAGGACCAAGACTTAGCCATGCTATACTTTCAGATTTTCCATACAAAGCAGTACCGGTTAAATGATCTGCAGCTTCATAGCAGCCACATTCTCTATGGGAGAGCATTTTTATGCCCAAGCTGTAAAATTTCTGAGACAGTGTTTTGTCTGATGACAGGTCATTTCAGAGGTCTTGAAGCTCTGTTTTTTCTGCTTTGGTTAAGTAGGCTGTAACATATCGTGCAACTGCAGTGGAATTGTCTGCAATGTACTGCACATCTATGTTTGCATTCCATAATAGAGAAATGATTGCATTGTAATCATTGATATATTGTGCTTCTTCTGTTCTTTTCATGTAATATGTATTTTTAGGTGATTTACCTTTAACACTATGTCTAACTGAAGACATAAAGTTGTTCACTTCACCTGTTTCTGTAACCGGTCTAGGGAAACCAAAGCGGCATTTGGTGTAGTATTTCCCTTTGTTTTTGTATTTGCGACGACAATATTTGCCACATTTGTGTCTTTGAAATTGTACAATTTGTGCATGAAGATCACTATCTGTTGCTTCTGATGTAATTTCACAAGTGACATATTTTTCGATAAACTGTAACACAGTGGCATCACTGTCTTGACCAAAGTTAGGAGCATCTTTAATCCATAAAAGCATGTGGATATTTGGTGCTCCTCTGGTTTGGTATTCTTTTCTCCAAAAGAAGTGTTGCACTTCTCAGAGGAGAGGAACAGTTTTATTACAAATAAAGTGTAGCATAGCAATGATGCGATGATGGAAATATCTTGAAACATTAACAGGATCTAGAGAGCAAAGTTCTCCAGATGTTAGTATATCTATGTTTATTTTGTTTTTGTTTGATATGCATAGGAAATCATGTAGATCTTCCCATGCATAGTCTGCACAACTTAATGTAACAAACCAAGTGGGTGGGCCAAGGTTTCTTATCATACAGCGTACATCCCTGTGACGTCGGAACCAGTACTCTTTCGTACCACGCTTGTTTGCTAACAGATTTGTAATGCTTGATTGTAAAACTTTTTCTTGTACTTTTTGTAGTAATTGAGTAGCTGACATATTTTGAAAGTGGGTTCCTGATTTTAATGTGTGTGCAACTCCGTAACAATGAGTTGCTAGTTGACTTTCAAAGAGTAGGTGGAATATGTATTCCACATTTTGTCTAATTCTGGGATCTTCAGAATACATTCGTAATGAGCAATATTCTGATGCTGTTATCTGAGTGGGTCTATCATCGTACCTTCCTCCTTTGCCAGTAGTAAAGAGTAGAGGAAAAGCACGTGCTTCTATACTTTTTTCCCATATGCAGATTGGTGATCCTTTCAGCTGTGGCCAACCATTTTTTTTAGAGTTTGCGATGAGGATATAGCTATGGCTGTCCTAACCAGAAGGATGATGGACATTGTGGTCTTGTGTAATGTATTGCGGTGCTGTTGGAAACCTCAGTGTTTGGTTTCAAGTGAAAAGGGGAAGAGCACAGGAAATGGACAATGTTTATGGCCAGTGGACTCTTGTGATTGGCACACTGAGATAGAAACTGAAATGCCGAACTCTGGGCTTAGTAGACACTTATTATTGTTGAAAAAAAATTTTGTTTCTTATATATGTTGTAATGCTACAGACAAAAAGTGTTGTGTAACAGTAAGCATCCATGCCATTAATAGAAACCCGATTCTCCATCATAATATAACAGAATAAATAAACATTGTTTTATACATGACCATTTTATTCTCATCCTGCTCTGGTGCTGACATGGTGAAAAAAAGAAACAATAAAGATTCAATGTTGTGACTATACCAAAAATGTAGATGTTAACCGACTTCCTCTGTGGCGTTCCTGTGCACTGTGCCAGTTGTTGCATTGTAGGGTGTAAATATTTCGGACTAAAGAAAGCAAAAGACCAAGCAGAGCAAACCTTCAACAATCAAGGGGAGTTTGGATGGTTTTTCCTTTGAGAAATATTTTCAAATGTGTTAAAATTGTGGATTTTGCATGAAACGGTTAGTGAAAAGTTAGGTCTGTAGAGTAAACACGTAAAACAATCAATACAATACCAAGTCACAAATAGCACAAGGAGCATGTTCTCACACATGTTCATGTTGCCTTTTCACATGTGCAGTGCCGTAAATATATGACAGTATCTTGGCATTGTTAATAGATACTTGAATAAAAACTGTGCAAGTATATGCCAGTATTATGTCTACATAAATGGGCACCTGTGGTGGCTGTGACTCTTACTCCAGTTATTGCTGTTATGTAAGTATACATTCAGGGTCCATGTACCTAATAATGCAGTATCTAAACTATACAAGCACTCAATCATCGAAGTTGTGTGTAATCATGGCAGTTATTCCTCTATATGAGTACACACTCATGGTGCATGTGGCTAATAGTGCCAGTAGTTCCATTATACAAACTGTACCCTATTCAAGGTGGCTGTGTCTGATAATGGTAGTATGAGCACATAGCTGTGGTGTCGGATCCCAATAAAGTCAATACAAGAACTAAAGCTATTACTGCCACTATACGTGCACATGTATGGTGGCTTGTCCAATATTGCATCATTGCCACTCAATTTCTTTTTAATTTGTATTTACCAAAACTAAAACTAGTTGGTTTAACAAAGACAGAGACGCCTTCCAGCTTTGCGTTCTTTGTCACCTCCGTTTCACGAATTAGCTTTTTCAGTTTGCAGTTTCCTGCAGTACTTCTTTTTCTTTTTGTGCTATTTGGGCCAAAGCGCTTTGTAAAGTTTTTACTGTGGCAATTGCCCACAAAGTTTTTTGCCCATTTATCAGGCGTGGCCACCATGCTCAAGATTATGTAGACGATCACAGAATCAAGATCAGGGCATGATAAATAGGATCAGGAAAGGAGAGGGCAACTCACAGATCCAAACATGGTGCATAGATCACCTGCCCCAAATTGGCTGTGCAATTTAAGGGCTCTTAAATGGAAAAGACCCCAAAGGATTAGAAATGGAAGATATGTCACAGGATTAGGAGGCGCTCATTCTAGGAATGGAATGGAGTTCGATGTCTCTGGGATGGGAAAGAGCTCAATTGATCAGGAATATTACACATGTCAGAGGTGAGAGAATGGAACCAAGTTCACATGTTCAAATCAGGATTTTGCCACTGACTGATTGTCCATGAATGTTACACTGCTCATAGGATTGGAACTCACAAGCTCAGGTATGGTACGCATTTTACATGCTCAATAATATTGCATAGCTCACAATTAAGAATGCTGCTGGTGCTTAGCTCACAGGCTCAGGGATGAAGCACAGCTGGCAAACTCACAGATTAAACATGATTCACAGTCTTGGATATTGGTCACACTTCACAAACTCAGGATTCAGTGGGCATCTTTACCTCTACAATCAGGACATTTCAGGGCAAATCTCTTGATCCTATAAATCCAATGCAATGCATGGATTTGCTCAAGGACATCAATTAATGACATTTGTAGTGGAAGTGACATCACACACCCAATGACATTACAGGTTATTATATCATATGACTTTTGACCCCTGCATAACATGAAATGGCATTTAACCTCAATTACATCACCTGAAGTGACTGACGGGTGTAAAAATGTAAAGATTACGTTGCATTAGATACGAATTCAGCACTAAAGCAAACGTAAGAGTGTTATGATACCAAGTACATTTTCTCTAGTGTGCTGCCTTGAGATGCCATAGAGGGGGTGATGTTTTAATAGAGGTATGCCAGGGAGAACCAAAGTAAGGCGGGGCACTGCCATGCATATGCCACTATAGCCTCATATGACAATTTGGTTTCAAAACAAGCATACCAAGTGTTATAGCGTGCCTAAAATTCATTTTCATGCAGTCTAACCATGTCTTTCTGTCACATGACTTTTTCTATTTGGCACCTATGATACAGTATCACAGATGCCGAGTAAAATATCGTTCCTGCTCCACCCCTCCCTCCCCCCTCGGACCTTCCCCCCTACCCTGCCAAGTCAGCCTCCCAGGCTGGCACAAAACAAACGCAAGCTCACCTACATTCATTCACTAATTCAAACACACATTCATGCAGCATTCAGACAGCATTAATCTCAAAAAGCATTCACAATGCATGTATTTGTTTATTCAAATTTACATTCACGCTTTCAAATATCATTTATAAAGCACATACTCATTGAAACACATATTCACACATTCATACATCATTTGCACAGCACATGTTTGCTCATTCACACATACATGCCACATACACCTACAACAATTTCCATCAACTTACCTCTGAGTTAGCTCTAGTCCGGATGCTGCTTCTGGGTTCCTCTCAGCTCCCACATACAAGACCACAAACCAGGAAGCACAGAACACTTCTTGCTCTCTGTACTTGTGTGCTGGAGCCCTGACTCTTCACTCCTTTAGCAGGGGTCGCAAAGGAGGTGGCAGTGACCACATGGAAGTCACCAGAGGTCACAGCTGAGATGCCTGGCAATCCCTAAATGATGTCTGTGGGTTTGCTATGTGGCTGAGCTTCCTTTTACCACTGTCTTATGTCAATTCCTTTTTGGGTTGCCAGTCTCTACTGGCAATGGAGATATTCTCCCTGTCTTGCCTTGATCATACCAGTGCTTCAAGATCCATATTTAGTGCCTTGACTTCACTATGGACAAGGGTAACATGTTTAGCACAGTAAACATCACTCCAGAATGTTCCCTGTGCCAGTGTCACTCTTGCATAAAAAGTATCACCTGAAGATGATTACTTTTTGCTCAGACATTTACACTGCATGTCTATTGGCAATAGATGAATAATGGTCATTTAGACAAAAAAACTCACAATCACCATATGTATTAAATACAAGGTAGATGACACATTTACTCCCAACACGACAAGTCCCAAACTTTTAAGATTGGAAATGCATTGTTTTGCATTTAAAGATGCGATATAACATAGCCTAAAATGTAACCTATGTACTCATTGTAGATTTACATGACTGTTGGCGAATGTTGTATTTAGAGATCATTGCTTCAATTTTAGTTCAAACTCCTGCAAAGGTATGGTGGGTATAGAGACTGGTGGGGTAGCTGTACTTCTGCCCTCTATATGGTATGGTAAAAGCACAGAACACCCGGGCAAGGCCCCCAATTTGATAGCAATGGGTGAACAGCCAGGCTTAAACTTTCCAGAGGTGATGCAGGCTGGTTCTTAAGTACAGGTAATTCTGAAAGGCCCCACAAAGGAATGTCCACATGCTATGTTAGGTGATAACACAGCTTCTTTATATAAAATAAAATTCAGGAATATATAAACATTTAAATAATAACACTTTGTTCTTGGAAATACTTATTCAGATAATAGCACATATATATGCTCTATGTGGTAGCACACAATACTTAAACTTAGTAATAGATACACTAACTACAGACAGTTTTAAATAGGCATGTGCATTCTTAAGTGAGGTGTATCAGCGTAGAATAGGGAAGAAAGGCAGGTTAGTTGTGTACAGTAGCAGAATGCTTTCTTTAAACTAGATATACCTTTCTGTGTGAAGATCCCCCTCATCTGGCCAACCTGTAATGGACGAGTTAGGGAGTGACTTATCTTTTACAGCAATATGTCCAATAATGTCCAATGACCTACTGCTTTCTTTTAAAACGTTCTACCACCCCAAAGAACCTGAGAAGCCACAGTAGAACAGGATCCAAGATGAATCTGGGAACCCTGGATGACTTCTTAGAGCAGAAGATACTCTTCCTCATCACAGTACCTTTGGTGCCTTGGGAAGCGAAGTGGCAGAGTTTCTCGGTTTCACTCGACCATCCCCCCCTTGGAAGGAGTCACTGGGATGCTGACTCTATGAGAAAAATGGAACCAAAGACTTTCTGAAGTGCATCACTTTTGCTCTTGGCACTGCTCTCATTTGGTCAACGATTTCTCTGACTGTAGAAATCTCATGACAATGAAATTTGCTGTGGGCTCCTTAAAGGCTTGGCAGATCAGAGCAAGATCCTTGGGACTGTTTGATGACTTCTGGCAACAATGGGTGCATAGGTCACGTTTGGTGTAGGGTTTCAGAATATTGAGGTTTTCCGACGTTTGTTCTTCGGTGTTGCAGCAGCAGCACTGATGTTTGGACAGCTTCTGGTGACAAGAACTTAAACACTGGAGTGGACGATGGACTCTCACCAAGTCTGGACCCTCGGGACATCTTTGTTAGCTTCTGGTGGTGGAAAACCCACCAACGGACCTTCCTCTGCATTCAGCGACTCTGGACTCTCTCTGGTGGGAAAAAGTGGTCAGTGATGATGGCAAGAATGTCCCTTGAAATGTATTTAGAAGGTTTGGAACTTTCACAGCATTCGGGTGTCCAGCACAACTATGCCAGGGTACCCCCTCTTCTGGACAGTAGACAGTAACAGATTCCAGTGGTCATGAAAAGCACCCCCGGACCGTGGTTTACACCAATGGATATATTTGACACAAGATATCTAGTCACTGCTCTTCAGGACTCACATAGACCCCTTCTCCAGATGGCAGACACAGAGGTCAGGCTTCCAGGGCACTTCTAAGAAGAGCATCAGGTTGCACGATGGTCCCACGTAGCTCGGGGAGAGATCTCCTTCACATGTCCTCTTTGGATTAGTCCTTGGAAGAACATGGCAGCTTTTGGATTACACAAAGAAAATGCAGCAGCAGACTTCTTCTCCAGCTGGGCTTCAAGGACACACTTCTTCTTGCAAAGCTTCGACTTCAGCTTTTAAACAAATTGGTAAGTGAGAGGTCCACGGATATACATATCTGTTCCCCATTCTCTCGGGCTCAGCCAGGCTCAGTCAGCCAATCAAGCAGAAGGGCATTCATGCAGACAGGCCGTCGATCAGGCTCACAGGCATTCACACTATTCACTCCACCCAGACACCCTTAACAAAGAATGTGGATTGGGGTAAGCACACAGCCTTTTAGCACACTACACTACATTCATGTCAGTTTCCATCAGGCCTATCTCATTTATTGTGTCACACACAAACCAGACACCCACAACAGAGAATGTGAGTTGACTCCCAACTCCATTCACACAGGTACCACTGCTAGGGTGTAACCACAACACACAGCCCCCGGGAAGGCTCCAGTCAGACTGTTAGGAGGCAACCGCAGAGCAATATATGTATTTACACCCACCTAACAGCCAGTCAGGAGGAAAGGGAACAGAGCCATACATGGTGTTTCCAACAACTACTGAGGAGGAAAGGAACAGAGACATGGCTTCGCCGGACTTTGGGAAACAAGGTAAAAAACAATAGAAACTAAGAGGCCACAGGGCCAACTTGCCTTCGTGTAGGAATCCATGAATTCCTCTGGCAGGGCCTAAGTATGCAAAAATGGAGGACACTCAGAGCTACTGCCAAGTCAGCATGTAGCTACCACCAGCCCATACCATGCTCTGTGGGTAACACACAGGTACCCAAAAATACACATAAGGGGTACAAGGGTGTAACCCCACCTGTGGGTGTCATAAGGGTATTCCATGGGTGTTGTTCACCAAAAGATATAATGAAGCGCTGCACTGCCAGAGGTCCAGGCTGGACCTCAGTGGCAAAATACATAGAGAAAACACACACAGAGAAGTGGTAGAACAAGGACTTTGAGTCTGTGTCCCTCCATAAGGCATTTCCAGCATCACATTGGGTTTAAAAATGCTTGAAAAAAAAACCTGTTACCTGAATTGTGAAAGCAGAATAAGCCATTTGAGGCAAGTCACACACGCCATGGCACCAACCAATAAGCATCCCTGAAAGCTCACCTTCAGTTCAGAGCCAAATGAGCAAGGCATGATGGGTATGCATATTAGCCCAAATACAAGTTTTTTGCTCCAGAAAAAATATTTTTGTCTTACAGGGCAGTGCTATTGTATGCATAGCTTAATCAACACACATTTCTCAAGGCTGCAGACAACAGCATTCCATTTTACTGACCTGTAAGACAAAGACAATGTTCTTAATGAAGTAAGCCACCTTTCAAGGTACGCATACCTACAACCCCATCTTTAGAAAATGGATGCGTGTTTATTAGAGAACTGGATTGCTGATCATGTGAATGCTCACTTCACAGTTTGGCACCATTAGGTGTTTTGGAAAGCCCATGCTTATGTCACGTGTATGGGCTAACCAGCATTGCATCGAGCTTAGGTGGTTTTGCTCCCAGGATGCATGATGACTCTATTGCTAATGCACATACTAAGGGCCTGATTTATGGAATTTGTTTGCGTGATGCAAAGTGACTTTGCACTGCCAACAAACACCCTGATTCACAGAGCCATCAAAGTGTATTTTTGCATTACAAAGTGAATTTGCACTGGTGCAAACTAGGTGCGAAGTCACTATGCATAGCAGAAATACACTTTTCACTGCTCTGTGAAACAGGGTATTTGTTCGCAGTGCAAAGTCACTTTGCACCGGTTCAAAGTCACTTTTCATCATGCTAAAAAAAAGTACATGAATCGGGCCCTAAATGCGTCATAATGACTTTTCTCTATGAGGATAATTATATAAAACTAACACAAAAAAAAAGGTTTCTGAGCTCTGGGCCTAAACTTTTGGAACAGGGATACCCAGTCCATTTCTGCACAGGTCTATGGAAATAAACCTTGTCTTTGCGTTTTCTGCATGTCTCCCTATTGCATTATTTGGTGATGGGCTGCAGGTTTCTATACTACAATCATGTCACTTTACTTTTGTAAAGATTGGTTGCAATCACGTACCTAGAGCCTTTGAAATAACCCTAGTGTTGCTGATTCTTGGCGTCTAAAAGAATGCATGGGACAATAGATCGAGCAGAGAGCATCCTCCATCTTCAATTTCTTCTGCTGCCATGGCAGCCATCACTCCTTGATACATTTGGACACATAAAACAAAGTAAAAAACGGAATCTAATCTCTTATTTTGATCGTGCAAGCATACGAGATATACCAATATCTCTGCTCATGTGTCTATATTTTAGTTTGCAATACATTTTACTGGAGTACATGTGTATTTACCAGTCAGTCTGCCACAAACAAAAAGAAAAAGATATAGCTCAGGGCAAACCAGGGCAAGCAGATAAAAAAAACACACTTCAGATTAAACGCAGTCTCTGATTGCAGGATTATGTGGGATGCGGAGTTGCTCATTTCTATTTCTCAAATTGGCAACAGAAGTATAATTTGCCGAGTTTTCTTTCCTAATTACTTTCAAAGTCAGGCCATCAGAAAATAAAATAACTTCATCAGTGATACAGCTGATTGCGTCCATTTGCGAGGCAAACAGCGCACACATTACATATTGTTTTCTTGTTCTCAGAAATACATCTTTTCAGAGATGCAATCGACTGCAACGTTTCTTGCTGTACAATTTATTGACAGGTCAATTGAGCAGGTAACAATGTCGAATTGGCGTTTTTCACAATGTAAGCACAAATGTGTTGCGCGCGCGGTGTGCGGTGGCCACGGTCACACTCCCTGCTCTTTTACGTTACCACCAGAAAATAGCGTCAGTGATTAAACTGAGCATTCTGAAAGCAGAAGGAAAAGCCAAAGCAAATCTTCTTTAATGAAAAACAGGCTTCATCTCCACATAACAGCTGTGGATGGAGCCCTTCAAGGGTGAAATTTATATTGAGATTCGGGCTGAACACCAATTGTTACTGTACCAGTGAAAAAACCTTCGGTCCGTTCGTACAGCTTTGTGAGTTCGGTCAAATATAAAAGCCAGCCTTTTAATGCCTTTTAACGCCTGATGTGGATGATGGATAATACCAATGCCACCATTTTCAGACATACAGAGGCCACTAGAAATCCATATCAAGGCATCCCATGGGTGTAGCACAAGCACACATCTCATATGTTTCTTTCCAATGAGGAGTAACACAATCAAATAATAAATTATGAGACCCGGTTTTTAGTAACAGTAAACACATGTGAGCGTCTTTCCGATAGTCCTTGGTGACATCCAGGAGATAGGGACATGCAATGTTTTAGGACTGTACTGCTACTTCTCACACTAAACCAGGTACTGGGAACGAGGTCTGTGGAGGGTAGACAATGCTCCTTAGATGCTTTATAGGTTTTTGGCGTCAATCAAGAACAAGTGCCACAGGGAGGGTGTGCTGTTTGGCGCCAGATACAGCTATCACTAGTAGCCCGGGAAAGACCACCATGCAGTCTGATGTGGGTTACTTTCAGAAAAGGTTTTCAATTCGCAACCGGTATGTATGCTTTCTATATTGATCCTTGCTGGATCTAGGGGTGATGACGGCCCTTTGCCTCACCCACCTGCTTCTCTCATTTCATTTTGGGGTGCACTTGTTTGCCCCTATCAGTGAAGGGAATATGAATCCTTTTTGTGCCTTTAATTTGACAATGTAGCACACAGCACATTAAGGCCCCGATTCACAGAGCGTTTTTCAATGGGATTATGCCATTAATAAACACTTCTGTGAATGAGGCCCTACGTGCAGCACTGCAGGGATGTTTTTATTTTTCTTTAGCAATAACGCAATAACACCCTATCTGGCAGACTTGAATGGGTGGTAACGATGGACCCCTGCACCTGGCGTGCCAGATTGGGTGTTTTTATTATTAGCAGCTGGGGTTTCCAATCCGGAAACCCAGAGTGCTTTCAGCAATGTTTTTTGTATGAATTAATGGGACACCTTGCGGCACCCCATTCATTCATACAACATATTTTAGCAAGAAAGCTACCATGGATCTGGAAGACAGGGCTCCAAGTGGAGCCCCTCTTTCATTTCCATGGCAGCACTGGAGGATGGAGAGGTGTTGGCAGCGGTTGAGCTGCCATCAAAAACAATAAGGCGAGTGGGGTGATGGGGTGGGGAAGGGCGGTAATGAGGACCGAGGGAATGGGAGTGTGGGGGCAAGATGGCATGGAGGGGGAGCCACCATTAGGTGGCTGGGAACGTGGGCTTGCATCAGTAGATTCAGTCCGCAATACAGGTAACCTGGTTGGCTGGCTCCCCCACCCTGGGTGCTAATTTAAGAAATGCCCCAGTTACTTTTGTTATGAGTACCTTACAGTCTGGTGGCAGTGAGCTGTTTTCATTTTTTTTTGTGTTGAGTCATGTACTGATTTGACTGCTCCTAGTGGCATAAGACCTATTATTTGCACCATCTTCTTTGTTGGCCATCTTTATTTGCTCTTAGGCTTGACATGAGTGTATAAGGGCATGCACTTTTACTGTTGTCCAGCTCTGGACTGGTGGTCAGTGCTTTGCAAGTGTTATCTGGCATTTACTGGGTTTTGGGACAGTGTGCACTCAATGTATACTTCAGATGGAGTATGTCCTGTTGCTTGGCAGCTATTGAGAAGGAAGGATGTTCCTGATTGGACAGCTTCCACCTGCTTGAATGTTACAATTTCCATGCAAAGGTGTTGGAACTTGGGTCAAGGGACCTCTCTTCAGTCATCTAAGTACTGAGGATTGATAGTCTGCCCTCTTGAAGAGTAACTCAGATTTTACAAAGAACCCTGCTTAATACGATCACCTGCCTGCAATGGACTGAACTCTAAAAGAGTGGGGATGTACTTCCTAAGCCGTTTGCTAATATGCTAAGCTATGTTAGCAATTTTAAGGACTATACAATTCCTCGTACCCCCTTCCACATTATCCATATACAGTGTATGATTAACTGTGTTGCATTCTAAAGTGGTAGGTAAGTCATCTGACATTGCCAAAAAGTGGTGTATATGTTTTATTGTGATTGTACATGCCAGTAATGTGTTGATTTTACTTCTTGCTTAGGCTAATAAATAGTATATGTGTGTACTTACCTTTGTGGACATGTGTTCATTAACAGACTTTTCTTATTTGTTAAATATTCTTCAAATCAAGTCTACGTCCTCCTGAGTCTAAGGCAAATTATTCAGCCTCTCATCTCTTGGGAGTTTGGTCAAAGCATTTAGTATGAAATGGGTTGCAAGTTTAGGCTGGCTTCTCAGAACCACAGTGTAGGTTCTGAAAAACAATTGTATCAGTAACACAATAACAACTCTTCATAATACACACTTTAAAATGATCACACATAACGCAGAATTTTTCTAGAAGAAATCCTGACATTATTAGTATTGTTGTGGTAGCAGACATATATTTTAATGATGATTGGTCCTTAAGGCAAGAAGAGCACCATTATGGCACTGATGAATACCAGACAGGCTCCCAGCTAGCTTAGGCATCTATCACAATGATTCATCATTCAACCAAGAGACACAGGACTTATGAAAAAATAATGGGTCCAATCATCAGGTTTCCCTGGTTTGCCTAGCCAATCCGAGCCCTCTAGTTTGATTTGTTGAGTCCTTTCGAATTTGATCAGCCAAGCAGAACCCTTAAATGTTCTAAAGAAAATTGGTCTCCACAAATCAGGCCAATTTCACATTCTGTTTTTGTGAGTTTTGTGTGTCTACAGCAGAGGTTTTTACAAAGAGCATGCTCACATTGGGAGGGTGTTTGGGGGGATTCTTTAGCTTTGGATCAGTGTTGAGGAGAGTTGACTAATCCCCTTTCCTATTTTGTTTCTCCTTATACGGTTTATACGAGCCAGCAAATGTTTCCTATACCGCTTCCTTGCCTTAATAAAACATAACAAACAAAAAAGGTATCACATTTTGCCAGTTTCCCTTCTGTGTGCATGTTGCGTACAGTTTTGTTTAGTATTGTAGTAGTGGTAGAAGTATTGTATTGGTAAACCATTGTATTAGAGTAGTGTTTTAATTAAAGCTGTAGTTTTAGGAGCAGGAATATGTACTTCCTTGTTCAAACATTGGCGCACTTGGGTATTTGTTTTGGTGCTTTCTGGTTCACTTTGTCTACATTCTTTTGATATACAATAATGGGTTTGTGGGTTGTGAGCATTTCTCCAACACGATAACTATACATCTGCAGTTGGAGCCATGTGTCATACACTTATTGAAAAGCAATACATAAAATGGGACTCTGGGATAAAACATGTCAAAGTGTCGATGCAAGTATTAACCAATAATTTACAATGTACCTAAGGCAGCAGGAATATAAGCAATCATACCACCAATTAAACAAGGTAATGCCGAGCAAGTAACTACAGAACTAAATGACAGGCCAAATAGAATGTTACTATGGAATCTAAGAATTAATCTGGTTTTCAGACTTTGAAGTATTAGTTCTCTATGTCCTTTATGTGAATGGGGCTTGATTGTGCCTAGCCCCATTAACCTAAGAAGGGAGCTCTCCTGATTATGTAGATCTGCAAAGTGGCAAGCTACCTGGTAATTCTCATGTTTCATTTCGATGGCTCATAGATGCTCAAGAAGGTAAATCTTAATCTTCCTTTTAGTGCTGCCGGTATAGACCTTTTCACATAGACATATTCGTGCAAAGACCCATATTCGGTATTACTATCAACACTGTTCGTAATGTGATGAGTCCAGATAATGACATTGAAGTGAGTGCCTTTAATATTTTGTGTACAGATACCGCAGGATCCACATGAGTAGCAACCCACTTATTTTTGGGGCCAATTTGTGTGTTTCAGAACATCAAGATGACTACTTTTAATGATGTCCCTGATATTTTTCCTTTGTTTGTAGGTAATTTGTGCCTTGGGGTAGGATAGGCATCCTATCAACATTCCTGTGCAATATGTGGCAATTCTTGTTTATGATGTTATAAATGTTGCTGGCTTGCATACTGTAGGTGACAATACATCGTAATGTCTTCTGATCTGTTTCTTTTTCCTTCTTACATTTCAAGAAATCCTGCCTAGATCTTAACTTTGTTTTATTTTTAGCTTTTTTGATAGTCTCTTTAGAGTAGCCTCTTAGTGAAAATCTAGTACTCATATCTGTGCAAAGTGCTTCAAAGTCAGTAGTGTCTGAGCAATGGTTTGTTGCTCTTAATAATTCTGCATATGGAATATTGGTGAGGTTACTTGGGGGCTGACAGGAATTAACATTCAAAATGGTGCTGCCTGCAGTTGGTTTACGGTGCATTTTGGTATGGCTTTGTCCATCCATCTATGGCCATTATATTTAAATCCGAGAACTCAATATTTTGCTTAGTGTTCATCACAACATTTGAATCCACATCATTCTAATTTAGGAGTTTGTAATTTATGAAGATCTACTATGGTGCCTTGCCAAGTAAAAAAGAGATGGTCAAAGTACCAAAACCAAATGGCAATATTTTCATTCCATTTGTTGTTGTTATTGTTTAGGAGATATGCATCGTCCCAATACACCATCTAAAGGTTGCCATATGCGGGAGTGAACGTTGTGCCGACACCATTGTCTTTCAGTTAAAAAAAGACATCCTCATTAAATACAAAAAGTTCTGTTCAAGTACAAGATTGATCATTTCTAAAAGCATGACACGTAAAAAAGTGGCTGATCTATTTCAGAAGAGAAATGTAGCTGTTTGTATGCCACCCTCATGCTGTATGACAGTTTACAAGATGTTAAGTCAAATGTCACCAAGATAAAAATATTTACCCCAGGTATATGTTGTAGTCTGAGTATGTCACCTGTATCTGGAACATAAGTTGGAAGGCTAATGTCAAAGGGGACTAGAAACAAATCAATAAAGCTACACATGTGCTGAGGTAAGGAGCCAATATAAATAACTATCAGCTTACCAGGAGGGCCAGATTTATTTGTGTGCACTATATATATTAAAGATTCTGTGAATACAAATGTGTTAAAGGGACAGTATGGTTCACACAAAAAAACTATGCAATTCATTAAAAAATGTCATTAATGGGACGTTACGGTTGCGAAGCAAAATCGAAAAATCAAAGAATTTCTATAGTTATGGTAGGCTGTACAGCCATAACTTGAGCCACTGCAATGAACTGCTCACATTAACACTGTAAGGATATTTGGCGTGTTACAGCACAGAGTACAGCACTACTGCACAGGTAGCAATTTTTTTTATGCAGCACCACCACAAGGGTGCGGTGCATTGCTATATGTGTTACCAGATTAACAAGGAAAGACAGGCTATTCAGTCAAAAACGATTTTAACATATAAGATGCAAATCTATTTTTACAGTTAAAAGCACACGTGCACATTCAAAAATGCACACTATTTTTCACCTGAAATGCCTATGGTGCAAGAGACACATTTGAAAATTAATAACTAACATTACTCATAAATAACCTGACTAATAAAAACTGAATTTAACATAACCCACTAATAAAAATGTGTCTCCCCTGCAGAAATAGGCCTACTCTGAAAGTGAACTTTTAAACGCACATTCATTTTTTCGTTTTCTCTGCTGCTCTGTCCACATAACTACAGGAAGCAAAAGGGCTCGAAAGAACAGGAAATTTTGTGGAGATTTGGGGCCTGACGGTATTTTATTACTGCCAAAAAAAATAACTTAGCAACAATCACTCCTTGTATTCAGATTGGGCCATGTACAACAATAATACAGTGGACATGCATTATTTCAGCACCCAGACATGCATATTTGGTATGCGTGGTTGGTATGCGTGGTTGGTGGTATTTTGGTGAGCATAATTCCCTTGTTTTATTTGTGGCCCCAATGTCCAGAATCCCTTATGTGTCAATCGTGAATGTGCAATAGGTTGGGTCAACTTTGGTTAGGTAGGCAGGATCAGGATCTAAGTCTTCTCCTCATTGAGACAGAGTTGGTGTGTGGTCATCCAGCAATTTGTAAAGGGATTCCGGTCCCTGATTCATTTGTATTTGTATTTATTAAATTGTATATAGCACCTTAATCCAAAGCGCTTCACATACAACAACATGAGTACAATAGAAGCAATAAGTACAGATTATGAGTCAAAACAACGAGAACAGGTATGCAGTAATGACTTGGAAGTTACAGCCTACCGCTCTGGTGCGCTTGAAGCACAGGGTGGTAAGTCTATGGCTGTAGCATAGTCTAGTTGGACAGGATGCGCTGTTCATGGAGATTCTCTGCAAAAGGTAGAGTGGTGCAGACTTGGAGAATCGGAAATGGGTCGTGGAAAGTATTTTCAAATGTATCCTTTCTGTTACTGGGAGCCTGTGAGACCCTTTTCTGTTTGCTGACACATGGTCACATTTGTTGTGTCCCATTGCAGCTTGGTTGGCATTGTTATGGATATTCTGAAGTTTGGTTAGATTGCATTCTGATGTGCCAGCAAGAAGGGAGTGGCTGCAGTCTAGGCAAAAGCCTATTACTGCTCTATCAATGGTGAGGCGATCTTGCATAGAAAGCAGGAGTTTGGTTTCATTCAAAGGTTTGATGTTGTAGGCGGCTGAGAAAGCGATTGCGTTAACCGGGCAGGTCATGCAAAGGCGTGAGTCAAGGTAGTCAGAGAGAGTTTTCACTGATGGAGAGAGACAGGGATGGTACAGGTGTCAATCGTGAATGTGCAATAGGTTGGGTCAACTTCGGTTAGGTAGGCAGTTGCACCCATGATCAGGATCTAAGTCTTCTCCTCATTGAGACAGAGTTGGTGTGTGGTCATCCAGCAATTTGTAAAGGGATTCCGGTCCCTGATTCATTTGTATTTGTATTTATTAAATTGTATATAGCACCTTAATCCAAAGCGCTTCACATACAACAACATGAGTACAATAGAAGCAATAAGTACAGATTATGAGTCAAAACAACGAGAACAGTAAGTAGAACAATTTGCTGAGATCAATAGAATAAGAACCTAAGGTAGGGAAAGTGATGGAGGGAGCAGTAAAGAACTGTCAAGAGGGAGGATGAAGTAGGTGGGATTTTAAGGAAGAGCAGAAAGATGAGTATGAAGGGATAGCGCGGATTGGGAGGGGTAAAGAGTGCAAATGGAGAGGGGCAAGGTGTTGGAAGGAACGGAAGTGGGAAGGGGTGCAAGGAGGGTGAGAGACAGTTAGTAGGAAGTGGTCAGCTGAGCGGAGCAGTCAGAGGTGGAGTAGAAAGATATGAGTGAGGAAAAGTAGGGAGGGGCAAGAGACTGAAGAAATTTAAAAACAAGACAGAGGAAGTTGAATTTGAGTTGGGAGTGAAAGGAAAGCCAGCCAAGAGAGGAAAGCAAGGAGGAGATGGAGTCATCGGGAGAAAAGGAGCAGAGGGTGCGGATTGCAGAATGGTAGAGGGATTTAAGGGGGGCCAGATTCATGTGGGACATTGTCGGATCCCAAGGCTTCAGGCACAGCAGCGCTTACCTTCAGTGCAGCATTTGCTGGCAGGCAGTTCACAGGAGTGTGGCACTGCAGCTCCTCCAGGTGTTGCTTCATCAGGGGACAGGCAAAAAAATCTCTTAGTGTTGGGCCTTCCATTGACATTACGCAAGCAAAGAACATGAGCTCCGTTTTTGTGTATTTCCACCCATGATGTCTGTGGAAATGCAACTATGTCAATGGACTATTCGATCAAAATACGTGGAATGGAAGCTGTATTAATTCAACTCCTTTTTTGGTACTCTTTTATGTTTGCTCTTAAAAGACCCTTTTTGTTCTTGTAGGATTGTGACGTTAACATGTACACATATTATGTGTCGTCTTGCACTTTCACTTTTTTAATTACGTGCTGCTGTTGTTCCACTGTAAACTCTTTCATTTCCACAGCATTCTGAATGTTGCAAAGAAAATTATTATTTCCAAGTTTTTTTAGATGCAGTCCATCCTTTCTAAAAACGTTCACTCCATCATGTCGTATATTATTTTCAAAAGATGACATTCCAAAATCTCTATGAAATGCGCATACAGCTTTGTTCACATTCTGCCTTGCTTTTTTTTCTTGTGTACAAAACAGCTTGGATCCTGTCTCTGTGTAATTCGTGAAAAAATATACATGGTTGTGGACAAAAAATCATCAAGCTTGTGAAAGTATCTTTCATAGCAAACTGTAAAAATGCTCTAGTTACATACTCTAAAAAACTATTACCACCACAATGTACTATAATAACTTCTGAATTTTTCAAATGCAGCATATCTTTACACATGGGAAATAGTTGATTTCACTTCATACCACAAACTCCATACAATACTACTTGCAATTTTTCAAAGCCAAGAATATGTGAGATGCCAAGCTGCTCTGCATATATCTGCAGTCGATGAACCCAAAACTCTCTTATAATCCAAAGTCTTCTTGTTCAGCTCTATGATCTCCATACTTTCAGCAATTCAAACAAAAAAAAGAAACATTTGCTCCCCTGTCATCTGCAGTTCAACCCTTCCTGCACAAACATAAAGCCTGATTGGTTAACCTTTCATTGTCCTTGGATGTCCGAGATATCCATGGTCTTTGCAGCCCTCTTTCCATGTGGGGCATGGTAATAATTGCCCGTATGACAGGTTGCATTCGCGGACATTCGCATAGGTCTGTGGACATAATAGCCCATCTTCGAATGTATCCTTATCTCTGCAACACTCCATGATTGGCTACATTCAAACAGTTACAGACCCAACAACCATTCACATCCAAATTCCCTGCATCTAACCCTCTCACCTTAGTTCAATAGTTCAGATGTCCCGTTCAACTCTGAGAGTGCATTTGTGATGAGATTCAGAGTGTACTCTATCACAACCTACTTTACAAACTTGTACAGATCTATGTTTCCAGGATCTACAGAATCTGTGTTCCAGAATTTAAATTTGGGACGACATAATACATGTATGTTTTAATTTTAAAAATTAATATTCTATACCATACATTTTCTATCAACTTAAAGAATAACTGGTTTTCTGTGCTCCAAAACATGTTTCACTGCAACAGTTATCCCAATAGTTCATTACTGCTTTTAAAAGCACTTCTCTGTGCACAGTGATATCTACATGTGGTACTACCTATACCAGCACAAAATTCCATAACTAAAAATACCTCAATTACCAAGCTACAGAACAAAAAATAATGACATTGTTTTTAAAGCAGACCTGCCTTCTCTCAAAACTACAACAGATCTTCACATTAAAATGCAGTATACAATAATGCCTTTAACTTGTCTTTAGCTTTCCTTCAACTACAATTACTGTGTGCTGGTGTGGGCTGTTTTCAACATATGCTTCACAGAAGCACCCATCTGAATAGTTAATTAGTGTTTTTAAATGTACTTGTGCTTGCATAGTGAAGTCTAAATGTGTTACTACTTATAGCAGTGCAAAATTCCATACGTAAAAATACCTCATTTACCAAGCTTCAGTACAAAAAAGTATGACATCTTTTTAAAAAAGAAATAATCTGTCTTCTTTAAAAGTTTAATAAACCTGTGTGTTAGAATATGAAATGCAAATTTGCCTTCCCAACTATAACTTGTTTACTGAGTTGCATACCATAATTCCAAGCAACACCCATCCCAAGTATATAAGGACATTTATGTATTATTCCCATATTTACATTTTGCAAAGTTGTCAACATTCTACTTTTAGGTTTCCAGAAAAAAGAAGATTACCAAGGAAACCTTCTCAAGAAAGAAAGTCTGTCATTACAATTTTAATAGGGAGCGGGGATGGTCTCCCGTATACAACGGGAGGCGAAGGAAAGGGCACACTTTCTTCCAATAGCAATTGGTCAAGAAGTCAATCATACAATTCTATGTATCAAAAACATGTATTTTTTAAGGGATTATACTTGGGTGTTTCTCAACACAATTCAATTTAGAAGATTATTCATAGTTATCACATATGTATTCAAATGGTAACATTTCACACAATGATTAAACATATTTCTGTTTTCATACATTAATCATTAATCATAACCTCTCAACCTCTCAAATTACAATTTTAATAACCTCAGTATATTGTGTGTTAGCATAATATGTGTTCACCTTCTTCATAACATTTCTGCAATCACACTATTTTCTGTTACAATCACACCACTTCCACATTCTATAATAGCATCACTCTGCAACTTAAACCACTACAAATAAGATATCAAACAACTCCCATCACCTATTCAACCTTCTTCCAAAAACCATATCATTCACCCAAAACCCTTCTTTATTGTCCCAGTATACCATAGTTGTACAAATTGTCACTACACAGATGTTTTGTCCCATGCCTCCTATTACCTATATCTCTCTCTGCATGTTGCTTTCAAAATGTAATACATGTAATTTCCCCAACAGTTGTGTTCCTCATCCCAGTACACAACATGCATCCATATCATTATGCTTACACAACTCTCCTTCATATCACTACATGAACAATGCAATCTTTGTTTTATTTCCCCCTTCCTCATGCCATTACTGAAATCACACTCTTTTGAATTATTCCCACACCCCTCTTCCTCATACCGCTGCACCAGATGTCAGCAACCTCTTACTCTACAAATGTTTTAACCTGCAGCTCCCATTATGTTCATTTCTCTTTCACATCCTATTTCCCAATTATAACCAATATCAATATTAGCATGCTGTTCTTCCTGGTCCTGGTACACCTGCAGTTAAGAACGTGTCACTGTAAAAATGGTTTGGTCAACAGGTCCCATTACCTATACATCCCTCTTCCTCTTGCTACATCCCAATCATAACCCATATCATTACTTGAACACCCCTCTTCCTCATCCCAGAACCCAATATTAATCCATATCCTTATCCATACACCACTCTTCCTCATCCTGGTACAATAACAGCAATCCAAGTTATTACCTCCACATTCATCTTCATCATTCTATTACCCAGCAGTAATCCATATCACTATCTGAACATCCATATTCTCTGTTCCACTATATAAAATGAACATGTTGTGTTACCCATACAACCCTCCTACAACATTGAAGTACACACTTTCTTTTCTCAAATGGATGTAAAAAAATGCCTTCCAAAATGTAACTTCTTTGAAAACAAAGAAAAAATTGAGCAAATAAAAATGAAGGGAAAGTAATACATTGAACCTCCACTTAAAATAATGTATACCAAAAAAGTACAAACAAGAGAGCAAGTAAATCTGCTCTTGCAAAGTACACCAACAGTCACCACTAACATAAGTATTGCTCCCGCTTCAGAAAAGAAAAGTAACCAAATATGTAAAAACAAATTACAAGTGAAAGTGAACCCCAATCTGTATCTAGAATTATCAATGTAGTCACAGTAACAAATGTCCAAAAATACATTTTTTTAAAATTGTCCCGTTGCATAGTCTTTACCATACCCAATAACAAATCTGAGAAGTCATGTTCCTTATTTCAGCATTACCAAATAAAACTGGTATTTGAAGCACTGATTGGCTGAGCATTCAATCAAAAAAGAAAACTATTTATATTAGATGTAAACAAAATGAACCCACTAACTAAATTAATTTTAAAAACTACAAAAAAACTTCAAAACACAAGCAATGCCAGCATAGATATCTTTTGCAACTTCTGTGCAGATGAATGGTTTCATACCAGTAGCACAGAACCGTGGTACAATAAGAAGCATACAACCAACAACAAAGAAAACCAATTGCCATAAATACTAACGTAAAAGGCTATGAAATTGCAGACACCATTATGGCAAAATAAACTTTAATTTATAAATCTTCCCCAACATATTTTCAACAAAATGTTAATCATGTCCACACAGCTCGCCCAGTGTACTAATCATCGTGCAGCTCAATATGCAATGTGTACCAAAAGTAGTTCAAATGTTTTCTCAATCTATACATTACAATGAAAGACATAGTAGAACACATTTTACAAAACACGGACTCCTGGGCAGTGTGCATCCAAACTGAACTACAAGGAATTTCTTTAGACTACATTTCATGACCATCTTGTACAAGCATGTGTCATGACATAAAAATGGTAGCAATACACAATTATACAATGCACAACTTTGTACATAAATTATAAAATGCTAAAGGTCCCACACTAGAACTACAACAACTCAATGAATCTCAATGAAAGTATACCGAAAGGATCAGCCAAGAAGTACTGAGACAAATAGAAGACATACAAAGTAAATATTTTGGAACTAAAAAAGAATTGCAAAACACAGTTAATTTACAAAACATTAACCAACAACATTCTAACCCTAACCTTCTTACAAATGCCTACAATAGTGTGCACATACTGCAATAATAAGCTTTGTGATAAGCAAATGACATCTCAAGCTATCAATAATAACTTAGAAATATTTCCACTTCCAAATGCTCTCCAACAACTTAATCTATATGAGACCTAAGAGTTCTAAATTGTTGGCAACTGGGTGGTATTAAGCTCCTGCTTCTAGTCTAGGAGAGCCTGGTTAGCTTGAAATCAACATTTTCCAGGAAATACTTTTTTCTTCCCCTGGCCAACTTGTCCTTTAGAAACATATATATGTGATATTTACTTTGAGTTTTTGAGAATCTTAATAAAGAAGAATTAGGATTCTACACAATATGAATATAATGAACACTAAATATAATGAACACTACATAAAGTGCAAAAGGTTAAACTTTGCCTCTCCTGTAGAAGTTAGATTTTGTTGTGAGTTATGTGCTTGCTCTTCGTAGTGGGTGATGCCCGACACCCAGGAGCTGGTTTTAGCTCCTGCTCATTGACCCCTAATTTACCCATTCCAATGTATAATACAGCTGCAGCGAAGGCTGCCAAATTGCCTTCATCAAAATAACTCAAAGGCATTTGTAGCAAGGTAGCATATTTACCATTAGACCATAATGAAAATGCGGAACAAATAGGGGTAATCGAGACCAGTGTATGAACATCTTATTGTATAAGTTAATCTTGTTCTAACAAATGACAAAAACATGCCAAAAACTAGTTGACCTGAGCAAAGTCAAAGAAGCACTAGGATATCTCAAACAGAACAATGAATACTAAAAATTGATACTCACAGAAGATAAATTAAGACAACACAAATATTTGGAGATACACCACAAATTGTTAAATTTGAACGTATTGACCCTACCACTATGAACAACACTCTTGACCAGTATAGAATTCACCCAATTCACGTTCCAGAAACACCAGGGAAGATTCATTAAAACATTTTAAATGTGTTACACTGAAGTGTCTTAAATATGCATACGAGAACAGAGTAGAGAAGCATGTTGATATCCATTATCGTTCCCTACAGGAAAAGTAGGAAGGAGGAATACATCCATAGAGAGCATCAGAATATTGCTCTCTATGGATGTATTCTGAAGATTCAAAATCCCAGCAAAATGATGAATGCATTTTCCATCTCATGTTTGAAAATAAACTAGCAACTATGTTTTGGCTTTACATACACACTGAAAACACTAACCAACTTTCAAAACATGTCATCTAGTCATCTAGTGAACTCCTTCAAAAGATAAAAGACTAAGATGAAGTGTTGGTATGAAGTATTGCAAATCACCTGTGAAATATGTGTTGTACAAAAGAATGCTGGTTCTGGTGTCATGCTGATGCCTGCTGCAAATTAAGGAACCAAGGCCCCCCTACATGCTTTATTACTCTTTGTTGTGCATAATATGTGTGGGATGACATACATGACTTCCTATGCACTGCAAACCAGAATAGAGTTAAACAATGCAGGAGAACTCTATTTTCTGGATCCTGTAAATGTTTCAAGATACTTTCACCATTGTTTAATTGCCATGTTACACTTCATCAGCATGAAAATGGTCATCTACTTGGAGAAATAGAAATCTTCTTTTGGGGGAAAGAATATCAGCCCAGAGGAACATGTTCCCAAATGTGGACATGATAGTGATGACACTGTTTTAAAATATATTGAGATTTGTATTAATTGTGACATACTTTCAGAAGGCATACATAATTACCTGTTTTCAATGACATAGGTGTGACAAATACTGCCAGTGTCGATACAGAAACGAAGGAAAATACTTCACCAAATCGTATGTTTTTTTTCACTTGACCAGTTTGCACAATAGGTTAAGTAAATAGTTTCATACATTATATTAGGCACAGTGTGAAGGGCAAATCTTCCACAAACACATTCAATATTAAAAGAGATGAAGTAACCAAGTACATCAATGATTACAATCATATCATTGCACTTGTGGAATTTAAACATAGACATTCAATACATTGCAGATTATTCAACTGCAGTTGCATGATATATAATATCCAAAGCTGAGAAAACTGAGCTAAAAGACCACTGGGATGATCATCAGACAAAATACTTTCACAAAAATGTTACTGCTTTGATATCAGAATGCTGTCACATAGAGAGTGCAGTTCCTACGAAGGAGCAGGTGATTTAACTGTGACAGCCTGGTATGGGAAATCTGAAAACATTCCCTGGCTCAACCATAGCCCAGCTTCATTTTAAAAAAGAGCACTAAAATCCTACCAGGAAATTGATTCTATAGTTACAAAAAAACCCAACAGCCAAGTCACATTCACAAATAATCTGATTGATATGATAGGTTATTTATAACGCGCTTAATACCCAGAGGTTTCTAAGCGCGGACCCGGGAACCGAATCTGCGTTGTTCCGTGGCGCCTTACTTCCAAGGCAATCACGTTGCCGCTGAGCTATCCTTGCGAGCCACATACTATCCAAACAGAAGGGCTGCTTTGGAAAACATGTGTTTGTATGACAAATCACAAAACTATACATACAAAAATAATGTCATGCCAAATAAGACAACTGGCAAATACTCAGTATTACATTGTGAAGGAGGTCTACTAAGTCTTTCAAAACCCAGTTTAATTTACCATGTACACGTATTCATGAAATCTCCAGAACATAGAGAGCCTTGTGACATGGCCCTACTGCAACTATTCAAACCTTGAAGAAAAGGGGAAGAATTGGTGGGTGACTATGATACATGTGAAGCTGAATTTGAGGCAAATGAGAGCAGTATAACAAATGGCAATTTTAAATGGTACAAATAAATGTTAGACAATGAACGCCAAAAAGGAGAAGACATAGAAAGACAACTAGATAAAGACACTCCTGAAGGGAGTCAAGCATCTTTTACAGGAAGCTTAGAAGCACTTGAGGAACCACTTATTCAAAATGAAGCAGAAATAGCCATAGCAAAGAACAAAGTAGAAAAACATGTATCAATCCAAACAATCAAAAGAAGATTTTTCAGTGCTCAAATTACAGTTAAATGATGAACAACTCACAATTTACCTAGAAGACACTGAACAAACAGAAAATGTATTAAAACACTGAAAATAAAACTTGCAGTAAAAATGTAAAACAACGCTGCTCTTGTATGTAAGTGCTGAAGATGGTTGTGGCAAAACCTTCTTAATCAAAACAACCCAGAAATGTTGTTTTAACAGCCCCAACAGGTCTAGCTGCTTACAAAAGACAACACACACAACCTACTCATCCTTACACTGGAATACCAAATCAAATTAGAATATTACAAATGCTCAGCAGGAGCTGCAGCTGAAGTATGCAGAATTCAATGACGAATTAAAGTCCTCCTAGTAAATGAAGTAAGTGTGGTGTGCAAAATAATGCTTGATTTAATTCATCTAAGAATGCAGCAAGCTAAAAAGACGGAAACAAATAACTGTTCGGAAGAAAATGTGTCATTGTCCTTGGAGATCTACAGATAACACCATTGGAAGGGCAACTAATATTAAAAACATTTGGTTGTAAAGAATGCTGTACTACATATTTCAGCATAGACAATGTGAATTTGTTGCACCATTTTCGTTCCACACAACTAGCACAAAACATGCATATTTCTGCAGATCCACCATATGCTCACATTTTAAAGAGCATTATAATTGGTGTGCTTACTTGACATGCAAAGTCTTCCTTGAAAGATAGATTGATAAATCAGTTTCATGGTCAAAACCCCTGCCCCTGATGTAATGGAATAATTTAACACAATCAACAATGCATGTGTTTAAAGCATCCCTTGCAAATGGCAACCAAATTAATGAAACAATGCTGAAGAAAGAGATGGAGCTCATAGTCAATATCAGCTGCATAGACAAACTAGAAGGCCATGGCATGGCATTCCCTTTGTGTCAAGACACACAGCTAGATTGAAACAATTATTAACTCTCTTCCTAAGCTATAGAGTGATACTAAGACACAACCTTGATATAGTACAAGGTTTAATCAAAAGAGCAATCAGCTTTAAACATACCCAAACAATATACAAAATGTCATCATCAATTTTGACAAACTTAAACACACTAAAAAAAAATCCCTGCACCAAGCACTTTCCTTCTTATTAAAGAAATATATGTAGGTAGAGATAAATTCACTCTGTCTCTTGCATATGCTGTTAACATTCACACGTCACAAGGTCTAACCCTCGATCAAGCACTTGTACACATTGGAAGCACAGTCTTCAAAGAAGGTATGAGTTACATAGCACTTTCACATCTTCATACCATCACTGGTCTATTCTTAGTAAACCTTATTACAAACAAAGCCAACGCTGACATTCCTTGCAACCGAGAATAAAACAGACTGCATGCACTGTACACTCCACATCTGGATATGTACCCTCTACTTAAAAAAGAACAATGTTATAAAGATAACAAGGGCAAACAGAAACTATAGCAGATCTCCCAATAATCTCTGTTAAAAAAAACAAATGCAGGAACTTTACACCAGAGTCAAAATTCTCTAGTCCTTTTAAATTCAACACAACTGCTGTAATATGTTATATATGTGTAGGCAGCAATATTTTGTTTAGATTGCCACCAATTGTGGACAGTAGTTACTTACATGGCTAAGAACATCTATGTTTACAACTCCTCAACATGGACACAAATGTGGCTAACAACCCTGACACTGTCTACAGTATCTCAGGGATATCACAGGGATTGGTCACGCTGTTATAATCCCCATAAAGACCCAGGAGTATGGAACATAATCCCATGTACTTGTTAGGTGTACTAGAGGGAAAACACATCCCTATAGGTGAAATCCTACAGATTTCACACACTTGGAAACATTTGTTCAGTCTCTGCAATCATTTTTCAGAAGAGCACGTTCCTAATTAATGGTATGTGTATGCATCTAAAACAAAGTGCAATACAATTCCATTTCAACCACTTCCCCAAAAGGCAAATTATGGCATATAATGCTCATTCTGCAATTCATATAATTTTTCAAACATACAAATAGATTCAAATGCCCAAATTGTCATATTAATACTTTTAAGATACAATGCAGGTGGCGCTAATATATCTCTTGGCAAAAACCACATTCACAACAGGGAGCATAATATGCCACACTGTTGCCACAACCATTTCACGCCCCTATACTGCATATGTGAAAAAGGAAGTGGTTGGTTTGAATGTAACTACAAGTATGTTACTCAAAAACAAAAGTTCCAAGAAAATCGATCAAATGCCTACTTAATATTCCTTGAGCCCACATGTAGTCAATACATGATGCTTTAAATTCATAGTCACAATAGTATACTGCTAGAATATGCCAATGGATTTCTATTTACAAATATGGAAATCAAATATGCCTTAATTAAATGGCACTTAAAACTCACCATCACCTATCTGATTACCTAATACTTCCATACTACCACTATAGTAATTTCTACACATACAAAATGTGTCCCCTTTTCATAAACATCACTATCTGAATAAAATGGAGAAAAAGATAAACAGGATGCAAATTACATTAACAGTAAATGTACAAACTGGTTTTCTTCAATGCACCTTGGATTGTTTTCCCATGACCCCAATGATTAGAATATGGTAATACAACAACAGTGTACCACACAAATGTTGTTGAACAAATAGTACATACAATGTACTACTTATGACATACAAATGCAAGTGTATGTATAAAACCTAAAATATGTAAATCTTCCATATCATGCCCTACAAATAACTATATTTTCTTTTCTTTCCAGACAAAGACACACAGATGTTCCCTTGTTCACATATGCACTACTTCCCAATGTCAAAGAATCTACTATTTCCTACATGTACTGTGAATACAACTACTACTATAGCAAAACCCCAAAGCTCCCATAGTGGCTGTGGCAATGCCCATGGGTCACATTGTCCAAACTACATAATTATTACATGCAGGGTAAGCATACTGTTCTCACCATAGCCAGTGGAAGATTGTATGAGGCATTAATCCCAAATAAACGTACTGTTGTGGCGATGGCCAGTGGCCACACTGTTCTGGGCATTACCTTCAGGCATGCCCCAAACAATGTGGCCACTGGCCACGTCCACAACAATACCTCCTTTGATTTCTACTACTGTTATACCCACACTCCAAGTATTACTGTGTCTATGGCCAGGGTCAGATGTTTCAAACTACATAACTATTAAACCCAAAGTAACCATACTTATGTGGCCATGGCCAGTGGCCAGATTGTTGGGGGCATTAAACCCCAAGTAATCATCTGTGATCGCTGTAAACAGTTAAGTTAAACATAACACCAAACAGAGCACAAATAAGGCAACCATTTTTACACACAATAACATATACACCCTGTCTTCTCAACCCCATCCTGCCCAGATAATCTTTGATCCTCAATACAACCAGAAATGTATTTTCCAAAATGTTTTAATACCACATGGTCCATGGACTGAACACTCAGTTTGTGGATCCAAAAGGGCAACCACTTGAAAACCTTTGAAGTAGCTCACATTTATCAACTCACCAATCAGCAGCTGCATATTGTGTCCGCATATGCTACATAGCTTTCTGAGTGTTCACAGAAATGGAACCAGGAACAGAATCCACAGCCTTAATGGAGATATCACACTTTTTTTTATTTTGCCTACAATTTGGGCATTGCTATGAAATCTACTGGACAGATTTCCACCAAAATGGCAGAAGGACGTTTTTGGGACCAGGCCGCCATTCCTCATGCAGGCTTTGTTTCCAGCGGTTCGGGCTACAGCTGCAAGCAAAACATTGCCCATTCAAGTTGTGAGGAAATATTTACCTATGGACCCCTAAACCTTTTGCTTTTGTTTTTTCAACCTTTCATTACTTTTTACATGGCCTTTTGCTGATTTTTTCATAGGGAAACTGATCATTACTTCAGACTTTTCCTTTACTCTTGGGATTTCTGGTTACCTTTATATGTGCCTAAAGAAAAGCTGATGGCAGCATATAAATAAACCTGGCTAGTGCTCTGAAATGTCCTTACCACTTTGTCCTTTGGCCATATTGTTGTTTGGCCTTCTTCCTGCCTTTTCAGTTCACACAATCTCTAATATGGTCATGCATTTACCTGGGAAAGCTGCTGCTTTCACGGGAAACTGACCCAACAAGTGGGTGAGACAGTCTAGTCCCACTCCACATGCATAGCCCTTGAATGTCTAGGTGGGGGGCATGAGTGAAACCCAAAGTGCCCCGTGATTGGACGATTGCTGACTGTTTAAATGGTGCATTTGCTTACCATTGGTGGTCTTGGACTTGCTTCCAGCCAGAATTAAGGATAAGAAAGGGCCTCCTACAGCCATTTCTTCAGATCAGCATTGGAGCCAAGTATCCAGTGTAGATGAGCAGCCAGCTGAAGATCTGTGGCTGACTCCCGAAGAGACCTGGTATTCCTTCTTGTGTTTGGCCCGGTGAAGGGCTGCTGGACTACTTGATCTGCAAAGGCCCTCTTTGGTGGTTCAACCCTTGGACTGGTGGGAACAACCTCTCCCAATGCCTTCTTAAGGTTCCAGCCATCCTGAGTCATCAGAAGTGTCTCTGGGTCATTTGATGGACTGACCAGCTCTCCAGTGGGGTTCCTTGCCAGAAACATCACCATTCTGCATTTTCACCTAGATCTTCAATGTTCGCCAGCCCATTCCACAAATCACCTTTTTGCCAAGTTTCAGCATCTCAGCATCAAGGGATCCTGTCCTGGAAGGGCTTCTTCAACCACGACTGGAGAAATGCCTGTCATCATCGCTGTGCGGTGACTGTTGGTGGACGTCACTTCCCTGTGTCCTGTGAGATGTATGAAGAGTCCTGCATCATTGAATCCTGCTTGCCTTCTTCTACAGGGGTTGCATCCTGCACCAGCAGCCGAGTGGAGAAATTCTCAGACCTTCAAACCCTGGACATCATACACCACAATGAATGGCAGGAAAACTGACAGCCATCGACCCCCAGTCTACCATCAAGTCAACTGGGAAAATCAAAGTCAGGGGGGTGAGTACTCGCAAATCATTCAGTTACCCCTGTCTCCCCTATAATACACCTTAGAATAAACACTGCTTATTCCATTCCATCACTTTTTGATTGTTTGTTCGAAAAGCTGTACCTAAAGATAGGGAAATAATTTCACTGACCTGTAACATTGATTAAGTATCTTCTGGAACATTTTTCACCACCACAAGAATTCATCCTACATCTGTCCTCTCCCCTAAGAAAAAGCTTTGCGACTTTTGGGCACAAGGCCACATACATCATCAGGATTGGAAATATAAAGCTATGGTATTATTCGTGTGAACTGATTTCATTCTACTGCATCATTACTTACCTTATTTTGTATTGAATAAGTTATTGTATGCATTCCTATGAACCTAAAGTTGACTGCATATATGTTTTATATTTAAGTATTATGTGAAATTACTACCTGCTTATTTAATTTCTTATTGTGTGTTTTGGGGCCTATAATAAATACTGTATTTGGGTACTTACCTGTCTAAATTGAATTATGGTGTGCTTCACTGTGTGGACTCGTCATAGACCCCTCACCCCCTCACTTTCACCTGAAAACAGTTTTGACAGCTCCCCATTGCTATCTATATTGGGTTTTGGCTAACTTCTTAGAGTATCCCTGTTCTCCATAACTAGAGTGGCCTTCTATAATCTGTCCACTAGGCCAGATTGTAGAACTCCATCTTGATACAGGTCTATCTGGATTTCAATAAAGTATGGGACCCCCTACAACTCCCCCCCTTTTGACCAACCTGCATACAACTTTGCAAAATCATTCACAGTCATGACTATACTTTTTTTTGTGTGCAGAGTTTCATGTGGATCCGTCAAACTGTGCCAAAGTTGATGCCGCCCAAAAACTGCTCTTCCTTTGGGAAAGACAATTTAACCATAACTACATGATCACTTTCGTGACCCTGTAATATATATATTATAGTGTGACAGTTCCCGCAATATATTTAAGGTGAGTATCAAGTTGCTAATACCTTTTGACTTACATGACAGATTTGGCTAATATTGGCTGAGATTTTGCAAATAAAAAGGTTGTCTTATACCCACACCCCTCCACCCCCCGACTGGACATTTTGGGAAAGATTCATTAAAAAATGAAATGTTATTAAGAAAGCAAACAAAAATTGTTTTAGGCCTACTGCCATTCATTTCCCCATAGGAAAAAAGTACACATTTCTGCACAGCACACATAAAAAATTCTTGGATGGAATTGGATCAAGTACCAAACAAATTGGTGACAAATAGTTGACTCGATTTCCGGGAGGGGTTTGGGGTTATTCCATCCAGTAGTTGTTAAAATATTTGGCATTGAGGGGATGCCACCTTCTCCCAAAATCATAGCTATGTCTCGCATGGGGCATTGCAGCAGAGAGGCTTAGAGATAATGACCAGTGTTATTGCTGTGCATCACTAGATGCCATGAATAACAGTATTTAAAGTTGGATCAATTCGACCACGAACCTAGTTAGATGGTCATTTTGGTTTGAATATGTGTAGATGTTATGTCTGTACCCACTACCCAGTTATTGGTTCTGTGTCTGTAGTCTATAGGCCCACCAAGAGTGTGGGAGAGGGAGAGGGAAAGGGAAAGAGACAGAAAGAGAAAGAGAGAGAGAGAGAGAGAGCGCAAGAGCGCGAGAGGGAGAGGGAGAGAAAGAGAAGAGAGAGAGCGAGAAAGAGAAACAGGAGAGATAAAGATTATAGGCCTCATTACAGGTCGGGCGGTCCGGAATGAACAGTGGCGGTAAACCCACCGCCACTGTTAATTCCGGAACGCCCGATCCCGAGTCCTGCAGGCGGGAGGTGATCTTCCCGCCAGGTCCGACCTGGCGGGTTGAACACCTTGCACCTGCAGGCAGACGTGGAAACGCCAACACCATCACGAGATGGTGCCAGTGTTTCCACTTCCCCATTCCCATTGAGTGCTATGGGACTCAATGGGAATGGGGATTTACCGAATTCCGCCTCCGGAATTCCTGGGACACCAGGGCTGTAATGCCCTGGTAATTCCGGGAGTCACAGAGGCGGAATGGTAATATGAGTCTGGCGGTAACCAGGCGGTTTTACTGCTGCGGTTACCGCCGGACTCATAATGAGGCCCTTTGTTTTGGTTATTGTGAAGCCCCCTCCCTAATTTAGTTATATGCTGTAGGTAAAAAACACGGTCATGCACATTGCCAGAAGCCGCTGGCAAAGTGGTGAAAATAGTAAATTGCATTAGATTTCAAACACCTGTCTGAGCCTTTCTCTCTTAGTGAGGACCCATGCGCATCCTAACTTCTAGTGTATGTCAGCTAGGTCCTCACAACAATGATAATGTAACAACCAAGTTCTTGCATGTTCCTTTAGGTCCACACTATTAAAACCACTTAACTGCAGTGGTATGTGGAGCCTAAAATTATTTCATACAGGAATTCAGGAAGAACATTCTCACCTGAAGCACATAAAAGGTGAAACCAAGTACCAGCATGTATGTTGCCTGTGGTTATACAGGGGCTGTTGTGTTTTGCTTGCTAAATCTGACATAGGGGGCCATTTGCGAGTTCCCAGAGTGGCTGGGATCTGTTACATTTACACTTAATGGTAGACTGGACTTTACATTACATTACATTACAGGATATTTATATAGCGCTCTATAGACCCTCAGGCATGAAGGCGCAGACAACAAAAAAAAGGACAGAAAGGGCCCTGAGTACTCCAGAAATAACAAGAATGAAATAGATGGAACTAGAGTCATAAGTCAAAAGAGGAAGGTTTTTAGAGCCCTCTTAAACTTAACAAGGCAACCAAAAGTGCGCAGATAATCTGGAAGATTGTACCATAGACTTGGTGCCTTAAATGCAAAGGCCCCATGTGCTGCCTTAGATGTCCTGGCTCTATGTTGCTCCAAAAAGTTTTTTGAATCCGACCTTAAGGATCTCCTGATAACTTTGTCTGTGATAAAACATTGAAGATACAAAGGCATCATCAACATTCGGCACTTAAGAGTAATTACCGATGTTCGAAATGTAATTCTGGATTCCACTGGCAACCAGTGAAGACCTTGCCTAGCCTCTGTAACGTGCTTGCGCCTAGAGAGGCCGACTACCACTCTCACAGCCCTTTCTGGACCACCTGTAGTCTGTGAATGACCCCCTTACTGGATCCCAGCAAAAGACTGCAACAATAGTCCAGCTTGGCCCCTATTATTGCCCTGGCAATAGTTTCGGCACTTTTTTGGGAGATAAGAGGCCTCAAATTTGACAACAGTTTTACATAGTATACTGCTGAAGATACCACAGAGGACACATGCGCTTTCATATTAAGGGATTGATCTAGTATAACACCCAGTATTTTAGTTTTGGGGAGAGGGTTAACAATGTCATCCCCTAACTTGAAGGCACTGTAGGATGGTTTTAAGAATTTAAGTGCGTGTGGGCTCCCCACCATCATTAGTTCAGTTTTACTCCTATTGAGGGCAAGGTAATTGTCTAACATCCACCTTTCGATTAGGCTGAAAACTCTATTTACTTCCACCTATTTTCCTCATTTGCACAGAACAGTGCTAATGGGGAATGTAAAAAGGCAGTGTATACTATTGTATGCCACCCTTTTGCACTCTGCCGTGCAATGAAGTAAACACTGCCTTTACACATGGCAGGCAGCATTTACATTGTATTCCTATGAACTATGCTGTCTTCTTGCATCAGATTGTATTTGCAACGACATGATGCCAGTGGAAATGCTGCGGTTTTTGTATGGTGGACTGGAAGAAGGCAGCGGAATGATAAGTTATGATCTTCCCCTCCTCTCCGTCACACAAATTGAAGAAACATACTTATGCAAGGCTTTCAGTTTCAAGTACGCCCAGCTCAGAATGAGCTCCCTAGAGTTTACATGGGTATGTGAGCATACAAAAAAGGGTCTCAGTGTTTGGGTAAAGTGGGAGGATTTGTGTCCAGAGCTGTTTGTCTCTTTATGCATTTGGCCAGGTAAATGTGTAAATGTTCGTGTTTGTGTTTTGTATGCATATGTTTTGATGTGCTAGTGGAATTGGTAGTAGTCTCTGTTTTTTTATTTCAATGCCAGGCATATGGCAGGAGTACCAGCACATAAATGACCCAAATAATAGCAAACCCAGATCCATACAGAAACTTGAAAAGGCATCCAGGAATTCACACACATCTGTGTGCTGTCATGCATGGATATTCGGACCTGCACATGGCTGATGCCAGACCTAATACTAGTAACTTTCAATAAAGAAAAATGAAACCTAAGTACAAGACTGTGGCGACCACATAAAGTATTACCATTTTCAGGAGTTAAAACCTGATGCATTATGTTCAGTGTTTGGTCTGCACCTGGAGTATTAGTTTTGGCTGTGTAAGGCTCACATGCGACAGTGGTGTCTGCTATGCAGGGGCTGGACAGGAGCAGTAATGCATGCTGATTACTTCATCTGGGGCATTAGAGCAGTATTTGGTCTTTTATGGACTATTCTGGGGTTTTCATCTAGAATGTGACTGAATTATGTTGTGAGAGGGTGTGCAGCATCATATGTGTGGCCTTAACATCCCTTTCCGCTCCCTGATTCATTTTATTTTCAGGATAAATGAGTAGAGAAATAGAAAGGAACATAAATTCCATCTTGAGCAACTATTTGCTGTCCATGTCCCCAATACAAGTCATGTTACGAGTGTGATGGGTTAATGTGATATCTGTTTTTATGTGTTAGGCACCTATCCACACACACATCACCTCTTCAAACCATGCCATATAATTCCACACAGCCATAGTAAAACCAACTTACACAAAAGCGTTGGCCTATCATATCCACTCACACAAACACCCATCCAGTAGCACACCCTCCCATCATTCCACTCATGCATCCAGACACATCTACTACAATCCCTAGTGCTTGCAATGTGTGCGATTTTAAAACAAAAACAAATAATAAAAACCCAACATCAAATTTCCGGCGCACCAACATTTGATTTTTCCATACAATTGTACAGACTTAAGCTGGTGTATAGTTTTCACTTCTGGAAGGGACATTTGGAATATTGATTCACGTTCCGATGGCTCATCTAAAGGTTTCACTCCAACGTAGTGCCCTCCAACAAAGCATCACATATTTAGCGTGCCCAGCCCCTCTTTGCAAAATCACACAGCCCCTCTACATATAATGAATATGAATCTGAGTTTAAACCTCACCAATTAAAGGTCACAATCATTGCACAAACCCAATTAAAATCATGTAACAGCTCACTGTAATTGCACTACTAATCTTCACAAATACAACTTGAACATACACATCTACAAATCATACCTTATGCTCAACACACACAATACCTAAGCCACAGAATGAATATACATGACTTTATTGATGCGTGTTTCTATATTGGTCTTTGCATAGTAATTGTCATTTGTGTTTAAGCCCTCCTAAGTTTGACCTAGAAAAGTATGTCAGTGTGAGATATTATGTCCTGAGCCTATCCGTGCTGTGTATGCAGAAAATATAATTGAGTAATCAGGTCTTCTGGTTCTGCAGCTGCATGCTGTGCCACTGGGCAGCAGCTCCTGATGAAGAGAAGGAACAAAGTGCATTGGTGTGGGAGAGAGCAGACATTACCATTTGCCTCATTTAATTTTTATTTTAGTGTGAGGTACAACAGGTAAGGAACTGGCTGCGACAAAATAATGCTATTGACATATGTGAAACGACTGCCAGATTTCAGAGCGGTTCATTAACAATGTGTCAAAAGGCACATGCATCCTAGTGATGTCTTTAATGGTGATCCGAGGAAGGGTTTATTCAGCTGTGTGGGTGGCAGCTCTTTCAGTTTAACTTCAATTTCAATTCAAAGTATCTCCATTTCAAAGGTTAAACAGCCTTCAGAAAATAAAATAAAAACAGATTAAAACAATATAGCATCATAAAAGTCAACAAAAACAATGATGCTTATAATAATAGAAGCAAACATGACTCGACACGAGTAATACAACACTATATACTGCGACTTATAGTCTCCATTGCTGGGGCGCTTTCGTTAAAAGAATACACTTCAAGGGCCGTATGTCTATCAGAAAGATAGTACACACTTTAAAGCAGCACTCACTCGTCTGGTTAATTCCAAAGCCTTTGAATTGAGGATTACATATCTCCCCCATATATATTTGAATCCTGGACGAAGACATTTGAAATAAATTAAATCTTCAGTAGATGTGAAATCTAAGACACAAGTTACATAGTTTAAAGAGGAACCATTTCTATTATTCCTTTGCGCTGCGTGAATCAGTAGAGTATCATACGAACCATAACAGCCTGAGGATGAACATTAACTATCCACCTCAATTAGCCTTCAGGAGGCAGCCACGCTAAACCGAAGGTAGTGAAAAACATCATCATCCAAGCGCTGTCCTTTGACGCACTTAATTATTTCAGCTGATACATTAGCATCCACAGATGTTGTTTGCTTATATGAAAAGAGTGGTGGGATTTTGGAAGCAGAGAGGACAGCCCCCTTAGCCTAGTACACCTTTGACATGGATCAGCTAAAAAAACAAAATCCGAATTCAGCAAATTTTGCATGATAGTGTAAGACTGTAGTTGTTGTTACACTATATTTGTACTCTAAACAGTAAAGGTCTTACATTAATTACACCTGACACATAGCACATAGCAGATTCAAAGCACATTGGATATTACTCTGTGACCGGTAACCAAGCGTATGGCTATCAAAGTAGAACTACCCATTTTCTGTCAAAAGCCTAACAAAGCTCTGTTCACATGTGTCAGTTTGGAAGCCTGGATATTGACATGAGAGGCTCCCAGTTAAACACAAAGTTATAGTGGCAAATGATGCAAAAACGTTGCTTTCCCCATTGACAAATATATGGCAAAATTAAAGAACTGTGTTATGTCTCTTGTTTCCCTTGCAGATATGGAGCTGTAGGCTGCTAATGTGTGTGCAGTTTACACTATGCTCATAATGACTTGCATTAACATTCTGCAGGTTTTGGGTCAGGAATGCAATGTTTTCAATTTAGAATGCACAGACTATTTTGACGCATGCACCTGAGAAAATGTTTTTCAGATTGTATTGAGCAAATATACATATCCTTCCCCTTTGAAATCATGTATGAATCTCACAGTGCAATTTCAGATCAGGGGTTGCTGGGGTCTTAAACTTACACTATTTGTTTGAGAATAGAAATGACTCCTTTCAGCTCCCCACCTTTCCTAAATAACTTTGTAAAATATTTACGGCATCTAGATGCTGCAAATTATGTATACATGTACCTTGAGTCTACGAAGCACTGGCACTAGATTCACAGTTTAAACTTCTAAACATACCTGTTGAAACATACTGCCTTCAATTTCATTGGACTACATACACATAAAATACGTTGCTTACATAGCACAGAGGTGTTACCAGTTTGACACTATAACAGCAGAAGGGAATCAGTTTTCATGAAACAAAATCTCACTTGGCACTTCACCATAATTAAAATGCATTTCTCATTATAATACCCCTGTATCTGATTGGGAATTAGCACCCCCTGGCACCTCCAAACCACCCATTCCAGGGACTTAAGAAAGAAGCAGCTGATTGGCAATCTGATTGGCTTTAGGAGATGCTTATTCTTACTTTGGATTAATTCCTTTAGTTCAAGGATCCAGCATTAGTTAAGCATATTGTCCCATATGGCATCTGGTCCCCTCTGACACAGATGACACCTGGTACCTCCAACTTACATTTCCCTCCTGCACAAGGCTCCTCATTTCCATATATTCCCCCAGCTCAGCACCCTTCCAGTTGGACAGCCAATTGTTAATCTTAATTGGTATTCTTTTCCAGGAGGTCTTTGCAATATCACAATGCTATCCCCTCTGTGAGAGCAATTTTTTTTTAAAGTGTCCATGAATATGTCATAATTCTGTTACACTATTTGATTGGTAGATCCGTCCATTGGCATACCCAACAGTCATACACATCCATCAAACACAAACCCACAATCTTTATTTGATTATAAAAATGTCTATAGGGGGTTATTTCACTCCTATAAACCCAAATGATTTTTTTCTGTTTTTCTTCTACAATTAATGGCAATGATAGACCAATTTGATGAAATCAAGATTGCTTGAATCTGTGCTTCCAGACATGCCCCTCTGCATGCAGCATATCTATTTGGCATATTGCTTCATAACGTTATGTATTCTTCTAATTTAAAAAAAATCATGATTAATATTCAAAATTCAAACTTTGTGTCAAAATAACAAAGTGTTTATGATCTTTGAAACACACTTAGCTCAATGTTCCTAGGTCTTGTACTTCCATAAATATAAATTATATTCACATTTGTATATAGAATTAATGGCAAATAGCATGTACAGTTTAAACGGAGGGAAATGTGCATGATTGACATGCCTTGTTATTCAACTTGGGTCCTGTACTCAGCATTTGAGTTATGCAAACAACTCATTGCGAGGCCTTCATTAATGATTGATCAGGCATTTTTTACAGGCCCCATTGTTCTCCTTGCATTAGTCCCAGCAAATGGCTGATTTTTACTGGACAGCAGGCTGAAAAGGTGCCCTTAATGGATACATTTACTTTGAGGCTGACTCATAAACTAGGCCATCTGGCCACACTAGATCATAATCTTCGGGAAGCCAACAGATTTCCTATTGTTGGAATTTTAAAGTATTGTTCTAACATGTCTGCCCTGAAAGACTCCCAAAACAAAAATAGCTACCTGGCTCTGAGTTGAAACTCAGGTCAACTTGACGTCAGCACAGTTTCTGGTTGAGCTAAACACGAGTGATAAAACCATCACAAAAGAATCACTGCCTTGGTACATATCTAGACTTTGGGCTATTGTTAAATTCCACTATATTATTATGAGCTTTGTAAAATCGTCTGACAGTTGTTGGAGAAATAAAACATTACATTAAAGACTGAATGACTCATGATGAATTTCCTTCATTTGATGTACAGTAGGAAAGCTGCATGGGCACATGATTAAGAACACTTGAATTATATAATTTTGACATTTTAAAATGTCTGTAACACAGTGCCTCTTCTCCGGTTGACATGTTTTTGACAAATTCAATCCTCTTCAAACTTTTACAAAAGAAGTTACATTTTAAACTGGTGCATTCTGCATCTCCTGCTGTCGCTTGCCATTGCTAAAATCTCAGTCTTTGGTTGGATTGTATTGAAAGGTCCAACATGTCGAGTGCTATCTCTCAAGTGCTAATGTGACTACCCACAGGTACACCGTTGTCAAGGTAACGAGTAAGAAGTGAAAATCATAACTAAAATGGTGAATTGTTATGGAACATCTATTACTTAAACTTGAAACAGTCTCCATTGGTCTTTTTTCCTCTACAAGGAGCTGTCTGCCTTATAATTAAAAAGAGCAGTGCAGCTCACAGTTTTTCTGTATCAGTTTACATTAGTGGACTATTTATGGGTGCCATTTACAATGTGAATGCAGACAGGGCCTGTTTACAGTACCTTAGCTCTTTGTTTTGGCCGATCAACAGCACTGAGACAGTTTTCTAGGGAACTTTGCTGTGGGCATGCTGATCTCAAGATGTTCAAATTGACCAAATCCCACTTGCGGTTGTGTCATGTTGGTTCAAAATTAAGGACTCATGGTGGGTCGAGACAGCATTTAAAATCAGTTGGGGGTTGTGGTTCAGTTGGCAGCAAGACACTGGTTATGTTGGTTCAAGTTGGCTTTTGATATGGCAAGACGATTTCCAGCAGTGTGGGGCAGCACTCGAGCCACAAGGTTGAGCCAACAATCAGATTTATTGATGCTATTCATTGCAAAGTTTCAAATAGGCATCACAATGTTTCAAAGTACATCAAACAGTTTGACGATCCACAGATTGCCAAAAGCAGCACTGTGTGTCCTGTTGCCACTTGAAATGGTCCAACATAGTCAAGCAGTTCAGAGATGTCTTGGGGCAATGAACAGGGTCCAAGCTCCTTCTGGTCTTCTGGGTTGCTGCAAGGCCCATTCCAATGTCTCCAGGACAAGGTGTGTTCTTCAGTTGCAGTGCAGTGAGAAGAGAGGTCTTGGTCCACAGCAGTTTACCCATGATGTTATTTGGGAATGGTTAGGAAGAAAATCTTTCTTCTGCTTTGAATGTCCTCTGTCTTCCAGTGAATCCTTCTTGTCTTGAGAGTCTAAAGATGAATAAAAAAGGAAGGGGTGCCTCCTTCATTACAAAGGCAAAATGTCAAAGGAATTTGTCCAAAGTGAGTCTGTTGTAAGGGGACCAATCCAGGTTGTTGTAACACATGCCCTTTATCTTCTGACATAGCACTCAGAGTGTTTTACCTGCAGGAATTGGAGGGACAGGAAGATGACTAGAGCCCTACCAGAAACCAAGATAGTGGAAATCCTCCCTTGCACCACCTCTCCCTTTTCCTTTCTACTCTTGCTACTTTAACTCCACCCATTCCCATCCCTGCTGACTTTAAAGGGACTCCAGTAGCCAGCAGCTTGGTGCAGGAGTGGCTTTGTTATGTCAGTTCTACTATTGAGTCACCAAGTTCAGGTGAGTGTTACTTTGCCCTGGGGGGAAGGTGTTTGTAGAGAAGAATCAAATGCGCATATCCCTGCCCATTTCTTCACATGTCTGCAATGGTGGCAGTCAGAGTTGACTCTAATACACAGCAGTCCTGCCATAGTTCAGCCACTCCCACAGAATTAACACTAGTGTGATACCAAATGGCTTTGGCCTTATGATTGTGTGATTCTAGCAGCCACCATGTCAATGCAGGCATGGCTAATATGTACTGATTTTAATGCTACAAGGCTGACTAGAATGCCCAATTATTACATTTAGATCAGAGGTTCAGACAGTTAAAAAGTCACATCTGCCGGCTGGGACTTTGTGTCCCTGCAGACATCAGGAATGCCCATGTGACCTTTGAACGTGCTCTGTGTAACTGTAGTGCATGGTGCTGAAGGCACCAGGACGATGTCTCAGCAAAGGCACATGTACACACTATAACTTTGTGATGGGGCATTTATGAAAAGGAGGCCTGTTTAGCAATAGAATTACCCATATCACTTTAAATAATAAAAATAAAAAATAGGGCTTTCAAACCCCTGCACATGGCTATATATCAGAATACACATCCATCATAGTGATGTATATCTACATGCCCTCCTTTCATATGTTTCTGTATTTGCCTGATGTATGCCATTCAGCCATCTTTTAAAGATCCCCATACTGACGCTTCATCCTGTAGACAGAAAGGCTTTTCCTATTATACATTTAACTTGTTCAAACCAGCAGCAAAGAAAAATAAACCTTTGTTAAACAAAAATGTATTTCAACATATAAAGAACAACTTGTCTCAATCCAAGACGGTGTTTGGGGTCATTGCTTGAGATAAACTAATCACAACCAAACCAGCAGTATATAACAGTCCACATTTATTTAGAAATTGTCCTCTTTGCGGCTCGACGGCAGGAAGCAGATTTATGTATTGTCTTTCTTTGTTCTAATAATTTAAGCTTTATCATAAGTTTTGGTGTTTTTCTCAAGTTCGCTAAGGACAGGCTGCAAGTTTGTTGGTTCCACCCTCAGTTTTTTTTTTCACTCAAACCTCAGAGTGTGCCTCATGCTGCAGACTTTCCCCCAAAATGAGGGGTGAATGTTCATCGGGTATCAATCACCCTATTCTCCTGCTTTTGTGAGCTACATAACTGAGTGTGCATAAGGTGCAAAGCACCATGTTCTGTTCCATCCAGCACCACAATGGTACACTTTCACAACTGCAACTCTATGACACCTTACAGTACCACATATATTTGTTCTTCACTCACTGTTGGAGCCCGCTTTGTTTGAGAACCACTGCCAGTGTGTTTTCACTGTGAAGAGTGGGAGGGGGTGGCTGAGATCATGGTAGACTTACACAACACATCCTTTCAAGGTAGGCAGGCCTCTACTTTCTGGGGAAATGTTTCATACCTGTTTGAATATTGATGGCAGTCCTTGGAGGTATGGAGGAATTAAGGTAAGCCCCCAGTGGACCTATGAAATCTAAAGCAACTAGAGATGTGATTGAGCCGAGTTCCTCTAGGGCAGGTAATTCTGGTGTATCAAATTGGCATTTATTCTCTAGCAGTAAGGGAAGGGCTGTTCCTTTCTCCATCACCATATCGGTCCAGGAGGCCATGGATATCACCCTTTGGGAATTAAATCACACATTGGCTCCTGCCTTTAGTAGGCGTATTAACAACAATTCTGCTTTTCATACTTCTCCATCCCTCCCTTTGGCCAAACCTGCAACTAACTCCTCTTGTCTCACAGTTATCTAAAAAGAATCGCATTTCTCGAGGGAGAGCAGCAGCACTTAAGCGGACCCTTGATAAAAATATAGAAGATGCGTAGCTACTTGCTTCCTCAAAGGGTAGATCTTCAGTGTCATTAAAATCCCCTGAATATTTTTGATTTCTGATTCTAGGCAATCCACATCAGAGGATTCTAATTTCCTTTCTAAAAAACAACAGACAAAGAGGGTTTCTAATTCAGCAGCCCCCTCATGTTCATTGCTCCTGTATGATTTGGGGGAGCATTTCTTTAGCAAATACACAACACCCATGATCTGTGGAATGGTGTCCATCAGAGACGATGTGTGCTTTCTTGAAACACTGGGTTCGTAAACACCTGGCAAAGGAAGTTTCACATTTTCCAAATTGGCAATGCAGATGCTGCTCTGTCATTGGAAAGAAGAAAGTTCTTAATCATATAGAACAAAAGCGACAGACATACTTCCATCGAAACAGTTCCAAAGCACAGGGTGCTCTTTTGGGGAACAGATTTATTAATGACTTTACAGTCTTAGACAAAGAACAGGCAAATCTGTTTAAATGACTTGCCCCAAGAGTTGTTTCCAGCGGTGAAAGAGGCTGTGATGAATTGTGATCTGTCATATGTTCGGCTTTTTTGATCTTTATTAAATAATACAATTATGAGGGTAATTCCATCTCTGAATGGGAAATCTGCTGATCAGATTTCCCTTTCATAAAACTCCATGCCAAACACAAAGTGTCCCCCTGTGCAATGCTGCATCCGTAATCTGATGGCAAGACCAGTCCTACTTTGGTACGTCACAGATCCCAGATGCCCTCTTATCGGCTGCAGTGACAGCCAAGACTCTGCAGTGCAGCGGTTGCATTTAAGACATGCACCTCTGCTGCAAAAACTGCATAAATCTGAGAATCCTGTCCTGGTGGCAGGCTAAACTGCAAATATAAGCCATACCAGAGTTAGTGTATGGTGGTCAGAAACTTTCATAGGTATACTTGCCACATTAAATTAATATCTCACACATGTGTCAGCCCTTTGGGTCCAGTTCAGCTGTGGAAGTGTTGTGTGTATTCATTCCAGACAAGGCTCCCTCTGCAAACTGGCAAGACTGTAGCCTTGGTGGACTGCCTCTCTTTATTTCTTTGTAGGGGCAGGTATCAGCCATTCCACAGGAATAGCCACTCCACAGGAAGATGGCCTGGGAAATGGAACCAATGGGCACACCCATTCAAAAAAGCTTAGGCATCAGACCAGGGTGCTGCATTGCTGAAGTCCTTTGATTCTATTGAAAAGGAAAGGGGTGGGGTTAGTGAAGCAAGGGAAACATTTGTACAGATGGGGAAAGATTCTGCCACCTTGTTTCTCTCTTCCTCTCTCTCTCTCTTTCCTGTCCTCTCCACTTCCTGTACCACAAAGCACAAGCTTTTGTCCAATCACCTGAGGACTTTTAACTTTAAAATAAGGGGTCTCCGACTACTTCCTTGAATCATCTCTGGAATGCAACATTAAAATATTATTTTGCTAGACCCCACTGAGAGAGCAGTCATTTCTTAAGTCCTCTAGTGGTGAGGTGATGACAGGTATACCAAGGCAAGGTGAGTCAGTCCTCTAACTATCAACAGGGACCATCACGGGAGAATGTTGCCTAACCAAGTCTGCATCTCTGCCAGCTACCCTGTTGCCTGGGACCTCACCAAGTGGCAGGACCTCTGAAGGTGTGTGGCAGCCACCTCTAGTTTGGGATGCTGTGAAAAGCACTTACCTTGGCCCTTGTGATGCTGGAGTGGGACTCACAGCTCCTTAAGCACAAATAGCCAAGGCTCCTGTGTTTTTTATGCCGACCCGCTGTGAGCTGTAATTTGAGGGTATTCGATGACGAGCAAACCTCCTGGTTAATTCAAAGCTGCCTTTGATGTTCATTGCTCACTGAATCATTGTTTGCTGTTTGACTCCACTCGCTGCAACATTACACCAGCTGAAGCGGATACTTGCCTCGGCTGGAACCAGCAAAGAACTGAGGCCTTGCATCGCTCGAGTAACCATTCAAAGTACCAGCTTCTTGATGCTCCAGTATGTTGATCGACCCAAACCCGATATCCCTGAACCGCAACAACTGAGCCTCTGCATCAAATCAAATTGAAGTGACTTGCCTGCAGAACCTGGTACCAGCTCAACTTCAGTCGAAACTAGGCCGCCAACCAAACCTTGTGACCACCAATCTGCACAGCTCGAATAGATGCTTCAAGACCACATATACGTTCCTTTCCATCACGACTCGACACCAGCTTCCGGCGGACCTTCGCAACTGCTGCATCCTTGACCCGAGATGAACCAACAAATGATACGGAGTAGCCTGGTTCGATGCTATTGAACTGCCATGGCATTTTCAAAGATATTATTGACTTATATATACTCCTGTGGGCCCTACTGAATAGGTGACCGTAATCCATTTTGCAAGCGGAAGACATATCATTGTGAACATTGTGGTCTTCTAACTGCCTTTTCACCCCTGTCTCAGTCCCGAGGGTGCAACATCTTTTCTCTCTTTGCATATTATGTGTTCTTTTTGGCACGGGTGGGTTTATAAAGTATTTTCTAGTTAGACTTTGTCAATGGAGAATTATTCCCCTACTTCTCCTTCTTTAAAGTTGCACGTCAGGGTTTCCCCCTTTCCCCAATTCTTTTCATTTTGGCTTTCAAACTTTTCTTGGAAGCAATCAAACAGAATGACAATATTTTAGGGATCCAATGTGGGGATATACATGTTAAAACTTCAGCGTATGCAGATGATGTATTACTCCCCCTAAAAAATCATGATATTAATGTTCAACACCTATTAGATAGATCTCAAAATTCTCAATAGCTTCTAAGTTAAGCGCTGACACATCAGAAATTCTACCCCTCAATATATATTGCAGTAGAGATCACACTCAAACTTTAGGCATGCAATGGTGTCCCACAGGCTTTAAATCTTTGGGCATTCATGTATCTGCAACCAGTAAAGATATCTGCAAACAAAATACTGAAACCATGTCTCTGTCAGGGCATTAAGTATATCAATCAGTTTTTTTTTACAAGGTGCTCCAATCACTTTTAATCAATTTGCCACACATTTTCATATTCCGGTCTCTATTATACAGCAGTATTTCACTATAACCTATGCAATTGTGTAAAATTATGATGTTTTAATGCGCAATTCCAACATTCCTAAAGCGCAGAGTTTGCAGAGAATGTACACTAGATTTGATTATATTTTCATGGGTGCAGAGTCAACCGGAGAAATAGTACTAGCAGATTATAAAGAGAAGGTACTGTCAGACCATGCACCATTACTGATCACATGCAGATAGCACATTCAAGAGCTTGTATCCCAACGTGGAGGCTACGAGGAGAGGCCCTGAGAGACAGTGCATTTAGAGAGCATATTCACGTGTGGTTAAGAGACTACTTCTTACATAATACGGACAGTGTAGAATCACCAGCAACATTATGGGAGGCATTTAAGGTAGTGATACAGGAACAAGCTATATCCGGAATTGGCAGGATGCAGACTACGATAACTAAAGAGTTGGTGAGGGCGAAAGTTGCTTTGGAAGAAGAAGAACAACTTCAGGGGGAAATGGGAGATACCGCGGTAGCATCAAATAGGTTGAAACATGAATGCATTAAGCATTGGGACAGACTGGGTAGAATATGTGGAAAAGCAACATGCTGAAGGGGAAAAACTGGGCAGAATGCTTGCCTGGTTGCATAAGAGCGACACACAGCGCCACGCGATTATCTCAGCAGTAGGTGAAGATTGGATGTTAAAAATTACACAGTCTGAGATAAATGAAAGTTTCACGGAATATTAGAAGTGACTGTATGATGATAACTCAACACTAAAGGTATCAGATATGGAGGAGGCCCTCACACATATAAAGCTTCCCACTCTGGACTCCAAGGTAGCTGAGTTGCTAGAGGCGAATTTAACATTAACTGAAGTAGTAACCACAATTAAGGAACTCCCCACAGGCAAAATCCTGGAGAATTTTACAAGAAATATGTTACAGAACTAGCACCACCACTACCGGTTATTTTAAATGAAGCTTTTATAAATTAAGTTCTCCCAGCATTGTTAACAGAATCCGTTATAATACCCTTTCTTAAGCCTAACAAACCTGAAACTGACCTTAGGTCATATAGACCGCTCTCATTACTGAACCAGGATGGGAAGATACTAACCGGGCTGCATAGTGAATAGATTGAAAACCTCAATGGCCGCATTAATACACCCAGACCAGGCACGGAATGTGCCAGGGAGAAGCATCACTAGCAACCTGCATAGGTTACATCATATAATAGATTACACCAAGGGCAGCTAGGACCAATATGCGGTAGCTTCATTTGATGCAATCAAGGCGTTCAATTCAGTGAAATTGTACTGGTTGACAACCAGAATGTAGAGATCCGGGATAGGCCCGAATTACATCAAATGGGTCCAACTACTGTATAATCAGCCAGTGGCCAGGATCAAAACTGGTAGTCAAATATCTGAACAATGGATTCTGAAGAAGGGCCCGAGGCAAGGATGTCTGTGGTCGCCTATGCTGTTTTGTCCTGGTGTTGGAGCCGTTGGCAGCGTATCTCCGCAAATGATTCAGCGAGGCAGGAATTAATGTGCAAGGTAAGTGGCACCTGGTATCCCTATATGCAGATGCCATGCTGCTATAACTGCAGCAACCTGAGACTAACTTAGAATACATACTAGAAGTATTAGAACGTTATGCAGATCTCTCGCTTATAAGAGTGAGTACACAGAAGTCATGCCTGTTCCCATTAGCAGGATATGAGCTTAGGTTTGCTAGGTTGCTGCAAGTGCTCCAGATTAAGTGGGAAATAGACAAGGTCCACTACCTGAGAGTGGAGGTATACCACGACCCCACACAATTAAGGTAGTTAGCAGATTGTCAAAATCTATGGACTTCTGGGCAAAATCTCCACTCACATTGATGGGCAGAGCTTCTCTCTTGAAGATGGTTTCCCTCCCGAGGCTTCTTCAGCACCTCACAAACATTCATTTCACATACCCAAGAGTTTTTTTAAGCAACTTGACACTTTTTGCAGGAGTTTCTTGTGGCGTAATGGTAGGTGCAGACTGGCCCTGCCTAAGTTACAAGGCACATATGATCAGAGAGGTATACGGATCTCACATTTCGAAATGTATTATGTTGCGAGCCAGCTGCAGTTTGTAGCGAGATGGCTGTCAGTTGAACCGACCCAGGACGCACCCCTGTTGTAACCAGCATGAAGCCCATTTTTTCTGAAAGAGATAGTCTAGATACAGGAGGCATACTGTATCTAGACTATCTTCCTACTGGAAGAAGGGTGTGGAAAAGGGCTTGCAAGATAATGTGAATGGTCGCACCATACTCCCCCCAGAGCCACCTAGTGGCATTTAAGGCTGATAGTCAGCAGCTGATAATGTGTAAGCACTGGGAGTCTGTGGGAGTCGCCACAGTAGGTGACCTCCTGCACGAAAGAAAAAATGAGGAATTTAACACGCTAGCTTCGGCAACAGGCCTGCATAAGGGACAACACTTAACACATGCTTCCTTCCTGCATTGCATAAATCATGGCATGGCAGTCTGGAGGAGAAGAGTATAAGGAAATGTTGGGAATAGAAACAATATACAACATATCAGAAGGAGGTGGTTTAGGATTTATGAACTAATCATTAGTCAACAGCCAGATAGGACTGCTAGCACTAGATTGAGCAGGGAGAGGGACCTCCAGGAACCCTTTACAATTACAGCTGCTACAATTGTATGTGATTCATCGTGCATACATGCCTCCCAGGAAAATGTCAGTGTCCCACAACACCACTGAACAATGGTGCTCGAAATGTAAATTGGTTAATGCTGATATGGTCCACATGTTTTGGGCATGTCCTAAGGTGGCACAATATTGGAATGAGGTGGCATGTTTAATGTCAAAAGCAGATGTGGTAATGAATGTGCACTCCCTGGTTGCTTGTTTGTTGGGGGTGTTTCCAAGGCCTAAGAAATTAAGACATATTAGTAAACTCAAAGACCTAGGGTATGCACTAGCAAAGCGCAGGATAGCAATGAACTGGAAAAAAACACACAGGCCCTAATGCCAGACAGTGGTGCGAAGATCTAGAGAAATGGACACCAGCTGATACTGTTGTATGGCTAGAGGCGGTGGTGATTGGATCAGGAGAAAATAACATAGGCATTGAATCCTGGAGAACACTGCTTCATAAGTTGTTTCGAGAAGAACAAGGACAACCAAGTACTGATTCACTAATTTGAGGCCCTGCGATTGTAAAATAGTAAGGCCCTTGGAATGAATAGGTCTGGATACAGGACATACCAGCAGGGTTGTATTTACACTAAATGTGGCAGCTAGGGGGAGGGGGGGGAAGGGGAGACAAGCCTGAGAATGATGGTAACAGTGAACAAAGTGTGGTTAAAATTGTCATGGCTCAAAGTTGTAAAGGTTAATTAACAAAATTAAAAAATTAAAACAAAACTGTGGTGGTACTCCATTTGTAATATCCATAGGTTGGAACAATGGGCCTCATTACGACCCTGGCGGTAAGGGGTTAACGCCAGCGTTAGCTGCGCCGACCCCTTACCGCCAATTACGAGGTCCCCTAGCGCCATGGTGCTTTTAACACCTGCTTTTAGCAGGTGTTAAAATCCATGGCGCTAAGGGACCATGGAGTTAATTACGCCACCGTAATTTACGGTGGCGTAATTAACGCCTTCCCCACTCCCATTATGCCCTATGGGGCAAAAATGGGAATGGGGAAGGGTAAATGGGGATTGGGGACTTACCGCCCCGCCTAGGTCGGAATGGGGCGGTAAGTCCGCCAACCACCATGGCGTAAACGTAGTTTACGCCATGGTGGTAAAGTCACGGCCCAGGCGGTAACTTACCGCCTGGGTCGTAATGAGGCCCAATGTATTGAGTACTCTCCTTTTAGATCCAACCTCGCCCTGCACCATCACCAATACAAAGCTGGAACCCAAAAAGATAAAAAAGCCATCTACAACTCATGAATTCTAAACTGTGGAAACTGCAGCAAGGAACTCCACAAAATTATTTCTGAATTTGTCAAACCGACCTGCACCTCAGCCCAATCCACCCCATCTCAATAACTCTGCGACTCGCTCTCTCTCCACTTTTACACGACTGCTTTCGACAAAACCACCTCCCTTGACAACAAACTGGCCCTGCTCTCACTGCCACATAATCCGTCCGCCCTATCAATCACCCCCCGCCTGCCACGGCAACAACAACCCCACCCACATTCGACTCGTTCACACCAATCACGAGAGACAAATTCCTTGACCTTCTCTCTGCTCGGAAACCATCTGGCACCCCCTTCACCCCATCCCTGCCTCAGCCCTCAAAGAAATATTCTGATCCACCTGCGCAGGAGAGTACGCAAGAAATATACTAAATGACTCCCTCAGCTCGGGAATCTTCCCCGACGCCCTCAAAACTGCACGTCAGGCCTCTTCTAAAAAAAACTTCCCTTGACCCCAAAAACTACCGCCCCATCTCAAACACCAGATTCCTTGCAAAACGCATTGATCAAAACACATACTCCCAACACAATGCCTTTGGCAAATCCTACAACCCCCTGTACCCCACACTATCAGTCTTCAGACCAAGACACACAACCAAAAACACTCTGGCCTCAATCTGGGACTATCTTAAGATCACTGCGGACTCTGCATGATGCGCTGCTCTAATTTTACTAGACCTCTCTGCTGCCTTCGACACTATTAAACACTAGATCCTACTTGACCGCCTCTACTCCCTAGGAATCCATGAAAACACTCTCAAATGGATAGCCTCCTTCCTTAACAACAGGACACAAATAACCCACCTCTCCACCTTCACTTCCATCGCCCGACCAGTCAATAAAGGAGTACCACAAGAAGCATGCCTATCAGCCCTCCTGTTCAACTTCTATATGTCCACCCTCCCTGGAATAATTCACACGCACAATATCCTGTGCTATAGCGATGCCGATGACAACCAAATCATCTTAAAACTCCTCATCTCTGACTCTAACTATTAGCCCGACCTGGCTGCCTGCCTCCTTGACATTGATCGTTGGATGACTACAAACTGCCTCCTCCTAAACCCCACTGAAACCGAAATTATGGTATACAGCAACACCAAGCTTCTTTGCCACCCTTTACCTTGGCCCACATCCATGGGCAATCCACCCACCACCTCGGCCACAGTAAAAAAAAACTTGGCTGCACTCTCGACTCTGGCCTAACCCTTTCTCCGCAAATCAACAACATATCTAAGTCTTGTCATTACCACCTCAAAATTCTTAGATGCATTTTTCCCTACCTCTCCTTTCCTAACAGACTTGCCGCAATTCAATCTATTGTAATGTCAAGACTGGACTATGCTAACTCCCTCCATCTTGGAGTCCGGGCATACTACCTCGTTAAATTACAAAGAGCACAAAACGCTGCAGCCAAAATGCTTCTACCACTGGGCCCAAGAGACCACACCTCTCCAGCTCTCAGAACTTTCCACTGGCTCCCAGTTGGACGAACGGCCACTTTCAAAACCCTATGCATCACACACCGAGCACTGCACAAAACCGGCTCGATATACCTGCAAGACAAGCTAAAAGCATACCACCCAATGCACACTCTAAGATCAAGCTCCGCCCTCCTATTAGTGATACCAAACACCAATTCAGTCAGGATAGGAGGATACTCATTCTCAGCCTTGGTCCCTACTCTATGGAACTCGCTTCGACCCCACATCCGACTCACCGAAGACTACTTGTTATTCCGCAAACTACTGAAAACGTGGCTCTTCCCATAACACCAATGACCGCCAAAGATATGTATCCGCCATTCGAATAGAGTCGAAGGAAGAAGTAAGCAGAGTGAATAGTCACAGTAAGCAGAAAATCAGAGTAGATCGAACAGAGAAAAAAAAAATAAAAGGAGTAAATGGAGTGGATGGAACGGATTGATTGACTAAAACAGATAGACTGAATGAAACGTAAGGAATGGATGAAGGAGATGGAGCGGGAGGAGCAGATGGAGTGGGTGGAACATATGGCGCGGATTGACCGGATGGAGTGAATGGAACGTCTGGAGTGAAAGGAACAGTAGTAGTGGAAGGAATGGTTGGAGTATATGTAACGGATGGAGTGGATGGATCGCATGGAGTGGATGGATCGGAGGCAGCGGACGGATCGGATGGAGTGGACAGAATGCATGGCAAGGATGAAACGGATGAAGTGGATGGAACGGATGTGCAGGCGGAATGGATGATGCAGATGTGAATGGTGCAGATGCTGCGGAAGTTGCGGATGTCGCGAATGTCACAGATGTCAAGGATGTCACGGATGATGCGGAAGCTATGGATGGTGCGGAAGCGATGGATGGTGCGGAAAGTGCAGATTCCATTGATGGCGCAGATGCTATGGACAATGCAGATGCTATGGACGGTGCAGATGCTGTGGACGGTGCAGATGCTATGGATGGTGCGGATGCTATGGACAGTGCGCATGCTATGGACGGTGTGCATGCTATGGACGGTGCAGATGCTATGGACGGTGCAGATGCTATGGACGGTGCGGATGATGTAGACGGTGCGGATGCTGTGGATGGTTTGGATGCGGTAGTCAGTGCAGATGCTGTGGACGGTGCAGATGCTGCGGATGGTGCGGATGCTGAGGGTGCTGTGGATGGCACGGATGCTGTGGATGGTGCGGATGCTGTGGATGCCGCAGATGCTGTGGATTGCACGGATGCTGTGGATGGCGCAGATGCTGTGGATAGTGCAGATGCTGTGGATGGCCCATATGCTGCGGATGGTGCAGATGCTGTGGATGGTGCGGATGCTGTGGATGGTGCAGATGCTGTGGATGGTGAGGATGCTGTGGATGGTGTGGATGCTGCAGATGGTGCGGATGGTGCAGATGCTGTGGATGGTGCGGATGCTTTGGATGGTGCAGATGCTGTGGATGGTGCGGATGCTGTGGATGGTGCGGATGCCGCATATGCTGTGGATGGAGAACACAGCTATACCCCTGATAATTCGGCCTAGCTGGTCACACACGAACACGACCCATGAACACCTCATCACCCTAATAAAACACAGCCAACTGAAGCAGATTCCAGCTAGCATAGGTGTTGCTCAGGGCTAACGCAGCCAGAACCCAGTCTGGGCATCCACCCACCAGACTGAACACATCCAACTGACTTCCTCAGCACCACACCTATCGCGAAGAAGCAGCTATCATCCAACAACTACACCAGCTCCACACATATCCGGTGCACCCAAGCACCATACAACGCACTCTCTCTCTCTCTCTACTGACCTGAACTACGGTTACCAAGGGCGTTCAACCTACCAGCACTTTGAGGTCATATTAATGATACATAAGGCGCTATATAAATGCCAAGTAACATAACATAACATATTACTTAATCATCAGTTAAAAAGGCAATCTTTTCTAAGTTTTCTATCTAACACAAACCCCCATTAATATTTTTTGGTCATGGTTTACCATGTGTGCTTCTGCATCTCCCTCCCCCCCTTTTGTCTATGTTCCATCTCCTCTTTTCATGTTCAATTCTGTATGTCTTTTTGTTCTGTTATACATATCCCCTTATCCCAACATGTTGAATTCCTTTATACAATATGAAATGATATGATAAAATATGATATGATATGGCATTTATAACATGCCTTTATACAAGTGTTTCAAGGTGCGACAAGGCAAGGGAAGGGGAACAGAGGGAAAACAGACAACGATCATACTAGGCCAGGTGTCATTCAGGTTGTGCAAGTGCATGGGAAGGGGGAAGGTGCGGCAGGGGGGTACAGTGCGGTACATGGGATAATAGAATACATAACAGTAGGTAAAGTACGGCCACCAGGTGGCAAGTGCAAGGGTAAGTGCAGACATCTGGTGTCGAGTGCTAGTAGGGGGACTGTAGGGGTACAGAAAGAGTCCCCAAGTGCGAGGGTTGCCAGGAAGCAGGGCAGGTAAGCAACTGGCAGGGAAGGGGATCTGGGTCCGAGATCAGAGGGTGGCCAGGAAACCAGTGCAGTTTCGGTATCAGCCAGGAAGTCAGCATGGGAGAGGAGGAGAGAAAGCAGAAGCAAAGAGAAAGTTTTTGAGGTGCTTCCGGAACTGGAGATGATTCTCTCAAGTTTCAGGGAGGCAGGGAGGCTGTTCCAGCGGGAGGCCCCAGCCAAAGAACGAGATCTACCACCAACTCGTTGCTTGGAGAAGCGACTGACCCTGAGGGAGTTGGAGGCGGATGAGCGAAGAGCTCGAGAAGGAAGATATTTAGGAAGGGAGAGTTGAAGGTATAGAGGCCCCAGGCCCAGAAGACATTATGGACAATGCAGAGTGTTTTGAACTTAATCCTTGCAGCCACTGGGAGCCAGTGCAGAGGTTTCAGTCCTGGATATATAATAGCGTTATATATATATATATATATATATATATATATATATATATATATATATATATATATATATATATATATATATATATATATACTTGGCTCACATTTACCTTATTTATATTCTCTAATGCACACATTGTTCACAATGTATGTACCTTAAAGCATTTGCTGTATTTATTATGTGCCATGTATACTTTTTGTTTAAAATAAAATTGTTCAAACAAAAAAGAAGAAGGCTTTAGATGCCTTTTGCATCAAAGTTCCACCTATGTTGAAGCATTCAGTATGTTGGGATGTTAGTGTTGTTTTCAGTTTATTTCAGTCTTGGTCTGATAAGGAATGTCTGTCTTCACTACAGTCATTTGCCAAATTGAAAATATTATTGTGCCTTAGCTCTATCTAGCACTTCCCAAAAATCGAGGTGTTGATAACAGGGTACAGTTGAATTTGAGGAAAATATCCCTAGATGCAATTGCTTCCCATATACAAGTAGAACACAATAAAATGTTTCAAAGTAGGTATTAAAAACCATACATCTAAACAAACAATTTTTCATTTTTTGAGTTAGTAAAGGTGTGACAAAAATGTAAAATATCAGTTCTATGTTCAATATTGAAAGACAACCTATAATCAAAGAAGTGTGCCAACTGTATGGCCATCAGTTTCGCCCTCCATGCTTTGTCAAGGCATTTCTATTCTAGAATGAGCTTATTTGAGTGACTGCTCCCTCTTTTAATTCAATACCCTTTATTGGGTCAGTCAAACAAGATGCCATCATTTGGCATTGCACGGGTTGCAGGCAAATGAATATATGTACATAAGTAATATTAAAATATTCAAGAAACATACCATGAAAGAAGGTGAAAACAAAAAGTCAGCAAAGAGAAAGAAAAACAAAGAATAATTGATTAGTAAGTCCTGTCACATTTCTGGGAAACGTCAACAAATGTTAGCAAGGTAACCATATTTTACAATTACCTTATTCGAGTCTTGTTGATAGTCTGTTGGTGCTTCAATCATGGTCAGTAGAAATAAATTGTTCTGTGAAATATAACTTAATGTACCATTAATTACCATGCTCCACCGTTATTTTAAAGGTGAAATGAATCTAATGCAACTATGAAATGCGTGATCACCTTTGATCGGAGTACCCAACATTCAAATGGGTTCCCACAAAATGATTATTTTAGCTGCTGATTGGTGATATATCATTAAGGCCACATTGCCTTCTTATATATGCGTGGAGCTGGACCTGGAGAAAGTCACAGATTATTCACTGTGTAAACAATATAGCATAAATGTAAACACTGTATAAGCTAGATATTATATCTGAGCAATCTCAGTTTGAATTTAAATGTGTACCTCTATGCAGTCTGGTAATTTTGGAGAAGTTCTTTATGTCCGCAATTTCTCTGTTTCAGATGGAGTTGTGCAAAACCTCCTTATAAATATACCATTGTTTGTCAGGCTTAAACATAACCCCATTATTATCCATCTAGTCATCAGTATTCGCTCCATTAGAAAAGGCTCCCTCATGTGAACTATGATTTTTAGACTGATTCCCCTTCTTCAGCGGGTTCAGTTCCTGGTTAAAAGTTGGCGATTCGCGCCTGGTGGCCATTTTGAATTGTTTATATATACATGAAGAAAGTTACACGATTCCACATTACTAGTTTTGCTTATAGTATGTTTTCATTTAATTGCACCGGACAATCTTAAGCATGCGTTCTCGCAGTACAACAGTACAAAATAAGATGATGGAGTGGGTCTTATCCCACACTGTTGATTGTAAAATTAAAGGTATTGACAGAGTGCTGTCACATGACAACTGCTGGGTTGTCCTAGATATCACGTGATCACGTGCAATGTCTATTATAAAAAGTGTCTCTGGATTGCTGCAGAAGTGAATATATACTAAGTCATCTTTGCTCATATTATTTTTTTCACTAGCTCGCACCGGTCAATTTTAAGCATGCATTCCAACAGTATGAATAAAGAGGCTGGAGTGGGTTTTGTTGCATGCCGTTGATTTTAAAATAAAAGGTATTGACAGTGTGTTGTCACGCGGAAACTGCTAGTTTATACTGTATATCATGTGCTTGTGTGCAAATGTAGTTTTTCAGGAATGCTACACACGTGATTATTTCATTTATTTATAATGTTTTATCTAGCGCAGCCACTGACCAGGGGGCTTAAGGCCGCTGACATAAACAACAAACATGACAAAGGCCAGAAAAAACAAGTATGGAAAAAGATAATCCAGGTATTAGAAGAAATATTAACAAGAACAGATGTATCAGAAAGGATTTAGTTAAACAAGTGAGTTTTCAGGCCCTTTATAAAAACTCTATTGGTGGTTTCTTCTCTGAGTTTGCTAGGCAAGTTAATACAGACAATGGGAGCTATTGAGTAAAATGCTCCAGTTTTAACCTGTGAAAGTCTGCAGGCAGGGATGGTTATCAAATGGCAGTTATTTGATCTAAGACTGCATTTACTAGTCTTAGGCGTCAGTTCGTCCGTAAGGTAGCCCGGACCAGAATTTTTCATACAATTTAATGAGATTGACAATAGATGAAACAAAATTCTTTCCCTAATGGGGACCCAATGTAATTCCCTTCTGGCCTCAGAAATATGATCTGAGCTCCTACGGTCCAGAACAACTGTGTTATTTTGCAGCACTTGCAATCTATTCAGTTCGCAGTTGGGTATACCGATCAGAAGGCTGCTGCAATAGTCTATTCTCGAGCTTATCAAAGTCCTTGCTAGAATTTCCCTACTAGCTCGTGATAGGCAGGGACAGGCATGGGACAGTAGTTTGATGTAGTATGTTGACAAAGCAATGAGGCTGCTGACCTGCACCTTCATGTTGAGATTACAGTCCAAATAGACTCCCAGTGCCTTGACCATTTTTTTTTATTTCAATGGAACAATCACCAATTAGAAGTTTAGTATACTTATCTTTAAGTTTCTGGATTTTTGGATCAGTACCTACAAGCATAAATTTGGTTTTACTTGCATTTAAGGCCAAACTGTTGAAACACATCCAATTTTGGATGAGATGGTAGATCCTATTCAAATATATTTAATCTTGTAAAAAGACACCCATAATAGGGATAATACATTGGGTGTCATTGGCATAGTTCGTAAATTCTATGCCGTTGATGTCAAAGAAGTCTAAAAAAGGCACCGGGAAGATGTTATAAAAAATGGGGGTAATGCATGCTCCCTGTGGAACTCCTTGGGTCAGTTTCTTTGCATTAGCATCTGCCATGTCACTGCTCACTCTCCACTGTCGATCGCCAAGGAACGATTTGACCCAACAGGCTGCTCATGCTGAGAAACCCGCCACTTCCTTCAACCTGGAGACCAATACAGTATGGTCTACCAGGTCGAAGGCAGCGGACAGATCCAACAACATCAGCATGCTTATATTGCCTTGGTCCATGTGGCAGAGAAGTCTCCGTTCCAAGCTATTCCCTAAAACCAGATTGTCTCTTATTCAGGATGTCAACGTTTCTCAGATGGGCTGTCACACCACTTCCTAGACCACGGACACAACCCCCCACTCGCCCCTCCTTGTCTACCCATTCCCGCACTCCCCGACACTCGTGCATCATGCCCCCCACTCACGTCGCACACATCAGGGCACGGCATGGCATGTTTGGGGGAGCGGGTGTTTATCGCCCTTCACGGCGGTGGCAGATCAACTGGAAGCTCCGTCACATCCTTTGCGGAGACCGGCACTTCCCGGCGCTTCACGGATCACGTGACTTTGGTTGCCTAGCAGCATTGCAACGCTTTCGGTTCACATCACACGTGACTATACGTGCGAGGATAAAAGGAGTCAGTGAACCGAAGGCGTTGCTTCACAGCTGTTTAGTTTTGGATCACGTGACGCTCTCTCTTCGTTCAAGGACCTGCTCTGATTCTGACCTCGGCTTGCTCCACGGATTCCTCTTGCTTAACCCTTCAAGTACCTTTTGGATTTGCCCGTTACCGACTCACGCCTGCTCCACGGACTCCTCTTGCTTAACCCTTCAAGTACTTTTGGATTTACCTGTTACCTACCCACGATTGCTCTTGCTTTAGCACTTCATTGGCTAGGACCTTGGTCCTACAAATAGGTGGTTGCCTGTTCTACCCTACAGCACGTTTCCAGCCTGAGCTAGGAGACCCACGCCTTGACCCAAGTACTCACAGGTATTCTGGTAATTTTGGGGTTTATGTACAAGGAGGTATTCGGGCCCTGTTTCTTTGCTTAACCACTGTATCTTGCTTTGCAGCGCTCAAGGGGTTCTTCCGGCTGTTCCTGCGTCCTGGTTTTCCGGACTTCCACCTGTGGCCTTAATATTCACACTGACCATATAACTAAATCGGTCAGGGTGTTTCTTGGGGACAGAGGGGTTGTCCATACTCTACACGACCAGCGAACTTCGTAACAGACTGTGAAGCCTATTTTTTTTGGTCGTCCAGAGTATGAATCCCTCCGCCGGGGATCCAGTGACCGCCTTGTTGCAAGCAGTAGCGGCTCTTAGGACTGACATGACAGCAATACACCACCGTCTGGATGCCCTACAAAGCACACGTTTTCCGTTACCCACGGATGCGGAATTCGGTGACACAGTCCCCTCAGACCAACCAGCCCCAGCCATGGCCCCTACACCCACTCCTATACTGCTTCCTACGCCTGTTCCCCTTGCTGCCCCCGAACGTTATCAGGGGGATCCTCGGAAGTATCGCACTTTCATTAATCAATGTAGGTTACATTTTTTGTGCAGACCCCTAGCGTTCCCCGACTCTTGTACTAAGGCTGCGTTTCTTCTATCCCATTTGTCCGGGGTAGCGGCCACCTGGGCCAACCCGATGTTAGAGAATGACCATCCTGCTCTCTATGACTTCGATCTTCTTGTATCAGAAATGGCCAAAGTCTTTGATACACGACATAAAGCCCATTCTAGAGATCTCGAACTCCTGGATCTAACACAAGGCAAACAAACTTTGATAGAATATATCACTAAGTACAACCAACTCGCTGCTGAGACCTCCTGGCCTGAGGAGAAAAAAGCAATCGTATTCTATCGTGGTCTATGCAACTCCATGAAAGATGCCCTCTCAGTAGTTCCTGCCCTTCCCTCAGGGTTCTCAGATTTGGTGGATCTTGCTTTACAAGTAGACGCAAGGAAATCCGAGAGAAGGGCCGAAACATCCTTCTCTATTCACTCTGGACCTTCCGTATCCACCACCCCTGTTGAACCCATGCAAATAGGAGGTATCCGTAGCCCGATAACCCCATTAGAACGAGAACACCGGAGAAACGACAATGCCTGTTTCTATTGTGGGTTAAATGGACACTTTGTAAGGGAATGCCCCCGACGTCCCAAGAATAAAACACTGGGTTTTCCGAAGGCTCGCCCATGATACAGGGGGCACCGGCGAGCCTGTCTTCGACCCCCTCCGAACCTGCCTTTGGCCCTATTAGACCGATAGTGGTCCATGCTCTGTTAAAACCCGCTGGAGAGATCAAACACACAGTCCATATTGTGATCGATTCCGGGGCCACTGGTTGTTTCATCGATATTTCCCTGACCCGTCGCCTCAATCTGTCCTTGGTTAGGAAAGAACATCCGGAACCAGTACATGCTGTAGACGGTACTTCACTATCTTCCGGTCCGATTAGGTTCCAAACTGCTCCTATGGAAGTGGTGATTCAAAACATCCATAGAGAAACCCTGGCATTTGATTTGATTAATACACCACTGTTCGGCATCATACTGGGAATACCATGGTTACGACAACATAACCCATTGATCAACTGGGGCAACGGACAGGTCACGTTTGAGTCGGATGTGTGTCAACATTTCTGTCTCATCGACACTGATTCCTTGTCCACTCCTGCCACGATTCTTGGTGCCATGGCTGCCACCCATGTCAACGATAATGTTTCGGACCCGGTGCCTTCACACACTGTGGGGGCTGTCACAGCCAACATCCCTGCGGCCTATCACGATTTCCACATGGTGTTCGATAAGGCCACTGCTGAGGGTCTCCCCCCTCATAGACCGTACGATTGTCCGATTGACCTGGTCCCGGATGCTCCTATACCCAGGGGTAGGGTTTATTCATTGTCACGGTCAGAGGAGCAAGCCCTTAAGGATTACATACAAAAAGCTCTGGAGTTGGGTCATATACGTCCTTCTTGTTCTCCAGCTGCTAGACCTATTTTCTTTGTGCCGAAAAAAGAGGGCGATCTCCGTCCATGTGTGGACTACAGACGGTTAAATGCCATTACCATTAAAAACAGATACCCTCTTCCGCTCATATCCACGCTACTAGACAGGTTGACTAAAGCATCTGTTTTTACCAAGCTGGACCTCAGGGGGGCGTACAATCTGATTCGTATGCGGCTTGGGGATGAGTGGAACACAGCGTTTTGCTCCCGACAGCGGTTATATGAATACACTGTAATGCCCTTCGGGCTTTGTAATGCCCCTGCCACGTTCCAACGTTTTGTCAACGAAGTGTTCTCAGACATCCTGGACACGTTTGTGGTGGTATATCTGGACGATATTCTGATCTATTCGTCCTCCCTGGAGGAACATGTCGGGCATGTTAGGGAAGTGCTCTCTCGCCTTAAGGCCAACGCCTTGTTTGCCAAACCTGAAAAATGTCTATTTCATTCCAAGGAAGTGGAGTTTCTGGGTTTTCGCATATCCCCTGGAGGCCTATCCATGAATTTATCTAAGGTCCATGCCGTCACTGAATGGCCGACTCCTGTTACTATGAAACAACTTCAATCTTTTCTTGGCTTCGCAAATTTCTATCGGCGATTCATCGCCGGCTTCTCTTCTATTGTTGCTCCACTGACCGCCCTGACCAGCCCCCTTGTCCCGTTCACTTGGACCTCCGCTCATCAGAAGGCTTTTGAGGAACTCAAGGCCAGGTTCGTGTCCGCCCCTGTTTTGCAGCATCCTGATCCAGATCTCCCCTACATTCTGGAGGCAGATGCCTCCTCGTTTGCTCTAGGCGCAGTATTATCTCAACCATGCCCAACCACGGGTTGTCTACATCCAGTGGCCTATCACTCACGAAAGCTTTCGGTGGCTGAATCACACTATACAGTAACGGAAAAAGAATTATTGGCCATCAAGGATGCTTTACAAACGTGGCGTCATCATCTCATGGGTGCTAAACATCAGACAGTGGTGTATACAGACCACAAGAACCTACAGGACCTGGCCTCATTAAAATGTGCTAACAGCAGACAGGTGCGTTGGCATTTATTTTTTGCCGCGTTTGATTTTGTGGTCAAACACAGACCAGGTCGCATTCATGGCAAAGCTGATGCCTTGTCCCGTTCTCCCGGAGGGGAGTCCTTTTCCGTGTACCCCGACACTCTGCTAGGAAAGGGCCATGTCATCTGTACTTGTACTCCATCCCCCACCATGCTTATTGACATCAGGCGTTGGGTTTCCCAGAATCCTCAGGCACTCAACGAATGGGACATTGCTCTTCACGAGGGGTTGCCTTTTATCCACGACAAACTGTTCCTGCCCACGTGTGACGTCCGCAACCAGGCGTTAGCATGGTCACACAATGCTGCTGTAAACGGCCATCCCGGGCAACAGCGTACCCTGGACCTGTTGCAACGCTGGTGCTGGTGGCCTTCCATGAGAAAAGATGTCGAACATTATGTGAACACTTGTTCCATATGTGCCCAATGCAAAACACGCAAAGGACGGCCTTTAGGGCTGCTCTTACCTCTTCCCGTACCTCCCAGACCTTGGCACACCGTCTCGATGGATCTCATCACTGACCTACCCCGCAAACAGGGCTACGACACCATATGGGTTATTGTCGATTCATACACCAAAATGGCCCGCTTTATCCCCTGTACTGGTATACCCTCTGCTCCAACTCTGGCTCGCTTATTTTTCAGATCTGTCTTCTGCCTCTTTGGTTTACCACAGGTCATCATATCAGACCGTGAGTCTCAATTCACGTCCTGTTTCTGGCGCACTCTCACCGGACTCCTGGGGATCGATGCTCGCTTCTCTTCGGCTTATCACCCCGAGAGTGACGGGCAGACCGAGCGGGTAAACCAGGCTCTGGAGCAGTACTTGCGGTGTTTGTCCCTCCAGTACCAGGACTCATGGGCCAATCTGCTATATATTGCTGAATTTGCGTATAATAACTCCCGTCATTCGACCACAGGTTTCTCCCCCTTTTATGCTTTATACAGGCAGCATCCACGTGCCCTTCCACTTCCTGATTTCCCCTCTACTACTCCCGCTGCTAATGCCTGTGTTCGTGATCTGGCCGGTGTCCATGCCCAGACCTTGGTCCATCTCCGTGAGGCCCAGACAGTTATGAAGACTAAAGCGGACCGCAAACGGGCCGCAGCCCCGGAGTATCGGGTGGGCGATCGGGTGTGGCTTTCGACCAGGCATTTGCGGATCCCTGGCTGTCGCAAGTTGTTGCCTCGTTTTGTGGGTCCTTATAGGATCTCCAGGGTTTTGAATCCCGTGGCCCTCAAGCTTTCGGTTCCCCTTTCTTGGAGGATTCACCCGGTCTTCCATACTTCACTCCTGAAACCTTACCTGGCTCCTACCCGTGTCCTGGTCCCGCCCGCTCCTGTCTCGGTGGATTCATAGGATGTTTATGAGGTCAGTGCCATCCTTGGGTCCCGTTTCCATCGGGGTCGGCTTCAATACCTGGTGGATTGGCTGGGCTATGGTCCCGAGGATCGCTCTTGGGTTCCCGCCCGGGATGTCCATGCCCCGCTTTTGGTTTCCCGCTTTCATAGGGACAATCCTGCTAGCCCACGGGGTCATGGGCCTTTGAGGGGGGATTCTGTCACACCACTTCCTAGACCACGGACACACCTCCCCACTCGCCCCTCCTTGTCTACCCATTCCCGCACTCCCCGACTCTTGTGCATCATGCCCCCCACTCACGTCGCACACATCAGGGCACGGCATGGCATGTTTGGGGGAGCGGGTGTTTATCGCCCTTCACGGCGGTGGCAGATCAACTGGAAGCTCCGTCACTTCAGGAACTCACATCCTTTGCGGAGACCGGCGCTTCCTGGCGCTTCACGGATCACGTGACTTTGGTTGCCTAGCAGCATTGCAACGCTTTCGGTTCACATCACACGTGACTATACGTGCGAGGATAAAAGGAGTCAGTGAACCGAAGGCGTTGCTTCACAGCTGTTTAGTTTTGGATCACGTGACGCTCTCTCTTCGTTCAAGGACCTGCTCTGATTCTGACCTCGGCTTGCTCCACGGATTCCTCTTGCTTAACCCTTCAAGTACTTTTTGGATTTGCCTGTTACCGACTCACGCCTGCTCCACGGATTCCTCTTGCTTAACCCTTCAAGTACCTTTTGGATTTGCCCGTTACAGACTCACGCCTGCTCCACGGACTCCTCTTGCTTAACCCTTCAAGTACTTTTGGATTTACCTGTTACCTACCCACGATTGCTCTTGCTTTAGCACTTCATTGGCTAGGACCTCGGTCCTACAAATAGGTGGTTGCCTGTTCTACCCTACAGCACGTTTCCAGCCTAAGCTAGGAGACCCACGCCTTGACCCAAGTACTCACAGGTATTCTGGTAATTTTGGGGTTTATGTACAAGGAGGTATTCGGGCCCTGTTTCTTTGCTTAACCACTGTATCTTGCTTTGCAGCGCTCAAGGGGTTCTTCCGGCTGTTCCTGCGTCCTGGTTTTCCGGACTTCCACCTGTGGCCTTAATATTCACACTGACCATATAACTAAATCGGTCAGGGTGTTTCTTGGGGACAGAGGGGTTGTCCATACTCTACACGACCAACAAACTTCGTAACATGGGCAAACACTTGCATATATGCAACCCTGTCAAGGATCTTCAGTAAAAAGGGAGAGTTGTATACTAAGTAATCATTCAAGAGCATTAGATATAACACTTTTTAGTGTCTACAGTGGCATAATTCCACATGATGACAATTCACCATATGTGAGTTACTGTGAGACTATCAAATGGCATCACATTTTTAGTATGATAGATTGTTTTCTGGAGGCTAGGATGTATATGTTAAGAAATAAAACCCAAGTCCTGGTCCTAGTATAGTAGCTGCAATATGTCCAAACCAATGTATCCCTTTTGTGTTTAGTTTGGTCTCACATTAATGAAGAAAATGCCACTTTTATGTTTTTATTTGTTTATTACTGTTAGGCTTACAATAAACCTTTCACTTAGTACCAAAAAAAGAAAAACAAATGGAGAATTTCACCTTTATACAAAGAGATCCCAGATCCCTCATCATCACAAAATAAAATCAGAAACAAAATATCCACAATACACAAATCAAATTATATCCTCAGCTAAAACCTGTTAAAAACCCACCCTGTAGATTAGATCCCAACACCCTGGAAGGGTCCTGTTAGTTGCCCTGACAGATTTTCCATGTGGAGGTTCAAGTAATTGGAGTGACTAACCCCTGAATCGTGTCATCCAGGTATTTCATCAGTGAGATAGTCAAGATCAACTCTCACCTCCCATGAGCCTACTCCACTATTCATCTAGGGGTGGCATGGTCATGCTATTAAAACGTTCTCCCAAGTATAGAGTTCTCTTCTCCTTCAGCCCCTGACAACGCAGAGTTAAGTAATATAGTGACTCCTCTGTTTCAAGCCTATTGCGGAGCCTACAATTAGAATCTGGCCCCAGCCATTGTTTCTTGTTCATCAGAAATTCCTTTGTGGGGTATAGGTTTCATCTAAACCACAGGAATTGCGATCAAATAGAGGTACATGGAAACAATCTCAGGTATCTCAGGATAGGGTTTCAATGCCTACATTCCACTTTGAAATGTCTGTATGTCTTTGTACTGCCCCTTGCCCTTATTGTGTCAACCCAGTCGTTCTTCCATAGCTTAGTTTTAATTTCCTCTGGGTTGCTCACCCATTAGGATTCCTTGAACACCAACTCCGACAACATTTTCATGCATGCAGAGTTCCAGACATTCAGGGTAGGTTCAACTTTAGCATCTAAGGCCTCTTTCAAAATCTTGAACCCTCTTACAGAGGGCTTGATTCTAGACTTTCTGTACAGGAATAGGGTCTTCCACTCCATCACTGAACGTAAGGACGTGAGACCCAGCTCATATCTAAATGTGGGCATCGGCGTGCTCCTGGACAGATCTAAGACTCTCCTCCAGAACCGGCAATCTAGTACCGTCCACCATGCACAGTCTGTTGCCAGAAACACCTCTGCACCATAGGTAGCAATGGCCATCACCTTGGCCTCATAAAACTTGATCACCGGGATCATTGAGAAGCACCCAAATCTCTTTAGCAGGATCCGGGCTGAAGAGATTTTTGAAGCTAGGTGTGTGACTTTCATATTTAGGTGGACTATCCTGGGCTATCATTTAGGCTGGTGTTCACCGACATGCCCAAATACAGAAAGGTAACTGACACCATTATTAGTTCCCCATTTAGTCACCAGGCTGGTCTAACGTTTTTCTCCCTACAACAAGTTCCAGGATTACGATTTTTGTTTTGGGGACATTGATCTTGAGCATATTTAACTTTACGTATGCCTGCAACTCGTTTAACTGGCGCAGAAGTCCAATGGGTGTTTGGTCAATTAAGACAAAATCATTGTCATAAAGCAGATGTCCCACACGCCACCCATTAAGACTTGGCAGGAACGATCTTACCTTGTCCAGAGATGCCCCTAGATCTGAGATGAAAAAATTAAAGAGTTTCCAAGCCAAGGGGCATACCTGTTTGAGGCTGCGCCTTGTTTCTATTGACTCTGAGATTCGCCCTCTGGCATCTAATCTTGCTCTCAGGCATGTTCCAGAGTAGTTTCACTGGATTGCTTGTAATATCCCACCTGGGCATCACCCCTCCCTCAATTTGCAACAAAGCAGCTGTCTGTCAACTGAGTTGAACGCCTGTTCAAGGTCCAGAAATGCCAAATATATGTTTATTTATGGTCTTGAGGACCCCCGTCTTCAAGATGTTCAGGATAAATAGGTTTAATGATATCCCCTCCTGTCTCATGAAGCCTGACTGATATAGGTCAAAGTCTGCCGGGTTCGAGATCCACTGTCTCAAGGTATTTAGCAACAGTGATGCATAGATTTTTCTGATAACGTCTAGCAGAGCAACGGGCCGGTGGTTAGCTTGGTTGTCCTTGATGTCCTTTTTAAAAATCAGAACTAATATTATTGTTTTCCAGGAATCCGGGACTGTTCCAAATTCTCAATCTTTGTAAAGAGGATCCATAGAATGTCTACCTAAACCCTAGGCTCAGCTTTGAACATTACGTCAGTAAGGCCACCCAGCCCCGGGGCCCTGGAATTATCTCACCTTGGTTATTAGGTTGTTTTAATGTCTTCTTTCTTAAGTCCCAAGGTCCATGGGCTCCCTTTAGATGGAGTTGGAACCTCATCTCCTTTCACCTGATTCCTAAAGAGGTCAGTGTAGTGTTTCACCCATCCTTGCTCAGATACTGCATTTACAAGGATCACTGTAGGATCTGACCCCACCGAGTTTATCAATTTCCATACCTCAGCTATGTTCTTGTTTCTCATCTGAAATAGCATGGATTCAGCGCCAGATTGATCCCGCCTCCATTTGTATGCTCTCTCCCAGTTACGATATTGCTGATGACGTTTCCTGAGCTTCTCCCCATTAGATGACCCTTCTCTAACTGAAATTGTCTAACATCAGCTCTAAGAAGCCAATTTTCCTTCATGATGTCCATACTATATACATGTTTCGGGGTGAATCCAATTTTACTCGAACAGCCCACCACACAAAAGAAGTCTTACAGGAGTCTAGGGTAATTGATGTGTTTCACGGAAGACGGGTCTAATGTGCCTCTCCCTTAACCCCAGAGTCTCTCATGGAAGAGCTTAATCTCCCTTGTAAGTCTGTTTCGTCCCTGTGTGACCTCTATTTCCGGGGGAAATATTTTTGAGTTTGAGTGCATAGGGCATCGGGGGGACCATACAAAACCACTGCCAGAATCTTATATGTCAATCTATCTTGGGAAATCGGTCACAATTGTGCATATGTCATTTCTCCCCAGATGCGCGTGTTTATATTTATAATCAGTATTTCTTTTCTAGCCCCAAGGCAGATGTCACCTCTAGGTCTGCCTTCTTTACCTTTAATAGCTTTATGTGTGAATAGATCATATCCATCCATATCTATTTAACCAGTGATCCAAGTTTCCTGCAGGAATAATACATCTGCACCATATATTATTTGTTGGCCCACAGGTTTGTTAACAAATTAATAAAAATACTCTAGTGTTCCAGGAAAGCACATTGATTTGTGAAGTTTGACAAAAAGGTCACTGCTGCCATCCCTGTGTCGTACTGGTTACCCACCTAATGCCCTAATTTGTTTGTGTCAATATAGGGTTTTTGATTAGTGTGTGAATCTGCCCTGTATTTTGATCATACCATGCTGTGTTATTAGTTGGGTACTTTTAAATGTATTGCGTAACAGGGGTTGGGTTATTTTGTGTCAATGGACTATACTGAGGATCAAGATCTAAAGACTTTTGTTGGCAAAACATCAATATTTCAAAACCTAATATTTTCTGCTTGTCACCATATGAACAAACCACAGGAGAAACAAAAGTAGACAGCACCCAGTTGCTACAGCTGTGCCATTCTATTCTGGCAGTTCAATGCTTAATTCATCTTTTGATGAAATAATATTAAGCTCAGGGACAAGATGATGCAATCGTAGTAATTGAAATCGATTGATAAAAGGTCTATCACACGTTGTGTATATCTTATCAAAACATATTATGTTTGTCATAAGTAGCTGGATAGCTTCACTATTACCTACAGCAAAATGTTTTTGTTCATTTTGCATCATATACCAACATCCAGTGGCCTCCCCCACTGACCACTGACAGTCCATAATGGTTGGGTTGGCCACTAGTTGATGTTCTTTGTTGAGAACATATTCTTTTGATGCGTCAAACCTCGCAGCATAATGAGGCAGAGATGTAATATGCTGTGACAAGGTCAATGAGACAAAAGAGGCAAAGGAGGGCAATGAAACCATAGAGTCAATGGAGAATAGAGTTCTAACAATTAGGACCAGCCACAAGGTGGTGAAATCAGCAGACACCAGGGAACCGCACAAAGCAGTTTCGCAAGAAATAACATGTGGGCAAACCCATCTGGGGAAGGCAGGCTCAAATACTAGCAAGGACACAGTCCCTTCATGAACCACATGTCCCATGAACTACTGCGAGAAACGGCAACCTGGAGGGGGGAAAGACAGATGTAACAAGGGGAAAAGCATACAGTCCAGCCATGGCGTTTATTGATGGGTACATCCAGAGAAGGGCTGGTGGGACGGACCAAAGGTAGAATTAGCACCTGGGACTGGGTGGAAGGGAGAAGGGAAAATGCCTGCAGGTGTGGGAAGAAGGCCGGAAGAACAGGTGGAGACTGAGTGGATGGGAGGGGCAGAGAATGGGTTAAAGGCGGAATCCAATAACTCACAGGGTGTCTCTCATTTCAGCAGCAGCCCTGGCGGGAGACGACAGAGGAGTGGAACAATTCCACAGGTGATTTCCATTGGGCGTACTAAGAGGCGTAAGGCGAGGCATCGCGGGGATCCGTATCAAATCTGCTGACGAAGCAGATTCGACGGGAGGCCGAAACACCATAAGCAGTGAACAGAGAAAGGTGCATTCTGGAAGTTCGGAACTGAACGGCTGGCGGCGGTCTGAAAGCTAACGGCCGCAGGAAAACATTTTATTTGGACTTAAGCATTATTTCACCACCCACAAAGTCCATAAGCGGTGAAGTGTCATCTATGTACTCATGTTTGGTTTACCCTTGTAACGTATGCTGAGCCACGTCCAGAAAGGAACCCATCATCCCGTTTTGTTGATTATTCGAATGTCTGTTGGTAAGATACTAACGCAGCAATAAAACCTGAGCTATTAACACCTCACCTGATTCCAGCTTACTACTTTACATATGCCTAATGTCATTTTTTGTAGCTATGACATGATATGATATGGCGTTTACAACGCCACCTGTACGCAAGTGTTTCTAGGTGTAAAAAAAGTGTTTCTAGGCACAAACAAGTGTTTCTAGCTGATGCTGCGACACTTTTGAAAGTTAGAAAGTTGGAATCTGAGTGTCAATCAATGTCACATCCTCAGCAGTAAGTACACACGTTCTTTCCCCTGCAGCCAGTTCACCACAGTGTTTGCAGTTTTGATTACTATAATAGGCTGAATTTCCTATTTCACTTCTATCTTTATGTCTGTTGTTCTGTTGTTGTAGGGCATAGCAATCACTTTCTTCAATGGAAACAATATTCTCTTGGCTTGTCTGTGCTATTGCTTGTCCATTTTTTTTTGCTGTGGTTGAATATCTGCCTACTGCTTGTTTTATTTATTTAAATTTTTCTAACGTGCCATTTACCCAAACCCCTCAGGGAGCACAATGCAGGCCCGGTCTCTTCTTTTTTGCTGTTGGTCTTTGCTTGGATTTGAATGATGCCAGTATGTTTACATTCTGTTGATTATCGGCATCATATATCTTGTGAGGAATCCAAGCCCAGCATTTTCTCGACTTCTGTTCACACATTTGATTCAGGGCAGAGTAGAGAAAGAAAGGGAGGCGTATCATCAAAGTAGTCAAAGGTTGCCAGATTTGTACCATCTCCAAACCTGGCAGGTAGAGTATGTTCTTCCTGGCTTTGTTTAAGAGTAATATCTACAGCCTTGGTAAGTATCTTTTTTGTTTCTCTTTGTTCCTCTGCCAGTACGGAGCAGAGGACAAATACTGCATCAACAGTGGCCACCAAAGCATTACAACTTCATTTGATTCCACTGTTGGCTCCTGCATACTTTGAGCAAGTTTCTCTAATTTAACAGCTCAATTCTCCTGACTCGGAAACGAGGAGGATGCAAGTCTATTTAGAGTGGCTGATGAATGTTCCCTGCCAATCACATTTGTTCCAGGCTTATCAGTTGTGTTAGGAATGGTAGATGAAACCTGCCACAATTTCATACAAAGGTTCAGTTAGGAATTATTCTTATCCAAAGCCATGGACATAGATGACAGGTCCATATCAGTTGTTTCATTTGTAACTGCTACTAAAACACTTACTGGGTTATTTGTTTTGGCTGGAAAAAACCTGTGATTTTGTCACAATCCTCGGGACATCGGGCATTTGGGGAGTATTTGTTTATGCATACGTGGTGATGAATTTAATATAGACACAGGGGGATCTTTCTGTCTTTTTGTCAATCCCTGTATTAGTGTTTCCCCAGATCTTAAATTTGTAATCGATTTGCCTACTCTGTTCTGTAATGCAAAAGAGAGGGAAGAGGTGGCTTGGGGAGTTTTTTCTTCCCTTTTGAGTTGGCTGTGACAACCATCTTTCAACAGGTATGGAAATCAGTTATTGCAGTGGTTTTACCCGTATTTCCTGGGTGTCCTACGTAAACTACAGTGACTACAGCCAACTCTAGCTGAGCTTGCTCTGCAAACACACCAATAGGAGCCAATAGTGACCAGACCAAACCAGGGCCAGACCAAACCAAATATCCGGATAGCCAAATATCAGGTGTTACCATTTGACGTTACACCTCAAAGTGTGTAAGCGTAAACAGTGCAACACAAGCAGCTCTAAGTGAGTACTATAGCTTGTGATTTACTCTATTGTGCTTTTCAGGTTCTAGTTTGTAACATTATCACTACCGTACATGCGTGCAATTATATATACAATATGCACATGTACTTACAAGCCGCTTTCAGGAGACAACCAGGAGGCTGCTGCTCACAGTTGGTTGCTGCTGCCGAGCTCCCAATCTACTCTCCTCTGAGTTACATGCTCGGGCACCTTGTGCAGCTAGACGCCCCCACTCCACCATGCCTCTGTGCCTCACACACTATGGGGCACTATGGTCAGTAGCCCCCAGTTGACTTCTCTGGGTATCAATCACCGGAGCCAAAGTGCTGAAAGCACACACAAACTCCCCTCTGCTCCCTGTTCTTCTGCAGCCTCCACTCTTGCGCGCAGTCACCAGAATGAGAGGAAAGCACCTCTGAGCATGTCCAGCCACAACTCACCCAGTACTCAGTGCTCGCAATGTAGAGGCTGCTTCTGACATAACATATGTTTTTGATTTAAACAAAGATTTAAAGCAATGTAGCTTTAAAAAGTTTAAAACTCCTATGAGACGGTATTAGCCTATTGGACCTAAAACATTTGACCTAATGACCAAATTGACCTTTTTTATTTCGTCTGAATTTATCTTTTTTGTGTGGTCCAAATTTTTGCTTGACTGTCACTTACCTTACACTTGCTTTATACCTCGTTTTGCTTGTTTTCTTTTCTTCTTTAAATGAAAACGAATGATCTAGGAAACAAATTTTGTTTTTTTATTTTTCAGTTTTTCATCAGTAACAATCACTTTTTCTGTTAAATCCGTCTTATTCTCTTTACAATGTAATGAAGTTCACTGAGAAAGCCAAGCCTGATAAGTAATCAGAAATGGTAAATGTCTCATATTTTCCAGCTATCACTTTCAGTTTTTTTATGTATTGCATGCTTTTGGTCTTGTTTTTTTGCAGATTATGACAACTCATTTTTTGAATAATTCAGTTTTCTTGCAACCCTTTGCATGATTCATGGCCACATTTAGGCCATGAGGCCACCCCTCAAGTTTTTTGTTAGTTTTGTAAGATCGATTTATTATTGCAGAAAAACAATTCCAATATTCAATTTTAATCTTTGGAATATTTACATCCAAAACGGGTTTGTCCACCAATCCACGTTTCTTCATAGTAATTCAACAATTGTATAATTTCATTCTCATTGCTCATATAATATGGGTCTTTCATTGATGTTATATATGCTTCCACTACATTCTGTGTTGGTATGAAGGCGAATGCGCATAGTTTTTTGATGTGATGCGGAAATTCACTATCCTCACTGTACTTTTTTTGAAGCCCATGTTTTTGAAGGTTGCCCCACAAGGCATGGCACTAGTGAAAATAGCAGATTTGTATAGAATGTATAGGGACTATTTGTTTTGTTGCTTTAATTGTTGCCAACTCATAGTCCATTGAACATATTTTACCCTCTTTTTCCAAGTTGGGCATACTTTCTTTCAGTTTGGTAAACACTTGTCTATAGTGTATTCCCCCTTTACTTTCATTAATATGTATACTAGTGCAAAACATTCATTATCAATTTCACCATGCACACTGTACAACTGCATGAATGGTTTCGGACAACATTTGAATATTCCGTCTAGCATCCAGTTTTTGCATATTGCTAAACGAGAAACATTTTGATTTGTTGCAAGAATAATGAATCTGTTCTGCTGTACATGAATATTTATTTCACCCTGTAGAGTTATCTGTAAGCTTTTTGGAATTTCCACATCTTCCACTTTCTTCGGGACTATTGGTAATTTAAAGTATACATTTCTCAGGTACAAGTTCTTACAGGGCATCTTGCCAGCCAAATGCAGTGAGATCTCCCCTAATATCCATCTAACTAATTGTCCACTTGTACATTCTTTCAATTTTACCTTTCTTTTCAATTCAAGTATCTTTTCTTTTACTTCGATTTTAGCAATGTTTGGTGCATGGTTATGTTATTTTGTTTTTTCAATATTTTCCTCATTTGTTATTGCTCTTCCTCTACAATTCATGTTCCTATATTCTGTGCATTTTCACCATTTCCTTTTGCCTTTAAAACTTTCCAGATTATAAATGTAGCCATTTCTGTTCAACTGTTCTTATGTTTGGCTTGACACAAGGTAAACTGCCTTTTCCATAACTTTGCTCACCTAAATAAATGTATTGACACATTTTGGTCTGGTGTCATATTTGCACTTCATTTGTTTTCTATCCTTTAATTTAATGACTTTTAAACACTATTTTCAGTTTGGACTTGCTAATATATATAAAAAATATTTAAAAATTATGCAGAGTTCACTTTATTGTAGTGTTATCTGGATAGGGTACTCTGAACTGATCGCTAATATTAAGAGAATCAATAATCAACCACCAATTTTTTTTTACCACATATCATTGTTTCATTGTTTACATTCGTGTGAGAAAATGTCATTCAAATGTCACCGATCAATGAAAAATGTACACCTACCTTTCTTTCTTCCTTCCTTATAGCTTAAGTACTCACAGCAAACAAGACTAGATGCCTGAAATATATATATATTTTTTCCTATGCGCATTCTCTACTCCTCCGGCAATGTTTTTGTTTGCTTTGGACTCAAAACAATCATCATACAGATTTCACCCGAAATCTTGTGAGATGCATTTTTTATGCCCTTTCCTCTAATCTCTCATGTGTTTCCTGCTGTTCGTACACTTTCATTTTCCATTTCGTTATTACCTTTCTGACTCAGTTGTCTAATGAACATATACACGTGCATTTTATTTCAAGTAAGTGTCTTCTATGATTTGTTTTTTCATTGTTTCACAATGAAACTGAACAAAACATTCTATTTGTATTTGCATATCGCCGCGCTGTACCGTAAACGATCAGATTTTGTATGCGTTATTTTTTTTTCGTGATCGTATTGCCTCAACCAATTTTCATTCAGTCAAACATACCTAAACCCTATGAACTCCAACTCACATAAAGCCTCAAACACTGAGATGAGGAAGAGGAGGAAGGAGTCAATGTGGAATTAAGGAAAAAGCAAGTTAAACGTGCAGACTAGTTGTCATACTAACATTCAGATGCGCAGGACATTTAAAGCTGATGAACACTTTCAGTTCAGGAGAGGTGGAGAGACCTGCAGAGCGGGTGACGCGGTAAGTGGAACCGAAAGCAGAATCAAATTCACAGACACCAGCCGTCCTGGGAGATCCAGGTGCTTCAGGCAACTGCCTGGGAGCGTACTTTACCTGGGAGATGGGAAACCGGTGAAAGTGCAGTGGATACCTTGGAAGGGTCCCTGGAAGGCAGAGAGCAGCCATGAGGCTGTTGGAGACACTGTCCTGTGGGGCTGCCTTGTTCCATCAGCAAGTGGATGGGAAGCCGACGCAAATGAGGGTCAGCAAAGCAGGGGAAGACGTCCACAGATAAGAGTTCACAACAGATACATGCCACGATCCGGCGATGCCATCACTTGTCAGTCGGCCCATAGGAGTTGAAGACCACAGGGTGTGCCAGCAGACATACAAAACATTTAATAATTATTTGGAATACCGACCAAGTAAATTGAAAAGGCAAAATGTGTACAAGTCACCTTATGTGAAATGTCAATTTGGGAAAAAGTGGACCAAGCATTGCCACAAGCAAATAAATACTAATGAAGAGGTTGACAGACAGAACTTGAACAAGTCCCCATATATGAGATGTCGATATGAGGGAAGTTGGAAGAAATAGTACCTGAAGCCAGAAGGGTGATTCCTAGCAGGGGACAATACCAGGTAATCCATACAACATAGGAAGAGACATAGTGAAAGATACCTGGAAGGAGAGCACACCAGATCTAAAGAATTTGTTGAGGAATTTGTGGCAGGGGAGTATACCAGTAAACAGTCTTTGGAACAGTTGTTTAAAAGAGAAACGTTGCCACCTGTGTAGCAGTTCTATAAAATAGACACTTTGCCATTCTTTAATGTAGGTGAGATTGCGTTAGCTATACTCCAAACAGTGTTGTGTGACTGACCCCTCGCAGTCCTTTTGTGTTCCATGTTACTAATGCCATGCAGTGATCAACTTGTTTATCAACCTTCCTTGGCCATCCTTTACTCATGATGGTTATTGGTACCCAATCATAAGAATATCTACTTTTTGCTGCTACTTCTCCATATGCCAGTTTATTAAAAGAGACATGAAGGGCATTTGCATCCCTAGGGACCTTAACAGATGTTTGACCTTAAGCGTTAGTCCATATGGCTAGCTTCTATTAGAAACTCCAATTAAAACAAATATGGCGCATAGTCCATAATCAATTCTGCAACCTGTAGCGAGTTCAAATGCATGCATAAACCCATGTGGATAAATTCAATTAATTCCACATCCAAGGTAACAACCCTTAAATGCTGATAATGCTGAAGGTAGCCAACATAGGGGAGTGGTATAGCGGCTCATGTAACCATCATAAAATATATATTTGATTTGCATGTACTGTAATTATCTCTGCTCCCCTCCCTGGGTATTTTAACTACAGCCAGACTTATCTCTTAACAAACCTCAAAATCTTCTAGAAAAGATGTACTTCTCTCAATATTGATTGAGTCTCTTGGCACTGCCTGATTCCTTGTCATCCTCCCTGTTAGCCACTTATTCGAGTGTCCATGTATCTAGTGTAGGGGCTGGTTGTTTCCTTCTTCTTTTCTCTCATTTATTATTGGACCATTTAACTTCCATAATATCATAACTACCCTCTGATATGTCAATTCATTTGATCCTCACTAAGGATGACTAGTGCCCCTTGGTTTTGCAAGCAGGCAGTTGTTTCTTGCCTTTCTCCTTCTTCAATCTCTTCTTCTTGCTCTTGTCTAGATGCTCTTCATGGGCACATTGACCATTATAGATCTCTGCTCCACATCAATTTGTCCCTGTTCATCCTCCTCGGGTGAGCAGGATAGTTCCCTTTGTTCACTTATATCAAACATATTTTCACTGTTCATGGAGTCCATTTCTTGTTGGGGTTCAACTTCCACCATCTCAGTGGCTTCCATTTCTGTTGGTAAGGTGGGACGATTTAATGATTTTATTCCACCTGGCAAAGTGCATCCTTATGTTCCTATACTGCTCTTTGCAAGCCACTGCAGCACAAAACAATAGCGTTCAGCAGTTGGATCTTCCCCACATTACCCACTCATTTCCTATATGGGGTAGTTGTACATTTCTCACCCTCGCTCGACCCTTCATCAGAGGACATACAGAGATTCAGAGACTTTGATAGATTACTGATGTTTATTGGCTCCATGTTTGCATGCTCCCTCTAACCATTACTATAGTTGGTTGTCTAATTTTGGAGTCTGTAGCATACGTTCAACAAGCAGGTTTATCAATAATATCCTCTATTGCCATAGCAGTTAACTCCTCACAATTTCCATTCTCACTACTTCAACTGCATGTGGGGCAATGTGTCATGACCACCAATCCAGCCAAGCTTGCCACCATTAATTCCATAGCCCATACACGCACATTTACCTCACAGCGCCCCAGTTGGGTTTATCATTCATTAAGGCCCATCCATTGCACAAATACAAAACCAGGGAATATGCCCAGCTGGACCCAAGCATGGGATACCTGGCGCCAGGTACATTTTGGAACTCAGGAGAGGCCATCCAACATGGAGGAAATGCAGCCCAAACACTGTTGGGGTGCAGCAGTCTAGTTTCCTGGGTGTGGCTGCTATATAAGCCACACCCAGGCTTGAATCCACGCTTCGCGTTGATCTGCCAGCAAGGCAGCGGAACGCTCACTGTGGACCTGTCTTTCAACAGCCCCTGCTACCAGGCTTGAGGAATTTCATCGCAGGTTTCATTTCCAGCATATCTGAGGCTCCGTCTACTCTGCCTGTTTCTACGCTTGTCCCGCGTCGGCCTGCTCCTTCGTTCTGCAGTTCCATCATCGGCCGCGGATCCGCAAGTCTGCGTCGGCCCGTTTGCTACATCCTTCAGCCCCATCATGGCTGCGGCTCTTCAACAGTACGCCGCGTCTCTGGGCCCTCGTCAGCTATGTCCCACGACACATCCACAGCTCAGCCACCCATTCTGCGACCCTCTGCAAGCCGTCAGCAGTTACGGTCGCCCGCAGCCACGTCCAAAGAGCAGGTAACCGGAACCCTGTAAAACAAAAAGGGGAAAGACAGTAAGTTTCGATAATACAAATGAACATTGGCATTAAGAACCTTTGAATGAACGTGCTAACCAAAGGCAAGATGAAAACACCAAGATGAGCATTTAGGACACAAGAACTTAACTGTGCATATAAGATAGTGAGCAGGACAAGAAGCTGATCTACAGAGACTTCATCTGGCAAGTCAGCAAGCAAGTCAGATTGTACACAGACTCACCTACGGCGCAGCATTCTCTGAGCTACAGCGGGTCTGGGCTGGACTCATCAGCGAAGTAACTGGTGGGAACAAACTAGAGCGCCCCTGCTAGGAAGGAAAACAGGATGGAGAGCTAATCATCTTAATACCTAAGGTGAGCATACGCACACATAGAGGGGTGGTGGTCACGGAGGGATTAGGGAACACAAGGGTGGGGGTTACAACTTCCATTAGGTCTATTTTCACTTACCACCATTTGTCTTCTTATTGTTTCCCTTCAGATTGCAGACGCATAAGGAATTAGCAAGAGAGGGCCCCAAGTTGAGGTTCCAGATACTCCCGCAGAGCCAAGGTGAGCGTGACACAATGCTTGTAGTGCCCTCCACAGCTGTAGTTACTATTACTTTTTCCATACTTGTTAACTCCTCCACTGTTTCATTTCTCTTCCCATTGATAGCCTTTGAGGCTGTGGCCATCGAGCCTTCCACTTCTATGGTTAATGATTTGCCAGGGATAACCCCACTGGTTTTTATCCATTCCATTGGATTTTTAAAACATGGCGATTTCCCCATACGTTTTACTCCTTGTTGATATGTCCAAGTGTCGGGCCTCTATCAGTTTGCTAGAGTCCGGTGTCCCTGGATAAGAATGAGCTTTATCTTTCAGGACACTGAGTAGGTTAGAATGAATTGTGTAGAGAGGGAGCATACAACTTGGGCCCCGTGCATTATCAGCACAACAACTAGTTAAAGTATAGTACAAGATTAGTCAGTCTGCTCATCGTTTGTCCAGTGGGCTTCTCCTCTCCTGTACGCTGGTCTTGCAAGCACTTTACTCATGCGCACACGCTTTGGGCGCAGAAATGGTTTTCAAAGCCACACAAAACACACATACTACAATAAACAGTTCCTTTTCGGTAAATAGGTGTAAAACATCACAAAAAGAGATTTTACAAGAAAGGAATTTGAAGAGACTGACACGACTTTCATTAAGTGCTGCAGTGGAACCTGGAATTCCACTCTGTGCTGGCTCAATTAGCAGACATTGGGCCTCATAACAAGTCCGGTGGTCTGGAAATAAGGGTCTCAGTAGCAACATACCGGCATACTTTCCGGACTGCCACACTACATGTCTACCTGCAGGGGCCATTGCACCCAGCAGGTCTGACCTGCAGGACACAATGGTCCCGGTAGGCAGACTTATCAACAGTGCCGGTGCTTACATGCCCCCATTCCCATGGAGTCCTATCGAACTCCAAGGAAATGTCGACTTACACTTTTCTTATTTTTTTTTTTAATTAATTTTATCGGTTTAACACAAACCTTTAAAATATTTACAAAAAAACACAAAACACAACACATCAACGTATCACAGTCCTTTAGGAAGACCCCTCCCATTTTCTCTTCCGAGGGTCGAATCAAAATCCTCATTGCTCGTCAACCAACACTGAATTAAAACGATTTTCAATTATCGTTAGAAAACGAGTCAATGGTAGTATCAATTTCATGTCCGTTCCTTGGAACATATTGGCCCACCAATCGTCGGCACAAAGGGAGGGGTGATTTAGGCTCCAAGGGCCCAGGTGTTATGTCCTTTCTGATCGAAGTGCCGTGCAAAATAGCACCAAATGCTTAAGGGTTTCCTTGTCCTTAGTGCATAGTCTACACATTAGATTGGAGATATTCATACTTTTCCATGACGCCAACCGCTCATTGATTTTAAATACGTTTAGGCGCAGTGACATAAACACTCTTCGAGTCTGAGGATCTGGAAACAACAACTCATTTTTGCTGCAGCTCGTTGTGAGCAAGTTTGGTCCCAATCCGCACGCCAGATTTTCAATTTGGCGGCATTCGGGTCATTATGCAGCATGTCCAGACTGATTCCAAATTCACTCAGAATCTCTTTGCATCTCCTGACCCACAGGGCCACCATGCTGTTATTTGTTGGCGTCAGATCGTAAAAGATGTCAAATTGCGGTATTTGCTTGTGCCGGCGAGTTTTGCGAAACAGACTCACCAGAGTCCAGCATACCCTTGCATGGAGCGAAATGAGCGACAGTTCGTATCGCACACATGATGTCAGGATACCCCTTGGGAGAGACAATACTTTAGACCAGAAACAATTACACTTTTCTCCGACTTGTAATATCCTGGTGGCACCGGGATATCAGGCGGTTTAAACAGTGTTACAAGTTTGGCAGCAACCCAACAGTAGTACCGGCGGGTTACCGCTGAACTCATATTGGAGTCCATTGTGATGTTACAACTGAACAGCAATACCTGATTACAGAGCAGCAGTGATATCTTTGTCTTATTTCAGGTTAGTAGTGATGCCACAATTAGCCTGTAATAAGAAAACGATTTACACCCATGAATACTGCTATTGCAGTTTGCCATATATTGCAAGAACATTATTTACAGGCTTTTTTACTAGTATTGCAGGCTGCCATGTATTATAATATAACTCAGCAATATTCACATTGCTAACAATGGTAAATGAAAACTCAAGTGAAACCTGCGCCCTTTAAACTTGTGATCTCTACCTCCCTGCCAGGTTTCCCAGTTCCATGCACGACACATCTAGATAGTCATGCTTTTTGCATCCAATTGAAAGCTTTGAAAGCTGGCATTTGCAGCTTTGTTTTTCTCATTGCAAGGATGGACCTACAAGTCCCAGCGTACAGTGTGAAAACAACACACAATACTGGCTCAAACATTCTGAAAGGAACTGGGAAACTTGGCAGCTATGAAGGGGGCGGGGACACCTCTCTTGCCCATAGGGCACACCATGTTCTTGGGGATCATAGTGCAAAATCATTCATGAACAAACTGATTCGGGGTCAGGGATTTGTTAGGAGCAGAGCAGCTACCTCGCTGTGGTCTGTTGAAAGGCACCCTCTCTGACAAGTTTTTGTCAAAATCACTGACATGGTGGTGACACCACAAGGGATGTCCTTCCTTTGGCTCTGTGGGGTACACAGGAAAGTTTCACCCACCTTGTGAGCACCAGCGGGTTACGGGTGGGCCAAGGAGCACTCTTCTCCCTTTATGGTCAGACTAGCAGACCAAATGTCCTTTGTCCAGCAGGGTCCAGCCCGTGGGAGGCAGGGAAGAGAGTCTGGGCCTTAGTTGCAAGTGGCAGCTTAAGCCCTGGTCCCCAGGGAGCAGAGTTGGTGGCTTAAGCCCCGGAACCTAGATTGTAGCATTAAGGCAGGCACAACCTTATGCCCCCCGGCTATCTGGTCAGAGTGGACTGTCTCGGCTGAGTCCGAACCGCCATCTGGCCAGGGCTGTAAGACCAGATGGCCTGAATCATGGCTTGCCTGGATAACTCTTACATGTGTCTCTTGTGAGGCTTTATAGTTGATGGGATGTGTCTTTGTGCAGAGAGGCTTTGTAACACAGGGTGCAAATGTCTCCTCTGCACCCAGACTGGTGCACCCGGAAGGTGGCGAGCTAATCACTTGAGGATGCCAGTGTGCCCCACAGGGCAAGGCCAGAATCTAAGGCCCATGCAGGAACTGTGGTCCAGCAGAAGTCCCATGGGAATGCTACCAGGGATCTGCAAGACAGTCAGGGGCTTCCAGCGTTGGCATCCCAGATCACAGGGTCTTACTCGACCAGCCCCAGAGGACTAGAGCAGAATGAGAGTACCGCCAAAAACACAGAATCTGGAGACCAAGGCATATGGGAAGACTCTTGGTGCGCACCCCACAAGAATCGAGCTTGAGCTCTAACCCCCCATCCGCACATGGCTGAGGTCCCAGGACACCACAGCTGTGGCTCCAGCCGCTTCCAGAGGGAAAAAGTCTAACACCCCCTCCCACCAGCTGGCCGGAGGTGCTACCTGCCCTTGGGTGCTCTGGGTAGCGGGAGATCCATATCGGAGAATGAGTTATCAGTCAGGTGGGAAAGTGGTAGAACGGCCTACCTCCATCACCATGGGAAACACTATCATGCAGTCGCAGAAGACGGTGGCCACCCTTACCAGACTCAGTGCCTGCAACCCATTTGTTTAAGACCCTGATGGTCTTGGCCGACTCCCATGAGCACCAGACTTTCTCACTGTGTGGCCGGGACGTGTGGGCTATGCCTCCCCAGAACCTTTCCTGCACATCATGAAGAAAAGTTGCCTGTGACTCTTCGTGGTGTATCATTCGGCTTGTGTGTCAATGAAGAATGCAGCTAGTGGCAAGAATTAGGGTGAATTGCAGAACAAATTGAACACCGACACTTCAAATGTACCTTGCGGCCCTGATTTCGTTGAGGGGTCGTGGACGTGTCTGACACAGGGACCCTGTGTCCTTTATCCCAATAAGGTCAGACCATGATCATCACTGTCACAGGATTTCTGGAACTGGCACAGAAGCTTGACAACACACTGTGGCCTTCCAGTTTCCTCCCTTGTGGGGTTGAGAGGGCCATGTTCCCAGTGTGTGCTGGTGGTGGTGGTGGCAGTAGCAGCCTAAAAACCCAACAGGAATTGACTGTGCTGTGTATGGCTGTCTGTGGTGTCCCTAGGCTGCCTGCATGGGATGGTCCTGGAGTGCAGGCCTCATGACTGCGTCAGGACAGCAACCTCTCCCCAGGCAGGCTTCAGCACAGATCGGGACAGCGCACACTCAGACAAGCCAGAGACGCAGGGCTGGGGCAACCCCCCTGGCGGCCCCGGGCCCTGGGATGGCCACCCAAGCTTTGGATCCCCGATTATGACCTCAGATAAGATGCGATGACCTGTTGGAATTTAAGCACATTACTAAGAACAGGAAAATAATCTAACTGGGATTCCCTCAGTAATGGTGAGTGAAGAGGAAAGAGTGCAGTGCTGAATGCCCGTCTGGCAGCAGGCACAGGAAATGTGGCATACAGAAGACAAACTCCCTGGCATCGTTCAGGGGGCCTTGGTCATTCAGCTGAACAGAAGGTCAAAAGCTCACTTGATCTTAATTTTCATAATAAATACAAACCATGAACGCAGGGCCTCACAATCCTTTGAACATTTGGGGTTTCTAGCAGGATGTGTCAGAAAAGTTACCACAGTGATAACTGGCTTGTGGCTGCCAAGCGCTCATAATGTGGTCTCTTTTTGATCCTTCAATATCGGATCGTCCTATCATTGTAAAGCATAATTCAACAAGCGTTGTATTGTTCACCAACTGATAGGGAACATGAACTGGGTTTAGAAGGTTGTGAGACAGGTTAGTTTTACCCTACTTATGATGTATTGTTGTAATAGTAATCCTGTGAGAGGAACTGCAGGTTCAGACATTTGGTGTATGTGCTTGGCTGTTGAGCCAATGGGGCAAAGCTACCATCTGTGGGATTATGACTGAATGCCTCAAACCCAGGAACCCCCCTAAACCTTAGCAATACCACAGCACTGTGGAGTCTCAGTTGGCCTAGTATTCCAGGCCTCTGGGCCAGTGCCTAGAGGCACGCGGCTCAGGATTGGATTGTGGACAGAAGGGAGACACCTCTTTTGCCTGTAGTGCACAGCATGTTCATGGGGAACCTGGTGCCAAAAAATCTACCTGATTCCGAGTAAGGGTTTCGTAAGTAGCAGAGTACATACCTCACTGCGATCAGTTGAAAGTCATCTTCTGAGCCAAATTGTGTCAAAGGCACTGCCACAGTGGTGGTGCCACAAGGGTCTGCATCGTTCCTGCTGTGCTGCGGGGAACAACTGATACTCCTGCCCACCTTGGGTGCACCCACTGGGGTGCTCTTCTCCCTTTCCAGTAAGTCTAGCAGAGCATATGGCCCTTGCCCAGCCAGTGGCAGAGTGGCAGGACCCAGCCCATGGGAGGCAGCAAAGAGAGGATTGTCCATGGTTGCGGATGGTGTCTTATCCCCTGGCCCAGGCTGCGCAAGTGATGGATTAAGCTCCAGACCCTGGAAGGTGGTTTTAGGGCAGTCACAAGCTCATAGCCGCACAGCCATAGGGTTGGGGCAGACCATCCCAAGCACTCTTGTCCTTGGGATGAACCTGACCGGCATGCTGGCCAGGGAGGTCAGACCAAATGGCCCAAATTGGGCTTGTCCAACAGACTCCTATATTTGTTTCCTGCCAGGCTTAATAAGCCACCACTTTGTGGGGGCTTAATAGTCGATGTGAAGTTTGTTCCTATGTGGCGGCTCTGTGATGCAGGTGGCAGAGGCTTCTTCTGGCCCCAGACGGGTGTCCCGGAACGCCGCAAGCCAACCCCTCGAGATGGACATGGTGCCTCGGTGCAGGTGCTACCTAACAGACCAGAGCACAGGGCAAGGCCAGCATCTGAGGCCCAAGTGTCACCTGGGGACCAGTGGAAGGCCCAGGAGAGAGCAACTAGGGCTCCACAAGACAGTTGGGTGCCCCATGGTTGGCATCCCAGTGCACATAGTCTTAACCAACCAGCCCCAGATGGCGAGAGCTGAATGAGAGTACCATCAAACACAGAAGCTGCACATCCAGGCATATGGGAAGGCAGTCAGGGTGAGTCCTGCGTCCTGGCTAGGACTCCCCGGCTGGGGAATTCCCAGTTTGCACTCCACAAGAACTGAGTCTGAATCGGGCATGGCAGAGGTCCTTGCACATCCCGGTGTTGGCCCTGATCCCCACCAGCAGGAAAAGCTCTAAGATGTCGGGCTTGTTAGGGGTGCTGCCCCTACCCCCAGCTGCCCTAGACTCCTACAAAGGCCTAAGATCTTAACACCCCATGGCAAGAGCCCCTGGGGGGGCCCCTTGTTCTGCAACCCCTGGCCACCAGCAGCCAACATGGATGCGAGGGCCACCCGACCCTCACTGACAAGTTACCCAGTTCCATGCATGACACTTCGAGTCAGTCCTGCTTTTTGCTTCCTATTTCATGCTGGAACTTGTAGTTTTGTTTTCCCATTGCAAGGGTGGTCCTAAAAGTCCCAGCATGCAGTGGGAAATAAAAACACAGGAATAGCTCAAAGTTTCTGCATGGAATTGGGAAACTTGGCGGCTATGCCGCTAGGATATGCACATTTTCCTGCAGCAGATACACTAGTCGGCTATGTTACCGCACTTGCAGCACATTTCACCGGCTAAACCCACGGTTGTACACAGATAGAGGTACAGGGGCTCCAGAACCTCGAGTGCCTAGGCAGAGAGCATTGCTACTATTTAGAAGTGTTTCAAATATTGGTCTAAAAGGCCTGACTATATCAGAAAAAAAGGCTTCAAGATAATGTACCCATTGTGTACACAGGACAGCATGGCCAGGCTCCATTATGTCTCAGTGCTGCAATACCCTTCTGCTGTCTACTACTCGGCCTCAGACTGTGGAGAGACTGAAGGGGAAGCGCGTGAAAGCGACACTCACCTGCTTCGCCGCTCCCCGGGAAAAATAGATTGCTATGCTTCTAAAGCCAGCGTTCAGCCAGTCAACAGACACAATGGAGGCCTTCCTCTCAGAGCGCTCCTTATAAATGTCTGCATTCACAAAGGCCAAGGCTCGGTCTCGCCGCCCTTAGCTTGTTTGCATGCTGCTATTTTCAAATATCAATACATTTTTTTGAACACTTCAGGTTGATGGCGTTATTTTCATCAGCTGCAGTGAGCCTGAAAATCAATTCCGACTGAGATGTAAAAAATCTCAGAGAAGTCTAAGGCCGAATGTTTTCATACCTTTTGCAAGCTTTTGATCGACGTGCTATTCCTGCTCCATTTTGGAGAAGCAGCCTAGTTCTCTCGTAAGAGGAGTCGATTGAAACGAGTTTGTGTGAACGTTGCCGCCTTAAGGAGGTACTAAGGATGTTCTTGTGCCTTTACATGTGATTTAGCCCCAATTATTTGGAATCTAAGTGGCTTAGAATATGCAAGTGACGTTGCTCTCTTCAATTACACATCGTTTTTATTTTTTTTATTTTTTTTAAATCGGAAGAGAATAACATGAAGTCCACAGAGGTCTTGCGTGTGCTTTGGTGCTTGCAATGCAGAGTGTCAGCTCTCGCATCATACCCGAGGCGTGGCACAAGACATTAATGCATAGTCAGACTAAAATTAGACAACATTCATTCTTGAGTCTTCCAGATGACAGCTTTATTTCTGGGTCGCACGGATACGGTTATTTTCTGTTTGACAAGAGCACCCGTGTGAATAATGCAAGCTGGTCACGGCGTGCTGCCTTGTGCTGCCTTTTATTTGTGGAGACCCTGCTAAATATTTAGGCTAAATATAGAGAATTAAGCCATTTTTAAGTACCACCCTGAGGACTACAAATTGAATATCAACTAGTATGCATCCTATATCGATGTATGAACTTACATTTAATTTGCAATCACAAATGTACTTCTATATATTTCTTTTAATTATTTATTTTTTGAATTTAAGATAAACGAAGAAAAAGTAACAATCAATGAAAACACATCACAACAAGATTTGAAATCAATTATTCCTTAAAAAACAATACATGACAGGGAAAGAGTTTCCCCAAAAAACCCACCGTAACCGCCCACCACCCACCCAAAAACAGCTCGAAACTCATTGGAACTAGTACAATCTGCCTGCTTCTACTCTACGCCCTCTGCAACTCATCCAAAACAGGACTAAAAGGCTTGTTCTTGGACTCATGCCCAGGGATCGTATCTCTCCAGGACTGAAATTTCTGCACTGGCTCCCAATGGCTGCGAGGATTAAGCTTAAAAACCTCTGCATCTTCCACAAGGACTTCTGGGGCCTGGGTCCTCAATACCTTCAACTCTCCCTTCCTAAATATCTTCCTTCTCAAGCTCTCCACTCATACGCCTCCAACTCCCTCATGGTCAACCGCTTCTCCAAGCAACGAGTTGGTGGTAGATCTCTTTCTTCGGCTGGTGCCTCCCTCTGGAATAGCGTCCCTTCCTCCCTTAAACTTGAAGAGAACCATCTCTGTTTCCGGAAGCACCTCAAAACCTTTCTCTTTGCTTCTGCTTTTTCTCCTCCTGTCCTCTGCTGACCTTCGGGCTAAAACCTAAACTACACTGGTTACCTGGAGACACCCTGATCTCAGGCCCAGGTCCTTCCCCTGCCAGCGTCTCACACCTGCACTGCCCACTGGGCAAACCCCACACTCGGGGACTGTCCTGTATCCCTACAGTCCCCCTACCAGCCCTTGACACTTGATGTCCGCAATTACCCATGCACTTGCCGCATGCTGGCCGTTACTTATTGTTATCATCTTGTACTGCACTGTCCCTGCCCCCCTTCCCACACACTTGTGTGATCTGAATGACACCTGGCCTAGTAGGATCGCTGTCTGTCCTCCTTTTGTTCCCTTCCCTTGCCTCATTGCGCCTTGAAGCACTTGTGCATAGGCGCATTATAAATGCCATATCACATCATATCAGTGTTTGAGGAGATGAATGCCCAAGCGTGAGTTTTTAGTAGAAAAGGTTAGTGGCAGTACCCATTCCTAACCCCGCTGTTATGACTAAGTGTGGCCCATATCCCTTCCCCTGTCAGACCTTTTGGTGTGTAGTACTTACCACCCTCAATGGTTACTCCAGGGGTGATGTGTTCCCTGTGCCTTGCTGTCTGCCTGTTTATATATATATTGCTCCCGAACTCAGACGGGCCAAAAGCAAGATATGTCATGATATGATAGGTTATTTATAACGCACTTAATACCCAGAGGTTTCTAAACGCGGACCCGGGGTTTGAACCTGTGTTGCTACATCTCATCTTGCTTCCAAGGCGAGCATGTTCCCGCTGAGTTATCCTCCTGAGAGATGTGCCAAATGTGAGATACTTGAGCAGTGGGAGAAAATGCCCAGATTGGAAACACAGCAGCAAATGGAAAACCACCCAAATGTAAGGCACCTGAGGAGTGGGATAGAACGCCCGGATCAGAAACAGCGGCAAATGGAAGACCACCCAAATGTGAGACATTTGAGCATTCAGAGAAAAAGCCCAGGGTGGAAACACAGAAGCAAATGTGAAACCACCCAAATATGAGACACCTGAACTATGGGAGAAAAGTTCCCAGATTGGAAACACAGCAGCAAATGGAAAACCACCCAAATGTGAGAGACCTGAGAAGTCTGAGAAAACATCCAGATTGGAAGCACAGCAGTAAATAGAAAACCACCCAAATGTGAGAGACCTGAGCAGTGGCAGAAAATGTCCAGACGGGAAACACAGCAGCAAATGGAAAACCACCCAAACATGAGACACCCAAGCAGTGGGAGAGAAGGCCCATTTTTGAACCACAGCAGCACATGAAAACCACTTATCAGCTGGCCAATATGGGTGTGCCATGCCATGCAAGGCAACAAGAGCGCTAGGGCCCCACCAGAACACAGCAACCAATGAACTTACTGAGACCATACCCATCCCACCAGTCACTGCCAGTTGATGGGTGCAGGCCCCCCAGACGAACAAAGGCAAATACAGAGTGGAACTTCCTCCTCTGGAGCCAACTCCTGCCATGTGGCCCCCAGCCAGTGGCTGCCCATGTAGAAGCCACCCCGAGTGGATGCCCCAAGGGTGTCTTGGAGGCTCAATCAGAAGAATGGTGGGTGGGATGGGGAGGAAGGTGGTGTGAGACAAGGAATCGGGCAGGGGTGTAGGGAGATCCGTGAGCAGAAGAGTGTAGAAATAAATTCAAAAAAAGTCCAAATGCAGGAACGGGGCAAAACTAACAGTGGATGTACCGCAGCAAACAGCAGCTACACCACCTGCAAGCCACCTAGATTTGAGATAGTTGTGAAGTGGGAAATGCCTATATTTTAAACACAGCAGTAAACTGAAAAACATCTGGATTTGAGATACCTGTGAAGTGGGAAAAATGCCTAGGTTTGAGACACATCTGCAAATAGAAAACCACCAGATCTGAGACACGTGTGAAGTGGGAAAAATGCCATAATGTGAGAGGCAGCAATAAATAGAGAATAACTAGATTTTAGTTACCTGTGAAGAGGGAATACACACCTAAATTTGAGAGACAGCCGCAAATAAAAATACCTAGATTTGACATACCTGTGAAGTGGAAAAATGCCTACGTTGAAAACACAGCAGTAAACCAAAAACACCTACATTTGAGATACCTTTGAAGTGGGAAAAATGCCAACATTTAAGACACATCAGCAAATGGAGACACACCTAAGATTGGGACACATCAGTGATTGTAAAACAACATACTAGCTGGATAACATCAGTGTGCTATGTTATGTAAGGTAATAAGAGTGGAAAAGCTTTGCTGGAATACAGTAATTGCTCTACTCCCCAACCCAGACCACACTTACATTATCAGTCACTGCTGGTTGACGGTGGATGGCTTTACAGGCGAACACGCTTAAACAAGTACTGGATCTGCCTCTTTGGGAGCTGCCCTTTGCTTCGGGGCTCTTAGCCGAGGGCTGCTCAGGCAGGTGGGCTGCCCTGTTTGGTTAGTCTAAATGTATCTCTCTGGCCAGTCCCTGCAGGTGGGAGGTCTGTTGGGTGGCAGCTGGCTCACTAGCAGGAAGTGGTGCAGATAGAGATTATAATGTGTACAGAGTGCAAGGGTGTTTAAAAGGACCAGAATCTGGCAAGATGCCACATAATGGGGTCACAGCAGAAGAAAAAGCCTTGCCTTACATGAGAGTGATGAATAAAATGTCTCAGAGGCAAGCAGGGAATGGTCTACACCCGTGTTGCAGAGTTCTCCGTCTATCTGGCCAATCCCTGCAGGTGGGAGGTCTGGAGAGGGAACTGCCATGCTAGTAGGTAGCGGCACAGATGGAGTGGGGAAAAATGAATTCTAACATGCATGGAGCGCATGGGAGGATACAATATGTTTTTTGAAAACCTTAATAAAACCACATTTTAAAAAAAGGCCCAGAATAAAGCAAAATGCTGCAGAATGGGTTAGCAGCAGAAGAAAAATCCCGGCCTTACCTCATAGCGCTGAATAAAACATTTTGAATACTGATTCCTTTGACCATTCAGCTCCTTCAAGATATGCTTCAATCTCCCCTAAAAATGTGCTGATTTTGAGGTGTGGCTCCCCTTACTAATGTGACCGAAATACTGACATATCAATGCCAGCCTCATTCATAACTCATCTGATCCATCTGGCTGAAGTGGCTTGAGACGGAATCACCCAAAAAGTCCACCAAAAAAGCTAGCATGCAAGATTTGGCCGAATTTCAGTCGTTCGAAAATTCCAAACAGCCAAAAAGTTTGACCAAATCCCTGATTTTGTTCTAAGGGCTGCGTCAGCTGCGGGGGTGTCCCCCACAACCCTTCGCCACTATATTGTCAGCGTGGATTGTAGCGGTGTCCTCAAAGCCCCCCCAAACAAAAGTAATGGACCCTGCAGCGCCAGTTCCCGATCACGGAAGTGAAAGGGAACAGGAGTCGCAGGGGCACTGCAAGTCAGCGGCAGGCAGTGAAGTGTGCCGGCGCAAGGTAAGTAGGGGGCTGGAGGTGTGGGACATGTCGTAAATGTTCAGGAGAGAAAAGACCAAAGGTTATTTTGGAAAAATAATCTTTAGTCTTTTCTCCCTCAAGCATTTCCGTCACAGGCTTCCAACCCTGATCCTTAATTGTAACAATGTTTGACCAGCTTTGAGCAATGATTAACATTTAGACCTACTATCTACCTTTCAGCTGCTTATTTCTCAATTTAAACCTAACCGTTCAGTTTCTCTAGCAGGTAATACATTGAGTTCTCCTAGTAATAAAAAATGTAACTCCCTCTGGGGAATACACTTTATTATCAATGTGTAATGCATGCACATCAGATACTCTCTTCATAGAGTTCAAACATAATAACATAGTGAGTTTGGCAATCAGTTTCCTGGAAATTTAAATTGTCTTCATCTGGACAAGATTTAAACAATTGGAAATCCAAAGTTACTTCCCATAAAACAGAATACTTAGCCTTAGGTGATACTTTGATGTTTTTGGATCCAAGAGCTTTTTTTACAAGGAAATGTTTACCTATGATATGCCCTTCAGATATCACTGATCTGAATAATTGATTTGTCTGTAAGCTTGCTTTTCTTTGAACAAGGAAACCAAAACATTAACCATGACTACTGGAGAGGCAGAAATGAAATGGATGTGTTCACCCTCGCACCAAATTTACCCAACAGGACCAAGAAGAAGACTACTTTGACCTTGTCGAGCTTCGCCAGGAATCCTTGTTGACCCACAAAGCATCCTGCGAAAGTCCCTGAAAACAACAGGAAGAGCTGAAATCTTCCAGGCAGAGAGGGATAGCTGTCCCTGAAGGACCAGATCACGAGGGAAGTCTGCAGGGTCTGTCAGGAGGGTAAACTGGGAAGAGTCTGGGAATGTCTACTGCCAACCCTAGAAGGTCCGGAAACCATATCAGAGTTGGCAAAAAAGGAGTTATTGTTACCATCGAGGAGTGCTGCCTGCATACCTGAACCAGAACCCTCACTATCATTGCAAAAGGGAGAAAAGCATACACTGCTTTCCTTGACCAATCCTGCAGGAATGCATCTGTTACTTATGTCTCTGGGTCTGGTCTCCAAGTGAAGAACTTGTAATCTTGGATAATTGAGTCTCAAAGCAAAAATATCTATCTCTATTGGTCCCCAGAGCCTGTGAATGCAGCAGGTCCAATCCGCCACTGTACTGTTCCACCATGGAACATATTCTTCTTGTAGATTTATTTTTCTGTTGATGCAGAAATGCCAGAACACCTCTGCTAAGTCTGCTAGATCCTTGGAACGAGTTTGCCACAAATGGCTGATGTACCGAACAGCAGAGCTTTTGTCCATCTGCAGAATGATGCATCTATTCCCCTGAGCCTTCTTTACGCTTTTCACATCAAAGAATCATGCTTTGAGCTCTTGGCAATTGATATAAATTACTTCTCTTTTTGAGATGACTTTCCCCCAGTGGAAATCTGTCCTATCTTGTCTCGCTTGAATCAGCTGAAAAAAGGTGAAAATAGCAAGGCCGAAAAGTCTGCATTTTTGTAATCAAACTTTCGGATTCTTTTGCAACATTTCCCCAAACAAATAGATGGGGGGTGGGTTAAGGGAATGCATTAAGGTATGGGGCATGTGAGGGAGTTGCTAGGGTCTTCCCCCACATTTAAAATGGAAAAACATGTAAGAAAAGAAAATGCATTCATTTTTTTTATCAGCCTCGTTATATTTTCCGGTATTAGAACGTAGATCCTGTGTAACCTAGGCTAACTTGCTTGCATCCAATTCCAAGATAATGAAGATGGACCAAAATACACTTTACCATTCCAAGTATCCAGGTGTTTTAGCCACCATAGAAGCTCTTCCATGGCAACTGAAGAGAGAATATGAGAGGTTCCTGCACAAGTGTCTGGTTTTTAGATGCTGTAAGGCCCTGTAATGAAAATGGCCCTGGAATACAGTCTGAATGGATGCTGAGAGCATTCCTGCTACCCTTGCCAACTGCCTGAGTGAGAATCTCTCCTTCATAAGAAGCCATCACATTTCCTTTCTTATTTTGGACATTCTGCTTTCTGGCAGCTTTAGGATGCACAGCAGCAAACCTATTTGGAAATCCATAAACTGGACATATTGTGTAGGCTACAATATGGCTTTCTTTACATTTATGAAAAATTCCAATGTCTGGAGCAGGGAAATCATCATTGCTAGATGTGCCTGGAGAGTGTTGAAATGCTGGGCTAACAAGAGAATCTTGTCCAGATACACAATGATTTTCACTGCTCAGGATCTGATATGAGTCATAGGTTTCATCAGCTTCGGGATGAGGAGAGGCCAAATGGGAGAAAGGAAAACTGCCACCTGTGACTCTTTCACATGGATTTGAGATACTCTTGATGCAAGGAAACACCGAAACAATTAACTAAGTGCCTTTTAGGTCTATCTTGACCATCCAATCTGCAAGTAATAGGTTGCCCCTTAAAAGATGGATGTCCCCCATCTTAAAATGGTGATGAATTACAAAGGAATTGAATGCAATGAGATTCATGACCAGACAATTGCCCTCGTCCATTTTGGGGACTATGAATATTGAGTTGATGAAATGAGAGGCTTTGAACGTGGCTGGAACTACCACCCCATTGTGGATGAGATGTTGGATTTCTAAATCAAGGAATGTCTGTTCGTATTTGTCAAGAAATTAGGGAAACATGTGAACCAATTGTTATGGGGAGAGGAAAGATATATATGGAACCCCACTACTGCTTGGAGAAACCAACACACTAACGTGACAAACTCACATTCCAGTAGGAACATGGTATAACTCTCTCCTAAACCTTTCAGAGAAGAAACATCTTAAATGAGTGTTTTTAACTTTTGCTGATCTTGATCAACCAAATCCTCTGTTGGGACATCCTCTAAACTGGTTCCTTTTCCGGGGAAATAATCATTTAATATAACTACAGGGCCGTTACTGCAGGACCTGTGCTGTATATTCATGTAAGCTAAAATCGAAAAACCCAAGGACTTGCAACCATATCTAGTGCTATTGCAATGCTTTGCTAAGACTAATACCCAGGACATCACAAGCGGCATTGTCTATGATATCACTGATGACATCACATTTCCTGGTAAGTTGTTTTTGTTCAATAACAGTATACATTTTAAGCAGATGACTTAATCTGTTCATTCTGCATTGTAAACATGATACACATATTTTAAAGGTGTTGTGTATGTAGTCCCTACCTTGTGCTAGGTTCTTAATTACTTTCCTTAAGGTTTGGCCTGAGTACATGGTGTGCATACATTGAAAAATAAGCAGGCCCCAAACAAATAATGCGATGTTTATACATAATGATTGGCTGTAATCATGGTTTTATTTTCTTGTTTTAGTATTTGTTTCCTCCCTACTAGTTTCCCTGCATGTGCCTCACATTTGTATGCATTGGTGCTGTACATATACTGTTTATACTAACATGTGTGTAGTTATTATTGTATTGTTAGCTGTTGATTCCAACTTGAACATTAGTCAAGATTCTGATATGCTTCGACTTCTGATTGCACTAGATAAACATACCAGATTAAGAATAATGGATTGCTGTATTAACAACAACAAGATTCAGTAGAGCGTTTCTGTTTCAATAAGCACATTTTGTGATACATGGAGAAGTTAATTCGAGCCCTACCAATCACCGTTCATATTTTGCTAGTAACACTCTAAACAGAACCCCTTGTAGGGAACTTCCATTAGGATTGCTTCAGAGTAGCAATTTCTGATGCCATTTGTGATGTTATATTGATGTCTTGGATGATAGTCTTAGCAGTTTGTGGTGGTGGTGCTAGTTATGGTTGCATAGCTTACCATAATCTACCTGATTCTGAGTAAGGGTTTCGTAAGTAGCAGAGCAGATACTTCGCTGTGATCAATTGAAAGTGGTCTTCTGAGCCAAATTGTGTCAAAGGCACTGCCGCAGTAGTGGTGCCACAAGGATCTCCATCCTTCCCACTGTGCTGCGGGGCACAACTGATACTCCTGCCCACCTTGGGTGCACCCACTGGAGTGCTCTTCTCCCTTTCCAGTAAGCCTAGCAGAGCATATGGCCCTTGCCCAGCTAGCAGCAGAGTGGCAGGACCCAGCCCATGGGAGGCAGCAAAGAGAGGATCGTCCATATTTGCGGATGGTGTCAAATCCCCTGGGCCAGGCCACGGAGGTGATGGATTAAGCTCCAGACCATGGAAGGTGGTCTTAGGGCAGGCACAAGCTCATAGCCGCACAGCCATAGGGTTGGGGCAGACCATCCCAAGCACTCTTGTCCTTGGTATGAACCTGACCGGCTAGCTGGCCAGGGAGGTCAGACCAAATGGCCCAAATTGGGCTTGTCCAACTGACTCCTATATTTGTTTCGTGCCAGGCTTAATAAGCCACCACTTTGTGGGGGCTTTATAGTCGATGTGAAGTGTGTTCCTGTGTGGCGGCTCTGTGATGCAGGTGGCAGAGGGTTCCTCTGGCCCCAGACCGGTGTCCCGGAAGGCCGCAAGCCAGCCCCTCGAGATGGACATTGTGCCTCAGTGCAGGAGCTGCCCAACAGACCAGAGCGCAGGGCAAGGCCAGTATCTGAGGCCCAAGTGGCACCTGTGGTCCAGTGGGAGGCCCAGGAGAGAGCTACCAGGGCTCCACAAGACAGTTGGGTGCCCCCTGGTTGACATCCCAGAGCACATAGTCTTAACCAACCGGCCCCAGAGGGCGAGAGCCAAATGAGAATACCACCAAACACAGAAGCTGCACATCCAGGCATTTGGGAAGGCAGTCAGACTGAGTCCCAGGTCCTGGCTAGGACTCCCCGGCTGGGGCGTTCCCAGTTTGCACTAAACAAGAACCGAGCCTGAACGCTCACTTCACCCCACCCCCTAATCGGGCATGGCAAAGGTCCCTGCACATCCTGGTGTTGGCCCTGTCCCTCACCAGCGGAAAAGCTCTAACACGCCGAGCTTGCTAGGGGTGCTGCCCCTACCCCCAGCTACCCTAGACTCCTACAAAGGGCTAAGATCTTAGCACCCCATGGCAAGAGCCCCTGGGGGGACCCCTTGTTCTGCAGCCCCTGGCCACCAGCAACCAACATGGATGCGAGGGCCACCCGATCCTCACTGACAAGTTTCCCAGTTCCATGCATGACACTTCGAGTCAGTCCTGCTTTTTGCTTCCTATTTCATGCTGGAACTTGTTGTTTTGTTTTTCCCATTGCAAGGGTGACCCTAAAAGTCCCAGCATGCAGTGGGAAATAAAAACACAGGAATAGCTCAAATTTTCTGCATGGAACTGGGAAACTTGGCGGCTATGCCGCTAGGATATGCACATTTTCCTGCAGCAGATACACTAGTCGGCTATGTTACTGCACTTGCAGCACATTTCACCGGCTAGACCCACGGTTGGACACAGATAGAGGTACAGGGGTTCCAGAACCTCCAGTGCCTAGGCAGAGAGCATTGTTACTATTTTGAAGTGTTTCAAATATTGGACTAAAAGGCGTGACTATATCAGAAAAAAAGGCTTCAAGATAATGTACCCATTGTGTACACAGGACGGCATGGCCAAGCTCCCTTATGTCTCAGTGCTGCAATACCCTTCTGCTGTCTACTACTCGGCCTCTAGTTACTGTGGAGAGGCTGAAGGGGAAGCGCGAAAGCTACACTCACCTGCTTCGCCGCTCCCCGGGAGCAATCGATTGCTATGCTTCTAAAGCCAGCGTTCAGCCAATCAACAGACACAATGGAGGCCTTCCTCTCTGAGCGCTCCTTATAAATGTCTGCATTCACAAAGGCCAAGGCTCGGTTTCGCCGCCTCTAGCTTGTTTGCATGCTGCTATTTTCAAATATAAATACATGTTTTTGAACACTTCAGGTTGATTATCGTTATTTTCACCAGCTGCAGTGAGCCTGAAAATCAATTCCGACTGAGATGTAAAAAATCTCAGAGAAGTCTAAGGCCAAATGTTTTCATACCTTTTGCAAGCTTTTGACCGACGTGCTATTCCTGCTCCATTTTGGAGAAGCAGCCTAGTTCTCTCGTAAGAGGAGTCGATGGAAACGAGTTTGTGTGAACTTTGTCCCCTTAAGGACGTACTAAGGATGTACTAGTGTCGAACATGTGATTTAGCCCCAATTATTTGGAATCTAAGTGGCTTAGAATCTGCAAGTGCTGTTGCTCTCTTCAATTACACATCGTCTTTTTTTTTAAATCGGAAGAGAATAACATGAAGTCCACAGACACAGAGGTCATGCGTGTGCCTTGGTCCTTGCAATGAACAGTGTCAGCTCTCATATCATACCTGAGGCGTGGCACAAGGCATTAATGCAGAGTCAGACTAAAATTAGACGACGTGCATTCTTGAGTCTTCCAGCTGACAGCTTTATTTCTGGGTCGCATGGATACAGTTATTTTCTGTTTGACAAGAGCATCCGTGTGAATAATGCAAGCTGGTCACGGTGTGCTGCCTTGTGCTGCCTTTTATTTGTGCAGACCATGCTAAATATTTAGGCTAAATATAGGGAATTAAGCCATTGTTAAGTACCCCCCCCTGAGAGCTACAAATTGAATATCAACTAGTATGCATCCTATATCGACTTATATATATATTTCCTAAACTATTTATTTATTCGATTTAAGATAAACGAAGAATCAGTAACAATCAATGAAAACACATCACAACAAGCATCGAAATCAATTATTCCTTAAACAACAATACATGACAGTTAAAGAGTTTCCCCAAATAGCCCACCCCAACCGCCCACCACCCACCCACAAACAGCACAAAACTCATTGGAACTAGTACATATCTAGAAATCTTCCCCAAATGTTCTAAACAATGTTTGGTTTTCCCTGTCTCCTGTATAATACCTTTTCCATACCTGCGAGACAATACATTTCCTCAATCCAATCTGCCGAGTCTGGCGCAATTTGAGATTTCTAGCCACGCAGAATCATTTTCTTACAGATTGACGCCCCTCTGAAATGTACTTAAAATTGAGTATCAAACATTACAGGCATGATTTACAACATTTTTTTTCATTGGGATTTCCTTTAAAATCACTTGTGTAAATCAGGCCCAACATTTCTTAGAGAATGTTATGCAACAAATAAAAGGGGGTTTCTGCCTTGGTTTTATTTTGCATGTTCCTGAATATTTGAAGAACATTTCTTCTGGAGATTGCAGAAAGCTTCCCCCTAACGTGAGAGGGGATTTAGATTATATGAAAGCTACAGAGTCAAGTATTATGCATTAGCTTCTGAACTATCTTTACTATCAACAACCAGCAGCAAAGAAACAAAACTTTAACTTTCAAAACAGGTTTTTTCTTATTTTTTTAAAACACAAAGGTAGCATGTTGTTCCATGGCTGAGTGCACACCAAGATGAAGTTAGGTCATGCCCTGTTATCCTCCAATAGGCTAACACTGCAGTTTATATGAGTCCTTTCCTTCCTTATAAAATCCTCTTCTGTGACTTCAACACGCCATCCACCATCATAAGGAGCAACCAACCGCACAAGAAGTGTAATCCATCCCGAAATTGAATCCAGGGATCTCGGCATAGGAATGCTGTCATCCAAACACTTGGACTGTCTCTGCCATAAACACCTCTTCACACTGTAACTGCAAAGAAAAGAGAAACAAAACTGGGTGGGTGGGTGTTAGTGATTAGGCTCACCTGTGTCTTTATTAGAATCTGAACCTCCTGTCACATTGGTGAGGGGGATTAAACATTCTATGTCAAGATTGGAGGCTTCCTATTATGAAGGTTTAAAGCTTGTGCACTACATTTACAGTCACATGTTCAATACGTTTATGTTATGTTATGTTTAAGGTTCTTAAACCGCACACTGTTGCCACATGTGTGGTTTTATGATGCTCTGTCGGTTCTCTAAAGCAATGGAGGAGGCAGATACATTAGAAGGACTGAGCGAGGGAAAAGAGCAAGAAAGCTGTGATGTGCTTTTGGCAGCTTCAGTTCGGTTGACACTGTTCACTGAGCGTAGGTGTGTTTTTCGGTTGGTAGCCGCCATGTGCTGTTGGGCGAGGTTATGTGCGGTTTGTTTCATTGTTGTGGTGTTGTGAAGTGAGTGCAGTTTGTTGTGCTGTAGAGCTATGGTTGTATTTAGTTCAGTTGCACAGTCTCTCCTCATCAGCACACCTGCTCCCTCCTTCCCTGTAGCTCTCTGGCCGGCCTCACTTGGCCCTCTTCCTGCTCCTACCTGCAAGACTAAAAACCTCAGAATCATCTTCGACTCCACAATCTCCATCTCTCCTCACATCTCTGATGTCTCTAAGAAGTCACACTACCAGCTGCACCTCCTCAGAGGGATTCTTCCTTTCCTCTCCTTCCCCCGGAAGCTCACTGTCTCCAGAGCTCTGGTTCTCTCTAGGCTGGACTATTTCAACAGTTTCTTTATAAATATGCCTGCTTCTATTCTACGCCCTCTGCAACTTATCCAAAACAGGACTGCAAGACTTGTCCTTGGACTCAAGCCCAAGGATCGTATTTCTCCAGGACTGAAATGTCTGCACTGGCTCCCAATGGCTGCGAGGATTAAGTTCAAAACCTTCTGCCTCGTCCACAAGGCCCTCTGGGGCTTGGGTCCTCAATACCTTCAACTCTCCCTTCCTAAATATCTTCCTTCTCCAGCTCTCAGCTCATCCGCCTCCAACTCCCTCAGGGTCAGCCGCTTCTGCAAGCAACGAGTTGGTGGTAGATCTCTTTCTTCGGCTTGTGCCTCCCTCTGGAATAGCGTCCCTTCATCCCTTAAACTTGAAGAGAACCATCTCCGGTTCTGGAAGCACCTCAAAACCTTTCTCTTTGCTTCTGCTTTTTCTCCTCCTCTCCTCTGCTGACCTTCGGGCTGAAACCTGAACTACGCTGGCTACCTGGAGACCCCCTGATCTCGGACCCAGGTCCCTCCCCTACCAGCGTCTCACACCTGCAATGCCCACTGGGCAAACCCCGCACTCGGGGACAGTTCTGTATCTCTACAGTCCCCCTACCAGCCCTTGGCACTTGATATCAGTTACTTACTTATTGTCATCATCCTGTACTGCACTGTCCCTGCCCCCCTTCCCACGCACTTGTGCGATCTGAATGACACCTGGCCTAGTAGGATTGTTGTCTGTCCTCCCTTTGTTCCCTTCCCTTGCCTCATTGCGCCTTGAAGTACTTGTGCATAGGCGTGTTATAAATGCCAGATCACATCATATCAGTGTTTGAGGAGGTGTATGCCGAATGGTGAGTTTTTAGTAGGAAATATTAGTGGCAGTACCCATTCCTAACCCCACTGTTATGACTAAGTGTGGTCCATATCCCTTCCCCTGTCTGACCTTTTTGTGTGTAGTAATTACCACCCCCACCGGTTACTCCAGGGGTGATGTGTTCCCTTTGCCTTGATGTCTGCCTGTGCAAAATATTGCTCCCAAACTCAGACGGGCCAAAAGCAAGATATGTTATGATATGATAGGTTATTTATAACATGCTTAATACCCAGAGGTTTCTAAGCACGGACCCGGGGTTCGAACCTGTGTTTCTCCATGTCATCTTGCTTCCAAGGCAAGCACGTTTCCGCTGAGTTATTCTCCTGAGAAATGTGCCAAATGTAAGATACTTGAGAGTGGGAGAAAATGTCCAGATTGGAAACACAGCAGCAAATGGAAAACCACCCAAATGTAAGGCACCTGAGCAGTGGGCTAGAACAGCCAGATCAGAAACAGCTGCAAATGGAAGACCACCCAAATGTGAGATATTTGAGCATTCAGAGAAAAAGCCCAGACTGGAAACACAGCAGCAAATGTGAAACCACCCAAATATGAGACACCTGAGCTATGGGAGAAAAAATCCCAGATTGGAAACACAGCAGCAAATGGAAAACCACCCAAATGTGAGACACTTGAGCAGTGGGAGAAAACGCCCACATTGGAAACACAGCAGCAAAAGAAAAACCACCCAAATGTGAGAGACCTGAGAAGTCTGAGAAAACGTCCAGATTGGAAGCAGAGCAGCAAATGGAAATCCACCCAAATGTGAGAGACCTGAGCAGTTGCAGAAAATGCCCAGACCAGAAACACAGCAGCAAATGGAAAACCACCCAAAGGTGAGACACCCAAACAGTGGGAGAGAAGGCCCAGATTTGAAACACAGCAGCACATGAAAACCACTTACCAGCTGGCCAATATTGGTATGCCATGCCATGCAAGGCAACAAGAGCGCTAGGGCCCCACTGGAACACAGCAACCCATGAACTCACTGAGACCATACCCATCCCACCAGTCACTGCCAGTTGATGGGTGTGTGGGATGTTCTAACCCACTAGTCTATGCCTGCAACATCACTGTGCACTGCTTGCATCAGAAACAACAGAATGGCCACTGAAAAGTCTTATAGGTGCTAAAAATCACTGAGAATTGCGCAGGAAAACCTGAAAAATAGGCCTGCCAATCCATTTTGCCTATATCAGTGGTAACACAGGAGACCACTGCCAAAACCTATCATAGGGTTGCCCAGAGAGTAAAATGAAACTACTTGAAAAAGCAGTGCTGCATTGCAAGGGAAACACAGAACTGCTTTAAAAATATGTTTTTTCCTTGTCTGTGGAAAGTGCAAAAACATGGTTCCCAAACATCATAAAAGATCCAACATCCTTGGTGGGTGTTAAACATCACTTTATTTAAAGAATCCACCAAGCACAATGTCAGCAGAAACACATTTCATCATAAGAAAATACACATTCAAATGTGCTTGCTTGGAAAAATATGTTAAAAATGGGTGCAGTACCGCTGCCCGTCTGTGTCAGAAGCTGGCATTTACTTAACCTGTCATTTAAACTTTTACATTAAAATCAAAGTATGGAAAAGAAGAGACTTCCTATCAAAAGCAATATAGGTTGTACAATTCAATCTCTATATTTTAAAAAGGCTGGAATTAAGAGATTTGTGGCTATATTTGTTAAAGATGTAAATTGTATTCTAGAAAAAGACTATTTAAACATTGTTTTAAAAGTGGGTTAAAGCCAGCCACACTGGGCTTCAAAGACATTCCACAGCTTCTCCCAAACAAAGGAATCTCCCCCCCTGCTCGCTGCTGAGGAACTGGCATTGATTTGTGAAGGGAAGTGGGAGGGGATTTTGGCCTGTTGCTCCGAGTAGGGACAAAAGGCTCCCTTGACTGAAAGGAAATGCAAATTTGGGCATCAACAGAAACCAGCTGCTGGCAGGAAGAGGCTCAGGTTGCTCTTGGCCTAGCCAAACCTTGGAGGCGGGGCTAGACTGAAATGTGTATCTGGAACTGAAGAAAATATAGTTTTGAGATATAAAACTGTGGCAAACTTGTAAAATCTGGAATTTATAGGTTGTTAAAATGAAAATGATGGTCACGTTTGAAAATCCACTCTGGTATTTGTGCGGTATTAAGAGACTGAACCACGAAAATGCTGATATTGTAGCAATTGTGATAATGGTAGGAATATGAAAATTTACAGGAGTATGCCCAGATGTTATGCGCATGTATGTGGAAAAATGTGTACAAATCTGACACTGGGTAACCAACCAAAAGCGTGAAAAACTGTCATTTGTGAACAGGAACTCTTAAGAAGATGTGACTTGGACAGATACGTTCCTTATTTAATTTGGGATGTAAATATGTATTATTAGCAAGTTGGTGATATTGTAAATATGCTTTTTTATGAAAAATAGATTTTCTGTGTAGAAACAAAGGGGAGGTTTTTCCCTGGAACATAAACACAGCATCATCATCACACTCTGTTTCCTTCTCAAATCAGGAGAGAGGGAATAACTTAACCAATAGGCTTCTTAGAGGGTTGGGCTTAGTATAATCAGCCTACCCACCCCCTTGGGAAATACATAAATAGGGACTGTTGAGGACCTACAATCACACACATTCACCCATCGACTGATTAACTGGCGAAGCACTCTGCAGGAGAATCCAGATCCAGACTCCAGAACTCTGAAAGCAAAAGGCCCAATCCAAAGCTGAACCCTTCTCAGCTGGCCTTTAAAATCTTGCAACCTGATTTTAACCCCAGACTTCCAAGGGGCACATCAAAAATTGAACAGCCGAGCTGTGCTGTTTTTCTGGTTCTTGTCAAGAACCTTGCTAGAACCACCCAGAGATCCAAACCAGTAGAGAAGAGCTGTAACCCAGAACCAACCAGTCAGATCCAGAACCAAAGGCCGTGCAGAGATCAGAGTGCCTTGCTGAGTGCAGAACCAAGCGCCTGAATCCTGTCCGGTGGTGAGCAGATTCCAGTCCAAAACCCTTTGACCAGATCCTGACGGGCCTATTCCAAAACCATAGTTGTGAGTTCTAGCATAGAATTGTCCATAGCCAATCTCATATCCTTAAGTAATCCCATCCAACCCATTATATCATATGCTGAACTGCATTGTAGAACCTCTTTTGTCTGTCCTGAATCTTTCTCTCATCCTGTGATAATTGTAGTGATAATCATCGTTGCACTAATATATATTTATATTTGCTGAAGAAAGGCAAGTGTTGCAGCGGGCAAAGATCAGACAGAGGCGCCTCTGGACTGGTGGCTGTACCGTTGGTATTGCGCATCTTCATAGCCCCTTAGTGTAAAGCCAATCCTTGTTTGTAATCTTTAAAAGCGCATCTTTCATTTCAAATCTTGACTCTTTTTGAGAAAAATCGACCTTTATTAAAACCTTCATAACTTCTGAACCATACATGCTAGGAACAAAACTGAAGTGTCAAATCAAAGCTAACATCCTCAGCTTTCTTTATAGTTTAATGTTTGCTGCGATTCTGCATTTGACTCCATTTCATCCCACATAAAAAAGCTATTTCTTTGCATTCAACCTCTGAATTCAGTTTTTCTATCTGCTAGTTATCCCACCATCATTGCTAGAGTTTACCTGAAGCTATCCACAGCAGCTCCCACTAGTTTTGAATACACTAAAGATAATTAAATCAATTTTCAGTGTTTTTCCCATTCATTACAAGCCACAGTCAAAGGCAATTGACCTGTTTTAAAATCATTCCTGTTTTTCTCTAAGCTTGCTGGGGGGAATTGGGATTGAAACTGCAATTGTAGAGTGTTTCATTCCTGAAACCTGTTTTCTCTCTTTCCATCTCTATAGTGCATATTAGGGGGATTGAGTCATATCAGGGGGAAGGAGTGATTACATTGCATTTGATTGAATTCATATCAAGTTTTATTTCTGTGATGCATTAATTTCCTATCATTGCATTTCATTGAACCCACACAAAGTGTTCTTCTATGCTACATTATTCTGCTCACTCATACTCCTATTGATTAAAGAGATTGTTGACTGTAATATCATCCAATACTGATCATTGTATACATATTAATAGTGTAACATCTATATATTGTTCAATTCATAAAATAAATCTTTTAACTTTGCAAAACAACCTACTTCTTGGTTCAGTGAGACCGGGGGCATTCAAAGAGAGGGGCGTGATATAAGGGTACATCAATCAAAAATAAAATAACTTTACACTTAAAAATATATAATTAAGGGTTCCAGCTGGGCATCTCACGCCAGGCATTGACTTAGGGGGAGTGCTGGGTTGAAACCACTCACAGGTTCAGGCCTCCCAGGCTAACACAGGAAAACACAGAGTGGAACTTCCTTCTCTGGAGCCAACCCCATTCCATGTGGCCCCCAGCCAGTGGCTGCCCATGTAGAAGACACCCCGAGTGAATGCCCAAAGGGTGTCTTGGAGGCTCAATCAGAAGCATGGTGGGCGGGATGGGAGAGGAAGGCAGTGTGACACAAGGAAGCGGGCGGGCAGGGGTATAGGGAGATCAGAGAAAAGAAGAGTGCAGAAATAAATTCAAAAAAGCCCAAATGCAGGAACGGGGCAAAACTAACAGTGGATGTACTCACAGCAAACAGCAGCTGCAACACCTGCAACCCACCTAGATTTGAGATAGCTGTGAAGTGGGAAATGACTTTGTTTAAAACACAGCAGTAAACTGAAAAACACCTACTAGATTTGAGATACCTGTGAAGTGGGAAAAATGCCTAAGTTTGAGACACATCTGCAAATAGAAAACCACCAGATCTCAGATACATGTGAAGCAGGAAAAATACCCAAATTTGAGAGGCAGCAATAAATAACTAGATTTTAGTTACCTGTGAAGAGGGAATACACACCTAAATTTGAGAGACAGCTACAAATAAAAATACCTAGATTTGACATGCCTGTGAAGTGGAAAAATGTCTACATTTGAAACACAGCAGCAAACCAAAAAACACCTAAATTTGAGATACCTTTGAAGTGGGAAAAATGCCTACATTTAAGACACAGCAGCAAATGGAGAAGCACCCAAGATTGGTACACATCAGTGATTGGAAAACAACATACTAGCTGGCTAACAATGGTGAGCTATGTTATGTAAGGTAATAAAAGTGGAAAAGCTTTACTGGAATACAGTAATTGCTCTTCTCCCCATCCCAGACCATACTTACATTATCAGTCACTGCTGGTTGACGGTGGCTAGCTTCACAGGTGAACACGGTTAAACAAGTACTGGAGCTGCCTCTTCGGGGGCTGCCCTTTGCCTTGGGGCTCTTAGCAGAGGGCTGCTCGGGCACATGGGATGTCCTGTGTGGTTAGTCTAAATGGATCTTTCTGGCCAATCCCGGCAGTTGGAAGGTCTGTGGGGTGGCAGCTGCCTCACTACCAGGAAATGGTGCAGATAGAGATTATAATGCATACAGAGTGCAAGGGTGTTTAAAAGGCCCAGAATGTGGCAAGATGCCACATGATGGGGTCACAGCAGAAGAAAAAGCCTTGCCTTACCCAAGAGTGATGAATAAAATGTCTCAGAGGCAAGCAGGGAATGGTCTACACCCTTTTTGCAGAGTTCTCTGTCTATCTGGCCAATCCTTGCCGGTGGGAGGTCTGGGGAGGAAACTGCCTTGCTAGCAGGAAGTGGCACAGATGGAGTGGAGAAAATGAATTCTAACATGCATGGAGAGCATGGGAGGTTAAAATATGTTTTATGAAAACCTTAATAAAACCACATTTTAAAAAAAGGGCCAGAATAAGGCAAAATGCCACAGAATGGGGTAGGAACAGAAGACAAATCCCGGCCTTACCTCATAGCGCTGAATAAAACATTTTGAATACTGATTCCTTTGACCATTAAGCTCCTTCAAGATATGCTTCAATCTCCCCTCAAATGTGCAGATTTTGAGGTGTGACTCCCCTTACTAATGTGACCGAAATACTGACATATCAATGCCAGCCTCATTCATAACTCATCTGATCCATCTGGCTGAAGTGGCTCGAAACGGAATCACCCAAAAAGCCCACCAAAAAAGCCAGCATGCAAGATTTGGCCGAATTTCAGTCGTTCGAAAATTCCGAACAGCCGAAAAGTTTGACCAAATCCCTCATTTGGTGCTAAGGGCTGCGGTAGCTGCAGGGGTGTCCCCCACACACTTCGTCACTACATTGTCAGCGGGGATTGCAGCGGTGTCCACAAGGCCCCCCCAAACAAAAGGAATGGACCCTGCAGCACCAGTTCCCGATCACAGAAGTGAAAGGGAACAGGTGTCGCAGGGACACAGCGAGTCGGCGGCACACAGCGAAGTGTGCCACTGCAAGGTAAGTAGGGGGCTGGAGGTGTGGGACATTTTCAGGGGAGAAAAGACCAAAGGTTATTTTGGAAAAATAATCTTCAGTCTTTTCTCCCTCAAGCATTTCCGTCACAAGCTTCCAACCCTGATCCTTAACTGTAACAATATTTGAACAGCTTTGAGCAATGATTAACATTTAGACCTACTATCTACCGTTCAGCTGCTTATTTCTGGATATAAACGTAACAGTCCAGTTTCTCTAGCAGGTAATACATTTAGTACTCCTAGTAATAAAAAAATGTAACTCCCTCTTGTGAATACACTTTATTATCGATGTGTAATGCATGCACATCAGATACTCTCTTTATAGAGTCAAACATAATAACATAGTGAATTTGGCAATCAGTTTGCTGGAAAGTTAAATTGTCTTCATCTGGACAAGATTTAAACAATTGGAAATCCAAATTTACTTCCCATAAAACAGAATACTTTTCCTTTGGTGGTACTTTGATGTGTTTGGATCCAAGAACTTTCTTTACAAGGAAATGTATAAATACGATATTCCCTTCACTGATCTGAATACATTGATTTTTCTGTAAGCTTGCTTTTCTTTGAACTAGGAAACCAAAACATGAACCATGACTACTGGAGAGGCAGAAATGAGATGGATGTGTTCACCCACGCACCAAATTTACCCAACAGGTCCAAGAAGAAGAATACTTTGACCTTGTTGAGCTTCCCTAGGAATCCTTGATGACCCACAAAGCAATATCATCGAAAATTCCGAACAGCCGAAAAGTTTGACCAAATCCCTCATTTGGTGCTAAGGGCTGCGGTAGCTGCAGGGGTGTCCCCCACACACTTCGTCACTATATTGTCAGCGGGGATTGCAGCGGTGTCCACAAGGCCCCCCCAAACAAAAGGAATGGACCCTGCAGCACCAGTTCCCGATCACAGAAGTGAAAGGGAACAGGTGTCGCAGGGACACAGCGAGTCGGCGGCACACAGCGAAGTGTGCCACTGCAAGGTAAGTAGGGGGCTGGAGGTGTGGGACATTTTCAGGGGAGAAAAGACCAAAGGTTATTTTGGAAAAATAATCTTCAGTCTTTTCTCCCTCAAGCATTTCCGTCACAAGCTTCCAACCCTGATCCTTAACTGTAACAATATTTGAACAGCTTTGAGCAATGATTAACATTTAGACCTACTATCTACCGTTCAGCTGCTTATTTCTGGATATAAACCTAACAGTCCAGTTTCTCTAGCAGGTAATACATTTAGTACTCCTAGTAATAAAAAAATGTAACTCCCTCTTGTGAATACACTTTATTATCGATGTGTAATGCATGCACATCAGATACTCTCTTTATAGAGTCAAACATAATAACATAGTGAATTTGGCAATCAGTTTGCTGGAAAGTTAAATTGTCTTCATCTGGACAAGATTTAAACAATTGGAAATCCAAATTTACTTCCCATAAAACAGAATACTTTTCCTTAGGTGGTACTTTGATGTGTTTGGATCCAAGAACTTTCTTTACAAGGAAATGTATAAATACGATATTCCCTTCACTGATCTGAATACATTGATTTTTCTGTAAGCTTGCTTTTCTTTGAACTAGGAAACCAAAACATGAACCATGACTACTGGAGAGGCAGAAATGAGATGGATGTGTTCACCCACGCACCAAATTTACCCAACAGGTCCAAGAAGAAGAATACTTTGACCTTGTTGAGCTTCCCTAGGAATCCTTGATGACCCACAAAGCATCCTGCGAAAGTCCCTGAAAACACCAGGAAGAGCTGAAATCTTCCAGACAGAGAGGGATAGCTGTCCCTGAAGGACCAGATCGTGAGGGAAGTCTGCAGGGTCTGTCAGGAGGGTAAACTGGGAAGAGTCTGGGAATGTCTACTGCCAACCCTAGAAGGTCCAGAAACCATATCAGAGTTGGCAAAAAAGGAGTAATTTTGTTACCATTGAGGAGTGCTGCCTGCATACCTGAACCAGAACCCTCACTATGATTGTAAAAGGGAGAAAATCAGACACTGCTTTCCTTGACCAATCCTGCAGGAATGCATCTGTTAATTATGTCTCTGGTCTCCAAGTGAAGAACTTGTAAACTTCGATAATTGAGTCTCAAGCAAAAATATCTATTTCTATTGGTCCCCAGAGCCTGTGAATGCAGGAGGTCCAATCCGCCACTGTACTGTTCCACCATGGAACATATTCTTCTTGTAGATTTATTTTTCTGTTGATGCAGAAATGCCAGAACACCTCTGCTAAGTCTGCTAGATCCTTGGAACGAGTTCCCCACAAATGGCTGATGTACCGAACAGCAGAGCTTTTGTCCATCTGCAGAATGGTGCATCTATTCCGATGATCCTTCCTTACGCTTTTCACAGCAAAGAATCACGCTTTGAGCTCTTGGCAATTGATATAAATTAGTTCTCTTTTTGAGATGATTTTCCCCCAGTGGAAATCAGTCCTATCTTGTCTCGCTTGTATCGGCTGAAAAAAGGTGAAAATAGCAAAGCCGAAAAGTCTGCATTTTTGTAATCAAATTTTCAGATTCTTTTGCAACATTTCCCCAAACAAATAGATGGGGGTTGGGTTAAGGGAATGCATTAAGGTATGGGGCATGTGAGGGAGTTGCTAGGGTCTTCCCCCATTTTTAAAAGGGAAAAACATGCAAAAAAAGAAAAGGCATTCATTTTTTATCGGTCTCGTTATTTTTTCCGGTATTAGAAAGTAGATCCTGTGTAACCCAGCCTAACTTGCTCACGTCCAATTCCAAGACAAAGAAGATGGACCAAAATACACTTTGCCATTGCAAGTATCCAGGTGGTTTAGCCACCACAGAAGCTCTTCCCTGGCAACTGAAAGAGAGCTACAGGTTGGGAATATGAGAGGTTCCTGCACAAGTGTCTGGTTTTTAGATGCTGTAAGGCCCTGTAATGAAAAAGGCCCTGCAATACAGTCTGAATGGATGCTGAGAGCATTCCTGCTACCCTTGCCAACTGCCTGAGTGAGAATCTCTCCTTCATAAGAAGCCATCAAATGTCTGTGAAGGTGTGTATTAAACATACCATTTGCAGAACTAATTACAGCTCACAGTGAGAGCTGTGCAAATGGGATACATATAGTGATCACAGGGATGAATGTATAGCTTTCAGTGTTTTGACCAGAAAAAAAAGCAATCAAAACTAGGGCTGAGAGCAACCCTTACATGCGGGCATAACATATGTTAAGGCCAGTGCTAGCGTGATGTTTGTAGTACTGTGTTAAGTTACTTTGCAGATGTGTAATAGCCTTGATGAGTTGTTGTTGCTTGTGTCTACTAACCAGATTATCAAATTGAATTCCCTAATACTATTGCTGTTGGCAGTAGGGCGTTCTCATAAAGCTGAGCCCTCTGATGGAGGTGTCAGAGCCAGGAATTGGCTGTATGAATAATGAGTGGTGTGGACACAAAAAGAGAGTTTGATCTGAAGGATCTCTCCCAGCAAGCCATACAGGATTGATCTCTGGTGGAAAGGAGAGCATGTGTTTGTCATTGTATATAGTCAACTGGTAAATAAGACACTGGAATGTAATGTGAGAGAAGTAAATTAGAAGAAAGATTGCAAAATATTGCATGGCAGTCTAGTTAGGCCAAAGAAGAAATCCAACATTAAGGACACCACTTGAGGTGTGCAACTGTAATCAATAGGCTAGCATTCAGAGGCGACCCAAAACTTATACTCATGCTTTGGAGCAATCCTTCATTGCTGAGGTGTGTTCAAGAGATGCTCAAAGGTAAAGGAGAGCACACCCTTTTTTAATTACTCCCTTGTCCAGGAAAAGTCTGGTTTTATAGGAAAGCTAGGAGGAACTATGAGCACTCCTAAACAGGGGTTGATTTTGTTTTGTGGCTCCACTGAGAGCAAGCCCTGGACCAGAATGCCTGGACATTCCTGAGGCCTGCTCTGAGCTTTCTAGGGACGGTAATAAATGTGTGGGATGTTGGATTCCTCTTGCCATGAAACTGGCCTCCTCTGGAAGTTATTGTGCAAAACCCACCCATACCTAAACCTCTCAATATATGCTGCAATTTAAATATTAAAAGTGTGCAGCAGGGTTTTCTTAGGTTCATACGGTTTTTAGAGTCTGGTTGTAGAGTCTGCTTCTGCATGTCAACGGTGGGTTATTTGGCCTGTTTCCTGAACTTAGGGCCTATAATGTGTTTTATTCAATTATTTCGGGCGCTCTGAAAATCTTCAAGAACTTGCTGGCATTGGCCATGCAGCATGACCTTGAAAATACAACATAACCAAACATGGCACAATATAGCAATATCTAACGTGCTTGTATGAGTAAACCATTATTTTTTCCAAAACATGAAGTGTGTGTTTGGGGGGGGGGGAGTAGGATAAGCAAATATTCAGAAACAAAATTTAAAACATGAGAAAAAACTCCCTTAAATGAGAAAAACGGCCTTCAGATTTGGAGTAAATAATCAAAATAAAATGAATGAAAAGAATTGGAAGTCCAACAGGAGCGAGGATGTATGTGTGTTTGTGCATGTGTGTACGTTTGTATGTGTACGACCCCACCAACATAGAGAGAAAGTGTACAGAAAAAGCCTTTGGGTTAATAGATCATGGGTACACATCCATTTTCAAAGTTATGAAGAATTCAAGCCGTGTTATTTTTTGAAAACCAAGGCCTCATTACGAGTATGCGCGGTAAGTGGTGAAATTGGGGGTTACTGAGTTACCTCTAATTGTACCACTATGCCAAATTATGAGTTTTGTCTTTGAGTGGAAGATTTACCTCCAGCAAAATCCTGGAGGGAAATCTTGCCACTCAATGCCCAAAAATCAGCAGAATTGGCGGAATTTCCGCAGCAGTAATTCTGCTGCAGTAATTCTGCAAAAAAAAGCCCCATTGTGTCCAATGGACCCAAAATAAATAGGGATTTACACCGCTACCACCACATGTAATCAGGTGGAAATTCTGCCTGACCAAGTGGTGGTAACTGTAAATCCGTTTGGTGGTATTTCAGAGGATTTACCTCTGAAATACCTCCAAACTCGTAATGAGGCCCGAAGCAGACTCGAAACCAAAAGTACACATGTCCTCTGCTGTACTGCTGTATCAGTCTGATGTAGCTGTAGCGCCTGCTCTCCAGTGAGACAAAAGGCAGGTAAACATGTCTTCTTGATAGTTACTGGAACATCTGTCACAACACACGTAGGCTACTTTTGACTTATGAAATTTTGATACAAAAACCTCATAATTATAACTATCAGTCTAGAGGCAGGGTAAACTCTAGGAATATGCGATTCCTGTTTTTTGTATGGGGGCTGATAATGTACAGAATTGTTATTTTTTTTGTAAATTTTCAACTTGATATTTCATATCATGTTTTTGTTACATTTCCAAAAGAAAGAAAATTTAGATACATTTTCTTTTTTTTTTCCATCTTTTCATCTTTTTTCCATCTCCTCCTTGGGTAGTCTTAGTCAAATTTAACAATAGATGTTATACTATAGAGTAACACAGTTACCGGAAAGGGCAACCACCAAGAAGGCAGATCTTTCAGATACTAGCGGCCTTCAGTTGGGAATGACTTTAGGGCTTCATCAAAGAAGTTGATGAGGTTGCAGGAGAACTTGATGTTGTGACCTGCTGTGGCGTGCGCCCACCAATCTTCAGGCTCCTTGGATTGTGTTTTGAATTTGTTTAGATGCACCTCACGGAGATCTGTCAGCATTGGGCACAATATAGCTAGGTGCTTTAGAGATTCAACTTCTGTGGTTTTGCAAAAGTGGCAGTAATTATTTGCTGTTTCTTTATTCTTTTGCCTCCAGAGCATCTCATTAGTATTTAGAGCGTTCAGTCGCAGCCTTAGAAATTGTGCCCTGTGGTGGCGAGACGGACAGTTCGTGAGATATTTTGTTTGACAGTTCAGTTTGACTTGACTTCTGGAAGTGGGCAGGGTTGATTTAAGGGCTAGTCGGGTATTGTAGGTTGTAATCCAATCCCATTTTGCTAGCTTCTTCTTGGCGTGTTGTGGGCGCTTGACTAGCTCTTCCTCCGATATGCCTGCATCAGCCATAATAGAATTTAGTTTGAGCTTCCATGTGTGAATAAGGACATTGTTGGTGGATTCTTGCCCCGGCGTGAAGATGTTATATGCCGGGATCGTAGAGCCAAGTAGTATTTTGCGCAAGGTAGATAGAGATTTCCAGACAATTGTCATATACATGGAGTTCAAAGCTAGCTCATATCTCAAAGCTGACATAGAGATATAATTCGGAAGGCTCAGGACACGTCTCCAAAACTTTCCCTCCAATTGGCACCATAGGTTATGATTGATATTCAAGGCTGCTTCGCCGCCAAAAGTGATAGTTGGAATTACTTTTTGAAGATAGAACATTACTACGGGAATGACAGAAAATTTCCCGTAGTCAATGTTTATTTTGGCAGCTTGGAGACTCAGGATCTTTATTTTGTCCATCAGATCACTGGTCCATGCAGCTTCGCAAACCGAGTCATTGACCATTACTTCAAGGTAGCGGATAGACTTGACAACATTTAGCACTTTTTTTTCTATGTGCCATTGGAAAGACCTGTCTTTTTTTGACCTACCTTAACCTATGCCCATGATTTTTGTTTTGTCTGCATTTAAATAGAGCTCGTTTAAGGTTAGAAACTCATGCAGGCGAAAAAGAAGATGTTGAAGGCCAATTTGAGTTTGATCAACCAACACTATGTTGTCAGCATAAACCAGGTAATTAATGAAGGTTCCATTTAGCTTGGGTGGAAAACAATGGACAGACTTTAGCCACTCTGGTAAATCAGCTATAAAGAGTTTAAAAAGGTCTGCTGCGAGGGGGAAGCCTTGTTTGACGCCTTTAAATGTTCTTATTGGATCTGTGAGATCGCCTTGTGAATTGACTCTGATTTGAATGGACGTGTTGGAGTGCAGGGCGATGATGGGCTCTAGCAAATGCTCTGGACAATGCCACAAACGTAGTTTTGCCCATAGTTTGGTCCTATTTATGGCGTCAAAAGCTTGTCGAAGATCGACAAACGCCAGGAAGATTGTTTTTTTCGCCTCCATCGCTGACAACTTTAAGAATGATAATATTGTCAGATTCACGTCAGTCTCCACGTTTTTCGTGAACCCTGTTTGGCGACAGTCAAGTTTTCCTGTTGAGATTGCCCAATTCACCAGCTGTTGGCGCACAAAAGAGCCGAATACTTTCCCAATAGTATCTAGGAGGGCGATCGGGCGATAGTTAGTAGGATCGGCTCGACATCCCTTCTTATATATCGGAACTACAATTGCCCTGCACCAGGAGGAAGGCAGTTTCCTGCTGTTTGTAATCTGAAAGAACAACTCGTGGATGAATTTCGCCCAGTGTACACTGTGTTTTTTGAGCATGAGATTTGATATTTGGTCCGGACCAGCAGCTCTTGAATTTTTCAGCTTAGAGATTGCATGTTCAATCTCTTTGCAAGAAGGTATGATGTCCCAAGTAGAAAGTGTCACGTCAGGCTGCGAGGTATCTTCAGACTCAGGTTTTTCGTACATTAAGGTGAAGTATTCACGCCATTTGTCGCTGGTGATTTCATTAGATATTGCTGGGGATGATTTGGAGCGGCCCTTATTCAGGATGGCCCAGATTTCACGGGTATTTTTCTGTACAAGGAGTTTTAACATCGTTTCTGCTCGACCTTGATCGATGATAGTTGAGTGTGATCTCAGCCAATTTCGATAATCTTATCGTCGGTTCTTGATCTTCATTGCCTTACAACGTAGGTCGCACGGCTCTCTTTTAATTTGCCTGAGATCTTTCCTTAATAGTTTTTTTGCCAATGCAATTTCAGAACTATATAGATGTTTCGGCAGTGATCCGAACGTTCTTGAATTGGAAATTATTTCAGTGTAGTCCATCAGCAGATGTGTATATTCTACTGTCTCGAATTTGTTTACGCTGTGGCTTAGATTAACAATAGCAGATCCATTGATTACTAATCGATTGCCTGCTGCATTTGTTTGTAATTGAAAGGAGTATTTTGTCTGGCTTTTGCAGAGCTCTTCATACCAAACAAGCCGCAGCAGGTTATGATCGCTAGATGACATCGGCCGCACTTTAAGGGAAGAGACTTTGTGGAAGAGATCCGCCGAGGCCCAAATATAGTCGAGGGTATTTGTTCGAGCCATGCAATGCCACGTCGGATTTGCAGGAGAATCGCCCTTTATTGTTCCATTTAGCATCTGGCAGTTGCGTTCCAGAAGATCCTTTGACCAAGTTTGGCCTCGCTGAGCTACTTCAAGATCAGGAAGCCAAACGTTTAACTTAGTAAGTGGATCATATTTAAACCAACTGCAGTTGAGGTCGCTGCAGATGAGTACAGAAACATTGTTGTATTCTAAAAAGGTGTGATCTATTTCATTCAATACTGACTGAATGAAAGATGTTGATGAGATCATGGCGGGATTCCAGTATCCATTTATTATTAGAAGATTGGAAACGGTGGCTCTTAATGAAAGTTTGTTCAAAGTGCTTTGCACGAATGGATTATGGTTCATGGAGACAACGAGCGACCACCAGTTCTGGATTTTCAAAAGTGTTAACAAACCCGCAAAAGGTCGACCCTTTGGGTTCTTGCTAGCTGGATTTATCAGCGTAATGAATCCATCGCGAGTGGGGGGATCCCGTAGCTACGTTTCCTGTAGGCATATCGCAAACACATTCACCAAAGATTCTTGAAAAGTGTTAAACAAGTGCGTGAATCCTCTCATGTTCCATGACAGTAGAGTTAGTTCTTGTTGTTTGACGTTGGCTCATTGTTATTTACGTGGTCCATTTGGGAATCGTTTTGCATTGTTGGCTCTTCTTTCGAATGACTGATGCATGGCAGCATCTAAAATGTCGGGTGATGAGACTAGAGATTGGCGCAGGGCCACTCGCCTGGCGGTGCCGTGACTTGCTTCATGGTCACGATTTGCCTTGGAAGATGAAACGGCTCTCGTAGTAAGAGGCTCGAGGGTGAGATCAAAGCCGTGAAGCAGGAGATCTTCATTTGCTTGAAGTAGCATGTTTTTTACCGCCGTCGATGAAATATGGAGAAACACTTGGTCGGAAGACGTTTTTGTTATATATTCCACAATTTTGATGTCGTCTGATGAGATGGCTCGCAGTGGTGGTATGCATGCGAACAGTTTTAGAATGTTTCCTCTATTTAGGTTAACTTTGTTGCCGTCTGAGTGAATATTTTGGAGACAGAGTTTCCACTTGCTAGTTTGAGACTCGAAATTGGCAGGACCGGAAGCGCGCTGAACTGGAGGCAAGCGCAATTTTAGCTGATTTGACGTGTGTTTGGGATTTAGCCTAGAACTTAGTGGTTGCTGGGCTTTCCTCTTTATTGAGGGTGAGATTTATCGAACATTGGTCCTTGATTGTGTGATCTTCGAAGTTTTATTTGCCTCTAGCTTCTCCCTCATTAATGGCCCAGTTGATATTACAGCTGGGGCTACAAAAGAAGCATTGATGGAATTCTCAAGGTCAGTTGAGTAAGTCGATAGATCACATAGGTCAACATAGGAGTCAGGAGAACCATTTCCAATGGAAACATCGTTGGAGGCTATGCGCCAGCGTTTTGTTGAGGTCCTTGAGGGACTTGGTCTAGCACCTATTGATCTTGATGGTGCATTGTTTGAAGGTTTTATTACAGTCGTTGTGTGAACATGCTGAGTGAACAGACTTGTCTTCTTGGGGGTTGTTAGGTTCCTTATAAAAAAAAATTTGATTTGCTGTTGTTTTTGTTTAGGTTGTGTACTTTTTTGTTAAGAAGCTCTGCCTGTTGTCCCGCAGACTTTTTCAGATTAGTTTTGGCGCTTGTAATGATTGTTTTTGCTGGCCCTTTGAATATATTAAATGAATTCACTGATGTGGAGGTTTGTGCCGGTACATGTCCTTGTGACGAGATTTCTTTTGTTGTGAGACTGCTTGTTTGAGGGACTGATCCCTGCGTTTTCGAGTTTGAAACTGAAGTGTCATGGGAAGGAGCCGGAAGGCTCATTGTTGGATCAGACTGCGGGGGTTCGTTTCCAATTGTCGCAGGTGCGGTCGAGACTTGAGGATGGGGGGATCCTAATGAATTTTCTTGTGTCTTGCAAGCGTCTCGGGAGGCAAAGATTGTGTTTTTTCGCCTCCATTTCACGGCGTCTAACAAGCCTTCCATCAGAGAGTCGTTTTGACAATGATGACGAGCAGCAAGATCGCTCAACCTGTCTTGCCATCTCGCCGCATTTTCAGCATTTGATGTCATTTGGGCTTGAAGGAAGCACAAAAAGTGTTCAAGTTTATCGATTTTTGCCGTTAGGTTAGAGATGGCAGCACCTTGATCAGTTATAGATCCTATCAATGATTCAAAAATTTTGGTGAATGGAGCTAAGGCAACAGCCGAGGCAGCTAAGACATTGTTATGTATCTGAGAAAGCGCTTCGGGTGAAATGCCAAGCGATTGAGGTGCAGAATCATGAAGGGACAAGGAGCCAACAGAATTGTCCAAGTTATAATGCGGGTTAAAGGTGGAAAATATTTTTGCAGAAATCGTCGGATGGACTTCTTCACCAAACTGAGGTGGCCTTGGGTGTGGAGTACTTTCATTCAGCGTTGAATTTTCACATTTAGGAGGTATGATGGAAGTACGTTTTGCCTTAAGCTCAGCGACTCTTTGTAGGCGACTAGTGCGAGCAATCGCACTCCGATCGCATTGAATGGGGAGTGGATTGAGTTCTGGTGCCGGTGGCTGAGGGGTGCTAAATGGCTGAACATCGCTGAGCTGATCATTTGCACTCGAAATGGAAGAGCGACCAACATCTGGAGCTTAACATGCCAAAGCGCTATCGTTATCAAGTTCGGTGCATTCAAAGGCTGCTCCTAGAGCAGTACGACCTGCTGTTTTTAGAATGGGAGGATCAATTTGGGAATAAATTGGATTGATTGTGGCCAAAGAACGTGGAATATTATCAGGGGCCATCAGTGTATTTCGGTGCTGACCAAGGCGCTCTTGGGGCCACGCGACTGAACCGGAAAATGACAGGCGCTTCCCTCCTGTAACAGAATGTCATTGGCCCTCATTACGACCCTGGCGGAAATCGGAAAACGATGGCGGAGATGCAATACCGCCATCGAATACCGCTCGGTGCGACTATGACTCGCCACCGCAAAGTACGAAGACATTAGCGACACCGTAGTGAACGCCAACGCTAACTGCACCAAGTACGCGCGCGCGCGCCATGCCAAACCGTAAATACCACCATGGCGCAAGGGAACGCGAATTCCGACCCTAGCGGACATGTACCTAACGCCATCAAGCATGGCGGAAAGCACCATTCCGCCATGGTGAGAAGTACGGCATCGCGAATCAACCGTAAACGGCCCCACTGAGTGCCTGTACACCGCTCCCTGCCCACAAAGCATAACTCCCCGTAGGTGCAATGAAGTCACAATGCTACCAGTTAAATGTACAAGTCACCCATGCATGCCAACGAACAAAAGATCCACAAGAGGGGCCAATGGGAGCTGCAGGGCACAGATGGCACGAATACAGAAGCCATTCCAATGGACATGACCACATTCCCCCCCCGAAACGCACGCAAACACAGGCACCTGTGACCAGCAATATTCCGAAAATCACAACATTCCACCAGTCCACCTGGCTGACCGTCGTCTGTTACACAAAACCCAATCCCCCGCCCCTGAGCATGACAACATCCAAACAGTCATATTGGCATCCCCCATCCCTGACCTCACTGGGCTCCGTAGGCAAACGCGCCCAGCACAGTACCACGCGACTATACTCCGAAACCGGCACCCAAAGCAGATCTCCTCACAATACATCGCTCCCCAAATAGGAATATGCCACATCACTCGCAAAGAAGAACGCTACACGGCCCATATCAGAATAGAAATTTAATGCACAAATAAATCACCAAGCTCATACAGCCATCAGTCCATGAACTCCAAAACACATATCACCATTGTGGGCTGCATCCGCAAGGAATGACCAGCTACTACTTGCGTGACGCCCTGTCCCATCATGGTACACAGAGCCACATTCACGTACGAAAAGGCAACATGGAAGCGCACAGAACCGCAGGCCCGTCCCAATGGGGAGGCACTAGTCCAACTGAAAGGCCGAAATGTTGCTCCGAGCCACTAGTACTGCGTAAGGGCATGTGGGCCATTGGCGATCGTCCCATAAGATCGTAATGCTGCTCCACTGATTAACACGAAGCAGCAGGTGTCGTGAGTATACGCCATCTGCAGGAGTGGCATACAGATGGCAGTGGCAAAAGGGTAGGAGATATCTGTCAACAAAAAGAAAAGAAAAAGAACAGAATGGCCATCAGAACTACATTCGAACTACTCACTCCAATGACCACACTAAATCCACAGCCATATGCATGCTAGCACACTCCAAAGGATCATCACCACCCCAAAACCACTTGCCACTCATAACTATCTATATCGAGGTGTACACACCATCCCAAACGAGTGTACCTGTGCATGCGTCTGTCAAGACAGATTCCATCAGATGGGAATGTCAACGTGCATGGACACAAGTGTCTGAAGGCGCGTCGAGACAGGGAGGGCTCAACAAGGCCAGATAGACGATGGTGCCACTATGGCAGCCCTGCATCACATAGCGCAGGGGAGGCGTATAGATTCCAACAAGCCCTGTACATGGCAAACCCTGTATCAAATCAGCTGGCCATGCATCCATTCATCATTCCCTCATCCTGTTATGAATACACCGGAATATTTACTCACAAGACATTCGGAATTTCCATTGAGTCTGTGCGTTATGCAGCCTGCAAAATCCACAGTGTTCCAGGCCGTAATTTCTGTGTTGTGAAGTTACATGATTTAGGGAACGTCCGGCCTCATCGCCCACGTCACTATAGCGCATCCCAAACTATTCATATCAATCATTGCTTCCTCGCCATGGCCTCTGTCTCAAGGACATCGAACAATAGAACGTTATACTTGCAGTCAGACCTGTGGGCATCTCCTCTCAGCTAGCCGAAGATCGAAAGCGCCGGCCTTCGAATTCCTCATTTGCAACATCACGTCGAAAAGGCAACTGTGGCCGTTTGAAATCACAAATTAATCCAGCCAGTGCAGCTGTGTGTGAAAATGTCAACTGCCATCACCCACTAATGGGACGCCCCGCCCGTCGTAGCAACCCTGTACAGTGATGCATGATGGCCCACCGTCACTCGAGTACTACGTTCCACTGACCCATCACAAGTCTGTTCGCGACTGCAAAGATTGTATGTGAAACAATGGGACCATAGCCGAATGTACATATCAACAAATGTTACCCGGCCATCGGGTACAAATACATGATTGCAATAGCAAGATGCCGTTCCTCAATTAGCAGCCTTGTGTGCGGGACGTGCTCGCCCAAAGGGGAGAGCAGCTTGCACAGGTGGAATGAATCAACACAGGTGGAGGCCATACAGCCAGAAAACACATAAAGTGCACACCCAGTCTCCTCCCACAACCACACCCACTCCGAAATGCTACCGGCAGGACTCGCGATGTTGGCCCTGGGGGACCTGATAGCACTGCAAGTACTCCAACTCCAAGAAGAAGACGAACACCAACTACAACCGGCCGCACGGAGGAGACGCAGGAGGAGGAGGAGGCCAAGGCAGGGCCCGCAAGGGCCGCCAGCACAGCCACTACCACCACGCAGGCAGCCCGCAATCCCACGCCTCCGAGCACATCCGTTCAACCTCACTGATGAGCAGATCCACACCCTCTACCGTTTGGACCGGGACACCATAGCCGCAATAGTGGACATGACACAGGCTGACCTTGTCAGCATGATAGACAGCCCAACCGCCATCCCACCCCTACTGAAGGTGGTGTCTGTACTCCACTTCCTGGCCACGGGCACCTACCAGCACACAGTCGGACAGTTGCATGGCATTTCTCAGCCACTGTTCTCACGGACACTATTGCAAGTGCTCGATGCCCTCCTGAAGCACGCAGATGACTACATCTCTCTACCACGCTCGGAGCAGGACATTACCAACACTAAAGTGGGATTCCATGCACTTGCCGGCATACCGGGTTGCATCGGTGCCATCGACTGCACCCATGTGGAATTGGTCGTCCCACATGCCATGGAGGCCCAGTACCGCAACCGAAAACAATTTCATTCCCTGAATGTACAGATGGTGTGTGACTCCAACAGGATCATTACACATTGTTGTGCCAGATTCCCTGGATCAACCCATGATTCTATGGTCTTGAGGAACTCTACTATACCACGCTACATGGAGCGACACGCAGGGAACAGATCCTGGCTACTCGGTGAGTCTCTTTTCATGCATGATGATGTGGGGTATGTGATGCGGCAATGACCTGGCAGGAAGGGGGGGGGGGGTGTGCGTACGTAGCTATGGCATTCCACATCATACGTTTATCGTCCACATACAGGTGATGCTGGGTATCCACTGAAGAGATGGCTCCTTACCCCAGTCCGGAACCCACGGGACCAGCATGAGGAAGACTACAACCATGCCCACTCACGTACCCGTGTAGTCATTGAACAGGCATTCGGCCTACTGAAGACTCGTTTCCGCTGCCTCAGCAGGTCTGGCGGGGCACTCCTGTACCGCCATGAGAAGGTTGCAAAGATGGTGATGGCATGTGTCATGCTCCACAACATGTGCGTACGTAGAAATGTGCCCATGCCCCCAGACGCTGAACAGCAAGCACCTGATGATGGTCATGATGAGGGTGGGGAAGTGGCAGCACCTCAAGGAGTCTGCGAGGCACCGGAGGGCCGTGACATTCGTCAGCATGTCATTGATGCATGCTTCTAGCACTCACGCCTGGTGGCTGATACATGACACGGGACTCGTGGCACTGTGTGTGTCTGGTACATGCACAATCTGGACTATACGCCTAGGATGGCCTAGTACATAATGATCATTGTCGACACATCTCATTGGTTGATCGTGCACTTGTTTATGGCATATGTGATATCATGTAGAACACCCTATCGACCCGCCACCCAAGTGAGCCCAACACACCCCCTCCACCCTCCTACCTCCCCCCCTAACACCAGTGTTCAAAGATGCTCATTGTCAGTGGACTGTCGCTATTGCAAGCCCCCTCTGCGGGTGTCTGGGGCACCCCTGCCTGTGGAGCGCAGGTTCCTCCCAGATCTACGTTGGGGGCTGCCCTGGACGGAACTAGCAACGGAAGATGTCTCTGCCTGCTCACGTCCATGCATGTCCCTAAGGGTTTGTGAGAGCTCCGTGAGCACACGGCGCACTGCAGCAAGTTCGGCACATACGTCTTTGGACGTCGCATGCAGTTCCCCCCTCAGGCTCTCGGTGCTTCTCTCCATTTGGACTCTCAGGCTATCGGTGCTTTTCTCCATTTGGACTCTCAGGCTCTCGGTGCTACTCTCAATTTGTGCCCTTAGTGTCTCTGTACCTCTCTCCATTTCTGCCCTGAGTGTCTCAGTTGATGTTTCTATGTCTGCCTTAGTGCCCCCACATTCATCGGCATGGTCCTTGAGGAGCGTGGCCAGTTGCTGCTGTTGCCCGATTAACTTGTCGAGGGACTGTTGCCTCTGCTGGGCCATGGCCATTTGCGGGGGGGTCACAGAGGGGCTGTTGACCTCATGTTGCCTTGCCACAGGGCTTGGGGGGGATGGCCAGTCGTCGTCTTGTGGGTGCCCCTGCGTGGTATTCTCATGTTGTACGGGATGGGACAGACAGGGGGATTGGGACAGGTCATGGATGGATCGTACATCGACATCCCCGTCTTCTGTGTCGGAGCATGCTGCCATCATTGGGGTGTCACCTATGGTGCTGCTGCCACCAGAGCCAGTGCCTTCTGTGGCATCCGTTGGGGGTACCTGTGGTGGTGGTGGTGTGGGCATGCTGGCTGCTGGGGTGCCTGTTGATGTTCCCTCCTCTGTGCTGCCACCTGATTTGTGCTGCTGCCGTGTCTTGATGCGTGCAGCTGAGGTGGAGGGTCTTTGGCCGTTGGTCTTGGCCCTCTTTGCAGGTGTGCTGGTAGGGGTGTCCTGGAGCTCGTCGTTTGGATCGGACCCTGTGGTGGAGTAAAGGAGGGCGAGGGTTAATAATGGGTCTGTGGGTATTGGAATGGCATTGTATCACATGCATTGGGGTGGTACATGAGGGTGATTTGGGTCGGGGCCTTAGAGGTGCTTTCATTTGTGTGTGGGGTGAGGGTGCAGTTGTTTTGCAGCCTGCAGTTAGGGTGTGCCTGCTGGACGTGTGGTGGGTGTTTTAGGGGTTTTTAATTATTTATATATTTATTGTGGTTTTAAGGTGCGCTATGAGGGCGATGTGTGTGGACGTTCTCCTGGTCATGTGTTCCTGTTGCACTATGTGGACACATGGTACTTCACATGATTGGACATTGTGGTTTTAGCATTGTTTTATCTGGCCCACCTACCTGATTCTTCTGATGTCTGCACTCCTTTCTCCATCCCTCCGACTCCCTCTATGCTCTCCATTCCGATGGTGGAGGCACAGATTTCTTCCCAGGGGGTCAACTTGATGGGTGATTCAGGACCTCCCCCGGTGGCTGTGGCAATGTTGCGGTTGGCAGAGAGTATGCTGCGGACGCGTATCCGCAGGTCGTCCCACCGCTTTCGGCATTGTTGTGGTGTGCGGGGTGCTGTCCCCACCGCGCTTACCCGCTGTGCTACCAGAGCCCATATGGCCTTCTTGTTCGCAAGTGCCGTCCTGGTCATTTGCGTGGAGAAGACGACGGCAGCATTCTCCTGGAGGGTCTCTGTTAGCACGGTGAGTTCCTCGCGGGAGAAGTGGACCTGCCGCTTGCGGTCGCACGCTTTCTTCGCTACTTTTCCCATTTTTCTTGGTTTCGCTAGGGTGGATGACGGGTTGGGGTGTGTCTCAGGGTTGTGTTTTTAGTGGTAGTCTGGTTTTAGTGGTTTTATAGGTGTACGGCGGGTTGTTTCCCGTTCCGGCCCCATGTTTTTACTTCCGTTTCCGTATTTTTCCGGTCACCGTACTTTCCGGTGGGCGCACTCTGCGGTGGCCGCTGTGATGGGTGGCGGTATTGCACCTAGGGCGACGTACGGCGGCGCTGTGGGCCGTTTTGGGGCCATTTGCGCCATCGCGGACTTTGCACTTCCGCCATGGCGTGGTGCTCGTGCCCGATGGGTCGGAATGGACCGCTCTTTGCTCCTTCGTGCAATGGCGGAAACGCTATTTACGCTGTTGCGGTCCGGTCAGTCAATTTCCGCAAGGGTCGTAATGAGGGCCATTGACTGTGGGGAGACAAGTCAACCCCACAGATGGCGTAGATGGTCGTTTATTGTTCAGAGCTTGTTTGGGAAGTAAATCGTTCATCGCAAGGTTTCCCGTCTCAAGATTCGGGATTTTTAACAGTTCTTCGTCGGTCACTAAATGTGACAAGAGACCTTTGTCTGTAGAAAGACCAGCAGCATTCATTAAGTTGTTGTTATGAAAGGGCGTAGGTGCCATTATAGCCGGTTGCGTCGTTCGTAGTGTATCAGATGTCTTAACATCGGACCGAGGCACCGGAATGTCGCCTAGAACGCCAACTGAGTTCAGTGAATCCACCTTACCCGCTCTGTTTGCTGATATGTCTGTTTCATCCACAAGTGAGATTTCATCATTAGAAGCTGGATTGCATTCCGAATTGATAGTGGGGAGTCTCGATGAATCGGGATTGTCTGACTGTGTTGCTAAGGCATTAGATGGAACTGTGAGCAGTACAGGTGGAATTAAGGCATCGGTTTGCGTGCATTGCTCTTCAAGAGACAACAAGACTAGGGGCTTTGGAGAGCTGCTAGTTTCTGTTGGTAATAACTCATTTGTAGCCATAAGCGCACGCCCAGTAGCTTTGCTTACCTTAGGGCCGACTGCAGCTTTCATCATGGACCAAGGATTTGTAGAGCGCCGTTGCTGTAAGGATTTTTTTCAGGTCTGTGGGCCGTCTGCCGATAAAGTCATTATTTGTGGTGGCTCGGCAAGAGTACGTAGGATGAAGCCACCAGTGCCTAACAGTCGCTTAACAGTCACCGGGCTTTACTCCTGACGGGCTTAACGCCGCAAGGGTGGTAGCCTCTGCCCTTTGAAGGCCGGCCCGAGTCACATGATAGGGTCACGTGCCGATGTTGCCACGCCTCCTCCAGGAAGCGTGTTGGAGCGGCGTTCGCGGCAAGAGCAGGGGGCAGCTCGCAATGCCGGATCAGGTAGAGATAGCTTCTGTGGGCAGCTTCTGAGGACTTCAAAGTGCTTTCTGTGGTAAGTTCCAAAGAATTATTAAAAGCACACCAAATTAGCATCATTAGTATCTTACAAATGTCAATCCTGTAGGCTCATGTAATTTATGGAAAAGCTATGTGTATTAATTTCTGTCCTGCCTGTCTCTACTTCGACAATCCTTTGATTCTCTGGGATGATGGTACATCTCCAACCACACACTGGAGCACTCATCTGGAGCTCTCGTGGGAACCATACTTCAAAGAGTTAGACCCATACCAAAGGTCTGCATCACATCATGGTGTTGCATAGCAAAGGGCCTTCGTATCTGCAAGCTTGGGAAGGGGCAGTGTTATAATAGCTAGAAGTGGCAGAAAAGTGGCAGAAAACAACTGAGGATGGTTTCACAATCTTACATTTTGAGGGCCTTTCTTTCCTTCCTGTCCCTTCCACTTCCTGCAGAACAAAAGCACTGTGGGTATGATGCAAGAAGACACAGGTCAATTGTCTCAGCAACATGGATTAGACCCTTTACAATACCCTGTGTCCTCTTAACTTTTATAAGGAAGTGGTCTCCCACTCCTTCTTTGATTCATTGTGGACTGTGTAAAAGACAAAGAAAATTAATTAACCATTAATGTGCAGTCCATTCCAATGTCCTCTGGCATAGGGAACTCTGTCTGCTAACAATTCCCAGGGAACATAGGGAGTGACTGATGGTTGGCACAATGCCTGATACTCTGCCAACTGCAATTAAACCAGGCTCCTTATTGAAGGTAAAGTGCTGTGAGGGAAGAGTAGCAGGTGCTCACCTTGTCCTAGAGCTCTTGGAGTGCGAGTCTGACTCACAGCACAATGAGAAGCCAAAGTAGCTGGGCCTGTGCTGATTCCACTTTGAACCATCTGTGAGCACATTTGACCATGTTTGGAGGTTTCAAGTCAAACAGGACACACAGTGCTTCTTTTGGCCCTCACATCAAACTTCAAACCGCAGATTGCATTCATCAAACCAGTTTGATGCTGCATACCCCAGTCACGCTCATCACTGCGTCAGTTCGGAGCCCAGCTCACCAGTGTGGAAACATTCTAACCACTGCTTCTTTGAACAATACAGCAAACCATTGGGTCCTTTGCATCCAATCTCGGCTCGAACCACTGCAGTAACCAAGTCATTCGTCGAATCAACCCAGTGGTATCCATCATCTCGAATCAGCTCAACCATCAAACCTACCATGGTGAATTCTTTCAACTGCAGCATTCTAGCAGCACATCAAAGTGCGCAGTGCTCCACTTCACCCTGACTCGATGACTACTCGCTGCATGGAACAATGCAACTTGCCATACTCAAACGTAGTTTGACCCACAAAGAACAGCATGGAGAATCGCACCTCAATGTTGTTGAATCACACAGGAGTAGGTTAAGGTACTGTTGAGAAGCTCAGAACCCAGGATGCACTTTTGGGACCTTGGTGATTGACACACCACTCTATTGCACCTTTTTCAAAGACATATTGTTTATCCATTGACATTACTGCAGTTTACTGCCATTTTATCCCTGATCCAGTACCCAGAGCGCTACGACATATGTTCTGCATTGTCTGTTTTCCTTCCACAGTGGTGGCTTTTTGTTATTGTCGTTCAAGATAGTTAATTCAAAGCAAGTGAGCTTTTATATCACGTTCCATGTCAGAGACCGGCCTCTAAGCACAGGACCAGGTTGCAAACCTGTGATGCTTCCAAGACAAACGCGTTGCCCATGAGCTATTCTCCAGGCCCAATTGTTAATAGATAATTGCATAATTGTACTATTGTTGTTTGGGTTACTACTGCTATAACCTTCACATCGCTCTTAGGAGTACAGCCTGGCCACAGCTCACAGCACCACTAAATGTGAAAGAAGGGCATTGCTTGCCTGAGCCTCTTTCACCATTATGATTGAGTTCACTGTTGGTTTGACGTTGTGTGATGACAAATTAGGATGTTTGGACAATACTCATCCCTGTGCTCCTATAGAGCAGTACTCATGTTGTCATAATTCCAAAATCTGTACCACTGATTTAGCACATTTAGTAACACCAGATGTCATTGGAACCAAAAATGCTGCAATGGCTGTATGTTCAAACTAGCACACTATAGTGAGTTGCAAACGCATAATGGGGACTCTTTCACACATACCAAGACCAAGAAATAACAGCGCAAAAATGAAAGGAATCACCTGCTCTATTATCTTGCTGTTTTCACGGAGAACTACATTAATACTGTAAAAAATACATTGGCAAACACAAGGTATCAAATCCAGGCCTTCATTATTACTGCCAATTCACATGTTTCCATAATGCTGTCTCAATGTGCTATTTCTACATTCGTTGCAATTAGTCTTACTGTGAATAGTGTCTAAACATGTGTTTGTTTAATTTTTTAATTTTTTTTAATAAACACCTAATACCGTACCTGGGTTTGGTCTCTCGCTGTACATGTTTTTTCCCCCTAGAGCAGCGCATTGCCCCTGTGCTATCCTCCGTTCACACACATGAATACAGTACGCATTTATTGTATATTTGCTAGGCCTCTGTTAAGCCCCAATATCATAGAATTGACAAATTGCTTTAATCTTGTCCCATTAGACAATTAAAATCATTCCAATAAAAGAAACATCAAATGATCGACTTTCTCGTTGTTGACATGATGTCGTTTTGACCTGACTCTTATGATCCAGGCAGATTAGCAATATGAACGAGGATACGAGACTGATATATTCAAAAGCCAGTTATCTGAAAAATCTGCCCACAAGGCTATTTCTGAAACATTTAATAAAAACATTTAATGGGAACTCATAGTAAATATTAATTCCAACTGATTACTATTCATTGTTGCACTATTGCAGACAGCCATGCAATTACAAATGAAACTTTCTAACACGGTATTTTAGTCAATTCTGCCAGTAGATTCTGCTGCACTCTATTCTCAGTTGCAAGGATAACATTATTATCAAACTAATTTCCAGGTCGATATAGCTGGACAAATGACAATGAACAGTGTAATAGTTAACTACCACAAGGACAACCAGCAACACATTTTGCCGTCTCTACGGGCACATTTTGCTATTGCACCTAATTAACCCCTTGTTTTCAGGGTCTGCTATCAAAAATCAATTCAAGAGCACTGTGTACTGCATCAATATCAACACACATTGTTCGTATTAAGGTAGGCTTTTTCAGTAGTGAATGGAAGTATCAGTATATGATCATGAGCAAAGTAAAACTTCTCTGCCATACTATCTACAATCCAGCCGACGAGCAGATTACACTTCATGTTGTGTGGATGCAAATGTCATTTCCTCCAATATGTCAATAAGACGCCTTTGTTGTTTCGATCCTGTGCATATGTGGTGACCATGATCCAATGCTTCTTGTAGAAATGTTTTGTGTTGCTTACAATAGATGATTTGGTCCATTGGGAATCAGCATTTTGAGAATGGCTCACTGAAAAGGAACATGCTATCTCCTGCTCAGTGATCCACAATGTCTGAAAAGTCAGACTTTAGAAACGGAATCCCTCAAAAGTACTTGCTTAAAGAAGGAACATGAGAATATTTTTTTTAGTGCTGAAATAAAGAGGCCTGTTGAGCAGGTGTGTATTTCAAGCACTGTACCTGAGAGAGACATGTGTACATAGTGCTCTTCTTTATCCTCTGAAATGTCTAGCTCATCAACACACCTTGCCACTACGTTGTCCCCAATTAATCTCTGATATACGGCCTGTACAGCCTTGTGAGATACTGTCTGTTATTTCACCAGCAGGTGTCTCCACTCCATGTCATTCTTAAGGTGTCAATGCACTTACAACTGCATGCTCTTTCCACAATGCACACAGGTGCTCCAGTTTCAGACATGGAGCAGTTGCAGGATATGTTATTTCCTATATTGGTGTTGCCCCATGGGTGAGATGGTCCGCTGGTGAACCCCTCAATCAACTGGAAAACTAAAGTTTGATCCTCCTACCAATGTTATTTCTCCGGGGATGCAGTAAGCACTTCTGGGCATATGTTATTTTTTTATGCTATGTTTTGTTTTCTTGGGTCAATTCACTGGTTCCGCCCACATGATGTCACTCCAAACAGTGTTTCACTGTGGTCAGATCAGTTTTTACGGCTAATGTTTTTTCATTGTGGATTATTCTAGATTGCAAATATCTCTTGCAGCCCTAATGAATATAAGCATTAGGGTTTCATTCAGTGAATGAATTCATTTAAAAGTAGAATAAATCACTCACACAGTTGAGTTTGTTTTATCTATGTTAGGCAGAATCACATGCAGTACCCCTTGGGAACACTACATGAAATAAAGACCACAAGTGTAAGGACAATGTCACCTTTGGTACAAGCCTGTACTACACAGTAAAGTGGTAGCGATGGCTGAGCAGCCAGACTTATCTCAAGACAAGTTACACAATGGACCAACTAATACAGAGTTTCAAAAAACACTTACTCAAGGTTTCTTGGTAAAAGAATATACATGTATTTACACAGTCAATTTGAAAAACGTTACACTAGCAAGAGCAGCTCAATATCACACACTAATAAACCTCAAATAGACAACCGGTAAGTAACTGAACAAGTTTAGCTCCGCCGAAGTGGGAGCAAAATAGCACTTCAGATACCTAATAATGGGGTAAAAAGACAAGGTTATAAGAATAGACAGCCCACATACTTTCATAGGCAAGGCAAAGGGTTTCAGTAAACTACAACCAGCAATTCAGTTCATAGGCCTTGGCCAAAGTCAATGGATCAGATTCTTTGTATAGGATAGCACAGTTCTTGTAGTAAACGGTTAAGTCGTTGCCATAGAATTTAAAAAAATGTGACTAGGCGAAAGGTTTGACGAGTGTTTAGAGAAGGACAAGCCTTCAAAGTTGGGAAAGTTCCACAAACATTTGCAGTGGCTGAAAAGATTTCCGGACCGCATTTGCACAGTACCTTGTTAGTTAAGAAAAGCTGTAGCTGAGGAAGTTGTTCCTGGCAGTTCGAGCAGGCCTCGCTGTTCCTGAGCTTCAGTCATGGTGACACGAAGGTGGACGTTGAGATGTTCCTGCACTGCCGAACGATGAGGCCACACACTTGGCCGTTCCTGAGCTTCAGTCATAGCGACAAGAAGGAGGACGTTGGGAGGTTCCTGCACTGCCCAGAGATGAGGCCACACACTTGGCCAAAACGTTGTTTTAAGGTGTGAGTGCCTTAAAGTCCACAAGCTGGTTTCCTTCCCTCTGGCTATCCGGTTTTCAACAGCACTTTGATCAAAATTCGACCTGATGGGGACGGTGTCCAGGTGGCTTGGGAGTTGTTTGTTCCCACCAAACTCAAGGGAAGAAGTTAACCTTGAAGGTCTTCTCTGTCGATGGAGTTTCAGGCAATTCGGACCTGCAACAGGGCTTCACCGGTCGTCCAGGATTTGCAGCAGTCCTCTTCCTTCAGCTTGTCATTGGTTCTTTCATTTCAGTGGTCGACTCTGCTTTCCAAGTCCCAGAGACCTGCTTTTAAACAGTTTTCCCCCATTCATTCCAGCCTGACTGTCACTCACACAGCAGGGTGGCTGTCCTTGCCGGACAGCCAGCCAGCCAATCACGCCAGAGTGCATTCAAGTCTCCTAGGAGACTAAGCACAGGGAGTTTCGGGTACCTCCCTCAGATCTTGTCCACCCCAGACACTGAGGTGCCAGAGGAGGACTTCAGCAATGAAGCCTGCCAAAGGCCAATGGACAAAGGGACCAAACCTTGTTTGGCGCACAGAGAAAAACACAAGAAGGACTTTTCCTAAAAGAAATGGCGAAAAAAGATGACCAGAGTCTGTTTTTACAGACAGTTCTTGGGTGCCATATTGAAAAACATGGCTGACTCGATTTTTAGCTACCATTGTAAGTGGTCGGGAAAAATCATGGTAGTTTTATCAAAACCACTGCCATCAGCCATTTAAGGAAGGAAAAGGTAACATTTGACTGCTACATGAGTGTTTTGACTCAGGGGAATCTAGGCAACCCCTCCAACACACTAGTCTGTGCTGGGTCTGTAAATTTAAAGAGACCAGTAGTCAGTCCCAGAGAAGACATTTAAACCTTGGGAAGTCTGAAAGACATGTGATTTCTGTGTGACTGCACTGACTGCACTGAAAGTTGATTTCTATGGAGTTGTTTTAAAACTCCATACCCAAAGAACACAAAAGTAAAACACACATTAAAATACATGGAAGAGTGGGAAAAAAAGGCTCACACTCTTCCCAGGTAAAACGAAAAATCCTAGAAATCCAGCAAAATTGCTGGGGGTCTCAAAAGGAAAGGGAAATTAGCACATTTTGAGAATTCTCCCTAACACTCATCCCCCCCCAGACTAAGGGACTGGAGGATTTAATCAACTCCTGGATGAATCTCCTTACTCCAGTTGGTCAAACATCCTGGAGAGACCATCAACATTTTGGTGGTGACACCCAGACGTGTGTTCAATTGTAAAATCAAACCCTTGCAGGCTGATTGACCATCTCAGAAGTTTAGGGTTTTCCCCTTTCATTTGCATCATCCATCTCAAGGGTTGGTGGTCAGTCTGAATAACACAAGTAGATTGGTACAAGTATGGTGTAAACTTGTTCAGTGACCACACAATAGCAAAACATTCTCTTTCTATGGTTGCCCACCTTGTTTCGGGTTCGTTCAGCTTCTTGCTGATGAAGCAAATGGGGTGCTCCCTACATTTCTTATCCAGCTGACTCAGAACTGCACCTATACCTGTATTTGAAGCATCTGTCTGCACCATGAAGGTTTGGTTGTAGTCAAGAGCTCTTAGGACTGGAGCTTGACAAAGGGATTTCTTTAGGCCTTCAAATGCTTGAGTGCACTCCTCATTCCACCTGACCTTTTTAGGAAATTTGGGAGAGGGGACCACATTCAAGGGAGAAGCTATGGTCCCATAGTTCTCTATGAAGTCCCTATAGTAACCAGTGAGGCTGAGGACGGATTTCACTTGGGTTTGAGTAGTAGGAGTGGCCCAGTGTTGTACAGCTTGTACTTTGCTAGGCAATGGCCTGATTTCACCTCCTCCTACCTCATGTCCAAGGTAGAACACTTTGCTCTGACCGATTTGACCTTTACTGGCCTTTATGGTCAGATGGGCCTGCTGAGAGCCTGCAAAACATATCCTAAGTGGTCAACATGTTCTTTACAAGTAGGGCTGAACACTGCAATGTCATCCAAGTATGCCATGCATAAGTCCTCCATCCCATTCAGAACTTGATTAACCACCCTTTGGAATGTAGCAGGTGCATTCTTTAGTCCAAAAGGCATTACCCTAAACTGGTATAGGCCTGCTGGGGTGGAGAATGCAGTTTTCTCCTTGGCATGGTCTGTCAGTGCTATTTGCCAATAGCCTGAAGTGAGATTAAGTGTACTGAAGTACTTGGCTGAACCAAGTTTATCCACCAGTTCATCTGTCCTTGGTATAGGGTGGGCATTAGTCTTTGGCGACTGCATTAAGAGCTCTATAGTCCACACAAAATCTTAACTCCTTGGATCCTGCCTTTGGTACTAGAACACATGGCCTAGACCATGGACTGGTAGAGAGCTTTTATACCCCAAGATCAAGCATCTTGTTGACCTCTTCCTTTATGTGGGATCAGACATGATCTGACATCCTGTAACCTTTGCTTTTAACAGGTAAACAGTCACCAGTGAGAATATCATGCTGGCCAAAAGGGGTCAAGCCTGGTGATAGTGAAAACAGGGTGGCAAACTGATTTAACAGAAACTTGCACTCATCCTGTTGTTTAGGTGTCAAATTAGAATAGAGATTAACTCCTTCTATGGTCTCATCTAAAAGCTGACCTCTGAGTAGGTCAGGTAGAGGTTCACTCTCCTCCTCCTCTTGAGCTGAAGCTAGAAGCAAAGCTCCCACTTCGGGTCTTGGGACATAAGCTTTTAAACGGTTGGTGTGAAAGACTCTGGGAGCCTCCTTAGGATTGCCTAAGACCACAAGATACTGGACCTCTCCAAGTTAGCTCACAACCTTGAAGGGTCCTATCCATTAGTCCTGTAAGGCCCTCTGCCTTGTAGGTACCATAACTAGAACTAGCTGGTTTTGAGAAAACTCAACCATGTTGGCCTTCTGGTCATGCCAATGCTTTACCAGAGCCTGGCCTGCTTTCAAGTTATCTGATGTTTCTGCCATCATATGTGACATTCTCCTCTGGAAACCTATCACATAGTCAGTGACTCTCACTGGCTTGGGGGAAGGAGCACTTTCCAACACCTTGTTAATCAGGGCCAAGGGGCATATAACTGGGTGCCCATAAAGAAGTTCAAAAGGACTAAATCCAACTCCCTCCTGAGGGAATTCTCTATAAGCAAATAGAAAGCATGGCAGTAGAACTTTGTTAGGCAGAATCATATGCAGTACCCTTTGGGAACGCCACACACAATTAAGACTATAAGCGACAGTACAAATTCACCTTTGGTACAAGCCTGCACTACACAGTAAAGAGGTAGCAATGGATGAGCAGCCAGACTTATCTAAAGAGTAAAGTGATCAGTATCAGAAGTTACACAAAGGATAGCAATTACTATGGTTCAAACAAACACTGACTCAAGGTTTCTGAGTAAAAGAATATACATTTATTTACACATCCATTGTAAAACAGATCACTAAAGTAAAGCAGCAGAACACCACACTCTTAATATACTACACAACACTCAATGAATTCTGGACAAGTTAAGCTCAAAATGAAGTGTGAGCAAAATGGCACTCTAGCAATTAAAAAAGGGAGGGAAAGACAAAGTGATACAAAATTAATCAGCACCAACAAGTAAGTAGGCAGGGCAATCTAGAAAAGGCTTGCTACAATGAGGATTCAAATCAATAGGCCTGGGCCAATGTTAATGGTTCAGAGTCGTTTCAGAGGATCACACAGTTCTGAGTAGTTTTCGGTTAAGTCTTTGCCAAGAGTTCGAAACGAAGTTGGTCGGAAGAAAAGTTTCTTAAAAGAGTAGAGAAGGACAAGCCCTCAGATAGGCAAAAGATTTAAAACACTTTCACCACAGTCAGACGGAACAAACAAGCGGGTTTGCACAGTACCTTAGAAGAAGAAGAATGCTGTAGCTGAGGCAGAAGTTCCTGGCAGATCCTGCAGGCTTATGGTTCCTGAAGCGTCTGTTGGGCTGACACAAAGAAGGAATGCTGGAAGGTCCTGCACTACCCAGAGAAGAAAACAGCAGCAGAGCAAAGCAACAAATAAAAGGTGCGCTCCTTAAACCCCAAGCAGGGTCCGGTCCTCCTGGCTATCCGGTTCACTGTAGCTGAGCACAGCAAATTCGACCAGTGGAAGGAGGCCTGGCTTGAAGTTTGGCGAACTGGTTGGTCGCACCAGCTCAAGGGAAGAAGTTTCATCTCTGTCATCGAAGTTTGGAGATTTGGACCCGCAGCAGGGCTTCACTAGGAGGTTCAGTCGTGGTAGTGGTCCTCTTCCTACAGCTTCTCTTTTGGTTCTCTCAATTCAGTCGCGACTCTGCCTTCCAGTCCCAGAATCCTGCTTTTTATTCAGTTTCCCCCCATTCTCACAGTCTGTCAATCACACAGCAGGGTGGCTGTCCTGGCAGGACAGTCACCACAGCCAATCATACAGAGTGCGCCATGGGTCTCCAAGGAGACCCTGTACAGGGAGTCTCAAACGCCTCCCTCACATCCTGTCACTCACGTCCTTTGGCAGAGCTCGCCAAAGGACGGCGAACAAAGGAACCAAACCTGGTTTGGTGCGCAGAGTAAAACACGAGAAAGACCTTTACAAAATGAAATGGCGAATAAACCCAGTCAGAACCAAATAAAAGTAAATGGGGTCCAGCGGGTTTAAGTTCGAGGCTACTAACTTAGCCTAAAACAGTACCAAGGCTATTTACATAGACTGCAGTAGAAAAAATAGGGTAGATACCACTGCCACCAGCCAAATCCTAAAGAAATGGGAACAAAATAATTTCAATGAGAAACCGACAAAAAGGGATAACTATTAACCCTTTCCAATGCTCTATGGAACATCGTTTGTACTGGGTCTGTGAATTTAAAAAGACTAAATAAAGTCGATGTCAACTTTACATGTTCTAGGAGAAAATGGAGTTTAGAGTAGTAAGTCTGAAAAAGACAACCCTGTGTCACTGCACTAAAGGTGCTGTATGACACACAGTAAAAAGATGATACCTATGGAGTAGGTGAGACTCCACAGTATATGATCACAACAATGTAAAACACACAGCAAAACACAAGTAAGAGTGGGAAGAAGGCTCACACTCTTACCAGGTGAAAAAAATAAATCCTAGAAATCCATCAAAGCTGCTGAGGGACTCAGTAGGTAAGGGAAATTAGCCATTCTGGAGAATTCTCCCTAACAAAGGTCCCACTTTCTTCTAAGGGGGTCCTCTAAAGCACCTATAATGTTCTTCATTGTATGGTTGAACCTCTCTACCAATCCATTTGTCTGAGGATGGTAGGCAACTGCCTACTTGTAAGTAGAACTTGTAAGTTACTCCACACTTTTTCCACATGGCCTGCATGTAGTGGGACATAAAATTGGACCCCCATGTCGGATATCACTTCTTTAGGAAAACCTACCCTGGTAAAAATACAAGTAGGTCCTTAGCAATAGCCTGAGCTGTAACAGTCCTCATAGGTACAGCTTCAGGATACCTAGTAGCAAGGTCTACTACAACCAGGATAATCCTGTTTCCTGAAGATGTTGGAGGGTCTAAGGGACCAACAATGTCAATTCCTACCCTCCCAAAAGGGACTCCCACTACTGGGAGAGGCACCAAGGGTGCCACATTCTTGGCTCCACTCTTGCCAGAGGTTTGGCAAGTGTGACAGCTCCTACAGTACCTATTTACATCAGACCCCAACTTAGGCCAGTAGAAATATTAAGAGAGCCTTTCCTCGGTCTTCTAAAAATTAAAGTGACCAGCCAAAGCTATCTCATGGGATAACTGTATGAACTGGTGTCTGCTTTCAAGAGGCACTGCAAGTCTTCTGTCATGGGATTTACTCAGTTGGTTCACTGTAGAAGAGGCTGTCTTCCCAGTAAAACCTATGCTACCCTTGCTCTTGGCCATCCAGCTGAAAAGCTGCCTGTTGGCTATGACCTTCAAGAGTAGGACACTCTCTTTGACCGCTGCTGAAGTCTGCCCTACAGGGTCCACCTTCAGTCAGTAAAGACTGCAGTTCAGGATGATCTGCAGTATTCCAGATCTCCAACAGGAGCAAGGTCCTCTTCCAGTTTTGATTCCTCAGCAGCTGATTCAACTATACAAGGTTCTTCCACACACTCAGCCTCAGCTGGTGGAGGAGTCACAGGTGTGACTTTGGACAGTCCTCTCGGGGATGTCCTTGTTGGTAGCACAGGAGTGCTGGCTGGTTTCTTCCTGGAAGTTTTAGGTTTCCCCTTTTCCTCTTTCTTCTTTGAAATTGCAGTCAGCAAATCCTGTTGACTGGGAGTTATACTTTCTCCTATCATCTCCTCTTGAGAGCCTTTTAAGGTACTCACACTGGCCTTCCTAGTCTGCTCCTGTTTCCTTTTGGTGGGAGGCCTGGGGGTGCTTGATACAACTTCAAGAGTTTTACCCAACAGGACTCTCCCAAGTACTTCACTTGGCACACTTACATGTATCTTGACAGTCATGTCATCGCACTGGATGATAGCTGGTAACTGTGGAAGCATTTGGACAGGGTCTCCAGCAAGCTTAGTTAGGAATTTGGGTTCCTTAGCAACATCCTCTTCCTTGAAAAATTATTCATCAACTACAGTTATGCTGGCCCCAGTGTTTCTGATGGCAGGGGTCTCCTGACCATTCACAAGAACACTGTCTTTGTAATACCCTTTAGTATTGTCTGGAATAGAGTTATACATATCTAAGTTCTGTTGTTCCCACAGACCCAGGGATACTAAAGAAACACTTGCTGAGACTTGCATGGGTTCCTCAGTCAGTAAGTAAATGTTTCTACTTGCCATTGGCACTTCATCCACTAGGGAGAAGACTAAGGAGACAGTGTGGACCCCTGAAGGTTTACCCTTTCATCTGGGATCCCCTTTCACATGGTCAGTTGACCCACAAGCATAACATTTTCCAAATGTTTTTTTGAATGGGGGTTTGTTCTGACCTCCTTCTGGTTTGGCACCAGGAGGTACACTAGCCTGATTTGGTTTCCCTGGTGGCTTACCCTTGTTATGTTTGGGGCCCTCTTTTGGAGTGGAGTATTAGAATTCTCTTTGGTATTGTTCTTGTGCTAATTTCCCTCATCCTTCTTCTGAGTTACCCCAGAATCCTTGTGAGGAGCCCTGTTGGCAACCCGCAAGTCTGCAGCCCTACCTAACGTCTTTGGATCAATTTCCTTAGAGTCAGCCAAGTGCTGTCTCAGCTCAGGAGAGCAGACATCATAAATAGATTCCAACATAAAAAGATTTCTCATAACTTCATAAGTGTTCACTCTGTAACCCTTAACCCATCCATCTAAGTTTTTCAAACATTCAGTCACTCAGGTAGCCCAAGGGGTACCATCATGCTTTTTGAGGGCTCTAAACCTCTTAAGATACTGAGAAGGGGTCTTCCCAAGTCTAGCTATCAAAACTAGCTTCACAGTTTCCTACTCCTTTCTGTCTACATCCCCCAACTCCATTAACACATCAGTTGCAACAGGGGGTAGCCTAGAAAAAAGCCAAGGAATCCGCTGATTCCCTGTAATGTCTTGAATCCCATGGTTATAGTCAAAAGCAGCCAACCAATCCAAAATATCAAGCTTAACCTCATATTTACTTACTGCATATTTGAGCATGAGAGGCCTCTTAGGACTGGAAGACCTAGAAGACTCTGGGAGAGAACTAGTTTCAAGAGACAACTTTTTCATTTCAAGTGCATTGTTCAACTCCATTTCTCTGAGTTTAAGTTCTTGATGTTTGCTTTCAGTATGAGCTTGGATTCTTTTAAACGCTAACGCAAGTCTCATTCTTTCTAAAGGGACACATTCAGGACTTAATGTTGGACATGATGGGGTCCCTATGGTGAAATATTGAGGCCTATGAGCAGGTAGATGTAAAACAGGGCCTACATTGTGAGACTCTTCTGCCTCATCTAACTCATCCATAACATTTGAGTTATTCTCAGAAATATTGTCATCCTCATCAACATTTCCCCATTTGCCGCAGGGGGTTTCAGACCCACTCCTCAGCCTTTGGTAGTCTAACAAGTTTTCTATCAATTCAACCTTCTTGCCTTTTACAGTGAGATTCCTAGCTTTACACATATCTCTCAATTGACCAACTGTTAAAGTGACTAGGGTCTCCTGTCTGTAGTTTTCCATATCAGTCATGATAAAACAATTGCTTCTCTAGTGTTGATTAGCCTTGGGAGGATTATTTGAACAAAGGTAAAAGTAGCACTCTAAATGTAACAAGTATACTTTGTCCTCATCGCTGCACACCAGTATAGGCACAATCACATACAGTTTCACCTTTGGTACAAGCCTGTACTATATAGTAAAGTGGTAGTGATGGCTGAGCAGCCAGACTTATCTCAAGTGTTGAGTGAACAGTAGAACAAGTTAAACAAAGGACCAACTAATAAAGTGTTTCAAACAAACACTTACTCAAGGTTTCTTGGTAAAAGAATATACATTTATTTACACAGTCAATTTTAAAACATTACACTAGCAAGAGCAGCTCAATATCATACACTAATAAACAACAAATACACAACCGGTAAGTAACTGAACAGGTTTAGCTCCCCTGAAGTGGGAGCAAAATGTCACTTCAGATACTTAATAACGGGGTAAAAAGACATGGTTATAAGAATAGGCAGCCCAAATACATCCATAGGCAGAGCAAAGGGTTTCAGTAAACTACAACCACCAATTCTGTTCATTGGCCTGGGTCAAAGTCAATGGTTCAGAATCTTTGTATAGTATAGCACAGTTCGGGTAGTAAATGGTTAAGTCTTTGCCACAGAGTTTAGAAGAATTTGGCTAGGCGAAAAGTTTGACAAATGTTTAGGGAAGGACAAGCCTTCAAAGTTGGGAAAGTTCCACAAACCTTTGCAGTGGCCAAAAAGATTTTTGGACTGTGTTTACACAGTACCTTGTTAGTGAAGAAAAGCTGTAGCTGAGGCAACTGTTCCTGGCAGTTCGAGCAGGTCTTGCTGTTCCCGATCTTCAGCCATGGGGACAAGAAGGAGAACATTGGGAGGTTCCTGCACTGCCTAGGGTTGTGGCCACAAGCTTGGCAAAATGTTGTTTTAAGGTGTGAGTGCCTTAAAGACCACAAGCTGGTTTCCTTCCCTCTGGCTATCCGGTTTTCAACAGAACTCTGATTAAAATTCGACTAGATAGGGACGGTGTGCAGGTGGCTTGCGAGTTGGTTGTTCCCATCAAACTCAAGGGAAGAAGTTAACCTTGAAGGGCTTCTCTGTCAATGGAGTTTCAGGCAGTTTCGACCTGCAGCAGGGCTTCACTGGTCGTCCAGGAGTTGCAGCATTTTCTCTTCCTTCAGCTCATCTTCGGTTCTTTCGTTCCAGTGGTCGAATCTGCTTTCCAAGTCCCAGAGACCTGCTTTTAAACAGTTTTCCTCTTTCTTGGAGAATCTTAGCTTTGACCCAGTGCAGCAAATACTAGTTACCATGGATATATTATCCCTCTACACAAGCATCCCTCAGGCACAAGCTTTGGACTGCATGTTACAATATCTAACAGATTATGGGGTACAAGACCGAGTCCCTGTTAATTTTCTGTTGGAACTTTTGGAAATTGCACTGTGCAAGAATTACTTTGAATTCTATAGCACATTCTTCTTGCAAGTGAAAGGAACCGCTATGGGTGCAGCATTTGCCCCTAGTTTGGATATTTTGTTCATGTCCAAATTTGAAGATGACCACATTCTTTGTGAAACCAACCCTTTCTTCAAATCCATAAAAACCTGGAAATGATATATTGACAACATTGTCTTCTTCGGGGATTCGGGGAAGGTCTAGAAACTGAACAGCTTTCCTTTAAGGAATGGTTAAACCAGGTGGACAGCAACATCCAATTCACCATGGAACATTCAAGACATCACATTATCTTCCTTGATTTAATAATCAAACATGAGGCAGGCAAACTGAAATGCTGCCTCCATCGTAAAGAGAGTGCAAGGATTACACTCCTCCATTATAACAGCAATCACACTCGCCATCTGAAAGATAGTCTACCCTACGGACAATATCTATGAATAAGAAGAAACTGCACCAACCTCTCAGACTACAACTAAAAGGCAGATGAACTAGACATGAGACTAAGAGAAAGAGGATATCCCAATAAATTAATCAGCCGCTCACGTAAGTGGGCCCGTTTCATGGACCGTGAGTCCTTACTAACAACGAAAACCCAGACATCGGACAACAGTAAAATGACATGTGTACTTACTTACGGGTAAGACAGCTTCACGATTAAGAAAATCATTCGCAAACATTGGGACATTGTGAAACTAAACTTACCAGATGAGCCCCATCCCCGCTTTGCTCTGAAAAGAGCACCAAACATAAGGGACAAACTGGTACACTCCAGTTACCAAAAACTGCCACCTAAGACTGGCCTTTGGGACCTACGATCAGTAAAAGGCCATTATCCCTGCAGTGCATGCTCCACATGTGCCTTCACAAAGAAAATTCAAGATTTCCAAATTGGTGACTGTATTTGGACTCTACCAACTCTAACAAACTGCACGACAAAACAAGTGGCTTACTGTATTGAGTGCCCGTGCAGACTTAGATACGTGGGACAAACCACTTTAGCTGTTCATATTTGAATAGCTGAACACCAATCCCGCATCAGGTGCAAAACCACTACGGCGCCCCTTGTTAACCATTACCTGACAGCTAAACACTCACCCAATGACATTCTGTGGTGGGTGCTGGACGTAGTTAGAAACTCGTTCAACATATCTAGAAGCCTGCTTGAGAAAGAAGCACAGTGGATTTATCGCCTAGAAACCCACACCAAGGGGCTTAATGAGGAATTCATTCCACCAATCTGAGCCCCCCGTCCTTAAAACAAGATAATCAGTGAATTAGCCATCACCACATCACCAGTCGTGGTATAATCACAACTCCTGAGTGATAGTAGTGAAAGCATGCACACAACAACATCAGCTTGTCAGTTTAAGTCGATCTACATAAACACATGATCATGGATGGTTATTTGATCAGTAACTAATCCTTTATAGAGTAGCCTATCAGGTTCACGCTACAATTCGTTTGCACACACACTATCACCTACAGATTCTGCTCAAACTTATTTGCAACAATCAAAATGTGTGCCTTTCCTTTCCAAAATGTACGCGCGGCACTCACCGCACGTTTTATTATCCACAGAGTTTTTCATTTTCACACAGTAACTTGGATGACAGCACAAATATTGCATTATAGACAGTCTGTCTGAATTTATGTGCAATGAAAGTAACAGATTTCTTCCTCATTCATAAAATCATTTGCTTTCCCTCACAACAATGGCAGGGACTACCGAAACGAAAGCAGAGCTGCTTCCTGTAACCTAGGCTACATTGTCACACAATTTCAGGAAGTAAACCGCAGATCCAATAAGCTGCAAGCGTAGACGATGCCGCGTCCATGTTACCAAGGTGACATTGCCATGTAACTTCAGGAAGAAACCTGCACATTCAATGAGCTGATAGCATACGCCTCTTAACAACCTCTTGCAAGGAGTCAACTTCTCTCTGGCAATTAGGCATCTTCAGTCTAATAGTTGGAACGTTGGTGCAAGCTGAATGGGTGCTGCACAACCTCGTTTACCGTGACTTATCACGAAAGAGTAAGTTTTAACTCATGCATGGGCAGTCTTTCTGTATTTTCTTTGGACTTTATGCAGAATGGCAACAAGGAGATCGCTCGTCAACTTTGGGCCGTAGCTCATTGAAGTTCCCTGTTTTTCGTTATGTGGGGCTTCGTTAGAGCCATTAGAACGGTACAATAATGGTTTCTTGTAACCACACTTCTTTCAAACTTCTTTTAAACTATGTTCAGGAATACTAACCCCATTGTATTTATTCAGCCAAACCATGCTAGTTTTCAATCCACGCCTGTATCCTAAAGCACTTCTCCTCTATTATTATTTTTCAGGATTTTTTTCCGTGACCCTTTGTTGTCATTATACCAATTTGGATTTAAAAAAATGGAAAATAACGTCAAAATAAGAAATTCAAATCATCTCTCAACCAAATTGACTCTTGCTGAACAACCACAGCTGCATCTTTGGCACAGGGAAATATATGGTGAAACATTGTCTTTTAGGCTTTATCACTCACAGCAATTTTTAAACAACACAAACAAGCTAAGTGTTTAATTATTGTTATTATTTTTTGTTATCTACTCCTTTTGCATTTAGAAATTTCCAGACTAATGCAAGTTGAAGAATTGAATCCCTTCCAAAAATAAGCACCAGGTTTATTTAAAATCCTGGACCACACCTGTCAGCAACAACGGGTCTTTGTCTTGGGATAAACTGCTCCTGCTATCTCTTTACCAGCTATTGTGGTAAGAAACTTTGCAGGAGTTTTGAACTTCGTAGTCAACAACTATATCTCTATTGAACCTTGGAAATTTACCTTTGTAGTTAAAAACAGCTAGTACGCAATTGTTTTAAAAAGAAATCTTTCCTTTTGTGTTTGCCCTCCTCATGGGGATTGTCCCCCCCAAAAAAACTGCCCAGAGGAAGGCGTATTTTTGAAATCCTGGCCCCACAGGTTGTCTTGCCGAAACGTAACTGAGGTCAACAGCCAAGAAAAACAATTTTGTTTCTTGATAAACTTGGAATACAGCATTACTAGACCACAAAGCCAACTACCAACTGCTGTCTTCTACGTCCTGCTTTAGCAAATTAAATTTTGGACATTCAGGTGAACCTGATTTAGCAGGCAAACCTGACCCAGCAATTGAGACTTTGGATATTCAGGCAAACCTGAGTTAGCAATTGAGACTCTGAATATCCAATCTGCATTCAATAAGTTCATGAATTGTAAATTGTTTTTTTGTTCTACTGCTTTATGGTATCCAAAAAATATAATGTCTTTTGTTTAATACAGGATGCTCTTAGCAAAACTTCTTTCTACAAACTAGAATAACCTTTTTTGGACTTTACTGTCTCATATTCTGTTTTATTTTTAATTTGCATGGACAATCTGTTGCCTTCAAAGCATCACTACTATATGTTTTAGAATAAGTTCTTTTTTTTCACTCCTTTGTTATCATATAATAAAACATATTTAAGATTTTTTCTTCTCTTTTCTCCTTTCCGGCTGACTGTTTACTTTAACTACAAAGGTACTAACAGATTAGACATATCGAACGATACTCAATTTATAAATTAGATTGAATTTATTTCATCAATTGGGCAAAATTATACTTTCATCAGCAGTCTTTTGGAAACCAAACGTTTGCACTTTAAACAGTTTTACCCCATTAATTCCAGCCTGGCTGTCACTCACACAGCAGGGTGGCTGTCCTTGCCGGACAGCCAGCCGGCCAATCACACCGAGTGCATTCAGGTCTCCTAGGAGACTAAGCACAGGGAGTTTCGGGTACCTCCCTCACATCCTGTCCACCCCAGGCACTCAGGCGCTAGAGGAGGGCTTCAGAACTGAACCCCGCCAAAGGACAACAAACAAAGGGACCAAACCTGGTTTGGCGCACAGAGACAAACACAAGAAGGATCTTTTCTAAAAGAAATGGTGAAAAAGATGACCGCAGTCTGTTTTTACAGACAGGTTTTGGGCGCCATATTGAAAAACATGGCTGACCCGATTTTTAGCTACCATTGTTAGCGGTTGAGAAAAATCAAGTTAGTTTGATCTAAACCACTGCCACCAGCCATTTAAAGTAGGAAAAGGTAATATTTGACTGCTACATGAGTGTTTTTGACTCAGGGGAAGCTAGACAACCCCTCCAGCACTCTATCGGAAGATAGTGTGTGCTTTGTCTGTAAATTTAAAGAGACTAGTAAAGTCAAATTTTGAGCCTTTTGGTCCTTCCACTCACGATCCTTAACTTTTTCACGAGCATCAAAACCAATTTTATTTCTCTCCTAGCTCTCCTTGATGCATTTCATTATCTGTTCTCTATCAACTTGAACTACTCCAGCATTTCCCAACCACCCCGGACACAATTTCGTCCCTGGTTCCCTTCCCTTGAGAGATACAAATGGCGAAGCCTTTGTCACCGAATGTGGTGTAGTTAAGTAATTCCACGTCATGATCCTCAACATCTCCCTCCTTGGCTGCTTCACTCTCATAGCTAATTGTAGACCTTCTTCAAGAACCAGTTGACCCTCTCTACCAGGCCATTTGCTCTCGGGTGATACAACGCAGTTCTAATATGCTTAATGCCATATCCACTGAGAAATGTTTTCATCGCCAGAGAAACAAACTGAACTCCATTGTCCGAAACAAGCTCACTGGGAACTCCTTCCTTAAAGAATATTTCCTCTAAAAACCCAATGAGCTCTCTAGCCGTGACTTCTCTCACTGCCTTCCATTCAATCCATTTTGTATGAAAATCAACTGGCACAAACAAAAACCTCACTCCATCACCCAAACCCATAATAGGTCCCATAATGTCCACAGCAACTTTAGACCATGGTTGTTCAGGTACAACATTAGGAATTAGAGGAACTTCCCTTACAACTTTGGTTTTGTCACTTACTTGACACTCCATACACTCCTTCACCCACTTTTCAGCCATTTTGTCAATACGTGACCACCAATAATTGTGACGAAGTTTCCTCTTCATTGCCCCCTGTTCTGTCCGCGGGATCAAACCTCCCAATTGAAGGTGCCTTACAGATACATTCTTTAATGTTATCAAAAGCTGTATTACACTCTGCAGACCACTCACACTTCACCATGGCAAAATCCTTAATAAACCTGTGGTAATATTCAGCAAGACCTAAAAAGGACCTCACCTGATCTTTTTCTGTGGGAATGGGAGCCGCTTTCACTGCCTTTACCAGACATTTCTTCGGTCTCACACCAGACTCGTCTATTTCATGTCCCAAATACTCCACTCTTCCCACTGCAATCTTGCATTTATCTCTCTTCACAGTCAACTCAGACTCTGATAACTTGCTTAACACTTGTCTCAGCACTACATCATGTTCAGACTTCGAATTAGCAAACACAAGCATATCATCTTGAAACACCATCATTTTCTTCATTCCTTCCATGATCGTGTCCATTACTCTTTGAAATACGGCCGCTGCTGAAGCAAGACCGAAAGGCATCCTGCAGTATCTGAAAGTACCAAAAGGAGTGATGAATGCTGTCAAATGCTGGCAGTCTTCCTTCAAAGGAATTTGATGATATGCTTGAGAAAGATCGATCACAGAGAACACTCTTGCGTCCTTGAGCGTCGACAGTTTGTCACTTATTATCGGCAAAGGATGCCTGTCTACTAGAATGTTTTTGTTGATGTCTCTCATATCTACGCAGAGTCTTATCTCTCCATTGGGTTTAGCCGCTACCACCACCGGTGACAGCCATTCGGAACTCTCACTTTCCTCAATAATTCCCTTCTGTAACAATTTCTCAATTTCGTTTTTAAGTTTCTCTCTCAGACCATGCGGTATTGGTCTCACTTTATGTACTTTAGGGATAGCTTCCACCTTCAGGCGGATCTCGTGCTCAAAACCCTTCAGCATCCCTAAGTCACCCTGGAAAACCAAAGGAAATTCTTCTTCCCACTTGTCACGGACTTCAGCAACTGAAAGTGGTTCCTCTGTGCTTGCTTGTATCCTGATGCCAAGTTTACGCTGTTCTTCCCATCCTAGCAGTGACGAACCTCCTTGTGTCACATATATTTCTGAATCACAGCTTCTGCCTTTATATTTAATAACAGCCTGGAACTTCACCAACACTTGAATATTTACATTTCCATAGGCATATGGTTCTATCGTGTGTTCCATCAACTCACTTACTTTCCTCTGCAAACAAACCTCATATGTCTTCTCCGATATTAGAGTCCATGGGGAGCAACTATCCACTTTCAATGTCACTACTCTGCCATTTACAAGAAACACATCTGCTGGAGCAGTTCGCCTCGCAGAAACTTCTGAGATTTCCAGCACGTGCTTTGTTTGAGCTACTTGAACAAATTCTGCATTCTCTTCCTGTTCTGAGTCTCTTGTAGCTGACCCTATGCAATGTACTTGACTTGACTCTCTGCATACTCTAGCGAAATGTCCCTTTTTCTTGCATTTCAAGCAGAATCGATTCCTTGCAGGACAAAATGTGCTGGTAGAGATATGGCGATTGCTGCCACATTTATAACATTTGATTTCCTTGCCACAATTCATCTTCTTAAATCCTCTCACCATCGCCACTTCACCATCTACTTTATCATTCTTCATGGTGGACATGTATTTGTGGGTTTGCTCCATTCCTCTGGCCGTCTCTATGGCCACTTCTAGCGACACATCTTTAGTCAACAACTTCTCCTGTATCTTCAAGTTATTAGTACAGCGTACTAATTGATCCCGAATGAGTGAGTCAGTCAACACTCCAAATTCACATGTGTGACTTAACAATCTCAAGGCTGCTACAAAGTTCTCCACTGGTTCCTGGGGATCTTGCACTCACTGAAAAAATGTATGCCTTTCAAAAGTTACATTTTTCTTCACTTCAAAATGAATTTCCAATTTCCTTTCAGCTAGAGTATATTCATCCATGTCTCCTTAACCTTCTTAAATGGGCTGGGGTAACCCATCATAAATACTCCGACCTTCAGTGCCAAGATTATGCAAAAGAATAGCTTTCTTCCTTCCCGCAGCAAATTTGTCGCCTCCAATTGCTACAAGGTAGGTGTCAAAAATGTTCTTCCACCTATCCCATCTTATTGGAGGTACACCTGGTTCGAGCAGAAAAGGTGGAGGCGGGGCCATGCTGGCTGCAGCCATGATCCAAAAAGGTTCACCACTCGTTTGAACAGATGAAATTCAAAACTGATTTGAAGCTTTTATATTTTCACTAATTGTGCAAGAGTACCCAACAATTTATATTCTGGAGTGGTGTGGCCTCCTTAGTCCACTATGGTCATCCGTGACTTGATTGGCTGTATGCCTCTACTCATCAGCTTCAAAGCAGAGACATAAATGTCTTTATCACTTGAGTCAGTTGGGCTTATTTCATACTTTCTTTTTAAGCCTTGCTTTCAGGGATCTCGAAAGGACCGCCCCCTCTCCTGTCCTCCTGTGGCTGCCTCCCTCTGCCCCTCCTCACCTCTTTAGCAGCAACTTCGCCTCTACTCCTGGCTCCTCGCTGTGACTGCTAGCGAGTGAACCAACGGAACATGGCTGGCAGCAGACCCAAAGCGGCTTGGGAGCGTGGCTCTAACTGTGCCGCCGTTCCGCACTGCACTGCTGTTCTGGCCTTACGACGTATGAGCAGGAGGGGCTCCTGAGGCGCCGCGGCTGCAATCGCCGTTCTCCCTCGCACGATCTCCAACACGCAAGGTTTCCGCGGCGGGCCCCCTCTCCTCATCGCCAATGTGAGGAACGACCGAAACAGGGGAAGATTAATATTTAAGTTTATTAATAACGGGCTCGCCGTGCCGGAGCACTGCAGCTCTACCAACGGCTCTCGCCTTCTTGTGACACACGAACCAAGCTCCAAAGTAAACAGCCAGGAGAATGGTTCGCGTGCTACACATTCTACAAGAGAATCTCTACAGCTACCTTTTATTACAAACTTAGTTTAAATTCATAACTTCATTTAGTGGATTCAAATTGTTTCATGCATATATTTTCGTAATCAAACACCACTTACATGGCCCCATATAGGGAATAACTTGCCAGTACATGCACTTGGTTCAATCCAATGGGGCCATCCTTGGGTGCCCATTGTGTGAGTGCCAACATTCTTAGCTTGGGGTTTGTAATACATATAATATGTATAAACAAAGTGTGTAGTAAACAGTGATTTGGTCATCACTGTTATGTTATGAAAGTTCTCCTGTACCATAAGCTTGCATTCATTTTGGATGTTGTTGGCACATGATCCAAATGAAAATGAACAGGTTCTACAATAGAGAGACTATGCCATACAAACAGTTCCACTTCATTAATGGACCCATGTTGGTACATGAGGGGCCTTCCATGATAATGAAGAACTCAAAAGTAGAAGAAGAGTTGCCCCATGTTGGGATACAAGTGCAGCATCCCAGGCAGGTGAAGAGATTTAGACTCCAAAAAACATAGTTGCAGGTAGCATAGTGCTAGCAGTTCTCCTTGGGCATGTCGCAATGCACATGCATCCGTTTATAGTTAGCTTTGAGACATATTAGAAATATCATCTAGTCACACAAAAAAAACAATGTATTCACATTGCTGATACAGAGGTTACACATAGGGTGATGTATGTTTCATTTAGCGATAGTACACATTGCTATTCAAATCCCTCTGCATCATCCACAAGGCGGGTTTGGCCCGGGGACCACACTATCTTTAACTTTATCTCACTAAATACTCTACCTCTAGACCACTTTGATCCTATGGCACCAACTCTCTGTGTATAAAGCGTTTTGCTAAACAGAGGGCAGGGGGTCGCTCACTTTCCTCTGCAGGCTCCCTCCTATGGAATAGCCTCCCCTGCCATGCGCCTTGACCAGGATCTTCTCAAATTCCGGAAGCTCCTTAAGACTTTTCTCTTTTCCTCCTCTTTCCCTCCTTCTCTCCTCTGCTAAGCCCACAGTTGGTGAATTCAGTGTCCTTGGCTCTTAGGCATCCTCAGGACCTTGCCCTCCCACACCAATTCTTCCTAGCTCCTGTCTATCCACAGCACATTGCATCTGCGTACCATCCTCCCTGGAGGCTCACACTTACATCTCCTGTGTCCCAGGCTGTGTAGCAATCAACATTCCTAGCACTTTGTCTCTGGCTCACTCTCAAGCTCGGACTCCCCAGCACTTCCCTCCTCTTCCTTCTTCCTTTCTGGACTTGCACATTCTGAATACTCACAAGGCATAGTAGGTCCCCCCTACAATCCCTCTTCCTTAACTCCAGAGAGAAGTCATGTTGCCAAGGCCATAGGCAGAAGTTCTGTGCCAATAACAGTTAAATGAATCTAGCTGTAAAGCTCAAACTAGCTAGGCAAGAAATGTTCAGTCCAGGGAGTAATGGTAGTCATGTGCCAGTTGAAGGTTAAATTCATGTGAGCAGGGCATGGAATTTTGTGATGCCAAGAGGCCTGGTGAAGATTTAAAGCACTACTGCCCTCACACGAAGAGCGGTCATCCTATTTGAACTGCAAGCACCACACTATAGGGATTAATAAATAAGTGAAATTCAGGCATAAGAGTGGTGCCTTGATCATGCCATTCATGGGCACCTGGGTTACAGAGAGATAAGTGGTTGACGTGCTAGGGCTTTACCTTAAATTTGGGACTGGATGGGCAGAGGTGATCACAAAAAAAAACATCGACAAAGGCGAGGAGCGATCTGTGTGTACCACAGAGTCTTTTATAATGAACTGGCCCGTTGAGTTGACCATGCTTTCACACTTTGATCAGGCGACGAGGGAGGGGTGAACATCACGTGGTTGGCAAGACTATTTACTCATTAATTATATGTATTATGGTAACAATGTACCTGATAGTCAATCAACTCATAAATTTCACAATGATGATGTAGCAGGTCACATGTTTCGGGGAATGAGTTTGAGATAATGTGTGACCAGTAGGCTAATGGATTATAGGGGGTAATTAGAATTATATAGATGTTAGCCAATGGGAGTGTGGGAACATGTTATCTATATTATACACAGTTCTTTTTAATTTGTGGTTTTCCGATATCAAAAAATGTAACTCCTTTGGGTGGAAGGAGCTCTCTGTTAATTCAATTTTATGGGACCATTCTATACTTTTAGCATGTAACCAAACTTTGTTTTTCTTGCAAACAATGCATTAATTATTTTCCCTATTTGGGATTGTCTTTATGGTTTGGGTTTTGGGTCATTCACCTTACATAATTGGTGACCCTGAGATGATCCCCGACTCTCAGTGAGGCTGGGGTTCCCCAACCTGCTCATCCTGGCTGGTGGTTCCATTCTGCAGTGACCAGTCCAATGTGCATGACCTGAGGAGGTTTGCAGGTGCTGTGTTGCCAGAAGGCCTGCCTGTTCCTTGGAGCAGGGCAGTGTGCTCAGCTGTGCCGGCAAATTGACAGGGACCCGCATCATAGGTGTACGGGGAAACACATAGAAGTAAGTGCACCTTTGCGGCAGAAGACAACATGGGGAAAAGAAGTGTGATGTTGAGTGTGAGTGTGTGGAGAGAGAGCACACTATGTGGAGAAATATTGGAACAGAGGGAGGGTCTAAACCATTGCATAAATAAGTGTTTTCTTTTTTAATTACAGTTTAGTATTTTAGCACATCTGGAGTACTGTTTTAATGTTATGAAGGAACACTGCCTTTACTTCATTGGTTAGGTGTACCCCGTCATGTCCATAGAAATTGGCCATGTAGAACTGTATGTTGTTGTTCAAAATCCATAATTGGTTGTGGTCTCCCATTAATGATGAAACTTCTTTATTACAATTTCTCTGGATTTCTCAATTTTAACATTAATTCTGTTGGTCCATCTCCATTTTTGCCTCTCAGTCAAATTGGAAAAGATACAGATGGTGCGAGGAAATAGTTCCATTAGTTTTCCCATGTCTTGTTTCCTCATTAAAGCAAGGGACACACCTTGAACATTCCCCAAATCATTGCCCCCACAGTAAATCATTATGACTCCTTGCTGCCCTGTACTTCTCAGACTTAACAATTTTGGAAAAACTCAGATCCAGCGCATTCCCCGCAATCCAAACCATGTAATTGTCAAATCTCTCAAACCTAGGTCCATATCAATATTTAGTTTCTCACAAAACGTCAGCAACCAAAACAGCCAACTGTCTCCAATTAGCCACACATTTTTCAAACCAACCATGATATCTGCAGTCTTTCTCTGTTTCCAGGAATATGATTCCTAATTTGAATGTTCTAATAGTTTGTATGAGCAGGGTCTGTTTGATGTGTGTGTTTTGAAGTTTTTGATTGGTTGATTGCACTATTGTGGTTAAACGCAGCTATTCAGCAGCCACTCTGTGCACGGTTTAGTTACCCAGGGGTAAATGTGGCACCGTTTTGCAGCAACGGCTATATTATGGCAAATGGGACATTGTGGGCATCATTACGAGAGTGGCGAAATGGGTTAACGGGTGCCGCAAAAGGATGCAGACCCGTTAACACCATTCCGCCACATTACGAGGTCCCCTCGTGGGACCCGCTCTGCACGTCTGGTTTTACTAGACGTGCAGAGCGGGTCCCGCGAGGGGAAGAGGGAGCTAACAATGGGCCGGTCGTAATCAGCCCGTTGTTAGCTCCCTCCCCCATTCCCATTCAGCCCTATTGGGGCTGAATTGGGAATGGGGAAGGTCTGGGCCCGGGTTCCTGGAGGGAGGAATTACTGGGCACTCCGAATTCGGAATGGCCCGGTAATTCCTCATTCTGGGAACCTGGACCAGATTTTGGCTGCCGCCAAAATCGTAATGAGGCCCTGTGTATTTGTAGCCACGCCTATTAAAAAGCACAGATGTAGGTGCCTCAATACTGTTTGGCGTTTTATTGGTTGTGGCTGGAATCGCAGGTATATCTAAAGCCAGGTCTATAAACATACATTATCTGTGCAATAATCATATTTTATGTGGATGATAAATTACAGAATTTGTGTGTTGTTTTATGTACTTAGTTACTCACTTATTTGATTTGAAGATTTGAAGGCCAATTTAGTTTGATTTTGAGCTTGCAGAACAATGTACGTGTAGCCGCGAATACAAACCAGGATCTGTAGCAGATCGATGTAATAATCTCATCGTGAACAAGTCGTCAGGCTCTGCCGACTTTTTCCTGGCTACCAAAATTCTTTCCCCAAATAGTCAAGGATGGGTATAAATATATATTAATACCTCCAGTCCTAGAATATTTGGGGAAAGTGCATGATAGCCTAGAGCAGTGGTCTTTAAACATTTTTGGCCGGGGTCCCCCGGAACAAAATTTGGGCAAGTCGGGACCCCCAAAAATACCAAATGGACAGTATGTATGATATGATATGATAGGTTATTTATAATGCGCTTAATACCCAGAGGTTTCTAGGCATAGACACGGGGATCAAACCTGTGTTGCTTCGTGTCGTCTTGCTTCCAAGGCGAGCACGTTGCAGCTGAGCTATCCTCCCGGGCTGTCACCACTATTGCGTGCTGTCACCACACACTACTCCCAGTATAGTCCTTGGGCTCCGCCAACTGATCCCATCACAGTCGCTGGGCTCCCTCATCCCACTCCTACCCAGTCCCTGGGCTCTCCCCACCCCATTACACACCATAGGCTATCCCCACACTGCTCCCACCTCTATCTCATGGTTGCCCCCCATCCTGCTCCCACCACAGTCCAAGGGCCAGTGGCGGCTGGTGAATTTTAGAAGTGGAGGGGCATGACTATTTCCACCAATCAAGAGGGTTCGGGGGGTACTGCCATGTGATTTCTTTTTTAAATAATGGGTTAAAATGTTGTATTGTAGAGCATACTTTAAAAAAAGAAATGGGTAAATAGCCAAACAGCATCACACGAGCATCCATCACCATACCTTCACTCATAACACAAGCATACACACATCCATAAACATGTTTAAATAAAAAGAAGTTAACATAAACATACCTTCTGCAGGTGCATGAGTGTGGGTGCTGAAACGCCCTGCTCCAGGATGCTGTGGCCGTATGTGCGAGGAGGCGCAGGAGCTCCTCCTCGCACATACAGATATGCAGTGCCCCAGCCAGCATTTCCAATGAGCTATGCAATGCTGGTGATGCAAAAGGCCCTATCCTTGCCTCGCTCAGTGACCATGTGCAGCTGTGGCACTAAACAGAACTGTCAAAGGGAAATAGTGTTTCCCTTTCACAGTTCAACCAGCCCAGCAGCACTCCCTCAGCTGGAAAAAGCAGCTGAGGGAGTTCTCATTGTTTCACTGGGCTGGCTCCTTAACTACTCCATGATGGGTGAGGGGGCCACTGGGTGGGCGCCCCCTCGCCATTATGGATGAGCCACCAGGCTCAGACTGGCCTATATGGCAATAGGGCAATGCATGTATCAAAAATGCAAAATGCTTGTGTGGGCCATTTAAAATGGCCCACCTTTTTGGCCAATGTCGGCCAGTTTGATGAGTTACTTCACTATGCAGTTAGATTTTGACCATTGAGCAGTTAGTAAATTTGACCATTGTTGTTGAATAAATATTCTTTGAATATCACAATTTACTTACATTTTAAAACAGAGCACCCCCTTGGGTACTATTCAAACAGTCTGTGGCTAAAGGAATGAATATCCATTCACAATTGCGGGCCACTTTTTCATTGGTGTCTGAGACATTTTCATGCTTCTGCCTGACCATGTGAGCCACCCCAGCCATTTCTTCAAATCTAAGTAGAAAACAAACAAAATCATTTTTTTTTTTAGATTTCATGCTGGCCTCTCACAGCCCCCCAGGGATGCGGCCGCAACCCCCTGTGGGGCCGCGCCCCACAGTTTCAATTCAGCTGGCCTAGAGGGTGCATAATTAATGCATTTTTCGATTACTTTTTTCATAGCAACATTATTACCTGATACCTCTGTAGCCATGTCGAATAGCCACAGCTAGATTTCTGTCAGTCTCATTGTTTCTTATTGGTTGTTGTTACCTTTGTGTTTGTGTAGGGCTTAGTGATAGGTTGCACTGAAAATGTGTCAGCCATTTTAGCAGTTTTATTGGTACCAGTCCTCTTTTTTTTGGTATTTGTTTTGGAAATTTTAGCAGCCACAATTTTCTGCCATTTTATCCTTGTGATTCCTGAACTCTCACTGTGTACATGACAGGAGTGTGGCTGATGTAAAAGTAAGTGTTAATAAATATTTACACATTTGAAGGTTTATTTGCAGTTGTGTGTGTGTGTTAGTTATATTAATCACTGCTATCAGATGGTGTTCATTATTATTTTCTTCATTTTCTGTGTTTAAATTGTAAGCTCTTTTTAATGTATTTTTAAGTTTAAAAACTGTGGACATGTAGATTTTGTATTTGTTAGTAAGGTTGAAGGTTGTTTTGAATGTACTTATGGTACTTTCAATGCACTTTGAGGTATGTAGTAGGTGTTTGAAGTGTTTTGTGAGGTAGTTCCATTGATGGTATTCCACAAGTTAATTTTTGTAATGTGTTTATTTTTGTATTTTCTTGAAGCCACATCGTTATCATCACCACAGTGGATTTACACTAGATGTTGTACAGTTAACTCCTGTGAAAGGTCAAACTATAATGGTACTTATGGAGATGGAAGCAGCAAATGTATGGAAAGCTTTCTTTGTGACCTTTCTAGCATTTCTGATGATTCTTTAAGTGGAGGGCTGCAGATCTGCAGGTGTTTTAGGACTCTGGATGTTGGTGGCAGCACCTTTCATGTGTGCTGGTTGATTTTGTACAGCTGCATTAAAGAAGGAAGATAACATGTCTCGGGAGAAGGAGTTGTGGCATAGGCAACACCTTAGTCTCATAACTGAAACATTGGGAGCAGTAAAACTGGAACAGGTGGAACTGATAATGTTGTAGGTGTTGAAGGTTCATTCACTGTTGGTGGCCTTCCAATGAAACTGGATGGTTTCAAGGTTTGACACTGAATATTCGATGGTCCACCCCTTAGTGTTTTTTTGCACAAGATGGATAGGATTTTCTTACTTTTATTAAAAACTGTTATTTTTTCTTAAAATATTGCCAACTATCTGTAGTGGTTTTATTTTTTTGTAATTTAAATGACAATACTAGTGTTTCTACCTGTGTGATTTGTTTTCTCTCCCTTATTCTCCAAGTGTTATTATCCCACACTATGCTCTCTTGTTCTCCAAGTTTACTTAACCTTCATCATCATCTGTCGTGCAACCACCCACTATGACATCCTTTGCAAATATTCACCCAGTTTATATATCCCTGTTTGCTTCTTGTAGTTCTATTTTCTTATACTTTTTTATATTGTTGTATGTTTCTTTTTAATCCAAGTAGTTTTTTTTTCCCAATGACCCAATGATTAGTATGTGCAAAGAGAACAACAGTGTTGTATGCGCAAATGTTCTATCTTATTTACACTCTTTATCTACTCTTTTTTCTGTCTCTTTTGTTGTTAATATTTTACACTAGGTTTATCAAATGAAATGCACACAATGTTCTCTTCAGCTCTCTGGCCGGCCTCTCTTGGCCCTCTTCCTGCTCCCACCTGCAAGTCTAAAAACCTCGGGGTCATCTTCGACTCCACACTCTCCTTCTCTCCTCACATCTCTGATATCTCTAAGAAGTCACACTACCAGCTGCACCACCTCAGAGCTATTCTTCCTCTCCTCTCCTTCCCCCAGAAGCTCACCGTCTCCAGAGCCCTGGTTCTCTCTAAGCTGGACTATTTCAACAGCCTCTATCTAATTCTGCCTGCCTCTACTCTCCGCCCCTCTGCAATTTATCCTCAAGCCCAGGGATCGTATCTCTCCAGGACTGAAATCTATGCACTGGCTCCCAGTGGCTGCAAGGATTTAGTTCAAAACCCTCTGCATTATCCACAAGGCCTTCTGGGGCCTGGGACGGCATTACTTTCAATTCTCTCTTCCTAAATATATTCCTTCTCGGGCTCTTCGCTCATCTGCCTCCAACTCCCTCAGGGTTAGGTGCTTCTCCAAGCAACGAGTTGGTGGTCGACCTCTCTCCTCGGCTGGGGTCTCCCTCTCGAACAGCCTTCCTGCCTCCCTGAAACTCGAGGGGAACCATCTCCGGTTCCGGAAACACCTCAAAACCTTCCTCTTTGCTTCTGCTTTCTCTGCCTCTCTCCCCTGCTGAAATTCCCTGCCGATTCTGCACCGGTTACCTGGCCACCCTTTCCGATCTTGGGGCCAGGTCCCGCCTTTTGCTCACCTGCCCTGCCTCCCTGGCAACCCCCTGCACTTGGGGACTGGTTCTGTATCCCTTCAGTCCCCTTACCAGCACTTATGTCTGCTCTTACCTTGCACTTGCCACCATCAGGCCGTTTTAATTACCGTATTTATTCTTCTTTCCCATGTACTGCACTGCACTTCCCCTTTCCCTTTCCCTTCCCCTGGCACTCTTCCCTTTCCCCCTACCCTCGCACTTGCGCGGTCTGAATGACACCTGGCCTAGTAGGATTGTTGTCTGTCTTCCACTGTTTTCCCCTCCCTTGCCTCGTCGCGCCTTGAAACACTTGGGTGTAGGCGCGTTATAAATGCCATATCATATCATATCATAGTCATGGCTACAGGAATTGGGGCATTATTGGATTTGTTTGTATCTATGGCTACACAAAATGTTTGAAAAAAAAATTAAATGTGCAATTCTTTTTAAGATGTATTGAGTGTAGTGTTTGTAAACAGTTATTGTAACCTTTTAAATACTTTTCATTTATTAATACATACAAGTGGACACATTTGAAAAAATAAATAAATATGCACGTTTTTTCACACCATGTTTATTTGGGTGGGTTTGTGGTTGTGGGCTAAATCTTCTTCTGCTGCCCAATACTCTGCATTTTTACTGTCCATGATATGTCTTAAATGTTGAATGTCCTTTTTAAATTAAGTAATAATTCTGTTACTTCTTTTAATGAAACCATATTTAGATGTGTGGGTACTTGTTGTGGTTCTTCCTGTTTGATTCTTCTTGAGACTTGAATCATTTCTTCATCTGTTTGAACATATTTGAAATATTTTAAACAATTGAAGATATAATACACTTAAAAAATATGTGTGTTGGTTGTTTAAACATTTGTTAGCTTGATAGTAGGTAATACAGTATATGTGTTTGGTGTCTGAAATGTGTTCTTTTGAATATAATTGTTAGTCTCATTTAAAATATATCGAATGTACTTACAACATCCTGATTGTGCTGTTTTTTTTTATTAAAATGATTTAGTTTCATTTACAAAACTTTTCATTTATAATTGAACACACATTGTTTCTCAAGATTTCAACAGAATAAAAACCCCAAAAGAAAATTAAACATTCAATAACATGTTATGCATCTACAGGTGCATGAGTGATCCAAGTCCAGAACATGCCTCAGTAATTGGTTTATGTTTGCCTTATACTTCTTCCAGTATTGGGGTATTTCCTATCATTAGTCTTGATTTTCTAGGATTCAATGTTCTAATTCCAAAATTGGATTATATTAATAGTCAGGTTTTTGTTTTTGCTTGCCAAAATATGAGTTCATCTTTCTTTGGGATCTCGCGGGGGACCAGGGTTTGCAATCATTTCTCGGAATAGGTTTCTTTTTTCACTCAAATTGGGACATTCCATTATCACATGGTGAAGTGTCTCAATTATACCTTCTTGTTCGCAAAATCGACAGTATGCTAGTGAATTGGGAATTTGTCTGGTTATTGCAAGGAGTTCACACGTGGGTAGCTGGTTCAACAGGAATCTGAAGAATTGATCTCTTCTGTGGCGGTCTGGAAAAAGAATCAGATATGGTGGTAATTGATTGATCGGTCTGATATCCACATCACATTGTATGTTCATACAATATTTGGATTTTTCAGCTATGGTATGAATCCAGTTGTTCTGTGTATTTGTTTCTTTTCTACCTGTGGCCACTTAGTGAGCATTTCCAAGGTTATCTCACTGCTTAGCATTAGTTCCTCTATTGCTTGTTTCCAAGTTTTGAGCACTGCCTGCAATCGAGTTCTGTCTGTCGCACAGAATGTCATAGGCCGGAATGTGATCTTTGTTTACCATTTTTCTATAAAAATCAAGTCGCTTCCATGTCACTATAGATTTCAGTGACTGGGTGGCTAGTTTGTGATGTATTCTTACTGCGGGAAATGATTTAGGGAGCTCTAGAATTTTCTGCCAGAAGGTACCTTCTATGGAGTACCAGATGGTTTGGTCCAAGTTGATCATGGGTTCACTCCCATGGGTGGTTATTGCTATTATCTTCTGTCGATAAAATGTGATAACAGCTTTCATAGAATATTTCTCAAATTTGCAATGTATCACTGCACTTTAACGGGCCACAGAGGAGATTTTGGTTTTTAACTGCATCGCCCAGTCTTTCTCTACCTCTGATTAGTTCTAAAGGATTCCCAAGTATTTAATTGTTTTTTGCTGTTCAAAGAGTTTACCATCCATATAGAAACTTGATGGTTTTATTTTAGTTTTAGGGATATTCGTCATCATTTTGATTTTTTTTGTATTAATTACAAGTTCATTTGTTTTCATATAGTTTTCCAATTGTTTGAGACATCTTTGGAGGCCCACCAGCGTTTTATCAAGGATCACAATGTCGTCAGCGTATATGAGGTGAGGAATCAGTTTAGCATTGAGTTTTGGTGGGTTTGCTGTTTCAAATCAGTGTTCTTGGGAAATGTCTGAGGTATAAAGCTTGAAAAGGGTGGCTGCGAGGGGGCAGCCCTATTTTAGCCCATTTGTGATGGAAATTGGGGCAGATAATTTTACATCTTGAGATAGTCTGATCTTAATAATAGTATGACTATACAGTTGCTTAATTGGCTCAAGAATTTCCGATGGGCAATTCCAAGATCTTCATTTTTGCCATAATTTCTGCCTATTAACCAAGTCAAAAGCCAAATCAAGATCAATAAAGGCGGCATAGATTGTAATGTTACTGACCAAGCACTCATGTTTTAACAGGTTCAAGATCATCAGGTTAACATTGGTTCCCGTGTTTTTTGTAAATCCGGTTTGTCTGATGCCAAATCTGTTGTTTGTTTTGATCCATGTGTTCAGATTGTTTAGTAACAATGTGGCAAATATTTTCCCAATAGGGTCCAATAGCGTAATAGGATGGCAATTTGAGGGCACTTTACGGTCTCTGCTTTTCTTGGAATCAATGTGGCTACCCCCCATGAATTAGTGATCTGTTTGCACTCTTCTGTGTTGGTAAATAGAAGGTGACAGAGGATAACCCATTCTGTGGGTTTCTTCTTAATAATGGTGTTGCATAGCCCATCTGGCCCGGGTGCTCTTGATGTATTGAGCGTCTTTATTATCATCAAAATCACCTTTTGTTCCCATGTGGATAGTCAACTTGTTGTCGGTTGTTGTTGTGTCGTGGTCTCAAAGCCAGAGGCTTTCACTTTGTAAATGGATGCAAAATGGGTAGTCCATACATCTTCAGGAATTAACTGTATCAATTTGTCTTGGGTATCAATTTAGGGATTTAGGAGGTTTCATAGTCTTCTTGTATTGTGCGTCTTCAACATTTTTAGAATGGACTCTGCATCATGTTGGAGGATTTGTGATTTGGCTGTTTTAACCGAGTTTCTATATTTTTGCTTTGCTTTTTTGATCAAGCATATTCGATTTGTCTGGTTAGATTTTTTTTATTTGTGCTAGTTCTTTCTATAGTTGTTTTTTTTTCTTTCGGCCATGGCAGGATTGAATGCATGAGTATGTATTTTTCTTGGAGCTTGGTTCTTTTTTATGGTTTGCAGTAATTGTCTCAGCATCCATTCATAATTTATCTTATCCACACCAACACGGGATGAGCCTACATATGCTTCCACTAGTTGGTTAGTTTGCTTTTCATTAATGCAAAGTCTGGTCACCGCACTATTAGCTTCTATCTCGAATAGCGTGAGTTTCGATCTAGTTGCACATGGGCCTTGCCATTCCACACTGATAATGTGTTGATCGCTGTTCAGTGAATGTATATTTCCACGTGCAGTGCTTTTTTTATTAATATATATTATATGTATATATCATTAATATTATTAATATATGAGACCGGAATATATAATCGAGCATGGCAGTTGACTTCCCTGATTCTGCTGTATTTCCTTCTGGTCTCTTCAGCATCTTCTTTTTTGATTTCTTCCTCTGTATGATAATTGTCCTCCAGCCATTGCATATAGTTTTCCATTTTAGTAGTTGTAAAAAGAAATAGTGCTTGTGAGTTTAGAGTTAGAATTAGGAATGGAGAAAGATTAATGAGGAGGGAAGGGTGAATGCATGTATTTGCTTTGTGATTGGCTGTTCATTGTTTGTGTGGTGGGTGGCTGCCAATAGGATTCATTGTATTAATGGTTGTTCTACCTAGACCGTTTGCATTGCTTGAGAATGAGGTGTAGTTGTTGGAGATTGTGCTATTTTTGGTGTCATATTTATTGTTTGATTGGAAATTTCAAACAGGCAGTCCATTTCAGAAGACAAAGATTTTGATTGTTCAGAGGACTTTGGAAAATTAGAGAATTTTGAGAATGGGGTCCATAGTGATGTCGAGGCTATAGATGATGTGTCCTCAAAGCATTGGCTTAGAAAGCTTTTTTGGTTTATAATATTATTTTAGATGGAGTGTTCGAAATTAGAGGTTTATACTGCAATTGTGGAGAAATATTTTTGTCAGGCAGCAAATGTTGTTTTCTCTTCGGGAAAAGAAAATGTATGAATTACCTAAAGAAAAAACAAAGAGAAATGTTCCAAGCTGTTTTGAATTGTAATAGAGGTGAAGGGTATTTCTCTGATTGAACATATATTTTTTGGTTAAATGTTGGTGAAAGCACCCAAAGGCTCTTTTAAGAGCCACCCAGAGGAACTTTTAAGTATATTGGAAAAGAAAAATAATGTTGATGCCTTTTTTTAAATAGCAACGATTACGATAGCATACAATGAAACCTCCTTCTCTGTGAGATGGATTATATCCGTGGGTACCACATGTACCACATGTCTGACGGATTATAGCCGCGGATACCACCCAGCCAATGGTACATTATGTCTTTGTTGGCGGGTGTAGCCGCGTCTGTGACTAGTGAACTAGCCACAGGTATGGCAATTCCAATTTATGTGCATTGATCATGTTATTCCATTGATTTTACACTACACAATTTCACATGTGTTTCTGATTCTATACCCTCGTGTGTACCTTTATGTTGTTTTAATTGTTACAGCTTGTCAATATGTCTTTTGGAATCTGTGAAAATGTCACGGGTAGCAGCAGCTTCTGACGGTTGACCCAATCCATGGCTATGAATTCTCCAATCATATGTTGAACTTTGTGGCAGACTATGGTTATAGCTGTTAGTATTTTGGTGCAGTGATCATATTGCATTATGATATTTTAGTGCAGATTTGTACATGTGTTTTTGTTTGGATGTTCTCACCTGAAGGCATGTGTGAATTAAATTTGAAACCTTTGTAATATGTGTTTTTCAGTGTATTAGAAAAATGTACGTGTAACTGTGTCTATAGGCTATTTATTTGTCTTGCAACCGAAGTTATAGCCGAGGACATGTAATATGGCAAATTAAGAAGAAAAACAAGTTTTAAATGTTCTACAAAGTATACTTCGGCAGGATTGTGTTGGTGTTTATCGATTGCTATAGGTTGCAATTAAAAATGTTTGGGCATTTTACTTGTTTGCTTTCTATAGTCCTCTTTTTTTGCTATTGATTTCTTAAAGCTATGAAAGTGAACTTTTGTAAACTTTGGACATTCTGATCCCAGAACTCTGAGTGTTAAACATGTTCTGTGTTTGGCTGTTGTAAAGATCTATTCATTAATTGGAGTAGCTGAAGGTCAGTGATTGTGTGTTTTTCTATATTTCATTTACATTATGGATTGTTATATTTGTAAGAAAAATTAAGTATGTTTAGGTGTCTGATTTAGTCAAGTGTATAAGTAGTGTTTGGAAAGTCGGGTTTTCCATATTTTACCTCAATGTTTTTAGGAAAGCGATGAAGCTGTATGACATATTGGGGCCGATTCATGGAAGAAATGTGCGCCGAAATGTGTGGTGCAAGCGGGCCCAAGTGTGAAAAAGCCAGCGCACGCGCACACGTGCGATTCATGGAAGGCCCTGTGCGTGTTTTCCCCGGGATGTGCCCCAAATCCGCGGGTGGCGCACACGGGCGCACACGTCACCGCAACATGCTGAATGCTGTGCACGACGTGCAGAAGGAAAGTGCACAACGTGTAGCGCACACACCAAAAAGGGGGCGGAACATGCGGAATGGGGAACAACGCATGAAAATAAGGGTGTAACTGGGGAAGTACTGCTGGGAAGTACATGGAATGCCCACAGGCACTCGAACAACGCGTATTCATGGATTCGAAAAGGGAAAACCCGCGCATGCCAAAAGACACGCAAAGGCCTAAACACGTCCGCCACACGAAGGCAGGCAGAAGCGTCCCCACGCAATATAAAAATTCACACAAAAAACAAACACTTACATACAGCTATGCTGAATATCCCATTTCTCGCAGCACTGATCATGGGACACTGCAGGAGGAGGAGAATAGCCAGGCCCCGCATTTTTTTGCCCAGGGCCAGCTTTTCTGGATGCCTGATGAACAGGTCTATGGCAGGTATAGGTGTCTACCTCATATCATCCTATACCAGTCCAGGAGTGGGAGGATGACCTCACATCACCCACCACATGCTCCCAAGCACTGAGCCCCCTGGAAAGGGTGCTCAATCTACTGCATTTCTTGGCCACTGGGTCATTTCAGCAGACCACTGTCATAGTGGGGGGGTCTCACAGCCCACACAGTCATGCTGCCTACAACAGGTGTTGACAATCATAACTGCGCGAACCTCAGTCTGCAGGCACATATACATGCCCAGAACACCCTCAGACAGGTAGGCCATGGTCCAGGACTTTTACAGGGTGGCATACTTCCCCAAAGTGCCCGGTGCCCTAGATTGCACCCATGTGGCCCTACGTCCACCTAGGGCCACAGAGAATATCCACCGCAATCACAAGCACTGGCATACCACCAACGTGCGGGTAGTATGCAATGCACAGGGGATCATCATCTCTGTCAATGCTAACTATCCTCGGTCCACCCATGACAGTTTCACACACAGAATGTCTGCCCTGAGCCGGGACCTGGAAGCTAGGAAGCATGGCGACACATGGGTCATTATTGAGTAGAAATGCCTGTGCACATGCATGTATGTCACACACAGACAAATTTAGAAACCAAACTAATGACAACCATTATCACCTCTCCAGGGGACAGTGCCTACCCCCTGAGCACCCACATGTTGACGCCAGTACTGAACCCCACCACCTCACCCCAGGTAAAATACAACACAGCCCATATTGCAACCTGGGGCATAGTGGAGCGCACATTTGGAGTGCTCAAGTCACACTTCTGCTCCCTTGACTTCGCTTGCGGGCAGCTACCCTATGCACCCCCAGTAGTGTGCAGGATCATTGTGGCAGCATGTGTCTTGCACAATGTTGCAAAACGGCGGGGCGTACCGTTGGACATGGTGGTGCCCCCACACCCCCAACCACACGCACAGGTGAAAAGGCATGCGAGTGGAAAGGGCACGTGGAGGCTGCCCAACTGAGGTGCCCCTCACCTTTTGTGGCCTCCCAACCATGGCAAAGATGTACTAGTACCAATGGGAGGTGCACACAACAATGGTCCTGGGCAACTTGGGTGAGGAGGTCAAGGAACGTGATGCAAACAGCACCCCTCTGCTCCTGCAAGGCTGCCTGTGGCCCCTTAGGAAAAGTTACGGGTCACACAACACTCAGGCATCCCAAAAAAGCAATAAAAAGAGATACGTGACCCGTGTAACCCACGTGTGTGTAAAAAAATGCACACAGTGCGCTGTGGCAGCCAGGAACACAAAAAATGCATATGTGATCAACACACAGGCTAGTATGCCCGAAAAAAAGGGGTACGCGACAAACAGGGACACCCGCATTGGGAAAAATAGTGTGTGCGACTCACCGTCTGCCTTGCGTGTAGAAGAAGGACGCATATCCAACACCCAAGCCAAAAGTAGAAGTACGCACTGTAGCCGCTGTGAACTAATCGCATGTGAACCCCAATGTCTGGAAAACACACGCACTGCTCTCCACGAAAAGCACATACAGAGCGATGGAAACCCATGTGGGTCCTTTAACCCGTGCCGAGGGAAACACCTGCACGCACGTTACATCACCTTATGCACTAAGGGCCTTTCCTCGGAATTCCTGCAAACGTGCTGTTTTTCACGTGCCAAATCACTATGTTTCAAGCTGTCCAAGGGACAACACATGGAAGACCACACTCCTGCCCAGAAGGCCGAATTACTGCCCCCCCAGAGCCCTGAGCAGCCTCCCACGAGCTATCTGCTGATGCCTGCCTGCCTGTTGCCACCGTACCCTGCCATCTGGTGCCTGCACATCAGCCATCTGCAGGGGTCCAGTTGCTGGGACCAGCCCTGCTGGAACAGAAGACCCCTGACAGGTGTTCCATCACTCCACAGCCCAGCCCCAGGACCCAGTTGCCCACCCATACCTACCTCGGGGGTTGCCATGTCCGACGCAACACCATCCAGCACCAGTGGCAACCCCCCAGCAGAGAGGCAGAGGGCTACCAGCTTCAGTGAAAAGGAAGTTGGTATCCTGGTGGAGCAAGTTCTGGGGCATTATGATGCCCTCTTCACAGCATTGCGCGCCGACAAAGAAGGACGGAAGAGGATCTGGAAGTTCATAGTGGGTGCCATCAATGTGGAGGGGGTGGCACCCCACAACATCAAACAAGTCCAGAAGCGCTGGCAGGACTACAAGTCCAGGACCCTCAAGAAGGCCCGACTGATGCAGTGGGGTCCCGGGTCCAGCTTACCACCCAGCAGATGAGGGTTCTGGAGTGCATTCACCCAGTGCTTCACCACCAGATCCTCAGGATGCAGGCCCGTCTGGAGTTGGGTGGTAAGTGCCCATGCATTCACGTTTAAAACAATGCATGTTGCAGTGTGGTGGTAGTTAGCTACTTGGCTGCATGTGTGACATGGGTCATGTATGGATGTGTGTGTATGCAGGGACATGATGGTGGTGCATGTGAGTCCAGTCAGGCGTGACCCACATGGCTGGTGTATGTGTTACAATGCATCATGCGGAGCAGCATGCAGACTGCACACATGTATGCATGCCTGTGTCTGTACTTGCACATGTTTGGGGTGTGAGAGATGTGTGCTGCTGTCATGGACATACATGGTGTACATGACCGTGTATCTGAGTAGTGTGTGCACCATGGATGCATGACACATGTCCGTGAGGATGTGTTGATTCACTGATACAGCCTTGTCATCCTTGTATCCACTGTGTTTGGGGTTATACGGGGCCAAATGTATGACCCTCCGGTGATGTGTGCGCATGTGATCAGCATGTCCCATGATGCTGTCACATCTAGAAAAGTAGACACCCCTTGATCGGAAGTCTATGTATTATGTTGGACGAAGACGAACCGTCTCATGCATCTAGTATTAGAAATAGATAGCCATAAGCTTGACTAAGGTGCAGCCATTTAGAAGCGACTGAAATCGCCATTTTGTTTTTTCTGTAACATTTGCTTTTTGCCTCATGTAAAACTGCTTTGCTGAAATGTTATTCTGCTTCACTGGTGCACAATGCAGGGCCGCGAGTGGCATGTTGAAATATAACACAGTAACTCAGACAGAAATGTCTGGTCCCCTCGCTCGCATATCCTTGGAGAGCAAGCAACAAGGCATTTTAATCAGTACAGCAGGTGCCAGCTATTCTGGGTAAGCACAGTAGAAACGCTGGAGCAAACATTAAATGACTTGAATTATGCTCTTCTTTGCGGCCCCCCCTTCCCTGAGCCCGGTACAGCCCTGGAGAGCAAGTTGACCTCCCGGCACACGAATAGAAACTAGGAGATAGCAAGGCCTGGAATGTGTCTCTCCATACGCACAGCTTGCTTGCAGAAAACAGAAGCATTGTGTTCTTTAAAACACAGACTTAATGTCTTACAAAATTGCAAACTGTTACCCAATGAATGTTTGAAGGTGTCAAACTCGTCACCATTGTCAGTCATCGTGCCTAGTTCAAAGGAAATGCAATAGGGGCGGTATAAGTTGTGACACTACTGTTTACTAGATGCTTGTTTTGTATATATGTAACTGTTGTATCAATTTCGCGCTCTTGCGTCCCCCGAGGTCTGATAGACATAAGTCGCAGGGCGTGGGACCAGTTGGCCAACTGAGACTATTTGTTTTGCAATAAACCCTAGATTTTGGGAATACAACCTTGTGTCTGGCGTATCAGTTTGTGTGTGGTGATTGTGCCTTGTTTCCACAAATGAGGGTCCCTCAGGGACCCCTTCAAGTTGGCGCCCGAATAGGGACCTTTCCCACTTGTTCCATCGTGTAAGTTGAGAGATAAGGAAGGCGAAGAGAACGGTCAGGACGGAGCGATCGAGCCGGGATCAAGAGGTGTTCGGGGCGCCCCTGCGTAAGCAATGAGACTCCTATGCAGATCTGCACACATCTGATCCCTGATCGACGTGCCCGGCCAGAGAACAAGGAGGCGAGTGTCCCGAAATGAGGCAGAGTGAGCCAAGATACGCGAACACGATGTCATTGGTTGTGTCAGTATACGGACGAATTGTGTCTTGAAAAGACAACTTGACTGATCAAGTAAATCGTGCCCCGATTCAAAAGTGATCCTGATATTGGTTGAAAGTTGATTTTGCAAAGTCTAACACCCAGAGTAAGGTTGATTAGCCAAGGGTAAGGTTAAAACATGCCTGGGGTATTGTCCACTCTAGCAGGATTGTTCCGCTGCGGCGGACAATCTTTGGAAACTGGCCAGGTCGCGCCACCGGTGGGAACGCCGGCATATGAGATGTATGTGAAATACGGTGTGTGAGCGATAATGTTTTGTGAGATTTAGCATAAGCAAACCAGAAAGCAGGAAGATCTTCAGTGGCCGAGTCATGGGAGTTTTGAGATGACGAGGATAGATAATTTGGAGAAGGTGTTAATAAAAAAGAAAACACATCCTGCAGCATTTGATATCCTTAGAGACTGGAGAAGGGAAGCTATGCTTCTTGGAAAAGTAGAGAGAAACATGCGGGCAGGCATACATCGAAATCGGAGAGAGCGGAAGAGAGAGAGGAGGAGGAGTGGAATAATAGTTTGAGAAAATCAAATAGACGCGACCAGTTGAGTATAGAAAAAATATATCCACAACGAGAATTGCATTCATCAGATGAACTGATAGAAAAAATATTGACTGATACGAAACAAGGCCCAAGACGAGAGGCTAAAAAGACAGTGTTAGTGGCTATAGCTCAACCCCCTCCTGTTGCTCAGCCCCTCCCGACTGTTCAGATCCTAGCACAGTGAAAAGACTGCAATGCAGCGCCTCCTGTTAGCCAATCAACATCGCAACAGATACTGGCCGTTCCCATGATTCCATCTGCACCTCCCACCTTAGAGATCGTTTCTGTCCCATCTGCCCCTCCCGTAAATGAACTTGAATTTGTTGAAACAGACGAAGAGGCTGAACGAAGGGGATTTACGAGAGTAACTCATAGTGCGATCAGCAAGGAGAGGTAGTGAGAGTTGCAAGAACAGGCCGAAATGTATATGGATGGGAATGATGAGACGGCAGCGATGGCTTCCATATTTGACTTCAGAAGGAGCAACGAAAGACAGGTAGTGTTGGATTGCACGGGTGAGTATTTAGTGGCCAGATGGAAACAGTTGATTGGGAAGTTACCGCCACAACGATTGTTGGATTTGAATGCGTTGGCACGTTGTAAAGGGAGGGATGAAAAGATGAGGGAACATGTAGACTGACTTTTTGAACTCAAGAATGAACTTTATAATGAGTATGCTGAAATGTTTGCCACACCTGGGTATAGGAGTAGAGATATTAGGAGGGATAGAACTGAAGCGGTAGAGCCATATATACAGCAGCGATATTTGTTGTCATCAAGACAGACAGGTGACCGACTAAGAGTGTGTATACGAGAGGCGTTGAAATGGATTTCAGACCATAGTATTCCTGCAAAGGGAGCTAAATGAAATATGTAATGAATACCCCTTGTCGATGAGAATAGAAGCGTTACGAACAATGGTTGGGGTGCTACTCCAGCAAGTAGCGGGACACAATAGAGGTAGAGGAAACGCCCTAGGCAGAGGTAATTCGAACATGCATGGTGGGCCCCTGGGATTGAATCAGTGTGTGTATTGCAGAGCGGAAGGTCACTGGCGAGCACAATGCCCACATTTGCAAAATAGAAATGGGTATGGCCAGAGAAGACAGCATAGGGGGTATTCAGGAGCAAATGGGCATAATAGAAATAACATGCAGCAGCACCAAAATAGTCAAGGGAATGATGCCCAAAATCAGAACCATGCTCAAAATCAGACCTCTACTCAGAATCAGAGCCAGCAGAACATGCAAAATGGAAATAGAGGAAGGGGTGGGAACATTTTTTTTTTTGATTACACATTTTATTGGGTTTTGAAAACAAACAAACAAACAACATAAGCACACTGTCGATATGGGTCATTGACTGTTTCCCACCCTTGTTGCTTACAACATTTTGAATCTGAGTTTACTGCCCCTCTGCAGGAGCTACATTTGATTCCCCCGCTTTGAGGGCACCATGGATGTCGAGGGGCGCCACATTCTCTCTTCCTGTCCACTTGTGCAAAGTCACCTTTCAATGGGCGTCTTCCCACTTTTGCCATACTTTCTGCGCCTTGGCCGGACATCCTCTGGCCGTGTATACCCTGCGCTCCATTGCAACACAGATGTCTACGTCTGTCATCCATTGTCCATAACTCGGAGTCATCTTCGACCCCCATTTTTGAGCGATGTTTCTTTTGATGAATACGGTAGTGGTGAACACAAACAGCTTTTCATATCTTGTCAGGTTAACTTCATTGTCTATTCCCAGCAGTAGTAAGTTAGGATCTCTAGGAATCTCTTTGCCTATGACTCTAGATAATTCGTTACAACATGCGCCCCAGAAATGTTGAATGTGTGTACATGTCCAAAGTATGTGGAAGAAGGTACCTTCCTCTGTTTTGCATCACAGACAAGTTGGGTCGTTTATCCTTCCCCATTTATAGAGGGCTACTCTAGGAGAGTCTACTCTGTGCAATATCTTTAACTGAATCAGCCTAAGCCTTGACGATATGGCTACCTCCCTAGGGAACATCAATGCCATGACCCATTCTTCCGGTAGTATTGCACCCACTTTAGTCTCCCATTTGGTCTGTAGTGCTAGCAATTCTGTCGTGCCAAAGGAGGTTATGGCACTATATAGGACCAATGTCACTTTGTGGGTGATTCGCTCCGGGAAAAGGTTCCTTTCTATTGGGGTAAATTCCGGCAATGCGGTCATATCAGGGAGGTTGCCTTGTAGTGCGTGTTGCAATTGGGTGTAATGGTATTGTTCGGTTTGGGGAAGTGCAAGGTGGAGAGCTAGCTCCGTGAATGAGATTACGGTGCCTTCTCTCACAACGTCACCCAATGTAAGTGTTCCATGTTGAGACGAATGTGGCCATTTGGGAAGATTGTATACACCTGGGAGGTTTCTGTTATTCCACAATGGCTGGGCTTGTGACAGCTTATTGCCCCATCCCACGAATTTGTGTGTGTCCGTCCAAATTTGGGTTATATGTGTTCGCATATTGGAAGTATTTGTTTGGGCCCTTTTCTTATAGAGATATTGCATGACAGGGTTTTCATGAGTGTCAGCTTCTAATGAATGGTTGTGCGGCGTGGATTTGTCCCCATGCAATTGGTTGTTCACTATTGTCAATCGGCTGGCCCAGTAGTATGTCTGCATTTGGTGAAGCCCTATTCCGCCCTCCCACATGGACCTTTGGAGCGTGGCAAGTGCTATGCGGGGGGGGGCATCGTTCCAGAGCAACTTCCGAAATGATGGATCTATTTTCCTGAATACGTTTGGGTGGACGTGAAGTGGGGCATTCTGTAATATATATAGGAGTCGGGGCAGGGACATCATTTTAAAGAGTGCTGCTCTGCCTAGCAGCGTCAGGGGGAGGGATGACCAGTGTCGGGAGTCTTCCGCAAGTCTTGTCATCACTGGGTGTAAATTTCTGGTGCCATAATCATTAAGGTTATTTGTGACGAGTATGCCCAAGTACTTGAAATGTTCCCTCTCCACCTGGTAGGGGCATTGTAGTGGTATCGTTTGTTCTACCTGCCCCAGCGGAAACAGAATGGACTTAGCCCAGTTAACCCGCAGGCCGCTGAAGGTGCCATATTTTTGCAGTAATTCAGTCACTATGGGACAGGATCTTACTGGATCATACAGGTATACAAGCAAGTCATCCGCATATAAGGACACTTTGTCTTCCCAATTTTCTGACCAGCGGAAGCCCTTCCATGTCTCATTACTTCTCAGTATTATCGCGATTGGCTCGATTGCTATCGCAAATATCATGGCTGACAGTGGGCATCCTTGTCTGATCCCTTTTCCTATTTCAAAGGGGTTTGATACGTAACCATTTACTTTTGTGACTGCTATTGGTGATTTATACAGTAGTTTGACCCAGCTCATGAATTGGGGCCCAAATCCCATTCTTTGCATTATCTCCCAGATCTCTTCCCAGTTAACCGAATCAAACACTTTTTCAAAGTCTACCGCCAACAGGGCTAATGTAATCGATGCCTGTTCATGCGCGTGGATCTTTGTGCATAAATCCACATTGATCCAGGTGAATTAAGGAGAGTATAACTGGTTGGAGTCAGTTGGCTAGTGTTTTCGCTAGGATTTTGGTTTCGGTGTTGATGAGAGAAATAGGTCTATATGAACTACATCTATCCGGGGGCTTGTCTGCTTTGGGTAATACCACTATAGTGGCTTGTCTCAGGTCTCGTGGAAGGGATCCCTCACTGTGGGAGGTTTCATACATTTTCAGTAAGTGTGGTTTAACTATGTTTGTGCCTATTTTTTTCCACACCTCTACCGGGAAGCCATTGGGTCCCGGGGTTTTGCCGAGCTCGTCCTCCGTGATGTTAGTGTCTAGCAGAGCACTTTGCTCAGGTGTTAAAGAGGGAAGGGTGACTCCTGATAGAATTGCGGTATCAATGGGAGAGATTGGTGCTTTGTAGCGCTCCCTATAGTAGGAGGCGAACCCCTCTGCGATGTCCCGATCTGCTGTTAACAGTATGTCCCCCTGTGTCCTAATCGCTCTGACATGCCTGAGCCCTTCATCTCGCTTCTCCAGCCATGCCAGCATTTTGCCTGCTTTATCCCTGGTTTCGTACACTCTGGCACGCATTGCTGTGTGTGCCTGTTTGGCGTTATCTAGGGCAACATTCTGTACTTGTTTTTGTGCTAGTTGTTATGCCCGGTGAGATTCTGGTTGTCCTTGGGATAAATGAGCTGCCTCTGCCCTCTGCACTTGCATTTCCGCTTCCTGGATTGATTTAGCCTGTCTTTTCTTGTGGGCCGTGATCGTGGAGATAAGTTCCCCTCTTAATACTGGTTTATATGCTTCGCATACGGTTGCTGGGCTTCCACAGAGTGTTTATTCACTTCAAAGTACGATTCTGTGGTTTTTTGGGCATGCTCTAATAGATCTGGGAAATCCAGGTAGTAACCGTTTAGCCTCCAGGTAGGTGGGGGGATCAGTCTGTCGGTGCTAATTTCCATCATGAGTGGGAAGTGGTCTGATATGCCTCTGGGTAGGAACTATGCTGCACGTACTAGGTGTAGTTCGGATGTCGGGAGAAAGAAATAGTCAAGCCTTGACAATGAGGCATGTGCCCCATGCCAGGGTGTAGATGCCTCCACACATCTTTCAGTCCCATAGCGTAAACGTGGCTAATTTGGTACACGTGGAGGGGTTTCTCGTGTGGATGTGCGTGCGATCAAGCTCCAGGTTCATAACCTCATTGAAATCTCCCCGTACTATCACCAATTCGAGGGATCTGCAGTGATTATAGGTGTTAAGTCGTTAATTAGTGAGGTAAGTAAGGTTGGTGGTGCGTAAATGGCTAGCATGGATATGGTGCATTTCCAGAGAGTCCCGGTTATATGTACAAATCTGCCCCCCGTGTCCCTTGCAACGGATAACAGCTTAAAAGGTAATCGCTTGTGTATTAGGATCGGAACTCATCGAGCCCCCATGGAGAAGCCTGAATGCAATGCTATGTGGTAATTTGTTCACTTGAAGAGGTTGTAGTTTGTGCCAGCTAAGTGGGTATCCGTTAAGAAAGCTGCGTTTGGCGCATGACGATTCAGTTGTTGTAGAACAAGGCGCCTCTTAATGCTACTGCCCAGCCCGTTCACATTCCAGGTCATAATCCTAATGGACTTGGTGTTACTCCTATTGCTGGATTCCATCATATCGGATAGGTATTGGGTGTGACGGGTTGTGCTGTGTGTGTTCTGCGGCAGTGAACCTTGTCTCTCTGGTGGGAGCCAAATCCCGACCTAAAGTGTGTTGTAACTTCTGTGCCCGAGTGAAGCCACGGGCCATCTTAAAACAAAGAACTAAACAAGCAAATACTGATGCAACTTCAAACTCCCCTACCCCCTCCCCATACTCTGCCCCAACATGAAGTATCTGTCGCCCGAACATCAGCCCGAGCTCGCCAAGGGTTCGCTCAGACAACAATTAAAAACCCCTACAACTTCTACAACTGTTCCCAAGTAACTAGGGGTGTGCATGCGTCCGAAACGGCCGCTAAATGTCTTCTCATTCGTGTCAAATACCTTGCTGCATTGCTTCTGTTCGATGCCGATCCCTTGTCCTAGGGTCCGCGGCTTGGGTGATCGCTGCTGCCTTGTCTCTCCTCTCAGCCCTCCCCCTCAAGTGGTGGCATAACGTTGTCCCGGTTCGTTGGGTAGTCCGGAGGGGGGTCTCTGGCCAGAGGATTGCCAGGGTGCGCGGGTCTGTTTCTTCGATTCGGTCTCCAGTCACCATCTATGTGTTGTTCCATCCACCTCCATGCCTCTTTAGGGTCGGTGAAGTGGACCGTTGTCCCTTTATGGAAGATTTTCAGTTGGGCTGGGAAGACTAGACCATATTTAATGCTCAGAGAGCGCAGCTGTTTCTTGATTTGCTCAAATGATTGCCTTGCCTTTTGCATTTCTCTTGTATAGTCCGGAAAGAGAGCAATTCTGGAGCCATTGTGGGTTATCGTGCCCCTCGTGCGTGCCATTTGCAGCAATGCGTCCCGGTCCCTGTAGTTCAGGAACCTTGCCACCACCGTGCGCGGCGGGGACTCAGGCAGGGGACGTCCAGTGGGCACTCGGTGAGCTCGTTCTATCGAGAAGAATTTGGAGAAACTCTTTTTATCGAACAGATCGATGAGCCATTGCTCCAGGAACAGTTCCATGCAGTCACCTTCTGCCTTATCGGGCAAGCCTAGAACGAAGACATTGTTCCGTCTCGATCTGCCCTCTCCTTCATCTACTCTCGCTTCTAGTACCTTTAGGCGGGCTGTAGTTCTATGCAGCTGCTGCTCCAGGTTCCTCAGTCCGTATTCCCTCCCAGATTTATGATGCTCTCCCTCACCGGTGCGGGACGTTAACTTTTGAAGGTTGTTACGTAGTAGCGAGACATCCACACTTATTCCATCTATTTTTTGTTCCATGGAGGCACGGGAATCGGCGATCGCCGCCATAATGTCTTTCAGAGAAATTGCTCTTCTTTCTTCTTCCATTATTTCACTGTGGTCTTGCTCCACCGGCGCATTCTCTGTGGCAGTGGTGAATAGGTCAATTTTGCTCCCGTTTTTGTTTTTTTTCCCTATGTCAGAGGTCTTTACATGGGAGTTCCTGCGTAACATGTGCCGCCAATGTGTCCGGCGTCCGATCGGTTATAATCACCTTCACCTTTCGATTTTGGGAGACTCTTACAGTCGAGTGCGCGCTGGGGGCCAGTTAGGGCTTGGCACTGGGGTAAGCGCTGGTTTGAGGCGCCTCCAGTCCTTCCTTGTGTACGCTCCCCACTTACTTACTTTCCACCACCACCTGTGCCTCCTCCCCCGACTTAGGGCGGCGCATGTGGGAATTTCATCCGTGATCGCGGCCCCTTCCACCGGGACTGTCCTCATGTGCGTCCACTTCAGGCGCAACACCTTCTCACCCCCGGAGTGCCTGGCGGGTGAGTGGGGAGCGTGCCACTCCTCTCAGCGGGATGGGTGCTGGGTCGGAGGCGAGGCGGCCCTCCTTTCCCAGTCGACCGTATGTTACTGTCTGCCTACACCCACCCCGCTCCGGGGGACGTCCCGGGTCCGCTCCCCACAGCTCTCGTCCCCTTTGCTACGCAGGCAGGCTCATATCCGCATCACGTAGCATGGCGCCATCTTGGGAGCGCTTCCTCGGGACGCTTTGGGAAGTTCTCTGTTCTTTGGTCACCTCGCTGTTGCACTTTTTGCTACGATTTCCTCCCAAAAATTCGTAGCAGCGGTCCCCCTCACCGAGGGTCTGTTTAAAAAATGTAGTTCAACACGGATGGCAGGTGTTTTAAGCAGGATGTATGTAGCGGGCCCGGGAGCTCGAAGGCTCACGTCCGCATCATTCCGTAGATGGCCACGCCTCCCCAGTAGGAACATTTTTGATACTCATGCAAATGCATACTATAATAACAGCAGCGATTACACATCGGATGATTTGTTGTTTCCCCAATGGGACAGCCCAAGACAGGGGTTGGAACCAGTGTCTATTCCCGTTAGTCAGAAAGGACCCTATGTAGAAACGAAAGTCGGGAATGGTGAGCACAGATTCCTCGTGGATACGGGGGCACAAAAGTGTTCGATAGACCATCACTTGGTTCCAGAAATACCATTGTCAGGGCATAAAAATATTTCAGTAGGGTTTGCAGGTACCCCGGTGATTAATCCAGTGTCCCAACCAGTAGCAGTAACATTAGGCCCATTCACTGAATACTGTCCATTCCTTTTAACATAGAACTGTGGGGAGAATCTGTTGGGATTGAATTTATTGAAAAAACTAAGTGCAGTTATCTACTGTACGCCAGATGGAGTATTTTTGACCATTTCTCCACAGGATGTGCCAGTATCTGAATTTTTGTCTAAACACTTGCTTGGGGAATTAAGTGAAGTGCTAACTTGTATATGGGCGGTAAATGACAATGATGTGGGATGCTTGAAGATAGAGCCAGTGAAAATTACGCTAAAAGAAGGAGTAACGTTACCACGTATTCCGCAGTACAAAATCTCAGCGGAAGGAGAAAAAGGATTGAAAAGTATTGTGTCTGATTTGGTAAAATTGGGAGTGATTGAAGAAATTACAGGTAGCACGTGTAACAGTCCCTTTCTCCCGGTGTATAAGAAAGGCGGTAATGAGGTACTGTATAGTTTCATAATCGATGTGCGTGCATTGAACAAAGTAGTAGATCCTCAATTTCCATTGGTCCCAGATATTACCACAATTTTGACAATGATTCCTGCTTCAGCAGAATACTTTAGCGTTATTTATTTGAACAATGGTTTCTTCAGTATTCCAGTGCACCAAGAAAATAGATATGTATTCGCCTTCACATTAGTAGGACGATCATTCACATTTACGTGCATTCCACAAGGCTACACAGAGTGTCCGAGTATTTACAGCAGAGCATTGAAAGAACAACTAGACATGCTAGAATTACCAGCAGGTTGTGTATTATTACAATATATAGATGACCTATTAATTGTAGCAGACACAGAAGGGATTTGTAAGGAGAGTACAGTTTTACTATTAACACATTTAGCAGTGCATGGCCACAAAGCAAGCTTAAAGAAGTTTCAGTATTGTCGATAGAGGTGGCTTATTTGGGTTACCTACTTTCAAGAGAAGGGAGAAGACTAACGCCAGAGCGAATAGAGAGTATTTATGGTATGCCTATTCCAAAAACAAAAAAAGGAGTCAGAGCTATAATAGGCATGGCTTCATATTGTCGGCAGTGGATAGTGAATTTCGCTCTAATTGTGAAGCCAATGGTGGAGTTGACAAAGAAGGATGCTGTGATGCCTTTGCAGTGGAGTGAAGAATGTCAGAGAGCATTTGGGTTGCTCAAAACTGTGTTGTGTTCCGCTCCAGTCTTGGGCACACCAAATTATGAAAAAATGTTTAGATTGTGCATGGGAATGACGGCTGCGGGCTTGCTGTTCTAACACAGGAACAAGGTGGAAGAAATAGACCGTGCGGCTATTTTTCTTCTGCGCTGGACCCTGTAGCATGTGCATTACCACAATGGTTGTGAGCTGTTGCAGCGGCTGCTGCATCAGTGAAACAAACAGAAGGGATGGTATTGGGACACACTTTAATTTTGATGGTGCCACATGCCATAGATGTTCTATTAAATAGAACACAGACACAACACCTCACCTCTATTAGATAGACTAGACATGAAATTGTCCTGTTGGCGCCACACATCCAAATTATGAGGTGTAGCGCTTTGAATCCTGCTGAATTAATGCCACTGCCCATGGAAAAACTTGATGGAAATGAATCACCTCCCCATGATTGCTTAATTGTTACTGAGGAAGAAACGAAGGGGAGAATTGATTTGAAAGACACCCCACAAAAAGAGCCAAATGGTGAGTTGTTTTGTGACGGCTCCTGTTTTAAATTGCCGTATGGCACATCAACTGCTGCCTATGCTATCACCACATTAAAAAGCATTGTGGAGAGCAAAAGAATCCCCTACAACTCTGCACAAGCTGTGGAGATAATAGCATTGACCAGAGCTTGTGATATTTCTGAAAATCTTAGTGTAAACATTTATACTGATAGCCAATACGCCTTTGGCGTGGTTCATAACTTCGGCCTACTTTGGGCTGAGAGAGGTTTTTTAACATCACATGGGGCTAGAATACAACATGGCCCTTTGATTGTATGATTGTTGTCTGCACTTACGTGTCTGAAGCACCTGGCAATAATAAAATGTGAGGCGCATAAAAAAGTAACATGCAAAGTGGAAGAGGGAAACGCATTTACAGACATGATTGCGAAACAAACTGCCACTGACATGAATGCCAGGATGTTCACAGTACAGTCAGAGGAGGTGCCCTGCATGATAGAGAATGGAATCGCCACTATCAAAGAAATGCAGCCTGAAGCCACTGCAGATGAAATACAAGGGTGGGCTGAGGGCTCTGCTGAATTGGATCTGGAGGGTTTCTGGATAGACAAGAAGAATAGACATTGGAGGCTCCCCAACTCTTATGTAACTGCAATGGTCACAATGGCTCACAGCCCTACTCATATGTGTGCCAAAAAGATAGTTCAACACTTAGCTACAGTATGGGAGAATGCTCGCATAAAGAAAAATGCTGAGAGGTTGGTGCAAAATTGTACCACGTGTCTACAATATAATGTGGGGAAGGGAACGATGACTCCAACAGGCAGTTTTGGTCCTCCCGCTATGCCATTTGAGGTAATCCATTTTGATTTAATAGAAATGGAGAGATGCCAAAACTTGAAGTATGTCCTTGTGGTCATATGTGCATTTAGCAAGTTGGTGGAAGCATATCCATTGAAAGACTGCACTGCTATGAGTACCGCGAAAGTAATGTTAAAAGAATACTTTTCCCATTTTGGCCTGAACCGTGTCATATGGTCAGACAACAGTCCACATTTTGTGGGTGCAGTAATATTACAGATTTGTGCAGGTCTCCAGATCGATAAGCGATTCCATTATTCTAGGCACCCCATGTCTGCCGGTCTTATTGAATGCCATAACGGTATCTTAAAATCTAAGATTAGCAAGATATGCGCAGGAAGAAAGTTAAGCTGGGTAGATGCATTACCGCTAGCGTTACTGTGCATGCGCACATCTGTGCAGGTGGGAACTGGGCTCTCCCCGTATGAAATCGTCATGGGGAGACCAGCAAATGTTTGGTGTGCACCTCAGCCAAAGAGTCTGAGGGAACTGGAATATCGCAAAAAAATATGTTTGATTCATCAGCAGGTGCAGGAGGCATTGCCAATAAGATACACTGACTGGTCCGGGACATGCACTGGAGCCAGGAAACTGGGTGCTAATAAAGAACTTTGAGCGAAAGACATCGTTAGCACCCAGATGGTGTGGACCCTATCTGATCCTCCTGACTACGCAAACAGCAATTCGGGTGGATGGGAGGAAGGTGTGGATACACGCAACACATGCCAAGAAGGTCCCACCACTGTCTGAAAAACTGACTGATCGAGACGACCAGAAAGAGACAGCGGTCCCAGCAACGGAAGACATGATTGCCAGTTCTTTGCCACAAAATCTGCCTGATCCTGAAAGAAAGCCTGGAAAGATTGCTGTGAAAGAGGAAGGGCAAGGAATGCCCCAACGTTGTCCAGCAGAATCTGCATCACTGCTGGCAAACACAGAACATGTACCTCTTTGGTGCCCACCCTCTTTCGTTGTGCCGCAGCCTGAAACGAAAGCTGCATCATCACTGTGGCGCTCATCATCATCTGCTATTGCGCCACAGGCTGACTCCGAGCGTGAGGCTGGAAGAGCACCTGCACTATTCGTTGATCACACGATACCAGGAGCAAGGCAATACAATTTGCGGCCCAGGAAGAAGGAGTGATCAAACCTGCATTCCTGTTGATTTTCTTTTTGTTTCCTCTGTTTCCTATTCTCGGATGAAGTAGGAACCGGAGGACTAGAGGAGAGCATCATGAGGGTTGTGCAAATCGGACAGCCCAATAATCGAGACTCCTCAGTGCTAACACAAAATCCATGTGTCCTGAACCCGTACAGACAAACGGGGTGCACATGGTACGAAGGCAATTCATAACTGCTCTGGAGTTCTTTTGATGCACCCCTTGGAAATTCTCTTGCCCATAAGAAACAACTCCACCACTGAAAGCCCTGTTCATGTAATTACTTACACTCTGTCCCCAAGGAAGAAAGACATAGAGAAGGTTATGGGAATAACACATTACTGCAAATAATGAATATGACACATTCAATTTTGAAAAAGAATATCTGTTGGGCATGTGCTCATTTGCCACAGCATGGTGGCAAAGGAATAGGTTGGTACGTGCGGCCACTAACATTAAGTTCTGCATGCAGTGCATCTCTGAGTACATTATATTATGGAAAATGGAATAAAAGTGAAACGGATCAATTAGATAGCACAAACATGAATGAATTTGAGGAGATAATCATGAGACCTATAGGTTGCTTGATATTTTATAGAGCATGAATGATAATGTCAAAAGCTACGCCCAAACCAATGCCACAAGGTAGATTGTTTGTGCTGGAAAAACCATTAGTAGTCATATTTCGTATAAGATCAGAAGGAAATAAAGATGTAGTGCCTCCCTCCTATACAGTAAATTACAGCCCACGCTCTGTTCCTTTTTGTTTAAAGAAGAAGGGCTCTTATTCAGTAGGGACATTCACTAGATGTATGAATACAGCGATTCTTACTAGGGAAGTAGAACCAGTATATTTCGGTGACCCTGTATATTTTATATGTGGAGAAAAAGTGTATCCTTGGTTGCCTAGAAACTGGAGAGGTACTTGTTATTTAGGACTTTTGTTCCCAGGGGTGTTTCTTTTGAAAACAACGGATATAGCCAAACTATCTAGATAAGGCCACAAAGGAGTAATGAGGATGGATTAATAGTAGAAGACATAGCAAAATCATTTGTATGATTTTTGGCCCACGCAATAAACTCCTATAATTTACGACAACTATCTGAATCTTAGAAAAAACAATAAATGGAACAACAGATATATTATACAACATAGAACAGAATGGCTCTTGATGTAATCCTGGTTGATCGTGGCGGTGTTTGCAAAATCGTGGGATTAGCGTGCTGTGTATTTGTAAACGACTCCTCTCCTATGATTTTTGAAGCGATAAGAAAGCTACATGTCTTAAGCTCTGAACTCCATACCCAAGAAGGAGGTTGGGATATAGGCTCCTGGTTCTGGGGGTTATTATATTCATGGGATGGAAACTATTTGCGATCCTAGTAGCAGTACTAGGAATATTCATGACATGTTGTTGTTGCATACACTGCTTACCTGTAATATGCACCGAAATTAGTAAAGCGTGTGTGCAGATGATAGAAAAAAAGAGCACTATTAAATTGAGTACCCATGGTAATAAGGAAACAAAGACAGTCAAAGAATTCATGTCCATCAATGTAGATGACAATGAGGTGCAAACTAAAAATGCACAAGATTCAGAATCAGAATCTGAATCAGATACTTGGTCAGAAGAGGATGCAATGTACGGATGAGACGTTTGGCATACGGCCAAAAGGAGGGTTTGTTGATCTAGAAAAGTAGACACCCCTCGATCGGAAGGCTATGTATTATGTTGGCCAAAGACCAACCGCCTCATGCATCTAGTATTAGAAATAGATAGTAGCCATAAGCTTGACTAAGGTGCGGCCATTTTGAAGTGACTAAAATCGCCATTTTGTTTTTTCGCTAACATTTGCTTTTTGCCTCATGTAAAACTGCTTTGCTGAAATGTTATTCTGCTTCACTGGTGCACAATGCAAGGCCGAGAGTGGCATGTTGAAATATAACGCAGTAACTCAGACAGAAATGTCTGGTGCCCTCCCTCGCATATCCTTGGAGAGCGAGTAACAAGGCATGCCAGCTAGTCTCGGTAAGCACAGTAGAAACGCTGGAGCAAACATTAAATGACTTGAATTATGCTCTTCTTTGCCGCCCCCCTTCCCTGAGCTCGGTACAGCCCTGGAGAGCAAGTTGACCCCCCGGCACACGAATAGAAACTAGGAGATAGCAAGGCCTGGAATGTGTCCCTCCCTACACGCAGCTTGCTTGCAGAAAACAGAAGCATTGTGTTCTTCAAAACACAGACTTAATGTCTGTGAGCTTACAAAATTGCAAACTGTTACACAATGAATGTTTGAAGGTGTCAAACTCGTCACCATTGTCAATCATCGTGCCTAGTTCAAAGGAAATGCAATAGGGGCGGTAAAAGTTTTGACACTACTGATTACTAGATGCTTGTTTTGTATATAGTAACTGTTGCATGAATTTCGTGCTCTTGCGTCCCCCAATGTCTGATAGACACACGTTGTGGGGCGTGGGACCAGTTGGCCAACTGAGACTATTTGTTTTGCAATAAACCCTAGATTTTGGGAATACAACCTCGCGTCTGGCGTATCAGTTCGTGTGTGGTGATTGTGCCTTGTTTCCACAAACAAGGGTCCTTCAGGGGCCCCTTCAATGCTTGTGAGTTTCAGCCCACCATTGGATGTTTCTGCGGTTCCTTAGACACGGATGCAAATGTTCGTTGCATATGAATGCCTGTTTGTGCATGTGTGTTTCCTGCCCTGCCCCATGTGATGTGGAGAGACATGATGGAATTGGCGTTTGACAGTGCCACTCATGTGCTATTGCCTTCTGTCTAGGGGACTGTTGTGGCTAGTTTAGTTACATTGAGTGAGGTTACTAGCTCTTTTGTTTTAATGTTTTCTATATATCGTTTAAGAGGTGGATGACTATATGTTGGTTTTATTCTCTTCTGCTCTATGTTTTCTTTCTTTTCTATGGTGTTGCTTTTTAGTAGGCATTTTGCTGTGCCTGTTGAGAAAAGTGAAGGTTTTCATTGGAAAGTTGTGCTAATGTACAACCTCAAAATCAAACAGCACTCTACTCATCTCTACAATCAAACCCACAAACCCATGCACCCTACACGCAAATGCATTTTTTGACTTTCTTCACAATGCTTGTAAAAGGAAACATTTTGAAGTGCAGAGCATTCTAATAGTTTGCTGCTTCATGTGTGAGCAGATGATGAATGCTGAAATACATGGCATTTACTAGAGTGGTTAAAAAAGAGAATGCGCTTATTGCGAAGCTTATAACAGGGTAAGTAGCAGGAACACTTTATATATATATGTATTTGTGAGAGTTGCAGAATTCTTTTTTTTTTAAAATAAAAGCATACCTGTACTATGTTTTGTTAAATGCATATCTTGTTGAATCTGCAAAGAGAAATATTGGACAGTTGCACAGTAGTTTTGTATGTAAATGTCTTTCATTGCCCGGAGATGTGTAGTCTGAGAGTTCAAGTGTGCATTTGAAGTGTTGAACTGAGATGACAGGGTTAGGTGTAGAGGTTTTGGATCTGATTGGTGGATGGATGTGTGACACTTTGAAAGGAGTCAATGAGGGAGTGTTGAGAACATAGAAGTGGAAAGGGCAGAAGGGCTGCCCCTGTGCTATGGGGTACGCGGATGGCATGTGCCACACCTGGGTCTTTTGTGGATGCCTGACATGGAAAGGGGAATGTGGAGATTAGCCAATCAGGTTTGCTGAGTATGATATACAGGAAGAGAAGGTAGCAGGTGTTTTGTTTGCAGGAGTTGTGAGAGCAGTGCACATGGCTATGGCTATGTGTTTGAGAAGGCAGACTGGGTGGATTGTGGGGGACTCTTCACATCAGTCATTGAAAGTGTATGTTGAAAATCATGGAAATTTGAATGACAAAAGTGGAAATGTTGTGGCATGCAGTTTGTGGTTTAAACTTGGTAAGCTTGTTTTCATTCTGTGAGAGTAAGGCTCACTTTACATTTGTATTTGTATTTGTTTATTTATATAGCACACCGCACCTTTAGGTATCTGGGCGCATTTCTTGTGGTTACATACTGATATGCAAATGGATATTTCCCATCTGTGAAAGGTACAGTGAGCAAAAAGCGTGTGCTGCAAACTCTCACCTCAGAACGGGTTATCATGCCATGTTCTTTCTGGAGAGGAGCGCCAGCTAACTTTTTTGAAATATTTGTAAGGAACTTGGGATTGGTCACCCTGAGTTACCTGGGGGCAACCAGACGTGGACTCCCTGCTCACCGTGCTCAGAGAGGCAAAGCTTCACCTCACTGATGAGGCCCAACAAGGCTGAAACATGTGTATGGGGTTGCTTTTGGTACTCTTGTTCAGAGAGGAATTGCCATAGCATTTCGGTGCTGGACTGCCCTGTGGGCGGGACAAAGACTGATATGCAAATGGATATTTCCCATCTGTGAAAGGTACAGTGAGCAAAAAGCGTGTGCTGCAAACTCTCACCTCAGAACGGGTTATCATGCCATGTTCTTTCTGGAGAGGAGCACCAGCTAACTTTTTTGAAATATTTGTGAGGAACTTGGGCTTGGTCACCCTGAGTTACCTGGGGGCAACCAGACGTGGACTGCCTGCTCACCGTGCTCAGAGAGGCAAAGCTTCACCTCACTGATGAGGCCCAACAAGGCTGAAACACGTGTATGGGGTTGCTTTTGGTACTCTTGTTCAGAGAGGAATTGCCATAGCATTTCGGTGCTGGACTGCCCTGTGGGCGGGACAAAGACGGATATGCAAATGGATATTTCCCATCTGTGAAAGGTACAGTGAGCAAAAAGCGTGTGCTGCAAACTCTCACCTCAGAACGGGTTATCATGCCATGTTCTTTCTGGAGAGGAGCGCCAGCTAACTTTTTTGAAATATTTGTAAGGAACTTGGGCTTGGTCACCCTGAGTTACCTGGGGGCAACCAGACGTGGACTCCCTGCTCACCGTGCTCAGAGAGGCAAAGCTTCACCTCACTGATGAGGCCCAACAAGGCTGAAACATGTGTATGGGGTTGCTTTTGGTACTCTTGTTCAGAGAGGAATTGCCATAGCATTTCGGTGCTGGACTGCCCTGTGGGCGGGACAAAGACTGATATGCAAATGGATATTTCCCATCTGTGAAAGGTACAGTGAGCAAAAAGCGTGTGCTGCAAACTCTCACCTCAGAACGGGTTATCATGCCATGTTCTTTCTGGAGAGGAGCACCAGCTAACTTTTTTGAAATATTTGTGAGGAACTTGGGCTTGGTCACCCTGAGTTACCTGGGGGCAACCAGACGTGGACTGCCTGCTCACCGTGCTCAGAGAGGCAAAGCTTCACCTCACTGATGAGGCCCAACAAGGCTGAAACACGTGTATGGGGTTGCTTTTGGTACTCTTGTTCAGAGAGGAATTGCCATAGCATTTCGGTGCTGGACTGCCCTGTGGGCGGGACAAAGACTGATATGCAAATGGATATTTCCCATCTGTGAAAGGTACAGTGAGCAAAAAGCGTGTGCTGCAAACTCTCACCTCAGAACGGGTTATCATGCCATGTTCTTTCTGGAGAGGAGCGCCAGCTAACTTGTTTAAAATACTTGTGGTTACATAAGTTGCATATTTACAAACAGTTAAAGCATAGAAGACATATATAGTTTGCGTATTTACAAGCAGTAGGGCTACAAAAGACATATATTAATTTGCATTGCATGATGGTACAGAAGTGAGCATGGGAGTAAGGTCAACAATGTTATTATGTCTCATTTGTTTTTTTTTTTTTTTTTTTTTTTAAACTTCTTTTTATTATAAGCGTGGCAGCAAAACACAGGCGAACAGCGCCAGGCGAAACATTGTAAAAGAACAGTATACATAGCGTAGATATACAGAAGTTACTACACATATTGAACAGTCGAAGAGCAAAATGCAGTGAGATCGTGAAGAAGGGTATCAGGGAACTATGACTGAGCTAAGGACCCAAGCTGGCTAGGGGAAACCGGAGAGGAAGGGGAGGTCTGAGTCTCGACTAGGTCAGAGATATAAGAGCGGAATCGGAGCCAAATATTTCTCGGTCTGGAACGTGTGGGTTGTAGGTGGGACCAGGTTTCTTCCGTGTCAGAGGCCCACGTGACCGCTTTCAACCATTGGGCATGTGTAGGAGGGAAGGGGCGAAGCCAACAGAGCAGGATAGAGCGCACCGCGAGGAGGAGGCAAAGACCAGCTAATTTCTTGGAGTCTCGGGGGAGGCCTGGGAGATCGTGAAAGAGGCATACCAGCGGGGAGAGAGCAATGGGGTGGTCTGTCACAGTGGACACAGTCGAGCAGACGGCCTCCCAGAACTGGGCCAGGCGAGGGCAGGACCAGATCATGTGGATATAGTCAGCCCCATCCCGACCGCATCTGGGGCAGCTGGTAGGATAGTCGGCCGACATACGATGTAGTCTGATCGGGGTATGGTGGAATCTGTGAAGAACTTTGAATTGAATAAGTTTGAACCGAGAATTGAAAGAGACCCGCTGCGTGCGGTCGCATAGATGGGTCCAACGATCCTCGGACATCTCCACACCAAGGTCCGCCTCCCAGGCGAGTTTCAGTTTGGTAAAGTCTGGGACCGATCTGGACTGCAGCATGGTGTATAGCCTAGAGATCTTGCCCCTCCTAGGGGTGGGAGAAGTGAGCTCCTCAATTGCGGGGTCATCAGGCGGTAATGCAGGGAATGTTTGGTAATGTCGTTTAAGGGTCTTTCGAAGGGATGCGTATTGGAGCCATACGCTCCGGTCCCTTCTCAGGGATAAGGGGAGGTCAGGCCACTCGACAAATATACCCTGGTCGAACACGTCGCGTAGCAGCTCGAAGCCCAAGTCCGCCCATCGGCGCACCGCTACCAATGGGACCCACGGGACCCCGGGGAGAAAATTCCAAAGTGGAAGATTGCCATGGAAGGCATAGGCGGTCCCCAACAGACTCCACGTTTTTGCTAGTGCAACGGCTGTGCAGGCAACCGGGTTCTGCGAGTTCCGAGTCAAGGGGGCGGGTTGTAGCACCAGGGAGCGGATGTCTCGATCAGCTACTGCGAGCCTCTCAAGTCGGACATGCGGGGCTGGATCCGCGGTATCAAACCAATAGGAGGTATATTGGATTTGTGACGCCATCCAGTATTTAAGAAAGTTAGGGGCACCGAAGCCCCCGTAAGACATGGGGGTGGAGAGGGTCCCGATTTTAAGACGAACCGCACCCGAGTGCCAGAGAAAAGAGTTCACGGTGCGGTCCAATTCGCGGAAAAAGCCCGCCCCCGGCCATAAGGGAACATTAGCGAACCTATAGAGCAGCTGGGGTAATACCACCATCTTCAACAGGCCAATTCTGCCAGCCAGAGATATTGGGAGCTTGTCCCAGACCTGAGTCTTGGCTGTCAAGTGCGTAAGATATTTCTGGTAGTTTTCGTGGAATGTCCGCTCATATTGGCGAGTCACCACCGTCCCAAGGTAAATAAGTATGTCTTGAGCCCATGTGAAACCAAAGGTATCAGGGAGGTGAGAGGTGCATTCCGTCAGCGGAAAGAGGGTAGATTTCGAACAGTTCACTTTAAGGCCAGAGATCTGGCCGAAACGGCTAATGTCTGCAAGTACAGGGGGTAAGTTGGCCGAGGGAGAGCGCACAAATAGCAACGCGTCATCTGCATAGAGGGACACTATATCTGTGTGTCCTGCGGAGCGGAGACCCTTGTCTGCATGGCGTTGGCGGAGCATGTCGGCAAACGGCTCGATTGCTATCGCAAAGACCAGGGGAGAGAAGGGACATCCCTGTCTCGTTCCCCTGGCGATCTTGAAAAGGGGAGAATAGCGGTCCCCCGTACTGACCCTGGCAACCGGTTCAGAGTAAAGCAGTCTGATCCAGGAGATAAAAGAGGGGCCGAATTTACAGCTCTCAAGGACTCGCCATAAATACTTCCATGAGACCGAGTCGAATGCCTTTTGCATGTCAAGGGCAACAGCCACAGCGTGTGTGTCGGGGCTGATTCTATCAATAATGTTGAATAGCCGCCTCAAGTTCAGAGAAGTGGAGCGACCTGGGATAAAACCGGCCTGGTCTGGATGGACTATAGATGGCAGAAGGGGAGCCAGCCGGAGAGCCAGAGCCTTGGCAAATATTTTGACATCGCAGTTTATGAGAGACAATGGGCGATACGAGCCGCACTGTGAAGGGGGTTTGCCGGGATTAAGTAGCACTGCGATCGTGGCTTCACAGAGAGAAGGAGGAAGCACCCCAGCCTCAACAGACTCCTCCCAGAGAGCCAGCAAATGAGGGAGCAGTTGTGACTTGAAGCGTTTATAGAACTCGACTGGGATACCGTCCGAGCCAGGTGTGCGGCCCGAGGATAGGGAGTCAATTGCGGTCGAGAGCTCCTCCCGTGTGAGTGGGGAGTCAAGGGAGCCCGCGGCCTCCGGGGACAGAGTAGATAGAGGGAGGGTATCGAGAAAGGAGTCAATCTCCGCCAACGAGACCTCATCGGCATTGGAATACAAGGATTCGTAGAAGGTGAAGAATTCCCTATTGATCTCTTGTGAAGAGACCGCCATGGAACCATCAGATCTCTCAACCCCGAGAATGTGCGGGGGCCCGTCTCATGCCGGATCAACCTAGCTAGGAAGCGGCCGGGGCGTTCCCCCTCTCCGTACCTCCTAGCCACACCAGGGTTATCGAGGAACCTCTGCTCGCGGTCCGCAAGAGAACGGAAGTTATCCAGTTCCTCCCCAATATTAGCGAGGTTACCTGGAGTAGAGTGTAGTGAGCATGTGGCTTCCAGAGATGAAAGTCTAGATTCGCTGGCGGCGAGGTCCCTGCGGATTGACTTAAGGGCCCAGCTTTCCTTAGACAGCGCAATCCCTCTAGTGTAAGCCTTGAATGATTCCCATAAGGTGGCGTGGGACGTTACCGAGCCCGTATTGGTCTCGAAGTACTCCTCAATCGACAGTTCAAGTTCGGAGCAAAACTCTGGGTCCAGCAGGGAAAGGGGTTTCAATTTCCAGTGTCGAGAGTGGGCGGGATCGGGGCCCCAGTCTACTGTAATGGTGACAGGAGAGTGGTCAGAGAGGGTTCTCGGAAGGATCATTAGTTGTGTTACATTCTTGACTAGTATGTTAGAGATCACCCACCTATCAATACGAGAATAGGAGTCGTGAACCGAGGAGTAAAAGGAGTAGATGCGGGAGTCCGGGTAGAAGAACCTCCACGCGTCCACCATGGCCAGGCGGGGAAGGGAGGAAAGTGCCGCATAAGCCGCCCTGGAGAGGTGACGGGGCCTGGAGCCCGATCTATCTAGGGCTATATCGAAGATCGTGTTAAAGTCCCCTCCCCAGAGGATTGGAACAAGGGGGAAGCCATCGAGAAGGGAGGTGACCTGCACGTAAAATTCCGGGTCATCAAGGTTAGGGCCATAGATATTCAGGAGGATCACTTCCTTATGGTGCAGCATGGCGTGAAGAAGTACATATCTACCCTGGGGGTCAATTTTCGAGGAGATGAGGGAAAAGTGGAGGCTCCTGTGAATGAGGGTCATGACTCCTCGGCTCTGGGAAGAATAATCAGTGAAAAACCGGTGAGGACCCCAGGACTTGGCAAAGCGCATGCAGTGTATAGAACGAGCATGAGTCTCCTGAAGGAAGAGAATCTTGGATCGGTGGCGCTCGGCCTGCAGCTGGAGCTGTCTCATCTTCCTATAGTTCCCCAGACCTCGCACATTCCAGCTCATAAAGGTCAGGGCACTCTCAGTCACAGCATGGCGGTATTAGGAATAAAGCAGAATGTCGGGGACCGAGAGGTCAAATTAACAGTTCCACGGGAGCATATCCCAAATGCCTCAGCACAGTTCGCCTTCGCTGCCATCGCCACTTTTCCAATAACAAAAACCCAAACAACCCCAACATAGCCCACCCCCACCCACACCCCCCTCCCAATCAGAGGGATGACCAGCCCATCCCTTAGTAAACAAAACCAAAGCAGAGGCATCGTCGCCTGGGGGTCTGAAGGCCCGACTGGCCGTAACGCTCCGGGTTGCAGCAGAGCAAATAGTGCATGGGAAGCCCGTGACGGACGAGAAATGCAGATTAGACAAAGTTCTCGCCAAGGGAACAGCGGGCGAGCACCAAGGTCGAGCTGAACAAGCAGGTTGCGGGAAAAAGGATTGACATGGTCCCAGTTCCGGGGGAGCGAGAGGACCCATACGCCTCCCATCGGGGACCAAGGATCACCGCTGTGCCGAGATCAGGGGAAGGGGATCAGCCAGGGAAGTGTTCATCGATGAATTTGGAGGCCTCTTCCGGAATCGTGAAGAACAACACCTGATTGGAGTACTCTATACGAAGCTTGGCAGGATAAAGCATAGCATATTTTATGGAGTGGTCTCGCAACCTGCGTTTCACCGCCTGGAAGGTTTTGCGTTCCCGCTGGACCGCAGTCGAGAAGTCGGGATAGAGGTGGATCCTCGCGCCGCCCAGGAGTAGCTCACCCTTGAGTCTCGCAGCCCTGAGGAGGGCGTCGCGGTCGCGGTAGTTTAGTACGCGGGCTATGATGGGTCGAGGAGGGGCACCAGGTCTTGGTTTCGCCACCAGGGCGCGATGGGCCCGTTCAATTGCGAAGTGTGGAGAGAGCTCAGGCTCGTCAAGCAGCGACAGAAGTGTGCGTTGAACAAAGTCTTCCATTGGCTCATGGATTTCATCCTCAGGGACCCCGATGATGCGGAGGTTATTGCGCCTCGAGCGGGATTCCAAATCCTCGTTTTTCTTTTCCACCTCCGTGACTCGGCTGGAGAGAGCGACGACCTCGGCGCGAAGGGCCCCCAGCGCATCCTCCGCAGAGCCCACCCGTGTCTCGACCTCCAATACACGGCCGTCTGTCCTCTCAATGTGGGCCTTAATAGAGGATATGGTGCCGGTCATGTCGTCAAGTTTGGAGTGGAGAGCGGTGAACCCCTCACGCATAAGATCAATCATATTTCGGGAGTCCGGGGATGTGTCGAGGGGGGCATCGGAGGCCGACTCGGAGGCTTCCTCAGGTGGCCTCGCCGCAGCTCTCGCAAACATATTGATGGAGCTCTGTTTCCTTGCACCTCCCCTGGTCATCCTGGCTTATGGGTATATCAGGTAGAGAGAAGAGGGAGAGATGAGAGCTAGAAATTAGTGCCAAGGAGCGTCCTCCGGGATATAGGGGCCAATGCGTGTCCCGGGGTGATGTAGGCACAGAGCAGCAAGCGAGCACACCCCGAGTCCGGAGTAGAGGTTGTGGCCCCTCTAGGGCAGGAGAGTAGATGTCGCCGTGATAGGCCCTGGCGCGCACCGGTGAAGCGGCGCACAGTGGCCGGAGCGCGGTTCAGGGAGTCCAGTGGAGGCAGCTACAAGGTATGTTCGCCAGCGCCTCAGCCCCAGGGCGCGTGCAGCCCGGGGGGAGATGGAGCACAGTCCAGCGGGTCACAGTGGCTGGGTAGACGCAGCAGGAGTTAGCGGCGTAGAGAGAGAGGCAGGGGGGCGGGAGGGGACAGCAGCGCCGGCACCAGGGAGGCACCCGCAGGGTATGGTAGGTGCGGGCGGACCCGCCAGAGTCACAGCAGTCAGGCGCAGTCCCCTCCCCGCGCTCCCCCTACCTCTAAGCCGCCACGAAGTTGAAGTGGCCCCTCGGGGCCCGGACCAATGGCACGGGGCTGGTCGGCTCCCGCGCCAGTCAGGAGAGGAGGCAGTCGGTCCAAGAGGTCGCGGCTGATCGGTCCACAGGATCGAGGAGAGGCCCGGCCGGCCACAGCAATCCGGCGCCCCTCGCCGGGCGGGTGCCCCTCCCCCAAGCGGCCCGCAGCGCCGCGGCCTCAGGTCGGAAGAGGGCCGACGCTGTCGGAGCCGCGGGTCGGGGAGGGCGTAAGGCTGCAGCCGCAGGGCAGGAAAGAGGGCGCAGCCCCGTCCACGGGGCACGCAGCGGCACCAAACCGCGTCCGGTCGCGGTAGTAGTGCTCCCGAAGGATCGGGTGTAGGAGGCAGGTCCGCAGATGGCGTCGGGCAGAGGAGAGCAGGATCGAACGCTCTGCTGGCCCGGAGCACGGCTTTTAGGCGGCCATCTTGATTGCCGCGCAACAGCGCCCCCCATTATGTCTCATTTGTGAGGAGCCATATTTTGGCATTTTTCCTAACGTTATGGTACGATGTTTCAGTTCTTAAGGCTAAAGGAAGAGTATTCCATAATTGTGCTGCTAGAACTGGGAAACTCTGCCCCCTGCCCTATGGAGCTTACACCTAGGGATCATAAGGCAGTGTTGTTGTGTGTGTTTTGTAGGTCTGTCCGAGGTGTTATGTGAGAATTTGTCACTCAAGTATTTAGGTACAAGGTTAAAAAGATATTTGTTGGTGAGAGATAATGTTTTGAAAGCAATTCTCTGATTGACAGAGAGACAGTGTATATTACGTCTCAATCATATATATGGTGGGATCTCAGGATATTCAACGCTGACCTGAGTACATTGTTTTGGAGTATTTGTAGCATTTGTAAGTTGTGCTGTTTGTTTCCCAGATATAGAGCATTGCAATAGTCACGTTTGGACAGCATGAGTACATTAGCTATAGTGATGCAATTGGACGTGGATAAGAAAGGTCTGCAGGCATTAAATAGTTTGCAGGTGTAGGCTGTGGAAGAAGCTGTAGCATTGACTTATCTTGTCAGAATTCGTGAGGAGTCGGGACACCTAGCATTTTTATTTCTTGAGATACATTTATGTTACTGCGTTAAGGGTAAAGGAGTTGAACACATGTCCAAACATTGTGATTGTGCATTGTGGAGGGGACAGTTTGGGGTTTGTCACTCCAGTGTATTTGCAGGTCGCCTTGAAGGATGTATTAGCCATTCAGGTTTCCTGGGTGTGGTGTTTAGGAAGAGAGGGTAGCAGGAGTTATGTTAGTATGAGTTGTGAGAGGATTGAAAATGGCTGTGGCAATGTCTTTCAGCAGTATTTTGATTTGGGGGACTCTTGGATCCATTGTTTGAAAGTTTATGCTGAGCATTGTTGAATAGCTAACAATCTTGGATTCCCTGAATTGGAAGTGTTCTGCTATGGAGTGCACGGCATGAAGTGGATGAACTTGCTCCCATTTTCTGCAAATATGGTTGAATTGAAACATCCAGACATTATTGTTAATTGTGGAGGGAACAGATTGGGCAACGTGACTGGAATTTCATTGCAGTTTGCAATGAAGGAGACATTGGGGAAGTTGAAGGAAATGTTCCATAATTTGAAAATATATATATATTTTTTATACACATATGAATGCATTCAAGTTCATTTGGTCCACAAATGAATAAAGCAAGGCGCAACATCAATATAACTGTGTGTGCTTTTGTGCAAGATTTTGGCATGACATTGTTTGGTAATGAGAACTTTAAATTTAATAGGGCCAGCATTTTTCGGATAGATGGAGTTCATCTAACTGATGTGGGTATTCAGATTGTTGTGGGAAACATTAAAAATGCTTTGAAGCAGTTTCTGTGAAAGTGAGAAGAAATAATTAAATCCAGTTAAATGTTTTTGTTAGTTCAGTTTGTAAAACCAAAAATGATAAAAACATATAAAAGCCAAAAAACACAAAAAAGGTTATTTTTTTGAGCCACCCTTTTATGAATGCAGAACAATTAAAATGATTATAACTGTCCAACCCCTGGAATGTGTTAGAAGTCCACAGACTACTGCACTGTCCAGCGACTATGCAGGCTGCACAGGGGCCTGTGATTTTTTTCTCGCTTCTATTTTTTTTACTGTGAAAGGTGGCTCCTAAAGGAACAGTTTTTTGTGTTTTTTTTGGTTTTGTAATTGTTTTTGGCTTTTTTTCAGGAGAGGCAAGCTAGGGGGGGAAGGAAGGAAATGTGCACCAACTACAGGGACGAAGGGGCAGGTGGAGAGAAGAAGACATTGGGTGGGCCTTAATCAGGTGGGTGGCAGTGTTTCTCATGCTCCTTGACCGCAGCCTCAATAGCACTCTGAAACTGCTCCCCCCTACAGATCAGTGCTTCACAGTACATACATAGTACAATGACACTTGAAAGGTAAGGGTCAAAAGCATTCTGTATGGCCTGTGAAGCCGCTGCTGGGATACTCTGCCCCAATGAGTATTGGTTGTACTAACAGGACGAGATGAAGATGATGGGGTGGAGGAAGTCAATATTCTCTTACATGGCAAAGGTATTGCCTTTCTCAGAGCAGGGGGGTGGGTCTATATGGTGTGGAGCCTCATTCAAGTATTCCCATAGGAATACAAGCCAGGTTTCCTGTGACTGATTACAACTTTGCACACAGTGCATCAAACCTTGCTTGCACAAGCCTTTGGGACATTTCCAATGGTTGTAAATAATTGCCAGACCTAGGACTCACTTTAAGTAATGGTGACAGGGACTTCCTCCACTTCATCCTTTTCTTCCTCTTGATCTTCCTCTTCTGTATCACCATCCCTGCTCCCCTCCTCAGGCACTCCAGATGATGATGGTGGTGGTGGTGGTGGTGGGGGTGGCTGAGAAGAAGCAATGGTCATTAGATATGCTATGGTCTCCAACAACAACTTCTGCAAAACCAAGCTGCTCAACAGGGAAGCAGGTGTTCTCTCCTGGAAATCCAGACTGAGAATGAGGAAAAGTAATGGGTGGGTCCCTTCTGAGGAACCGTCAGCGGACAGTCATACTGTCTGCATACTACCAAGTCAAAAATAGGCTTTGAAAAGCTGTAAAATGTTGCCAGATAAACCAAGAATAGGTCTGGGAGCTGTGGAAGGGTGATGTTTCGGCTTGAAACACACAAGATTGGCTGGAAAATCACTTTTAAACTGTCCACGGTCACAGACACCATTGGTGGACACCCCTGTCATGCTGCACAGTTGCAGTGATACGATGATGTCTGTGGCCACCCGTGGCCACCCTTCAGGTTGGAATTGCAGGGTGCATGTGCTGGGTGTCCGTAGAAGAGGCACATTGTTTGTGGACTAATTAAAATTGCATGAGTGCATAATGTGCAAACGGACATGTCCGAACAATGCCCCTGGCTGTGGGCACCTCCATTTTGAGTGTGGACACCCCGGACAGTGATGTCATCAATGACATTTTTTGTGATGTCATCTTTAATGTCCTGGTTGGTAGTGTTAGCAGTGCACAGAGGTGGCATGAGTTATGGTTGCTTACCTCTGTCTGTACCCAAACCGAGTTTTGTGGATTCCATAGCTTGAAATCAAAAAACATTTCTATATTTCTCACAGTTCCTTATGAGTAATCACAAAATGAATTAGAGTCGTAGTTCTTCCACATGATTATTATTTAAATTAAGTTCACTAATTGCATCTTAGTGAGGCAGAAATCAGCATATCCACATTTTTAGGTTCTTTTGCCAATGCATTTCGGAGTAGTCTCCTTCCTCAGGGCGAACCTTAGTAACCATAATTTAATTCACAGTATACTTGTCAACACACAAATGATAACATCACAAAGATAAAAATAAAATACCAAAAACATGTACCATATTTGTCATGTTTCATAATATGGTCAGCACATGTAAACAAAAAAGATAAAAAGAAACGGGTAAATTATGTAATCCATGCTGATTTCCTTACTGGAATCTGTATTCTCACATGAATGAAGTTCTGTTACCTGTCGTGTAGACAAACTTTTGCAAACATGGTTGGTGCTTTATCATGTGCTTGAAGCTGCCAAATGACATCTATGCCACTTAGCAATCAGTCGGAAGGAGGGTAACGCTGTGGGGGTCACAATCCCTGTTGTAAACACATTAGGGCTGTTAATCTAGTGACTATGGGCCTCATTACACGGAATGCGGTAAGGGTTTACTGGTACCGGTAAGGACACCGCTAACGGCAAACCCTTACCGCCTTACTACGAGGTCCCTTTGCGGGACCCAACCTCAACGGCTGCTTTTACCAGCCGTTAAGGAACGGGCCCGCAAAGGGACCTTGGTGCTAATTACAGTACGGCAATTTGCCGTACCGTAATTAGCTCCTTCTCCATTCCCATTGAGCCCTATGGGGGCAAAAATGGGAATGGGGAAGTGCCTTGGTGAATGGGGAATTACCGCCCCCACTCACCTTGGAGTAGGGCGCTAATTCCGCCATCCACCAAGGCGGACACAGTAAAATACTGGCGGCAACCATGGCGCTAATAGCGCCATGGTTACCGCATACCGTATAATGAGGCCCTATGTGTTGTAATCTATCTACGCGCTAGCATTGTTTCTTGCTTACCCATCGGCGTCTCCTCTCTCGACGTGCAGAGTTCCTGTTTGGTTATGTTACCATGGAAACAGAACTACTTTATGTGTCAGTTCAACCGTGTAAAGTTAGAGAAAACTAGATAACGTTCACAGAAAAAAATGTAAAGCTGTTATGTGTGATTGCACGCTGTGACAAGTAAACTCACTCACAGTGTTTAAAAATAAATACATGGTTGGCATGGTGACCACAAATAAAACGTGGGCGGCCACTCGAAAAAGAACGAGTGCTGCCCCGTAACGTGCATCCATGGAAACTTAATTAATGTGTTTTGTTTGATGGCTACACTCTTCTCCAGGAATGACAAAGGTGTTGTGATCACGCCACCTCATGTCCCGGATTTATGAACGTTCGGGACGGGCCTCCTGGTTGTTTACATTCATTGTAACTTCTGAAGTTGGGTTCCAACATTAAAGAGAGTATTAACGGTTCAACAAAGAATATCAACAAACAGAATGTAATGAAATGCAATACAATACATGTGTGTTGGGATCTGTATACACTTATTGTATCTGTGACACTATGTTACTACATTTACATTTATGCACATCATTCATAAATTCCAAAGGTGGTCCTAACCAACAATTTAAATAAAGCAATGATAATGAATCTCTTTGTTCAATCCCTTTGGAGTCAAAGATCCCAATTGGTCTATCAAAAGTGTCTCTCTTCTGTTTAGTCATATACTGATATCTTCATGAGGATTATTTTTAGAAACAACTTCCAAAATCTGCAACCTGATTTGTGTCAAGTTATGTCCCTTACTTACCCAATGACAGGCCACTGCCGAGTTCAAATTACCATTCCTAATACATGAACGGTGTTCATTCCAACGTATCTTGGCTGGTCGTGTTGGTTGTCCAACATAGTATGACCCACATGGACATTTAATTCCATGAATTTATACTGTCGCATGTGCCATTTGTCTTAAGCATAATCTTCTTACCCGTCCATGGGTGGTGAACAATATTGCCTTTCATTACAAAGTTGCAATTAATAAAATGTAAACAAGGAAATGTTCCTGTGTGCTGTGTCAGTGGTTCGTTCAGTGGCGGTCTTGTTCTTACCTATTTATCTCACAGATTTCGACTTCTTTAGAAAGAAAAACCAGAAGTTGTACCCTAGTATCATTTTTGAAAATTCTTGATTGTACTTTTGATTCTGTTGCTTTGTATCGAAAAATCAAATATATACACTGGTGATTTCAATTCTCTTTTGTCTTTGGTTGTAGCTGCTAGTAATGTTTCTTGATCTAGCATATCAATCCTCTGTATTTTAGATTCAATTTCTTCTCTTTTATAACCTCTTGTCAGAAAGTTATTACCCATCTCAGTTTGCTGCTGTATGTAGTCATTGGGATCACTAAGAATTCTCTTCAAACATAGTAACTGACTATAACTGACTATATGGTAAATTCCGAATCAAACTCGGTTGGTGAAAACTTAGACGGTGTAACAGGTTGTTCCTGTCTGTTGGTTTGCGAAATAACGTGAAGTTGTAACCCTCTTTGCCTATTCCACTTGTACATCTAGAAAATTAATCTTGGTTTCGGACACTTTTCTGGTAAACTGGATCCTGCTGTCAATGTTGTTAAGAAGGTATTGAATTCTACTTCAGTTCCTGACCAAATTCCGAAAATGCCATGTATGTATCGCACCCAAAATTGGGTGTTCTTTCTCCATTCAGATTTACATAGTACATGGTACATTTCGTATTCATGCATAAAACAATTGCCATATGTTGGTGCCATTATGACCCCCCTGGATGTGCCGGAAATTTGCAATAAATACTGGTCTTTGTATTGAAAATAAGAGTTCTCTGCTATGAATTGAAGTAATGCAAGAATGAATTCCTTTCTGGCTCCAATCTCAGGTGCTTCCAAAAGCATCCACTTCACTGATTCCATTCCTAGAACATGGGTTATAGAAGTATATAAACTTTTTACATCAATGGCGAATAGAAGGCGCTCTTGGTGAAAAGTGGTGGACTTCAATTTTTGTAGAAAGTGTGTAGTATCGTGAATGTATGTATCGGTACATTGGATCAATGGTTGAAGGAAGACATCCCCATAAATTCCTATTGGTTGGTGAATGCTGTTCATCCCAGCCACTATGGGTCTTCATGGAGGTTGACGTAAATCCTTATGTATCTTAGGTTTTGTATAAAAATTTGGAATTCTGGGATGTTCAGAAATTTAAAGGTATGTTCATGTATCCATTCGAGTTCTTCAGCTTTTTAAAGCAAAACTTCCAAGTGATGTTTGATGGTCGTAGTGGGATCATTGTCTAAAGGAGCATAGATAGTTTGATCCTGCAATTGCCTGATACATTTGATGTCATAGTCACTGGTTTTCATGATAACTAGTGCTCCCCCCTTTATCAGCAGGATGTATCGTGATTTCTTGCATGCTGTACAAGTCCTTTATTAGTTTCATCTCATGGGGTTTTAGATTTCTATATTTTGGAGGTTTATGACTGATCTTCTCCAGATCTTTGGTGACTTGATTCTGGAATATATCAATTGATGGTACCACAATTTGGGGCATGAAACTACTTTTGGCATGAAACTCTTTGTAGTCAGGGGCGATTGCACTTGATCCTTCTTGCCCACTTGTGTCCAATTCGTCAAAATACACTTTCAATTTTTGTTTCCTAACAAATTTATATAGTTCTGTTTTGTGTCAAAGAGGGTGGTGCCGTAAATTGCTACAAAGCTGAGGCCTTTTTTGTAGTTAAAGCATAGAGCATAGAGATTTAATGATTAAATGGGAATGGGGGCGTGGATAGGCACAGCCATCCACTTACCCTAGGCATAGGGAAGGAGCAGCATTTACAGAAGACAGCATTGCAGACATTGCAGTGCTCATGCTAGATAGAAAAGAACTGTTTTTCTCAAACACCTCCTTTACATCGCTTAGAGGTTTCTGTGTCTAACACCTTCCTGTGGCAATAACACCCAATCTTAAAGCAACCGTTGAATGGAAGGAATTGACTCTCACAATGGCATGTTTAAAAGCAGACCACCATCTGAGGGTGTTATAAAAGAAAGGGAGGAGAGGAAATAAAGGGTTTTGGCCCCCCATATTGAATCGTATCAGCAGGGTGAAAATATTTTTCTCCAACATAACTGGACTGGGAATCAAAGGGGCAGCAAAGGGGCAGGGGAGGATATAGCGGGAATATAAATGGGAATATCTCCTATTGTGCCATGTGAAGACTGTAGGGGCTAGCTGTCACTCTTCTTCTGAACCCATGACAAAAACCTCTGCAGAACAGCAGGCATTCAGGACTGGCTTCCAGCACAGTTCGGGAGAAGAACAGCAGATGCACATTGACCCTCATAGCTACGGGAAGAGGATGCCTGTCCAGGTCCTCTCTTGATCAGACCTTGCATGAGCACAGCAACCTCTGGATTTCTTGAAGAGTTGCACCTGGAGACTTCTTCTTCCAGCTGGATTCAGGGTACAAGCTTCCAAACTTCTGACCTCTGGTTTTTGCTTGCCTCTTCTGACACAGAGGTAAGTGAGGGTTCTCCTTTTATACACAAATCCCCAATTCACTCAGACTGAGCTAGGCTCAGTCAGTCTATCACACACAAGTGCATTCATTAGGCAGCACCCAATCAGGCTCACAGGCATTCAGATCATTCGACCAAAATTAGACACCAAAGACACCGAAAACAGTGAATGTGTATTGGGGGCAACTACCAGCATTTCAGAGCACACACTGCATTAACTCCAATTTCAGGCGGGCTGGCCCTGGCAGACCAGAGCCATTGTGACACACAACTAAAACCAGACATCCCAAAACAAAGAATATGAATTGACTGGCCTTTTCATTCATTCAGGACTGGCCCCTAGTGTGCATCCAAAACTCCTACCAGTGAAATATGGTCCTTCCACCAAACATCCAATCAGGGGGAGGAAGAAAGAGCAATGGCTTCACAGAACTTTGAGAAACAAGAAGGGAAAGGCAGGAAAGCATGATGCGTTCAGTGGTCATCTTGCATTTGTTCAGGAATCCAATGATTACTATGACAGGGCCTGGGTGTCCCAAAATGGGGGAGACCGAGGGTCCCTACAAAATCAGCATGCAGCTGCAATCAGCCCTGCTATGTGGGCAACACATATGCCATGGAATACATGTCTAAGGCTGGGCGTGGGACACTGGGATTGTAATAGTACAGCAGTAGCACCACTGCAACTGGGTGGTTCATATCCCAACCCTAGCCAAAATAGTTTTGTCCAATCCTTTACCCCCCTCCCAAATGCAGCCAATGACTCAACCTGGTTATCTGATGCCACTTCAAGCACAGGCTGATCAGCAACCATCCCAGTTCAATCAAGCATGAAATGAGGATGTCCCCCAGTCAGCACCTATGTTTTTGAAAATGATTATGGAGACCTGAAACGTGTGTATCTCTATCAATTTAGAGGGGAGGAATATAATTGCATTAATAGACAAAGGAGCAAGCAGGCTATGGGAAAAGAGGGAAAAAGAGTGTCCTTGGGCCTCATTCCGACCCTGGCGTTAACCAAGGCGCTACTAGCGCCTTGGTTGACGCCGTTATCTTTCCGACTCCGCCATGGTGAATGGCGGAATTACCGCCCCATTCCAAGGTTGGCGGGGGCGGTAATTCCCCATTCACCATGGGCCCTTCCCCATTCCCATTTTTGGCCCATAGGGCTCAAAGGGAATGGGGAAGGCGCTAATTATGGCACCTTAAATTACGGTGCCGTAATTAGCTCCTAGGTCCCTTTGCGGGTTGGTTTTTTAACGCCTGCAAAAAGCAGGCGTTAAGTACCAACCTGCAAAGGGAACTCGGAATAGGGCGGTAAGGGTTTAACGGCACCAGTCTCGTTACCGGTGACCGTTAACCTTACCGCCCTACTCGGAATGACCCCCCTTGTCTGTCACATCTTCCTTTCTGTATCCATAGGGGCATTAACATGTAGACATCAATTTTTATTCAGACCAACTCTCCCTGTTAACTTATTAGGTATGGGCATTTTGGCCAGGCTATGTGTCATGCTAAAATGCACTTCAACAAACGACTTCCTAGAAATACCTGATATCATACCATACATTATCTTACAAGGCACTCCCCCTGGATATAGTTCAGCTAATCTTGCAGAGTGACCTGTTTATTTCTGGGAACTATTCAACTTTGATGTGGGAAGACTCAAGTGGGTAAAGCCTTTTTCAGATCACACTAAAACCAGGTGCAGTGCTGCCCGTGATTGAACAGTACCCTCTTAAGCCTGACAAGATAAATGCCTCGGTGTCCATTATACATAGTTATCCTCAAACCGGCATTTTTAAAGTTGCACTCACCTTGTAACACCCCAGTGTTTGGAGTGCCTAAAGCAGACCCCTCCAAAATGAGACTCGTACATGACCTAAAATCAATAAATAACATTGTCCAGCCATTAGCACAGTGAATCCACGCACTGTGTTACCTGGTTTATCTCCAGATTGCTAGTATATTTCCTTAAAATATTTGGCTCATGCATTTCAAACAATTCCCATGCACGGGCACTTAAAATATTTGTTTTCGTTTTCATTCAAGAGGATGGTGTGTGCTCCCACAGGGCTACGTGTTTGCCTACCCTTTTCTCACAGTTGTTACACCAGGCACTTGATGGTCACAAGTTGTTGCCACAAACCACATTCCTAATGTATGTTGATGAGTTGTTGATTGGTACCCCCACTGAGAGCATGGCTCACACAAACACTTTGATTTTGTTACATGTGGTGGCTCCAAAGGGACTTGAGGTAAAGCGGTCTAAGATTCAGTTTGTGTTATCACAAGACACGTACCTGGGACAGGAATTAAAAGCAGGCTACTGTCTCTTACCAGCTAACGGGATGGGTACTTGTTAAATTAGAGCGTGCCAAGCTTGAAGTAGTAAAAGTATATTTATTCAAGATAAGGAGTATGCGGCAGCAGGCCTCACCTTGAGAGGCAAAGCTTAACTGACCATCATAGAATTATACACATACAATAACACTCCAGTCACTATCACTGCCTTCATCCTCACATTCTTCAGCCTCTCCATTGTTGTTGCATCTCACAAGTCTGGACAAGTCTGGACATGGACCAGCACTCCCCTCTTTCCAGAATCACTACATTGCCTCTTACAGCGGTAATTCTTTTAGGTCCAAGGAACTTGCTTTCAATACACTTAGTTGACCGTCTAGGATTCTTCACATATACCATATCACCTTCCTTCCAATCAACACTCTTACACTTCTTTTCTAGATCAAATATGACTTTATACTTGTCTTGGGCCTCTCTAATAAGTGTGACAATTTTGTTCCTATCGACATTAACGCTCCTGTCCAGATTCAACCAACCAGGGCAGAGTTGGGTGCCTGGCTGTCTCCCTTTAAGAGACATAAAGGGGGAGATCCTAGTAACAGTATGGGGTGTAGTACAGTAACCCCATATCATTTCCCTCAAAATTCTATTCCAATTCAATCCTGCTCCCATGGCTAGTTGTAGTCCTCCCTTAACAAACCTGTTTGCTCTCTCTACTAGTCCGTTGGCTCTGGGCTGATAGAGAGCCGTTCTGTAATGCTTGATGCCATATTTTCTAAAAAAATCTGTCATCCTGTCTGAACAGAATTGGATGCCATTGTCCGAAATCAACTCTGTGGGAAAACCCTCCCTGTAGAATACTTCTTCGAAGAAGATTATCATCTGAGCAGTGGTGGCTTCTTGTATATCCTTACACTATATCTACTTAGAATGATAATCTACCATGACAATCAAATATTTGAGGTCCTCTCCCAGGTCCTGCAGAGGACCTATCAAGTCTACTGCAACTTTCTTCCAAGGCTCAGTAGGGACACTCACTGGTCTCATGGGTGCTTCTCTTACTATTTTGCTCTTGTCACTTTTCTCACAATCTTTACACTTCTTAACACACTTTTCAACCTCTCCATCAATCCCTGGCCACCAAAAGGATTCTCTAATATGTCTCTTTGTGCCTCCTATTCCTAGATGCTGGCAGGGGGGATAACTTTCAGACCCTTTCTAAGTTTGAGACCATCCTCTGATATACTAAGTTCCTCTTTAATGTTATAATAGCACTCAAAAACTTTCTCAACATCATTTCTCTGAGGCCACCCTGTTTTGGTCCAGCTTTTAACTTATTCTAACATAATATCTTCACCATTGGCAGTTTCCCACTCTTCCTTACTTATGGCATTATATTAAAGTTCAGAAATAAGTACATTTTGTTCTAAGCAGTCTTCTTCATTACTTTTGTTCCCCACTGGTAGTCTAGACAGGCAGTCCGCCACTACGTTATCTTTACCTGCTATATAAACCATCCTAAAATCATAAGCCAACAGGTCAACCATCCACCTTGAGACTCTGGGTGAACCTTTCGCCCACTCGACACTTCCTAAATATTGGACTAAACGTTTGTGGTCCGTTTTGACCACAAATGTTTGACCCCACAAGTAAAACTTGAAATGAGCCACAGCCCATGATACAGCCAGAGCTTCCCTTTCAATAACTGAATAATTCACTTCAGCACCTCTCAGTGGTCTGGATGCGAACGCAATGATGTGTTCCACCTTGGCAGAGTCATATTGAGATAAAGCTGCCCCCAGACCTTGATTGCTTGCATCAACCGCCAAAATTGTCTTTCTTCCAGCTACAAACCCACCAAGTGAGGGTGCTTGAGCAATACTTTCTTTAATCTTTCCAAAAGCCACCTCACACTCACTTGACCAGTCGAACTTAACATTCTTCTTCAACAATTCTCTCAGGGGAGTGGAGATGGTTGCAAATTTATTAACGAACTTGTGGTAATACTCCGCCAGCCCCATAAATGACCGTAACTGATCCTTGTCTTGAGGCTGGGGAGCATTGCTAATGCTGTCCACGAGTGACTTCTTGGGAGAAATACCGTCACTAGAAATCTTATGGCCCAAGTAATTTACTTCCCCTACAGCAATCTTACATTTGCTCCTCTGAACAGTCAGGCCAGCCTCTCTGAGCCTAGTTAGAACAGCCATAAGAGTGTTATCATGCTCCAATTTATTGTCGGCAAACACTAGAATGTCATCTTGGAAAACCGTGACTCTTTTTAAACCTCTGAGCACTTCCTCCATTACTTTTTGAAAAACGGACGCAGCAGAAGCTAAACCAAATGGCATTCTCTTATACTTAAACACACCCTCAGGAGTTATGAATGCGGTGAGATGCTGCACATCTTCTGATAGTGGGACTTGGTGGTAAGCTGCTGATAAATCAATGATGGAAAATATCTTTGGCTCACCCAAAGTGGAGAGGGTCTCAGAAATGTTGGGAAGGGGATGTCTCTCAACGATTATATTCTGGTTAAGGCTGTGTAAATCGACACACAACCTCAAATTCCCATTGGATTTAACCACAAGCACAATGGGTGATAGCCATTCTGTTGCAGCTACAGGTTCAATCACCCCTTTAGTAACCAAGTCATGCAGTTCATCACGGAGTTGACTTCTCATATTTAATGGGACTTGCCTTACCCTATGTACAACAGGTTGTGCATTTTGTTTAAGTCTTATGTGATGTTCAAAGTTTCTTAGCCTTCCCAGTCTCTCGGAAAACACTTCAGGAAAATTCTTTGTCCAGACATCTTCTATCTCTGCAATGGATACAGGATTAGGTGCACTTGCCTGGACTCTCACTCCCAAAGCTCTCTGCTCTTCCCATCCTAGTAAAGAAGACCCTCTCTTGGCAACAAGTATTCTGGCCTGACAGTCCCTTCCTTTGTAAAATATTTTCACTGGAACTTCACCCATGATATCAATGGCAGATTCTGCGTACCCACAAGCTTTGACATCAGTGGGTTTGATTTTAGCTTCATCCTTCTTTAAAACATTCACCAGAGTATCCCTTGATACTATGGTCCACGGAGAGCATGTGTCAACTTTCATCACAATATTGTGACCACCCACACAGAAGGTATCCGTCGGTCCTTTCTCATCACCATGTATGGACAACACTTCAAAAATAAACCTTGCGTTTGGTTCTTGAGAGTTTGATACTTCTTGGATGTTGTAGTTCCTCCTAATTTCTTCTTCGTGAGTGGATTTCATTCAGAATGTTGATTCACCTTGACCTCTCTGTGACGTTTGATACTTACTCGTTATTAAGCACAGCACATTCCCTGCACCAACACTCCATCTGAGTGTGCTACATTCTGTACCTCCAACAACCAGTTTAGTGTAATGCATCTCCTGCCCCTAACACCTATCTAAGCTCAGTACATATTCTACCCCAGCAAACCATCTAAGTGCGATACATTTCCTACCCCCAACAAACAGTTAAGTGCAGTATATTCCCTGCTGCCAACAATCCACCAAAGGTGTGACACATTTCCTACCCCAACAATCCATCAAAGAGTGACACATTTCCTCCCCCAGCAACCAGTTAAGTGCAGCATAGTTGCTACCCCCAACATTCCAACCAAGCATGACACCCCAATCAAACAATTTAAGTGTGATACATTTCTTACCCCAGCAAACCATCTAAGTGCAATACATTTCCTACCCCCAACAACCATTTAAGTGCAGCACATTTCCTGGCCAGAACAATCTATTTTACAGAGCAGGACCCAAAACAATATAGATGTTACAAAAAGTACATCTCAGGGTGCAGCAGGGAGCATACAGGTGACATATAAATTATGCCAAATGCAAAACATGTCTATACTGCACAAATAGTCTAAGTGCCAACAAGAAGCTAACCCATGCAAATTGGTCTGATGCAGAAGACAGCCAGTTTACACAATGAGGCTATATGAGGGTAAATATACAATTGAAGGTAGTAAGATAGGTGCAGATTTACTGGAGTACAGTAATGGCTGTGCTCCCTGCCCCAACCACCCTTTCCTATTCTTCTGCCTTGGGTTGTCTGTGTCAGGTGTCCTGAGGTGAACACAGGCAAACGCAGAGTGGAGCTGCCTAGTAGGGAGATGCCCTTTGCGTCTGGCACCTAGCCGATGGCTTCCTTGGCAAGGCTGACCTGGCTGAGTCACTGAAGAAGGAGGGTTCCAGTCAGGTAGAGGAGCACGCAACCTATCAGGGCACACAGTGGGCGGGATGGGAGATGGGAGGAAGGAGAGTCAGGGAAGGGCTAGAAAGGGACACACGGAGGCAGAGGGTAATCACAAGAACAAGGAGAACAACTAAGTACATTTGGGTAAAATGGTGGAGTGTCCCTGCAGACCCAGAGCAGAAAAAACGCCTGGGTCAGCTGCAAATTTAGGCAGCAGAGAGAGAACACAAGAAGAAGGAGAAAAAAATAAATAAATGACAACAGGCAACAAGGGGGGGAGGGAACCGTTCCGTGCAGGTGGAGTGTCCCTGCAGGCCCACACCAAAAGTAGGCCTGGGTCATCTGCAATATGTTTAAACTCTCTGAGCCCAGGAGCACAGACCCAATCAGGGCATACAGTGGGCAGAATGGGAGGAGGGCAAAATGAGAGTCAGGGAAGGGGCTGGAGAGGAACCCACGGCGGCAAAGGGAAAACACAAGAATATTGAGAAATAAATAAAGACTGACAGAATTGGAAGCACAGCCTACCATGCAGGCGGGGTGTCGGACTGGGACAAGAAATAGGCCCGGTCACCCAAAAAAAAGTGGCCCACCCCTGCCTCAAAAAAGTGGCCCACCCCTTGCCTCACGACCCTTGACCTCTGATGATATCACCGAAAGTGATGTCATTTGATCCCGCCTCAAAGTGACATCCCGGGAAGCGATGAAACATGACCTTTCACCCCTTGACAAAACAGGAAGTGGCACCAAATAGCATTGTTCCTAAGTACACTAAATTACTGTGAATCCAGCAGACGTCCAAGGCCAAATGATAATATGTTATTGTATTGTACTTACACTTAATATCTTTTTTATAGAACAAATATGCATACAATATCACCCAACCTGTGTTGGTACTCATTTATCGACCTAAAAAGGATGAAAGGCTTTTTGAAAGAAAAAAAAAAAGATTTTTTTTTCAAATGTTTTTTTTTTTTTTTTCAAACCGGCCCAGGCATGGCCAGAAACCGGCCCCCACTCTCCAGGGACGATTTCGGCCTGGCCACGGGCCGAAAGGCCCAGGGGTCAACCCCATCCTGCGTAGAGGGAGAACACACAAAGAAGCAGAAAATAATTAAATAAATCAAGACGGGCACAAGGGATGGGTGGGTCTTACCATGCCGTTGGACTGTCCCTGCAGTTCCAGAGCAAAAATCAACATTCTTGTTCCAGTTTCTGCTAAGGGGTGATTGTAGCATATGCTCTGCAGACTGTGGGTGTATTATAATCTTCAAAAGCATTTGTCAAAGCAATTCAGGTCTATTTGATAAAGGAACTTACGGTTCATTCAGTTCAGCTGTCAGGATTGAGGATCACTTGGTTCATTTGTGGAAGGAAAGGTTGAGTTGCTCTCTTTGATGTACATAGATATTTAGTCAGTTAACAATTTTAGCTTACATTTAAATGAATTTAAAGTGGCCCATTCATAGTGGTTGTGAATCTTTGTTTACGCTAAATTATATTGTCTTCATATTTCTGCAGTAAGAACAAACGTCATTGCATTCTGGTGAGTCTGGTACACACTTTAGCTAATATTTTTAGTGTGATGATGTGTTTCAGAAACCATAAAGTAAGACTTTGCCAAAGCCTAGCAAGCATGATTTTGTTGTTGCAATGGTTCATATGAAATGCATGTGCACTTTTCGCACAAGGGGGGAACGAATCTCGTGACTGGATTGATTCTTCCTTCAGAGGGGCTGATTATGTTGTTGGCAGTAAAGAAATATATTACAGCTGTTATGTGGGGTAAACACGTTTATATATTCTGAGACATTATAATGTTTAGAACATATGAATGGCACCTTTGCATAGAGTGAGGAAGATGACGTGAACATCACTTCATCATTATCATATGCTGACACATGTATACCTTGACATGTTTGACTCGTTTCTCTGCAGATACCATATTGTGAACACAACATGTACAGTATAGAGGCATCAACTCACCACTGACTTTTTTGTGACCATTTGGAAATCATTTTATTCCATTTGGGTGCAAGTAAAAGCGCTGAAAGCTAGAGGAAGTGGAGTGGAGTTCAGTAGAGTCGCATCTCCTGAGCTCATCATAATTGCAAGTTATCTTGAGTGTTTATCATATCTTGAGCTTTTTTTTCTGAAGTTGCTGGTCGACCATAGAGATCTTCTTTATGTGGTATACCCTGCTTTTGAACGATAAGCCTGATTGCTCTTTTAGATTTGAGGGTACATTTTAGGGGGTACCTGTAAATTGTTTTATGAGAAAGATGAGGATCTTGCTGTTGATGCTTTTGTAGATCAGGCCAGGGACCTTGATTGAATCTTAATCTAGACTCACTGGTTGTGGAAATAAACTTATTGTTTTAAGCCCTAACATGTGCTGTCCAAGACACCATTATGGGATCTTTATTGTCTCCGAATTTTGGATTTCATTAGACAGGAGAAGAGGCATGTGTCACACATAATGCTTCGGTTTTTGAAAGCCAAACTATTTGCACTAAACCAAAAAATGTGCATGCTGCAGCAATACATGTTATACACTGTTTTCTTTTAACTTGATACACAGTTATGTGTACTTTGGTGCTGCAATGCTAATCTTAATTGTATCTACTTGTTTATATATTTGTTTTGTTATTGACATGACTCATCCCATTATCTAGAGTATTGGTCTACTCTACTCAGTGTTTTCCCCATCCTTGTAGTTTTAGTGTTCAGATTTGAGATCACATAACATGCACTTCAGTATATTAGTTTAGTTATTTATTTATGTATTTAATTTCTTATGGAGAGCTACACGCCTATGGGCCTTAGAGCACACAAATAACAGAGACAACATTCAATAGTAGGTTGGGCAAATCACAGTGGGTGCAACAGAAGGAGTAAGCAGGAAAGGGGTAGAGGAGTTAGTCTGCTGAGTTAAAGGGAAGAGTCTTGTTAGCTTTCTTAAATACTACCAAGGAGGAGAGGGTTCTCCTGGCCAAAGGGAGACCATTCCATTTCTGAGGGGTATGGATTTCAAAACTTGTACCTCAAAATTTGTTCAGCCGATGTCATGGTTGATGCAATGTGTGGTTTTCGTTAGAACGCAACACTGTTGTGGGCTGTTTAACCGAGATCCTTTTAAGTACTTAGTGGCGGCAAGGTTCTGGCATTTGTGAGTGAGAGACAGGACATTATGTCTGATTCTCTGTTTGATTAGTAGCCAGTGTAGGCTCCTTCTAAACTCAGAAACATGGTCACGCTTGGCCAGTCTGAAGATTGCTCTAAACGCACCATCATGCGTAGTCTGCAAACGGGACAGGTTGTCTTGGGATGTGCCATTGAGTAAACTACTGCAGTAGTTCCACCGTGAGTTGACTAATGCAGTGGCCATTAAGGATCTGTTTTTTATATCAATATATGGTCTGATCTGATAGAGTAGTTTGGTCATGTAACCACAAGAAGAATGTATACTTGAGGTGTATGCTTTCATTGACAACTCAGAGTCAAAGATGACTCCTAAGGTTTTTACTGATTTGCAGACAGGAATACCCTTTATGGAAAAATGCGAATATGTGGTGTCAAGATGTTTTAGGTGGGGGCCGGAGGCAAGAAAAAGAAGCACAGTGTTCTAATTATTTAATGCAAGTGAATTGCAGGCCATCCATGTTTGGATTTCAGAGTAGATGTTGTTCAAGGTCTTATTGTCCTTAGCATATATTCCAGTCAGTTTGAGTAATACTTGGATGTTGTCTGCATAATGGGCGTATTGGACACCCAGTCCATCAAGGAGGTTGAGTAATGGCCTAATGTAAATATTAAATACAGGGGTTAACAGGCAAGGTCCTTGTGGAACCCTGCACATAGTAGAGATGGAAGAAGCCTTGGCATTCTTGTTGGCCACTCTTGATGTTTTAAGACCCACAAATGTTGAAATCCATAGAGGCAATTTCTCTAAGCAGTTTGCAATATTGTTCAGCCTTTTTTTTGGAGATGCCTGTGATCAATGAGGTCAAATGCTGCAGAGAAGTCCAATAACATGAATAATGCTGGGTGGCCTTTTTCTACTATGGCTGTGATGTTAGATTAAAGCTCCAAGAGCACCGTCTCAGTCCTGTGCTGTGCTTTGAAGCCTGATTAATGAGTGCCTAGGATTTAGTTGTCTTCTATAAAGCTTTGCAGCTGCAGATAAGCTACTCTGTCAATGGTTTTTAGGAGGTATGGCACATTGGTTATCGTCCGGTCGTTTTTTCGCAATGGCTGGGTCTAGTGTGTTCTTCTTCAGTAGGGGAGTTATCCAGACATCCTTCAGTGAGGCAGGTACAATGCCATCTCTAAAGGAGACGTGTTAATAATCCTGGTGATCGAGGGGGTGAGGACATCCAGGGAATCCTTAAGGATACTGGTGGGCCATGAGTCCCCTATAAATGAGGTATATTTGAGATTTCTGATAATGTCATGAACGTCTAGTTCAGTGCATTCACGAAATTCACATTTAAGGGTAATAGGAAAATGGTTCTCTTTTATGGTGATATTAGCCCTAGTGTGATTGAGATGGGATAATAGCCAGGCCTGTTGGTTCACAATGTTCTGTTGGTGACCAGTAGTTTTATTCAAAAATTCAACATGAATTGTCTGGCACTAAGCAGAGTCTTTTGTGATTGGAGGAAATGGAGAGGTATTAGTTTCAAATTCTTTGAGAATCTTAAATAATTTGTTGGATGAATATTTGGCTTTGTCAATATGTAAATTGTAGTTTTTTTGCCTAAGCTTCAATGAAACTGTTGTTATAGGCATGTACAGATGCTTTATATTTTCCTAAAGAAGAGGGGACAGGATTGTTCTGCCATTCGCGTTCTAGCACTTTTCATTTTCCTTGCTTTCATAATATTGTAATTAAACCAAGATTTTTTATGGTTTCTACTTTCACTTTCTTTATCTGATCAGGGTCCAAGGTGTTGATGGTGGTCTTGATATTGTGGGAGAGGTGACACACCATGTCATTGCAGTTGTGAAAAGTTTTTCCAGTGTTCAAGCTAAAGGACAAGGAGAAGAAATCGGTAGATGAGTCATTTTTCAGGTTCCTGAATTTTATGTCGGTTTTAATATTGCTGTCAAGTCTGGAGGGAGCGGCAGGTAATGATGCTATTATGTTGACTAAGGAGTGGTGAAACTAGGGACACACCTGGGTGTTGATGTGGGGTTTGGGTAGATTATATATAGGTCAAAATCCAACTGAAGGAATGACCACATTGGTGGTTTTGTTTCTTTACCAATCGGGAAAAAAACGTTGGTTTCAACAGCAGATAATAAAGGGAAGGCTTTGGGGTCATTGGGATCCTCAGTCCTTAAGTTAAAGTCACCCAGTACAATTATGGGGGAGTTAGGTTTCATGAGGTTAGTTCTTTCATGACGAGTGCCACTCCACTTATAAACTGTATATTAGGAAAAGTGCATTGCTTAACATCTAAATTCATCTAAATCCATTTAAAATGTTGTGGCTGGCTACCTACAGTTGTTGGTTGTTGCTATATTTTCAGGTGTTGGTTATTAAAGTCAAGCAATCATATAAATGCAAAACACACTGGAGTGGTAAACAAAACCACACTTGGTGTCGTGAGCAGCTGTAATTAATTAAATATATTTGAAATTCAAACAATAATCAAAATGCCCAACAATCTTATACAAAATTGAATTTCTAAGTCCTTAACAAAAAGCCAGATTAATAAAATATGTGTGTGCCCAATTTAACATTGAGAATTATTCACTGATCTTCACTGACTGATTTACTACACTACTGCTCTAGATCTAGATGTTAGGGAAGCACAAGGAATTAGACTAACGACATTCAAATCACCATGTAGAGTTACAACATAGGAAAGTGTGAATCAGGCCCCTTGGTATCCTCAGTCACAAACAAATAATTCTGTTTGGGGAATAATATGCTTATACATGCACAAATGCATTCTTATTTGGCAAACGTGATATCGAAATTAGTATCTATTATAAAAAAAAAAAAGCAAAACGAAATAAGACAAGATCTTGCAGAGATGATAGCTCTCTTAATTTAAGTCATGTTTTGACTGTTTTCTTTGAAGACCACAAATGCCCCTTGGACAGTTATAGTACAATGAAATAAAACTTTAATTCTATGGGAATATCGGTCTGATGTCATTGTTTGCTTTTACTAAAAACATTGGGCCTCATTACGACCCTGGCGCTAAGTGGTTAACGGCGCCGTAAAAGGCTGCGGTGCCGTTAACCACTCGCCTTACTACGAGGTCCCTTTGCGGGACCTGCAAACAAAGTAGGGACCCGCAAAGGGACCTCGCAGAAAATTACGGTACCACAATTTGCGGTACCATAATTTTTGCCTTCCCCATTCCCATTGAGCCCTGTGGGGCAAAAATGGGAATGGGGAAGGGCCACGGTGAAATGGGGAAATATTGCCCCGCCAACCTTGGAATGGGGCGGTATTTCCCCATTTCACCATGGCGGACTCGTTACAACACCGGCACCAACCATGGTGCTAATAGCGCCATGGTTTAGCGCTGGTGTTGTAATGAGGGCCATTATGTCAGGTGGTCTCGCATTCTAAACCTGGTCTCTGGGTTTTTGACAATTCTTTTAGTCTAGGTATTTTCAGTCGCTATATCCGCTGTTGTTAGAAACATTGACCTCCATTTCCAACAGGTAGTATTTCTCCTTTCTAAATCGGATCTGGGATATTTGCATCAAATCCCAGAATACAACTGTCGTGCTGAAGATGACACATTTCTTTAACTGAAGGACCTTTGCCTTTAAGTTCCATCATGCAGGAGATCTCCTTTCTATTGCATTTAATACTGTGCCTTTCAAATAGGCTGGTGTTTCACTCTACCAACAGGGCTATCAAGGTTTACCAAGCAATAAATTGCACTTTCAGTGCTGTTCATGTTGGGCTCTAGGTATTTGGTCTTCAAGTACCAGAATGCAGTAATTCTCATTTGACTATTATTTTGCAAGCATCTTCTCTCCAGGCTCTCAGAAATGTCTCTGTGAGTTCGAGCAGATGAGTGTTCCCATTTCAATCACATTTTTAGTGAGATCTATAAATCTTCTCACTAATTTTGAGGTAGCAGCATTTCTCCTTTCAGTTTGTTTTTCGATAGTCTCTTGCAAAGTTCTCTCCAGTACTCTTCGTTTCCTCTCCTTCCCCCAGAGGCTCACTGTCTTCAGAGCTCTGGTTCTCTCTAGGCTGGACTAGTGCAGCAGCCTCTTTCTAAATTTGCCTGCTTCTACTCTCCGCCCTCCGCAACTTATTCAGAACAGGACTGCAAGACTTGTCCTTGGCCTCAAGCCCAGGGATCGTATCTCTCCAGGACTGAAATCCCTGCACTGGCACCCACTGGCTGCGAGGATTAAGTTCAAAACCCTCTGCATTGTCCACAAGGCCTTCTGGGGCCTGGGGCCTCAATACCTTCATTTCTCTCTTCCTAAATATCTTCCTTCTCGAGTTCTTCGCTCATCTGCCTCCAAAACCCTCAGGGTCAGTCGCGTCTCTAAGCAACGCATTGGTGGTAGATCTCTTTCCTGAGCTGGGGCCTCACTCTGGAACAGCTTCCCTGCCTCCTTTAAACTTGAGGAGAACCATCTCTGGTTCCGGAAGCACCTCAAAACCTTTCTCTTTGCTTCTGCTTTTTCTCCTCCTCTCCTCTGCTGACCTCCTGGCTGTAACCGGAACTGCACTGGCCACCTGGACACGCTCTGATCTCGGGCCCAGGTCCTCCCCTGCCAGCATTACACACTTGCACTGCCCACCAGGCAACCCCCGCACTTGGGGACTGTTTCCTGTATCCCAACAGTCCCCCTAAAAGCCCTGGACACCTGTTGTCTACACTTACCCATTCACTTGCCACATGCTGGCTGTTACTTTACTTGTTATCTTTTACCATGTACTGCACTGTCCCTGCCCCGATCCCATGCACTTGCACAATCTGAATGACACATGGCCTAGTAGGATCGTTGTTCTGTCCTCCCTGTGTTCCCCCTCCCTTGCCTCGTCTCGCCTTGAAACACTTGTGTATAGGCACGTTATAAATGCCATATCATGTCATATAAATGCCATATCATTGTAGCTGACAGCCATTCTCTTTCTGTAAGAGATATTAAGGTGTTTTATGAACTTTTTCACCAGGTTCAAGATAGCAGCCCTTTACTTTCATTTCATTTAATTTTTCAATTAGCTCAAGCAACTTTCTTTGTAGGGTTTAGTCAACAATTGCCCTCCTTTCATCCACTTTCATAAAACAGCTTCACTGGGTTGGGCCAAAGACATATACCTATTTTGTGCAGTTTTCACTTTGGTTCTTACTCCTCAGGCAAGTGTTTTTTTGGGAATGCTTAAATTGTTTCCCTTGGTTCCTCAGACTCCTTCCTGCTCTTGGTCAAATCACTCAAATAAACTTACCATCCAGGGACTCCTAGAGTGTTTCTGCATTACCTACTGTCTGACAAGTGTTCCCCACCCCTTTGCCTTAATCGCTTTGCCTTTTCCTTGTTGCTGCTGTCAGACTCCATGTCTGATATCCACTGACACTCCCTCCCGTAATCCACATTACTGGGCATCCTGTGGCTCAAGTTGCATCATCACGTTACCTGTGTCAGGTTGTCCTATTCTCCTACAGCATTGCCATCTCTCATTAGTTTCTGTACCATGGTACTGCATGTCACATTAACTATAGACATAGACAACATATTTGTGGCAAAAGGGATAGAGCATATGCATTTAGATTTATTCTTTGAATCCCATGGCAGATGGAGAAATGAAATGTCACTGGCAGGCCTTTGTGTCCTTGTTGAGAAGCACCCAGAGCAAAGGGGGTATGATCTATCATGAGTGCAAAGTGTCTTTCTGCTAAATAATAGCTTCAGATGTCTGTTTGATGGCCAGACACTCTTCCTCTGTGGTTAAATACCGAGTTTTCGTGGGAAAAGCCTTTGACCCATAAAATGGATATAATGGAGGTGGCTCTCTGGTTCGGATGGGAGATTGGATGACATCTAGGTATATCCTCAATGCCTATGGAGTTTGTTGCACTAGTAGATGACAACCTTATTAGGTCTTGGTAAACTTTGTGGTAGATTAATTCCATTTTAGTGGGTTTGCTATGTTGGTAAATATTTGGTCTTTTAAGAGACTGTCCCAGGTGGAGAATAGGGGATTTTATCTCTGACAATAGCGTAGCAGATCGAAAACCCTCCAAGTGCTTTCCTTTTGTCAAGCAAGGCTCCTTTTTATGGTCTCTACCTTTGTGATTTAAGGCTTGATCATGTCCCAGTGACCCACGTATTCACTGGTTATGTGGTGATGTTATGCTAGGCTTGCTTAACCATGGGACCAGCATCTTTGTGGTGGAACAAATAAGACTCGGTTGTTCTGAGTGATTCATCCATGTTGGATAGTGGATAATATCATTAGGATAGGCATCAGAGTACTTTGTATTCTGATGCAAGAGGTGGCCCATCAGTCTCTGGAAGGTTGCTGGTGCCACATGAAAACTGAGGGATAGTTCCATGAACTGAAAGAGAAGTTGTGGGGAGGCTAAGATGGTGGATATTTTTGTGATGATATAGTGACTACTCCCAATGCCCTTTTATGAGGTCTAAGGTGGCATTGTAGTTTAACTGTCCCATTCACTAAATTACCATATTATTCCTCAGCATGGGACATGTGTCAAATTCAGAAACAGAAATTGACTTTGCTTAATTTTGCACAAAACCACCAGGGCCCCCGGTTCACACACATTTTGTAATGGGGAAAATAAGGAGAATCACAGGCCTACAACTAGGTTACTGGAATGTCTGAGAGCAGCCCTTGGTTAAATGTTTGTAAACTCCATCAAACACCAGTTGTAGGCATTGTGATCATGGTAAAAGCTTACATGGGCAAATATGAAATGTCCAAGCATCATCCTGATGTATTGGTGAAGAGTCACACATTAAAGTATCTATTGGCCTCGCTCATCTTCATCTTTTATCATGTTTACACTTCCTGGACTGTCTAAAAAGAACTCATGGGTGACATGAAAAACGTTTCAATTGCCTAGCTTGTGTTCCAGTCAGATTATCAGGATTTTGTTATTCATGTTATTCCTTTGCTATTGTATACACAATTTGTTTTGTTCTCTTCCAGTTGTTTCCAGGCTATGAGCCTGTTTCCACTTTGCAGATTTCATATACTTGAAAATTACAGTTCCCCGTTATGCCATTAGGAAATTAATTTGATATAATTGGTGGGCAACAGAAAATGAACTCTTACTTGAACTTGTATGAGCAAATTGTCTGACTTTACAGTAATTTCTGTTTTTGTGTGCCTTTTTAAGCATCTCCTTTATGAGTGCATGGATGAGCTATATTATCTCCTGTGGGTGTTGTATGCATTTGGTGAGATTTGGTCTGATATTATCTTGGTATTCCCACATTTATTCTATCATTCAAGGGACATCACAAGGGTTTTTTTCCCATAAACTAGCGCTAAAAGACTGTGTGTAACAGCATATCCCAGTGATACCTATATCTATCAATAACCGTCCTTAACATGTGTCAAGATCTTACTAAATCTTTTGAAGAGTCCCTTAGTCTTGGGATTGAATGTGTAGGTAGATCAGGTTTTAGTCTGGAAGAGTGATTTCATCAATCTATCATGTTCCTACTTAAAAAGGACATCTTCTTCCATTAGTATTTCTGTTGGAAAGACCAATCTGTTGAAGCTGGGCAGAAGTACATTTAAGATATTCTCAGCAGGTATTTTCCACAGTGGACATGCTCTTGGATAACCAGAAGCATGATCAAAGATGACCAGTTCATAATCAAATCCACGCTTAAATGGATCTAGGGTCTCAATGGCATCGATGGCTATTTTTTCCGAAGGTACATCAAGAGTTGGCCAGGGTTGCAAAGTAGTCTTAAACATATCTTTGTCGCTGCTCTTCTGATAAAAAGGTGCACTTCTGAAATTACATTTTGGTATCCATGTCCACTGATGGCAAGTAAAGCATGCTCAAGATATGCTGCCTGATCACGACTTTGGCGGTAACGCTGGTGATATTACCACCGGCGGTATTAGCCCTACCGCCGAACTCCCCGGTGCTAATAGCGCCGGATCACGAGTTTATCGGTAATGTAATTCTCCATTCCCCATTGAGCCCATTCGGGAATGCCCAATGGGGAAAATTTGCGCTCTTACCGCCGGCGGATTTCCCGCCGGCGGTAATAGCACACATTTTTGGTAGATTTCCCCCCAGCTCAGAGCTGGGGCGAAATCCGCCCAAGTCCTGATTTGGCGGACCCTTAAATCCTCAGTAATAGCGCTACCGCCGGATTTAAGGGTTACCGCCAAAGTCGTGATCAGGCCCATGGTCTTAAATATCTGCAATCAACACAAATGCATCCTAAATATGGGTATAGCCAGGTCCATGGCAGACATTTGGAATAGTTTAAGGACCAGTAGTTGAATATGAGATTTTGTTTTTCTTTGGTTCTACTTCCAGTTTAAACAAAAGCTATCCTTTGTCTGTGAAATTAACCTTCTGTTCTCCATGACTTCATAATAAGTGGTTATTTGTTAAAATTTGTTTTTCAAGACAGCACCATCTTGGTGAGCAGAATTTCTCAGGTATTGGTGGAACTCAATTAAACATGTGGTGCTGGAGTTGGATGTGACATGTGTGGAGTTGTTTGATGGTTTAAAAATCAACGGAAATAAAACCTGCAATCTGTCACTGATTTGCATCTAGCTGGTACATTTTCCATTCTTCCTCGAGCAGCAGATTAGTTCACAACACAAATGTTCTACTATATCTCCCTTCTGTACTTCAAGTGGAGTATGCCCACAACTGAAAATGGCAATGCTCACATCCCCTGAATATCTTAATCAACATCAACTGATCCGCTTGAACCTGGGCTTGGTTTTTCAAAAGATTCTGTGGGATGTATGGGCTGTATAAATCCAAACTGGATGATTGGTCTGAACCTCTGGTGGGAAATATGCTCCAAGAATATGCTCCGAGCATTATCTTTCCTGGGTTTGTCATTGTTGGCTTAGTCCCTTTCCTAATGTGTGTTAGAGAATGTGACTGGTTTGATTACACCCCACTGGTAATATCAATTAGAATTTCAATGTAATTAAAGAACCGAAGATCAACTACCATAAATGGTTTCTCAGCACTCCTCTGTTTGGCCCAAGAGGTAATTTGGGTAGATATTGAGGTGTAAATTCATAGAAAATCAGAATAATGTTGTTTTCAGTCTCTTTCTGAACTGCATCAGATCATAGAATTCCCTGGTATCCCATATTAGACTGTTCCAATATATTATCACATTGACAGCAAGATCTGTGAAAGGCTCTGGTTCTAGAGTATCTGGGAATTTAGGGAGAGAGGTGAAGTGTTGATCTAAGAGATTGGCTAGAGTTGCACCCAGTGAACCACTACTTCATGTAATGTGGAGCAGAGCCATATCCAGTGGCCTAGGTATTATAGTCAAGAGATTGAATTAGCCTGGATGGTCAGCTAGTGATGCTTCCTCAAAACTGGGGTTATGTGATCTTTTTTCATACTTTTGTTGAATCTTTATATAAACTATTGCAGTAGTGCAATTTGGACCTGATGATTGCCCTTGCTAAAGTGGTACAATCTGCTTCATATAGTAACAGTCTAAATTGTTTAATGACCATGAGATAAAATTGTGCGAAGCTGACCAAGCTACTTATCTGTGTTTCCATGGACAATGATGAATCAAAAATGACACCGAAGACTGGAATAGGACCCTTCGTGTCAAGGAGAGGTCTACGAATGTGGGAAGCTCTTTCCAGCATCTTTGGGAAGAGGAAACAAATACTATTTCTGTTTAGACCTGGTTTAGGCCTAACTAATTGAAGACATCCAATTCAAAATCTCCCTAAAAGTGGGTTGCACAAAAGCTGCATTGTCCGAAAAAATTGCTCTTCAAATTAAGAGTAATTTTAGTATCATCTGCGTAATTTCGTAATGCAACTACAAGATTGACCAGGAGATCATGTAGAGGTTTCAAATGTGTAATAAAGCGTAGGGGAGATATGCATGATCCCTGTTTTATTATACATGACAGAACCTCAGTTATTCACAACATATTCCTCAACATTTATTCTTGAGATTCTGCTGGTGATAAAGGATTCAAACACAACCACTTCACAATCAAAAACTGTAGCAGTGTTGTAAATCATTTCAGAAGAATATTATGATCTACATTCCCAGTTCCGATTTAATCCACTGTCTATATATGTCAAGCGGGGTCTCCTCCTCCCCAAACTCCTCCTCACCTGTTTGCTCAGGTATTTCCTCCACTCTAACTGGGATCTTCTTCTTGGTCTTGATCTTGGTCTTCTTCTCAGGCTTCTTCTCTTTTTTTTGTCGTAAGTAGGGCTGCGCTCCCTCGGCCGCCTCCGCGGTCTGATTACAGTATAGATCCGGAGGTGAACCGAGGAGCACGCCCTAAAACAGGGAAAAAGCAGTTAGGCAGAAAAAACCCCAAAGATCACGAGACTGTTGTGATGGGACGGTCCAGATAATTTCTAGAAGGCTAGCTGAAGTGGGGAATCTGGTCTGCCGATTCCACAGACGCTACCCTCCGATCTTGGATGAGGAGACTGGTTGCTGGGGTCTCTAGTACCCTTCGGGACCCAGGAATGATAGGTGTGTAGTGAGACCGTAGATCAAAACGGTCTCACGGACTTCCGTGAAAGTATCTGCACCGCTGGAATGAGGCAGAAAAGTACGGAACAGAGAAGGTAAACAATAGAGGAAACAAGAAAAATAGAATAGCATGGAGTAAAAACAGAGTCTCCCTTCCGCTCGAGCGGGTTCTGGCAGCGGAGACCAAGGTGGGTTGCAGAGATAGACACGTACAAGGAATACGTGCGGTAAATATAAAACGCATAGTGAAAGCGAAAGTAGCTTGAAAAGATCCCGATCACCTTACCTGAAGACCTTAGGACACGACGAGTGGCAAAGAACAGGAAAGGCTAGAGCAAAGCGATACGGGAAGAGGATAAAGGCAAGTCACTGTAAGAGACTGGCAGTGCAAGTAATAATTATGATACAACGCGCCCTGCGCTAGTTTGATCAGCCAGTTATAGGTTCCGTCGGCCATCTTGGAAAAAACTAGACCGTTGGGTTTGCTCCTGGAATCCATGTTAGTAGTACTTCCAACGGTAAACTAGCTTCCAGGGCTGGTGCATGACAGTATGCCCCCTCCCATACTTGCTTCCTACTGGTTTTCCCGGATACAGTCTATGGAAACGCTGTACAAGTCTGGGGGCATGCACATGGGTTCTTGGTTCCCATGTTCTTTCGGCTATGGGAAAGCCTTTCCAGTGGATCAAATATTGCAATGTTCCTTTCCTGTAACGAGAATCAACAATTCTGTCCACCTCATATTCTTCTGGTTCCTCCTGAGGTGGGACTATGGTTCTTCTTCTAGATCTCTTGAAAGGATCTTCTTGATGTGTCATGAGTAGGGAGGCATGGAATACAGGATGTATCTACTGCAAGGCATGGGGTAGCCTTAATCGGAAGGCAACCAGATTGAATTGAGACAGAATCTGATAGGGACCTATATATCTGGCTGAAAACTTTCCCATATGAGTCCACCTGGGAAGATATCTTGTAGATAGCCAGACCAAATCTCCCGGGTTCCAAAGGGGAACTGCACTGCGTTTGGCATCGGCATAGGTCTTGTATGTCTTGCGTCTTTCCTCTAGTGCTTGTAAGGCCTCCCTGTGTGTACGGTGGAGATCTGTGAGCAGCCTCTCCAAAATCCTCTCCAAAGCGGGAGTGGTGGTCTGACCTCTGAGAACTGAAGCTCCTGGTAGGTGGTGAGGATTGTATCCATACGTACACTTGAATGGACTCATGCTGATTGCTGTGTGGTAGGTGTTGTTATAAGCAAACTCTGCCATCGGCAGCAGGACTGCCCAGTCATCTTGTTCCTTTTTACAAAAACAGCGAAGATACTGTTCTAGGTTGGCGTTTTATCCTCTCTGTTTGCCCGTTGGTTTGCGGGTGAAACCCAGACGACAGGGCCCTTTGGATACCCAGTTGGGTGCATAATGAGTCCCATAACTTTAAGGTAAATTGCGTTCCCCTGTCGGATATGATGGAATGTGCTAAGCCATGTAACCTAACCACCTCACGGAGGAAGACAGTAGCGGTTTCTGAGGCAGACAGAATCCCCGAACGGGATACGAAATGTGCCAACTTAGTGAACAAATCTACTATTACTAGAATCGCAGTCTTCTCCTTAGAGATGGGAAGTTCCACTATAAAGTCCAGTGAGAGATCTTCCCAGGGGCGTGTAGGTGCCTTAGCTTGATGCAGGAGACCGTGTGGTCTGTGACGGGAGGTCTTGTTGATGGCACAGGTAGGACACAAAGAAAAATAAGACGTTATGTCTCTTCGCATAGACGGCCACCAATAGCTCCTGGAGGCTAGTTCAAACATTGCCTTTTCTCCCTTATGTTCTGGTAGGGGTAGGTCATGACAAAAACCAATCGCTTGTGTTCTCAGAGTGGGTGTAGGAAGAAACAAAGCCGACTGATGAAACCACAATCCCCCACGTTCTTGCAACTGGCGGGAGTTTTTCTCCTCCTGTGAGCTATGAAGCAGTTCCTCTCAAACTTCTTGAAGGAAAAGATTGGCAATTATATGGAAGTGGTGTCTTGGCAGAATCTTCTCCGTCCTCACCTCCGATAGATCCTCATTAGCCCAGCTGCGGGATAAGGCATCTGCAACACTGTTTTGAGATCCTGGTATGTGGGTGATCTGGAAGTCAAAGTTTGAGAAATAGTATGCCCAGCGAGCAAGTCTTGAGTTTCTGCACTCCATCTGTTGAAGAACCTTCAGATTTCGATGGTCCGTGCGGATTATGAACTGATGTAAGGCTCCCTGTAGGAGATGTCTCCATTCTTGGCAGGCACTTCGTATTGCTAACAGTTCTCTCTCGAGTACCGAGTAGTTCCTTTCGCTTCCCGTCAACGTACAAGAGTAATAAGCAATTGGGTGTTCCAATTTGTCAGCTCCTCTCTGTAACAAAACGGCTCCCAATGCACCTCCAGAGGTGTCAGTTTCTAGAACAAAGGGTTTAGACTGATCAGGCTCGACCAGAACAGGAGCAGAGGTAAAATATTCCTTTAGGTTCCTGAAGGCTTCCTGAGCGGCGGGTCCCCAATGGAAAGCTACTCCCTTCTTGAGGAGATTGGTTATGGGCAACACAAGATCCAAGAACCTTGGTATGAACCTGCGATAGAAATTTGCCAGACCTAAGAAACGTTGGATCTCCTTGACTGAGGTGGGTTCTGGCCATCGGTCTATAGCCTGAACCTTGGTTGGGTCCATGCGGATTCCCTTGGCGGATAAAATGAACCCCAGATAAGGTACATATGAGGCCTCGAATTTACACTTCTCTGGTTTGGCAAACAGATTGTTCTCTGACAGTCTGTGGAGAACCTCGCTTACATGGGCACGATGTTCAGCCAAGGAAGGGGAGAAAATCAGTATATCGTGGAGGTATACAACTACTGATATGTATAACATATCCGCGAAGATCCTGTCAACAAATCGCTGGAACACAGCTGGAGCATTCACCAGGCCGAATGGCATAACGCAATATTCGAATAAACCCAACGGTGTTCTGAATGCCGCTTTCCACTCGTCCCCATTCTTGATCCTTAACAAGTGATATGCTCCTCGGAGGTCGAGTTTGGTAAATACCTTGGAGTCTCTTACCGCCTCGAGAATGTCTCTGATGAGTGGCATCGGGTATCTGTCTCGAATGGTTATGCTGTTCAGACCCCTGTAATCAATAAAGGGGCGTAATTCCTTAGAGTCCTTCTTTGAAATGAAAAACAAAGATGCTCCTCCTGATGATCTCGATGGTCTGATAAGGCCGTTTTCCAAATTGGCTGCTAAGTACTCCTTCAAAGCTTCCTTTTCAGTCAAGGATAGCGGATACATGCGTCCAAATGGAAGTGAAGTTTCTTCCTTGAGGTCTTTGCTGCAGTCCTCATTGCTATGAGGCGGGAGGCATCTGGGTTTGAGATCTTAGAATACTCTTGCGAAAGACTGGTAGTGCCTAGGTAAGGAGGATACCAAGAGGCTACCTTGAACATTAGCCAGACTGGATCGAACTTCTGTCGAGGATTCCCTCGGATTCAAGCAGTGCTCTTGACAAAAGTCTGAGTCGAAGTTGATCTTGTTCCTTGTCCAGTCAATTCTGGGATTATGTCTTCTCAGCCATGGAATCCCCAGGATCAACGGAAAATGGGCTGCTCTGATAACATCAAAGCGGAGAGTCTCGACATGATGCTCCATTCCGATCGAGATGGGAATGGTCTGCATGGTAATGGGTCCAGAAGTTAGAGGACGACCGTCCACCCCTTCTACCGGTACAGGTGTGTCCTTTTCTCTTAGTGGGATCTTGTTCTCCTGGGCCGTGGGCACATCGATGAAGTTTCCTGCAGCTCCGCAGTCCAGCATGGCCAATACTTAGAGTTTCTGTCCTGGTCTGCAAGTAAACGTAACCTGGAACACCATCAAATGGTTATCCTCTACTCCTTCAGGAGTGGTTCTGGTAAGGTTGCAAGGGTTTGGGCTGTCTTCTCCATGGTCTCCCTTGCAATTACCTGGGGTTTGGTGTTTCCCTGTCGCTTAGAGGGTATGTCTGGACAGTCCTTGAGTGTATGCTTACCTGACCCACAATACATACAGAGATTCAGGTCCTGTCTTCGCCTTCTTTCTGTCTTGGTAAGTGGTCCTCTAGTTGAACCTATCTGCATGGGTTCCTCCAAGGTATGACGTTCTCTTCTTCCCTGTGGGGGGCTGTGCTGAGAGGTCAGTCCCCTTCCTCTTCTACTTTCTGTTCGCCTTTCCTGAAGACGGAAATCAATCTGAAGTACTAGGGTAACTAGTTCTTGGAAGTTGTTAGGCCGGACCACTCGAGCCAGCTCGTCCTTAAGGTCTTCATTTAAGCCTCGTCGGAATAGAGCCTGTCGTGCTATGTGTGGCCATTCTGTAGACACTGCCAAGGCCTGGAACTGGGCAATATAACCTTGTAGGTCCTGGTTCCCCTGTTTGATCTCGAGGAAGGCGTCGTACTTAGAATACTGTACGTCAGAGCGCTCAGATCTGTTCTTGAATCCCTGTACAAACAGGGCATAGTCATTCACCATAGGGTCTTGGCTGGTGACCAAAGGGGTCGCACATGCCAGGGCACTTCCAGCCAGATTGGCTATGAGAAATCCTACTCGAGTCCTTCCGGACTCAAATGCTCGAGGTCTAAAAGAAAAATAAACCGAGCAGGCATCGAGAAATTCCTTGATGTATTTGGGATTTCCATCGTATTTTCCATAGGTAAACGGCATCGGACGTAGGTCGTCTCTACTGGCTTCCCGAGCCGCAGCTTGCTGTCAAAGAAGAAGGTTCTCTGCATGGATTGATTGCATATCTGTTCTAAGGCTCTGTATGGCGTTACACATCTCTTGGATCTGTTCCCGGAGATGCCATTTCCTTTCTTTGGCATTTTATACTGTCAAGCGGGGTCTCCTCCTCCCCAAACTCCTCCTCACCTGTTTGCTCAGGTACTTCCTCCACTCTGACTGGGCTCTTCTTCTTGGTCTTGATCTTGGTCTTCTTCTCAGGCTTCTTCTCTTTTTTTTGTCGTAAGTAGGGCCACGCTCCCTCAGCCGCCTCTGTGGTCTGAATACAGTATAGATCTGGAGGTGAACCGAGGAGCATGCCCTAAAACGGGGAAAAAGCCGTTAGGCAGAAAAAACCCTGAAGATCTTGAGACTGTTGTGATGGGAAGGTCCAGATAATTACTAGAAGGCTAGCTGAAGTGGGAAATCCGGTCTGCCGATTCCACAGACGCTACCCTCTGATCTTGGATGAGGAGACTGGTTGCTGGGGTCTCTAGTACCCTTCGGGACCCAGGGTTAATAGGTGTGTAGTGAGAGCGTAGATCCAAACGGTCTCACGGACTTCCGTGAAAGTATCTGCACCGCTGGAATGAGGCAGAAAAGTACAGAACAGAGAAGGTAAAGAATAGAGGAAACAAGAAAAATAGAATAGCACGGAGTAAAAACAGAGTCTCCCTTCTGCTCGAGCGGGTTCTGACAGCGGAGACCAAGGTGGGTTGCAGAGATAGACACGTACAAGGAATACGCGCGGTCAATAGAAAACGCATAGTGAAAGCGAAAGTAGCTTGAAAAGATCCCGATCACCTTACCTGAAGACCTTAGGACAGCACGAGTGGCAAAGAACAGGAAAGGCTTGAGCAAAGCGATACGGGAAGAGGATAAAGACAAGTCACTGTAAGAGACTGGCAGCGCAAGTAACAATTATGATACAACGCGCCATGCGCTAGTTTGATCAGCCAATTATAGGGTCCGTCGGCCATCTTGGAAAAAACTAGACCGTTGGGTTTGCTCCTGGAATCCATGTTAGTAGTACTTCCAACGGTAAACTAGCTTCCAGGGCTGGTGCATGACAATATAACTGTATTTAAATATTGCCAATTTTTCATGTGTTTTGATGTTTCCATTCAGAATTGTCACACTCAGGACCTTAAAGTTGTGTGCTGGATGATAAAGATCTTTCCCAACCTGTATTATTACATATCCATTCCCTGTGTGTATGTCAGTCCCTTTTTACCAGCATTTAAAAGGCATTTTGTTGCCCAATCAGATATGCCATATTGATAGAAATGTAGTAAAAAAAAAAAGAATCTGTGGAATACCTTTTACGTTCCTTGCCTCTGCTATGTTTCAGAAATAAATACATGAGCATGAATCATAAGCTGGCAGAGAGCTTGCCTTTGCTTGTTATTTACTATATGTGTCACACTGTCCCTGTTTTGAACTTTAACATCTTGAAGGATTCACATGGTGAGGCCAAAAAGGACTAGATGACATGTTGCAGGTTCCATTACTAACCCCTTACTTTCCATGCTATCATCCCATTGGTGAGGATATAAGTTATATGAATGGGTAGTATGTCTAGAGATTCCTTCCTGCATCACTGTCCCTCCTGCTGGCTTCCTTTCTTGGAGATGCCAGTTCTGTCCACACAGATGCTAGTTGGCTCTGCCTTCTCCCACAGCTGCAAGATGTCTCTCTCACAGCCTTTTCAGATCCCTGCCTTCCGCAGGCATCACTGTCCTTTTCAACTTATTCTACCTCCATATGCCACATCTTCCCTTTCTACCTCTGAAATTGCCATGTTCATCCTCCTGTTGATGGCTCACACAGGAAGCATTGTTTAGGCTAGCACCAATGTTGTGTGGTACACACAGAGACCCCCTATGCAGCAGCTGCTCACACAGCCTCCCGTGTAGGAACTTATAGCTTTATAGCCCTCACCCAAGGGCTACACAAGCTTGTATATTCCTAAATCCATGTTATTGCGAGTGCTTCACTCTAATGTGGGCTTATATGCCATTATCAACCAGCGTGGCCCACACATGAGGGCTTTAAGTCTATAGAAACTAACTTTCAGAATTCACATAAATGTGACAATGTCATCCCACAAGGCCTATAATGGAAAGTGAATTGTTGAATGAAGGCGAGTTATAAACTAGCAGTGGGTGGTCTTATGTTGGAAAAACGCCAAAAGATCAGAAATGCAATCATCAATAATGTTGGGAATAAAATGGGCCCCAGCCAGTTGATGCAAATGATACTCTGAGGGAGAGATGCACAATGAACATGTTATAATACTGACCATAAATCACAATTTTGGCAACACTTTCTACTCTTGAGTTTCAAGAAAATACAATCGAGGGACATCCTGTTAATCGAATTTCCAGAAGAAAAGCGCCTAGACAGAGCTCTGATTTACATATCGGATCACAGAACTAAAGACACCTTCATTAAAGAAGGCCATAGACTTCTTACTATGAGCTTCTGGTTAAAAGAAAGAGAAACATTGTCTCCCACAGCAACCTCTAACTCTGAAGAAGATAGATACCATCCTACTAAATCGGCCTACCTGGAGCCTACAAGCCTGAGAGGCAGGGAGGCTTGTCCTGAAGAACTACCAAGCAAAAAGCAAGCAACAGGAGACAGACAAGCTCCACGTTGGGTAGGACCAGAAGATCTGGGAAGTGAACTGCCATTGTCTAAACAGCCCAGAGCGACATGTCTGGGTAGCCCAAGAGAAGATTGGAGCTGGCTAGCGGGCACACTGGCTAGGAAGTCATAATGCCAAAAGCCCTCAGAAATTGCCCTCTTCCAGACTTTGACCATCTGCTCCTGGAACACCAGGGGATTCATGCACTTATTTGGGGAAGGGGAACTCGTAATCGAGAAATATGATATACTGTGCCTCCAGGAGACTTGGTTGAAAGAGGAACCATCTCTGGAGGGATTTGAAGTATTCCTGAACCCCGCTGTCAAAGGGAACTTTGGGTAACCCATGGCAGGATTGATTACAGCATGTAAAAGAACAAATGGTTGGACCAAGCTTTGCGCACAGAACCCTACACCACTGATTTAGTTAGTGTTGCTGTCAAAGTGTTATAGTCAAAGCACTCGCCACCTCTTGATATGTAACATCTATTGGAACCCCGCTTCACCACTTGCAGTCAATCTCCAAGAAACAGTTATGAACTACATCGATGAAGCTAGATCCATCTATAACAACATTGACGTCTTGGTATGTGGGGACTTGAAAAATGGAATGTTTTGATTCTAGGAATGAATTGATAATGAACCCACCAAAAGCTGCCACTTCGAAGATACTAAGGGGTATAAGTTGGAGAGAAGATCTACAAAAAAGAAACATAAACTTGATGAATGGTAACATAAGGGGTGATATTCCACCGAAAGCAACCTGGAAAAGAGGTGCTCACACTAAGATCCTAGACTACATGTTCGCATCAGAGACTCTATCTGGTCAGATGAGCCACTTAGACGTGATAACATGTAACAACAGTGACCACAATCTATTGGAGATGGTGGGAAGCCATGTCAAAGATATGGCTGGGCAGCCTTCATATTCACTTAATACTACCAATATTGAGGTCACACCGGGCCTTAACAGGGTAAGAATATCTTCTAAGGACCTCAGTAAACTAACTACATCCTTGTTTAATGGCAAAAGCAGGGATGCTTCTGGCAACATTATACATCCAATCGATTATCCACTAGCCCTGAAAATCTTTCAGGCCAAAGTCGGAAAAGGTTTAAAAAGTGTGTTTACAAGGAAACACGTCTTTAACAAGGACATTCATGAAAAGAAAAAGTTCATTAAAAAACTAACTATGCAACTCAAAAAAGGTGTGCTCCCTGATGTAAGAGAAAAGCTGAGAAAAGAGAAACAATCACTGAAAAATGGGCTGAAAATACTCCAACATCGACTATTGCAGGCAGACGGGGAGAGAATGTTGGGCCTGATGGCCAATAAGAACACAGTCGAGATTTGGAAGCTGTTGAACTCCACAGCGGCTCCACAAGACGCGATCCTTGAAAACTCAATATCATCATCAACTTGGGAAAAAAACTTTACAGGCTTTTTCTCTAATAAGTTGGGGGAAGGACACAAAAAGGTTACAGTCTCCAACCTACCCTGGACTTTTGAATTTCGACAGGGAGGAGATACTTATCCTAATATAAAATGCAAGTGCATCAAGGGCGGCAGGCCCCGGCGGCCTAACAAATGCTATTCTGAAGCAACACCCGGAGCACTGGGCCGATTTCATGCTGTTCCTGTTCCAGGAAATCAAACTAACAAAGAAAATACCCACTTCTTGGACGAAGTCAATCATGGTCCCGATCAACAAAAAGGGTGACAGGTCTGAGCCTGCCAACTACAGACCAATCAGCCTTTTGGACGTAGTAGGAAAGCTGTTCTCAGCAATACTGCTGAAACATCGAACACGTGGTCCAAGCAATCAAACCACCAAGACCGATGGCAATCTGCCTTGAAAAAAGGGACGGGAACTGCCCTAAATCTTTTCCTGATAAATTTGTTCAAATGCAGGGCAAAAGCAACTAAAAAAATAAGACCTATGTTGCCTCTATAGACTTGGCCCATGCATTCGACTCAATAAACAGGAATACTTTATGGGGAAAACTGTCAAAATGGGGTTGTCCGATCGACCTGAGGGAAGCCCTGGAACTCTGCACTCTGGAACAATGCTAAGAATACGCTTAGATAGAGCAGGAACTCTGTCGAGCGAAATTGGAACATCAGCAGGGATAAAACAGGGCTGCAGATTGGCACCGGCTATATTTAACCTCTACATATCTGACATTGAGGAGACTTTTGAAGATGTGAGGTGCTTCTGCCCAAGGATTGCAGGCATTCCAGTAGGAAGATTACTCTACGCTGATGACTCCTAATTATGGACCAAACTGAAGTGGGCCTGCAGAGACAGCTGTATGCTTTGTCTAAATACGTGTGTGATAACTCACTAACCATCAATCCTAAGAAATCCAAAATTATGGTTATAGGAGAAGCAAACAGAACCCACAGAATGAAAAGAAGTTGGAGTCTCCAAGGGGTTAAAATACCCAAGGTTACATCTATGCAGTACTTGGGGCTAACAGTGAACACTAGCATGGTAGAATCACACGGGGCAGTGGCCGTGAAGTCCAAAGCTATGAATCTAGCAGCCCAGGCTAGAATAATCAACCGCAAGTATGGCAAATTTACCCTACTACCTATCATTAACCTCTACAAACTGAAGGTGACTCCCATTTTGACGTATGGCTCCGAAACACAGCTACAACTTGCAGGCTCTCTTTGGAAGCAGGTTGAGGGAGCATGTTGGCGACGGGTTCTGAATATGCCAAGCTCCCTATCGGTAGAAGTGATCAGGAGAGAAATGGGAATGGTGTCACTGTACACCATTATGGTCAGGTGATCACTGTCAATGTTGAGGAAATGTTTACAACCACCAGGTGAAGGAGGGTACAAAGTCCTACAAAAAGCTATCTCCTTAAACAGTGAGAAGGCTCTAACTGAATGGAGATCTACATGTGTGGAGATACTAAATAGTCTAGCACTAAGCGAAGAGCTTCTACTGAAAAACCCTGACCATGTCAAGAAGAAACTTTACGATCAGGACTGGATAGATACAGGGGAACGGATTCTGACCATGAAAGGTGGTGGCGGGATAACGAAAGACGCTAGGAATCGAGGCCAAGTTCCAAGATACTTGACAAAGTTTCCCCCTCCCACTCTCAGACAAGACTTCATGAGGTTCCGCTTTAACCTGTTCCCCACAAAAGAAGTTCTCGAGAGACGCAAAGTAGCCACTGAATGCGAGTCACTGAAGGATTTGAGAACAACATACTTGGGACACTTGTTTCAGAATTCAACAACATCATCTCCCAACACACTTTGGGTCAGCTTGCGTCAAGGGAGGAGAAATACAGAGATTCTACCCTGATGGCCTTCGTGAAAAAAATCTTTGAGAGACTGACAGTGGAAGAAGACGAAAAGAAGAGCTTTACTGAGAAGAGAGGAAAAATTTGATGAAGATTGGAGCACAATCAGACTTTTGGGAAAGGACCTGGGGGCCCTATTCATTATTACCTTTTTCTTTTTCTTTCCCCCCTTTTTTTATAAGTTTTATATTGTTTTTTTTCTTTTTCTTTACTTTAATGAGATTTTATATACTTCTTCGTGCCAGTAATTTTATGAAAGTTTGATTTTTTTTTTTTTGTAAATAGCATAAAAAGGTTTAAATGTAAACTATAAACATGCTAATAAAAACAAAAAAAGGAATGCTTGTTTCCAAAGGGAAGATGGCTTTCCTCAACCAATTGGTTTCATCTCTCGAACACCATTGATAAGATTTTCCTCTCAGTAAGTGCCATGGCAAAAAACAGCTGGTCTCTATATTTATCGTTTTCCATACACCATAAGCATTCATCCAATTCAGGGACACATTCAGGAAAGAACCCTATGGATCTCACTCTTTAGTTTGCCAAACTTGGGATCACAAAAACAAAAGTGCAGTCCAGAGATCTAAGAACACTATGTTTCAGGTCTCCATCAACAAGACAGGTCCATTTACCTCTTATCTTGCCTGAAACGCATGAAATATCATCCCTTTGAATGACAGTACAAATGTATGTACCTCCCAAAGGTTATGTCACAACCTTGTATCTTTATTTTAAGACAGGAAGGAATTAATCTATGGTCTCTATTCTCCACAAGTTTAATGTTCTCCTGTCGGTAAGATCATTAACAAACTCTTCAATTCATTCAATCAACAGCTGCTTTGGAAAAGCATGTTGTCCTAGGGTTATTTATCACAACTCTCACAGCTAATATTGTACTTGTTTCATGCAAACACAGATAATTCCCCCCAGAAACTAAAACATGTACCTCAGTGGCCAAACAGCCAAACCAGAGACAGGGATGCAAACAAATTATAGATAGACCTCTGGCCACCACTCTCCTGCACAGGACTAAGAAGGGGGAGCTGATGTCTGTAACATCAGAGTACAGTACCTTAGTGTCCCACAGAGTTTCTCAAGGCTCACATCTCTGTCGGGTCGGCTTGAACATCTTTCTAATTGCTGCATGAATTTCTACTGTCGGTATGTAGATGACACTCAACGTCCTATAAAACTCTCAAACAATCCTGGAGATTGCATAAATTGCATAACTGTCTCACACATCTATAACACTGGATAGAACTAGACTGCCTATGCCTCCAATCTTCAAAAAACAAAACCTTACCCTTTGGTTACAACAATAACCTCTCACAATGTGTTCTTTAATATAATATTTGCCTCCTCCCTGGAGTTGTACCCTTACTGTTCATTCCTGAAAGTATAGCCATAGTCATCACTCCCGGCAATGACTGCGACAGTCCCATTGACAAAATAATTCCTTATACAATCATGTCTCGGCTTCACAGCGACCAACTGCAAGCCGTTCATCTTTGCTTTTCTTTAAGTTGGTGTGACCAGGTCACCGTCTATGAAGCCATTGTACGGGTTACTCATCACACTAAGAATGACATGTTGAACTCCATGCCCAGAACACAAAGTCCTGGATTTCCTCTCACCGTACTGCCTCTGCAAACATGTTCATCCTACAAACCGACCAGATACCTAAGGCTGTTATCCCAAAATATACTCTCCTCCCAGTGTGATGCAACGGTTATGTTACATACAATGCTAAAACCTTGGAAACTCCCTTCCCGTCGGCTTTGCTTCTGTATAAAGACAGGTAACCCACTTGACATGGCTTTCTCTTTAACAGTAACCATTACACTAGATTACCACAAAGCTGCCAAAAAGGTACTGTATAAAAATGTTTCAAAAACTATATAAATTCAGTAAACAAAGTGTGAAAACAAAATTAGTGTGTGGATCGCAGAGATGGACTATACAACGGAAAACAATGTGCTCATCTAATCCTTGCAAAAATGGGTTAAACCATCAATAAGTGAGATCTGAAATTTGAGATGTTCGTCATATTACAATAAATTCAGAATTCTATTTATAATAATAGCAAACATATATAGGTGTGTAAATGAGCTTGTCATTAATGTGAGCGAGTCACTGATACATTAAACATAAAAAGCCACAAACGTCGATGTTTAATCAACTTGCATATCCTTCCAATCTTTTTCCAAGACATTACTTAACACTCATTCAAACTGCCATGCACTTACTGGAAGGGAACTAATCCTCCTCGGAATGTGATCCCTCCAATCCGATTACTCTCCTCTTTTTCTAAAGTGTAAATCTGTGGCAGCTGGGGGGAGGAGTTCGAACCGTCACCGAGATAAACCGCAGTGTTGCTTCCTGGCTTGTCTTCAATAAAACAGGATGTCATTGTACTTTGAATTAAAAAAGTGAAATCTTTCAGGATATTTCCAATACATGAAAGGAACTTTAAATCATTAATCTTTTGTTGCCGGATGTCTTTTTTAATTTGCTAAAAGCAGCCATTTTTCATTGTGTGTACTTCGACACTGCTGTTTTAAGTGATAAAAGCGAATTTGACATGATGCACATGTCATTATTTGTGTCTGCATTCCATTTTGTTTCTGTTCTTGATAGAGCCAAATAGCGCTGGAATAGTGTATGTATGTTTCATGTTCCTGAATCACTGTTTCAGAATCAGCTTTGCCATGTAGAATGTATTAAATGGCATGGCCAAGAAATTCCAATCATCTTTTGTGATTAAACTCCTTCATTACATATAGAGATTTGACTGTGGGTGTTCTCTGCTTTTTAGATATTTACACATAAACACATTCAAAATGGACCGGTAAGTCCTAGTTGGAATTAACAGGCATCAGCCAATACAGTCCATCAGAAGACATTCATACAATGAGGGAAAGAAAACACTTTTATTATTTATTTACATTTTTAAAGCGCTCACACAGCCCACAAGCACTGAAGCGCTGTTACAGGAATTGTTTTGTTTTTTAGTTGTGTAAATTGTTTTTTAATTTTTTTTATTATCTTAGTTGGGTATTTATAACGCGCTTAAAAACCCAGAGGTTTCTAAGCGCGGACCCGGGGATCACCTGTTTTGCTAAGTGTTGGCGAACACGTTGCAGCAGAGCTATCCTCCCGGGACACTGCACAGAACTTCATTAACATGGACCTTATATTAACCCAATATAATAACATACTGTGTCAGAAGTCCATGCGGAAAATGAACAAAGCATTTTACGTGCATTATAAAGATTTTTTTAAATGATATAAACAAGGTATTTTCTTTATTATAAATGAAACACTGATATTCATTCGTTTTGAAGATGTCAAAAAACCGTAAATGTTTTATTGAAGCTAAAAATAACACACCAAATGCAAAGAAACTAAATGAACGAATGCTATGCCATATTAGGTTGTTTGACGGAAGGTTATTTTCTAAAACCTCGTAAATGGCGATGGGAGGGAGGGGTGTTGCTACATATACGTGTATTTTTATCAACTTCCTATCACCCTTTATAGTGCTGTACTGTCCTGAGTCCCCATTAACATTGTTATTGAAGGGATATTGATGAAATTATTCAGGACCTGATTTTGCAGGAGTTAAGAAATTGGGGTCATTTTGAAAATGTGTTGTAATGGGTGTTTGAGTTTCTATCGAATTGTCGATCCTGTTTTATCTGACACCGAAACCGATAATGGCGTTTTTGAAACATGTTTTTTTCTGGCCCACTGCTTTTTCATAAGCCCATGGGGGAGTTTGCATCCGCTGTAACCCTCAAGTATGTGAACATGCTGGTTGTTGGTTTACACATTGTATTTTGATGCACATTTATAACAATTATCTTTGAAAAACTACAGTATAAATACTGTACATGGTTTGTTCCCCTTTGAGAGCAATGTTTTGATTGATCGGGCTGGGTGTCTCGTCTGCTGTGTTTCCAGAAAATATATAATGAAATGGTTACTTTCCCAGCTGATAATTCACCCTACAATGCTATAAAGGGTGAAGGGTTTATCTCAGAACTTAAACTTGTGGAAGTAATTTAGTCCAGATTGTTAGTTTTAAAAATACTTTGTATTGTTAGTTTTAAAAATACTGTGTAAGGAACTTATTGATTGTTTTAATTTGCCAGAATTGCCGCTAAAATTGAAATGTTACTCTTCTTTTAAATACTATTTTAGTAGTTAGCATACCGTGAGCCTAATAGTATTAGGATTGCATATATAACACCTTTTTATTGGCAGCAAGTAAGTGAGCAGTCCGCCTCCTGGTATTACGCCTTTCGCCTTGTTAAGCAAACACTTTTTGTTTTCCTCCTCGCCACGTTCCTTGATAGAACTACAGTTCCCTTTAGTTCTGTAGTTCCTCTGTTCCCACGTATTTGCATAGCAGGCATGTGAGCGCCAGCACGCGAGTAACAAGCCTTTTAGTTCCGGTTTATGCCCGCTTTGTTCCCCGCGTTCGGTCTGCCTTCCAATGGCTACAGGTATTTACATTGTTGTACCAGCATGTCTTTTATCTATGATACATTCGCTACATTACCCAGCGCTGCCTCTTCTGCACATATGCATGAGTATTCTATGTACTGGAGAAGGCTTGCAGATATAAAGCGTAAATATGATATAACCCCTGTCGAAAATGACCCTGAGGTTCTTAGCCTCGCAAGTGGAGTTAGGAGGAGGGCCAAGGAAGGCCGGCCAGAGAGTGACAGAAAAGGAGGGTGAAGGTGTGCCGATGAGGAGAATCTCTGTCTTGTTGGCATTAAGGTAGAGCTTGTTGGCAGCACGCCCTTATGTAGAGTCCCCCTGTACGCTCATTTGATTCTACAAAACGTACACAGCCAAGATTCAAGCTCACGACAACATTTACTGTCCAAGCACCAGTAGAATGGAGCAAGTTACCGCTCCATCACAGACAGGCAAATTCACTCACCACCTTTAAAAGGGGTGTTAAGATGTTCCTCTTTAATTTACTCCTGATGAATTCAAAGTTTGTATCTTCCTCCCTCCCTATCCTTATTTGTATGTCCTATGTCTTGTATGTTACTATGTGCACATTGAGGCCCATGGTCAATTTAGCCCGTTACACACATTATATATTAATAAATACATTAAAAATAAATAAACTTGCATAGCTTCCACTTTTACTGTGTACATAAAATATTCTCACAAAACAGGCAATCACATGTGCTAAGTGTCATGCAGATCAGATCACAATTCAACAACAACAAATCATAAATAAAACGATAAAACAAATTACAAGCAAGGAATAAAATAACCATGAAAAACAGTCTACTCAAAAAATAATTGAATCCTACAATTACTAGTTCTGCATATATAATTCTGCAATGTACTTAAGTTCTTTGTTCGTTATAATTAGGATTGCCCCGTCAGTGCTTAAAAGGTCCGCCAGCATAGTTTGCCCTTGCTCTGGGGGCCTTGGTAATGGACCTGACAGTTTGATATTAGCCCACTTACAATATCTGTAAAGACAGCCATGGGGGTTGTGCCTATATATGCAGCTAGCCAAGCATTGCAACTAGAAGAAAGCACATGCAGGTTAGCACATTTGGTACACTTGGAGCATTCACGCATACTATGTTTACCCTGCACAAGATGCTTGAAGATTTATGTTGGTAACCCTCCATTGCACTTATAACTGCTTAAGTTAGCCATTGTTATGCACAATGGTTACATTCAGGTATCATTGATATCATGCTTATTAGACTGCTTTGGTCAGTGTTTCAAGAATGTGAATGATATGTAGTAAGACTATAAAGATGAGCTTGTAGAGTATCCCATTAGCATAGTTTCTATGGTAACCTGTCTGTCCCACCTAGAAAATGTTCTACGACAACCAATCTATTGCACTTGGAAGAATTGAGGGTAGCCTGTCCATAGTGCCTAGAAAAGTCTACAAAGGTAGCTGGCCTTTTCTTCCCCACAGAAGATCGGATGACAAATCGACAACAAAGATAAGCTCCTCTGAGCTTAGGTTTTGTATAAATGGACCACTTCAGTGGACATCTGCTACAGGCATGGCTATCCATCCATACACTCTGTAAAGCAGTTACAACTATGAAAAACTGGGTCTAGCTGGTCACATAACCGCTTCACAATGAAACTCCAGACTTGCCTCAACACCTCTGCCATTAGAAAACCGCGACCACCTATGACCAAAGACCATGCCCAGCATTCAATGATCATTGTGCATATACTAATCCAACCTGCCAACTTCTTGTCCTTATTATCCTCATACAGTTCTTAAATGTAATCTTCCTTGCATTCAACATTTTAAATTCCTAAAACCTCCCTAACACACCTTCCTTTACTACATGCTTGAGGTCTCTGCTCGTCAACTTTTAACAACCTTGTGTCCCATGCTACCCCCTGCACTGCCTCACAGGTGAGGACCATCCCTTTAATGGCCACACATCAATGGAAAGCTCTTCCCACTGGCATCAGCACAATGCAAACAGTACAACATTTAAGACCAGGCACATTTTTGAATGCTCGGTGGGCACTTCTCCGCAGTCCCCCAACATCCCTCTACCTTTTTATATACCCTTACTCCACCCCATCTATTTGTTGAAAGAAAGTGCAAAAATCCTGATTTTTAAATTCAGTATTCTTGGCCTCAGGATTTTCGGGTTGGTTTTTTAGGGGGGTTACCATTTAAAGTCACCTTTTGAAAGCACCATTTTTTGTGATTTTGCTCTCTGATACCTTCTACTGCCCCCTGACCTCTGTCCCAACACCTTCAAGCACCCTGCTAGTCAGTCCTCCTCCTCCCACTACCCCACTGACCTCCGCTCACTACTCCAGGCAGCCCCCTCAATTTCTGACACCTCCCTCTTCCCCCACTGACCTTCGCACTCAACCACAGGCAGCCCCCTCAAGTCCGGACACCTCAAACTACCCCCCCACTGATCTCTGCACCCAAACCCAGACATCCCCCTCAGGTACCGCCCACTACCCCCACTGACCTCTGCCCCAACCCCTTCAAGCTAGTCCACTTTCCTCCCACTGCCACCACAGACTTCCGCCCACTTCCCCAGACAGTCCGCTGCTAGTTTGCATGCCTACCAGTCCAATGTGGAGCTCCAACTTTCGTCAGCTCCTCTGGCCTACCTGCATTATCAAGTACACCTGGCACATATCCTCCTCCAACACCATCAACTGAGCGCACTGCTTTAGAATCCAGGACTGGAACTCTTTCCATGACGCTTTGGTAGACCACACTCAGCTGCACCTATCCACCACCAGCTGACTCTGGTAGTCGAAGCAAGACAATACCAACCGGAGGAGGCAAGCATGCACCCAATTGGACATTGTGAGGCAGGAGAGGCACAGGGGTTGCCTGCAATCGATGCTGTATGTGTATCAGAGTTACCAGGAGCAGCTGGTGGTGGATACGCAGCAGACTAGGGAGGCAGCTGTGATGAAGGACAGGGACAAGTTGGTGCATAGGTGGGCAAGGAGGCAGGCTGCCATCCTGGAAGATGCTTGCAGTGCAGCAGAGGAGGAAGAGAGGCAGATGTTGGCCAGCCTGTAGGTACTCCAGGCAAAAACTGAGGCCTACCTAGAGGCAGAGTATGTGGATAGTGAGTCAGCACTGGTCGAGGCCTTGGCCAACATTGATGATGAGTAGCCTGCTGCCATTGTAGATAGTTACATAGCTTTAGGTTTCATTTGGACTTTTTGTTGTTTCTCCACAGCCATTTTTGCCCTTCCCCTCATTTTTCTGTGCATAGTTTACATTAATACAACTTGTAATTCTTTTCATTCCATGCTTCTTGCAGTCTCTTTGTCCGTGTGCACATTTACTTTTGCATTTTCTCTCAGTACATATGTACTATGTCAGTCATGTGGAATGGGGCCTCACTGTGTGCGTGTCATGTTGTTACTGTGATGTTTGCTGAGGGACATGCGTGCATACTAAATGTGTGTTGTAGTTCTAGCATGATGCTCAATGTCCATGGGTGGTCTCTTGTAGATGAGGGAGGGTGAGGTGCTTTGTTATTCACATTTTTGACATCTGTGCATGTCAGAGTACTTGTCATCAACTCGCATCACATGTGCACCAGGGCACCAACTCACCAAGAACTGACAGTACACATACCTATGCTTGTCTACTTCACATATGTCAGCCATCACAAATGGCCAGAATTGACATGAGGCTGCATGCTGGTGTAGATCAGTGCAACAAACATGTTGTGTACAGAAGGGAGTACCTGAAATCTTGCATGCTCATGCAGACCACACATGTACTCTAGGGCAGTGCACCCTATGGGTACTCACCAGCTGCTTCCAGGAGTTCCTGTCTGTCAATGATCTTGTGTGGGGTGCTGGATAGAACCTCTCCAGGAGCTGGGGCTGAAGGGGTGACATCTGATGGCAACCGACAGAGTGCACCTCCATGGTGGCACCTGCCTCGAGGGCTGCCGTCGCCTTCTCATGACTTGAGGTCGTCCAAGTGCTTCTAGACATTTTCAATGGTATGGACTGCCACCCCTCCCCACATTCATGCCAGCTATGATGTGAGCCCATATCCTCAGACATCTGGCCTTTCCAAGTTGCACTGCTGGGTCATAGAGGGCATCCTGGTTGGCCACGACCCGATCAACCAGGATGCCAGCTTTGGTGGTGTAGGCGCCCTCCCCGTCTTTAGACGTCCAAAAGAATAAACGAGACACTCCGCAGACAGGGAATAAGGCTAAGAGGTCAGGTTGTGTTAGTTCAATAATAGTTTATATATATTTGGCATCCAAAGAACTCTGCTGCCCGAGAGCACTCTAAGAAAAATCACAGTTACATCATATTATAAAGGTACATTTCGTCATACGTGACACAATTAGTGTAGGGTGTCAAAGCAGTACAGGATTGGTCAGTAAGTATAGGCACATATAGCGATGATGATACAGTTCCATCTGGATTGGTTGCTCCTTTGCCGGGAGGATGGACTTCACGTGATCTGTTGCCAGTGTCCAGGAGGGGTGAAGGTCAGATTGCTGTGAGGCGGGGTGATCGCTAACTAAGCTAACATAATACATCTCTATGAAGCATGCACTAAATAATCACTTTGCCATTCGTTTGTACAAATCATTGTGGACCTATAAACGTCTTATATTTATTTACATCATCAATAACAGTGACTTATATGGAGCATCAGGTTAAAGGGCTTTGACCATCATGATAACATTGATTGAAGCTAGGATCTGGACTCATAAAGAATCTAAGGCACGTTGGCATGTGTTAGTATTGGGACGCGATATATGGTGGCAGAGATGTAATGTTAGTTGGGGGTCTGCTTGGCAGGTATCATGCTGGGGTCACATATTTGGTACATCAAGTGAATACCTTGCAAGGACACAGGGTTACATTGGCAGTAATTTTCCAATGGTGAGGGTGAGAGGGCATGGACAGATTTGTGGAGATGGATGCTTGGCTTAAGCTGGTTCACACGCAGGGCAGTGATCACAGAGGAAGAGCGGGTTGTTACATTAGTTCTTTGTTGCAATTACCTCCGGCTTCAGCGTGAGAATGAAGCCGCAGAGTTTTCCAGACACAGTGAGAGAAAAGGTGGGGGCCATGTGTGCTGCATGCACGGCGCTGCAAAGGGCGGGGGGGAAGCCTTTTCGTATTATTGCAGTGAGGCCTGGTTACCAAGATGGCATCAAGGGAGCACAAAGATGGATGCCTCGTGTCCTGCACAATGGTCCCATCTGCGCAAAAGCCAATCAATGCTGACACTGCATAAAGGCGACAGGGGCACCCCCCACCATTGGAGGCACATGGTCCAAGTTTGTACTAAGGAAAGGAGGGACAGGGGCCTACTGGCCCCTCACTCCGACTCATTCCCCCTTTCGTTACATCTAAAGTAACAAACTATTAGTTCTTTTTATTCTCCCTTCGATAATACTCAGCTTCAGCTACTGCTTCATCCCAGGCTGGTGTACCTTTTATGGGCATCCATGCTCTGCATACGTTTTTCAGGTTCTGTCCTTTCCTCGCGTATTCCTCAGGGGTACATGTCATATAAATCCCTGCATCCCCATCCAGTTCCACCCACACTTCATTGTATCATTGTAGCTCTCTGGGTTCTTTTATGGTTGTATGATATAGATTGTCGACCCTGTCCCTATATTGGTGGTACACTGCTGTCATGCGATATGTGTGTACGTTAAGTTCCCCAGTTTCCATTTGGGCATCTATCATATTTGTTACCGTTGCCTGTCTGCCCATTGTTACCATCACCATAGCGGAGTTAGGCATAGATTTTGCACAACATCGGATACCTAATTGGCACACACAGAAAAATAGCATTATGAAGACGATTAAAGGAATGAAAATGTTCACCATGGTGTTGAACCAGGACGGTATCCAGCTGAACATGTTGTCAAACCAGGTAGTTGGTTCTACTCCCTCTTCTTTAGACATTCTTTCTCCTAGGCTGTGTACTGCTGATATGACGTGGGAAAGTGTTCCATTATCTGCATCTTCAGATGGCATGAATGTGCAACATGCGCTCCCGATTTTTTGGCAAAAACCGCCGTCCATCGCCGTGAGGAGACCTAAGACGTACCGGTTCTGCATTGTCATTAGGCGCAAGGCACGGAGCTCCACCTTTATCACGTTAAACCCTTCTTCAGTGTCGTTAGCTAGTTGGATCATCTCCCAGCGCACTATCTGTAACGACTTGGCGTTGGTTCGTGCTTGGAGACCTGGTGTTAGGAGCGAAGCAAAGAATGTCTCTGCGGAGTTGAAGAGTTTGTATTTTTTTGGGATTGCGTCAAGAAGAGCAGATGATTCAGAGGAGATTTAATTGGATGATCTCCTTTTGCGAAAGAGGTTTTCTTTTAAGTCTTTTTCTGACAACAGTTCATATGCAGGAGGCTCTGTTACTTCTGGTCGGGGCGCTGCCGATACATCAGCCGATTGCCCTGCTGCTGATATGCCAGCTGATTCTCCTTTCCCACCCTGAATGTGACTTTCTCGGATTACCATCAGAGCCAAATGTAGGGTTGCAAGGGTGCAAGTGCCCTTCCATGACGCCGGGAGATGCAGGTATGCTTGTTTGCCACAGACCCAATACATGTCCATGAGGGCCTCCGTTCCTTTCTTCATATCTGGAATTATGATTGTCTTGTTGCATTGTTTATTGGTGCCCATGGGCACTTTTCCTTCTGTGTGAAAGCATAGCTCATGTGATATCTCTTTCTGCATTTTAATTGTTTTTTCTAGTGCTGTGACCCACGTTAGTTTGGCAATGTGCTGAGCATACAGGGGTGCATGTTTCTTTTACCCATTGAAAGTTCTCTTAGGTCAGTCCTCTGAGTGCCTCAGTGTTATGACCGGCTCTTGGTCATAGGGTTCACTCCAAGGGACACTCAGGATACACAGGCCAGGTACGCATAGTGGTTACTTTATTAAGGTCCTTCTGTTACAAGGATCAGATGTCATCATAGTTATTAGGAGATCAAGAGGAAAGGGACAGGAGCCCACTGGCTCCCACCACCCAGGCTCACATAATCTAACTGCCTGGGTTAGAACCCATTCAACCCCAAACATTCTAATCTCACACTCCAGACTCACAGCCTACATTCTGATGGTGACATCAATCCTGGCTCAGCACACATGCAAGTATAAGAGCCAACCCTAACACCTCCTTTCCTACAACAAACAAACACACCTCAAACACACACTTGGAGAAAGCAACCCTAACACCTCCTCCTCTTGCATAAAGAACAACACACACTTTCACAACAGCAAGACACACCTCACTCTCAGCAGAGTTCCGCTAACCCCAGAGATTGAACAAACAGGCGTAACTAACATCCTATGACAGTCCCAGCCGCCACAACTAACATTCCTAACCAATCAAAACATCACAAATCGCCTTCCGTTCCCGCCTGCCACAAAGGAACCTCGAACTGCCACTTTCGAGCACTAACCGCCCACCTCGGCAAACAAACCACAACACTACCAAGACCAACCAAACACAAAGCTCCTTCCGTTCCTCTCTGCCACAAAGGAACCTCGGACTGCCACTTCCGAGTACTAACTCCCAAAACCGGGAAAAACCAGGTACTGTCATAACTGCGCAAGATACTTACTAACAACCCAACAATCTACCTGGGTCACCAAGAAACCACAGTCACAACTCATGCCGCTGTCAAATCCATTCCAAAATTCAAGCAACACAGACACACCTAATCACCAGTCACTCACCTCATCACACCAATAAAGAAACGCAACCAGCTGTCACTAAACAACCACCACCAGCATAACGCTACAAATGTTGGTCAGACAAATGAGCCCTTCAAAACCAAATAAACACCCCAAAGTGAACACAGCTGCAGATGAAACGTTGCCAGGCTTCTGAAATTAATCAACAGCGGACTCAAGAACAATTCCAAAAGTCACCTAAAGTTAAAAGAAAACACTAAATGCAATGTAACTTGCATCTCCAGAATTCCAAGCAATCCCTGGACCTTAACAACTCCAGGGTCACCAAAAACATCAAAGCTTCTTACAGCTTCAAGTAAACTCCGCAGAGCTAGACACCTTCAAAAACAACATAGAAGCTTCACACAGCTTCAGGCACTAGTCCCCTGCTAGATGCCTCTGGACTGCTCCGCAGAGCCACAATCCAAAACAACATAAAAGCTTCACTAGGTTTCATGTGAACTCCTCAGAGCCACCAATCATCACAAAAACACAGCTTTGCAAAGCTTATGGTACTAGTCTCTTACTAGGTACCTCTGGACCCCTCAGAGTCACTAACCAATTAATCAAAGTTCCAACTAGCTTCTATACCAGCCTACCACTAGTAACATCACTAACCCCACAGGGCCTCAAAACACCAAACACCTCCAACTCCGCAGAGTCCCCTGACCAACCCTGGTCATGTACATCAATTAAAACATATTCCAAAAACAATAAAAGATTTCAAAACCCAACACTGGTCATGCACCAACACTAAAACATTCACATACTGCTACAACACACACACAAACACAGGATGTTCAAAATACAGACAACCCCGGCATAGAATGTTAACTGCTAAGGAGCGCTGCAGTCACTCTGGCAGTCATCATGGGTTGCACATCCATACACGCACAAACAGAACATCACGCCTACAATGCCTCAAAAATGGTTATAGTAAGCATTGCAATGACATATCAATAATCACATTATAAATTGCAGATCTCATTTCCTAAAAGTCCATGTTGCCAAAGCATGGGCAACTCTAAATGCTGAAATGACTCAAAGATTGTGGTAACCATTAATGACCAACATCACTCTTATTGTGCTTTAAGATCACAAATCTCACACCACACACACACAAGCAAAACATAGTCTTAGGATGATCAGAACATTGAAACATAGTACATCCAAGTCACATTTTCTAAAAGTCCATGTCGCCATTAAACAGGTAACCTAATATGTTAAAATGCCTCAAAACGTTATACTAAGCATAATAGGATCAACACCCTTTGATTGTCCACCTCAATCAACCTCATATGTGCCACTCACACACAACCCCTGTCACAACACAAATGTGGAAACCAACTTTAAATGAGACCTAAACGTCCATGTTGCCAACTGGGGCCAACTCTAAAACCAACCTGCAATGCCTCAAAATGGTTACATCTAAAATAAAATGCATCTCCTATTCTAAGTGCAACATCATTCTCACTAATACTTCTCATGGTAATTCACTACTAATGCACAACAGTACTCTTCAGTCACTGCTTGCCACATCGTTGCTCAATCCATTATGACATTTTACTTTTAAATGAAACTCCAAAATTTCTTCTGCAAGCATAAACTAATCATCCCCAAAAACTACTATCATACCCAAACCCAAACAGTAACCATTTTCTCATTGCATGGTCCCCACCTCAGACCAAATCAGCATAGCGTCTATTCTCATTAAAACCTTTAGCCTCCAGGTGCATAAAAGGCACAATTACGCTTACTTGGCATGGAAATTACACTTCCCCTTTTTAAATAACGCTGGCATAGTCACTCAGGAAATGGTGGCACACTTGGGCAGCCTCATGCAACCCTGCCAATGTCTCCTCATGTACCAGGGGGCCTGTTCCTGGCAGACTCCAACAGGCCATCCTTGCCCCAGGCTCCATGGGGCAGGATGCTTCTGACACCCCTGGGTGGTCGCCTGCAACAGCCCTGGGGGCTGACTAAAGCAGTACTTGGTGGCTGACTCAAACAGCCCTGGGTGCTTTCCATTTCTCCAGACTCTTGGACAGCCTCTAATGACTCCTGGCCTCAAACAGGGCTCTCTCCCTTCTTCCCAGGGGTCTCCTCTGACAGGCTGTCCCTTCCAGCCCTGGGTGATTTCCATTTCTCCAGACTCTTGGACAGCCTCTAATGACTCCTGGCCTCAAAGAGGGCACTCTACCTTCTTCCCAGGGGTCTCCTCTGACAGGCTGTCCCTTCCAGCCCTGGGTGGACTGGCTCAAACAGCCCTGGATGGTGGGTGCAACCAGTCTATGGGGGGCAGTGGGCTCTCCCTCTCTCCTTTCATTTACTTGTCCTCTTGCCTGCACCCCCCGCAGCAGAGTCTCTTCTCCTCTCTCACATGACATCACACAGGTACCTGTATCTCCTTTTGCTTCACTTGGTGTCCACTCCAAGGTCCTCCTTCACCATACCTTGGACCATCCTCGTCGCCAATTGTTATGACCGGCTCTTGGTCATAGGGTTCACTCCAAGGGACACTCAGGATACACAGGCCAGGTACGCATAGTGGTTACTTTATTAAGGTCCTTCTGTTACAAGGATCAGATGTCATCATAGTTATTAGGAGATGAAGAGGAAAGGGACAGGAGCCCACTGGCTCCCACCACCCAGGCTCACATAATCTAACTGCCTGGGTTAGAACCCATTCAACCCCAAACATTCTAATCTCACACTCCAGACTCACAGCCTACATTCTGATGGTGACATCAATTCTGGCTCAGCACACATGCAAGTATAAGAGCCAACCCTAACACCTCCTTTCCTACAACAAACAAACACACCTCAAACACACACTTGGAGAAAGCAACCCTAACACTCAGCTTTGCACTCAATCGTTTCATCATGCCAGTTGTTCTCTGCGAATCTCGTTCCCTTTGTGATGAAGAATGGTTCTTTGATGCAAATTACTCCTTGACGTCTGCTTGTGCATGTCCTCTCATTCTGCAACATCTCTATTGTAACTGTGTGTGCGTGGAAGTTGCTCCGAATCCTACACAATACAAGATGAATTAAACATTGGGCGTCTGGCAAGGGTACCTCTCGTGGCACAAGTATTTTATGCGTTCCTGATGCGTGCGGAATAAGAGAGCAAACATAACAGCTCTCATTTGTAGCTTGTTTTGCTGTTGTGCTCATGTCTGGATACCATTTATTTGATTGATCGGGGTGGTGGGGATCTTCTATTTCGTCTAATCCCAAGCCATGGTAGATGTCATCCCTTTTCCTATCCACCTCCCTTTTTTCCCTCCCCTTGCGGTAACTTCTAACATTTCAATAATGTATTGGGAACACCCCAGACCACGCTGTGTCAGTAATGTTATTTACTGTGTGTTTGATTGGTGGACCTGATGGTTCGTGAGTTGCAGCAACATAAAATGAGGTAGGTTCATTGGTTGTCTGTGCGTTAATGTTCTGTTCAGTTAGTTCATTCGGCCAAAAATAATCACCATCATATTTGTTTGTTTAATTTTTATAATACCACCTTATTGCAGCAACTGAGGAGAGGGGGACAGGTGTCGTATCATTAAATTGCATCGTAATGCGGGTTGCATTGCCTTCATTGTCATCAGCTGAATAGTTTTCTTTCCACATTGTTTGTACACCCTTCCAAATTAACGTTGACCCTTCCCGTATCAGCTGTGCCCTGCTCCCTCCTCTGTTCATATCATGGACAAGGCATAAGTGTTTTATACCATGCCATAAAGAATAACATTACAGATAGCAAAACTGCAGAGTATTTTAACGTGCATTTGACAGTGTTATATTTGTTAGCTCTATTAACAATCCTATCGCTAACTAACAGTAAGCCATTTTCTGGGAGTGCACTCCTTTCGGCCATTGTGTTACCTGGAGGGGTGATATAAAATGGTTAAGTGGCAAATATATATTCATTTTACACATTTGCATAATTTACTGCTTTTGTGACATTCTACTTTAATGCTATACTTCCTTTAAAACCCCCCCTTTTTTTCTGATGGTGCACATTAAGTGTATTGAGACATTGATGTTATTATATCATTCATGTTATTTCTGTATTCATACCTGCATTGTAGATAGAGGGTGCAGGATGTGTAAGCAAGAAATAGAGAGAAGGAACATGAGGAACGATAAAGAAAATGGAGAGAGAGAAAGAGAGAGAGAGATTCATGCAAGCACATTGTTATACATTATTCCTGTTATATCCCTTATAATTATGTTTCATCTGCATTCACCATTTCAGTGTTGCTCACTTGTTCACACTGAGGGACTGCTATATCGCGTGCTTTTCTCACATCTGAGAGTTGCACCCAATACTTCAGTCTCTTTACTTTGACTGCGGTGGGCGTGCAGTAGACCACTTCATATGGTCCATGGAATCTCGGCGAGTTCCACCGCCAAACAAAACTTCTCACATATATATTATCTCCTGGCATTAATCGGCCATTTGGGCTGTCTGGGGCTGGTGTTACAGTGTCTGTAGCAGCGTTTTCAGTAAAGGGTGGTGCAATTTGGCATGCTATACTGTGCACTGCGTGAGTCAACTGGGTAAGGTACTCTCTAAATTCTTCCCCAACATTGTGGCAGCGATGCTTTCCTTATCAGGGAGAGTGGTGTATGAATACGCCTACCAGTTACAATTTCGTGGGGGCTTAAATGGTGGTCTTTGCTCGGTTGCGTTCTGAGTTGGGACAGTGCTAGGGGTAGGCAATACACCCAGATCGTTTTGAGTGTGTTGCACAGTTTGGACAGTTTACTTTTGAGCAAGCTGTTGATCCTCTCCACCACCCCATTAGCCATGGGATGATAAATAGGACACAGTTGGTGCTTAACTCCTAGAAGAGATTTCACTTGCTTGAAGAGGTCATTCACAAAATGCGTGACATTGTCTGATCTTATAACATCACAAATCCCCCATCTGGAGAACACTTCCCGCACCAAAAACTTAGCTGCACACTTCGCGTCTGGGTGGTAGCATGGTCCTGCCTCCACCCATCTCGAAAAGGGGCATACCACCACAATCAAGTATCTTGCTCCGTTGCACCTTTCCCCCATGTCCGCATAGTCTATATGGAGCTCTCTGAAGGGCCCCACTGGATGCGGTAAAGTTCCTTGCAATGTTCTCAGAGTCATTCCCGAACTGTATGTCTGAAATGGTGATCCATCATGATGGTCGCAACTCATTGTTACTCCTGGGAACCCCGCCTTCACCCACACTGCATCTGCTTGATCTCCAACAGCGGACACCAACAAACTTTTCATGTCCCTATTGCTAATGGCACTCATACTGCGTGTGGGGGAAGGAGCTTCAGCAAGTTGTTTTTGTCCATTTCGGCCCACGGAATGTAGTGCAGCCTTCCTGCCCCTTTGTGTATCAGTGGCATCTGTAGTTTGTGCTTCCTTCCTGTCTTACTTACCATCCCTTGTTTGTCTTGCTCACCACCATATCCACTACCCGTTGTCCTAACCATCCCTGCCATCTTGGTGATCTATCATTTAAGTCATCGAAATGAAATGGCAGTGGGGATCCAACCGCCGCTACCCCTTCCTCATATTCGTTGATCTTGCTCCATACCTCTTCTACTTCTTCTTCTTGCTCCCTCTCTTCTCCTTGTCCCTCTCCACGCTCACTACCTGTGGTTGCTGAGCGTATTATTCTTACTCGCTTGCCATTCAGATGGATCAGGAACTCTCCCGATTGCCATTCTTGCTCTTGCCCTATTGGTATTGATGCTGACTGTGATGGCGCTGATTGTGATAGTGCTGGTGTTGCTGGCGCCGATTCCCCTGTGGAGACTGGTGGAGGTGTTAGATCGGCTGCTGCTACTGGTGGCACTTCCCTTCCCCCAGGCAACTTCTGGCTCCTGTAACATAACGCTCTTACAGGCTGATTCATGGAATAATTAGCGCGGCGCAAGTGGGCAAAAACGTGCGAATCGCAGTGGAATAGCGAAAATCGCAGTGCAAGTGCGAAAATCGCACGAAAAGCAGCGCACGTCGATTCATGGAAGGCTGTGCGCGAGAAAACCAGCGGATGTGCGATAAAAAAGTGCGCGGCGCACGTTGGCGCACAGGCCATCTAACAGCGTGCGCCAGGTCACAGCGAAAATCGCACAGGCCACAGCGAAATTCGCACATAGCGCGGCGCACGCAACAAAAGTAGGCGGAACACGGGCGTAACACTCGGAATGGGGAACAACTTGCCAAAACGTGGGCGTCACGGGGGAAGTACAGGGCACAAGTGCGCGGAACGCCCACACGCTCGCCTACAACACGTATTCATGGAATAGAATAGGGGAAAAAAGCGCACGCTCAAACCAGCGCACAGGCACAAACACGACCGCCACAAGAAAGCAGGCGGTAGCGTCTCTGCGGCTGTAAGAAATGTGCGCCAAAAGGTGCGCCAACAAATAGCACCTATATACTGCCATGATGAATGTCCCATACTGTGGCCCTCCAGGAAAATGACGTGCAAAGGGGTACCCACAAACACGGACACCCGCTGACAAAAAATACGTGTGCGTGTATACCGGGGTGCGCGGGAAGTCTCACACGCGATTTCAGCAGGGTACGTGCATCACAGGGGTTCGCGTGAAATTATTCACGCGATCGGGCCTGGGGGAGCGGGCTACGTGTATTTCAGGGGTTCGCGTGAAGTTTCTCACGCGATCGGGCCTGGGGGAGCGGGCTACGTGTATTACAGGGGTTCGCGTGAAGTTCCTCACGCGATCGGGCCTGGGGGAGCGTGCTACGTGTATTTCAGGGGTTCGCGTGAAGTTTCACACGCGATCGGGCCTGGGGGAGCGGGCTACGTGTATTACAGGGGTTCGCGTGAAGTTCCTCACGCGATCGGGCCTGGGGGAGCGGGCTACGTGTATTCCAGGGGTGCGCGGGAAGTTCCACACGCGAATAGCCTGGGCGCGTGTATTTCAGGGGTGCGCGGGAAGTTCCACACGCGAATAGCCTGGGCGCGTGTATTTCAGGGGTGCGCGGGAAGTTCCACACGCGAATAGCCTGGGCGCGTGTATTTCAGGGGTGCGCGGGGAGTTCCACACGCGAATAGCCTGGGTGCGTGTATTTCAGGGGTGCGCGGGAAGTTCCACACGCGAATAGCCTGGGCGCGTGTATTTCAGGGGTGCGCGGGAAGTTCCACACGCGAATAGCCTGGGCGCGTGTATTTCAGGGGTGCGCGGGAAGTTCCACACGCGAATAGCCTGGGCGCGTGTATTTCAGGGGTGCGCGGGAAGTTCCACACGCGAATAGCCTGGGCGCGTGTATTTCAGGGGTGCGCGGGAAGTTCCACACGCGAATAGCCTGGGCGCGTGTATTTCAGGGGTGCGCGGGAAGTTTCACACGCGAATAGCCTGGGCGCGTGTATTTCAGGGGTGCGCGGGAAGTTTTACACGCGAATAGCCTGGGCGCGTGTATTTCAGGGGTGCGCGGGAAGTTCCACACGCGAATCGCCTGGGCGCGTGTATTTCAGGGGTGCGCGGGAAGTTTTACACGCGATTTCTGCACGGTACGTGTATTTCAGGGGTGCCGGGGAGTCCCACATGTGATTTGACAGTGTGGGTCCTCCCAGGTGTACCCTGTACACCCTCCTCGGCCCCTGCATGCAGCCCACACCACAGGGGACTACCCTGCATCCCTGGTCATGTCCCGCAGGCAGCCCACCCAACATGGGCATGCCCCCCAGCAAAGGCACATGTCTCCTTGAACTAATGAACACCAACTCATGTCCCCTTGCACCCCCACCCCCCAGCACTGTGGGGCACCTGCCAGCAGGGGCCCACTCATGTCACCCACCACCCCCACCCCCCAGCCACCAGGGGCACCCTCTACCAGGCCCCCACTCATGTCTCCCACCACCCCCACCCCCCAGCAGTGCAGGGTCACCCTCCACCAGGCCCCCACTCATGTCTCCCACCACCCCCACACCCCAGCAGTGCAGGGGCAGCCTCCACCAGGCCCCCACTCATGTCTCCCACCACCCCCACCAGGGGCACCCTCCACCAGGCCCCCACTCATGTCTCCCACCACCCCCACCCCCCAGCAGTGCAGGGTCACCCTCCACCAGGCCCCCACTCATGTCTCCCACCACCCCCACACCCCAACAGTGCAGGGGCAGCCTCCACCAGGCCCCCACCCATGTCCCCTATCACCCCACCCCCCAGCCACCAGGGGCACTCTCCACCAGGCCCCCATCCATGTCTCCCACCACCCCCACCCCCCAGCAGTGCAGGGGCACCCTCCACCAGGCCCCCACCCATGTCCCCTATCACCCCCACCCTCCAGCCACCAGGGGCACCCTCCACCAGGCCCCCACTCATGTCACCCACCACCCCCACCCCCCAGCCACCAGGGGCACCCTCCACCAGGCCCCCACTCATGTCACCCACCACCCCCACCCCCCAGCCACCAGGGTCACCCTCCACCAGGCCCCCACTCATGTCTCCCACCACCCCCACACCCCAGCAGTGCAGGGTCACCCTCCACCAGGCCCCCACTCATGTCTCCCACCACCCCCACACCCCAGCAGTGCAGGGGCAGACTCCACCAGGCCCCCACTCATGTCACCCACCACCCCCACCCCCCGGCCACCAGGGGCACCCTCCACCAGGCCCCCACTCATGTCTCCCACCACCCCCACACCCCAGCAGTGCAGGGGCACCCTCCACCAGGCCCCCACTCATGTCTACCACCACCCCCAACCCCCCAGCCACCAGGGGCACCCTCCACCAGGCCCCCACTCATGTCTCCCACCACCCCCACCCCCCAGCAGTGCAGGGTCACCCTCCACCAGGCCCCCACTCATGTCTCCCACCACCCCCACACCCCAGCAGTGCAGGGGCAGCCTCCACCAGGCCCCCACTCATGTCTCCCACCACCCCCACACCCCAGCAGTGCAGGGGCACCCTCCACCAGGCCCCCACCCATGTCTCCCACCACCCCCACCCCCCAGCCACCAGGGTCACCCTCCATCAGGCCCCCACTCATGTCAACCACCACCCCCACCCCCCAGCCACCAGGGTCACCCTCCACCAGGCCCCCACTCATGTCTCCCACCACCCCCACACCCCAGCAGTGCAGGGCCACCCTCCACCAGGCCCCCACTCATGTCTACCACCACCCCCACCCCCCAGCCACCAGGGGCACCCTCCACCAGGCCCCCACCCATGTCTCCCACCACCCCCACACCCCAGCCACCAGGGGCACCCTCCACCAGGCCCCCACTCATGTCTCCCACCACCCCCACACCCCAGCAGTGCAGGGGCACCCTCCACCAGGCCCCCACTCATGTCTCCCACCACCCCCACCCCCCAGCCACCAGGGGCACCCTCCACCAGGCCCCCACTCATGTCACCCACCACCCCCACCCCCCAGCCACCAGGGGCACCCTCCACCAGGCCCCCACTCATGTCTCCCACCACCCCCACACCCCAGCAGTGCAGGGGCACCCTCCACCAGGCACCCACACATGTCCCCCTGCCCCCAGGTCCTGACGATACTCAATCATGGCAGTAATGGGCAGCATACCCAGCACAAACACCCAGGCAAGGATTGCATCCACCCACATAGTGAATGCAATTACATGATACAACCCCAATGGCAAGTCTGTAAATGAACACATGTCCGTCACACACACATACACAATGGGTGCAAGTCAATGTCAAAACCCATATCATGACATGTATGAAACCAATGAGAAAATACCACAAGTGAAAGTTAAAAAGAACATGTATTAAAGATGAAAAATAAGTAAAAAAATCAAACATACAACAATGGGGATAAAAAAATAAATGGTCCATGTCCGAGAACAAATGTAAAAATAAAAAAAACAAAGTAATCCAAAAACAAATGTTGTCCAAAGCCAAATCATGTGGAAGTAAAATAATGAAAAACCATTTCCTCATGGTGAACACAATAATTAATAAAAAAGATGTTTCTTCAAAAAGCAAACTATATACATGAAAATTGCAGGGTCCATGAGCCCAACACCATAAATGAAACCTACTACTACCTAATGAAAATAATATATACAAAAAAGTGGCCATTGTCCGAGCGGTCCAAAAAAACAAAAATTAATAAAGGAAACCTAACACTAACTAACTAAATAACTATATACAAAGGCAGCGGGCAAGTCCTGCGGCTCACTCGGTGATGTTGCTGGCCAGGGCATCATCGAACTCCATGTCGATGTCCTGGAGGCGGGACTCTGTCCTGGCCCCGAGGTCTCGCAGGGATAACCCCATGTCCAGCTCAAACTCCCTGCGAGCTTCCCCGAGGCACTCAGCCCGCCTCAACGCCCGACGCATGGAGAACTCCGCCCTGACCATGGTGAGCCGCTCCTCTTCCGCCCGCTGCCGCTCCGCACCTATCCGCTGGACCAACTGCTCCCACACGGAAGACACCACCATCCCAGGGTTGCCCTGCCCTCCGGCCGATGCCTGCCGCTCTGATCTTGAAGGCCCCGAGCCATGATGCCTCCCATGTCGAGCCTGCTGCTGCCTCCGACGCCACTGCCTCTGCCAGCACGACGGCATCCAGGCTGATGGAAACCACTGACGCCGTCGTGCACGTGCCCTGCCTGATGATGCTGTCACGTCTTCCACATGCTGGGGTCCAGTTGCTGTGTTGTCCACCCCTGCTGGACCTCCGACTCCCAACTGTGGTATGGTTGGGATCCCCACCGAGCTGGCTGCATTGGTCGGGGCAGGTCCACAGGGGGCCCTGGTGGCATCTGGGCCGGAAGAATGCAAGGAGAACGACTGGTGTATAGCCTGCACAGAGGAGGAGAGGGCCGCCAGATTGGACAACACATGCAGAAAACCCCCGAACATGGCCGATCCCAATTGGGCCACGTCGGCACGGTGCACTTCGTGATGACGTGCGTCGTCCTCCCGGGAAGCACGCACGGCATCACGAATCACAGCCGTGCGCATCGCGACCCCAATCAGGACCTTCTCCACACGGCCAGGGGTTCCCACGTCCGCAGGTGGAGGGGAGTCAGGTGACATGGACATCCCCTCTACCTGCGGACGGGCCTGGGACGGGGCATCCCTGCTGGTGCATGGTGGTGCACTCACAGGCTCGGGGACAGCGACATGCACAGGCCCCTCCACGGTGACCTGTGCTGCCTCCTGCCCCTGGCCCTGGACTGCACCACTTGCACCAGCAGGGATGCCCCCACCAGGCCCCATGTGTGCCCCAGTGGCGGCCTCCTCCTCCTCTGTGCAAACCACCAACCTGGATGGCTCCTCACCGTCTCCCACCGTAGCAGGCCCCTGTGGGGGCTCACCCACCCCTTCCACTGCAGCCGTGGGGGCATCCCCGCCGCCTTGCTCCACAGCGCCGTCTCCGCCCTCTTCTTCACTAGCCGCTGCGTAGAGGGAGACAAAGAACACAAGCATCAGGGCACTGTACAATGGTCCCCTAGACAGGAAGCAATAGCAGATGAGCACCACTGTCAAAGTACACTTCCATCATGTCCCTCCACAACACATGGGTCAGTCCAGGCAAAACACACACAGTAACAGGCATGGTGCATGCCATGGACATTTCCATGCATGTCCAATGGACTCTTGAAACATTCAATGATATGTAACTCACATGCATCATGGCTCATGCCTATCACATGCACACACTTCACCTCAGTCACATCCATCTGGCCCCAAACACACCAAACACAGCGGATACAAGGGTAATTTGGCTGCTTCACTGAATCTGTGCATTGTCACACACATGTGTCATGCATCCATGGCATGCACAAGTCACAGACACGCAGGTCAGGCACACAGACATGGCTACCATATATGTACCTGGCATCAGCACCCATCACTCACCCCCACCCATGTCCAGGTACAGAGACTGGCATGCTCTCATGTTCAAAATCTGCATAGGGCTCCCCATGCGGCATTTGAACACATGCAACAACCATGTGGGTCACACATCACTGGTCGCACATGCATTACCATGATGTCCCTGCACACATACATGCATACATGGCCTATGGCACACATACAGGCAAGTATCATAGAACCAGCACACCGCAACATGCCCTGTCTCACACAGTAATGCTTGGACACTTACCGCTCAACTCCAGACGGGCCTCCCTCTCAAGGATCTGGGCGTGGAGCGCTGGGCGTACGCGTTCCAGGACCCTCATCTGGATGGAACTCATGCGGCCCCGGCCCCCCTCCACGAGGCGCCGGGCCTTCACAAGGGTCCTGGACCTCAAGTCCTCCCAGCGCTTCTTGATCTTCAGGACGTTGCGGGTTGCCACCCCCTCCGCGTTGATGGCAACCACACAGTCGGCCCAGATCCTCTCCCGTCCTTCCTTGCTGGCGCGGGACGATCCAAAGAGGGCATCATACTGCCCCAGGACATGCTCCACCAGGACACCAACTTCGGTGTCAGTGAAGCTGGTGCCCCTCTGCCCCTCTGGCCTGGGGTTGCCACTGGTGCCAGATGTGGAAGTGCCCGACATGGCAACCCCAGAGGCAGGTGTGGGTGGGCAAGTGGGTCCTGGGGCTGGGCTGTGGAGCGATGTAATCCCAGTCGGGAGTCTTCAGTTCCAGCAGGGCTGGACACAGCAACTGGACCCCTGCAGATGGCTGATGTGCAGGCACCAAATGGCAGGGCACGGTGGCAGCAGGCAGGCAGGCAGGCAGCAGCAGATGGCACGTGGGAGGCTGCTCTGGGCACTGGGGGGCAGTAACTCGGCCTTCTGGGCAGGAGCGTGGTCTTCCATGTGTTTTCGCGTGGCCAGCTTGATACGGAGTGATTTGGCACGTGAAAGTCCTGCACGTCAGCGTGAAATCCGAGGAAAGGCCCTTAGCGCGTAAGCGCGTCAGCACGCATACGCGATTCTATTGGACCAGAGTCCCTCAGCGCGTAAGCGCGTCTGTGACGTGACCCGCACGGGTGTTCCCCACTCAGCACGTGATGACGGGGCACACGTGGAAATACTGCACGTCAGAGTGTCATTGCGTGTAATTGGACAAAAGTGCGCGTACACGCGATTGGCCTATGTACGTGTATTTCATGGGTGCGCGGGCACTTACACACGCAAGTACGTCAGCGAACCTGTATCCCATGGTGCGTGTGAATTTCCACACGCTATTGGACTGGGAATTGGATTCCAGGGGTGCGCGGGCCACACGCTCGCCTAGAACACGCGCAAAGCATAAATTTGCGCACTTTAACAATAACAAGCTCAGACGCCAGGATGAACATACCGTTCCTAGCAGCAGTGGCAGTGGGCTACCAAAGGAGGAGGAGGAGGATAGTCAGGGCCAGAATATTCACACCCAGAACCAGCCTTTTCGGGATGCCTGATGACCAGGTGTATGGGAGGTACAGGTTTCCACCACACATTATACTGGACCTGGTGAGTGAGTGGGAGGATGACCTCACATCACCCACCCTGTGCTCCCAAGCACTCAGCCCCCTGGAGAAGGTCCTCAATGTACTGCACTTCTTAGCCACTAGATCATTTCAGCGGACAAGTGCCATAGTGGGTGGGGTGTCACAGGCCACCCAGTCACGCTGCCTACACCAGGTCTTGAACATCATGACTGCACGCCCATCAGTCCGCAGGCACATATACCTGCCCAGAACACCTGCAGAAAGGCATGCTGCCGCCCTGGATTTTTACGGTGTGGCACGATTCCCCAAAGTGCTAGGTGCCATCGACTGCACCCATGTGGCTCTACGTCCCCCCAGGGCATCTGAGCACATCTATAGGAACCACAAGCACTGGCATTCCATCAACGTGCAGGTAGCATGTAATGCCAAGGGAATCATCACCTCAGTATATGCCAACTATCCCGGCTCCACCCACGACAGCTTCATTTACCGAATGTCCACCCTAAGCCGGGACCTAGAAGCTGGGCGGCATGGCGATACATGGCTGCTTGGTGAGTATGCATGCCACTGCACATGCATGCATGTTGGATACTGAGCAAGGTCACAACCCCACCAATGATACCAATCACCACCTCCACAGGGGACAGTGCCTACCCTCTCAGCCCCCACATGATGACGCCAATTCGGAACCCCACCACGCCACCCGAGGTAAGATATAACACAGCCCACATTACGACCCGGGGCATAGTGGAGCGCACATTCGGAGTGCTAAAGTCACGCTTTCGCTCCCTTGACCGTTCTGGCAGGCAGCTGTTATACGCTCCCCCAGTAGTGTGCAGGATCATAGTGGCAGCATGTGTCCTGCACAACGTTGCAACACGACGGGGCCTGGCCGTGGACATGGTGGTGGCCCCACAACCCCAAACACATGCACAGCCGCTGCGCATGGGAGGGGAAAGGGCACGGGGGGAGGCAGCCCGTACACAGCTAGTGGCTAATTACTTCACATAGAAATCACACCCCTGTGGAGTGCACACTGGCCTGGCACATTCCATCTGACAATCAATGATGACTCAACCTGACACTGATCCTGAATGTCTGGAGAATGAACCGTGAATACCATATCAGCCTGAGATTGTTCACCTGGAAGTGTCACAATGTGTGCATCCCTACCCACACAGACACCACCAATGCAGTTTTGTGAAGTTACACATTCAAGCAGCTAAAATGAATACCCACTTGCAAAATGCAACAAGAGGACAGTGCCATGTCAGCCAACCCAACCCCAGCACCGCCACACGACACACCGTGCCATGTTATGCTAATTGCAGGTAAACAAAGTAATCCCCACAACATGACACTAGTCTCACTATGTACAGTGTCCCTATTAGAAACCTGCAACACCTGAAATGCTCACAGCAATGCCGGACCAACAACATACTTGAGCACGTAGTACCATTAACATGACATCACAAATGTTACATATTAGTAGTCTCACCACCTGGAAATGCCTGCACTCCCACCACTACCAACTGTGCAGTGTTGGCGCCATGTAGAGTTGTAGGTGCACTGCTGCCAACATGGACCCCATCTCCAGACTAGAGGTCCTTGTGTAGACATGAGGAAGGGACCTGCAAATTGGGAGGTAGACACAGAAGAAGAGTTACACATCAATGCAACATGCAGTGTACAACACAACAGCAATATGCACTAGGAATGTATACACAGTATTGACTACAGACTGCCCACACAGCTCATGGGAGTCCAACGCCACTGTGTAATTCACTGTCACTTGGGCACACCCTTTGCAAGCCCATGGAAACGGGAAGCAGGAGGGGTGTGTGTGACTCAAACCCAAGCATCTGAACCAAATACATTACAAGCATGCATGTGCCCAGCCACAATGCAGCGTATGCCCACAGGAACCCCGGAAGCCAACAAATCGTCCCAAAAAAATTGGGAATAAAAGAAATAAAAATAAAAATAAGAAACAATCAAAAATGGCCATTGAGGAGGTCCGAGGACAGGATGCACACCAGAACCCACCTGCGTGGATCCTGGGAAGATAAAACACCTCCATGGGCTCATGGCCCACACGGCTACCCTATTGTGGGAGTATCACTGCTGTCGCTATTATCACCCTGTGCAGCTGCATCCGGAGGTGGTTGCACTATAGGAGGCAGCCCACGCAAGGCCCTAGTCTGCTCCTCCATGGCTGCAAGCATGCGGGTGTGGTAGGTCTGGTTCTGGAGGATGAGTGTGCGGAGGTCCCCATGCAACAACTCACGGGATGCCCGGACCTCCGCCCTCGTTGCCTGCATCTCAGCTGAGAGCGTACGGGTGAGACGCTCCAGCTGCTGTTCTGTCCTTTGGTGTGTTGAAGCCTCAAGCTCAACAAGAGTCGTCCTGAGGTGAAGGAGCTCCTGCCTCAGGGCTTCCCTGTGGCCCTGGGACTCAATGGAGATGGCCTCCTGCAGAGTCGCCAGTGCCGCCCGCCTGTCCCTGTTGGACCCCAACATGTCCTCCCTGTGTGACTGGCAGATGGAGTCGGTTGCCTGCTCTAGTCGGTCCATCAGCCTTTCTGGGGGGACAATGGAAGTGGCCACCCTATCCATGGCCTGAGCCATCATCTCGGATGATGCAGCCTGTTGGGTTGCCATACCGTAAATGGATTGCTCCCATGCGGTATTGCTGGGTGGCGTACGGCCACCACGTCGGCGGGCACCACACCTGTCTGGGGCAAGGCGAACTGCGCCTTGCTGTGCCGGCACTGCCTGAGGCTGCAGGACTGCATTCCCCCTCTGATCTGCTGGCCCAGGAACAGGATCAGATGTCACGGAGTGTGACCCTGCATCCGTAACCACCGAAGGCGTAGCTGCCAACACTGACATCCCCATGGAGGGTTCTGACCCTGGTGCAGGTGGGTGAGACAGAACAGAATCCCTCCCTGGAACACTCACCTGCGACGGCACGTAGGTCTCATCCGAATCAACACCTGAGTACAGCTCGGGGGAGGTGCAGCCAGAGACACCCCTTGAGAGCACGACCTGCAGCACTTGTGGGTTCTCCCCCACCACCACACCACGTCCCTCACTGGTGGTTGGTCGGCCCTCGGACCCCTCCTGGGTCTGCACCATCTCCACAACCCCAGCAGTATCAGGTGCGTCTTCCCCTGCAAAGACATGAAAACAAAGAAATGGAAACAGGCATTAGCACCATGGCACACAATGAGGGCTGAGAAGCAAGAGAACCAGTACTTGATTGACACATGTCCCACATGACTGAAACCCTCCCATGCATGCACCCTCACTGCGTATGAAGTGCAGGCAAATGGCACACACTGATGACACCAAGATGGAAGATGAACACATTTTCTGCATGCTGCCTGGCAGTGGCATCACACATTGGCCTGTGATTGCCAGGTGATACACACATGCCATCAAACAGATGGCATGTACCATTGCTATTGAGTGAAGATGGAGAGGAGGGCAGCACCTATTCATTCAGTCCAGTTCCCGCATGTAATCGCTTTTCTAATTCTAACAGGTCAGATTTTTTACCTGGAGCTGCCAGTCTGAAATGGTCCAATTGCACAGGGACATGTGTGTACAAATGATATCCAGGTAACAAAGTCACTCCACTTTACCATAGCCATGTCAGACATGTGACTAGTGGACTGCGACATGCCTAGTGAAAGTGGTGGAATGCAAACAAACTGACTGAATGAACAGTGAAAAATAAGCAACTATGTTGTGGCAAGGTGACACTTCAAGGGCAACTGGCGTGCAGTTGGGCTAGATGTCTACTGTTGGCAGAAGGGATACTGCTATGGCCAAATGCAGCTGCGCAGGAAGTATTGCATGAAGCACATGGCTGACCCATACGACTCAGGCGCACACACTCTCACCTGGCACACAAACAGAAGCCCTCACACACACACCATGCACATGGATGACACACACATGCATGTGCACTCACCGGACAATGCCTCGTAATCAGCCAGATCTCCCACGCCTTGGATCTGTTCCTCCGTGACGTAGGTCCCAGCGACTGACTCATGTGGAGTGAGTTCCATGTCTACTACTGGAGACCCACCTCCAGTCACTAGAGTTGCGGCATGACTTGAGGCCAGCTTACTCTTTGCCCTGCGCTTTAGGTCATTCCAGCGCTTATAGCAATCATTGGCTGTGCGCCTCACGATTCCAAGGGCACTTACGATGTCCGCAACGGTCTGCCAGTGTGCCTGGCGTTGTGCAGGTGTGGTCTTGGATCCTGCAACAATGACCATCTCGTTGTCATGTCCGGACACATACTCGACAAGTGCATTCAGTTCGTCATCCGTGAAGCTGGGCTTCCTGGATGGGCCGGACTGTGTAGCCGTGTCTGGGGCATCAGCCTGTGCCGGACGAGCACTCTTCCTCTTCCGCTTGGAAGGTGGTGGTGATCCTGAGTGTCCTGCGCCGCTCTGGACACTAGGGGCAGGAGCCCTGGTGGACTCTGTATCAGGAGTGTGGGATTGCACACTCAGCATGGGAGTTGGTGCAGGCATTGGCTCTAGTGTGATGGTGTCAGGGGGAATGTCAGCAGCATGGACTAGGACCGACACTGTCCTGGCTGGGTGTGTGAGGGCTGGGGTGGATGGAGCCGCAGCTGCCCCTGCAGCCTCTCCGCCCTGCCTCCTTGGTGCAGCAGATGACCTTGCTGGCCCAGATGCACGTGGCATGGTGACATCAACGTGCACCAGCGCACGTGTCATAGGCCTGATGACCTGGAAGTCAGCCATGGAGTCAGCCAGATCTGGTGCCACAATGGGCTGGTCCAACAAGGGCTGAGCATGGATGGTGTCAGCCACATCAGCCTCAACGGGAGGGGGGGGATTATGGGTGCCCTTGACTGGTCCTCCCACGTCCCCTAACGGATCCACCACGGCCACCACTTGTGGCTCTTCCACCTTTGCCACCCTTACGGAATCCTCGCCTCCCAGCCATGGCACTGATGTAAATGTGCGTATGGGAGTGGCTGGAAACTATTGTCCCGGGCAATTGGGGGTCAAAGGGGTTGGGTACCAGATGGTAATTGTACCCTAGTGCTCTTGCAAGGCTGATTGTAACCCCTGGGGAAAGAAGACGGGTCACGCTACGCACAGGAGCCCCAAAAAAGGGAGATGACGTGCACGCAACCCCTCCTAGACCACGTGTGCAGAAAGAAAAACCTGCACTACGCTGTGGCACCCAGTAACACAAGAATGAACGTATGCGTGTCACACGCAGCCTAGAATGACCTCTGAAGGGGTAGGCTACACACGGGGCAAGCACAGATGTTAGATATGTGCGTGACTCACCGTCTGCCTGGTAAACGAGCGTGTAAAAGGAGCACGTTTGGTTGGCAACACCCCTGCCAAAAGAAGATTTGTACGCTGTCTGAGGAGACAGGACAACAGTAGAAGGGAACACTGTTTGAGGGAACAGGCCCAGGTAAACCAGTAAAAGCGAAAAAAGAGAAAAAGCTGTCAGAGGTAACAGGGAATACGAACTTGAAACGCCGTGAAGTAAATCGCGTGTGAAACGACAAGAAGTACAGAATTCACCCACTCGCTCTCCACGAAAAGCACGTACAAGGAAAACGTGTTCTACACATACCTTTTATACAGGGCCACACGTCCAGCGTCACTTACGCGGCGTGTACGCGCTAGGGCCATTTCCACCAATTACACGCTTTGTCACTTCTGCGTGTAGGGACATTTCCACCAATTACACGCTTTGTCACTTCTGCGTGTAGGGCCATTTCCACCAATTACACGCTTTGTCACTTCTGCATGTAGGGCCATTTCCACCAATTACACGCTTTGTCACTTCTGCGTGTAGGGCCATTTCCACCAATCACACGCGATGAGACTCTGACGTGCAGTCTTTCCACGTGTGCTCTGTCATCACGTGCTGTGTGGGAAACACCCGTGCGGGTCACGTCACAGACGCGCTTACGCGCTGAGGGCCTTTGGTCCAATAGAATCGCGTATGCGTGCTGACGCGCTTACGCGCTAAGGGCCTTTCCTCGATTTTCACGCTGACGTGCAGGATTTTCACGTGCCAAATCACTCCGTACCAAGCTGGCCACGCGTAAGCACACGGAAGACCACGCTCCTGCCCAGAAGGCCGAACTACTGCCCCCCAGAGCCCCGAGCACGCTCCCACCTACCATCTGCTGCTGCCTGACTGCCTGCTGCCCACGTGCACTGCCATTTGCTGCCTGCACATCAGCCAGGGGTGCTGTTGCTGTGACCACCCCTGCTGGAACCGAAGACTCCCGACTGGAATTCCATCGCTCCACAGCCCAGCCCCAGGACCCAGTTGCCCACCCACTCCTGCCTCTGGGGTTGTCATGTCGGGGCAAACACCATCTGTGACCACTGAAAACCCCCTGCCAGAGAGGCAGAGGGGCACCAGCTTCAGTGCCACCGAAGTTGGTGTCCTGGTGGAGCAAGTCCTGGGGCAGTATGATGCCCTCTTTGGAAGTTCCCGCGCCGACAAGGAAGGACGGACTCGGATCTGGACTGACATCGTGACTGCCATCAACGCGGAGGGGGTGGCAGTCCGGGACTTACAACATGTCAGGAAGCGCTGGGAGGACTTCAGGTCCAGGACCCTGAACAAGGCCCGGTGCCTCTTGAAGGCAGCGGATGCCAAGGGGCGCCAGGGCCACTTGTCGGAAGAACAGATGGGGGTCCTGGAACGCATATCCCCAGCGCTCCACGTCCAGGTCCTGGAGAAGCAGACCCGTCTGGAGTCGAGCGGTGAGTGTACATGCATCCTGATTGTGAGCAGTGCGTGTGGTGATTATTCGGTATTGTGCAGGTTGCACATCTGTTTGTATGGGGTCGAGTATGGGTGGGGGTGTACATGGCCGTGGGGCTGACACATGCAAAGGCTGTAATGTGTGAGACATGGATGGTGCTTGTGTGTGTAGGCTTGCATGGCAAATGCAGTTGTGCGTGCACACGTTTGTATGTATGTGTATGTAAGTAGACATGTCCGTGATGTCACGCATGTATGTTGTTTTGGGCTGCATGTATGAGCACTGTGTACATGTGCATGTGTGTGTATTTGACAAGGGTGCAACAGTGATGCAACATGGATGCATGTGACTGCGGTATGTGTAAGCCTGATTGGCAGATGTGACATGGATGCCCGTCTGAACAGTGCGACACTTGGCAGAGGTGTACACATGCATGTAAGTGTGGTGGTGTGTGTACATGTGTGGTGCACTTCCTGTGTTGCATGTGATGTCTGGGTCACCTTTGGCTGCTCATGCTGTTGTATGTGTATGGATGGTGGTGGCAGTTGCGATATGGCTGTGGTATGGCTCATGTGTGCGAGTTGCAATGACGTGTGTTGGGGATTGTGATGACATGTCTGAGGTTTGCCAATGCCACTCATGTGCAACTGTCATGTGTGTATGTGTCCATTGTACAGTGCCCTGATGCCTGTGTTTTGTTTCTCCCTGTCTGCAGCGTCAACTGATGAAGAGGGCGGAGAAGGTGCTGTGGAGCACAGCGGCGGGGATCCGACCGCCAGCCGGAGACGCAAGGCCCGGCTCCCCTCCCGTGTTGTCATCTCGTCGGGGAGTGAGGAGTCCGGTGCCGCGTCCCAGGCCGCAGCTGCCGGGGGGAGGTCCAAGAGGCGGAGGTTGGAGTTGGACTCCTCGGCAGCAGAAGGGGCAGCTGGGACCCCACAGGGCCCAACAGGGAAAGATGGCACGGAGTCATCCAGGTTGGTGGGGGGTCTGGTGGAGGAGGAGGCCGTGCAAGCACCAGAGACGGGGTCTGGACGTGGGGATCCCACTGGTGCTAGTGGTGCAGTCCAGGACCAGGGACAGGAGGCAGCACAGGCCGCCGCGGAGGTGCCTGTGTGCAATCCTGTCCCCGATCCTGTCCCTGCATCATCTTGCACCAGCAGGGATGCCTACGTCCAGACCCGTTTCCAGGCAGGGGATGAGCTGACGTCAACTGGCCTTCCTCTGCCTGCGGACGTGGCTATCCAGGTCCGGGTTGAGCCTGTCCTGGCTGGTGTGGCGTTGCGTCAACGGGCCATGCGAGGTGACCTGCCGTCTTTTCATGGATTGACTGCACGTCATCTCGAATGGCTCGTTGACCACGTCAGCCTGCTGGGACAGGTCACCCAGACCGGATTCCTCCGTCTTATGGGGCTTGTTCCGACCCCCTCCTCAACTGGACCCCCTACGCGCCAGTCGTCCTCTGTGCCATCTTCCCACCCATCAGTCACCTGGGCGCCCTGTGGAGCTGCCTCTGACAGTGCGGCCAGGCTGGTGGAGGAGGCATCCCTGCCACAGTCGGGAGTCGGACGTCCAGCAGGGGTGGCCACATCAACAACTGCACCCCAGCCGGCGGAGGATGTGCAGGCAGCAGGAGGCAGTGCACGGGCAGAGGCAGAGCAGCAGCAGCAACATGGTGGGAGCCATGAAGGCTCGGGGCCTTCGACATCGGAGGGGCAGGCATCGGCCGGAGGGCAGGAGGACCCAGGACAGAGAGTGTCTTCCGTGTGGCAGCGGTTGGGCCACGCCATAGGTGCGGAGCGGCGGCGGGCGGAAGAGGCGCGGCTCACAATGGTCAGGGCGGAGAACTCCATGCGGAGGGCCCTGAGCCGGGCCAAGTGCCTCGAGGCAATCCGCAGGGGGTTGGAGGAGGACACGGCATCGTCCCTGCGGACCCTCGGGGCCATGGAACTGGACCGCCTCCGGGACATCGAACAGGAGTTCGATGATGCCCTGGCCCGGAACACCACGGAGTGAGCCGCTGGACTTGCCCGCTGCCTTTGTATATAGTTCTTTTGTTTTAGGTTTCCTTTGTTTTTTCTTATGATTTGGAGTCGACGGACACTGCTCCACTTTTTGTATATAGTTGATATTTAGGTAGGTTTTTTAGGAGGTTTCCTTAGTTCAGTTGTGATGATGGACCCTTGTTATCTTTGTTGCATGGAGAGTTTTTACATTTCACTTTGGACAAAATTTTTTGGATTTGATTTTCTAGTTTTGTGTTTTTATGCGGACATGCAGCTTATTTTTTCACATTTACATTGTAGTTAGTTTTCTTTCTTTAGCATTTGTATTTTTTTCCAATACATTTTTTTTTCCATTGTTCACTGTGTGGTTTCATCTCATTCGTTTCATGCATGTCATGTTGTGTGTTTTCCCATTCAATTGGAATATATGTGTGTGACGGACATGGGTTCATTTGCTTCATGAACATTGGGGGTGTAACATGTGATTTCCATTTCCATGTGGGTGAATGGGTTACTTGGTAGGGCTTTTTGGCTGTGGAGGCTGACCATTACGCACATGATTGGGGATTGTGAGGACCTGGTGGGGGCTGCACATGGTGGCAGGGGGGTGGGGGTGGTGGGAGACATGGGTGGGGGCCTGGTGGAGGCTGCCCCTGCACTGCTGGGGGTTGGGGGTGGTGGGAGACATGGGTGGGGGCCTGGTGGAGGGTGCCCCTGCACTGCTGGGGGGTGGGGGTGGTGGGAGACATGAGTGGGGGCCTGGTGGAGGTTGACCCTGCACTGCGGGGGGGTGGGGGGGGGGTGGGAGAAATGAGTGGGGGCCTGGTGGAGGGTGACCCTGGATGCTGGGGTGTGGGGGTGCAGGGGGACATGAGTGGGGGCCTGGTGGAGGTTGACCCTGCACTGCTGGGGGGTGGGGGTGGTGGGAGACATGAGTGGGGGCCTGGTGGAGGCTGCCCCTGCACTGCTGGGGGTTGGGGGTGGTGGGAGACATGGGTGGGGGCCTGGTGGAGGGTGCCCCTGCACTGCTGGGGGGTGGGGGTGGTGGGAGACATGAGTGGGGGCCTGGTGGAGGTTGACCCTGCACTGCCGGGAGGTGGGGGTGGTGGGAGACATGAGTGGGGGCCTGGTGGAGGGTGACCCTGGATGCTGGGGTGTGGGGGTGCAGGGGGACATGAGTGGGGGCCTGGTGGAGGTTGACCCTGCACTGCTGGGGGGTGGGGGTGGTGGGAGACATGAGTGGGGGCCTGGTGGAGGCAGCCCCTGCACTGCCGGGGGGTGGGGGTGCAGGGGGACATGAGTGGGGGCCTGGTGGAGGCTGCCCCTGCAATGCCGGGGGGTGGGGGTGCAGGGGGACATGAGTGGGGGCCTGGTGGAGGTTGACCCTGCACTGCTGGGGGGTGGGGGTGGTGGGAGACATGAGTGGGGGCCTGGTGGGGGCTGCCCATGGTGGCAGGGGGGTGGGGGTGGTGGGAGACATGAGTGGGGGCCTGGTGGAGGCTGCCCCTGCACTGCTGGGGGTTGGGGGTGGTGGGAGACATGGGTGGGGGCCTGGTGGAGGGTGCCCCTGCACTGCTGGGGGGTGGGGGTGGTGGGAGACATGGGTGGGGGCCTGGTGGAGGCTGCCCCTGCACTGCTGGGGGTTGGGGGTGGTGGGAGACATGGGTGGGGGCCTGGTGGAGGGTGCCCCTGGATGCTGGGGGTGGGGGTGGTGGGAGACATGGGTGGGGGCCTGGTGGAGGCTGCCCCTGCACTGCTGGGGGGTGGGGGTGGTGGGGGACATGAGTGGGGGCCTGGTGGAGGTTGACCCTGCACTGCTGGGGGGTGGGGGTGGTGGGAGACATGAGTGGGGGCCTGGTGGGGGCTGCCCATGGTGGCAGGGGGGTGGGGGTGGTGGGAGACATGAGTGGGGGCCTGGTGGAGGCTGCCCCTGCACTGCCGGGGGGTGGGGGTGGTGGGAGACATGAGTGGGGGCCTGGTGGAGGGTGACCCTGGATGCTGGGGTGTGGGGGTGCAGGGGGACATGAGTGGGGGCCTGGTGGAGGTTGACCCTGCACTGCTGGGGGGTGGGGGTGGTGGGAGACATGAGTGGGGGCCTGGTGGGGGCTGCCCATGGTGGCAGGGGGGTGGGGGTGGTGGGAGACATGAGTGGGGGCCTGGTGGAGGCTGCCCCTGCACTGCCGGGGGGTGGGGGTGGTAGGAGACATGAGTGGGGGCCTGGTGGAGGGTGACCCTGGATGCTGGGGTGTGGGGGTGCAGGGGGACATGAGTGGGGCCTGGTGGAGGTTGACCCTGCACTGCTGGGGGGTGGGGGTGGTTGGAGACATGAGTGGGGGCCTGGTGGGGGCTGCCCATGGTGGCAGGGGGGTGGGGGTGGTGGGAGACATGAGTGGGGGCCTGGTGGAGGCTGCCCCTGCACTGCTGGGGGTTGGGGGTGGTGGGAGACATGGGTGGGGGCCTGGTGGAGGGTGCCCCTGCACTGCTGGGGGGTGGGGGTGGTGGGAGACATGAGTGGGGGCCTGGTGGAGGTTGACCCTGCACTGCTGGGGGGTGGGGGTGGTGGGAGACATGAGTGGGGGCCTGGTGGAGGGTGACCCTGGATGCTGGGGTGTGGGGGTGCAGGGGGACATGAGTGCGGGCCTGGTGGAGGTTGACCCTGCACTGCTGGGGGGTGGGGGTGGTGGGAGACATGAGTGGGGGCCTGGTGGAGGCTGCCCCTGCACTGCCGGGGGGTGGGGGTGCAGGGGGACATGAGTGGGGGCCTGGTGGAGGCTGCCCCTGTACTGCCGGGGGGTGGGGGTGCAGGGGGACATGAGTGGGGGCCTGGTGGAGGTTGACCCTGCACTGCTGGGGGGTGGGGGTGGTGGGAGACATGGGTGGGGGCCTGGTGGAGGGTGACCCTGCACTGCTGGGGGGTGGGGGTGGTGGGAGACATGAGTGGGGGCCTGGTGGGGGCTGTCCATGGTGGCAGGGGGGTGGGGGTGGTGGGAGACATGAGTGGGGGCCTGGTGGAGGCTGCCCCTGCACTGCTGGGGGTTGGGGGTGGTGGGAGACATGGGTGGGGGCCTGGTGGAGGTTGCCCCTGCACTGCTGGGGGGTGGGGGTGGTGGGAGACATGGATGGGGGCCTGGTGGAGGCTGCCCCTGCACTGCCGGGGGGTGGGGGTGGTGGGAGACATGAGTGGGGGCCTGGTGGAGGGTGACCCTGGATGCTGGGGTGTGGGGGTGCAGGGGGACATGAGTGGGGGCCTGGTGGAGGTTGACCCTGCACTGCTGGGCGGTGGGGGTGGTGGGAGACATGAGTGGGGGCCTGGTGGGGGCTGCCCATGGTGGCAGGGGGGTGGGGGTGGTGGGAGACATGAGTGGGGGCCTGGTGGAGGCTGCCCCTGCACTGCCGGGGGGTGGGGGTGGTGGGAGACATGAGTGGGGGCCTGGTGGCGGGTGACCCTGGATGCTGGGGTGTGGGGGCGCAGGGGGACATGAGTGGGGGCCTGGTGGAGGTTGACCCTGCACTGCTGGGGGGTGGGGGTGGTGGGAGACATGAGTGGGGGCCTGGTGGAGGCTGCCCCTGCACTGCCGGGGGGTGGGGGTGCAGGGGGACATGAGTGGGGGCCTGGTGGAGGCTGCCCCTGCACTGCCGGGGGGTGGGGGTGCAGGGGGACATGAGTGGGGGCCTGGTGGAGGTTGACCCTGCACTGCTGGGGGGTGGGGGTGGTGGGAGACATGGGTGGGGGCCTGGTGGAGGGTGACCCTGCACTGCTGGGGGGTGGGGGTGGTGGGAGACATGAGTGGGGGCCTGGTGGGGGCTGCCCATGGTGGCAGGGGGGTGGGGGTGGTGGGAGACATGAGTGGGGGCCTGGTGGAGGCTGCCCCTGCACTGCTGGGGGTTGGGGGTGGTGGGAGACATGGGTGGGGGCCTGGTGGAGGGTGCCCCTGGTGGCTGGGGGGTGGGGGTGATAGGGGACATGGGTGGGGGCCTGGTGGAGGGTGCCCCTGCACTGCTGGGGGGTGGGGGTGGTGGGAGTCATGGGTGGGGGCCTGGTGGAGGCTGCCCCTGCACTGCTGGGGGTTGGGGGTGGTGGGAGACATGGATGGGGGCCTGGTGGAGGGTGCCCCTGGATGCTGGGGGGTGGGGGTGGTGGGAGACATGAGTGGGGGCCTGGTGGAGGCTGCCCCTGCACTGCTGGGGGTTGGGGGTGGTGGGAGACATGGGTGGGGGCCTGGTGGAGGCTGCCCCTGCACTGCTGGGGGTTGGGGGTGGTGGGAGACATGGATGGGGGCCTGGTGGAGGGTGCCCCTGGATGCTGGGGGGTGGGGGTGGTGGGAGACATGAGTGGGGGCCTGGTGGAGGCTGCCCCTGCACTGCTGGGGGGTGGGGGTGGTGGGAGACATGAGTGGGGGCCTGGTGGGGGCTGCCCATGGTGGCAGGGGGTGGGGGTGGTGGGAGACATGAGTGGGGGCCTGGTGGAGGCTGCCCCTGCACTGCTGGGGGTTGGGGGTGGTGGGAGACATGGGTCGGGGCCTGGTGGAGGGTGCCCCTGCACTGCTGGGGGGTGGGGGTGGTGGGAGACATGGGTGGGGGCCTGGTGGAGGCTGCCCCTGCACTGCTGGGGGTGGGGGTGGTGGGAGACATGGGTGGGGGCCTGGTGGAGGGTGCCCCTGGATGCTGGGGGGTGGGGGTGGTGGGAGACATGAGTGGGGGCCTGGTGGAGGCTGCCCCTGCACTGCTGGGGGGTGGGGGTGGTTGGGGACATGAGTGGGGGCCTGGTGGAGGTTGACCCTGCACTGCTGGAAGGTGGGGGTGGTGGGAGACGTGAGTGGGGGCCTGGTGGGGGCTGCCCATGGTGGCAGGGGGGTGGGGGTGGTGGGAGACATGAGTGGGGGCCTGGTGGAGGCTGCCCCTGCACTGCTGGGGGTTGGGGGTGGTGGGAAACATGGGTGGGGGCCTGGTGGAGGGTGACCCTGCACTGCTGGTGGGTGGGGGTGGTGGGAGACATGAGTGGGGGCCTGGTGGAGGCTGCCCCTGCACTGCTGGGGGGTGGGGGTGGTGGGAGACATGAGTGGGGGCCTGGTGGAGGGTGCCCCTGGTGGCGGGGGGGTGGGGGTGATAGGGGACATGAGTGGGGGCCTGGTGGAGGGTGCCCCTGCACTGCTGGGGGGTGGGGGGGTGGGAGACATGGGTGGGGGCCTGGTGGAGGCTGCCCCTGCACTGCTGGGGGGTGGGGGTGCAGGGGGACATGAGCAGGTGTGCAGGGTAGTCCCCTGTTTTGTGGGCTGCCTGCAGGGGCCGTGGAGGGTGTACAGGGAACACCTGTGAGGACCCACCCAGCCTAATTGCATGTGATAATTCCCGCACACCCCTGTAATACACGTACCTGGCCAAATCGCATGTGAGAATTCCCGCGCACCCCTGTAATACACGTACCCAGCCGAATCGCGTGTAGAACTTCCCGTGTACCCCTGTAATACACGTACCCAGCCAAATCGCGTGTGATAATTCCCACGTACCCCTGTAATACACGTACCCTGGCCAATCGCGTGTAGAACTTCCCACGCACCCCTGTAATATACGTACCAAGCCAAATCGCGTCTGATAATTCCCGCGCACCCCTGTAATACACGTACCTGGCCAAATCGCATGTGAGAATTCCCGCGCACCCCTGTAATACACGTACCCAGCCGAATCGCGTGTAGGACTTCCCGTGTACCCCTGTAATACACCTACCCAGCCAAATCGCGTGTGATGATTCCCGCGCACCCCTGGAATACACGTACCCAGCCAAATCGCGTGTGATAATTCCCGCGCACCCCTGTAATACACGTACCCAGCCAAATCGCGTGTGATAATTCCCGCGCACCCCTGTAATACACGTACCCAGCCAAATCGCATGTGATAATTCCTGCGTACCCCTGTGATACACATGCCCTGGCTAATCGCGTGTAAAACTTCACGCGTACCCCTGTAATACACGTACCCTGGCTAATCGCGTGTATAACTTCACGCGTACCCCTGATATGCACGTTACCCGCTTTGCGTTCCTTGTTTGGCAGCCCTGTGGAGTGGTCCATGGTTAGCGCTGCCCTTTGCGATGATTTAGCAATTTTGATGGCTTTTCCTTGCGCGAGGGTGTTCTTGGGGGCGTTACTGGCGCTGCTGCAGGGTCGCTGCGATACTCTGCGCCACGGCTGGTTTGGGAGCCTAAAATCCATGAATACGCTGTGCGCGGAAATCGGTTTTAGCGCACGTGCCTGGCGCAGACAATCGCACGCGGACACTCTGTGCCAGTCGCTTGCGACACTTTTCTGCGAAATTCTATGAATTACCCTGTCAATCGTGATATTTCAATCTGTGCGTGCGTGAGCTGTCTATCTAAATTCCCAGTTAGCTGTGCCATGTTTACGGGTGGGGCACTAGTTGGGCCATACAGCCCCCCTCTGTCATACGGAGGTGGTGTGGTGGCTGCTGTCTCCACTGAGGTGGTCGGGGAAGGGCCCACTGGCACATATCGAGGCTCGCTGTAACCTACCGCGGGCCGTGTCAACAACAGGTATATTTTAGTGGTATAACTCTCAGTTGTGGTTGTCGTACACTCTCCTCTCGCTGACCCACCTACCTCTTCTGGCACTTTGTCCTTCTCTGCCCCTTTGTTTGTACTAACCTCTCCTGCAGGCGTTATTTCTTCAAACATCCGCCACAAATCTAACACTTCTCTCCTGTTCTGTAACTGTTTTCCTTTGTATCTGGCCAGCAAGTGTGGCGACACCAGGTCCAATACTCTCTTACCAAAGGATCCTCCCTCTGGCCATATGGGAGTTACGCTATCCCCTTTTATCTCTGTCACCCACTGGTCGCGGTACTTGTGTATTTTTTCAGTATACAACAGGAGATGTTGACAAATGTGCACTAAGGGTGTTACTCCCCCCATGATAACCCAATTACCTATGTATGAATACACAAACAATTTGTTCACTTTTGTTCACTTTCTCTTCCGTTCAATTTTGTATGTAACCTTTTTCCTTCCCCTGGGTATCAATATTTTTCAACAATTTTTTTCCTCTTTCACCACTTACCAAGACAATAAATTATCTCAACTATGAACATTCGTCATTTACTAATATTCAAAACATTTTCCTATACATTGCATTTTCAATTTTCGTAATCAACCTTAATTTGTTCTTCACTTATTGGCACGTAAACAGTTACTGACAGATCGACATGTAATACCTTGACGTACGTGAAAACATACAACATGAAGACACACCACATATAACATGTACTACCTGCACGCTTTTACTCCCCCTTTTGATTATTTCAGTTTGTTACCCCTCTGTTCTATCTTTCCCACGCACTCCCCACCTCTTACTCCCTCTTACTACCTCACCAAGAATTCTGATCACACGGAAAAAGAATATTCTAAATTACTATTCCGAGTCTACTAGTTATATGAGACCCCTACCATTTTCTCTTTATCTTCACTTATTTAACTGCACTGGATGAGACAATGCTATGTGGCGCCGCCTTCTACCCTGTTCAGGCTAGGTTTCCTCACTCTTCTCTTCTTTATCTCCACAAAACCTAATGGCCATATAAAGGATAGATCAGAAAAGCCTCAGTATCATTCACACAGACCCTAACTTTCTTTTAGTCAATTGTTACCTGTTCCCCTTCTTCTTAACCCTTCCCTTACCTCTTGGGAACTTTCGCAACCGGTACTCACGTGTTCAGTCGGGTGGTCAGAGAGTCTCTGTTCACGGTTCATCCACAATCTGGTCTGCACCCCAACCAAGCCATGGCCCGCCTCAGCGAGCAGCTTTTACAGTTGGGTATTCGTTAACCGGGAACCCTTAACCCCTTCTTGCTTTGTGCACAGGCTGGTCGGCCGCGGAGGTGATGGTTTTGCTGGGGGGCATCTCAGATCCACTGCACTGCACGGGCATCGAGGCACCTGTCCCAAATCACGTCGCGGGGGTCACCAAAAATGTAGGCACCTTCCCCGTCTTTAGACGTGCAAAAGAATAAATGAGACACTCCCCAGAGGGGGAATACGGATAAGAGGACAGGTTGCGTGAGTTCAATAATAGTTTATATATATTTGGCATCCAAAGAACTCTGCTGCCCGAGAGCGCTCTAACAAAAATCACCGTTACATTATATTATAAAGGTACATTTCATCATACATGATGCAATTAGTTTAGGGTGTCAAAGCAGTACAGGATTGGTCAGTAAGTATAGGCACATATAGCGATGATGATACAGTTCCATCTGGATTGGTTGCTCCTTTGCCGGGCGGATGGACTTCACGTGATCTGTCGCCAGTGTCCAGGATGGGTAAAGGTCAGGTTGCTGTGAGGCGGGGTGATCGCTAACTAAGCTAACATAATACATCTCTATGAAGCATGCACTAAATAATCACTTTGACATTCGTTTGTACAAATCATTGTGGACCTATAAACGGCTTATATTTATTTACATTGTCAATAACAGTGACTTATATGGAACATCACGTTAAAGGGCTTTGACCATCATGATAACATTGATTGAAGCTAGGATCTGGACTCATAAAGAATCTAAGGCACGTTGGCATGTGTTAGTTTTGGGACGCGATATATGGTGACATAGGTGTAATGTTAGTTGGGGGTCTGCTTGGCAGGTATCATGGTGGGTCACATATTTGGTACATCAAGCGAATACCTTGCAAGGACACAGGGTTACATTGGCAGTAATTTTCCAATGGTGAGGGTGAGAGGGCATGGACAGATTTGTGGAGATGGATGCTTGGCTTAAACTGGTTCACACGCAGGGCAGTGATCTCAGAGGAAGAGCGGCTTGTTACATTAGTTCTTTGTTGCAATTACCGCCTGCTTCAGCGTGAGAATGGAGTCGCAGAGTTTTCCAGACACAGTGAGAGAAAATGTGGGGGCCATGTGTGCTGCGTGTGCGGCGCTGCAAAGGGGAGAGAAGCCTTTTCGTATTATCGCAGTGAGGCCTCGTTACCAAGATGGCATCATGGGGGCACAAAGATGGATGCCTTCTGTCCTGTGCAATGGTCCCATATATGCAAATGCCAACCAATGCTGACACTGCATAAGGGCAACAGAGGCACCCCCCACCATTAGAGACACATGGTCCAAGTTTGCACTAAGCAAAGGAGGGACAGGGGGCTACTGGCCCCTCACTCCCACACAGTGGAGGTGACGTTGGTAGCACTCTGACTCATCTTTGGGCTATCACTTGATGGAGAGGAGGATGGAGCCGACATTGCAACCCCTGGGGCTGGTGTGGGTCAGAAATGTCCAGATGATGTGTGGTGGAGCAGTGGTTGTGGAACAGAGAGGTGTACGTTCCAAGGTAGCAGATGAGGTGGTAAAAGAGCCTTACAGCTTAGCCACAGGAGAACAGGTAATGGGGAACAGCAGGCACTCACATGCTACCAGGTAGCTGCAGATTGTGAGGTTTGACGGCAATACAGGGCAGGAGTAGGCAAACAAAATGGCATGTGGCGGGAGGAACTTCTCTTTCCCATCTACTCACGAAGCAACATGGAGAAAAGAGTAGGTGTTTTAGCAAGCACTGCACACATCACACCTATGCAGCCCACAGCAGTGATGGGGATTTTTAAGAGGTGTGACGTGCAGGTAGAGAGGCAGATGATTTACGATTGCAGGCACGCATGTCATAGCACACATTTCAATGGGGGTGCTTTGCAAGCCGTTGCCATTACTTTACTTATAACATACCTTCAATTCTTGGGAGGGGTGCCTTTTGGGGCCTTTTACCTTATTTTACGCATCGCATACCTTAATACTTTATTGGGAATGCCTTGCAGGGACTTCTACTTTACGTTACTCATTGCATACCTTAATTCTTTCCGGGGGTGTCTTACGGGGCCTTTCAGAACCACTTCTCTAGGTTGACCATCATGTAGCCTATATTTTCTTTGGCATGCTCTTTTCTAATTGAGTGCATCATGAGTGGGATGGCTCGACGAGGGAGTTGACAATGATGTGGTGACCCTACGAATGCCCCTGCACCAGGATGAGGATGTGCATCAGGACAAGGCCATGGTCAGCCCCAGCCTATAGGTGCCTTTACAACAGGACAAGGGCGTAGTTAGCCTCAGCCTACAGGTGCTCCTGCACCATCAAGGTCCACTAAGGCCAAACATGTGTTGCCTGCAGAGCATAAAGAGGCACCACAACATGAAGAGGCACAGGTGCGGGAGAAGGGGCCACCGAGGAAGACGCTCTACACCACTGAGGAGCTGCAGATCCTTATGGATTATCCAGGGGAGCATCAGGTGGAGCTTTTTCCCTTTGGCTGGCAGTACACATTCTCTCTCTCAGCGGATAAGGATGTGGCAGGAGGTCAAGGACCTCATCACTGCTTGTGGTGTGGAGCTTGTGGTGTGGAGAGGAACATGTGGAGAGGCACATGACCTATTTCGAAGGACAAAGAATTATATCAGTTTCAACATGGCTTCTGTCCAGGCAACTTGAGGGGGTCCACCAGAGGAGGAGGAGATTACTCATTTTGAAGATGTTGCAAGTGACCTCCTCAGCAGCGAGAAAGTGGTTGGCATTGTAGGCATGAACACCCAGGTGAGTGCCATGTGTTGAGACTTGAATGTCATGTAGGCAGAAGAGTCCTCTGTCCCCAAATGCCACACAGAGAAAACTCAGTCACTCCCTGTGCGACCGTTGAGACCACAGGTGGAGATGGCCAACTCGGGAACCGCAAACCTCTGGAACCCCAATCCGCTGCAAGAAAATACTGATTAAGTTCCAAGCAAATGACAGTAAAAGACAGTACCAAATAATGTGAAAAAGGTCTTACCAGAGGGATCATAAGAAAGGTAATGAACCTATGAGGTAGGGGTCCGGGACTCACGTGGGCAGATAGACAGTAGTCCCAGAAATGGCGTGAGCACCACCTGATGACAAGAACGTGATTTGATACTGTGAAGCTTGAAGCAAGAAGTTCCAAGGAAGGCCAGATGCAAAAAGGGAAATCCGTTTTGCAGTCCAATAAACAGTCCAAGTTCGATGCACAGGATGATCCAAAGTAACAAAGCCAGCAAGATAATCCAAGCGAACTCCAAGTAAACAGGCCGAGGTCAAAAATCCAGAAAAGTCAAGAAATCCAAAGGAACATGTAACGCCAAACAGGTTGCAAAGAACAGCTGTGAAACAACGAGTCCACGGACAGCCGTGTTTAAATACTTGCGGTTCTGGCATTACTTTCCGTCACATGACGTGCTGTCGCATCAAGTGATTGGTTTTCCAGGTCACGTGAGTATACAGCGCTGGTCACGCGACACAGAAGCATAGTAGCGTTTCGCCGATAACCTAGGCGCCAAGGAAGCTGCCAATGCAAGAAAGGACGCAACCTGGAGAGCATTCTGTTGCGGCTGAGGCGTGCAAGTGCACGCGATGTCATCAGGGGGCCCACGTGAGTGCCGAGATGTGAAGGGGAAATGAGATGGTACAGAGGGAGCGGGCGAGCTATAGTGATTCTAGAGTTTTGGGCATGGTGAGCACGGGCAGGAGTGGCAGTATTGTCAGGTGTGTGTACAAGAGTGTGTGTGACACCATGTGAGCATTTCATATGTGCTTACACATTTTTTCATGACATCCTCACATATGTTGGGGTAGAGTTGGCTGGAGTTGGCAACCATCCATGGTCACTGCATGAATGCTATGTGTACAATTCCAGCACATGGTCTGCATTCAGCAATGTGTCTATGTGTCATGTTGATCTCACAGTACTTTCTACTAGATTTAACAGCTGGACAAATACAGCCATGTGCGGCAATGGCTTGCAAGGTACATCTCATTGGACACATACAGAGTGCCATGCATGGGTATTCCATATTGTGAATGCAAATCATGATAGTGGGATTCACACTCTCAAACATGTCTGTGTTCATGTATGTTCTGCTGATCCTACAATCCAGGCATGTTGCTCAACCTAATTAGCCCTGACATGATTGCACCGGTCATCAAATGCCATTCATCTTTGCCACACAGGTCACAGTGTGCTCAGTAACAATGCGTGATATGTGAGTGGCTGTCAATTTTGTGTCTGTGTGCATTGATTTTTACATATACATGTTTTGCCAGGGAGTCATACCTCTGAATGTTGTGGTTTGCCTTTGTGCAGGTTATGATGCAGCAGATGGGAAGCATAAGAAGGAGGTGGTAGAGCAGGAGGACACACAGTCGTACACCAGTGCAGCCTGGGTGTATTGGACAGTGAGAATCCTGCTCCTACTGCAGTCAATTGTCTGCAGGATTGCAGACTCCTCAGGTGATGCTGCCAAACTGGATGCGGAGGACATGGCGAGTGACCTGGAGGGTGCCCCAATGGGTGTTTTGGGAGTGCGCACAGTCAGAGGAGGAGAGCCAGTGGATCCTTGTCATGATAGCAGGAAGCTCCCCCTCAGTGGTTGTTATGTCTGCAAGATTGCCTTTGCCCCTTTTTGGAATCAGCAGTGGGGGCTGGTGTCCAACAGGAGCTTGCAGCCCACCAGACAATGAGGGGGTAACCACTGTGATGGCCCTTTCATCCAACATCCTGCTTTGTAGGCCCAGCACACATGGTGGACATTTGCCTGTTGGACTATCCGAGTGGGAGCAGCAGATGCTGCAGGCAACCACCCAACAAGGCAAGGTCCTATAGGAAATCGCCAGGAACTTCCATTGCCTGACTGACCACATCATCTCCACATCAACTGCGCAGGCTGCAGAGTCTTTGTCCAACAGGCACCATCAATAGCAGTTGCTGGATACCCTGACAGAGACTCTGCATGCAGAGATGGCCACTTTTATGGAAACTCTCACTGTGTAATTTGAGAGGTCACAAGTCATGTCACATGATGACATCATGGCTAATCATGATGATTTTCAACAGGTCCTTGTCAAAATGAGGGCTCTTATGCATGCATCTTTGTCACGCTTGTTTGATACAAATGAGGACCAGGCTTTGGCACTGCATGGACAGGATGCACAATCCAGGGATCTACAGCAGGGTGGCGGTCCAAGCTGAATGATGCCACCTCTCCCACCTGTGCCCTTGTGTCTTTGAGTCTGTGGAGGAGGTATTTTTGTTTTGATATTTTATTTGTTCACATATGTGGACAAGCCCCACTACCCCTACAGGGAAGACACCTTTTTCATTTTGTTTACCATGTCCAAAATGTACTATTATCCATTTGTCCACCCATTTTTTGGTACCTCCACTATAGATGGGCTCTTTCATATTTGTTTCTCTTGTCCAAGGTGGATTATTTATTCCTTTTAGCACCGTTTAAGATGGATTTGTTTTGCATGTTTTGTTAGTCAGCTTCATGTCATGTGCCATTACCCTCTTGAGTGGATTATGGGTTAGAGGACTGGACATGCAGCCATGTGCAGTGGAGTCAACTGCTATGGTTTGGTGTACTGCTACAGGGCTTATAGTGAAAACGTTGACTGCAAAAATGTCGACTGCAAAAATTTCAACAAAAAAAAATGTGAATTTTTTTTTTTTTTTTTTTTTTTTAATGGGGGGTTCCCCTCCCAATCACCCGTTAATTTTTACTAGCTAGACCCCGAAAAAACATTCTTTTTTTGACATTTTTGCATTCGACTTTTTGCAGTCTACATTATAACTGGACACCCTGCTACAGTCTCGCGCATAGTTGTGTGGTTCACATCCTACATTTCACATCATATGTGCAGTCTGTATGACTGACTCCTTTAGCTGGTCTGAACCAATGTCCAGTGTTAGTACAGGTATCTTGCATCACCCTGTGCACGCGCTCCTAGAGAGGTCCATCCAGTGCCCTTTTTCTGTCCTACTCCTCATCCCCTCTTATGAACACTGGCACTCCAGACCCCAATGCACTCTCAATCATGTTCATGGCTTGTGATGTTAGCACCCCGATAATGGCATGTGGTGGCACACCTAGGGTCTGCATGGATGATGTGATCCGCATATGTTTGGGTGATGGTCACTGTGACTGAAGATGTGATGTGCCCTACAGGTTCATGTGTGTGCATGTCTCCTTGAACAGCCATGCATGTGCTTAGGGTTACTGGTTGCACAAAACAATGCACACAGACTCAGTATGCTGCACTGCACTTACACTATCGACCAAAGCACCTCACAGACAGACTCCACTCTCAAACCATCACAGACTCTGTATTACGATCATTCACCTTTTACCTTGCTGACTGTTTACAAGTCAATCTCCTCCTACTGTTCTCCTCTCCCCTGTCCTGCCTCATTGGAGCACCACAGGGGGCCTCCCTATCCTCCATACTCTTCAATCCTCCATGCTCTACATGAGCCCCCACACCCTTATTCACTCACATGACCTAACCTGCTACTACTACACATGTGACACCCAGACCATCTTCAAAATCCCAAAGACATACGCTTCTCCCCATGCTGACCTTGCCCTTTGCTTCACAGAAATGGGCCACCCCATGATGTGTATCCACCTCCAAAATCCTGGTAAAACAGAAATCCACATCTGTGTTTATATGGCACTCTTCCCCCAACCCACCCCTTAGAAGGCCCCCTTATGCACCCTGTCCATGGCATCCAGCTCAGTAAAGAACCCGGATACACTATGGATTCTGACAAACCATTTTCTAACTACATTAACGCTGTATGTATATCCGATCATCTACTGCTCCACTTTCTTACAAGATTCTTACATGATTCTTTCCCTTTCTCACCTACCCTCCTGAGTCCCTGCAATGTTGGCAATCTTCCTCTCCCCTTTGCACTTGCCTACAGAGTACACATCACTCCTGCCTTCCAAGTTCTCCACTGGCTTCACATCAGCTGACATGCCGCCTCCAAGGCCATTTGCAATAACCCACTGTGCCCTCCACAAGATAGGCCTTGACTTCCTGTAATACTGACCCACAGGCTACCAACCCAACAGGATCATTGGATCTGGCTCTGCACTCATACATGACATCTCTTCCATTCCCATGGGATACATTTATCCCCTTTCTCTGCCCAAGCTTACACAGTCTGTAACTCCCTTCCAATCAGCATCTGCCATGTAGAGGACCATCATTCCTTCCTGAAGAAACTCAGTACCTGACTCTTCCCTTCCCCATGCCAGACCATGGCCATGCCCCACACAATGCCCTGCTGGGGGCATACAGCTGGGCCATGGCACTGTTGCAATAAGTTTAATTAATGTCTGTAGTGCTTATCATTGAGTCGTGCATTTTTCCAGACAACTTGGTGCCTGGCCAAGAGAAGTACCTCAGCTGACTTGCACACAACTGCAGAGTGGCCTTCCCAAATGCATCCCTGCACTCCACAGGGCAAATGTAGTGCTCTTGGTCATAATAGGTTTGGAATGCTTAGCACATGTGGACCCCAGACAGCCTTTACCTGTTTGACATATATGCCTCTTGCCGTTTACAGTTGGTTCTCTGTATGCAATTTTCATCTTCAATGTATTGAATGACTTTTCATTCCTCACATTTATGATGTACATTCTCTGTAGTGACTGCACTGTATGTCACTGTATATTGTGGGTGGATGCCTGAGAAACATCCTCCCCTCCCCACAGCATGTTTTTTCAGCTCATCCTCGGGGTGGCTGTGAATTAGGGGGAAGTGACAGCTGGGAAGTGAGTACCTGTCACTCTGTCCCTGACCTTTTGTGTCCATCGGGGGTTGGAGTGGATGGGGGCAAATTCTAGAGTGTGGTTGCCACATCCTTATATAGGTGGAGAGCATGTACCTGGGTCTCTTTCTGGGTTGCCTGCCATGGTGTGTTGAACGTGTGGGTTACAGGCCGAGAGACAGAGGAGGCCCTTTTAGCAGGTACCCTTGTTTTCCCTGTTTGGACTTCACCCTCTCCCACTTAGTTCCTCCTTCACTCCAAACCTGCTCTAGTTTTCCATCAGTGGGATATCTAGCCTTTCTGTCCTTGCTTCCTTCTCAGCCTTCACCCTCTATACCATCCCCTTCACTCCCCTCGTCTCCCACTTGATAATTTCATCATAATCCCCCTCTCTCCCTCTCTCCATTCCCCAGCTACCCATTCCTTCCACTCTCTCCTCTCTTATCAGTCTCTCTCACCCTATTTCCTCCTTCCCAGCTGCCTTCAATTGCAGTAATTCATCTCTGCAAGAGTTCTGGTTTTGGTGTGTTCTTTGGTGCTCACACTCTTTGGTGTGATCTTCATTCTGTTGCCAGAGGGGAGTTCAAGTCCATCTGCACATATAACTTGCCCTCATCCAGTTGGTTAATCCCCGGTCCAGACCTCTGGCTCTGCCTGGGGTCTCCCAAAAGGCCATCCCCATTTTGGAATGCCTCCCACATCCTCTGGCTGCAGTATAAGACAAATTCCATCCACCTTCCTTGGGACTGTGTCAAGAGAATGGTCTCTCGGGTGTGACCCCTTACATGGGTGACTCCCCACTCCAAATAGTGCCAAGGCTGGACATCTTAGAAGCTCCCTGGTGACCAGATCAGAGTAGACAGGGTTGGGTGGTGTTATCACAGTGCAGGTCCTCTCTGCCATGTTGTTCCCCCTTCGACACGAGCATGTATGTGCAGCTGTTCAGAAAGATGATTCTGTGGGGTGCCAGCCCTATGACCACCCCAGTGGTGTTGCATGCAGTGATCCCTCCCGCTTTTAGTTGTGCCTTAGCCCAGCCTCTCCCCTTCCACCACCACCGCCTCTGTCACAGCCTGGCCTGCTGGTGCCCATGTGGTTGACCTGTCCAGCGCCCCCAATTGCTAGGGTGTGCATGCTCTGTTGCTTGGGTCTTGCAGATGGGCCGAGCAGCACATTACCTCCATAGTGGTGCACCACGACTGGCTCCAGGTTGGCTAGTGATGCCATTGGGGGCATGTGACTCTCCAATCTGGTGAAGAGTGTTACTGACCACTCACTACAGTTTGAACATGTCCACATAGCCGAGGGAGATTGAGCGGCAGCGCACCCTCCTGTGGCAACCATCCTAGTATCTCTCAGGGGTCACGGGCGAAGTGCACAGAACCCCCTGCTCAGAGTGCAAGTGTCAAGTGGGATGGACTGTTCTAGGTGTACCCTGACCAGTTCACACTGCCAGGCGGGGAGATTCACAAAGGGCTCCAGGGGTCTGTGATGATGTTGGTTATCCACACAACCCATCTTGAAAGACAGTCAAACGTGTACAAGTTGGAGGGCCAGATCAAAGCTTGTGTCACCATGGAGTTAAGGGCTAGCATAACCCTGCTGAGGTGGGATCCCATTGTAATGCACACAACACCAGCCCCTTTTGTCCACTCTGTTGGGGAGGTGTTGAGTGAGCATGTGTGATAGCACCCAGGAGATGGTGTGGTATGCATGGGCAGTGTGAAGCCACCGGGTACTGTGGTAGAGGTCCATAGCGATCCTGCCATGCAAATTGTTTGTCTGATTTGGGCATAGGGGCAGATGAACAATCTAGTGTCTTGTTCCCTTTGAGATTTCACTCAGGACAGCTGGCGCTCATATGCCCCAGATTCATCTGGTGTGGCAGATGTGCAGTATTCTTGCGGACAAAACAATCTGAAACTATTGTCAGATCTTATATGACTGAAGATCCAATGGGGCAGAGCTGACATCTGTGGGATTATGACCAAATGCCTCTGAGTCAGTATTCCCCAAAACTATGATGGAGTCAAGGAAGAGGGGCTAGGCATTGGTTGCACATGGGACCTTAAGACCCAGCCCTGGATGGTGGCCTTAAGGCAGGCACAACCTCATGGGCGCAATACTATCTGGTTGGGGAGGACTGTCCCAAGCCATGTGTTTTTCATGCAAAGTGCTGACACACGGTGCAGAGTGGTAAGGGCCAGCGAAAAGTCAAGTCTGTGCATGGCAACTTAAGTTTTGCGCAACGCAAAGAGCGCATTTTTGGCGCCACACAAAGTGCCTTTGCGCTGCACAAATTAGGCCCTTAGTGTATATACCACTTATTGAGAGATGTTAAACTAATACGTTTTATACAGCAACCACCTTAACAAGATTTTCGCTCGGGTCAAAATAACATTTTAATTTAGAAAAAACTGTCTTTGGAATAAAAACGCTGTGCTGCATAGAATATTCTCCTTGAAAAATGTGGCCATCCGTATCTCCCCTTAAAAATAGCAAACACATATGATGGTAATTCTTTTTAACATCACAATAAAGTATATATGGAAAAAGTTAATCATGAGTCACACTTATAAAAAGAATGACGCATAACCTTTTTATTTTTTATATGCAGGTTATGTGCTTTTATGACCCTTGGAAATCATGTTATGCAACTCAGATGAATAAAAGGCTAAGCCAGCCTCTGAACCTGTGAAACCTGTGAACTTAGCAGTAATAGTGATTCATGCATGTGACAGATGATTGCCTTGAAAACTGGAGTTGTTACCAATGCCGAAAATACATATTCCATACTTCATAACTATTAAATGTTCCATCTGAGCAATCCTGACATCGTTCGCGTTTTTATTCAGTACCTGGAATGGCAAATAGACTGTGTCGTTTGGTCGCTGCTGCCTTTATGGGTCTGACTTCAAGCAGATGTGTTCTCTGAGCTACAGACTATGACATGTGTTGATAGTTTTCTTTTCACCGACGATGTACGTGTCTCTCAAATTTGTCCTATATAATTTGCATTACTAAACCTGTTCTCATTTAAAGCTTTTCGGAAAGATATTATGATTGGATGGTGCATATACTGCATTGAAGTTTGATTTAAAATGCTAACATATTGATTACCGCTCTTCAACATTGGAACCCCTTTCCATAGTTTTTTCGCTTGGTTTGATATATATATATTTATGTTATGTTGCATTGTGTTATGTTATGTTATGTTAAAGTATATTCTCTTTGTGCACTACCACCAGCAAGTGGTCCCTTGGCTCTATGACGGATCTGAAAAGCAACAGGGTAGGGTAAGTTAGAAGGACTGAGTGGGAAAAAGTGCATGAGAGCTGTGATGTGCTGTGGCAGCTTGAGTTCGGTTTACACCGTTCGCTGAGCGTAAGTGTGATTCTTCAGTCAGTAGTTAGCAAGTGCTGTTGTGCAAGGCTATGTGTGCTTTGTTTCAATGTTGCGGTGTAGTAAAGTGCGTGCGGTTTGTTGTGCAATATAGGTATGGTTGTGTTTTGTTTAGAGTTTTAGAGGTGCAAGTAGAGGGATGTGTTTTTTAGTGCGTTGGTTAGTCGTGCCACTGCAACGTACCTCCTCCAAATTGGTCACCTCTGGTATGCGTCCCTGCCAGTGTTGTGTATTATGGTGTGCTAGGGGGACTCCCTCCTTCATTCTGTGCAGAGTTGTGGGTTGTCTGCAGGGCTATTTAGTGGTGATGCCTCCTCAACTCCCCTGTGTTCAGACTAATGGATGTCCACACTGCTTTGACACCTGGCATATCCTGGTGTGCAGCCACCATCGCCACCCTGGACCCCTTGAGGGTGGGGGAACATCGTCCTTGTGCCATTAAGCTCCCTAGGCCCGGTGCATTATCTGTTCGGTTGCACCTCTTCCCCCTCCAACTCCTATGCCTTCTGTCTGTGGTTTACCCTGGGATGCTCCCATCTCTCTTGTTAGGTTCCATTAGGGCCCTCCATGGGAATGGATGCAACTGGGCCGCCCTCCCACTTGGAGACCTCTATCCACCTCCATACACTTTTTCATGGTACAGTCTAGTCCTCCGTTATGTCATATGTGTGTTCATTCTGAGGGGTGTGCATGTTGCGCATTCGTTTTCATCCGGTGAGCTGAAGAGCAGGTTTTTAGGACTTTTCTGAGTTTAATGTGGTCCTTCATGTTTCGTATTTTTCTCGGGAGGGAGTTCAACATGTCTGCAGCTAGGCAAGAGAATGCTGATCCACCAAGTGTTTCCTTGTGCATGGTTTAGTTTCCAAGCGGATGTCGTTGCTGGATCTGAGTGTTCTAGTCGACTGGCAAATAGTGATGTTCTTTTGTAGGAATCCTGCTCCTTGATTGTGGATTGCTCTGGGCATTATGCACATTGTTTTGAATGTGATTCGGTTTTTGACTGGCAGCCAATGTAGCATCTTTAGGGCTGTTGGGATGGGGTCCCTTTGTGAGGGTTTGAGAACAAGTCTGGCCGTTGCCTTCTGTATACGTTCCAGTTTCTTCAGAAGACAATCTGGTATTCCGAGTTACAGGTTGTTGGAGTAGTCTATCATGGACCTGATGAGGGATATGATGGCTAGTGTTTTGTGCATAAAGGAGAAGAATGGTAGAATCTTTTTGTTCTTTTGTAGTTGGAAGAAGCATTTCTTGATTATTGCGTTTACTTGCAGTTCTAGGGTTAGCTCATTGTCCATTAGGATTCCAAGGTTTTTGACTATTTTTGATGGCATGGGCACTGTTCCTAGTTCTGTGGGCCATGTGATGTATTGGTTGCTTTCCTTGTTTTTGGATATAATTAGGATTTCTGTCTTGCCCAGGTTGAGTTTGAGGCCGTTTGTGTTCATCCATTCATAGAGTTCTTTCAGACAGTCTGCTAGCATTGTGTTCTCTTCTTGTACACCTTTTATTTTGCAGATGATTTGAGCGTCATCTGCATAGTTTATGCCTTTGGATGAGGTTTATTAGAGGAGTCATAGATGTTGAAGAGGAGTGGGGATAGGGAGAATCCTTGTGGTACTCCACAGATGGTGCCCCACAGTGCATATTTGAATGGTTTTGTACATACTGTTTCTTCAGATAGGAACAATTTAATCCAGAACAACACTGTGTCGATGATCCCCTTTTCTTCCAGTCTATTGATGAGGATGTTGTGGTCGATTGTGCTGAATGCTGCAGAGAGGTCAAGTAGCATCAGTGCCGAGTTTGTGTAGGGATCTGCGTTGGTCTTTACGTTATCGCAGACAGAGAGAAGTGCTGTCTCTGTCTCTCTCATAGGTATGAAGCCGACTTATGCCTGGACCAATAGTTGGTGTTTTTCAATGTTTTCCAGTGTCTGTTCATAGACATAGGTTTCAAGCAATTATGTGGGATAGGGAATGTTTGATATTGGTCTGCAGTTATAGAGGTCTTCCACATCACTCGCAGTATGCTTGAGGAGTGGTTTGATATATGCAGATTTTAAACTCCCCTTTGAGAGATATTGGTTAAGAAGTCTCTTTGTGGCATTCAAATGGCATGACCTGTGTAAGGATTGATTTATAGATGTCTGCAGGGCAGGAGACCATTGGGGAGCCTGCATTATTGCTTTGTTTCACAAGCTTGATGAATCTCTCTACAGATATTTGGGTGAAGCTTTTCAGCTTCTTCTGTGGTTGAAGGATCGGTGGGGCATGGTACAAGGTCTGGTTGATTCGTTTGCTTTTGTATGACCCGATGTATGTAATTGATTTTATTTTTGAAGTGGTCTGCAAGGTAATTGCATAGTTTTTGTGAAGGTACCAGTGTGCTGTTGCATCCAGATTGGTTTCTCATCTCATTTATGATGTTGAATAGTTCTTTTTGGGTGTTGGTGCTTTTGTGATTTGGTTGTCTGAGTATTTCTTTTTGGCTTTGAGAATTTCCTTTGTGTATGCATGTATTTGTTTTTGATAGTTTATTCTTTTTGCCTGGTCATAGTTTTGCATCCAATCGAGTTCATGGTTCGATTATTTTCTTCATTGTACTGAGGTGGGGTGTAACCATCTTGCCACTGCTTTCATTTGTAAAGGGATGAAGGGTTTTTCTGGGGAGATGCTGTCTATTGTTTTGGCGATCCATTTCTGAATTTGGACTGTTTTTTGTCTAGGTCAGTTCTGTCCAGACTTGAAGTTGATTGTTTCAAGGATTCCAGTTGTTCTTTAAAGTTACTACTTTTGATGGTATTGCAGTTTTCTTTTTAAGATCCAATGGAGCTTTTGTGGCTGTTTGGGTGCTTTTGGTAGTTGGATCATGAACGGTATAATGAGGTGGTCGCCCATTGTATTTTTATTGGTGGCGCAGTAGAGATCAGATCTTTTTTGGTGAAGATTGCATTGAGAGTGTGTCCTGCTGTGTGTGTTGTTCTTTTAACCACCTGGCATAGTTTCATTTTCTCGACTGGCTTGATTATGTTTTTTTTAGAGTTTGCATTCTCTTCTTCAAACCATATTTTGAAGTGGCTGAGGAATATCAGCTGATCATTTTTAATGACTAAGTTCCTTGTGACTTCTACAAAGGTGTCTACGAAGGGTACGTCGTAGGTCGGTGGTATGTAGATGTGTATGAATGTGAGATTTGTTTTTAAGTTCACAGTCACGTGAAGGACGAGGGATTTGCAGTTTCCGATGTTCAGCAGCTCATCTTTTTTTCATTTTCAGGTGTTCTTTGTAGGCTATTGCAAGTCCTCCTTGTACCTTTTCTGTTTACCTGTGTATGTTTGATGTTGTTGGGTAGACAGCTGTGTATTGTGACTTTGCAGTTCTTGTCTAAACAGGTTTCCATCATGAATAAGATGTCTATTACACCATCATAGAGTAAAGCATAGACCTCTGTAGCATGTTTGGACATTGAACTTGTGTTGATTGGCTTGAAGTGTATTTTAACAGTGCTTTGATATGTTCTTGGTTTTGTGTTAATGTGGTCTTGTTGATGGGTTTCCTTGTTGCTCTGAGGATATGAGGTGAGCTCAGTAGGTCTTTTTCAAAATTGAGTAGATCTGCTAGGTTTCATATTGGGTTCCTGACTACTTCTGGTTCCTCTTCTGTATCTCATTGCAGTTGATTTAGGTCCCTAGTGTTTTGGTGATATCTGGAGTGAATGTATCTTTTTCCCTCTTGATCCTTCTGGATGTTTCTGGTATTTTCCTGTGTGGTCCTGGTATCTTTCTGGAGCTTCTAGCATCGCTGGTGGTTGTGAATTGTTCTGCTTGGTGGTCTGTCGTGATGTATGCTGTTAGGTATAAAGATGTTTCCCTGCTCTTGCAATTGGTTCTATTTTCTGTCATGCTTATGGATGTGTGTTCCGTTTTCATCTCTATGTTTAATGGTGAGATACCATGGTGTGGTTCCATTTTATTTATTCTTTCTCCTAGTTTTCTCTTGCATTGTCCTGTTCTGTGTTGTGGCATATTGCGGTCCTTTAGAGTCTACTAGTTTAATGAGAAACTATGAAATAAAGGTATATCCAATGAGTCATCTGCTTGTATGCAGGGTTTATTGGTCATAAACAGCCGACACGTGTTTCGACCAATCTGTTTGTTATCAAGGCGTGAATCCAGTTGTAGAATGAGCAATTGCTCTGGGTTATTAGTAAATAGTGAAGCAGGATAGATACCAGCTATGGTAAATCTTAGACAAGGTCAATTGGTAAGGAAGTCTGAGTAGCTCAGATGCTAGTAGGAGTCAAGAGGTCCAATCCCCATAGTAGCGTGAGTGTGGGTATCCGTATCTGTTTATGACCAATAAACCCTGCATACAAGCAGATGACTTTGGTTTAGTTTCTGCTTTATGTGTCCTATATGTGTTCGGGTGCTTCTTAGGGGAAAGGTTTTCAAAGCAGCAGATCCACACATTCTCATTAATTAGTGGTATTCATCAGCACACTGCTACCTTACGACCCCCAGGTTTTCCTGCTGCTACTAGTTTAATGAGTTTGCATTATTGGATTTTAGGCATCTTCTGCAAGGATATATATTGAATGGATTTGTTAAGTTCATAGTAGATATGCAAGTGCCAGAAGGGGCCTTCCAGTCACAACAGTGTTCCCCGTACAACCCTCACTGTGTGACCTGGCAGAAATTTCTGGCAGATCATGCAGTTATTAACAAACTCCACTGTGGAATCTAAAGGTCTCAGTCCCATTGTCTGGCTAATACTGGAGCTTCCGTCAATAAAAATCATGCCCCCTCCCAATTCAATCACTTCTTCCTCAACCAGGGGGTTGCCTTCACTCCTGTCTATGCATGCTATGCAGTCATGTGCATAATCCTCTTCCTCCATTTTTTTCAGCAATTAACTCTGCTAGGTTTATGGTCCTGCATCTCCCCACTTCTATTGCTGGGTGTGTTAGTATTATCTAATACCCTGAAGATTGCTGAGTTGTTAGTGTTGATTTTGTTTTCTCCAGTATTGCAAATAATGCATGTTCCACATACAAAACTACTGGGTACCCCATAGTAATCATGGAAGCCTTCTTGATGGCAAATGCAGCAGAAGCAATTGCCTGCTCAAATAGGAAATGTCCCTGCATCACGGCATTCAGTGGCCCACTGTAATATGTGAGTGGCTTGTGTCCCTGTCCCTTTTTGTGTGTCATTCTGGCTGTCATTACTTTTACAACTGAATGTGAGAACGGGTGACATTTATCTTTGTAATTGTGTGTAGCTGATACTGGTGCATGTGCTAACTCGTGTTTTGGCTCATTGAAGCTTTTGCCTATTTCAGCTGTCAATCTTATGTGTGTTTTATTTTTCTGTGCTTCTTTTAGTGCTGGCAATACAGGCCTGTGTACATAGAATAATAAAACACACATGCTCTGCAATAAATGTGAAGGCCCAAAAACTGCTGCATCACTTACACTGTTTCTGGTATTATCTTTCACCCATCTGCAGACACATTCCAACCCAAGTGCTCAACTTTTGTTTGACAGTACTGCAATTTCTCTATGTCCACTTTGTATCCTTTATCAGAGAACAAAGTCAGTAGGGTCACTGAGTCTTTTCTGCACTCATCTTCTGTTGTGCTGCATACTAGTAAGTCATCAACATACTGTATCACTGTGCTTGCCACCTGTAAATTGCTCAAATACATTTGTATAACTCTGTTAAAAATGCTACGTCCCTCACAGTACTCTTGTGGCATTCTACAGTTTTCAAATCTGGTTCAGCGATATGTAAAAGCGGTGAGATACCAGGAGTCTGGATGTAGAGTAATTGAGAAAAATGTTTTTTTTAATCATCCACTGGGAAATTGTGTGCCTCCACAGGAATGTTGCAAAAAATCATTGCAGGGTTGGCAACCAATGGATACTCCACCTCAATAATATTGTTCAGAGGGCTTAAACTTGTACAAAATGCCACACCCCTCACTTTGTATTCTTGATTGGATAGATAGCTGTGTAGAAAGGTGATTAACTCTCCTGTATTATGCCTTGCTGCAAATGGTGATGCAGTGTTTCATTATGCCCTTGTCTGCTTCTCGAGAAAGTGGGTACTGCTTTACTCGAGGCAATAGTGCTCATTCTTTCAACTTTATGCATACTGCTGCAACACCTTTAAGTATTCCTACATCATGGGGTCCTGTTATCCACAAGCTTTTGGGCACCTTTTACAAATCTTCCTGCACATATTGTGCCTTCTTGTTTGTTATCTGAGTCATCTGGAGCACTGTCCTTTCATTTATGTGTACTGGACATGGCATGCTCAGCTCAAACACTACCTCCCCTTCATTGTCTTTTGTTGCAAACAACTCTGTGTCGCTTATGCCTGCCAATGTCAGTGTATCATCAATATATAAGATTAAACACCATATCATGTTATTCTCACGAGTAGCAACAAGTATAATCATGTCTTTCTGTACCACTACATCCTCCAGGTACAGTAGAGTGTGTGTGTGTCTGAACTAACAGAAGAGGAACAATGGGGCCGGAACAAACATGTGTTGGACAGCCAAAACAGCTTCACTTCAATCACTTGCAACCTTCCCAAAAGCATGTGCAGAGGAAAATTAATGTGTGTGGGTATCCCTCCCATTGTCCTGTGTTCATAGTATGCCTGAATCAATATTGCCACCCAAGCTGGATACATTACGGGTGTGGTGCACACCATCCCTTTCTCTGAAAATGTAATTGTGGCATTTGATTTGCTAAATAGATCCCTCCCCAGAATATTGATGGGGTATCTTTGGAATACAGTAATGGTGCTACAATGTGCTGTTGTTATTGGTAGGTGTTTTGTCATAGGAACTTTCAAAATTGTCCCTGAAAAGCTGTTTTTGTCTAAGCTTTTTTTTAGATAGTGGGAATTCTTCTTCCTTAATGCATGATCTGGTTTCTCCAGTATCTATAAGAAAGGAAAATCCCTTCTGTCCCATCTGAACTGCTACATCCGGTTTATCCTTGGTGTCTTCAGTTACTGCTAGAACAGGACACACTCGCACTCCCCATGGGCACCCGATTGGGAAAATGTGTTAGCGGATTGCGTAAATGGGTTACCATCCACCACTGTCACACCTGTGTATTGGGGCACGGTATTCTGTTCCAATATTGTTACCCCTTCTGGTATCTGTGTCTGCACTGGCGCCAGAAGTACGCTTACTGTACCTTGAGCTCCTGCCACTTCCCCTCCTTGTACATGAACTTGTCTTTGTGTGGGCTGCATCTGTAATTGCAGTTGCTGTGGCATTACCTGCACCTTTTGAGGGGTCTGCTGCATGTATGTCTGCTGTTGTTGCCCTGCCTGTGCAATAAGTCTGCATGTTCGTGCAAAATGTCAAATTCGTACATGCAAAGCACTGTTCTCCAAAATGTGGCATCATTCCCCTCAACCCCATTCCCCTCCCACTTGCATAACATCCTCTCCCAGTCTGATACTGTCCTGTGTATCCATTTCCTCCGCCTGCCTGCATGACCCCTGGCTGCTGCACGTTCATGAATTCGGGTTGCTTCTGCATCTGTACCATTCCCCACTGCTGGTTGGGTGGCAGCTGAGTGTAACCCCCAGGATGCTTTACCGTGGACTTTGGAATCACCCATTAATGAGCTTGTGGAACGACAACTGGCCCTGTGAGTACTGCTCCCTCCATATGTATTTGCATCAGTGTATTACTGAACTAATTTGTTTTCTGCTTTCGTTGCATTATCCTCTATATTCTTGTCTATTTCCTGCTTCCTTTTGTAACAGTGTACAATTGTTGCCTGTATCTCTGGCCACCCTTATGCGTTAATTCACACCTTATTTTCTAAATAAGTCACTAAGATGTGGTAAAACAAGGGTATGTTTTTGTCCCATGACTGTATACTTTCCTGTGTCCACATTTCTTGTTTAAACATATGTCTTCCACAAACAACTCAATGCAACACAAGTTCGAATAGTACTAAAAAGTTTATTTCCCCAGTCACCCAATGACTCTCCTCTTTCCTCCTTTTCTCTCTCTTATCTCTCTCTTCTCTCTCACCTCTTCTCCTTTCCCTTTTCCTGTCTGTCAAATTGCCTGTCTGTTTCATCAACCCCAATGATTACCACTGTCTTCACAGTCTGATATGATATGACTTTCTTCTGCTGTATCAGTTTCACTATTGTCTGAGTTCAAACCCCAATAGTCTATTTTAAACTTTATGTGTCCTGCCGTCCACCTCTGTTTGTTGGCTCCCTTCATGTGTTCATTTGCTTTCTCCTCTATTTCTGTTTCCATTGCTTTATCTGCTTCCTTGAACACGTTCAAGTTGTTGCGGCACGCACATTCTTATGCCATTTAAATATTTCTTCCTCCCTTTCTCGTTCTTGTTAATGGTGCTCAAGTCACCCACCTCTTTCTGTTTGTGGGTTCCTTCCTCATCTTGAGGCAGTCGTTTAGGATTCGTATAACCTGCAGGTGGTTTTAGTAATGGGTATATCGTATAGGGAGGGGGTGGTGCACTTCCTTGTTCCTCCTCCTCTTTCCCTTTCTCCGGCTCTTTTCCTTTTCTTTGTACAATTTCTAAAGCCCTAAAATATCCCTTCTCTTTTTATGCTTTGCAGCCTTGTATGTAGCCGACAAGTATGAATGCATACTGTCTATAAAATCATTATCAAACTTTCCCTTCCTAGGCCAATCTTTATAACACTTTCCAAAAGTGTACTATACCGACTCAAAATGGTACTTTATTTTTTCATGATAATGGGGCAGTTTCCTGCACATGCAATTAAGTGGTGGGTCCATACAACAAGACATCATTAACACACCTTAATTGTTATTATTGCAATACTCTCTCCTTTCTTCTTCCATTTCTCCTTCATAAATTAAACCTTTAAACTCTCAAACTCTTATTTAATCAATCCCACTGTCTCAAGTTTATACTTGCTGCATACTCATTCACCCTCTCTTCGTTCACTTTGGCCTTCTCCAAAGGCCCATCTGTTTCACACCTTACGTTCCACACTTGCATACAAGGACCTTCTCATTGGGCCCGTCTTGTAAGGTTAAATTAATATGAGTGACATTCTCCCCAGCACCAACACCTTAAAAAATGCCCTATATTAGTATGTTAAAATAACAGTTACTCCTCCCTTTAGTCCTTTAACTGGCTCTACGCAGCTTTTTAAACATTATTTTGCCTCTGGCATTTCCGTCAGCTCCATAGCCATAAAAAACAAATAGTATGCCCACTTTACACATCACTAAAAACAAATTACCTTTACTCACCAAACAAGTGCGTGCATGTCCCTTTAAATTAATTCTTCCCCAAAGAAAATAAAATGATGCAATTATACCAATTGCCTGCACTACATGCAACTCCTGTCTTACAAGGTCTGCAACTTTCTACGCAACCCTCTGCTCTAAGCAGATGTGCCACCATCTACCTACTAGACCTAGAAACTAAGACTACTACAGTCAGTCACCTTCCACCACTCTGAGGGTGCATCACTATACACCAAAAAATTGTCCTTCCCACACCTTGTGCTTTTAAGGCACGAGTATACTCACAAATCCTTTTAGGAGATTCTTCACTTCTCTCGACCTTCGAGTCTACCTTTAAAGGCCTGCACTTGAGTCGGAATGAAGGCAGTGCTGACCAGGCAGACCTTTGGGAAGTTGCATCCACAGATCTCTTCTGGCTCAAGCTCTTAGAAATGGCCAACGGACACTGTCCTGTACTCCTCTGGGAGCCTGGCTGGAATTCCCATGTCTCGATTGAAAGGCTGAGATATCTCGCTGGGGCCTCCAAAAATGTGTCAGGGTCACCTCGAAACTCACCAATAAAAAATAGAAAAGTAGTCAAAAAGAAGTGTACACCAGTGCAAGAAGTAACACCGTTTTATTCAGTGCCCAGGCGCAGGTGGGAAAGTTATATTCAAACAGATCACAGAACAAAACTGCTTGAAAACAAAATAAAAAACCTAAATCTAAGACTTTTATAATAGTCAAGCTGAGTGACAGTAACATTGCAACATGAAAAGATCTTCCACACCGAACTGATTGGTGCTTGCACATAAAACCCTTATAGAAAAGCATACATTATATTTTCTAATTGAGTCCGAAAACCTTCCAACACCGCCCTCAATTACAACATGTGACTTTACACTCCATCCCCGATTCCCACAGCACAAAGTTAGTTCATTGAAACATTTGAGACGACCAGCAGAACTTAAATCATCTGCCTTGGTCGCCTCATCTCAGTTCACATCAGAAGCGCTTTCCACTATGTCACTGTCAGAGCCTTGAACCAACAACGTATTGCTACACAAATGTTGCATATCAGGGACACTCTAACCTCTTTCCCAGAGAAAATTCACTACGGGGCAATTTGAAACTGCTGTGGCTCATGTAGACTCCATTAGAAAACCGTATTTTACAAGTGACTTTTTAATTATAGAATGCCCATGCATTCATTACTTGTTGGTGGAACTTGTGATCTCTAATCTATGACCTCAAAAAAATAACAACCATTGTATACTTCTTTCAGTACTGGCCTGGGATTGCAGACTCTGCTATAGGTCACCAGCCACAGAGGCTTTTCTGAGCACAAAAGGCTAACACATGTTTTCTGCAAGAGCAAGCATTTAAGCCCATTTACTGAGTTTTGCCCTACCACTAAGTTTGATTATACTTGCCTGTGCCCCTGTAATTATGAATTTGTTTTTATTAAGGTCTTTGTTTCACAAGCATCAGAATGAGCCCGTCCCCTTTTACGGTGCTACTCTTGCGGCTAACAAGTGTGTTGCGTTTTACTTTCCGAGTTAAATTTGCATCGTTATTACATGTGAAGGTGCTGAAATCCAGGGAAAAGGGTGGGGTGTCCAAATGTCAAGCAGCCAGTAATGTCCAGAGGGTCCTAACCGGTGACTGTGCACATTTTGGTGCAGATTGGTGAAACGGTGTGGAATTGTATTGGGAACTTACATGAAGCCACAAACCCACAAGCCCTTTGACTTTTGCTGAAATCTGGGGAGAGGTTATGGGTGTCCAGATGTCATGCATCTAGGAATATCCAGAGAGTCCTAACAGGTGACTGTGCAGATTCGGTGCAGATTGGTGAAATGTTGTGGAATTGTACAGGGAACATACACAAAGCCACAAACTCACACATTTTCAGTTTTATGTATATAGATAGGGGATTGTTCACAATAATAATAATGTTACAAGGATGGACATGCAAGAAACTATGCTGGGAACCATCAATTGTCCCATCTCAGAGAAAACGGCAGACATTTACCCTCAGAAACCTGCATACAAAATGGAAAATAGTTGCATATAAATGTGGTTGATTTAAACATGCATTCTTAAAACAGCATGCTAGTAAAGTATTTCTTTTTTTAAAAAGACATCAAGAATTAACTGGCACTTAATCTGAGCAGGTGGAAAATAGTAGCAATAAATGCCATCAAATAGAATTGGTAAATAGAGCTGACAACCACAACAATAAAATAAAGCTTTAAATAATTAAATATTTACTGACCCTCAGTTTCACATCAGCCACACACTCAGCATATGTACAGTAGGTCTCCTGCAATCAAAATGAGAAAAGTGCACAAAATGCTGGTTTTTATACTTTCCAAAATCAATACCACAAAAAGAAGACTACATGATAAGCAAAGTACTAAAATGGCCCACACATTTTCACGGCAACCTATCACAGAGAAGTACAGCAGTAACAACCGCCCATTACAAACACAGAACCACATACAAATATTTCATTTTATTACCCACAATCTTTGATAGACACGACTATTCAAAGGTGCCTATAAAAATAGTCTTGTAGCCGTGGATATACCCACATTTTCTTATTAACTCAAAAACAAACCTTGCCATCCTTTAAAAGCTCAAATAAGATTAGGGTAAACTGAGAACATAAAATAAGAAACAAAAATAAAATGGTGTGGTCTAACATCCACATAACAATATGATTATTGCAAAGAAAACATATGGTTGAATCAATGCTGCTATAGATATAGCTGTGTGTAGAACATCAGCCAATGAACAAATGAAACACATTAACATTCCCATGTGTAACTTCCCACAGTACGTATAGACGCTGGTATAGAAATGACCCATGATGCTGTTTTATTTGTAGCCACAGCTATTCAGAAAGACAGTGAAAATCCTTTTTTCAGAACTCCCAAACCCTTACCAAGTGTCCCAAAAATCCCTACCAGATACCCCCACCCCCCTGTTGTCCTCCTCACCTCCCCTCCCCTTCCCTCTCCTATTCCCCCATAACACTTGTTGTTTCTGTGATGCAGTTTCACTGTAAACATGCCATTGGCCTGCTTTTAGCCATGGTAGCAGAGGCTACCCAATATAGCTGCGGGTACAGCGCAACACAGTGACATATGCTGCCATATACGCAAATATGCACTCCGGTCGTTGTTGTGATTAGCCGCTCCTCAAACTTCCTCATAACATTGGCTGATGTGGTATCTGCAATTATGGATTAATGTTTAAAAAATATATATATTTACATATGTATATATGGATGTATTCAGTACTCCTTTTAAGTTACATTTTATAATATATAGACTGTAACAGAGGATGGGAGCATGGTGCAGTACCCTGAGCACATTCTAAGGCAATAAGATGAAAAGGGTTCAGCAGAGTGGAGATAACATGCATAGAAATATAGATGTTGAACATAGAATAGATGCAATAGATGCAATGTGAGTAGACTGTAAACAAGCTGAGTGAGTGGAAGTACTTAGACTTAGGTAAAATGAGAGGATTTCGTATTATGTATGGATACTTGATATATGTGAAGAAAAATGTATAATTTCCAGTCTTTGTCTAAAAAAAATGAAAACACACACACTGAAACGATTACAGTCCAAAATGCCTACTCTGCCACTGCCCACCATACTTGAAAAATATTTTTAATCATAAAAATAAAACTATAGCAGCAAATACAGAAATACACATACACCCAGCTATCTGTAATTCATCACGCGGGTATTGGAAAAACAATTGTCTGAACAAAACGCCTCCCTTCCTCCACCAAACCCTGACCAAGTGTCCCCCACTCAGTGCCAGCTCCCCACACCATACATGGCCTCCTCAACTCCACTGTCCTCTCCCATTCCCACACGCTGTTTCCATGACACAGTTCCATTTCAAATTGACCTTTTTTTGTCCATGGGAAAATGAATGCGGAGGTAAGCCACAACTTTGATTTTCTTTTTAATTGTATTCTTCTTAACATTTTTATTTATTAAGAAACCTTGACCATATTACAGTTATAGTTAAGTTGCTCAACCCATAGTAATAACGCTTTTTGGTTGGCTTTTAACTTCACCTTCTGCCCCTGAATGAATCCTCACGAAAAAGTATATGACCCATCAGATTTATCCTGCAAAGTTTGGTGAGGTTTCATCAAGGGGCGGAAAAGTTATAGAGGGGAGTCCCAAAATGTGTGTTTTTTTCCCATAGACGCAATGGAAAACAAATTGTGCTTACATCTATAGCCCAAACCACTGGACGGATTTTCATCAAATTTGTGGCAGGAGTGACGACTTGGCCCCAAAAGTGTGCCTTTGTGAATTTGGTGTAAATCCATCCAGTATTTTTGTTAAGACTCCCAAAAAGTAGGTAAAAACAAAATTAGTGATATCTGGGTTTGGTCCACAAGCTCACTTCCCTTTTTGCTCCGTGGACAGGCCTCCAATTGGCCCAGAAGGTGATGTGATGTCTGTGCACATCAACCATGCAGCTGATTGGTCAATACAAAACATTGAGGGGCCGTTTCATGGAACAAACGTGCGCCGAAAATCTACGCGCAAGCAGGCGCAAGGAGGCGCAAGCAGGCGCAAGCGGAAAAAAAGAGGCGCACGCGCACGCGTGCGATACATGGAAGTCCCTGCGCGTGTCTTCCTCGGGATGTGCGCCAAACCCGTGCATGGCGCACACGTCACTGCAACATCCCAAAAGACGTGCGCGACGCGCACAGTGAAAGCGCACAACCTCTGCGCATACACTAGAAAGTGGGCGGAACACAGGGCGTAACGCGCGGAATGGGGAACAACTTGCGAAAACCAGGGCGTAACTGGGGATGTACTGCAGGGAAGCAGAGGGAACGCCCACACGCACCCGAACCACACGTATTCATGGAACCGAATAGGGCAAAGCCACGCACAGTGAAAGACACGCACAAGCCGATACACGTCCGCCACACGAAGGCAGGCGGTAGCGTCCCTGCGCATTACAAAAGTGGCAACATACAGCAATTGTGCGAGCGGGGCACGTGTATTTTGGGGTTGCGCGGGAAGTTACACACGCGATCGGGCCTGGGGGAGCGGGATACGTGTATTTCAGGGGTTCGCGTGAACTTTCTCACGCGATCGGGCCTGGGGGAGCGGGCTACGTGTATTTCAGGGGTGCGCGTGAACTTCTTCACGCGATCGGGCCTGGGGGAGCGGGCTACGTGTATTTCAGGGGTGCGCGTGAACTTCTTCACGCGATCGGGCCTGGGGGAGCGGGCTACGTGTATTTCAGGGGTGCGCGTGAACTTCTTCACGCGATCGGGCCTGGGGGAGCGGGCTACGTGTATTTCAGGGGTTCGCGTGAACTTTCTCACGCGATCGGGCCTGGGGGAGCGGGCTACGTGTATTTCAGGGGTTCGCGTGAACTTTCTCACGCGATCGGGCCTGGGGGAGCGGGCTACGTGTATTTCAGGGGTTCGCGTGAACTTTCTCACGCGATCGGGCCTGGGGGAGCGGGCTACGTGTATTTCAGGGGTTCGCGTGAACTTTCTCACGCGATCGGGCCTGGGGGAGCGGGCTACGTGTATTTCAGGGGTTCGCGTGAACTTTCTCACGCGATCGGGCCTGGGGGAGCGGGCTACGTGTATTTCAGGGGTTCGCGTGAACTTTCTCACGCGATCGGGCCTGGGGGAGCGGGCTACGTGTATTTCAGTGGTTCGCGTGAACTTTCTCACGCGATCGGGCCTGGGGGAGCGGGCTACGTGTATTTCAGGGGTGCGCGTGAAGTTCCTCACGCGATCGGGCCTGGGGGAGCGGGCTACGCTTATTTCTGGGGAGCGCGGGAAGTGACACACGCGATTGAGCGGGGTACGTGTATCTCGGGGGTGCACGGGAAGTTACACACACAATTCCATCAGGGTACGTGTATTACAGGTGAGCGCATATCAACAGGGTACGTGTATTACAGGGGTGCGCGGGGAGCAGCACACTTGAATTGCACGTGTGGGTCCTCCCAGGTGTACCCTCTACACCCTCCACGGCCCCTGCAGGTGGCTCACACCACAGGGGCCTACCCAGCACATGTCATGCAGGCACCCCACCCACCATGCCCATGCCCACCAGCCAACCCACATGTCAACTTGCACTACTCCCCCCCCACTGCATGTGACCCTGCACCCCCAGCCACCAGGGGCAGCCTCCACCAGGTCCTCACAATCCCCAACACACATGCACGTCAGCGTGTAATACGAGGAAAGGGCCATGCGCGTAAGCGCGCATACGAGGAAAGCCCATGCGTGTAAGCGCGCATGGAAACTGCACGTCCGCGTGTAATACGAGGAAAGAGCCTATGCGCGTAAGTGACGTGACGCGCGCGTGCGTTTCCCTCAGCACGGGTTAAAGGTGAGCAGGCCCAGCAGTTCGCTGTACGTGCCTTCCGTGGAGACCGACGTGTGTTGCTGCTTCCAGTTGTTTCGCGCGCCATCTACTTCACAGCTCTCAAGGACGTATCTCTTCTTTTGGCGGGGGTATTGGCTACGCGTGTTTTTCTGCATCGCGCTAGTCAGACGGTGAGTCGCAAACGCTCCTTTTCCCACTGCGGGTGCCCCTGTGTATTGCACCCATTTTCGATGTCATCGTAGCCTGCGTGTCCCACGCGTACGCGTTATTCGTGTTACTGGGTGCCACCGCGTACTGCGGGAGGTCAAATCCACGCACGTAGGCTGCAGGGTTGCGTGCACGGTTTTACTGCAGTTTTGGGGTGCCTGAGCGTTGCGTGACCCGTCACCACATCACCGGGGTCACATACAGCCTTGCAGGTGCAGGGGGGCTGTTAACATCTTGCTTCCCACCCCCTTCACCCCAATTGCCCAGGACAATTGTGGTGTACACCTCCCATTGGCACCACTCCATCTGTGCCAGCACTATTACATCTGTGCCATGGTTGGGAGGCCACCAAAGGTGAGGGGCGCCTCAGCTGGGCGTACTCCTCGTGGCGGGCGTGGTCGGGGACGTGGCCGTGGTGAACAGGGAGTAGGGGGACTCCAGGGTGTCCAGGGCAGCCACAGAGGGGGAAGAGGCAGGGGTGCGCCACTTGAGCACAATGTTGTGCCATGTGTCGGTGCAGCCATGCCACCACCCCCTGTGGTTCCGGGGGATGCAGCTCCTGCATCTGGCACTGGCACCCGTATGACCCAGCAGTCCGTTCCATCGACTGCCACGGGCCCAAGGGTAGCGGTAGCTGCAGGTGCAGCTGTGGACACCGCCACCCAGGCTCAGGGTCTGCCAGCGCAGGCTGCGTTGGCACTTGAAGAGCCCTTGGTAGATCTCCAACAGGCCAGGGGGGAAACCATAGGGGCACGCCGGGCTGCTCAGACCAAGACACGTGTCCCTGGGGCAGTCATGTCATCTGCTGCCCCGAACAGCCAGGTGTTGGCAAGTGCAGGGGCAGATGCACCCAACAGCACCCCGGTTGTGAGTCTGCCAACCAGGACCGTTGCGGTCAATGACCCTGCCACAGCTGATGTTGCTGCGCAGGGTCCATTAGTGGGCACCCAGCTGCCACTGACACAAGTCAGGCCTTTGGTCATCCCTCCACCTGCCACTCCCTCGGCTCAATCCACCGAACCCACTGGCCATACTGGTCAGGGCGGCATTAGCCAGCCAGGGTCTGCGCCACAGTCCAAGAGGAGGAAGGTTGCACCTGCAGCACAGGCTGGGACCCCACACACAGCCACGACCTCCTGCACGTCGAGGAAGAAGCCTTTCTGTAAGCAGGAACTGGACTTCCTCGTGGACTACGTGCGGGGACACAGCCGTGACATGCTAGTGGGTGCCAATAGTCATACTACGGCTGCCCAACGTGACACCCACTGGAAGCATGTTGCGGAACATGTCAGTTCATTCGGCCATGAGGTGCGCACAGCGCAGGAGTGCAAAAAGCGCTGGAATGACATCAAGCGCAGCACTAAGGCTAAGCGTGCCTCAAATTACAACTTGACTCTGGTGACTGGCGGTGGGCCTGCACCAGAGGAGGAAGAACTCACTCCGCATGAGGCTCTCGTTGCGGAGTTCATACCACCAGAATTGGTCGAAGGTGTGGGAGAGATGCTGGACTTTGATGCCCAGTCCAGTGAGTGTTAAAGCGTAGTTGTTGAGGACGTGTGTGTTTGACTTGTGGGATGTGTTGTGCATGATTGCTGCTACATGTGACGTGTACATGGTTCTGAGGTGTAAGTAATGCAATGCTACCGTCATGCATGTCTCCTCTGCCTGCATGCGGGACTCCATGTGGGCATGCTCCCTTGCCCCTCCTCCGCCACTCTGCACCCCAGTTCCACCTTTGCACTGGTCTGCTACATTCTTGCCAATGTGTAGTTTCTTCTTCATGTGTCCTGTGTAGATGCTAACTTCCAGCTTAGAAACTGCCAGACATATGCCGTGTGGTACAGCCTTAGTACTCGATGCAGGGTATCCCACTTGTACTGTGCATGGGCCAGATGTCCCGCAGGGACATGAGTGCCCATTCATGCTCCATGTGCATTGCACGCATGCCCCTATGTGTCCTTGACTGGATGAGCACTGTAATATGAGTCCTTGGTTACATACATTGCCTGCCATATTATCGGCCTCCCCATGTCAACTGTGGCTCAGTCCTGCGTTGCACACATGTTTAGGCAATGACAATCTGTGTGGCTCACAGGCCTCAGCCTGTTCAATGGCCAATGACTCTGTCCAACTCTTGTCGTGTCTTCTTCACACGTGGCTGGCCTCCGGATCTTCCATCATGTGTCCTGCCCACTGTCCCAGCATCATTAGCAGTGTTGTAATTTGATTCACATTAAGCTGTTGATGCCAGTCAACACTGCTTGTCAATACACAGGTGTATGGGCAGCCTTTTGATACCATGCTAGGCATCCCTGCTTTGGTACTGGGGTGGAGGGGTGCTTGGCTGCTAGACATGGTACACATTGAATACACAATGCACGTGATGTCTGAATTTGACATTGCACTGCCTTCACATTTCCTGGCACACACCATGGAGTGCTTGTACATGTAGGTAGTGAGTGGCGTACACATTTTCAGCACTGCATAGACCCACTTCCATGCAAACTGCCACCTTTCAACAGGTCTGATCACAGTGGCTATTCTAAGTAGACCCAGCATGCATGCCAGGTCATATGTTGTGTCACATGTCTGCCGGATGCCTTTGCTGTCGGTGTGTGTGTGTGTTGTGTGCTTCTGACATGTGTAGTTACCTTTTCCTCTCTATTTTTCAGGTGATGACGCAATGGATGCAGAGGATGGTGTTGTCACGCCAGACACAGGGTTGGTAAGACCACATCAACCCGGCACTAGTGGGGGTCGTGGGGTGGTAGGCCACGAAAACCCCCAAGTGCTGCAGTCCATCCTGTCTCTGGCTGCCTATGAGTCCAGCCTTGATGACGACTCTGACGTCCATGTTGAGTTGGCTGACCATCAAGTCCATGTGTCAGGGGTGAGTGATTCTGATGTGGACACTCCTCTGTCTGCGACACCTGCACTGAGGGATCAGACAGTCTTGGTTCCTCCGCCCGTGGTGGATCGGGACGCAGGGTCACCCTCCACACCAGTCACTGATGTGCCTGGGACATCACGTCGACGGGGGCATGTAGTCGTGCAGCCGCAGGCGGTGCCAACACAGCGAGGACCTCCGGTCCTTGGGTCCCGCAGGGGTCAAGCCCGGCAACGCGGTCGCCGCGCGCAACCGCTGTATACTGAGTGGGAGCAAGACATGACTGCCAATTCCGAACGGCAGGGGGCAGCAATGGAGAACATCGCTGACAGCATGGAGCGTGTGGCCCGATCTGTGCTCCCCCCTGCTAGGCAGGTGCTTCTCCAGCAGCAGGCGGCACGGTCCACGGCCCGCTCGCTCAGGCTGGGCATGGCGGCCTCAGACAGGGCACGGCAGGCTGAAATGTCGTCTCTGCGTCAAGCAATTGCTGCTCACGCAGAGGCGCACATGGATGCCCTGAGGGAGGAGTATGCCTCCCTCAGATCCACTCTGGGTGTCCTTATGATGTCCCAGAGGCAGCAGGCAGAGGAGAGGTTTGCACAGCTTGAGCGCACCATCTCGGCTGAGCTACAGGCTTGCCGGGAGGTGCAGCGGTTGTCCAGCCAGGCCTTGCAGGAGGAACTCCGTGTTACACGTGCTACCTTGCAAGAGGAAGCACGTGTATCACGTGAGGTTCTGCATGCAGACCTATGTTACATCGCCACACAGAACCAGGCTCACCTGTCCGGCAGACTTGCTGCCGACGAGGGGCAAGCTGCGGCTAGGCGTGGCCAGGCTACTGTGCCACGTCCTCCTTTCCAGGATGAGCCAGACTCGGACGACCATCTATCTCCCACATAGGTCGTGCTGTGCAGGCGTTGAGCCCATGGAGGTATTTTTTTTTGGCTCGGCATCATCGCATGTGGATGTTGAGCAGCACCCTGTACCTCCCCCCTCCTGGGTGCCTCCCCTCCCCCCCGGGTCGTATGTGGCCATTTTTGATTTTTCGTTTAGTTTAGTTAGTTAAGTTTCTGTTTGATAGTTAGTTTAAATAGGTAATGTAGGTTTTCCATAGTTAGTGTAATTAGTTAATAGTTGAGTTAGTTTAAAATTTGTAGTCTATTGTGCTTTCATGTGACAGTGCGGTGCCTTGTGGTTTTTGAAGGCATCCACTGTCTGTTCCAGCTGGGCCCTTCATGGTTGTCTTGTGTATGTGTTTGCTGCTTGGGTTCCTTGACTCACATATGCCACTCCTGCCTCCCTTATCCATGGGCTCGCAAGGATGGTTCGGTGTTACAGAATTTTACACAAGGGCTTTGGACTGTCATATCTGTGGCATGTCTGGTGCTTTGTGACTTGTGTTGACACCCCTAGTGGGGATGATTTAGGTGTAATTGTCCACTGTTCAGCTTTTGCTAGACGGGGTGTGTCATGATTAATGTGGACATTGATTGCTATGCATTGTGTATTATGTCTCATTTCTTTCCTGTACACGTGCCTGTTGCAATTCATGCTGTAGATAGTGTTCCACACTTTGGAAGTCAAAGACGGACTGATGGTGTGATTTGTGATGTGACTCTCTGACATGGTCAAGTAATGAGATGCCTGATGAGACACACACAGATTACTTTGAAGCATTAATCATGTGTTACATGCCCTTTCTGCAGGGGGATGAGCCTCCAGAGCACCTTTGCCAGCAGACATGTCCCATTGGACGACGGAATTCTGGACCCGTTTGTTGGTGCCCACATGCACATGTGTGCAGGAGCAGAGGCACAGTGATTGCAGACCCACATCCTAGTACTGCTGACATGTTCCAAGGAACTCCAGGCAAGGTGAGCATCACAGGGGGGCCACGACACAGCAAAGCTTGCACCAGGCGAGTTGCACATGCAGGCTTAGTCACAGCACTGAGGGTGAGCTTAGACGAATATTGGTGTTGAAGCACACAATGCAGCTCAGATGTGTTTGTGGACTGATGGCTGCTGATAGTAGGGTTGTCTGGGACACATGCAGGGGCAGTGGCACATACCCTCCGGTACACCAAGGTCCATTGAGCCACTTGTATCAACCATGTAGCCTTCCGAGACATGGAAAGGGGCAGCTCACAGGGACATGCAGCAAGGGACATACTCGGGTGCAGTGCATGTCTTTTCCACGTACTTCATGATAAATGCACTGCCAACTTTGTTTCGGTCATGGTGGTACACAACTTGCTCTGTAGTCATGGCTTGCAATATGGGTCTGTCTGCTTACCCAGGGAACATTGCATGTTGTGTGAATTGTGACACATTGGTGTTCCATTTTCCACGCACCCAGCAGCGGCTGCCTTACTGCATTGACTGTGTATGACCCATCACAGGGGTGATGTTATATATGGGTACGAAGCATCAACCACAGATTGTCTGTTTGTAGAGTAGTCTGTTGCTATGGGGCATGTTTGGTGTTGTGTTTTTGTGCAATTGGCACGTACAGGTTGTTGACTGTGTCTCTCTTTGCAGCATTGCAGTGCTCCTGTAACCGGACCTGAGAGTGCGCAGGCAGGAGGCCAGCACTCAAAACCAGAGCTAAGTGTCTTGTTGTTTTTCTTACAAACTGCTCTGCATAGGCTTGCTGGGGAGTATACTGATGCATGGATGTATGTGTGGTTCTATTTGGTATGTTATTTTCTCCCTAATCACCCGTGATCCTATGCAATTTTGAAACCTGTACCCTCTACCCGGTGTTCCTGCTTCCCGTGCCTATCCAAGCAACGTTCCCTGACCCTCTTTCCCCACTGGGGTTGCGGATGCCTGTGTAAGCCCCGAACTTGCAGGCGCCAAAACCCTAGAGGGGGTGGTGGGTTCGTACCACTCCTGAGCCTGGACTACAGAAGGCCATGACAATGATGTCCAAGTCTGTTTGGATTGTGTATGTGTTCATGCAGGTTGTACATTTTCGTGCATTCCCTAGTTTCATGTGTCATTCCACCTCCCCTCTCCTGCCGCTCATTCCAGTCATCCAGTGTGTCAACACCTGTCCCGACTGCATATCCCTGAACCTCCTTCCCCACCAGGGTCTCAGGGGCCTGTGTGAGTTTGACCTTGCAGGCACCCGGGACATGGTGGGGGTGGTTGTTTCGTGGCACTCCCGCGCCTGTACAGGGGACCTGTGACAGTACACATCCATTCATGGTGCATCATCCGATGTCATGTACCACACATGTCTCACATCCTGTCGTGACATTGTTTTGCTGTGCTACCTTGGTTGTTGCATCATTGTGGTAGTACTTGGACTTTGTGAGGTACTGCTACGTCAAGTCATCTACTGGAGGGTGTTTGGGTTCGTTTTTATGCCTTGGATTTTGTGTTTCGAAAATGAGTGTGTATTCAGGGGGTTCAGGCATCTTTTTACACACAAGGTGGGAGATGATGACGAAGGGTAAAGGTGATCATGTGGCCAGGTGGAATTGAGGTTTGGGGGCTCCAAACAACTTGTTCAGTGGGTCATGGTCATTTGTGAGGGAGGGGGGGGGGGGTTGTTGTTGATTGTTGCCTTGCCCTGCAGTGTGATGGGAACTCTGACATAGTAATGGTGGTATCCCATGTACATGTTGTGTTCTGCTGATCAATGCCTGTTCATGTGTTGTGTTTTCCTTTCAGGTGCGAGGGGATAGTTGAGGTTTGACATGCTGGGGTGTACACATGGTGGATGTTCACATGTGATGTGTAGGGAACACTGATGGTCACTTGAGTGCACATGCATATGTGGAGTGCATGTCCTTGCAGAACCACACACTTGCACTCTGATGCACTACATGTACTCCCACCCTTGCATATACACATGTACACTGTTTGCCTTCTGGTGCCCACTGTGTCCCGGCAGCACATGTTCTGTGACCGATCATGGATCCAGTACATGCCTGATTTGATGTTTGACGTGGTCTGTCACTTAGATTTGATGCTCAGGGTGTGCATCACACACAATGGCTGTTCACTGTGCTGTGCGCTGAGCAGTGTGATGCAGGAGTAGGACACTGCACACATGAGCTGCAGTGTTGATTTTGCAATGCATGATGTGCATGTAGACAGGCATTCATTGTGATATTACGTCTACGACTGTTGTAATGCATTTTGAAATGACTTATTTTGGGTGGGAGGTTGTTGGTCTGTCATTTCATCTGATTCCGGGTCAGGCAGCAGTGTCCGATGCCACTGCATTTAGGACATGGCAATGTGTACCTTATCGTTACTGCATTGGTGTATGGGTATTGCGTGCCATGACATGTTGATGTTTGGGAGGGTTTGTGTGACATGACAGTGATGGCCATGGCCTGGTGTGCAGGTGTGTGTGATGCACACCTTGAATGTCCGTGTCATCCGCTTCTCAGAGCAACTAGCTGGGGGTAGATTTCTCTCCGCAGCAGGGCCCTCCCCCTGGAACAGACTTCCGGCCTGGCTTGAACTTGAGGGGAATCATCTCCAGTTCTGGATGCACCTCATGTCCTTCCTCTTTGCTTCTGCTTACTCTCTGCCTCTCCCTTGTAGAATTCTCCACTGGAACTGCACAGGAGCTGCAACTGGGCCACTCTCACCGACCTTGGTCCCTGGCCCAGCCACTCTCCACTTGCACTGCCTCCCTGGCAACCCCTGCACTGCAGTACTGTCTCTCTATCCCTACAGCCCTCCCTTCCCAGCACTTGACTGCACTCACCTTTGTAGTTGCCACCAGGTGACCTATGTATTATTTTTTCGGGCTACTTCCCCTATACTGGACTCCCCCCCCACCCTTCCCCTTGCACTTTTCCCATTCCCCCTACCCCTGCACTTGCACGATCCCAATGACACCTGGCCTAGTAGTACCGTTCTCTGTGTTCCCTTGTTCCCCCCTCCCTGCCTCATTGCGCCTTGGAATACTTGTGTATGGCCCATATCATGTCATATGTCATATGTGTGCCTTTTGGTCACACAGGATAGCTTGTGTTTAAGTAGCTAGGGATGCAGACGATGTGGCACTTCCATGGCAACTATCTCAGGGTGGTAAGGTTGTGACAGTTGACTGTCTCTTTGTCATCATCGATTGTCACCTGGTATGTACCAGGCCTGTGTGCACTCCGCAGGGGTGGGAGTTTAGGTGAAAAATGTGGCCACAAGCTGGGTCCGGGCTTCCTCGCCACGTGCCCTGTCCCCTCCCATGGGCAGCGCCTGTGGTTGGGGATGTGGGGGCACCACCATGTCCACCGGGACGCCCTGCCGTGTTGCAACATTGTGCAGGACACATGCTGCCACAATGATCCTGCACACTACTGGTGGTGCATAGAGTAGTTGCCCGCCAGAGCGGTCAAGGGAGCGGAAACGTGACTTGAGCACTCCGAATGTGCGCTCCACTATGCCCCTGGTTGCAATATGGGCGGCGTTGTATCTTACCTGGGGTGGTGTGGTGGGGTTCCGGATTGGCGTCATCATGTGGTTGCTCAGAGGGTAGGCACTGTCCCCTGGGGAGATGATAATAGTTGAGATAATTAGGGTATGGATATTTGTCTGTGTGTGACTTGCATGCATGTGCAAGGGCATTTGTACTGACCTAGGAGCCATGTGTCGCCATGCTGCCCAGCTTCCAGGGCCCGGCTCAGGGCGGACATTCTGTATATGAAACTGTCATGGGTGGAGCCAGGGTAGTTTGCATAGACAGAGGTGATGATTCCCTTTGCATCACATACCACCTGTACATTGATGGAATGCCAGTGCTTGCGGTTTCGGTAGATGTGCTCAATGGCCCTAGGTGGACGTAGGGCCACATGGGTGCAATCTATGGCACCGAGCACTTTGGGGAAGTGTGCCACCCTGAAAAAATCCAGGACAACGGCCTGCCTTTCTGCGGGTGTTCTGGGCATGTATATGTGCCTGCGGACTGAGGGGCGCGCTGTCATGATTGCCAGTACCTGGTGTAGGCAGCGTGACTGCGTGGCCTGTGAGACCCCCCCCACTATGGCAGTGGTCCGCTGAAATGACCCAGTGGCCAGAAAATGCAGGACATTGAGCACCTTCTCCAAGGGGCTCAATGCTTGGGAGCAAAGGGTGGGGGATGTGAGGTCATCTTCCCACTCCCTGACCAGGTCTAGGATGATATGGGGTGGAAACCTATACCTGCCATAGACTTGGTCGTCAGGCATCCCAAAAAGGCTTGTCCGTGTTGCGAAAATGCGTGCCCTGGCTATTCTCCTCCTCCTGCGGTGTCCCACGATCAGTGCAGCGACAAATGGGGCATTCATCGTAGCTGTATATACGCGTTTGTTGTTTGCGCGCACTTTTATGCTGTGCGCGGGGACGCTTCCGCCTGCCTTCGTGTGGCAGACGCGTTGACGCCTGTGCACGTCTTTTGCCGTGCGCGTGTTTCCCGTGTTCGGATACGGTCCGAGTGTCATCGCGTGTGATTGGAGGGGAGTGTGCGTACACGCAAGTGGCCTGGGTACGTGTGTTCCGGGGTGCCGGGAACTTTCACACGCGATTGGTGGAAATCCACGTGTGTTCTGTCATCACGTGCAATGAGGGTAACACCTGCGTGCGTCACGTCACTTACGCGCATAGGCCCTTTCCTCGTATTACACGCGGACGTGCAGTTTCCACTACGCGCATGGCCCTTTCCTCGTATTACACGCTGACGTGCATGTGTGTTGGGGATTGTGAGGACCTGGTGGAGGCTGGCCATGGTGACTGGGGGGGGTGGGGGTGGTGGGAGACATGGGTGGGGGCCTGGTGGAGGCTGCCCCTGGTGACTGGGGGGGTGGGGGTGGTGGGAGACATGGGTGGGGGCCTGGTGGTGGGTGCCCCTGCACTGCTGGGGGGTGGGGGTGGTGGGGGACATGAGTTGGACATGGGTGGGGGCCTGGTGGCTGGTGCCCCACAGTGCTGGGGGGTGGGGGGGTGGGGGACATGAGTTGGACATGGGTGGGGGCCTGCTGGCAGGTGCCCCACAGTGCTGGGGGGTGGGGGTGGTGGGGGACATGAGTTGGACATGGGTGGGGGCCTGCTGGCAGGTGCCCCACAGTGCTGGGGGGTGGGGGGGATGGGGGACATGAGTTGGACATGGGTGGGGGCCTGCTGGCAGGTGCCCCACAGTGCTGGGGGGTGGGGGGGGGTGGGGGACATGAGTTGGACATGGGTGGGGGCCTGCTGGCAGGTGCCCCACAGTGCTGGGGGGTGGGGGTGGTGGGGGACATGAGTTGGACATGGGTGGGGGCCTGGTGGCAGGTGCCCCACAGTGCTGGGGGGGGGTGGGGGACATGAGTTGGACATGGGTGGGGGCCTGGTGGCAGGTGCCCCACAGTGCTGGGGGGGGGGGTGGGGGACATGAGTTGGACATGGGTGGGGGCCTGCTGGCAGGTGCCCCACAGTGCTGGGGGGTGGGGGTGGTGGGGGACATGAGTTGGTGTTCATTAGTTCAAGGAGACATGTGCCTTTGCTGGGGGGCATGCCCATGTTGGGTGGGCTGCCTGCGGGACATGACCAGGGATGCAGGGTAGTCCCCTGTGGTGTGGGCTGCCTGCAGGGGCCGTGGAGGGTGTACAGGGAACACCTGGGAGGACCCACACTGTCAAATCACATGTAGGACTCCCCGGCACCCCTGAAATACACGTACCCTGCTGAAATCGCGTGTAAAACTTCCCGCGCACCCCTGAAATACACGCGCCCAGGCTATTCGCGTGTGGAACTTCCCGCGCACCCCTGAAATACACGCGCCCAGGCTATTCGCGTGTGGAACTTCCCGCGCACCCCTGAAATACACGCGCCCAGGCTATTTGCGTGTGGAACTTCCTGCGCACCCCTGAAATACACGTACCCTGCTGAAATCGCGTGTGAAACTTCCCGCGAACCCCTGGAATACACGCGCCCAGGCTATTCGCGTGTGGAACTTCCCGCGCACCCCTGAAATACACGCGCCCAGGCTATTCGCGTGTGGAACTTCCCGCGCACCCCTGAAATACACGCGCCCAGGCTATTCGCGTGTGGAACTTCCCGCGCACCCCTGAAATACACGTACCCTGCTGAAATCGCGTGTGAAACTTCCCGCGAACCCCTGGAATACACGCGCCCAGGCTATTCGCGTGTGGAACTTCCCGCGCACCCCTGAAATACACGCGCCCAGGCTATTCGCGTGTGGAACTTCCCGCGCACCCCTGAAATACACGCGCCCAGGCTATTCGCGTGTGGAACTTCCCGCGCACCCCTGAAATACACGCGCCCAGGCTATTCGCGTGTGGAACTTCCCGCGCACCCCTGAAATACACGCGCCCAGGCTATTCGCGTGTGGAACTTCCCGCGCACCCCTAAAATACACGCGCCCAGGCTATTCGCGTGTGGAACTTCCCGCGCACCCCTGAAATACACGTACCCTGCTGAAATCGCGTGTGAAACTTCCCGCGAACCCCTGGAATACACGCGCCCAGGCTATTCGCGTGTGGAAATTCCCGTGAACCCCTGAAATACACGCGCCCAGGCTATTCGCGTGTGGAACTTCCCGCGCACCCCCGAAATACACGCGCCCAGGCTATTCGCGTGTGGAACTTCCCGCGCACCCCTGAAATACACGCGCCCAGGCTATTCGCGTGTGAAACTTCCCGCGAACCCCTGGAATACACGCGCCCAGGCTATTCGCGTGTGGAAATTCCCGCGCACCCCTGAAATACACGCGCCCAGGCTATTCGCGTGTGGAACTTCCCGCGCACCCCTGAAATACACGCGCCCAGGCTATTCGCGTGTGGTACTTCCCGCGCACCCCTGAAATACATGTACCCTGCTGAAATCGCGTGTGAAACTTCACGTGAACCCCTGTAATACACGTAGCCCGCTTGCCGTGCTGGTACAGGGTTAGCGCAGCCCTTTGCGCTGGATTGGGGATTTTGATGGCTTTTCCCTGCGCGGAAGGCGTTCTTGGGGGCGTAACTGGCGCTGCTGCAAGGTCGCTGCGCCACTGTGCGCCACGGCTGGTTTTGGTGGCTGGAATCCATGAATACGCTGTGCGCGGAAATGTGTTTCGGCGCACGCGGCTGGCGCAGACTACCGCACGCGCACACTGTGCGCCAGCCGCGTGCGCCACTTGTGCGCCGAATTCTATGAATTGGCCCCTAGGTGTGTCAGATTTTTGGAAACGCCCTGAATGGTGGGTTCACGGACATCCACCGGTATCCGCAAACATTGTTGTAAAAACATATTAAAAAACACAACATTGCACTTGTTAAACTAATGAAACAATCTCTGGGGAACTGAGGGGTGATTAGGATGACATGGGATATGGCCTTAAAAACTCCAAAAACCGGCGTGTTTCCTCTCTGATGTTTGCAAACTGTCCGGGGCAGTCCTATGATGTTTGCGAACAACTGGGATGTTTGGGGGCATCCATGCCTATTTCTGCATTACAGGGTTGGTGAAAAGCAGTTTTGGATGGTTTATAACATTGGCGCCACTCAATGAAACTACATAATATCTTGGAATTTCATTGTAGAAATTATTCTGAATGGTTTTGAAAAGTGTGGTGCTGTTTTGTCAAGAGGGAACCAAATTAAGGGGGGCAAAATATTATAAAGGCTTATAAAGGTGGTTCCATATAACAAATCTTCATAAAAGTTTGCTAAATTATTTTAGATGTAGATATAAATGATTTTGCTAATTTAGGTGGGATTATGTCAAGAGGGGGCTAAATAAGAGGGGGCTCTCAACATTTTTAGATGGTTTATAACTTTGTTGCCATTTGGTTAATGTGGACAAATGTTTTCGGAAAGATTGGAGACCCAACTTTGAATGTTTGTGCAAAGTCTGAATGGATTTTGTCAAGTGGGGCTAAGTTATATGACTATTTTATGTACATACATTTTGACACCTTTAAAAAAAAAAAAACATGGGCGGAATTCCAGCAAACTCATGTAAGGAGCTTTTGCAAGGACCTGAAAGCATGGTTTTGCAAATGTCTTTTATTTTTTGAAAAGTGTCATAATGTAGGTACAAAAAATAGTGAAATTACTTTGGTGACTGAGCTATAGCCTGTGGCCTTTGGCAGTGGCCTGATTGTCTGGTCTGTGGCCTAAGGCCATGACTCGGACAATCTAGCTACTGGCTATTACCATGAGGGACTCTCAATGGAGTTAATGTGGGCCTGGCCGAAGTAGTAGGTTCAAATGGGAACAAATATTCTGCTTGCGGTTACAGCCTGAGGTGGTGGACTAGATTAAAACAAATTCACCCGACGAGGATTAGCAAGCAACTGAAATTATGTTTTTAGAAATATGCCTTGTGTTTTAGTTTTGAAAGGTATAAGAATGTAAGTATAAAAACTAGTGATATTCATTTGGTGTGTGGGTAATGGGCCTGCCCTCAGCAAGCGCAAATATGTACTCTGATTTGCTTATTTGGGAACGCGGCATGGCCAAAGCCTATTCCCCATGAATTTGGAGACTGGCCATGGCTGCAAGCCATGAACACTGGCTATTGGTTACATTATTAGGGTACAGTGGACACTGAGCTAGGATGCAGGGTAGGTGCAGAGAATAATAGGGGTGGTTTGGTTTGGCTGGGGTCATGGTGGAGCCTTATGCCGTAGGCAATTAAACAATGATTTCCGTCCACAGCATGCGGTACTGATAATGACAGACATAAGTATGTGTTGTTAATAATATGTTTATAAAAGGAGGTTTATAGTCCTTTCATATATATGAAAAGATGAATTATTAATAACTTACATACAGTGATGTAATGTCATGAAACAATTTGACTTATAAAAACCTACTGAATTACAGAATAAATCTTTGTTAAAGGGATGTTCTGGTTGAGAAGCATCCCACCCTTGGGACTCCTTTGCTCCAATAGTTAGCCAGTGGAGTCCCACTTTGGCATCCCTTGGCATTTCCCTTCTGGGTTCTCATGAGCACTTGCCCATTTGTACTGCTGCTTCTGTTTATGCACTTCTCTCACTGCACAATGCATGTGTGCATGTATAGGAACATTGTGTAAATTGTTTTTGTATAAGTAAGGGAAATGGAGATGCAAATGATTTGTATAAGATTGTTGAGTGGCAGTTGGTTTGTGGAAACTTAGTATGGCCATAGGGTTATATGTACAGTTTTTGGAAGTGATTGGTGGATGGATGTGTGACTGTTTGAAAGCAGGCACTGAGGGAGTGTTACAAATATAAAATTAAAAAGAGTAGACGGGCTACCCTGTGCAATGGTGTGCACCTGCCATTCGGGTCTTTTAATGATCCATGGCCTGGAAAGGGGACTGTGGAGACTGTGGATGCCTTGTGACTGTGGATAGTTAGAAAGGTTCATTGATTATGGTCCTTATTGCATGCTAGATAAAAGTATTATATTTTTCTCTAGTATACAATTGTCCACTAGCAGCCTGGGTGGTGGAGCCATTCAATAATTTGGGTAGTAATGTGGGCCTGAACTGCCGGTACAAGCCCATGTTCCAAGCCACCTGATAGCTGGCGTTCCCCGCCGCCATCTACCCCCCACTCTCCGTCTCATTTTTTATTTTATTTTTGCACCCCCCAATCTTCCTACTTACCTTATTTCAGCAGCAGGCATCCCCTCATTCTCTTCGCCTTCTGCAGGCTGCCATGGAAAGGGAAGAAGGGCTCCGTACGGAGCCTCATCTTCCCTTTCCATGGTGGTCATCTTGGAAAAGGTTTTTCCTTTCTATAGCTTGACGCTGTGCACAGCCCGCTGTGGGAAGGAAAATCCTTTTTTTTAGCTGCCCAGGTTATCATTTTGGCAGCCCAGGGTGCTAATGGCCTTCATTCCCAGGTGCAGGGGCAGGAATGGGGGATAACAGCCCGGAGCCCTTGTCATCTGCCCTCGCTACACTTGGGCCGATAACTTGGGCTGACGGGACGTTATCCCCAGAACAGGGGATGAATGCCACATTAGTCACATCAGCATAACACAAAATGCTAATGGAAATGTTGCAAAATCTTTTTGAATATAACTACTTTATTGCGAAATATATATAATGGAATTTTTCTTTTCTTCAATTTTTTTACCGTGAAAGATGGTTCATAAAGGAAACTTTTTTTTCTTTATTTTGCAGGTAAGGTCAGATATGATGCAATTTAGCACTCACCCAGTCTTGGTTGTTAAACATGTCTGTCACACTGTGCATATCTTTTATCAAGCACATCCTTCAATTGGGCCTGCTTGGCTGCTAGGCCACCTGGTGAGTTTATTTGTGCATTGTGCAGCTCCTTTGCTTGGTTCTATCCCCAACCCTCCTCCCCACTACCTGGCTCTCTTTATCTCTCTGTTCTATTCTCGTTGCTACTCCATCACCTATCCTATCTCTCTCACAAATACTGGAAGAAAAATGCTTACAAAGCTCTCCTGGACTCTAATCCAGGCCTACCTATTGCTGATACCTATGTCAATGCTACTTCCTGGCAGGCTATTACCGGCATCCTCTTTTCTGTCCCATACCCGGAGCTGTAGACTCCCCACCTGGTCTCCACTCTCTCCCCTTTCTCCTCTTCACCCATTTATGGCGGCACTAGATGGGAAGTATTATTGGCATACTTTGCATCCTCTAGAAGCATCATTAATGTCTACCACAATGGCACTATCATGGCCCAAGGTTCTCACCCTCCTCTTCTCCTCTATGACTGGCGCCTCCCCTCTCTGATTTACTTCCTCCATTCCCATGCTAACCCTCCTTCCTTCTCTCCTCTAACCTCTCCAGCACCACCGACAGGAGTGCCACTCCTCTGTACCCCCCTCGGAAAGTTTCAAAGGTGGTAATCAGCTTCACTTCGCTACTGTGAATGCTCACTCTGCTGTCAAACAGTCCTTTGACATCTGTCTCCTTCTTAAAATCTTTGACCTTGACGTCCTAGCCCTTACCGAGACATGGTTCAATGGCAGCCCTGTCACTGCTCTTGACACTCTCCTTCCTGAGGGCTGCAAAATCCTCTCCAAACCCAGACACAACATGCCCGGAGGTGGAGTGGCCCTGATGTTCCAGGCATGGGTCCCTGCTTCTATCATACCTACTCAATCCTTCTCCTCTTTTGAATGCCTTGTCTTTAGGCTTGGGGTCTCGCCTACTGTCTTTCTGACCCTCACCACCATCTACAGGGCCCCTAGCCCTATTTCTCTCCTCCTCTGTGGGAAAGAAGGATAGTATGAATGAAAGAAAGCCAGAACTGCCGAAATTAATGCTACAAGTGGGAAACAGAAGGAAAAGGTGCACCAGAGACAGAACAGCAAAGCAGTGCAAGAACCGCCAGAGGCAGCTAGAGAGTACGGAAGAAACTTCCATATGAAATAAGACGGAAAGAGAACAACTCGGGACGAGGCCCGGGAAAGAAAGGGGAATCAGGAAGGAAGGCAACAAAAAGGGAGAGAGAAACGAACAGAGACACAAGTGGAAAGCAATAGTACTAGCGCGTAAACCCGGAAGTGTTAGCAGTAGGGTTGCAATGCGCAGCGCCAGGAAAAAGGCGTGATTAAAAAGGAAAGCAACAAACCCAGAAAGAAAGACTAGAGCGCAGAACCAGGAAATTACAGTAAGTAATGGCACAATTCAATGGCAGTGAAGCCGCCAAGTATTCCATAGTCTCCAGAATGGCAGGCGCCTGAAGCGTGTGACAGTAACACACTTGATCTGATCTTTACCTCACCTTCTGCGGATTCGATCTTCCCAGCCCTTCAACTGGTTTGGTCTGACCATTTTGTGATTGCTTTCACATAATAGCTGGGAGTATTCCTCAGGTCAGTTTGGAAACACAGCTGGAGGTCTGTGGATGCAGTTAAGGTGGCTTATTCTGTTGCGTCAGAGTGTCAGGCCCTCCCAGTGGTGGACCTGATGTCTTTGGCCCAAGTATTTACTGAGAGAGCCAATTGTCTTTCTCCTGTCAGATTATCTAGACAGCCAGTTTGTCAGTTTGAGCTGCGGTTTGATGATGCTTTGAAGTTTTTGCGACTGAAGCGACGACAGACTGAACTGAAATGGAGAAGCTCCATCCTTTTGCTCCAGGCCACCGTTGTGATCCCTAACGTCATTGTGGCTGCTAAGGGTAAGTTCTACTCTAGTAAGGTGGAGGTTGCTCTGAATCAGCCTAGAAAATTATCATCCCCAGATGGGACTCAGGTAGAGGTTGTCCCCTACCAGGAGTTGTGTGACTCGTTGTGGAGTTTCTTCGGTGATAAAATAGCGAGTATTCACACTTTGATTTCAATGTCGGGCTTAGGCCCTGGTGTATTTTGCCCAGTTATACCAAAGTGAGCCTCTTTCAGTCTGTGGTCCTTCCCTTCATTTTCAGTGTCGGAGATAATAAGGGACAAGTCCATGCTTAAGTCTGCCTGCGCATTGGATTCCATCCAACTGATTGTGTGTAAGGGCATTATTATGCCGACTGTTGCTCCTTGAGTGGCTCAGGCCATTACCCCCTCATGTCAGTCTGGTTCTATTCCTTCACAGCTGAAACATGCACTGGTGATTCTCGCCTTTCAAAAAAAAAAACACTCCTTGGATTGTTGTTCTGATAACTTTTGTCCAATTTCTCGAATGCTTTTTGTTATGAAGTCTATAATTTCTCCTCTGCTTAGCTATTTTCTTGAAGTATCTAGTTGTGTGTATCCTTTCCAGTCTGGATCCCGCCCCGGCCAGGACACAGAGAGCATGCTTGTCTCGGTGATGGATGACCTTGTGTGTCTCTCTGACCATAGCAGAGTGCAAGCCTTGAAACTATTAGACATATCAGCTGCTTTTGACACCATTGACCACTCCATCCTGCTTGCTCGTCTGCCAGGTGTGCGGAAAGATACACAGGTGCTATCTTGGTTTTCAGCTTTTCTTGGTGATCATGCACCAACCCTTTCTCTTCCATCTTTTCGTTCTGTTTCTGTCCCACTGTCTTGTGGGGTCGCCCAGGATTCAGCCTTGTCCCCCACCTTGTTCAATGTGTACATCCAGCCGTTAGTTGAGCTCATCCACTTTCACGGCCTCCGATGGTATTCCTATGCTGATGATACCCAGACTATTCTGCGGCTTAATCTTTCTCATCCTGGTCTGGCTTTTCAGCTGCGGGGGTGCTTGGAGGACGTGGGGTGTTGGATGGGTCACAACTGGCTTAAGTTGAAAGGGGGAAAAGACTGAGGTCCTGCTGGTTCGTCCCTCTTCTGCTTCTTCTCGTTGGAGCCCTTCTTTCTAGCCTTCATGTCTTGGTTCCTGTTTTGTTCTGGTCTCTGTTATGAATGAATTTGGAGTTAAGATTTCCTGCTTGCTTTCCTTGCAAGCCCAGGTGGTATCGGTCTGTCAGTCTGAGCACTATCAATTGAGAGTTCTGCAAAGGGTATTGGTTTTCCTCACTGTACATTTCCATGCCCCGGTGGTTGCTGCACTGGTACTGAGTGTACTCAACCACTACAATTCTTTTTATCTAGCACAGCCATTGTATTTAATCCATTGCCTTCAAGTGCTGCAAAACGCAGCAGCCTGACTGGTGGTTCACACTCCCTATCATGTGTCTTTTTCTTCTGCCCTACGTTTGCTGCGTTGGCTTCCTGTGGCCCAGAGGTTGCAGTTTAAATCTATATGCATTGTGCACCGGGCCTTTTAGGCATGGGAGCTGAGTATCTGCAATGCAAGGTGTGCCCCTATGTTCCTAATTGTCCACTCTTTCCCTTGAGTCTTGCACTATCACTGTCCCTCGGGTGTGGCTCTGTCAGGATGGGGAACGTGCCTTCTCCATTGCTGCAGAAAGATCTTGGAACTCCCTCCCCTTCTATCTTCGGGCTATGGCTGATCATTCATCTTTTCGTCTGTCATTGAAGATGTTTCTTTTTGTTTAGATTATGCCAACCAGGACTAGCTTCCAGACAGTACTCTGCCAAGTGCCAAGATGCCCTTGGGTGTATGTGTGCTTTATATGTTTATTTAAGTTAAGATAAATGAGAATCAGTCACTGCTTTTCCATCCACTTTCATCCCCCCTCCCACCCTAGCTCCTGACTCTCCCTCTGACTCAGTCCTTGCTAATATGCACCTCTCCATCTCTAACATGCTCAACATCCTAGCCTCTGTCATGAGGATCCGCCTGAAACCTCCCTCCAAGAGCAACAGCCTGTATGACTCAGATCTGGCAACTCTGAATCGTAAGCACAGAGTTGCTGAACGGAAGAGGCATGCCTTGGGTGTATCCCCTGGCAAAATGGCCTGCCGCCTGCTCCAAAAACAATACCGTTTATCTAGCCGCGTCAAGAAGGGGGCCCACATCCAAGCCTGCATCTCTGGAGACACTTACAACACGGATGAACTTTTCAAAATCTGCAAGGTACTCTCCAATCCAGCTGCTGTTTCCACCTCTCTACTTCTTTCCCATCTCTCTGCACCACTTTAGCCTCCCATTTCACATATAAACTCAGGAGATCCTGTCCTCACTCTCCTCCACCCCATCTCCACTCCTGTTCCCCTGCACCTCTAGGTTGCCCTCTTTACACCCCACGTACTTTCCTCCTTCCTGCCCATAGCACCGGATGAGGTCTATATATTCGTCCTCTCTAAAAATGTCTCCTCCAAAAAAGGTGTTCCCCTGCTCTTCTAGAACCATTAAGTGCATTATCTGCTGGCTTGCAGAATTCTGCAACCACTCCTTCAGCACTGGCTCTTTCCCTCTATCCCTCAAGCACTCCCTTTTGCACCCTCTCTTAAAAAAGTTGTCTGCTGACCCCTCCTGCCCGGCTAACTCTTGCCCTAGCTCCACTACCCCCTTCCTGGGTAAACTCTTGGAGAAGCTAGTCCTCCCCCAACTGACCCTCCACAATGAACTTGTCAGTTGACTTCATGACCATCAATCTGGATTCTGGGGCATCCAGAGGCATGAACACTGCTCTCCTGAACATCCGTGAAGACATGCTCGCAAATCTTGACTCTAACTCTCCTGCTGTTCACATTCTCCTTGATCTCTCCTCTGCCTTTAACATGGCCAACCATTCTATCCTCATAAAACTACTCTGTGATACCCTTGGCATCACAGATCTGGCACTGAAATGGCTGGCCTCTTTCCTCACTAATCACCCTTCCTAGTTACAAGTGGGTTCTTTCTCCTCCCCTAACACACTCTCTACCTGTAGCATCCCGCAGGGCTCTATCATATCGTTGCAACACTTCAATATCTAGCTCACTGTAAAAAGAGAGCCGGAGGCGATATGAGGAAGGACAAGGTAAGTTTATTTCTCAAGGGGCCCGCCGTGCCCATCCGCTCCTCGCTGCCTCCAACTGTCACTGGGTCACGCGAACAAAGCTCCGTAAGATTCCAAGGAGATTGGTTTGCGTGCCCCCTCATTCCAATCAGGACAAATCTCTACACACCTCTCTCCTTACAGAAACAAGAAAATCTCAAGAAACTAAATTGCTAAAGTTTACATTAACACTTAGAAGGAATAACATATATGCATTTAAACAAATGAGGAATATGGATACTTAAAATTTTATCATTGAAATTTTACAACTCTATCAACACTACAATTCACAAATCAAGCTAAAATGACCCACTCTCTGTCAATAAGATGCATATTCTTTCATCCACACATGTTTTGACCTAAATCTCTGATAACTACCAGAACTTCCCTCCACCTCTTTATGAACCACATTCACGCTCTCAACTTGAACACTTCCATCAGAACTGTCATGAGCACTTCCTCCTTGTTCACTCTCACTTCCACCTTGAGCACTTCTCCTCTCCTCATCTCTTTTCTTTTTGCTGTCATTATTGGACTCATTTATTTCCACTCTCTTATCCTCACAGTATGCTTTCGCAATTCTCCCTTTGGACCAGACCTCTCCTCCTTCTGAAATAACCACACTGTTCCTTACTGCAGAAATTCTTTTCGGACCCATGAATTTGTTGCCCAAACATTTGTTCACTATTCTGGGATTCTTTATATATATCATATCTCCTACTTTCCACTCACGCTCTTTCACTTTCTCCCGGGCATCAAAACACAAGTTATTTTTCTCTTGACTCTCCTTGATATATTTCATTATCTGTTTTCTAACTACATGAACTACACCGCCACTTCCAACCAGCCTGGGCACAGTTTAGTTCCTGGTTCTCTTCCTTTAAGAGAAACAAATGGTGATACCTTTGTCACTTAATGCGGGGTAGTGAGATAATTCCATGTCATTATCTCTAACATCTGTTTCCATGGCTGCCTTACCCTCATGGTTAATTGCAAACCTTCCTTCAAAAGACGGTTTACTCTCTCCACCAGGCCATTGGGCCTTGGGTGATTTAACGCAGTTCTGACATGTCTAATACTATAACTGCTGAGAAATGTTTTCATTGCCAACGAGACAAACTGAACTCCCTTATCTGAAACTAGTTCAGTGGGCACCCCCTCCCTTAGGAAAATGTTCTCTAAGAATGCAATGAGCTGTCCAGCCGTGACCTCTCTTACTGCTTCCCATTCTACCCATTTCGTGTGGAAATTGACCAACACAAACAGAAATTTCAAACCATCTCCTAATGGGTCCCATAATGTCCACAGCAACTTTAGACCACAGCTGTTCTGGCACTGTGTTACAACTAAAGGGTGTCTCCCTCGTCACTTTTGATTTGTCACTCAATTGACACTCCATGCAATCCTTCGCCCACCTTTCGGCCATTTTGTCAATACGCGGCCACCAGAAATTCTGTCTGAGTTTTCTCTTCATCGCACTTTCCCCTGGGTGACCCTCATGAGCCAACTCCAAAAGAGTTTGCCAGATCGTCACCAGAGGTACCACACATCGTCCTCGCCTCAATTTGCCATCACTTATATTCAACTCCTCCTTAACTTCCCACCAAATGTTAAAACTCTTATCCAAATTATTCTTCTGGGGCCATCCCTTCACATTCCATTCTTTGATCAACTTGAGTTCCTCATCAGAATCCTCTCCCTGTAACCACTTTTCTTGGGCCACTGCCTCATTGACTTCAGCTATCACTGATTCTTCCACTGTCTCATCCTCCACTGTCTCAGTTTCTTTTAAAGGCATCCTTGATAGACAATCTGCTACCAAATTATTCTTCCCAGGCAGATAACTCAGGTCAAAATTGTACCCTTGAAGACCCAAACCCCACCTGCTTATCCTAGGCGAACCCAAAGCCCACCTACCACTCTCAAACAACTGTACCAATGGCTTGTGATCAGAGCGAACTACAAATCGCCTGCCCCACAAGAAAAATTTAAAATGTTTCACATCCCAAAACATGGCCAAAGTCTCTCTTTCGATCACTGAATACTTGAACTCCGCTCCCCTCAACGCTCTTGAGGCAAAGGCAATCAATCTCTACTTCTTGTCTTCATTCATTTGTACCAATGTGGCTCCCAACCCCCTCAAACTAGCATCTACAATCAGAATTGTCTTATCCATGGGGTTAAACCTCCCAATAGACAGTGCTTTACTGATTGCTTCTTTGATACCTTCAAATGCCTTCCCACATTCTGGAGTCCACTCAAATCTCAACCCGTTTTTTAGTATCATTCTTATTGGGGCCGACACTGTTGCAAAATCTTTCACAAAACGATGGTAATATTCTGCAAGGCCTAAAAATGATCTCACTTGGTCCTTTTCCGTCGGTACAGGGGCTTTTTCTACAGCTTCAACTTAACATTTTTTTGGTCTCACACCCAATTTATCAATCTCATGTCCGAGATACTCCACCTTCCTCACTGCAATCTCACACTTGTCTCTTCTCACAGTCATTTCAGCTTCCGACAACCTTCCCAACACTTCTCTCAATACTTCATCATGTTCCGCCTTAGATTTTGCAAACAAAAGCATATCATCTTGGAACACTACAACATTCCTCACACCCTCCATCACTTTGTCCATAACTCTCTGAAATACAGCCGCTGCCGAGGCAAGTCCGAATGGCATCCTTCGATACTTGAAAGTTCCAAAAACCGTAATGAACGCTGTCAAATGCTGGCATTCTTCCTTCAAGGGTATATGGTGATAGGCCTGAGACAGATCAGTAACAGAAAATACTGTGGCCTTATCGAGAGTTGACAACTTGTCACTTATTATTGGCAAAGGGTGCCGGTCCACCAGAATATTCCTGTTGATGTCCCTCATATCAACGCATAGTCTTATGTCACCATTTGCCTTGGCTGCCACGACGACTGGTGATAACCATTCTGAACTTTCACTTTCTTCAATAATTCCCGTGCTCCTTCATATCTTCTACCCTCCTTGCAAACATACTTCATATGTTTTCCTCGAGATCAGCGTCCATGGAGAGCAACTATCCACTTTAAATGCTCCCACTCTTCCGTTCATCATAAACACATCAGTCGGAGCACTTCGCTTGCCGGATAGTTCTGATACTTCCAGCACGTGTTTGGTCTGAGTCAGCTGAGCAATATCCGCGTTTTCTTCTTGCTCCGAGATTCTTGCACTAGACCCTATGCACTGCACTTGCCCTGATTCTCTGCACACTCTGGCGAAATGTCCTTTTTTCTTGCACTTCAAACTGAAAATGTTCTTTGCAGGAGAAAACGTGCTCGTAGAGATATGGCGATTGCTGCCACATTTGTAGCATTTGACTTCTCTGCTCAAATTCAATTTCTTAAATGCTCTAACAGCCGCTACTTCACCCTCTGCTTTTTCACTCTTCATCATGGACATGTATTTGTGAGTCTGTTCCATTCCTATTGCAATCTCTATTGCTACCTCTAAAGTCACATCTTTGGTTAACAATCTTTCTTGTATTTTCATGTTGCTTGTGCAACGCACCCGCTGATTTCGTATCAATGAGTCTGTCAACCCTCCGAATTCACATGTGTGACTTAATGATCTTAGCGCTGCCACAAAGTTTTCTACTGGCTCCTGTGGCTCTTGGACTCTCTGGAAGAACTTGTGCCTTTCGAATGTCGTGTTCTTTTTTGCTTCAAAACGGATTTCCAGTTTCCTCTCAGCTATAATGTACTGGTCCATGTCACCTTGGCCCTCGACTGGGGGCTGAGGCAAGCCATCATAGACACTAGGACCTTCAGTACCTAGGTTGTGCAAAAGAATTGCCTCTTTCCTCCCTGCAGCAAATTTGTCGCACCCAATTGCCAACAGGTAGGTGTCAAAAATCTTCTTCCACCTGTCCCACCTTATGGGTGGTGCTCCCGGCTCAGATAAGAAAGGTGGGGGCGGGGCCATGCTGGTTGCAGCCATGATGATGTGAAATGTGACTAATTTCACTTTGTGAGTTTAAAACTTGTTAGTCTGTTTTCCCAGACTGCAGTTTTTATTTGCCTTTATGTATGCTTGCTAGTCAGGCTTGCACACTGTCTCTGTGTGCTCTTCCCTTCATGTCCTCGTGCCTCGACAATTTTAAATAAAGTTCCCAGGCTTCAAATGCCCTTCCTCTCCTTTTTTTTCTAGGGCCGATTGGGCTTATTTTTCACTGCTGACAGTGTCATCTCTTTAGATACTGAGCCCGTCCGCCTCCTGTGTCAGCGCCCACCTCCCCTCCTCCTCACCTCCAGTGATCACTGCCAGGGGAGTGCAGCTGACGACACGGCCCTGCGCGGCCTCCAGGACAGCTCCGGCTCCTATAACAGTGCCGCCGCTCCACCCAGCCCTGGGCCTCTAGCCGTTCTCGCTGGCGAGGCCCTGCTTGCAGGGAGGGGCTGAGGTGGCGTTGGCTCTGCGGCTGCTCTGAGCGGAGGCGATATGAGGAAGGACAAGGTAAGTTTATTTCTCAAGGGGCCCCCGTGCCCATCCGCTCCTCGCTGCCTCCAACGGTCACTGGGTCACGCGAACCAAGCTCTGTAAGATTCCAAGGAGATTGGTTTGCATGCCCCCTCATTCCAATCAGGACAAATCTCTACACTCACCTTTCTTGCTCATCTGATATCCTCCATCTTCCGTCATTTCCAGTGCTTTGCTCATGACACACAGCTTGCCTTCAAACTTCCCTCTAAGACCTCCTCTTCGTCCTCTCTGATCCCTGATTGCCTGACCACCATCCAGGTATGGTGTGCAGCTAACAGTCTCCTCTTAATGCAAGTAAGACAGAGAACCTTTTCATTAGAACACCTGTGCCCTCTTTCATCCTAACCTCTGGCCACCCTCCTTTGGTCCTCTACCCTAACCATACTGTGAGGCCAAACACCTCTGGATCATCTATGACTCTGCTCTCTCCTTCACCCCTCACATTTTAGACCTCACCAAGAAGGTTGTTAGGGATTTTGTCAGGGGGCTATACCTAATTTGGTGGTATTTTACTATTGTGGTAAAATGGTGGCTTAGCGTTATTATGGTAATGCCCTACATGGTGTAACAAGACTCCCCTCTATTACCTGTATTCTACTTACGGTCAACTCTAAATATAGATTACCGGACCTATCACACTAAAATGTGTTGACAGGGTTTCCTGTCAACCAAGCCACTTATTTATGAGGCTGAACTACTGTCTTTGACAGATTTGTTCATAAAACATTTTCTATTGTGAATGATTCACTAGTCACACATGCAATATACGCTTCTAGATTTGCTTACTATGAACAGCAAAATGTACCTCCTGTTTTACCACCTGTGGTAAAATGTTTTACCTCCTTGGGTACACAGGGGCTCTTCCCTATAACTTCACACCCGCTTTGTCATTGAATACATTTATACACAGAAAACGGAATCCAACTGTTTCAGTTTTGAAAATGTTTGTTTTTACATATGCTATTACTTGAATGTCTTCAGAGAACATGTTGTACGGTATAACAATTGATACAAAATTGAACCTCTACATTAGATTGCATGACCAATTTGTATTCATGAATAAACATCAACAGTTCTTATCTCACCCCAGACTTTTTTTCCGACACAATTGGCAGGAGACACAGTCGATCAGAGAAAAAAAAAACCACGAAAGCAGGCCAACTTTCTTTTTTTTCTGCTTTTACATTTTCAAATGTGTATCTCCTTCAAATGCTAAAAAGGCATTATTCATAAAAATGACCAGTTGATCCTGACTGACTATTAAAATAAACCCAATCATCCGTACGTACTCCTCACTTCACAAATATATTCACCTTTCAGTACAGTGAGATTCTGCACTGTTATCTCTGGACCTCTCTGAACTGGATTATCAGCACACAGGAGTATGGCGAACTCTGCACAGCCCAGCCCCTCGCACAAAGGACACAGCTTGTCTTCCAGTGCTTCAGTTTCCCCCGGTGAGACTGAGAGCCTCTGCAGTTCTGGCTGAAAAATCTTGCCTCTCTGCACTGTTATCTGCGGTCCGTCATTTGCACATCTGTAGGTTGAACTCTCCCTGCACCCTTTCTGTCTCTTGAATGTATATGCTATCCCTGACAATCTCACTAAAAACCTGCCTCTAACATGACATACATCATAACCCGATTTGGTTTCTCTGGAAGCATAGCCTTGTGAATATATTTGTAACAATCTTTTCCTCTGTGTAAAATGATGCTTTCTCCAGAGTGCGTATTTCCCCCGCAGTGTGTGCAATGAAATCACAGCCAGCAAACTTGTGCCTGCACATTTTATCTCCACTGTAAAAAACACCTTACTTTTGACATGTCATCTGAGTCATTTTCCACTGCTTTGTTAAAGATAAAATGACCAATTAATGGGAAGGTGTGTTAATTGGTTAGTTAGGGTTAATGTGTACATAGTGCAAACTGGACAGATAACCTGTTCACCCTAAAACGTGCTTACCACATTTCCATTTGTAATGTAGACCAGCTATTTGATGTCTGTATTCTGTTTACTGCCTCCTCTGACTATAATTTCATGGCTCACTTACTGACCCTCATATGCAGTATACTTACATCTACAGCATCTGTCCTAGACTGCTCAGAAGATTCCCCAAAAGATCATACAATTGCTCTTAACTCTGCCAAAGATCCTGTGTGTGAGCTGAATTACAAACATAGATTGTCATACATGTGCACTAATGTCTGCAGAACCAAATTCAGAGCAGCAAAGGAACTTCCACCCATCAGTGCAGAATCTGGGTGGAAGGAATCCTCACCCTGAAGGTGCAAAGAGGAGTGAAAGCTCACACAGGACTCAAAAGGGACATAGGTCTTGTTACTCTCTGCAGCCCCTCCTGAGGTGCCTAGTGAATGATAAAGTAGGCTGTGGGATGCACTCAAACAAGTAGCCGGCACGTCTAAGCCTACAATTTCTTCCTACAGGTTCAGGCATATATTCAAAAAAGACATATTGATCTGACCCAAAGCATCATTAGTCAATAGGGGAGAGGTAGCTCTACTTCCCAGTATTGAAATAGCTCCCCCCCTTGTAGGTTCACCCTTGGCCTCATTTGAGCTACCTGCTTGTATAACTTTATGTGGACATGAGGAAAAAAGATGTTTGTTTCTTGAAGATCGTGACAAGCAGAGATCCCCCACCCTCCGTATTAAATAAACCATTTGCCTCAGGATGTCTAAAATGGTAACATTTTCCCCTTCCATGCATTTTACTTCCCAGGTGCCCCTATAATAAGTACAAGTGCTCTCCTTGTGGATTCTTCTATGCAAGCACTATTCCCATAAGATCAATAATACCAATGTTCCAGATTAGCATAAAGAACATCTTTCACTGTCCTGAAACCTGTGTATTGCTTAAACTGCAGTAACTGCACTTGAATGCACATAGGTTACCAATAGAAACCTCCAATGGCCAATTCTCATGAAAGCAACTCAGATAGGTCTCCCTCATCGAGCCGTGAGCACAGAGACAACAGCTCCTCCCAGCCGAGACCAGCTGGCTTGGTAGTCTAGGCTGGGCTGGACATGTTACATCTTCGGTAAAAGCAACGTCAACTGCACAATCCACTACAGAACGCAACAGCCTTTGCAACCTCTGCTTAGCTCCAACACTACATCCGACTGCCCAGGTCTAACCCATGTGGTAGCTCACAGCTCCCAGCCCACAGCTACTGATACCAACCATAGGATCATAGCAACTGCGGAAAGCAGTCCACAACATAACAGGACTTCAAGCTGCACCGCTCTCCAATAATCACCAGATACCATAGGCCTTATCCTCTGCCTAAGAAAGGCATGCACTGTTCCCCCTACTATGGCCTTCAGCTCCACATACTAATTTCACATGGGTTCTCAGTCCCTTGGTCTTCTCCTCTGCATGTTGACAACAACAAGTTTTTATTTGATTTCCAACTTTAAAATACACAACAAAATGTATAAATACGGCAGTTAAAAATACTGTATGAAACCTTCTCTGTTCCAAAGCAGCTCGCAGAAAACTTCAACATGTTACTGGGCCTCATTACGTGGTGGGCAGCAAGGGGTTAACGGCGCTGGTAAAGGTGCCAGAGCCGTTAACCCCTTACTGCCCCATTACAAGGTCCGCTCGTGGGACACACTCTGGATGCCTGGTTTTACCAGACATCCTTAGCGGGTCCCGCGAGCAGCCCAGCATGCTAACAGCAGGCCCGCTGCATGCTCCCCATTCCCATTGAGCCCTATGTGGGCTCAAATGGGAATGTGGATGGTCCGGGTTCCCTGAATGGGGAAATACCAGGCCCTCCAAGGTTGGAATGGCCCAGTATTTCCCCATTCAGGGAACCCGGACCCCAGTTTAGAGCCTTATTAAGGGCATGGCTGCCTCCAAACTCGTAATGAGGCCCACTGCCTTAATAAAAGCTGCCACATCATAGTTAAGCTGTAAATCATGAGCTGTTATTATTTTGATCAGGCCTTCCCATCTTGTTTTAATTCTGAGTCTTTAAAAATGTAACCTAATGAGACTTTTACTTAAATTCATATATTTGGAGTAAAGCAATAAAAAGTGAAGTCGATCATCTGTTCCACCGATTTCACAGTCACAGATCGTATTAGTCATGGAGCAAGTTTGGCAACAAGTTGTGTCACCAGTGGGACAATGATTAGTCACAAATAAACTAGGAAAGATCTTAACCTCAGGGAGAGAATTTAGCTCAGAGAGTCTTCAGAGATAAGGGAATATTTTGTTGATGCCCACAGTTTTAAGGAGCTAAAATGTTTTACAATAGCCCAATCATTAACACATCTATCTGGTGCTGCCTCAGTTTATATTTTCCTCCAAAGATCAGGCAGAGATTCCTCCTTTAGTAGCGTCATGGGGATCAAGAGGTCCCATCTTACACATAGAGCTGAAATATACAAGTGGTAAATGCACATTGGGTTTTCAGTGCTTTGGCCTTATCCCAAACCTAAAAAATGTCTGTGGGTGTACTCGCCTCCATCCACAATTCATACCCACACCCACATGCATATCATGTGCCCCCAAATTCACATCCCAAAATGCCTAACCTAAATGCCCTGTTTTCACTTTCATTCTACTCCAATCTATGTAATTCGAGGGGATTGGGTCCTCCGACGTATTCCATATCTATGACATGTAATCACCACAGCTGTGCTGCTTCGGAAACTTTTTTCGGCGTCTGCGTCCTGCGTCGATGACGTTGATGCGCCATCGTCGAGGACCTCCTCCGACGTCATCCGATGTGATAAGTAGGACGCACGACGCCCGTAGCCTCAGTTCTGTTTTTTCCGCGAACGTGTTGCTTCGTGATTCTCGGTTCACGCCTCGACGCTTTGGAGTTCTGTTCTTCTCGGTTCTTCGAACCTGTTCGTTTTGTGAAAATCCTTCGTGTGAAGATGTCTTCTAGTTCGTCTTCGACCCCGCGTCCGGGTTTCAAGAAGTGCGGGGAGTGTGGGTCCAAGATGTCGGTGACGGACTCGCACGACGCCTGCCTCTGGTGCCTCGGGGAGGCCCACGACATGGATGACTGTATCGACTGCCAGTCGCTCACGTCCAAAGCCTTACGCGAACGTAAGAAGAAGTTGTCGGTAGGTCGGGTGTCCAAGCCCAGGAAGTCGAAGTCTACGGGGCTTTCAACGGATGATTCGAGGGGTGACTCTCCGCGTCATCGTCGGAAGTCTCGTGGGTCTCCTTCTAGGAGTCGGTCTCGCCACTCCTCAGCCTCTTCGAGGCATTCTCGGAAGCGCCGACACTGATCGTCTTCCAGGTCCTCTTCGGAGGACTCTGCCCGGCTCGTCGCTTACCCCACCAGCCGTGCGACGCCAGAGGAATGGGCTTCCTTTGGGAAGAAAATGCTGGCGATTCTTGAGTTGCAGGGTACCATGCCGTCCGCGCCCCCGAGTGGGGTCGGTCGTGAGAGGTCGAGAGACACCGCTCGCAAGAGTGGTCGGCACGGGTCACGGGAGAGGTCCCGTTCGGACAAGGAGACTCGTTCTCGACGTACCCGTTCCAGGTCCCGGTCCTCGACGCATTCGAGACCGCGTGCACCTGTGAGGTCTTCGAGGAAGACATCGACGTCTGAGGCGTCGAGGGCGTCAACGGGCTTTCTCGAGGCTCCGGCTCCGAGGACGTCGTCGAATCCGTCGACGCTCAGGTCGTCGAGGGACACGCTCGAGGCTCCGGCTTCGAGGGCTGTGTCGACGCCGCCGTTGCTGGAGGCGCTGCATCTGACGTCGACGCCGATTTCCTCGACGCCGATCCTCTCGGCACCGATGCCGGTTCTCTCGACGCCGGCGCCGATTCGCTCGACGCCATCGACGCCTTTCGTGTCGGGGGTACCCCGTGGCACGGGAGAACCCCCTAGGAAGGCTCTGGTTAAGAGCAAGCACTCTCGGGTGCCTTCTTTTCGCCACCTGGACTATATTTCAGAGGCGGATGAGGATTCTGATGGCCTGGTTCCTAGTCAGGTTCCAGATGAAATTGTCTCGGGCCATAGTCAGTTTGACGATTTGAGACAGTCACTGCATGATGCCAGTGGACTGGACACCTCTCAGGAGGTGGAGTTTTGTAGGCATGAGCCTGGCTCTCATGCCGATTCCTCGTACCGGCGCCTTATGGCTAGGGTTTCTGAGTACTTGGGATGGTCTGCTCCCCCAGGGGAGTTTGTGCAGGATGATCTGACGGACATCCTCGATGTTGGTCCCCCAACTGATCCGGTACTGCCGTTCCATATGGCTTTACAGAGAAGGGTGGCGGCGGCGGCTTGGACTGCTCCGGAGAGTCTCCCGGCGGTGGGCAGATCCTTGTCGCGAAAATACCGTCCAGCCAGTAGCGACCCCTGCAACTTGACCAGGCACCCTACTCCGGAGAGTTTGGTGGTGCAGGCGGCCACGGCCCCAGCAAAGCAGGCGTCGTACCCTACCATCCCTCCTGATAGGGACGACAAACGTTTTGATGGCTGGGCGAAGAAAGTGTTTTCTTCTGGTGGTATGGCGCTTCAGGCGGCCAACTCCATTTGTGCCTTGTCTCGTTTCACACACACTCTGTGGAACTGTGTTGCGTTAGCGGCTGAACATATTCCCGAAGGGGACGAACGGGATGGTTTCCTTGCTATGGTCCAGGATGGTAAGGATGCCATGTGTGAGTCCGTTCAGTCGGGTTTGGATTTAGCTGAATGCGTCAGTAGGTCCATGGCGGCGAGCACCGTGATACGCAGGTTTGCGTGGTTGCGGAAGTCGGGGTTTGCTCCTGAAGTGCAGTCTCGGCTCCTCAACATGCCCTTTGACGGTGAACACCTTTTTGGCCGCAAGGCTGACGAGAGCCTTGAGAGGTTGCAGACCTCGAAAGCTGCAGCAAAGTCGTTGGGCGCTGCAGTTCGCCACCCTCCGCCTTTTCGTCCTAGGGGACAGCAGTGGAGGGGTGGTTCCTTTCGCTATTACTCGTCCTTCAGTAAAGCGAGAGGAGCTGGCAGTCAAAGAGGCCAACGCAGGGGTACCAGAGGTGGACGACAGGGTACCCGTGGTGCCAAGGCCGCTCGGGCAGTTGCCTCTTTGCCCTCAGGTAACGCCGTGGCCGCTCCCACTCAGTCATGAGGCCATGTCCCATGGTTCGCCGGTTGGGGGAAGGCTGGCGCAGCATCTTGTAGAGTGGCAAGCCATTACTTCAGATGTGTGGGTTCTGGAGATCATAACCCACGGCTACTGTCTTCCTTTTCAGCACAGGCCTCGCGACAATCCACCGGGGAACCTCTCTTTGCAGAGTCCGGATCCGCTCCTTGCGCAGGAAATTCAAGCCCTGCTGGAGAAAGGCGCCATAGAACTGGTGCCTGTAGCGGAGAGGAACATGGGATGGTATTCCCCTTATTTTTTGGTTTCGAAGAAAGACGGGGGATTGAGACCCATCATGGACTTGCGCGGTTTGAACAAACTCCTCAGGAAGGACAAGTTCAAGATGGTTACTCTCTCTCAAGTCCTCCAGGCCCTTCAGCTTCAGGACTGGTTGGTGTCACTCGACCTCAAGGATGCTTACTTCCATGTGCCGATCCATCCCAAGCACAGGAAGTACCTGAGGTTCGCGGTTGGCAACTCGCACTTTCAGTTTCGGGTCCTGCCATTCGGATTGACCTTCGCCCCAAGGGTTTTCACCAAGCTCATGGTGGTGGTGGCAGCGCATCTCAGGCAAGGGGGGGATTCACGTCTACCCCTACCTGGACGATGGGTTGATCAGGGGGAGCTCTCCCGAGCAAGTCCTGGATCGTCTGTCCGTCGCCTGCCACTCCCTTCACAGGCTGGGCTTCTCCCTCAATTTAAAGAAGTCCCATTTGACGCCAACACAGCGGCTCCAGTACATCGGAGCAGTGCTCGACACTTCCCTGGGGCAGTGTTTTCTTCCCCAGGTGAGGGCTCTTCACATTCAGCAGATGGTGCACAAGTTTCAGCATGCCCAGACGCTCCCAGCGTTCGAGTTCTTGAGGCTGCTCGGCCTCATGGCATCCTGCATTCTTCTGGTGCCAGAGGCTCGCCTGCGGATGAGATCTTTGCAGTGGGCGCTCAAGACGCAATGGTCGCAGTCCTCCGGCAGGATGTCGGACCCGGTTCAGGTGCCGCCCTCGGTCGCCCGGGACCTTCTGTGGTGGGCCGTCGAAGGCAACTTGATGAAGGGGGCTCCTTTTTGGCTTCCCTGGCCGGAGGTGACGATCGTGACGGATGCATCCCTCACGGGTTGGGGAGCTCATGCCAACGGGCTGACAGTCAGCGGTCGTTGGTCTCCGTCGGAGTCCAGTCTCCATATCAATCTGTTGGAGCTGAGGGCCGTCAGGCTAGCCCTGAAGGCTTTTCTGCCGACTGTGCGAGGAAAGAGTGTCCTGATCCTGACGGACAACACAGTGGCCTTGCACTACCTCAACAAAAAGGGGGGGGCAGGGTCACTTCCTCTGTGCAGGGAGGCGATGCAGCTCGAGTTCTGGGCCATCCAGCAGGTAGTTTCGATCTCGGCAGTTCATCTGGCCGGAGACGAAAACGTGACGGCGGACGCTCTGAGCAGGCAGAGCACGATCTCTCACGAGTGGGAGTTGGCTCAGGAGATTCTCCTGGAGATCTTCGCCCTTTGGGGGACCCCTCAAGTGGATCTCTTCGCCTCCAGTGTCAACCGGAGGTGTGAAAGGTTCTGCTCGCGGGAATTTCCTCCAAAAGGAGCCTTGGGAGACGCGTTCGTGGTGGAGTGGTCATACCCGCTGGTGTACGCGTTTCCTCCAGTCCCCGTCATCCCGCAAGTGCTGCGGAGGTTACGGAAGTTCGGTTCCTGGATGATCCTCATTGCTCCGGCGTGGGCTTGGAGGACGTGGTACCCGGACCTTCTCGACTTGTCCATCTGCCCTCTGCATCGTCTTCCCTACCGAGATGATCTGTTCTCACGGGAGGGGGGTCAGGTTCTCCATCCAGAGGTCAGATCCCTCAACCTTCACGCTTGGCTTCTGAAAGGTTGAGGTATATGGATTGGGACCTCCCTGAAGACGTGATGGAGGTGTTGCTTTCGGCCCGAAGGCCAGCAACAAAGTCTATGTACCGTTGCCGTTGGCGTAAGTTCTGCGACTGGTGCCGAGTTCAGAATGTGGATCCTTTTGCATGTGACATCCCCATGGTTCTGTCCTTTTTACTTTCTTTGGCCCACAGGGGCTTGCAAGTGGGTACCATTAAAGGTTACCTGGCGGCGCTGTCCATCTTTAAGCGCTCGTCTGAAGAGTGTTCTTACTTTAAAATCCCTTTAATTTCACAGTTTCTGAAAGGGCTCACTAATTTGTTCCCTCCGTCACCTTTCCTGGTGCCCGGTTGGGATTTAAACCTTGTTCTTAAGTTTCTTATGGGTGCTCCGTTTAGGCCTTTACATTCTTGCCCTTTGAGGCTGTTAACTCTGAAAACTGTGTTTTTAGTTGCGGTTACTTCCGCTCGCAGAGTGAGTGAGTTACAGGCACTTTCAGTTAAGCCACCCTTCACTGTATTTCACAAGGACAGGGTTGTCCTTAGAGTTCGTCCTTCTTTTCTTCCGAAGGTAGTGACGGAATTTCATTTGGCCCAGAAGGTTGTTCTTCCGGCATTCTATCCTCCTCCGCATCCTGGTAAGGAAGAGGAGAGGCTCCATAGGCTTGATCCTAGGAGAGCTTTAAGCTTTTATGTTTCACGCATGTCCCGGGTCAGAGTGGACGATCAACTCTTTATTGGTTACGCTGGAAAGCGTTTAGGGCAAGCTGTGACGAAACAGACTTTATCTCGCTGGATTATTTTGGCCATCTCAGAGTGCTACCGCTTGGGGGGTATGGACCCACCGGCTGGCTTGCGGGCCCATTCTACCAGGGGTATGGCTGCATCTACTGCCCTGCAGAGGGGCGTTCCTATTTGCAACATCTGTGATGCAGCCACCTGGGCTTCAGTACATATATTTGTACATCACTATTCCCTTGATTCCATCCGAGCACAGGATCTGGCCTTTGGCAAGGCGGTCCTTTGCTCTGCTATTTGATTGACTATTCTAAATTTTGATTTTAAATTCTTTCCCTCCTCCTTGCTCTGGTACTGCTTTGGAAGTCTGTCATAGATATGGAATACGTCGGAGGACCCAATCCCCTCGAAGAACAAGTTACTTTCTTACCTGGTAACGTTCTTTCGATGGGATGGTCCGACGACGTATTCCATATCGCTCCCGCCCTGCCTTCCCCGCTGCAGAATTTCTTTTGCGATTGCAGCTTGCGTTCCGCAAGGCTTTGTGTCTGACTGGCAGTTGACTAATGTCACACGTTCTGGGGGAAAAAACTACAACTGAGGCTACGGGCGTCGTGCGTCCTACTTATCACATCGGATGGCGTCGGACGTCGGAGGAGGTCCTCGACGACGGCGCATCGTCGTCATCGATGCAGGACGCAGACGCCAAAAAGTTTCCGAAGCAGCACAGCTGTGGTGATTACATGTCATAGATATGGAATACGTCGTCGGACCATCCCATCGAAAGAACGTTACCAGGTAAGAAAGTAACTTGTTCTTATAGCTACGATTTCCTTTACTAACGAATTTGGGCCGTTCCTCTATTTTCAATTGCCATGCATCATCTCTGCCGAGTTTCTATTCACCTGTCATTATATGGATGCTCATACAACCTACTATATCGAGCCACCATGAAAAAAAAACATACATTTGGACCTGCTTGAAACCCTGGAAATTGTATTGGGTTTGGATTTCGGACAAACAGTCAAATTCTTTTGCATTCACTGTTAAATTATCCCTTTTCTAAATTAAGGTAAATTTTATAATTCCATTTGGACACTTTCAAAAAACAACATGTTGGTCTTAATAAAATATGGCAGATGTTCAGTTAGGCAAGTCTTGAGCTGGGAAAAGAATGATCAAATGTAGAACAAAACCTAACATTTGAGAACATTGTCGCAGCGTGTTTCTGGATAGTGGTGTTTAGATGCGGTGGGAGGTTTGTTAAAATGCATTCAGAATGATCCGTCTGCTGACTCACTTCCCTGCCGGTCTGCAGACAGTACTGTGATTGGCCCAGGGGGCACGTGAAGTCCACGGACATCTGACGTGCCTGCTGTTTGGATGGTGAAAAGCATGAGGTGCGTCATATTTGTTGGAAACGCCCGCCATGTTGGATACGCAGACAGATAGGCATTGTCCGGGAACATCACAGTAAAAATATATTTAATAAACACAACATTGCACTTGTCAAATTAATGAAAAGCTCTCTGGGGAGGTGAGCGGTTATGAGGATGGGATGGGCTATGGCCATACAAAGCTACTGACTGCAACTGTATTACATTTTTTGCGATATTATTCTAGACGTGACCTGGAACGGTTCTACAAAGTGTGGTGCTGTTTTACTAAGAGGGAACAAAATTAGAGGGGATCCCAAAATATTTGAAATGATTATACGTTTGGTGCCGTTTCGCGAATCTGCAAAAAAAAAAAGCAAAAACGATTTAAGACCCAGATTTGAATGTTTTATTTTTTAAGTTTGGTGGGATTTTGTGAAGAGGGGGCAAACTTAGAGGAGTGTTTTAACATTTTTGATAAGTTATAACATGGTTGCCATTTGACAAATCTGCACAAAAGATTTTAGAAAGATTATAGACCCAACTTTGAATTTCTCTGCAAAGTCATAATAGATTTTGTGAACTGGGAGCTATATTATAGGACTATTGTATGTACATACATGTTGACACTTTTCAAAAAATAAAATATGGATCGATTTGCTGGAAGGTTGTGCAAGGAGCATTGGCAAGGAATTGAAAGCATGGTTTTGTAAATGTGTATGTGCCTTATTTTTTGAAAAGTGCCATAATGTAGGTAAGAAAAATAGTGATTTACCAATTGGTGACTGAGGTATTGTCAGTAGCCATGGGCAGTGGCCGGATTGTCCGAGTCATGGCCTTTGAGAGACTGGCAATGGGGTTAAAGTGGGCAGTGCTGAACAGGATTGCATGAACAGATCGCTGTGACTATCACTGCATAGACTCCAGGACAATGTTAATCAGCAGATAATTACCAAGCATGCAGAACCAGGTGGTCGCTAGGCCATCCCTTGAAATCATTACCCACCTTTATTTGCGACCATAGTAGAACAAGATATTGGGATTGGATGCTGGACTCATTTCCACTACCTCGCAGCAGTTACTGGCCCACAATTCATATGCCTTAAAAAAGACTATAGAGAATTGAATTATGTGTCGGCCGAGTGATCACAATAAATATAGCATCAAGAATGGTTTTGAAGACTGCTTCATTACGACAACCGTTACTGATTGAATAACCCATTGCTGAGGTTAACAGGGCTCACACTCCTATTCAGAACCTAACACTTGAAGAAGGAAGGGCACCTTCAAAAAAGAATCCCATCACCAGCAGCAGTGTAATTTGTTTAAAGTACTAGATGAAGTGCAGTGATCTATCTATTCTACCACCCTGCAATTATTTAATAATGTGTACTCTGATTTCATTATTGGGGCATGCAGCATGGCTGAACCCTGGGTTTGAATGGGAATAAATATTTTGCTTGCAGTTACAGCCTGAAGTGCTGTACTGAATGACAACACACCTGTGTGAGGGCATCAGTAAGGACCTGAAAGCATGGTTTTGCAAATCGGTTTTGTGTTCTATTTTTCCAAGTGTCCAAATGTAAGCATAAAAAACTGTGATATAAGTTTGGTGCATGGACTATGAGCCTGATCTTCGGCAAAGACGAATGCCTACTTTGATTTTCTTATTGTGGCATGCCAAAGCTGTAGGTTTAAATGGGAAAAATAAAATCGGCCTGCGACTGCGGCCCAGAGTGCTGGACGGGATTGCAGAAAAGTTGTGGGCATGCAGGATGACCGAAGCTGTAGGTTTAAATGGGAAATACAAATCTGCTTGCAGCTGCAGCCCCGAGTGAGTGCTGGACGGGATTGCAGCAAAGTTGTGCGAGGAGCATCAATAAGAACCCGAAAGGATGCTTTTGGAAATCTGTCCTGTGTTTTACTTTTTTGAAATTTTGGAAACGCAAGTGCAAAAGATAGTAATACAACTTTTGTGCCATGGGCAGAGGGCCTGACCTTCGGCAAAGACAAATGTCTACTCCAATTTACCTATTGGGGTGTGCTCTGCTGCTGCTGATAATGACTCACATAAGTACGTGTTGCAAAAATATGTTTGTTAAATAGTTCTTTCATATATGTTAAAAGAGGAATTATTAATAACGTATATACAGTGATGTAACATTATGAATCATTTTCACTTATAAAAACCTATACAATTGCCAGCAAATACTCTGTTAAAGAGACATAACCGTTAAGCTGTACCCTACCCTTGGGACTCCGCTGCCCCAGCAGTTAGCTAGTGACCTCCCACCTTGGTTCCTCTGTCACTTCACTACTGGGCTCCCATAAGTATTTGGGCATCCATACTGCCCCTTTTATGTATGCACTTCTGTCGCTGCACAATGGATATGTGCATTTATAGAAGCACTATGTACAATTGTTTGTAATACGTTTGAGAAATGTAGATGCAAATGATTTGTAAAACATTAAGTGGCAGTTGGTGGACCCAAGTTTAATATGTTGATAGACTATATATAGATGTTTTTCTTTAAGTGATTGGTGGATATATGTGAGAATGGTTTAAAGCAGGCAATGAGGGAGTGTTACAAACATAACAGTAAACAGAGTAGAAGGGATGTTTTGTGTGATGGTGTGCATTTGCAATCCAGGTTTTCTAATAAGGCATGGGCTAGACAGAGGAATGCAGAGACATTGGATAGTTGTACATGGCAATGGATTATGGTGCTTATTGTACACTAGATAGAAACATTTCGGACAAAAAATGTGTTTCTGTGATTTTTTTTCTATTTTTCTAGTATACAATTGTCCATTATTTCCATTATCATAGTAGAAAATGCTAATGGGAATGTTGGAGAATCTTGAATCTAACTACTTTAATGAAAAATGTAAATTAGCTGAAGTATATAAGCTTCTTTTTTTGTTCTCTTTTTTAACTGTGAAAGGTGGTTTCTAAAGGAACCTTTTCTTAAATGTTTGTTTTTATTTGTTTTTGCAGGAGAGGCCAGAAAGTAAGGTGCGGATGGAAATGAGGGAAGGGGCACCGATGACACATAGGGAGGGGCAGGTGGACATGGGAAGATATTTTGCATGTGATAAATCTAAGGTAGAGGGCAATGTTTCTCAATCTCCTTGATTACAGCTTCAAATGCACTTTCCAAATGGTTCCCTCTTGCAGAGTAAGGTGTTACAGTATAAACAGAGTGATGTTGTTTTGAAAGATATGGATCAACACTCTCTTTTATCGCTTGCAAGGTAGCTGGTGGGATTGTGTGTCATACAGAAGTAGGATGTGTGGTCACAGCATTGGTTGAGGAAGTGTAGAGGAAGACAGCCTACTACTTCCTAAGAAAGGAACAGTTTTCTGAAACATTGTGGTGGGTTGGATTTGGTGTGACGGCGCATGGAGGTGGTCCTGTAGAAGTACTGCCCAGGTTGTCTGCGACTGAGTACAATGTGGCACTCTGTGCATTTCACTTTGGTAACTTTAGACTTTGGTACATTTCCAACAGTGGTAAAGAACTGCCACGCCCATGATTCTCTCTGGGTGTTAGAGGTAGGCACTTCTTCTATCTCATCTTCTTGGTTTTCTTGATTGTCTTTAGACGTATTGTGCTCCTTTTGTTGTGCAGGTACTCCAGCTGGTGGTGGTGGGTCTTGGGGAGGAGGGATGGCAATAGCTGATGCCATTTTTAAGATAAATAGCAGTTTTCCTAATATTCTTTCAAGTATGTGATGTGTGCTAGATTGTTATTGGATAATGAGTAGGAGCTGTGCATGGGTACATTTTGAGCTTCAAAGTTCCTAGATGAGCTGAAAATGCAGTTACAAACTGTTCGGGAAACACAGACCTATTTGCGAAGTGCAGACGCATTTGTGGACACATCATCATGCCGCGCACAAATGTGTGGTCATGTCACACTGTCCGAAAAGGCTGAGATGACGTCAGATGTTCGTGAACATTGGCGAGCCCAAAAACAGTGGAAAAAGTTGCAAAAAGTGTAAAGAAGTGTTAAAAAGTGATGCGAGAAGGTTGGCAATGGCAGAGCTTTAAGATGAAACTTCTAAATTGGAGAAAAATGTTGCTATACTTTGGTAAGTATGATATTATTAAGTTGTAGCAAATTAGGGTGCCCTGGTAAAAACTCATGAAATTTACTGAAAAATGTATTAATGGGAAGTTATGGTTAAATTGCACTAATAAAAACCTGTCAAATGCAATGGGAAAACTTGGTTACAGGGACATTATGGTTAAGCTGCACTAAAAAAAAGCTATGAAATTCAATGAAAATCTTAGTTAAAGGGATGTTATGGTTGCAAGTAAAACCGAAACCCCCCCAGAAAAATCACCAGTTAGGGTAAGCTAAGCAACAATAACTCACACCACCACCGTGCACTGCTAAGAGATAAGGGTGAAGAGAGGCCGTAATTATAGGGCCTGTCCCAACACTGACTAAACATGTTCCCTTCAGTTCCCCTCAGTGACATCAGGAGAAGAGAGAAACATTTAACACGCTTCTGGTGAGTGACCCGTGAGTTGTGGGTATTCGAGCAGCATGTGAGTTAACTGGCCCATGGAGACAGACCCTCTCCATTTTCTTTAAATACGCTATCAATATCACACTGTTAATTTATTCTTCCCGTATACATTCGGAAGTGGACGTTGGAATACTTAGAAATTAGCCAATGTTAAACTCATGCACATTAATAGATAGAACATTAATGTGAGATGAATTGATCAGACACTGGCCACTGTTGAACTCCACCCATGATCAGATATAATATTAATGTGGAATATATCCATGCAAACATGCAAAAGAATTGACACAACAAAAATGTGAATTGTATCTATGCAAATGTGACCAGCTTTGATGCACCAGAGATGCACCATACCAAGAGTTTAACATGGGCTATACTCGCTGATGTACCGGCCAATGAGATTGGTTTAGATGTGTATATACTCAATCCTGAGGATCTCAGGAGACCCCTCACGAACTGGGAGAGGACCCAGGTTTGTTTAGGATTTGTCGTGATGAACAATCACATTTTTTAATGGCCACTTGATGGAAGTATTCTACTATTTTGATAGGTCTGCATTCATTTTATATATTGCAGATTCTTGCGTGTGTTGGATTGGTTGTCCCCCACTCAAGGAGACCTTGCCACAAGTGCTGGCGTGTCACAACTAATCACAGTTTGTCCCATTCAAAGATGGCCCCCTGCACCATGTGGTATTCCGCTTTGCCTAGTTGCGGTGACATGTTACCATGACGACCAGCCATATGAGCCCTTATTTACTACAGCCTTTGAACTCATAGGCCCTTTTAAATGAGATGGCACTCTATGGATGGATGGGGATTCAGATCTTAATCTTACACCAATGATGAAACCGACTCAGGAAGTTGGCAAAACACAATTGCATTTAATTGCAATTATATAAAACAGGGAGTACAACAGGTGTCAACGGACAACCCACAGCATAACTCTTGATGATTGACATGAAAACACACTGTTTATAGCAAAAACTCGACATCATTGACGTCATACTACGTGGCAAAATAAGAAAACCTACTTAGGGTTGCGGTTGGTCTATGGGGAACATCTAACTATACTTTCTAAATAGGATCGGATTGTGATTGGGTCTCTACAGTCAGGTGGACATCTATGCTCACCCCTATCTTGTCATAAAAATACACAATGTTTCATTGGCTTTCAAACTATAGGGCTCTTTGCTACATGGCCCTCTACAGTTGGTTGGCATGCTTGTACTCTTCTGGAATATTCCACTTGCTAGCAGCATGCAATCTGGTATCGGAGATGCTGGAGGGTTGGACTTGACCAAACCTCCCTACCCAATTAGCCCAGAATCCATCATCATTCCTGCTGTCTGCCTTTCAATTAGTCCTTTGAACTCAGACTTCCAAAGGATCACTGTGCTTGAGAATAAAATGGAGTGTGAGCATGGCCTTATCTTCTGGTCTCGGTGTAGCTTGCACAAAGTCTATTTTCATTCGACCATATGACAGGAGACCACATTTTGAGCTCCTTCTTCGCATTTAACACTTTTAAATGAATAAACCCTGGTGCTTCTAGTGTTTTTCCACTACACCTCAACAGGAGCCTGTCTTGCTTCTCACGTTCATTGTATCTCCTCAAATAAATAGCCAGTTTCTTGGCTGCACCAACCCTTGACATTGGCCAAACAAGCCTTCTCGAATCTTCCTTTGCCATCAGCTGTTTTCTTCAACTGCGCCACACTATCAGCCCTCCTATCACAGGGTCCAAGTTTGCTAAAATACAGGGCGGAACATCCAGATTCTATACACACATATATATACTGGCGGCACCACCTGCAGTCTATCCACTACGTATAGCCAGCCTTATGATTACTTAGTCTACTTGCGTTCCAGCATCTGTACAATTATAAAATGGATATGCATTTTCTTCAGTGCTCGTCACATGTGCAATCTTCATTTTGCTCATGAAATACTGCTCAATTTTTTACTTTGCCATCATATTCTACAAGGTCTATGTACTCTCTTCATTGGCATCTCTTTTGTGTGCATCGTTTCTGCGTCATGTGACATCACCAGTCTTCTCTTTCATTCATCTTCACACATTCTCCCATCAGTCATCACATCTAGACATGGTCATCTAAAAAAGTACTTATTTGGAGTCTGTATCTTCATTCCTCCCTTCAGAGATCCTGCTGATTTGACATGTACATCACACTCCAGGTGAGGAGACTACATTGTCTATTTGGGTTACAGTAGATCCATATTCCCACATACTTCTTGTGGTTTCTCGGATACAGGAACTTTGTTCCCTCAGGTGCATGGATACTGGCTTCCATATACTTTTTGATTTCTTTATCTGTCAGCTCTTTGCGTCCAAACCCTGACTCAACATCAATCATGATCTTCCTCCCTACTGCTTTCTGTGCTGTCTTCCTGCTCTGTGTGATTATTATTCTGATCACACAGAATCCAAAGATGATCATCATCAACAATGCTCTGAGGAACTTGAAGATATTTGCCATCCATTGTGGAACCCACGAGAAGATCAACGCAAACCAGCTGTCATCTGCAATATCTTCTACTTCATCTTCCATCTTGATGTGCAAGTTTGTCAGCATCGTTATGGCTTCTGTCAATGTCCCATTCTCTTCATCATGAGAAGGTATGAATGTGCAACATGATTCTCTGATTTTGGCACACACACCTCCATACAAGGCTGTGATCATGTCCAGGAAATACCTTTTCTGAAGAGTCATCAGACCTATGGCTCTCAATTCTGTCTTGATAGCGTTGTATCTCTTTATGGTAGTGTTGATCATCTGCAGGAGCTCCCAGCGAGTGATTTGTAACCACTTTGCATTCACCATCGTCTGGATCCCTGGCATGAAGATTGTCCCGAATACTGCCGAAGTCTGATTGAACAACCTGTGTTCATATGGAATAGAGTTAAAGGCTACTATTGATTTAGCTGAGAAGTAGTTCTCCCTCTTGGTTCGATTGAGCAATCCAACTGATATCCTCTTTCTTAGGTAAGCATCTGCCTTTGGAAACTCTCCAATGTTTAGGTCACTCTTTGGAATCACCAATGCTGGAATATGAACAAGTACTATAGAACACAGCCCTCCCCAGTCCTTGGGTAGCTTCATGTATGCCCTGGATGCACTGGCCCAGTAATGATCCATTATCACTACTGTTCCATCCTTCATTCCTGGTACATCGAAGATTCGACTGCACTGCTGATTCTCTACAACATTTCTTGTGCCATTGTTTCTTAAGCATAGCTCTGCACTAACCAGAGGCACTATCTGCAACAGACCTCCTTTGTCATGAACCCATGTCAGCAATTTAGCAAGCTTTGGCCAGAGAGGTTCACATCCCTTTTCCACACAATCTATAACTGGTTTGTGACATCCTGATATTGCCACTGCTCGGCATACAACTATGCTGACAACAAAAGTGATGGGTGGAAGGTTTCAAATGATTCTAAACCACTGGCAATTGCTCTGGGCAACCTTCCACACCACCGTTTTTTAGCCCGTCTGCGCCATTGCAAAAGGGGACCAGCCATGTGCAAATCAGTCAGCAGCTGCCGCCACTGAAGGTAGCAGCCCAGCCCGAACTGCTAGGCCAGGTCCCCTCTGCACAGAAAACCATGCAACCCCAGACATGTTTCAGCCTTGTTGGACCTCCTCAGTGAGGTGCAGCCTGGTTCCCTGTGGCGCAGCGAGCAAGGGACCCACGTCTGGGCATACCCTCTCTCACAAGGTGAAACAAACTGACCACAAAAGTGATGGGTGGAAGGTTTCGAATGAATCTAAACCACTGGCAATTGATCTGGGCAACCTTCCACACCACCGTTTTTTAGCCCGTCTGCGCCATTGCAAAAGGGGACCAGCCATGTGCAAATCAGTCAGCAGCTGCCGCCACCGAAGGTAGCAGCCCAGCCCGAACTGCTAGGCCAGGTCCCCTCTGCACAGAAAACCAAGCAACCCCAGACATGTTTCGGCCTTGTTGGACCTCCTCAAACAACTATGCCTTCTTCCCATCCATCTGGAGAAAGGACTGTTCCCCAGATTTGCATCTGGCCTTTCCTTGTATCTTCGTATGCCTTCATCGTTCTTTCCTTGACATTTGAGCTTTTTTATGTATTTTCGATCTGATTCCCTTCAGTCCCTTCAGTCCAGGCTGTTTGTATGTTATCACAGGATCTCTGGTGTGTGCTCTTGCTCTTGTCTTCAAATCTTGCAAGTAAGCATTTTCTTCTGGAGCTGTCCATTCAGTCACCCATACCAAGGATGCTGTTCAACCCTGGAACTGACCTTGTGTATGGCAGAATGGAAGGTGAGTCAGGAAATGAGTTGTCCAGACTTCTATTTCTGTAGCTATGAATATTATGGACTTCTCCATGGCATAAGGTAGAAGAGCACAAACATAGCAACTCTCCTCAGAGGTCTTTATTCCCACCTCTTTCATGTGCTGGCATGACATGTTATTCCCTAAATGTGCTGTACTGTCTAGATAATTATTTAACTCATAATCATCATCCCTTGAGCTTCTCTTGTGTCTCCCGCTTGCAAGGTGAGCTGTTAATAATGATCATGGAGTATATCAAACATGGACCTTCCTACAGGGGGAATCATAGAAACATGGGTCAGACAATTGGGTGACTTTACAAGTGGCACTGGTTTAGGGATAATCACATATGGCCTTGGTCTCTTTGCAACAGATAATTCTGCATTAGTTACTGGAGTAGGAAGAAACAAGGGGTCTCCTACCTTTGTGGGACAATGAAGGAAACAGTATGGATAAGCAAAATCAGAAAAACAATAATGAATTTTGAGCATGCATATATTATGCACCAATGCATGATATGATATGATATTTATAATGCGCATATACACAAGTGTTTCATGGTGTTTCAAGGTGCGACAAGACAAGGGAAGACAGAGACAATGATCTTACTAGGACAGGTGACATTGAGATCGTGCAAGTGCAGGGTAAAATATCCCCACCACTTTCGATTCTCCACACGTCATTGAGGTTGCTCATTTTCTGGAACTGCATTATTCTAGATAGTCCACATTGTGCCTTTGTACTATTTTTAAGGCAGGAAAAAAACTTTTAATCAGGCAACCTTGTTAGATCCAGGACCTTCGAATTGCATGGCCAATTTTAGGATCATGCAGGAACACACAAATATTAGTACTACGCCAAACAAGAGCAGGATAGGCTTGAAGTATGTTATATAAAGAAAGCGAGAAGTAGTCTATGGGCATCAACATCTGACAGAACCATGAGGTTAATCAAAGAGAAACTCAGTGAGGAATGAATCAGGAAACTGCTCCTTTTTCCAATCATTGAACTAAAATTCTATTTCTGGCATATTTAGCACATCACCACTTTTTAAAGTCCAATTCAAAGATTCCTGGGGCTCAAGAACTTTTACTTGCACTCCCGCAAATATATTTATAAAGAGTGTCCCAGGTGAGCCACAGTCCAAATGCACACTTGCATTTATTTAATCAGCAATCTTAGCGTCTATCGAGTTTGCACATGCTCAACTACTTCTTCTTGCCTTGCATCTCAATCAACGGTTGGGGGTAAATCGATCTGACCAGCATACAGCTTCACATCACCCAAGTGGATCCAGGCACCTTTCTTGAATTTTTACTGCTGAGGGAGTGATATTTTTGACTATAAAGAGTCCACTAAAACAGGGCTTGCGTCACTTCCTTGTGAAGTTGCACACTAGGACTTGATCTCTGATATTTTAGGCACAGGTAATAATTCTTTAAGTCTGGTTGCTGAATGGTTTTCATCTGTGTCCTGCGACCGACAGTCTTTGTGCTTGATTTGATCTGAAATGACAGAGATACTAGCGGTCATACATGTCAAATAGGTACGTAACTAATTTCCTAACAATTCTGCAGTCATCTGGGCATCACTTCTGCTCCTCAATGGAGGAGTAAGGGTGTTCTCATGCACCTCCCTGTGACTTGCTTGTGGGGTGTGATATGATGGTCCGACCCAGGCTGATTCCTTAATGCATATAATGCAATATAGCCATCCCTTCTTCAATGTTAACTTCAATTTATCAATTCCCTCTTTGAGAAGACCGTTTAATTGCGGATGATAAGATAAGCAATAAGCTAATCTGTTTGAATACATCATTAACAAAATGGGGCTAATTGTCGAATCTCAGCACCTCACGTACTCCCCATCTAGGAAAGACTTCTAGGAATAAAAAATTAGCAGCACAAGTGGCATCAGCGTGTGTCCATGGACCTGCTTCGATCCATCTTGAGAATGGGCACACCACCACTATCATATACCTGTATCCACTACACACTTGCAGCATAACAACATGGTTAATATGTAAATGCTTAAAGGACCATCATTCAGTTGAGGAATCACTCCTCTGATTGCCCAGCAGTAAACCTTTGACATACGATGCAATTTACTACATAAAATGCAATGTGTTCTAACAGGTTCCGTACAAACCAGTCCTCCAAATATAGCTGCTGCAAGGCTTTCCCTAGTTACATGCATAGGGTAGTGCAGCTGTTCAAGCGCTACCCTTAACAAGGCTACAGGCATTACTGGTTTTCCAGTGCTGTACTGTCACCACAATGCTTCAGAGGAGGATAAAGAACACTGCTTCCATTTACACTATTCTTGCTCTGCCTGTGGAGCACTGCCTTTAACCTCCATCAACTGTGTTCTTGACAAATGATTAACCCTTCATTTACAATCATAATTGTGACCACTTTCTCTTTTGCATTTGGAGTGTCAAAACTTGAAATATCTGGTGAATAGGCAACCCTTTTGGCCTCTTTGTCTGCAGCTTTGTTCCTGCGAGAGATAAAGTCAGTTTGCTTAGTATGTGCTATGCACTTAACTATTGCTATGGCTACTGGGAGTTGTAATACCTTGCTAAGCCTGTCCAATAATGCTGCGTGTTGCACTGGAGTGCCGTCTGCTTGGAGATAGCCCCTTGTTTCCCAACATGCTAGCCCTGAATGCACAGTTGACGTCACATATGCAGAGTCACTGTACACTGTCACTTCCTGCCGTGCTTGTTTCTCGAGCATGACAATAAGTGCCACTTATTCGGCTGGTTTTTGCCAAAAAGTGAGACAGTAGCCTTGCACTTGCTACCACTTCAAATTCCCCATTAGCTCTGTGCCTCACCACAGCTGGACCTGAATGCCTTTCCCCATCAATTTTATCAATTTTGAAGACCCGTCAATAAAGAGAATCCCCCCTCCTGCTAGTGCATCAGCCTTTATTCTTGGAATGTCATCGTAGAACTCCTCATAGTTAAAGCAATCACGCACCTGCTCATCCTCTTCCACAGGCTCGGCTACAAACATGGTAGGGTTCACTATTTTACACCTGTCTATTTTGATTGCTGGATTCAATATAACTACCTCATATGCAGAAGCCCTCTGAGATGTCAATGTACCTTTCGGTTTCCCCTAAATGGCAAACAATGCACGCTCAACAAACAACATCATAGAACTCCTCATCACAATTCTGGTAGACTTCTCAATGATGAACGCGGCTGCTGCCAGCGATTGTTCGCAAGGAAACTGTCCTCTCATAACTGGATCTAAAATCCCACTATAATATGCCAGAGGTTTGTAAACTACTGTACTCCTCTGTGTAAGCACTGCTGTCATAACTGTCCCATTTGTGTGCGGAAATGAAAAGAACTGTTGGGAATTCATAAAACTGGAGTTGTACAAATAGCTTTCTTCAATTCTCCAAACCCTCCCTCCATTTCCTCAATCCATTCTATTTTTTTCTTGTTCACTTGTGCTTTCTTCAGAGCGTGCAAAAGGGATCTTGTGTATGAACAATAATCAAATACCCATGCTTTAACATAGTTGCACAATCCCAAAAACTGCTGCATTTGTTTTACCGTGTGCGGTTTTACTGTTTTCATAATCGCCTGAGACCTTTCAGGTGTAACTTTCTTTCCCTCGTGTGAGATTAACTGATCAATATACAACACTTCTTTTTGACAATATTGCAACTTCTCCTTGTCCACTTTATATCCCCTGTCTGCTGGAATAATCAATAACTGAATCGAGTCTTGCCAGCACTCATCTTCTGTCATTCTGCAAACCAAAATGTCATCTACTTACTGCAGCACAATACTTTTCAAATCATTATTGCTTAGGTCCATCTACAGGACCCTATTAAAGATTGATGGAGATTCACAGTACCTTTGGGACAAACAAGTGCTCTTCAGCTTAGTCTGACGAAACGTAAATGACATAAGGTCTAGAGAATCGTTATGCAACGGGATTGAGAAAAATGAATTTTTATCAAGTCAATCACCACAAAATATTGTGCCTCTGTGGGGATATTATAAAGTATCATTGCCAGATTCAGAACTAAAGGAATCTCTGCCTCTGCAATCTGGTAAATTGATCTCATGTCCTGAACTAGTCTCCCTATCCCCCCTTTCAATTTCTTCACAGGGTACACTGCGGTATTGAATGGTGATTCTGATGTCACTAAAATACCCTGTTCCATTAGGGCTGATATAGTCTTAAAAATACCCTAATTCGCCTCTCAAGACATTGGGTACTGCCATGCTTGAGGTACAATTGCTACTGGCCACAGCTTAATCTTAACCTCCCCTAACCCCTTCAATAGGCCTACGTTATAAGGGCCTGTAGTCCATAAAGAATTTGGCACCGTTTCCAAATCTTTATTAAAAAATGCTGGGCGCTCCCACACTATCATCATTCGCTGTGGGATTTCCCTTTTCTCTATTCTGATCCAATATGTAATACTCATCTTGAAAATTACTTCATTGTATGATGGATCATCTTTTAACATATCCTTGTTAGCGACATCAGTCAATCTATACCCTTACCCAATGGCAATCACTGTTCTCCATGACCTGCCCTCACCATCGGTTTCTTCGAGCATGGCCAATTCCCCTCAAACTGTGGCTGCAGTTAACCCTAGGGGAATAGTCTGTCCCCCCTCCTCATCCATAGGTATCTGTGGCCTGAACAAAAACTCATCAGGTATTCTAATAATCTTTCCCACTAGGCCGGGTAGCCATGTCAACAAAATGCGTACCCCATAAAGAAAGACTTCTGGCTCTAACGGCATTCCTTGCAGAGCCATTTGCCCTGCAAACACCAATATAAATGTGCCAACATTCAGATAATGTATCACCGGTGTGAAACACCTTAAGCATTCATTAGTGAAATAAATTGTCATATTTCACTTCATCATTATATCTGAGCTCAAAATTTTAACCAGTTTCTGCCGTGAGTACAATAATGGAACAGACATGTCACACTCTCCTATGGAGACTGGTACGTCATCAGTAAAAGGAACTCTGCTTGTGGCTCCAGAGAAATCTTGCACATTCATGGCATTTCCCATCATTTGATATTTGCCCTCTCGTATACATGATTGTGTAGCCTCAGTGTCTACTGAAAAAGAAAAAGATTTGCCTCCTATGGTAACATCAACCCTTGGTTCCTCTTGGGGTTCAGGTGTCACAGGTAGTACTGAACACATCAAGTTGCCCTCTGAATTGTCCTATTGTGGATACATATGTATCCCTGTACATGTCAACCATAGTGACAACCCCTACTTTAGGTGTCAATAATTGTCCAGTGTTTGCATTCTGCTGTTTCTGCATGGGCGTGTGCTGTTACTACCCTTGTGGCAGATTCAATGGTGCTTGCTGTGGTTGCAATGCCTGTTGCATTTGTGGTGCTTGTGCATCATATACCGCTTGATCTTGGGCAAACCCATCCCTATTTTGGGAGCTACATTCTGGAGGATAAGCCGTCCCCCCTCTGGAGAATTGCCCATTTTGTATATACCCTTGCCTTCCACATGTTCATGCGATGTGCCGTGTCATTCCGCATGACCAACACAGAGTAGGAGCTCTTCAGACTAGCCCTCCTTTATTAAATCCTCCTTGCACATTTTGATTATCATTCTGCATATTCTGAAACCCACCTTGGTTATTTTGAAAAACAACCCTTCCTCTGTAGGTCATTCCTCTACCCTGCGGTCTAAACCCATTCCTTCCTTGATCCATCTGGCATTGATTATTCACCTGCAATGTACCCACTGCTTGTTGCATTCTCGGATTGTCTATATGCCCCTTCTATTGTATACTTTGACAATTTCTTCTGAACTAACTTGGCTTCATCGAGTTTTCTAGTGTCTTCCCTCTTCTTATTTTTCTCTTGTAACAGCCGTCACTGATTTGCTATAGTCAACTGTATCTCTGCCCATGGCTTCACTTCCATTCCCACTAATTATTTGAGCTGTCTCTGACCTGTTCTGACATTCCCTGACACAGAATGTGGAAAAATGCTGCCACTGATTTCCCCAGGGCTCCCTCATTTCCAAAGTCCAGCACTCCTGAATACTTTGAATGTAAGCAAGCGGATCTTCGTCATCTTTCATCTTAGATGCCATTTTTACACCCATATCTGACATATAAGGATACTGCACCCTGAGCCCTCTCCAGACATATGCTCTCCAATTATTAAATGGCACTCCATCATGAGCTGTGTTTTGTGCTTTGACACCAGAGTAGCCTTCTCTCGTCCAAATATCATCAGTCTTTTCCCCAGGAATGGCTACTAGGAGACCCTTAACGTCCCCTATTGCCAGAGTATTAACTCTTTTCATCTTTTCTAGCTCATAAATCCATGTTCCCACCCCAGCCATTAAATTGGGGAGTTTGCAACTTAAATTATCCTTATCCATCTGTGGCCAGGGAATATGCTGATGTCTGGACCCTCCTTTCTCTAATAAAGGGAATTGTGTGAACCCAAATCTGCAATCAGCTCCCATCGTCTGCTTATCCATAGTAAGGACAATTACTATTGACCTTACTATGGCAGAAATCGATCAGTAATAATACTATTATTACTGATCAATTTCTGCCTGGCAATGACCTCAGCCTACTCACATATTGTGGCGACTCTCCCATCTCACTATGCGATCATCCTTCAGGGTGCTTTGGATATGCTATAGGATCTGGCTTCCTATATTTAGGCTGCTCTAAATCAGACCATCTTACTTCATTGTCTGTCTGCAGACATCCTTTGGGACCACATGCACTTTCTCCCACCTCCCCATGATAGGTTTCTCTCTCTTCATCTGACATATCTAGTCCCTTTGTCTCAGGAGGATTGTTCAGGGGCAACACGCTCGACTTGGAAGCAAGACAACACAGAGCACCACAGGTTCAATCCCCGGGTCTGCGCTTAGAAACCTATGGGTATTAAGCACGTTATAAATAACCTATCATTTCATAACCTTTCAGAACTAGTGTGGCTTTTGTCCTCATCACCCTTATTTAAAGTCAACCTGTCCAAAGACATTGCTCTGTGCTCAAGACTAAACAGGCCTCTTTCCTTGCTTCATGATCAGATGACTAGGGGCTGCTATCCCTTCCCTAGGTTTTCCAATTAGCTGCTTTCCCTAAAGTCTTGATAAGCTATATCGATCCTCTCCCTGATACTCCCTATATTAAAATTCTCCTCTATGGTTATCCTAGATGGTTCTGCCACTGCTCCTTGCGACGGGAGCAACTTCTCTACATGGCCCCATGGTATAACTGGGCTTGGTTCAATGAACTCTTTCTGAATACAATCAATGTCACATTCCCTTTGTCTTCTTTTTTGCTCCATTTCTTCATCTAGTTCTCTTTCCTTTCTTGCTTCCTGTCTAACTCTTTCCTCTTGCTGTGTTTTCTCTTCCCTTCTTTCATTCTCTCTATGCTCTTCTTCCCTTCCTCTTCGCATTCTTTTATCCCTTAATTTCTAAGCTTCCTCATCTTCTCTCTTCTTCTCTTGCCACTCTCGTTCTTCATTTGCTCCATGCCTGTTACCATACTTCCTTTGCTCCTCTGCCCTTTCTTCCTTCTTTTGCTGCTCCTCTTGATACATCTTTTCTCGCCTCTGCCTATTCTTTCTCTTATGCTCATCTTCTTTTAATCTTTTCTATCGTTCCCTTTCTTTTCTCTCCTTTTCATCTTGATCTTCCTTTTGCCTAACTTCCTTGATACTTTTTCCATCGAGCTTGAGCAATATCTATCCACCCATCCTTTTGTTCTGCACGATCCTTACCTCGTCAGCTTTAACCTTCTCTCCTTTCCATCTCTTAATCTCTTGTTCTATGTCTGTGGTTATATTTGGTCATTCACTTTTCTCCTCCTTGTCCTGTGAGACTTTAAAGATCTCCTCCTTTCTTTTAGTCCCTTCTGGACTATCGTCACTGCTATAGGCAGGTGGTTCATATATTGGATTATTATATCCTGTCACCGCCATCAAATTACTTAACGGATATAATTCTACATCTCCTGTACTATCGCCATTTACTTTGGGCAAGGTAAGGGGAGCCGAAGGCTCAGCACCTTCCTCCCTACACTGATTAAGCATCCAAATCTCAGACAGGAGGCAGGTCTTCCCGTTCCTCCAGGTATATCTTCCAGAGCTCAAAAATAGTTAACCTCTTTTCCAATGTCTTCCCTGTGTATGCAGCGTGCAAGTATGTGGTCATGTGTTGCAAAACCGCCTTTGACATTGATCCCACTTGTGGCCATGGCATGAACATTTTGTCTGCTATACCCTTTACCCACTCTGCACTATACTGTCTGAGCTTGGGTGCGTGTTTTGGTAGTGTCTTGCACAGGTGCATCAGTGGAGTAACATCCCCCGTTGTGACAAGTCTCAATTGACCGTCAATACTTACCATTTAGTTACACAGATACGTTTCAGAAAAACAACAAATATGAGCGTGCTCCAACCTCGCCGCACAAAGCCTCTATTACTCAATTATATCAACCTATCTTGTTCAGTCGGAGCCAACAATGACTAAACAATAGGTAACACATTTGTATCTCTTCTTTAACTTCCCAATTTGCTCTTGTTGCTCTTCTACACTTCTTTTCAATTACAAAATACCCAAACAGACAGACTAGTCACTTTACAAATATTTTCATCATGGTACTCCTTTTCTGATAGCCCCTAAAATACCCCGATTGGAGTTTTAGTCATTCCCTATCATAAACCTGTTTATGTGCCACCTAAGTATCCACTTTTTGAAATTACTCCTTCTAAAGCTCCTTGAGCTAGAAACTGGGCTCTATAGAACACTCTTCATTCACACACTTCTCATCATATACTAAACAAAACCCCTGTTACTTGTCTTTATCACCACATCCCCATTTTCTTACTTTGCCAGTCCCATCAATCTACTCACCATTCGCTTTTCAGCTCAAGACCTTAAGTATCGTCCCCTCCTCCAACCGACCACTGTCACCTTTGGTCCGCTCAGAGCCTGTGGAAACCAGGAGGGATTTTGTCAAAGGGGGACCCGTACCACCTCTATCACTTTTCTTGCAAAGATTTCTACATTGGCCACTCTCCACAGGAAACCTTGTGATCCTCTGGCTAGATGGCAGAGGGTATCTGATTTTCCGAAAATTCTAAAGACCTACTAATCAATGGGTCTTGTCTAAACATCCTCCTTCTGCCACCAAGTGAACCAGTAGACCCTTTTATACGAGGTAGCACTCTATGGATGGATGGGGATGTAGATCTTACTCTCGCACCAATAATCAGACCGACTCAGGAAGTTGGCAAAACACAACGGTTTTTAATTGCAATTGTCTAAAACAGGGAGTACAACGGGCATCAACGGACAACCCATAGCATAAGTCCCCATGATTCACATGAAGAAAACACTGTTTTTTAGCAAAAACCCGTCATCATTGACGCCATACTACTTGGCAAAATAAGAAAACCTACTTAGGGTTCTGGTTGGTCTATGGGAACATCTAAGAATACGGGACGAGTTGTGATTGGGTCTCTACAGTCACGTGGACAGCTATGCCCACCCCTACTGCAAATCATCTTCCGTGTCATAAAAATACATGTTGGACTTGACCATAACTCCCCACCCAATTAGCCCAATATCCATCATCACTCCTGCTGTCTGCAATTCAATTATTCCTTTGAACTCGGCCTTGCAAAGGATCACTGTGCCTGAGAATAAAAGGGAGTGTGAGCATGCCTTATCTTCTGTCTTCTAGTCTCGGTGTAGCTTTCCCAACATCTATTTTCATCTAACCTTGTGACAGGAGACCACATTTTGAGCTCCTTCTTCACATTTAACATTATTAAATTAATAAAAAGTGGTGCTTCAAGTGTTTTTCGATTACACCTTAACAGGAGCCCATCTTGCTTCTCACGTTCATTGTATCTCCTCAAATAGATAACCAGTTTCTTGGCTGCCCCAACCCTTGACACTGGGCCAGACGAGCATTCTTGAATCTTCCTCCGGCGTCAGCTGTTTTCTTCAACTGCGCAAAACTTTTAGCCCTTCTATTCATGGGATCCAAATTTGCTAAAATACGTCGTGGAACATCCAGATTCTATACACACATATATATATATCGGCGGCACCACCTGCAGTCTATTGACTATGAATAGCCAGCCTTATGATTACTTAGCCTACCCGCGTTACAGCATCTGTACAATAATAAAACTGCTTTGCATTTTCTTCAATGCTCTTCGCAGGTGCAGTCTTCATTTTGCTCATGAAATGTTGCTCAATTATTTACTTCACCATCAGATTATATAAGGTCTATGTATTCTCTTCATTGGCATCTCTGCTTCATGTGATGTCACCAATCTTCTTTCATTCATCTCCACACTTCTTCAGGAATTTCCGTCAGAAGACTGTTGTTTCTTCTGGGTACATCATATAGGGTTTTCTCAATGGATACCTTGTTTCAAGGACTCTTGTGGTATAGACTATTATTGGCTTTGGGCATGCCGCAATTTCCGGTTTCCAACATATAGGAAAAATGGGGGCGGGACCTCTGGCAGAGACACTTGGCTCCTCCTCTACACCTTTTTTCAGTTCCATTTGATAATATTCCTGCAAAAATGTTGCCATACAAGACCGGTACCGTTTTTTTGCGATGCTATTACCACATGTAACCTGCAGGGGACACCCCCGCAACCCCCACATTTTTTTTAAATGGAGCGGAGGACACCCCTGCAACCCTGCTCCCATTTACCTCATATATCATCCCCCTAAATAATGCTGCCTATGCCATTTCCCAGCGATCATATGTATGGTGACATTATTTATGGGGATAATATTACCTGATAGCCTTTTTTCTTGGTCTGCTAGCCATGACTACACCAGAGACAGAAACACGCTGATACCCGCAGTGCATAAAGTAACCATTCACTAAGTTAACGACAATGAAGGGTGGCACAGTCTAGAGTCGCATGATCAGATAGCTGTAACCTCCTGGGCTATGCGATTATGTCAGAGCATATGTTTAGATTTTACATTTTATGTGTGATGGTAGACTCTCATTATTACCAGTCCGCACATTGCACGTGGGGGACAAAGACAGCTCTAATACATACATGTAGGGTCCTCTAGGGGCTCCTTGTGACTATGTAACGTGCCAGACTGGCATAATTATGACATGGCACCTTATGTACAGTGTGTGGATAGGCATCCCTCGCCACATAGAACTTACCTATTATACCCACCATTTTTCTAGGTGTACTGATAGATGAGTGGACTGGGACCACACCGGACCAGACTCAACATGCTACTTGAATACTCACACCTCACGGGTCACTCCCCAAAAGCGTGGTCATTTTTTCTCTCTTCTCCTTGATGTCATTGAGGGATACGTGATTAGTCATTGTCGGGAGAGGCCCTATAATTACAGCCTCTCTTCACCCTTATGTTTTTCACAGAAGATAAGTACTCCACTCCCTCATCCATTAGCTTTGGCCCAGGACCACAACAGCTCACCATTGAGGCGCTGATGAATTTTGATTTAACGTGTCAAATTAATTGAAGCACGGTAAGTGTTGTAACGACCTTTTTTGAGCTGATTAAAAATTAAGTCCTGGATACAGACCCGTACTGATCTCATTTTATTTGTTTTAGAGAATAACATCCCAGCAAAGCTCGCCAGAGCCCCGATCACATTCTCCTGTCCTGATGAAGTCTGTCTTATTCACAGCCATCTGAAAGGCTGAAACACAGTTCTGTCGACATTTTATATTGTGCATTGTTTATTGTGCACACTGGGCACTAAGTTTATATTGTCTGAACCTACATTAATTCAATTTCCTTTAAAGCAACAAGGGGTTGTACCGATGAGATGCTTTGTACTCTGAATGTATATTAATTGGTACTAAGGTTATGTTTTCAACATATGTTTTTTGTCTGGAATGTCTTTCGCTCACTCACCTGTGATAATCACCAATTTGTATTCAATGTAACATGTGTTTTTTATGTTTCAATAATCAGTACATTTTGTGTCTTTTGTATTTCCGGGTTCCTCCTGATTATTTGATCGATATATGAAGTCTGTGCTACCTGGAGAGATCAGGGAATAGTCAGGTGCCCCATTTTTTACTCATCCCTTTCAGTGACCATCAGTTAACAGCTTGCTTGTCCAGAACTCACCGAACCATACGCAGCTTCTTGCTTCCTCAGATTATTTGCATTGAGTCCAAACTGGATATTTTCCATATGTGTCTTGTGTTGAGGGGGCTCATTTTATCCGCATCTTGAATAAATCACTTTTAAAAAAACGATCTATATTGTTTTTCTTTTCTTTATTTGAGTTCTGAGACAAAACATATGATTTTGCCTCTAACAAATGCCTAAAGTATGCCCCAAGCTGCACCTGCATTCTTTGCCCAGTCCAAAACTAGAATTAGGCATAATTCAAACACAATAATCCTCATTACGACCCTGGCGTTAACCATGGCGCTATTAGCGCCATGGTTGACGTCAGTATCTTACCAACTCCGCCATGGTGAATGGCGGAATTACCGCCCCATTCCATGGTTGGCGGGGCGGTAATTCCCCATTCACCATTGGCCCTTCCCCATTCCCATTTTTGCCCCCATAGGGCTCAATGGCAATGAGGAAGGCGGTAATTACGGTACCACAAATTGCGGTACCGTAATTACCTCGAAAGTCCCTTTGCGGGTTCCTTCCTTAACGGCTGGTAAAACCAACCGTTAGGGTCGGGACCCGCAAAGGGACCTCATAATTAGGCGGTAAGGGTTTAACGGCGCCGACACCTTTTACAGCGCCGTTAACCCCTTACCGCATGGGTCGTAATGAGGCCCAGTTTCTTATCATTGAAAGGTTCTTAATTACGTTGCCAGAGTTTTATTTTCAATTACACCATCCACTGTAAGGCTTTTGTGATGTACATCTACTCATGATAAGTCATTAATATCTTTATTATGAAAGACATTTCGACCAAACGCACATCAGAGTGAGATACAGAACGTTTACCAATACAAGGATAGTTTTCATGGGTAGGGGATCAAAACCGATAATCATTCTCATTTTGAAGGGGAACTGACAACAAATCAGTAAGGTTCACGTTTTGCTCTAACATTTCAAATTGCTATAGTATGTTTGAATGCCATTTGCTCTATCTAGCACTGAATCATTTTTTTTATGTTGCAGCCCCAGAAAAATAGTATTCTGTCACAAGTTGTGTTTAGCATCTTATTTTTGCACTACAGCAAAATAAATGTTCTCTGTTACAGGGTGAATACATGCTAGATACATCAGCAACTGAGGGGCGACAGTCCACTAGAATGGTCAGGATGCAGGCTGCATCTCCCGCTTTAAACACATGTGCTCAGCAGAATGAGCCATGCAGAAGACGGATAAAGGCACAGAGGAATTCACTTGGAAATGAATCCAGAACAGAATCCTTCAGATTCTCAAGCAAAAGCTCTTCAGTTGTGGTTTTTACTTTCTACATGAGTCACGCAAAATATTACAAAAACAAAGATCTCTTAAACGTGGGCTGTCGGTTTTCTATTTTCGTTTTTTTTTTTATTTCCTGCTACAAAAATAAACGCATCCATGTGCTGCGACGCTTCTCACGTGATAGGGGCATTCAGAACTGGCGTCTTAACAGTGGGTCTAAAAATCAATATATTTTAGGTGTTTCTCTTGGAGAAGGGGGTGTACATCACAGTCATGCTCACGAAGAGCTCATACGTTCTGTCCTCCCCTGACTTTCCGAAAGGGGTCACGTGCTTTGAAAGGGTATCACTGGGCCTGAGGTCATATTATATGGATGATAGATAGCAGGAGCACAGCCTTTTCATATGGTTCCAACTGAGCTAATTTCTGCGGCATCCGCGCCTTAAGGCATTTCAAAATCATTTATATTACCGCATGTTTATCCAAATCTGACTCTTGGGAAAAATTAGTGGTTGTCATCAGCATAGATGTGTAAAATAAACACAGCTGGGACAGCTTCGGTAGAGATGGCCGCAAGTAAATATTACAAGGAATAGGGAGCAATATGTCCCAGAAGCAAATCACACGTCACGCTATCAGGCCAGATTACAGAAACTGTGCACCAGTGCAAGTGCGAAGTGTGCACGGTATTAGCACCAGGGTAACGTTTACCCTATATTTAAATTTAAAAAAAAATGCACCTCAAAAAGTGCACTTTGGCATATTAAAGCACCAGGGCTAAAATTGCATAGTGCTAAAACGGTACATTTTTGATGCATTTTTGCATCAGGGCTAAGTTTGCCCTAGTGCTAATACCATTCCGTATTAGCACTAGGTTAAACTTTGCCGTGGTGCAAACATGTAGTGAAAATGCATCTTTTTTGCACTAGGGCACTTTTTGCCCTAGTGCTTTTAATATGCCAAACTGCACTTGTCGAGGTGCAATGGTGTTTTAATGGGTTCCAGTGTTTTTAAAAATAGGGCAAACTTTGCCCTGGTGCTAATACCGTGCACACTTCGCACTTGCACCAGTGAAAAAAGTTTCCGTAATCTGGCCAGGGGAATTCAACTGCAGCAGTTCTGGATCAACATATCGTAACGTGACAACAGAAGAGTATTTTTCCAGCGTGTGGACTGACCACCACAATATTCACAGGTTGTGCACAGTCTCTGATATGGGACCCTGAATATTTACGCACATTCTCCATATTTACATTATTTGCATTTCAGGTTAATTATGCACATGTTGAATATTCCCCGCTCTGTGTCGTCTAAGATGCATATTTAATAGGCCTAGGTGTGGGATAGATGGCAACTTGCGTGGATGCAACCGCTGCTACTAGAAGGGAAGTGGGGAAACTGAACGATACAAGTAAAGAGCCATCGCCACAGAGAGAAAAGCTACTAGCATCTATATGTACTCTGGGTTATTTAGCAGTTTGCTTTGTGCTTGCTACCCATTGAAACACTGACGGAATGAATGAGAAAAGTTACTATTTCAATGTACCTTTTACTCCACACCACATGCATATATGGCACGCATAACACATACATATAGCAATTGAACATTGATCTACTCTATTTTACTCATTCTGCATTTTTAAAGCGCTCAAACAGCCCATGTGCATCGAGGCGAGGCGCTGTTACAGGAATTTTTTTCTTTTATGTAATTGTTTTTTATTTTGTCTTAGTTGCACATTTATAATGCGCTTATACACCCAGAGGTTTCTAAGCGCAGACCGGGGATCGAACCTGTGTTGCTTCGTGTCGTTTTGCTTCCAAGGCCCACACGTTGCCGCTGAGCTATCCTCCGGAGACTCTGGGGACTTTTTATCAGCATTCCATCTGAGGTTACCAGCGGACTTGTGATGAAGCTCACTATATTTTAGTTCCACGTGGGTAGTATGGGCCATGCAATGATGAAACACAGTGGTTTAGACTTCTGTTCTGAGTGCTGTTACTGTCTTCTCGACCCCTTCATTATAATTGGGTACATGGTCCAAGGGTTCAAAAGTAAGCCAACGCCACTCAGAATCAGTTAGGTTTTCAATGTTCTTCCATTAAAACAGAGAAAATAGGTATTCAATTTCGTGGAACAACTATTGATCCACGATAACTGGTTGTGCAAAGATGTCAATAAAACAGAGGGCTTCCTGCTGGGCACCACTGGTTCAGATGTCCTCTTTTTCCCAGGGTTTAACAACCTTGAGTGAAGCTTATAGCCCTGTCTATTATGTGGGGAAACCTAGGGTGATTTTTTGACAGCAGTATAACGTTTGAGAGACAGGTGAAGGCAGCATTACAACTACCATTGTAATCTTAACTAAATGTAACTCTGCACCTGAACAAGGTCATCAGAGATTTTTAGATACGCTCTTACTGTGTCTTGTGCAACACTGAGTGGGTGTTTATTTGCACATGGCAAGTCAAAAATTGTGTTGTGCAATTTACACATATGTATTGCCTGAAGAAATCTGGATGATTATCAGCTCAACAGTGAGTACTCACAGAGTTGAATATTCATCTCCACCAAAACCAGACATATTGTCCTGCTGCAGAAACAGTGTAAATGCTAGTCTTTTTATGTTCTACTGTTTTTAGATTTTTAAGAAGAGAGAGAAGAGAAATGAACTCCTTTCCCACCAATGTTGTCCTCACTACTCCACCTCAAACTGCTTCCTGATCCTGCTAACTCCAATATGTAACCTCAGAAGGGCCATTTGTTAGCAAGAGCTCGTTCTTTTAAAGTCTGCACCCACACCCTGAAACAGTGTAAAATGAAATAAAAAACATATCGTTTTGGTCCAGTGCATTACTTAATAGTAAATCAACTAACTGCAGATTCATAGCTATGCAAGCGACGCCCGAGGACTCCTGTGTGCCCCCAACATTCGAGAAGCCCATGGCTGCACACGTGGTCTCGCCCGCATATAAAATGGCGGACCGTGTTGCCGTGGAAAACAACAACGTAATCCGCCGCAGAAACATCACTGCCGCTGGCCCTTGTCCTGATTGGATGGCCCCCCCACCAGCGCCTCCCATTCTGCCTTAAAGGGAGTGGGAGAGTGCCAGCAGGCAAAGCCGTGCAGAGAAGGCCTGTGGACAAGGCTTTCCCCTCTCGCTGCAGCTCCGCTGCGATCCACTGATCAGCTGTTACCTGGAACAGCTGTGCAAGCGACGTCGGAGGACTCCTGTGCGCCCCAGCAATCGAGAATTCCATGGCTTCACATGCGGTCTCACGTGCATCTAAAATGGCGGACCGCGTTGCTGTGGAAACCCACAACAACGCAATCCACCAAAGAAGCATCACGCCGCTGGCCCGTGTCCTGATTGGATGGCCTGCCCCTGCCAGCGCCTCCCCTCCTGCCTTGAAGGGAATGGGAGAGCGGCGGCAGGCAAATCTGTGCAGAGAGGGCCTGAGGACAAGGCCTCCCCCTCTCTCTGCAGCTCCGCTGTGATCCACTGATCAGCTGTTACCTGGAACAGCTGTGCAAGCGACGCCGGAGGATTCCTGTGTGCCCCCAGCATTCGAGAAGCCCATGGCTGCACACGCGGTCTCACCCGCATCTAAAATGGCGGAATGCGTTGCCGTGGAAACCCACAACAATGCAATCCACCACAGAAATATCACCGCCGCTGGCCCGTGTCCTGATTGGATGGCCCCCCTGCCAGCGCCTCCCCTCCTGCCTTAAAGGGAGCGGCAGAGCGCCGGCAAGCGAAGCCGTGCGGAGAAGGCCTGAGGACAAGGCCTTCCCCTCTCTCTGCAGCTCTCTGCTGCTCAACGCTGCCACACTAGAACCCTAGTGCCGCAATATCAATGTCCTGAATGTCATAGCACCTGTTTCTCCACTAGCCACACATGGAACCACCACTACCCCCATGACCAAGACCACTAATGCTCCCACTGCCCCACTTCACACCTCCACCTCACCCACCCCACCTCACCCAGTCACCCCTGAACCGCATCTCAAATGCGCCATGATCAATGCCCGATCCATTTGCTCACATGCGCTGGACATACACAACCTTATCACCACTCACAACCTAGACTTCCTCATGGTCACTGAGTCATGGCTGCACAAAGCCTCGGGCCCTGCACTCTCGCTTGCCCTTCCGACAAGCTACTCTATCACCAGACAAGACCACCTATCCAAAGGTGGTGGCGTAGCACTTATAGCCAAAGATGCGGAAAAATCTGTGAACAATAACAGCGACTACCTCCAAATTAAACTTAATCTATCTCATCACTGCCCCATTACCATACACCTTATCTACTGCCCTCCAGGCCCTCTAGGCAACTTCCAGGCCTGTCTCACTCACCTTCTAACAGATAACCTCAAAACGTCCTCCAAAGTCATCCTACTCGGTGACCTCAACCTGGGCCTTAATGACACCAAGGTCCCAGCAGCCAAGTCACTTAACTCTGCCCTTGAGACCATAGGGTTCAGGAACACCATTTCTGACCCCACCCACACTCTAAGTAGAACCCTAGACTGGGTTGCCCAACATAACTGTCCACGCACCATCACAGGCAACACCCCTCCACCATGGTCAGACCACCACATCATCACATTCAGCATACCAACCACCCACTCCCCCTCAGCCCCTTCCACCAGCCCTAGCAAGAAGTTCACACCAACTCACTAAGGAAAGGCTTCTACCCTTCCTCCAGGGCCCGGCCTTCAGGCCACCTTTTTCCACCGAGCCAGAGGCTCTCGCATCATCCTACGATGCCGCTATCAAATCAGCTATTAACACCATAGCCCCACTCAAACAGTGCAAAACCAAACCCACTAGCCACTCCAACTCTTGGTTCACCCCGGACCTCCTCACACTCCGTACTGAAAAATGAGCTGCCCTTATATGATTGCAAACCTCCCACTCTGACAAAGACAAATCTGACTTCAGCATCTGCTCCAAAGAGTACAAGAAGGCAATTAATCATGCTAAAGCTAAATCCTTTAAATCAAGGATCTCAGAAGACAAATCTGCAACTAAAGAAATGTTCTCCATCCTCAGAGACTAGAGACCCCTACCCCTGCACCACGGAACCTCACTAAGGATAAAACATGGTGTGACGAAATCCAAACACCTATGCTCAACAAGCTGAGCTCGCTCCAAACTAAAATACAAGCCACTAAAGACTCATGCCCTAACACGCACACCTCCCACCCCCAGACTCATCCCCACTATTCCCATTCAAGTCCATACAGGAGAAAGACATGATCAACATCATGAGATCCATAAAGCTATCTAACTCCAAGGCTGACTCCTGCCCTGCCACAATCATCAGGGACTGTGCTGAGACTCTCGCTCCATTCCTAACAGCCTTTGTCATTGCCTCCTTTTCCAAAGGGAAAGTCCCTTCCTGCCTTAAGGAAGCCTGAGTCCGCCCCCTCTTAAAAACACGCTGTACCCCACCTCGCCTAACAACCACAGGCCTATCACCACGGTCCCATTCCTACTAAAGATACTGGACAAAGCTGCCTACCTGCAGGTGCAACACTTCATTGAGGAAAACAAGCTTCTAGGACTACGACAATCTGGCGTTTGCCCTAGACACGGGACTGAAACTGCCCTACTGGATCTAAAAAAAACAGATGGATGATGCCAGAGACTTAGGTAAACCGCCCTACTCCTACTCCTTGACCTCTCTGCAGCATTTGACCTTGTAAACCACAATGTCCTGTGTCACCACCTATCATCCAGGGTCAAATTCTCCCCTGACACCACAGCATGGATCACCTCCTTCCTGCAAGGGAGGACCATGCAAGTATTCTCGGACACAGCTACCGCCTCACTCACCATCATCCTTTGTGGAGTACCCCAAGGATCCTGCCTCTCCCCCACGCTCTACAACATCTTTACTCGCCCACTTTTCCTCATTATTGACGCACTAGGTATCTCGTACACCAACTACGCAGATGATACCCAGATCCTCCTCAGCCTCACAGGTAACTATGACACAGACTCCTCCGCCCTCAACAACATCTACAACACTATTCAGACATGGATGGCAGCCAACGGCTTATGTCTCAACTCTGATAAGACTGAAATCCTGCTAGTGGGATCCCCTGACACAATAAAAAACCTTGACACCCAGTTTAGCCATTTCACTATTGACGCTATTAAAATACCAGTATCTGATGCAGTCAAAACCCTCTGTGTCTATCTGGACTCCAACCTATCCATGAATAGACAAGTCAACGCTATTGCCTCATCAGCGGCCTACCATGCTAAACTCATTAATGCAGTCAGACCCTTCCTGTCTAAAGAGAACTGCACCAACATAGCCAGAGCCATTACTGGCTCAGGGATAGACTATTGCAATGTACTGTTGCTAGTGACATCCACAAAAAATCTGGAAAAACTCCAAGTTATCCAGAACAATGTGCTCCACGCAGCCCAAGGCATCCCCAAAAGGGAGCACATTACGGCTGCCAGAAAATCAGCCCACTGGCTGCCAATTAAGGAAAGAATAATATTCAAAGCACTGACACTGACCCACAAGTGCATCCACCTCTCCGCACCTGACTACCTATACCAAAAAGTCCACCTCTCTACTTCCAGAAGGCCCACAAGAACACCCTACGCAAACATGCTCTGCGTACCCTTGAAAAAGAGAGCAAGAGCAGGTGGCGCTAGTTTCCCCTACCTCGCTCCCACACACTGGAATGCCCTACCCCCTTCCATTAGGAGTGAGGCCTCCCTCATGGCTTTTAGAAAATCCATGAAAACTATTCTCTTCACCTAATACACACCACTATCACCTGCCCAGCTGGATGAGCCCAAGAGTACTTATAAACTGACTTTGTATCCCAATGTATCAATGTACAAACGACGTATGTATAAATGCATTTCCTAGCTGTACCTACCCTGTAACTAAGTTTACCCACATGTAACAGCGCCTTGATGCCTATGGCTGCTGTGCGCTATATAAATGTAATACATAAATAAATAGTTTAGTACCGAAGGATTCAAGGTGAAATTTGATCCTTACCCAGCACCTTGTAGGATTATATTCTCTTCCCGACCCCTTGCTTGGAAAGATGACTGATTTCTGACAGTAAATATTCAGGCCACTGTCCTACCTAAACTCCTTTAGAATATTGTTTTTACTTTGGTATGATACTGCTGTGTCACATACATAACACAACAGATAATCTGTATATAGGTAGTGTATGCCTCCCACACAGACGCCTCAATCTCTGCAGCAACACATGTCTGCTAATCCATCCTTTAAGTGGCTCCCAGGCCAGAGATAATTGTCTAAGGGACAGTGGTAAGTGTTAGGAAAGATTTCGTAATTGTGGGTAATTTTCCTTCCATGTGGCAACCCCTAAACTTTTTGCTGTTGTTTTCACCATGATCTAGACTTTGCCAGAGAAGTGCAGCCTTCTGCCGCACTCCTCTGGGCTTTCGCTCCATTCTTACGGGGAAACTGACATGCCCTTAAGACAGTCAGTACCGGGAAACGCTGTTTTCCGTAGTTTCTTTATCATGTTGCAGCTTTCGTGCAACATGACACAAGAGGGCACTGTAAGCTAAGATACTGCTCTCTTGGGTCTCTAGCCTTCTACGGGCCATAGATATTCTTTTTGGATTGTAACTGATCGGTGCAAGTGAATCACGGACGGGAATGGTGGCAGCGATCGTTTCTTGTGTTTTGAGGTCCTTTTGGCATTTTAAGCGCGTTTCTCGCGCTTAGCCCAAAATGGTGGCCTGGCTCCCAAAATGGCCAGACCACGAGGCTCCTTTGTCCTGTCCGCTGACCGTCTTGCCCCCTTCACCTTCCCCAGGTCAAGCCGACCCGGGGCCTTCCTTATTTGAGCATGTACTTTTCCGCGAAACACGGATGCTTTCGCGGGCTTCTACAGGCCTTGTGTGTGCCTCCAGGATGTGGGCTGGGTTGTCTGGTCCCAATACACATCCTGGGTGCCAGAGAGTCTAGGGTGGTATGAATGCCTGGGACCACCGTGGTCCGTGATAGGTCCACGTATGGTGTGAGTGTTGATGAGGGGATCTCCCATTGGGTCCCCTCCGTTTTGGCACGAAGGGAACCGTGGATAAGAGGGGGCTGGAAACGCCACTACCATGTCGATCTCCTGAGTTCTCATGAACAAAGGAATACAGGAGCCAAGTATCCTGCAACCACAAGGCTGAACCGAGGAATCGCTGGTGACCCACTGAAGGACTGCTCCTCTGCACTGCTGTCGCCTTGTGAAACCCTTTCTACCTCTGATCGAACCAGAAGGCCTGTACTGGTACTTCGACCCTTGGAATAGCGGGGACAGCTATTCTCGGCATCTTCACCATCTCCTGCACGTAAGCCTTCGGAAGTGTCTCTGGGCCATCCAGCAGACTGACCAGCCTACCCAGGAGTCTTGCTCTGTAACCGCCGTCAGGTTGTGTTGTATATCGAGTCCTTGTCACTCTCACACGATTCGTACACTTGGCATTCCCAGGTCTGAAGTGAGTAGTGTACATTTGGCTGAGATACACACCGCCGCTCCGTTGCCCTGCTGTGGTAACAATCTGTGCGGGTTCACTTCGTTTGGGACATCTTTAACTCAACTCTGCTGCTGCAGAATCTACACGACGACGAGACGTCCCCTGCTCCCCTGAACCTGCCAGCACTGAAACTGACGCGGAGAAGCCTGGGTCTGCTTGCATCGAGGACCGGTGAGTAGCATAGCTAGGAACTGGTCGCCCTCCTGCAGGAGCCCATAGCTTTTCCCCGCTGTGTCAAACAGCACGCCTCTCCGTACTCGCGCTCTGCTTCTGCCCACAGTGGAGGCTGCGCTTGAGTCGCGGAACTCTGTTCTTCTTCATGTGTGCACCAAACTGAACTGCCTGATTCCCTCGAAGAGACTCCCCTTTTTGCCCGTTGGCACCAGCGTGTGCAGGTACTTTTAAGCACAATGCTCCACTCTTCGTAGGGCTTGGACTTCCTTTTAGGTAGGTGCCTCTGAAGGCGGACTGGGTCTAATCATTATTTTGCACTGCCTGTTTTCTTCCCCTTCTAGGTGGACTACACATTTCGTGCATCTAACGCTTTAGACTCGCTTGTATATGTATATATATTGTATTGGTTTGGTATGTGTTGGTTTACTAGAGTTTTATTGTGATTTCTCGCTACGGTCATTGTTGCAAAGGCCTTGGAATAAATGTGTGTATATTTTTAATATAACACCTGTTTGGAGTAGTTTGTAAGTGTCCTTGCTTTGTGTGCTCATTGCGGGCTTTCAGTCACCCTCACCCCTCTTGAGACCTAGGGCCTCATTACGACCCAGGCGGTAAGTTACCGCCTGGGTCGTACCTTTACCACCATGGCATAAACTACGTTTACGCCATGGTGGTTGGCGGACTTACCGCCCCATTCCGAGGTTGGCGGGGCGGTAAGTCCCCAATCCCCATTTACCCTTCCCCATTCCCATTTTTGCCCCATAGGGCATAATGGGAGTGGGGAAGGCGTTAATTACGCCACCGTAAATTACGGTGGCGTAATTAACAACAAGGTCCCTTAGCGCCATGGATTTTAACACCTGCTAAAAGCAGGTGTTAAATCCTCCATGGCGCTAAGGGACCTCGGAATCAGGCGGTAAGGGTCGGCGCTGTTTACGCCGCCGTAAACCCCTTACCGCCTGGGTCCTAATGAGGCCCCTAGTCTTGACCGCCACAATCGCTACTCTGATTGGTCTGGCTTGTCCAGAGGTTACCCTGTTCCAAGTAATTAGGTTGGCCTTCTGAACTTCTGCGCCGCCAGGACAGAGTTCAGAAATCTGTCTTAACAAATTGGTGTACAGCGGTGGGATACGACTGAAGGTATCCAGTGTTGAGCACGAACTAAGGCATTTCAAGTTATTCCTACCAGGACACGTAGTGAATTGTTATAGTATAACTTTAAAAAGGCCATAGTCCTATCTAACAGTATGGAAACAAATACCTTGTTAACTTTAAATGCTTCCAAATCCGAAACATTGAAAAAGATGTGTGCGGAGAGAGGTGTTTCCTCTCAAGGCACTAAATTGGATATGATCCAAAGAATCGTGGCGTGGCAAGAAGCGCAGCTTGACGCTATAACTTCTGACGACAGTGCGGAAGGAGGTGGGGCTGCTCTCACTGGTAGAACCAATGGTTCTGCCGCTGCACTGATCCACTGCGACCACGAGGACAGGGAGGATGTGATGTCTAATGTTTCCTCTGCCAGTGTCGATGGGGAGGCCATGCTTGAATTCAAGAAGCAAGAGCTGCTGTTTAGGCAGAAGGAGCTTGAGTTCAATATGGCCAAACTACAGGAAGAGCTTGAGTTAAATAGGGTCAAGCTAAAAATCAAACAGGCAGAAAAACAGGAAGACGGGGATCACCAGTTGGAACTGGCCAAGCTTCAGGTTGCAAATGGGTCCAAGGGTCCTGGACATGGGTCTGGGGCCTCCTCTCATCCATGGTTTCCGAAAGATCTGCTCAGTGTGTATGAGGAAAGGAATGACATTATGGAATGGCTGAATACGTTTGAGTATGCATGTGAAGTTCAAGAAGTTGACAATGCTGATAAGATTGCCTGGTTACTCAGCAGACTGCCCCATTCTGTCTGTAGTGCCATTATGGAAATGTCGAAGGCTGAGAGAGCTGATTTCGCAATGTTAAAGCAAACTCTCATTTTAAAGTTTGGAAAGACTCCTGCCCAATATTTAAAACGCTTCCGAGAGTACAAGAAAAAAGAAGGTGGTACTCGGGTATCTTATGTCACCGAATCCTTAAAAACTTGACTGGCTGTGTCGAAGGTTATAAGGTTTCTACTTTTGAAGGCATGATAAATCTTGTCATGCTGGAACACATTTTTGCATCTTCTTCCCCGGAGCTCAAGCAGCATTTGGCCGATTTGAAGGAGATAGATCCTAAGAAGCTGGCCATTGCAGCAGACTTATGGGTGTCACATCGAGTGTCCCATAAGGACAAAACTCATCCTGGTAAGCAGGAGGAAGGGAAAAAGCCCAAAGATAAGGAGGGTGGAGAATCTGATAAATCTTCTTCTCAAAAGGGCCACAAAAAGAAAAATAAGGGTAAGACACAGGAGAACTCACATGGTAGTGGAGGTCAGCCTCCGAAACAGAACTCTGGTTACAATAAGCCTCCCTATGTAAGCAGACCCAATGGATCTTGTTTTGCTTGTGGAGCAACTAACCACGTGAAGGGGGATCCCCGGTGTAAGGTTAAACCTTTGGGGTCCACTCCGCTAATCTGGCCTTCTCCTCCTACGAGGAAGAAGAGATTACAGGAGCATCCTTCTCCTCAGACTCATTCCCCAGCGGGATAGAAGCTGAGGTAATTTTAGTTTCCCTGGGTTCCTGGGAGCCTAAAGTCGCAGAGGCTTATGCTAGGATTCCAGATAATTCCAAGCACTACTTTAAAGACAGTGGGCCTCATTAGGACCCAGGCGGTAAGGGGTTTACGCCGGCGTAAACCTTGCCGACCCTTACCGCCTGAGTACGAGTTCCCTTAGCGCCATGGTGATTTTAACGCCTGCTTTTAGCAGGCGTTAAAATCCATGGCACTAAGGGACCTTGTTGTTAATTACGCCACCGTAATTTACGGTGGCGTAATTAACGCCTTCCCCACTCCCATTATGCCCTATGGGGCAAAAATGGGAATGGGGAAGGGTAAATGGGGATTGGGGACTTACCGCCCCGCCAAGGTCGGAATGGGGCGGTAAGTCCGCCAACCACCATGGCGGAGTTGGCAGCTTAGCGCCATGGACCATGGTGCTAATAGCGCCATGGTCCTCCGCCAAGGTCCTAATGAGGGCCAGTGTGCTGATCAATGGAGTAGATACTCCAGCTCTTAGGGATAGTGGGTGCAGTCGAACTGTAGTGGATCTACCTTGGTAGACTCAGAGGAAATTGCCAGAGCTACTCTGATGCCCACTAAGTTGGCTGACGGCCCACTCCGCATGTTCCCAGTAATACCTGTAAATCTTACTTTAAATGGTACAGCAGTCAGGATTCCAATGAGCATTCAGAGAAACGTTCCAGGAAAGGTCTTGTTAGGCAATGATCTCAGAGCTTTAGGGCTCATAGGAGACACTGCCGACAGACCCTACACACGGTCTCAAGCACGGGCAGCATTGGCCAAGACCAATACGCCGCCCCAGCCGAAGGGGAAACCCAAGGCGAAAGGAGTAAACAAGTCAAGACGAGGGAAAGAGAATATTCCCCCGAGCTCGCCTACCACTGCGGTGGAGGAAGTTGGTCAATCGCCCGGGCCTGACGAGGAGGTGGCGATGCCTGAAGTATTTTACCCCAACGACCATCCTGAACTAAAAGACTTGTTAGTAGGTGGTCCTGATAGGGAAGAATTCAGTAAAGGCCAACGTGAGTGCCCATCTCTGGAAGACCTAAGGAGATAGGCCTGCTCCCAGCTTGAGGGTGAACCTCCTGGGACGCATCGGATTTATTGGGAAGGTGGCCTCCTGTATAGTGAGCCCACAGAGTCTACAGAAGGAGGCCAAAGGACGTTGGTAGTTCCCCTTGCTGTAAGACCCTTCCTCTTGCAGTTGGCGCATGAAGTGCCCCTTGCTGGTCACCTTGGTATTAAGAGGACCAAGCAAAGGTTATCCATGCACTTCTACTGGCCCAAGATGGGGGTGCAAGTAGAAAGTCACTGCAGGAGTTGTGCCTCCTGCCAGTTATCTGGTAAGGTTGGCTCGACAATCCAAGCTCCATTGGTACCACTCCCAGTTGTGGGAATACCATTCGAAAGGGTAGGGATCGACATCGTTGGTCCCCTGGACCGGCAAACATCCTCAGGAAATAGGTTTATCCTGGTGCTGGTCGACCATGCAACCAGATATCCTGAGGCCATCCCATTGAAAACTGTAACTGCCAAGTCAGTTGCAAAAGCGTTACTCGGCATATTTACTAGGGTTTGCTTCCCTAAAGAAGTTGTGTCGGATCGTGGCAGCAACTTTATGTCGAAGTATATGCAGGCTATGTGGAAAGAATGTGGGGTCACCTACAAGTTCTCTTCTGCATACCACCCCCAGACCAATGGTCTGGTGGAACGTTTCAACAGAACGTTAAAGAGCATGATTGGGGCTCTGGAAGAACCTCAGAGAAGAAAATGGGATCTTCTTTTACCATGCTTACAGTTTGCTTACCGAGAGGTACCACAGGAGGGCGTTGGCTTCAGCCCCTTCGAACTTCTGTTCGGTCATCCTGTACGGGGACCCTTAGCCATAGTCAAAGAGGGATGGGAGATGCCCACTCCCCCTGTTACTACCAACGTAGTAGATTATGTGCTGGGGCTCAGAAAACGGATGGTACTTCTGATGGGCTTGGCTCATCAACTTTACACCTGGTCAGCACGTCCTGATCATGAATCCTATAAGGCCTCGAGCTTTACAGGACAAATGGTCAGGCCCTTACACAGTGGTGGAGCCCCTGGGTGAGGTTAACTATTTAGTGGACCTTGGAAGGCCTGGACAGGCTCCAAAAGTGTTTCACGTAAATAGGCTGAAGGCTTTCGTCCCAAGAGTCAAAATCGCAGCACTGCTACAGGCTTCAGATGTTGTGGAAGAGGAATCTGAACCTCTCCCCGACCTGTTCGAAAGCGGTCCTTCAGATAGCTCCTTTGAGGGTGTCCGAGTGGCCCCTCATCTGACTTCTGATCAGCAGGCTGAGGTGAAAAGTTTGCTTAGGCAGTTTTCCCCCCTGTTTTCACAGTCGCCTGGTTTGACACCTTGGTGCAAACATAACATAGACACAGGAGACAGTGTACCTACCAAAAGTAGGGGATACAGGATGTCAGACAAATTACGGTCTTATATTAAGACCGAGGTCAACAAGATGTTAGACCTTGGGGTGATTGAACCCTCTAGTAGTCCTTGGTGCAGCCCTGTGGTTTTGGTTCCAAAGGCAGGCACTTCTGAATTGAGGTTCTGCGTGGATTATAGGGCTCTGAATGCTGTCACCAAGACAGATGCACACCCCTTGCCTCGAACAGATGAGCTGGTGGATACTCTGGGTGCCTCCAAGTACCTCAGCACGTTTGACCTCACTGCTGGCTATTGGCAAATAGCTTTAGCAGAACATGCCAAGGAGAAGACAGCGTTTTCGACTCCAGACGGCCTTTACCAATTCAGGGTAATGCCGTTCGGGTTGAAAAATGCACCTGCCACATTCCAGAGGCTTGTGAATCATGTTTTGAATGGGTTGGACGAATTCTGTCTTGCCTATCTGGACGATATAGCAGTTTTCAGTGCCACCTGGGAAGATCATGTGAAACACCTCGGGATTGTGCTCCAGGCTCTTCAGAAAGCACACTTGACCATAAAGGCTAGTAAATGCCAGATTAGACAAGGCTCCGTGGTTTACCTTGGACATGAAGTAGGTGGAGGGAGGATACAGCCTCTTCCCAGTAAAGTACAAGCAGTACAAGACTGGCCTACCCCCACTACACAGACCCAAGTGAGAGCCTTCTTAGGACTCACAGGGTATTACCGCAACTTCGTGGCAGACTATGGCACCATAGCTGCCCCTCTGACTGCCCTCACCACTCCGAAGAAACCCAAGAAGGTAACTTGGACCGACGAGTGTGAGAAGGCCTTCAACGGCTTAAAAGACTCCTTGTGCCAGGCCCCTGTCCTCAGGGCCCCTGATTATCAAAGACCTTTTATTGTGCAGACGGATGCCTCTGACACTGGGATAGGAGCTGTACTATCGCAAGTAGATGAGAAGGGTAAGGAACACCCTATTGGTTTTATTAGTCACCAGCTTAAGGACAGAGAGCTCAGATGGTCCACAGTGGAGAAAGAATGTTTCTCTGTTGTGTGGGCCCTACGGAAGCTGAGGCCCTACCTCTATGGGACCCACTTCACTGTGCAAACTGACCATAAGCCCTTAAAGTGGCTAATGAACATGAAGGGAGAGAATCCAAAGTTGCTTAGGTGGTCCATAAGTTACAAGGCTTCGACTTCACTATTGAGCATAGGCCAGGTGTCCAACATAGCAATGCTGATGGGTTGTCCAGAATGTTTAACCGACCTGAACAAGAGACTCATCGAGGGGTGGATTAGTTCCCCCTGTCCATAGTCTGGGAGGGGCGAGTGTTAGGAAAGATTTCGTAATTGTGGGTAATTTTCCTTCCATGTGGCAACCCCTAAACTTTTTGCTGTTGTTTTCACCATGATCTAGACTTTGCCAGAGAAGTGCAGCCTTCTGCTGCACTCCTCTGGGCTTTCGCTCCATTCCTACGGGGAAACTGACATGCCCTTAAGACAGTCAGTACCGGGAAACGCTGTTTTCCGTAGTTTCTTTATCATGTTGCAGCTGACACAAGAGGGCACTGTAAGCTAAGTTACTGCTCTCTTGGGTCTCTAGCCTTCTACGGGCCCTAGATACTCTTTTTGGATTGTAACTGATCGGTGCAAGTGAATCACGGACGGGAATGGTGGCAGCGATCGTTTCTTGTCTTTTGAGCTCCTTTTGGCGTTTTAAGCGCGTTTCTCATGCTTAACCCAAAATGGTGGCCTGGCTCCCAAAATGGCCAGACCACGAGGCTCCTTTGTCCTGTCCGCTGACCGTCTTGCCCCCTTCACCTTCCCCAGGTCGAGCCGACCCGGGGCCTTCCTTATTTGGGCATGTACTTTCCCACGAAACACGGATGCTTTCGCGGGCTTCTACAGGCCTTGTGTGTGCCTCCAGGATGTGGGCTGGGATGTTTGTTTGTTTGTTTGTTTATTTATTTGTATAGCACTCTTGACCCAGGGGTATATGTGCGCTTTGAGCATCTGGTTACAGGCAACAGTAGGGAACAATAGTACAACAGTAATGTGGCATATAAAGGTTGACAAGAAGGCAGTTAGTGCATAGATAATAATAGGCAAACACAATAAGAAACATTTGAACATTGGGTATGCATACATACATGGTTGGTTATTTGTTGAGTAACCAGGTGATGACCTTAGTTCTGAAGGGTTGGAAGGTAGGTGTGGATTTGATATCCAGTGGAATGGTGTTCCAAAGTTGTGAGGCCAGAGCTGGGAAGCTGGATCCACCAGCTCTTTTGAGGGAGTATTTGGGCACCGTCAGTTGTAGTGTGTTAGACGATCTAGTGGTTCTAGTGTTCTGTCTTAATGTAAATTTGTTAGTGAGATAGGGCGGGGCTACGTGGTTAAGAGCTTTGTATGTAAGGCATATGGTTTTTAAGTCTATTTTTTGTTGGATGGAGAGCCATTTGCATGCAATTCTTGTAGCGGAGATATGTTCTCTTCTGGGAAGATTTAGGGCTGCACGGAGTGCGTTATTTTGTAAGACTTGCAATTTATTGATTACTGTTTTATTGGCACCTACATAGAGGCTATTACAGTAGTCCAGTTTGGATTGAATGAGTGCTCTGGCTAAAGTGAGGCAGTTGTTGGGGGAGATCAATGGTCTGCAGGCCCTAATTAATTTACCAGTGTAGGCAGTGGCTGAGGCAGTCATATTAATTTGTTTGGCTAGGTTGGTATTCGTGTCTAAATAGAAATCGAGGGTTTTTACACTTTTGGCGATGGGTATGGTGTTACCGTCAATGGTAAAGCTGGTGTAACCGGGACAGAGTTTACGGATGGTGTTGGGTGAGCCGACAAGAAGCAGTTCGATCTTATCATTCAGGCAGAGGCCATGTGTGGTCATCCATGCCTGAATGATGGAGAAGACTTCATTGATCCATTTGGCATCCACGTTGTAATTACCGGATAGGGTGAGGAGTATCTGGGTGTCATCTGCATAGTTCGTGTAGGTGACACCCAGATTGTCCAGCTTGTCAAATAGGGGCTTTGTAAATATATTGTACAAAGTAGGTGAGACAGAGGATCCTTGTGGGACACCGCAGGTAATGGGGATAGGGTCAGCCGCTGCTAGGGGTGAGAAGACTCGCATGGTCCTATTGTCCAGGAAGGTTTGGATCCATGTGACCGCAGAGTGAGAGAAGTGTGCTGCCGATGACAAATGGTTGCACAGGATTTTGTGGTCGACGCGGTCAAAGGCAGCGCTCGAGGAGAAGGATGTCAGCCTTACCTTTATCTTTGAGTTCGTCTATCTGGCATTTGAGATCAACAAGGGCCGTTTCTGTCCCGTGTTGTGGTCGAAAGCCAGATTGGCGAGTTCCTAGTAAATGATTTGTCTCGAGGTAATCCTGGATTTGTAAATAGGCCACTCTATCAAGAATTTTTAGTAAGAATGGGACGGTGGTAATGGGTCTATAATTCGTGGGTATGTCAAGGTCGAGAGTGTTTTTTTTTAGTAGTGGTAGGACCCAGGATTGTTTCAGATTACTGGGGACCAAGTTATTGATAAAGACAGGTTTATTAATTTAGTAATGAAGTGGGAGAGATCCCTAGCTGCATCTTTTATGATCTGTGCGGGGCAACTATCCCCCTTGCAGTTCGAGGGTTTCAAGGATGCTATAATTTTCTGTACCTCCCGGTATGGATACCTTTTTGAAGGTAAAGCCTGAGCTAGTGGCGGTAGGTGGAAGAGGGGTGGGACTGGAAGTAGGACCAGGAGTGAGTTGTTGTCGTTTGTTGTCAATTTTAGTTTGGAGCCCTGAAATTTTGTTAGCAAGGGCATTCTGGATCCCTGTGCACCAAGGTTTATCCTTAGTGCAAAAGTCAGTGGGAGGAGTGGGGTTTTCTAATTCCTTTAGTATGTTAAAGAGCTCCTTTGTGCTGGAGCTTGCCTGGGAAATCCTGGAGTTGAGAGATTCTTTCTTAGCGCGTGTGATCTCATTTTTGTAGAGAGTGGAGATATTGGTGAGATTAGTTCTGTTATTTACTGACGGCACTGATTTCTATAGTGCTTCGAGTTTACTTTTTTGTTGACGGAGAGTTTTAAGCTCCGGGGTGTACCATGTATTCAGGTGCGCTTTAGGTATCCCTTTGCGCAATTTCAGTGGGGCAATGATGTCGATGGCTTTGGCCATGGAATCGTTGTAGACGTTGACCAATTGGTTCAAGTCAGTTGTGGCTGGCAATGCGTTCAGAGTAGGGATCACCAAGGGTATTAAGGCTTCCGCTGTGATGTTGCTCTTTTTCCTAGTTGAACAGGCAGGTGCAATAATAGGTCTTTTATGCGCTAAGTTGCTGGTATTAATGTCAAATGGGAGGAAGTAGTGGTCGGTCCAAATGAGCTGTGTGGGATCTTTCAAGGTAATGTTGCAGTTAAGGGCAGTAATCCAGTCAAGGATTCTGCCCTTCGAGTGGGTGGGTTTGGAGCAGAGTTGTTGGAGGCCATACTCCTCTAATGCCGTGGCCAGAGCAATGGCTGGGGTGTCGAGAGGGTCATTAAACCCAAGGTTGAAGTCTCCAAGTATAATCATTTGTGCTGATGGTTTGGAGCTTTCGGCAATTAGTGAGGTGATGTCTTCCTCAAATGAGCCAGGTGGGCCCGGGGGTCTGTAAATTAAATGCAGCGTGATAGTGCTTTTAGGGGATGTTTGTAATTTGACTGTGAGATGCTCACATGATTTAAGTGGAGGAGAGGAGGCTAGTCTGATATCAAGCGAGGACTTAAAAATAATAGCTACACCACCTCCTCGAGCGTTAGGTCTATCTGCTCTGAGGATGGTGTAGTTATCAGGTATGGCTAGGGTGAGAGATGGTCCTGCAGCATCATGCAACCAAGTTTCTGTTACAGCAAGGAAGTCCAGGTTGTTGGTTAGAATAATGTCTGCGACTTCTATGGAGTGGGCGACTAATGATCTAACATTTAGAAGAGCTCCTTTAGGAATAGGAGGGGTGGAGTGATGGGTGTTACAGTATGAGTGTTAGTCTTATTAGGTGTTTTGGCTGGGCATTTGCTGGATCTGTGGTGGGTTCTGGCACCAAGTCTAATGTCTGGTCCCAATACACATCCTGGGTGCCAGAGAGTCTAGGGTGGTATGAATGCCTGGGACCACCATGGTCCGTGATAGGTCCACGTATGGTGTGAGTGTTGATGAGCGGATCTCCCATTGGGTCCCCTCTGTTTTGGCGCGAAGGGAACCGTTGATAAAAGGGGGCTGGAAACGCCACTACCATGTCGATCTCCTGAGTTCTCACGAACAAAGGAATACAGGAGCCAAGTATCCTGCAACCACGAGGCTGAACCGAGGAATCGCTGGTGACCCGCTGAAGGACTGCTCCTCTGCACTGCTGTCGCCTTGTGAAACCCTTTCTACCTCTGATCGAACCAGAAGGCCTGTACTGGTACTTTGACCCTTGGAATAGCAGGGACAGCTTTTCTCTGCATCTTCACCATCTCCTGCACGTAAGCCTTCGGAAGTGTCTCTGGGCCATCCAGCAGATGGACCAGCCTACCCAGGAGTCTTGCTCTGTAACCGCCATCAGGTTGTGTTGCATATCGAGTCCTTGTCACTCTCACACGATTCGTACACTTGGCATTTCCAGGTCTGAAGTGAGTAGTGTACATTTGGCTGAGATACACACAGCCGCTCTGTTGCCCTGCTGTGGTAACAATCTGTGCGAGTTCACTTCGTTTGGAACATCTTTAACTCAACTCTGCTGCTGCAGAATCTACACGACGACGAGACGTCCCCTGATCCCCTGAACCTGCCAGCACTGAAACTGACGCGGAGAAGCCTGGGTCTGCTTGCATCGGGGACCGGTGAGTAGCATAGCTAGGAACTGGTCGCCCTCCTGCAGGAGCCCATAGCTTTTCCCCGCCGTGTCAAACAGCACGCCTCTCCGTACTCGCGCTCTGCTTCTGCCCACAGTCGAGGCTGCGCTTGAGTCGCAGAACTCTGTTCTTCTTCATTTGTGCACCAAACTGAACTGCCTGATTCCCTCGAAGAGACTCCCCTTTTTGCCCGTTGGCACCAGTGTGTGCAGGTACTTTTGAGCACACGGCTCCACTCTTCGTAGGGCTTGGACTTCCTTTTAGTTAGGTGCCTCTGAAGGCGGACTGGGTCTAATCATTATTTCGCACTGCCTGTTTTCCTCCCCTTCTAGGTGGACTACACATTTCGTGCATCTAACGCTTTAGACTCGTTTGTATTTTGTATATATATTGTATTGGTTTGGTATGTGTTGGTTTACTAGAGTTTTATTGTGATTTCTCGCTACGGTCATTGTTGCAAAGGCCTTGGAATAAATGTGTATATATTTTTAATATAACACCTGTTTGGAGTAGTTTGTAAGTGTCCTTGCTTTGTGTGCTCATTGCAGGCTTTCAGTCACCCTCACCCCTCTTGAGACCTAGTCTTGACCGCCGCGATCGCTACCCTGATTGTCCTGGCTTGTCCAGAGGTTACCGTGTTCCAAGTAATTAGGTTGGCCTTCTGAACTTCTGCGCCGCAAGGACAGAGTTCAGAAATCCGTCTTAACAGTAAACCCTGATGAGTTGCCCTCTCCAGTGAGAGGTCAACCTAACAGTGGGCTCTGAAATCAGTAGTTGAATCAAGACCAGAAGGATAGTTCAAACCCATTGTGTTCATAATCACATGTAGAAAGGGCCCTTCTAGGCAGTCAAACACCATTCCAAGTCCAAGGGCATAACGGCCAGTGGGCCATCAATATGGTCAGGGATGGTCAATGCAATTTAGAGTGCTCTTAAATCTAGTCTTCATGGACTTTGAGTCAATAATCCAATCTAATATTGCCACTGTGCCCAATAAATAGTTAGCAAGGATTTTGGACAGTGTTTTGTTCCAACTGCTCAGCACGGAGACCAACTTCATTTCATTGTGAAAAAAAAATAGTTTCCCCAAGACAGGTGCTCCTCCTATACATGAATGCAATTCTCTACAATGATCAAAAACGTAAATATATTTTAATTCACTTTCTTTAGAAATAACACCAAAAAGGAAAGGGAACAATATGTACAGCATATTTCTCTGTTTCATTCAATTTTGTGACTGTTAGTAACGTGCAAGTGTTGTTACTCATTCAATGACATAGAATCTCAAAAGATGTGATAACTTCATGGCCATTAGTTTCGCCCCTCAAAAGATTTTTAAGGCATTAGGATCACATAAGTATTAAAATCAATTTGTGTAAACAATAATGTCCTAGCCAAACCAAGTAGTAATTATGAGCAATGCTAACTAAAGTTAACATCTGATGTGCAACAGTAGGGTGACAAAGAAAGGGATTTGTTCCATAAATATATACATGCCAACCTATTGAGAATTATTGCCAAACACAGAAATTAATCAAAACATACAAAATAAATGTGACAAGGAGAAAGAAAATAAAAACAATCCGGTTTTGCAACTACTAATAAACACCAGAGGACATGGGCAAATGTAATTCCGGAATACTATGTTCTAGGCACTGTGGGAGTAACAACTGCAGCTTGTGAATATAGTTGTGTCAATTCTCACAATTGAACTTGATAAGGAATAGAATCCATATTCAAAATGGACAACTGTGGGAACAAAGAGAAAAGAAAATAACAATGCATGAACCTAAATTTCTATTGCATGTGCAATGCAGCTCAATATTAAACATTGTAGACAAATTCAACTTCTCACACCATACAAACCAGGTACAAACTATAACCAATAATGCAAACAAATAAAGGACCGAAATGATGAAAACTTTAACTTTAACTGCAATTAATAGAATCTACATGCAGGCAATGTGATGCTTAGTATACTCACTCTATTAAGGGAAATCACTCTGGAGTTCTGCATGGAACTGTCATTTTGAATTGCCATTCAAATAGAATGAACGACGGCATCACGTTGTTACAAATTGCATGTATGACATAATTGGTGAACAACCCAATTCATGAAAAACGTCTCTACAAATTGGTTACTGTTTGAATGAATGTTCCTGATTGGGAACAAATCATTATGTAGAGTGGAGATTTCTCTCTTGAGTACACGTAGATATGGGAAGAACGTTTGTACATTATAAGTGTTTCTTGAAATGTTCCACGTATATCACATCATAATAGATATTATTTCTATGACGCAAATAGCATCCTCACATGAAGCATCCATATTGTTTGAATGATGGAATTGTGGTTTTAAAACATCAGACTTCAAAGTCATAATTTTCACTTCGAATACATAATCACAAAATATTGGTGTTCTCCATTTACACTATGTCCATCTTTTACTTGGATGGTTGATATCCACACCTGGTGAACCAGAGCGCTAATGGCGTCATTGATCCCAAGCCCTCCTTCACTGTATGGGCCAATATGTAAAAAGGCTATTACATGTAAATCTCATGAGTCGTATTAGTCTAGAAAACATAAATATATTATTTAAGCATTCCAGTACCATTCTGTGATGCTCTGTGGTGCTGAGATAATTCCAATGACAACTTCCATGGCAGACTCATCTGTTTAGTTCAAGATAGAAACCTTAATAGAAATATGACCAACAAATAGATAAAAAAACTCCAATTCAGTATTTGTGTTGAGGCCATATACCATTGATCTATGTTTGCAAATGTATTTAGCCCCCATTTTGTGCATAACATTCTCTCTGTTTCCTCCTCTTACAGGATTATTGGCCTGGTCAATGGCAAGACATCTCAGGTTCTTCTTGTTGTCTTCTTTGTGAAACTGCATCCAATGCTGAAGTAGGTGGAGGGAGGATACAGCCTCTTCCCAGTAAAGTACAAGCAGTACAAGACTGGCCTACCCCCACTATACAGACCCAAGTGAGAGCCTTCTTAGGACTCACAGGGTATTACCGCAACTTCGTGGCAGACTATGGCACCATAGCTGCCCCTCTGACTGCCCTCACCACTCCGAAGAAACCCAAGAAGGTAACTTGGACCGACGAGTGTGAGAAGGCCTTCAACGGCTTAAAAGACTCCTTGTGCCAGGCCCCTGTCATCAGGGCCCCTGATTATCAAAGACCTTTTATTGTGCAGACGGACGCCTCTGACACTGGTATAGGAGCTGTACTATCGCAAGTAGATGAGAAGGGTAAGGAACACCCTATTGGTTTTATTAGTCGCCAGCTTAAGGACAGAGTGCTCAGATGGTCCACAGTGGAGAAAGAATGTTTCTCTGTTGTGTGGGCCCTACGGAAGCTGAGGCCCTACCTCTATGGGACCCACTTCACTGTGCAAACTGACCATAAGCCTTTAAAGTGGCTAATGAACATGAAGGGAGAGAATCCAAAGTTGCTTAGGTGGTCCATAAGTCTACAAGGCTTCGACTTCACTATTAAGCATAGGCCAGGTGTCCAACATAGCAATGCTGATGGGTTGTCCAGAATGTTTAACCGACCTGAACAAGAGACTCATCCAGAGGTGGATTAGTTCCCCCTGTCCAAAGTCTGGGAGGGGCGAGTGTTAGGAAAGATTTCATAATTGTGGGTAATTTTCCTTCCATGTGGCAACCCCTAAACTTTTTGCTGTTGTTTTCACCATGATCTAGACTTTGCCAGAGAAGTGCAGCCTTCTGCTGCACTCCTCTGGGCTTTCGCTCCATTCTTACGGGGAAACTGACATGCCCTTAAGACAGTCAGTACTGGGAAACGCTGTTTTCTGTAGTTTCTTTATCATGTTGCAGCTTTCGTGCAACATGACACAAGAGGGCACTGTAAGCTAAGTTACTGCTCTCTTGGGTCCCTAGCCTTCTACGGGCCCTAGATACCCTTTTTGGATTGTAACTGATCGGTGCAAGTGAATCACGGACGGGAATGGTGGCAGCGATCGTTTCTTGTCTTTTGAGCTCCTTTTGGCGTTTTAAGCGCGTTTCTCGCGCTTAGCCCAAAATGGTGGCCTGGCTCCCAAAATGGCCAGACCACAAGGCTCCTTTGTCCTGTCCGCTGACCGTCTTGCCCCTTCACCTTCCTCAGGTCGAGCCGACCCGGGGCCTTCCTTATTCGGGCATGTACTTTCCCGCGAAACACGGATGCTTTTGCGGGCTTCTACAGGCCTTGTGTGTGCCTCCAGGATGTGGGCTGGGATGTCTGGTCCCAATACACATCCTGGGAGCCAGAGACACTAGGGTGGTATGAATGCCTGGGACCACCGTAGTCCGTGATAGGTCCACGTATGGTGTGAGTGTTGATGAGCGGATCTCCCATTGGGTCCCCTCCGTTTTGGCGGGACGGAACCGTTGATAAGAGGGAGCTGGAAACGCCACTACCATGTCGATCTCCTGAGTTCTCACGAAGAAAGGAATACAGGAGCCAAGTATCCTGCAACCACGAGGCTAAACCGAGGAATCGCTGGTGACCCGCTGAAGGACTGCTCCTCTGCACTGCTGTCGCCTTGTGAAACCCTTTCTACCTCTGATCGAACCAGAAGGCCTGTACTGGTACTTCGACCCTTGGAATAGCAGGGACAGCTATTCTCGGCATCTTCACCATCTCCTGCACGTAAGGCTTTGGAAGTGTCTCTGGGCCATCCAGCAGACGGACCAGCCTACCCAGGAGTCTTGCTCTGTAACCGCCATCAGGTTGTGTTGTATATCGAGTCCTTGTCACTCTCACACGATTCGTACACTTGGCATTCCCAGGTCTGAAGTGAGTAGTGTACATTTGGCTGAGATACACACAGCCGCTCCGTTGCCCTGCTGTGGTAACATTCTGTGCGGGTTCACTTCGTTTGGGACATCTTTAACTCAACTCTGCTGCTGCAGAATCTACACGATGACGAGACGTCCTCTGCTCCCCTGAACCTGCCAGCACTGAAACTGACACGGAGAAGCCTGGGTCTGCTTGCATCGGGGACCGGTGAGTAGCATAGCTAGGAACTGGTCGCCCTCCTGCAGGAGCCCATAGCTTTTCCCCACTGTGTCAAACAGCACACCTCTCCGTACTCGCGCTCTGCTTCTGCCCACAGTGGAGGTTGCGCTTGAGTCGCGGAACTCTGTTCTTCTTCATGTGTGCACCAAACTGAACTGCCTGATTCCCTCGAAGAGACTCCCCTTTTTGCCCGTTGGCACCAGCGTGTGCAGGTACTTTTGAGCACACGGCTCCTCTCTTCGTAGGGCTTGGACTTCCTTTTAGTTAGGTGCCTCTGAAGGCGGACTGGGTCTAATCATTATTTCGCACTGCCTGTTTTCCTCCCCTTCTAGGTGCACTACACATTTCGTGCATCTAACGTTTTAGACTCGTTTGTATTTGTATATACATTGTATTGGTTTGGTGTGTGTTGGTTTACTAGAGTTTTATTGTGATTTCTCGCTACGGTCATTGTTGCAAAGGCCTTGGAATAAATGTGCATATATTTTTAATATAACACCTGTTTGGAGTAGTTTGTAAGTGTCCTTGCTTTGTGTGCTCATTTCGGGCTTTCAGTCACCCTCACCCCTCTTGAGACCTAGTCTTGACTGCCGCGATCGCTACCCTGATTGGCCTGGCTTGTCCAGAGGTTTCCCTGTTCCAAGTAATTAAGTTGGCCTTCTGAACTTCTGCGCCGCAGTTCAGAAATCCGTCTTAACAGTAAGCCCTGATGAGTTGCCCTCTCCAGTGAGAGGTCAACCTAACAGTGGGCTCTGAAATCAGTAGTTGAATCAAGACCAGAAGGATAGTTCAAACCCCTTGTGTTCATAATCACATGTAGAAAGGGACTTCTAGGCAGTCAAACACCATTCCAAGTCCAAGGGCATAATGGCCAGTGGGCCATCAATATGGTCAGGGATGGTCAATGCAATTTAGAGTGCTCTCAAATCTAGTCTTCATGGACTTTGAGTCAATAATCCAATCTTATATTGCCACTGTGCCCAATAAATAGTTAGCAAGAATTTTGGACAGTGTTTTGTTCCAACTGCTCAGCACGAAGACCAACTTCATTTCATTGTGAAAAAAAAAAGTTTCCCCAAGACAGGTGCTACTCTTATACATGAATGCAATTCTCTACAATGATCAAAAATGTAAATATATTTTAATTCACTTTCTTTAGAAATAACACCAAAAAGGAAAGGGAACAATATGTACAGCATATTTCTCTGTTTCATTCAATTAGTAACGTGCAAGTGTTGTTACTCATTCAATGACATAGAATCTCAAAAGATGTGATAACTTCATGGCCATTAGTTTCGCCCCTCAAAAGCTTTTTAAGGCATTAGGATTGCATAAGTATTAAAATCAATTTGTGTAAACAATAATGTCCTAGTCAAACCAAGTAGTAATTCTGAGCAATGCTAACTAAAGTTAACATCTGATGTGGAACAGTAGGGTGACAAAGAAAGGGATTTGTTCCATAAATATATACATGCCAACCTATTGAGAATGATTGCCAAACACAGAAATTAATCAAAACATACAAAATAGAAAATAAATGTGACAAGGAGAAAGAAAATAAAAACAATCCGGTTTTGCAACTACTAATAAACACCAGAGGACATGGGCGAACGTAATTCCGGAATACTATATTCTAGGCACTGTGGGAGTAACAACTGCAGCTTGTGAATATAGATTTGTCAATTCTCACAATTGAGCTTGATAAGCAATAGAATCCATATTCAAAATGGGCAACTGTGGGAACAAAGAGAAAAGAAAATAACAATGCATGAACCTACATTTCTATTGCATGTGTAATGCAGCTCAATATTAAACATTGTAGACAAATTCAACTTCTCACACCATACAAACAGGTACAAACTATAACCAATAATGCAAAAAAATAAAGGACCGAAGTGATGAAAAGTTTAACTTTAACTGCAAGTAATAGAATCTACATGCAGGCAATGTGATGCTTAGTATACTCACTCTATTAAGGGAAATCACTCTGGAGTTCTGCATGGAACTGTCATTTTGAATTGCCATTCAAATAGAATGAACGACGGCATCACGTTGTTACAAATTGCATGTATGACATAATTGGTGAACAACCCAATTCATGAAAAACGTCTCTACAAATTGGTTACTGTTTAAATGAATGTTCCTGATTAGGAACAAATCATTATGTATAGTGGAGATTTCTCTCTTGAGTACACGTAGATATGGGAAGAACGTTTGTACATTATAAGTGTTTCTTGAAATGTTCCACGTATATCACATCATAATAGATATTATTACTATGACGCAAATAGCATCCTCACATGAAGCATCCATATTTTTTGAATGCTGGAATTGTGGTTTTAAAAAATCAGACTTCAAAGTCATAATTTTCACTTCGAATACATAATCACAAAATATTGGTGTTCTCCATTTATACTATGTCCATCTTTTACTTGGATGGTCGATATCCACACCTGGTGAACCAGGGCGCTAATGGCGTCATTGATCCCAAGCCCTCCTTCACTGTATGGGCCAATATGTAAAAAGGATATTACATGTAAATCTCATGAGTCGTATTAGTCTAGAAAACATAAATATACTATTTAAGCATTCCAGTACCATTCTGTGATGCTCTGTGGTGCTGAGATAATTCCAATGACAACTTCCATGGCAGACTAATCTGTTTAGTTCAAGATAGAAACCTTAATAGAAATATGACCAACAAATAGGTAAAAAACTCCAATTCAGTATTTGTGTTGAGGCCATATACCGTTGATCTATGTTTGCAAATGTATTTAGCCCCCATTTTGTGCATAACATTCTCTCTGTTTCCTCCTCTTACATGAATATTGGCCTGGTCAATGGCAAGATATCTCCGGTTCTTCTTGTTGTCTTCTTTGTGAAACTGCATCCAATGTTGTACCAATGGAACTCTTGAATATTCACTACAAATTGAATTTAAGGGGGTAATTCATAGATTTCAGCACAGAGGCAGCACACGTGATCAGCACAGAGAGGGATCATGCGCCAGCCGTGTGCGCTAAACAGCATTCTGGCGCATCGCGTATTCATGGAATTCCCAAGGCAAAAAGAGCCCTGGCGCAGAGAACATCCAGCAGTGCCAGTTACGCCCCCAAGAACGCCCCTCGCGCAAGGAAAAGCCATCAAATCCCCAATCCAGCGCAAAGGGCTGCACTAACCCTGGACCAGCTTACAGGGCCACTACACAGCAAACGCCGATCGGGGAACGTGTATTCCTGGGATGCGCAGGGAGTTACACAAGCGGTAGGCCCTGTGCGAGTAGGGTACGTGTATTTGGGGGGTACGTGGGTAGTTTCACACGCGGTAGGCCCTGTGCGAGTGGGGAACGTGTATTCCTGGGGTTCGCGGGGAGTTTCACACGCGGTAGAGCCTGTGCAAGCAGGCTACGTGTATTTGGGGGGTTTGCGGGGAATTTCACACGCGGTAGGCCCTGTGCGAGCGAGGAACGTGTATTCCTGGGGTTTGCGGGGAGTTTCACACGCGGTAGGGCCTGTGCGAGCGGGGTACGTGTATTACTGGGGTTCGCTGGGAGTTTCACATGCGATTGGGCCTGTGCGAGCAGGCTATGTGTATTTGGGTGTTACGCGGGGAGGGGCACCTGCCAGCAGGCCCTGACTCATGTCCACCAGCACCCCCACCCCCCAGCAGTTAGCCACAGGCCCCGACTCATGTCCCCCAGCACCCCCACTCCTCAGCAGTGAGCTTCAGACCCAGACTTCTGTCCCAACAAACCACATGTCCTAACAAAACCGACCCATGTACCGAAAGCCAACCCTAATCCCCCTTGCCCCCCAATGTAAGCATGCAACCATCCACAGAACCCACTCCCAAATTACCCATGCCATGATAGATTAAATGAACCACCATGCCCATGCAGGAATGCACAATGTAGCCACACAGTGGCAACACGTGACTGAGGAAATGTTCAATGAGACATGCACAAAACCAATTACAGAACACAACACCTATTCTGAAGTAATAACAAATGTATTAAAAACATAAAGAACTGACTTTGATGAATAGTGAACTGAAAATCAATGCCCAATGACCGAAGTAGAAAACAATTATTGTAAATCCAATGAAGTTAAAAAAAAGAAAAATCTCGTAGAATAAAAAAGTGGTCCATTGCCAATGTCCATAATAAAAACATAATCCAAATAAAAAAAAAAACATTGATCCATGGGAATATAGAAAAAGAAAGTATGCACAAGTCTGCAACTATATACAATGTAAGTCCAAATGGTCCATGATCCACAAACAAAAGGAAACCTACAAAAAAGTCCTAGGAAGAAAAAACTATATACACACGAAGTGCAGCAATGTCCATTAACTCCAAATTAAAAGAAGAACAAAGGAAACCTAACACTATCTAACTATATACAATGGCAGCGGGCAAGTCCTGCGGCTCACTCTGTGATGTCCCGGGCCAGGGCATCATCGAACTCCATGTCGATGTCCCGGAGGCAGGCCTCTGCCCTGGCCCCGAGGTCTCGTAGGGATGCACTCATGGCCTGTTCCAACTCCCTGCGAGTTACCTCGAGGCACTCTGCCCGCCTCAACACCCGACGCATGGAGAACTCCACCCTGACCATGGTCAGCCGCGCCTCTTCCGCCTGCCGCCGCTCCCCAACTATGCGCTGGCCCAACCGCAGCCACATGGAAGACACACCCATTCCAGGGTTCTCCTGCCCTCTGGCCGATGCCTGCCCCTCTGATGTCGATGGCCCCAAGCCATCATTGCTCCCACCTAGAGCCTGCTGCTGTTGCTGCTGTCCATGTGCCCTGTCCGATGCCTGCACATCCTTGATCTGCTGGACTCCAGTTGTTGGGGTGTCCACCCCTGCTGGACCGCCGACTCCCGACTGTGGCAGGGATGGGATCTCCTCCAAGCTGGCTGTGTTGGTCAGGCCAGATCCACAGGAGGCCCTGGTGGAATCTGGGCCGGAAGACGGCAGGGAGAACGAGTGGAGCATAGTCTCCACAGAGGAGGAGTGGACCGCCAGAGTGCTTGACACATGTAGGAACCCACCGACCAGGGCCCCTCCCAACAGTGCCACGTCGTGACGATGGTGTGCGTGCTCCGCCCAGGAAGCACGCACGTCATCACGAATGTCACACGTGCGCAAAGCAACACTAACCAGGACGGAGCCCATACGCTTGTGGGACCCCTCGTCCGCAGGTAGTGGAGAGGCAGATGACGTGGCACTCCTCCCTACCTGCGGACGGGCCTGGGACGGGGCATCCCTGCTGGTGCATGGTGGTGCAGTCATAGGGTCAAGGACAGCGACATGCACAGGCCCTACCGCCGTGACGTGCTGCCTCCTGACCCTGGCCCTGGACTGCACCACTTGCACCAGTGGTACTACCCCCACCAGGCCCCATGTGTGGCTCAGTAGCGGGCTCCTCCTCCTCTGTGGAGACCACCAACCTTGATGTCTCCAGACCATCTTCTGCCATTGCAATCCCCTGTGGGGGCTCACCCGGCCCTTCCGCTACAGCCGTAGTGGCAGACGCAGCACCAGACACCTCGATCCCAGATGTTGGCAATTCCTGGGAGGTTGGCTGGGCCTTGCGTTGCCGCCTGGTGGAGGCATCCCCACCGCTTGGCTCCACAGAGCCGTCTCCGCCATCTTCTTCACTTGACGCTTTGTAGAGGGAGACATAGAACACAAGCATCAGGGTACAGTACAATATTCCCCCTAGACAGGAAGCAATAACACATGAGTGGCACTGTCAAATGTCATTTCCATCATGTCCCTCCACAACACATGGGTGAATGCACGCAACACACATGCAGAAACAGTCCAAGCGCCTACAATCAACATCAGCATCCATGTACAAAGGCCTCTGTTAACCAAAATTTAGACTTCAAACTCACATGCATCATGGCTCACACTGGTCCCATGCACACACATCACCAGAGGATCATGCATCATGGCTTGTACACCACAGACACAGTGGATGGACACAATGGATACAACATTGACCGCACTGCATGAGTGAATCTACACATCATCACAGACATGTGTCATGACATGATATGATATGATATGGCATTAATAACGCGCCTATAAACAAGTGTTTCAAGGCGTGACGAGGCAAGGGGGGAACAAAGGGAGGACAGATACTAGGCCAGGTGTCATTCAGATCATGCAAGTGCATGGGAAGGGGGGACAGGAAGAGTGCAAGTGGGGGAAAGGGAGAGGGGTAAGTGCAGTACATGGGAAGTGGAAAAAATAAGATAAATAAAACGCATAAAATAAAACAGGCAAGTGCAGGAAGTGCTAGAAAGGGGACTGAAGGGATACAGAAACAGTCCACAAGTGCAGGGGTTGCCAGGGAGGCAGTGCAGGTGGGCAGTGGACAGGGCCTAGCCCAGAGATCAGAGGGGTGGCCAGGTAACTAGTGCAATTTCAGTCAGGAGTTCAGCAAGGGAGGGGAGGAGAGAAATCTGAAGCAAAGAGGAAGGTTTTGAGGTATTTCTGGAAACGGAGGTGGTTCTCCTCGAGTTTCAGGGAGGCAGGAAGGCTGTTCCATAGACAGGTCCCTGCCGAAGAGAGTTATCTGCCACCAACTTGTGTTACCTGCCACCATGGCGTTTCAAAGTCACAAACACACACTTCTCAGACGCACACACATGTGCACCATACATGTACATGACAGCAGCACCCTCCCTCACCCCCTCCATGTCCAAGAACAGAGACTGGCATGCATTCATGTGTGCATTCCGCATACAGCTCCCCATGTTGCATTGGAACACATGCACCATCCATGTGGTTCACACATTACTGGTCTGACATGCATGACCATGATGTCCCTGCACACCCACATCCATACATGGCCTACGTCACACATACAGGCAAGTATCAGACTACCAGTACACTGCAACATGCCCTGCCTCACACATCAATGCTTTCCCAATTACCGCTCAACTCCAGACGGGTCTGCCTCTGAAGGATCTGGGTGTGGAGCGCTGGGGCTACGTGTTCCACGACCCTCATCTGGATGTTACTCATGCTGCCCCAGCCCCCCTCCGCGAGGCGCTGGGCCTTGTAGAGGGTCCTGGTCCTCAGGTCCTCCCAGCGCTTCTTGACGTGCTTGATGTCGCGGGTTGCCACCTCCTCCGCATTGATGGCAACCACTGCGTCCTCCCAGATTCTCAACCGTCCTTCCTTGTTGGCGCGTGATGTTCCGAAGACGGCATCATAATGCCCCAGGACATGCTCCACCAGGACACCAACTTCCTTCTCACTGAAGCTGGTGGCCCTCTGCCTCTCTGACTGGGGGTCGCCAGTGGTCTCAGATGGTGTTTGCCCCGACATAGCGACACCCGAGGCAGGCGTGGGTGGGCAACTGGGTCCCGGGGCTGGGCTGTGGAGCAATGTTATCCCAGTCGGGAGTCTTCTGTTCCAGCAGGGGTGGACACAGTAACTGGACCCCTGCAGATGGCTGACGTGCAGGCACCAAATAGCAGGGCACGTGGGCAGCAGGCAGACAGCAGCAGATGGCTTGTGGGAGCGTGCTCGGGGATCTTGGGGCCAGGAAAATGGACTTTTGGGCAAGAGCGTGGTCTTCTGTGTGTATTTGCGTGGCCAGCTTGATATGGAGTGATTTAGCACATGAAAAAATTGCACCTCAGTGTGTAATCCGAGGAAAGGCCCTTAGCGCGTAAGCAGATCAGTGACGTTACGCGCGCAGGCGTTGCCCACAACACGGTGCATAGTGAATCAGCAAGTGAGAAAACTGCACGTCACCGTGCTATTGGAGGAAAGGCCCTTAGCGAGTAAGCGCATAAGTGGCTTTTCACGTGTGCGCTGGCTTAAAAGGTATGAGTATCACGCTATTTCCTTGTATGTGCTTTTTGGGAGAGCGAGCGGGTGTATCTTGTACTTCTTGTTGGTTCACACGTGATTACTTCACAACGTTTCCAGTTTGTACTCCCTGTTTCCTCAGACTGCGTTCTTTTCTTCTTTTGGCGGGGGTGTTGCCTACGCGCACACGCGTGTCTTTTTCACGTTTTTTTTCAAGGCAGATGGTGAGTCGCGCACGTATTTCCCAACTGTGGTTGCCCCCGTGTGTCGCGTACCCCTTCAGTGGTCATTGTAGGCTGTGTGTAACACACGTACGCTTATTTTTGTGTTTCTGGGTGCCACAGCATAGTGCAGGTTTATTTTTCCACGCACGTGGTCTACCAGGGGTTGCGTGCACGTGTGCTTTTGTTTTTGGGATGCCTGTGCGTTTGCGTGACCCATCATCTTCCCCCAGGGGTCACATACAGCCTTGCCAGAGCACTAGAGTACGAATTCCATCTAGTACACTACCCCTTTCACCCCAATTGCCCAGGACAATTGTTTACTGCAACTCCCATACGCACAACAACATCAGTGCCATGGTTGGGAGGCGACCAAGCAGTAAGGGAGGCAAAGGTGGCCAATCTCCAAATGGTGGGCATGGTGGGCGCGGTAGGGGACGTGGCCAGGATTTGCAGAGTGCCCCTAGACCCCCGTGTGTGGAGGACCAATCAGGGACACCCATGCCCCCCCCCATGGTTGTGGGAAATGTAGCTGACACCATCCCAGCTCAGCCCTTGTTGGACCGGCCCATTTTGGCACCTGAACCCGCACAGGATGACTCCCAGGCTGACTTCCAGGTCAGCAAGTCTAAGCCACGTGTGGCGGTGCAAGTTGCTGTCACCAGGCCACATGGATCTGGGGCAGAAATGTCATCTGCTGCCCCAAGTAGGCAGGGTGGGGAGGCTGCAGGGGCAGCTGCAGCTCTATCCACCCCAACTCTGAGTCTCCCAGCCGGGACAGTGTTGGTCCAGGTTCATCAAACCGACGTTGACCCTGCAAACATCACTCTGCAGCCAATGCCTTCACCAAGACCTATAGTCATTGTGCCTTCGCACACTTCTAGTACCCAGTCCACCTGCTCTTCTGCCCCTACTGACCAGAGTGGTGTAAGCCACTCAGGATCCGCACCACCTTTGAAAAAGAAGAAGAAGGGTGCTCTGGCACTACAGGCTGAGACCCCAGACACGGCTACACACTCCGGCACGTCAACGAAGCCTAGCTTTAATGATGCTGAACTTGATGCACTTGTCGCCTATGTGTCGGCACATAGCCGCAAAATGGTGGTGACTGCAGGGTGCAAGACCACACCTGGTCAACGTAGGGCACACTGGCAGACCATTGCAGACCACATTAGTGCCCTTGGATTTGTGAGGCGCACAGCTGATGATTGCTACAAGCCATGGAAAGACCTGAAACGCAGAGCAAAGAACAAGCTGGCCTCAAATCATGCCTCTACTCTGGTGACTGGTGGTGGGTCTCCATTAGAGGACAACCAACTCACTGAACATGAGTCGGTTGCTGGAACCTTTGTCACAGAGGAACAGATCCAAGGCGTGGGAGACCTACCAGATTACGACACATTGTCGGGTGAGTGCCCATGCATGTGTGTGTCATCCATGTATATGTTGTTTGGGTGACGGGTTCTGATTGAGTGCCAGGTGAGGGTGTGTACTCCGGAGTGGTATGGGTCACCCATGTGCTTCCTCCAAAACATTCAGCGACCTTGGATTTGGGTATGACAGTATCCCTTCTGCCCACAGTAGCCAATTGGCACCACATTACTGCAGGTGCCCTTGAACTGTCATCTTGCAACAACATTGTTCTGAATTTTTCAGTGTTCATTCAGGCTGATTGTTTCAATTCTCCCATTTTTGCAACACATTTTTCAGCCCTAATACCACATATGTGACATGCTTCTGTCCTTGATTACACCCCACATTGGCCCTCATTTGTTACCTTGTTATGTGAATGATTAGACCATTCAGGCTGATTGAGTATTGGCCTGCTCACATAAATGTTTGGGGCCTGTTTGAATGTGCAACATGGTAGTTGTTTCCTGTCATGTTGAAGTGACCAACCATTGAGGTGTACATCTGCCTGCAATCACTGTATTATTGTACACTGGATGTGTTGCAGTGTGTGGCACATGCATATTTTGTCAATTTATTTAGCATTTTTCATCTCATCATGTCCATCTCACATGGATGGGTGACAGTACTCATTCACTGACATATGGCTGTACTTGTCAAATGTACCATGGCTAGGCTACATGCCATCTGTGTGCTGGCATGTGTCATGTATGTGTATTGGACATGCCACTCACTGGCTAATGTGTGATGCCAGTGCTACCCAGCATGAAGCAAATGTGTTGCTTTTCCATCTTGGTGTCCTCAGTGTCTGCTTTTTGCCTGCCCTTCCAATTCATTGACAGTGCATGCATGCCAGGGATATTGTCATGTGGGACATGTGTAAATCATGTACTGGATCTCTGGCTTGAAGGCCTATGTGTGTGCTATGGTGCTCATGCCTGTTTCCATTTGTTGTCTTTCATATTTTTGCAGGTGATGACACACTTGATGCTGTAGAGGTGGAGGAGATGGTGCAGACCCAGGAGGAATCTCAAGCACGACCGGGCTCCAGTGGAGGACGTGGTGTGGTGGTGGGTAAAAACCCAATCTTATTGCAGACCATACTGTCCAGGGGGTCTCTGGTTGCACCTCCCCAGACCTCTATGATTCAGGTGCTGAATCGGATGATGAGACTAATGTGCTGTCGCAGGGGAGTGTTTCTGGCAGGGATTCTGTTCTGTTCAACCCACCTGCACCAGGGGTAGAACCCTCTATGGGGATGTCAGTGTTGGTAACTCCGCCTTTGGCGGTTACGGATGCAGGGTCACACTCCACAACATCTGATCCTGTTCCTGGGCCAGCAGATCAGAGGGGGAATGCAGTCCTGCAGCCTCAGGCAGTGCAGGCACAGCAAGGTGCAGATCACCTTGCCTCAAACAGGTGTGGTGTCTGCCCACGCGGTGGCCGTGCACCACCAGGCAATACTGTATGGGAAAACTCCATTTACGGTATTGCAGCACAACAGGGAGCATCAGTTGAAATGATGGCTCAGGCAATGGAGAGGGTGGCCACTTCCATTCTCCCCCATGAAAGGCAGATGGAGCAATAACAGCAGGCAACAGACTCCATTTTCTAATCACACAGGGAAGACATGTTGGCGTCCAACAGGAACGGACGGGTGGCACTGGAGACTGTGCGGGAAGCCATTTCTGTGGGGTCACAGGGCCACAGGGAAGCCCTGAGGTTAGAACTCCAGTTCCTCAGGCAGACTCTAAGTGAACTTTAGGCTTCCCGAAATTTAAGGTCAGTACAGCAGCTGGAGCAGCTCAGACGTTCGCTCTCAGCTGAGCTGCAGGCAACTCGGGAGGAGATCCGAGCATCACGCGAGGCCATGCATGCAGAAATGCAGGCAACCCGTGAGGTGCTGCATGGGGATCTCCGCACTATCATCCTCCAGAATCAGACCTTCAACACCTGCATGCTTGCTGCCATGGAGGACCTTACCAGGGCTTTGCGTGGGCTGCCTCCCATAGCACCACCACCTCCTGATGCAGAAGCAGAGGGTGAAGAGAGCGACAGCAGCAGTTCTCCCACAATAGCGTAGCCGTGCAGACCATGAGCCCATGGAGGTATTTTTTTTCGCGCAACATCCACGCAGGTGGGTGATGTTGTGCACCCTGTCCTCGAACCTCCTGGGTGCCCCTCCTGGGCCCCACCTGGCCATTTTTTATTTATTGTTTTATTTTATTTTTTACAGTGTGTTGCCTTGTGTGGCTCCCAGCTGGGCACATTCAGGCTTGTCCTGTGTTTGGGTTAGATGCTTGGGTTCCTGACACACACACCCCTCCTGCTTCACTTTCCATGGGTTTACAAACAGTGTGACCAAGTGACAGTGACTTACACAGTGACATTGTGCTCCCATGAGCTGTGTGGGCAGTCTGTAGTCAAAACTGTGTGTAGATCCCTAGTGGGGATTGTTGTTGTATTAAACACTGCATGGTGTATTGATATGTGTTTGTGCATCCATGTTTTCCTCCTTATTCACAGGTACCTTCTTCATGTCTTCACAAGGCAGTCTCCTTTGCGGATGCAGTTCATGTTGTATGCAGTGCACTGACACATTTGCCTGATGTCAACACTCTGCAGTTGGAAGGGGTGTATGTGCTGGTTTATTCAGGTTGTAAAACTTGCACTACTTTCATTTGGTACTGTCATATTTTGGCATTGTTTCATCCTGTGTTGCTGTGTTGTGTTGCTGGTAAGTATTTGGTCATGTGTGCTGTTTGTTATTGATTACTGGGAGCATATTGTCTATGGCCTGTTTCCCTTTGGGACAGTGCACTTTGTGACACTTGTGTCATGTGTTGTGCATTCCTTTGTTTGCTTTCACATTGCATGACATGCCATGGTGTGTTGGGTAGCGGAGATGGGGAGGGGTTGGGTGACATGGCGCTGTTTTCATGTTATATTTTGCAAGGGGTAGTCATTCATGCACCATAAATGTGTCTTTTTGTGACACAGCATTGGTTGTCTTTGGGTAGGTAGGGATGCACACAACGTAACACTTCCAGGTGACCAATCTCAGGCTGGTATGGTTGTGACAGTTGACTGTCCCTTATGTCATCATCATTGATTGTCAGCCGGTATGTACCAGGGCTGTGTGCACTCCACAGGGGTGTGATTTTAGGTGAAGTAATTAGCCACCAGCTGCGTATGGGCTGCCTCACCACGTGCCCTTTCCTCTCCCATGCGCAGCAGCCGTGCATGTGGTTGGGATGTGGGGGCACCACCATGTCCACCGGCAGGCCCTGGCAGGTTGCAACGTTGTGCAGGACACATGCTGCCACTATGATCCTGCACACTACTGGGGGCGTGTATAGCAGCTGCCCACCAGAGCGGTCAAGGGAGCGAAAGCGTGACTTGAGCACTCCGAATGTGCGCTCCACTATGCCCCGGGTTGCAATATGGGCTGTGTTGTTTCTTACCTCGGGTGGTGTGGTGGGGTTCCGAATTGGCATCATCATGTGGGTGCTCAGAGGGTAGGCACTGTCCCCTGGGGAGGTGATGATGGGTATCATTAGTGGAGTTCTGACATTACTCAGTATCTGACATGCATGCATGTGCAGAGGCATTTATACTCACCAAGCAGCCATGCATCGCCCAGCTTCTATGTCCCGGTTTAGGGTTGACATTCTGTAAATGAAACTGTCATGGGTGGACCCTGGATAGTTGGCATATACTGAGGTGATGATTCCCTTGGCATCACATACTACCTGCACGTTGATGGAATGCCAGTGCTTGCGGTTTCTATAGATGTCCTCAGTTGCCCTGGGAGGATGTAAAGCCACATGGGTGCACTCAATGGCACCTAGCACTTTGGGGAAGTGTGCCATCCCGTAAAAATCCTGGAGAGCAGCCTGCCTTTCTGCAGGTTTTCTGGGCAGGTATATGTGCCTGCGGACTGATGGGCGTGCAGTCATGATGGCCAACACCTGGTGTAGGTAGCGTGACTGCGTGGCCTGTGACACCCCCCCACTATGGCACTTGTCCGCTGAAATGAACCAGTGGCCAAGAAGTGCAGTACATTGAGCACCTTTCTTTTCCAAGGGGCTCAGTGCTTGGGAGCACAGGGTGGGTGATGTGAGGTCATCCTCCCACTCACTCACCAGGTCGAGTATAATGTGAGGTGAAAACCTGTACCTCAATTACACCTGGTCATCAGGCATCCCAAAAAGGCTGGTCCTGGGTGTAAAAATTCTGGCCCTGACTATCCTCCTCCTCCTGCGGTGTCCCACGACCACTGCTGCGAGGAACGGTATATTCATCGTAGCGTCTGAGCTTGTTTGTTGTTTGCGTACACTTTTATGCTGCGTGGGTCAGCATACGCCTGCTTCCTGCTGGCATATGTGTTTCCGGATTAGCGTGTCTTTTTTGGCGCATGCGTTTCCCCTGTTTGATTCCATGAATATGTGCTGTAGGCGCGCATGTGGCCGTTCCGTGCATTTGCCTCCTGTACTTCCCCCGTAACGCCCATATTTTCACGCGTTGTTCCCCATTCTGCGTGTTACGCCCAGTCTTCCGCCTACTTTTGTTGTGTGCGCCACGCTATGTGCGCTTTCACTGAGCGCGTAGCGCATGCCGTTTGATGACGTGTGCGCCTGCGTGCGCCACGCAGGATTTTAGCGCACATCCCAGTATTTACACGTGTACGGACTTCCATGAATCGATGTGCGCGGCTTTCGCACGCTTGCACTGGGATTTTCACACTTGCGCTGTGATTCGCACGCTTGCGCAGAGATTTTCGGCGCACATTCATTCCATGAATCGGCCTGAAAATGTTCTCTGGCATGGAACCGTAGCTCACGAATTGTGCTACCCACATACCGTTTCTTGCATATACAGACAATAAGGTACACTACAAATGTACTGCAACAATTGAAAAAAAAAATCAATTCAAATATCCAACCATTTCATAGAACATGTATACTTTCAAATAGAACAAAATCCACATTTATGGAACCCATTCATATTTTGTGAAACAGATAGCTAATCCTCTGGTGGTGTGAACGACTTAAATTTGTTTGGACAAAATCTGCTTCCAATACTGGGTGCTTTATTGTAGGTAATCATTGTTTTTTTTTTACCTCTATATTACTTCAAACTTTCATAACAGATGCAAATGTCTGTTCCAGCTATTAAACAGCTCTGAACTATCGTTGCTCAATTGCATGACAAATCTAACCATTCCTCCGGAATCCTGCTTGTTAAGCCTTTCCCTTTCACTGTGCTTTAGGAGTTCATCCCTCAAATTGATCATTACTTTCTAAATAGCTCTGTTAATACATGAATCACTGTATCCTCTTCACTAAATCAGTTTGTCCAAATTAAGTACTTGTTTAAAGATATGATCCTCACTACAATTGCATCTACCTCTGATCTTTTTGCCTATATTTATATACTTTTGGCCATCACCATTTATTAACATAAAAACATCGTACTGTATAGCAACACATCTTTTGTGTGGTGAATATGCAACCACAATGATAGAGGTCTAAATTGTACACTTTTTTCTATGATAGTACATGAGAGGTGACCTTAAAGCTAAGCTCCATATAGGGTCCACTCACCCTGTTTGAGATTTGTAAATGTGTAAAAGAGAGGCAAAATAGCCCTAGGCTTGGTTCTGTATTCAAATGAACAAGTGGTCGCCATTCCTTGGGCAAATAGCGATCTCGGATGCTCAAAATGTGAAGATCACTTTCCATTTGACATTCATCTTTCCCTAAGGTAGTCAGATGCTGAAACCTGGTCAATCATATCTTGAACAAACTCACAAAGGCGTTGTATATTTGAAGGTTTGTGTCAGGCATTCACAACTGATTTTGTGGCATTGCATACCTATGGACGCTGCAAGCAATACTTATACAAGGCTTCCATTTGTTTCTTTATGCCCATTGATGATTTAGAGATACAAAAAAAAACATTGTAAGCATATTGTGAGATTCAATTTTTCTATCATCAATTAGATGGGCACCACAATCTAACTTATCTGTAATACAGGCAATTTCATAATATACAACAAAATAAGAAAGTTAGTCAATAAGCATCCTTGTCTAACTCGTGACTTTAAGTCAAATGAAGCTGTGCATTCCTCGGGCAAAATTGTCATCATATATTCTTGCAGTCCCACAGCCCCAAACAGCTGGTGCCTCCATTTCATGGATCACTGACCAACAAGTCCTCCTATTAAAACAACCAATAGCAGTTTTGAAATCAAGTATTGAAAAATATAGAGACATCTTCCTTATAATCACATTTTTTGTAAAATGATGTTACAGCTGAAAACCTGTTCTATTGTTCTCCGATTACTCCGAAAGCCACCTTGAAGGTTGGCTATTAAATTATTGTTTGTAGTCTAATGATCAGACAAGGATAGCCTTACAGAAGATGTTGGCCATACTCTCCAGAAATGCGAGCAGGCAAACATGTTACAGTAGAGATGTATCCCTCTTTTTTCTAAATAGACGGTATAACTGCAAAACACCAACTGGAGGGGAGAAATGTATACTATTGATAATATTGAAAAGAAGATTTTAAATGAGGAGTCCTACATCCAGTTCTGTTAAAAAAAAAGATAAGGTCCACTTGTATTTTATAAGTCCTTGGGATCTTCCTGCTCCTCTGAAAGGACAGGCCTTATGGAATTGCCAATTTGTAAAATACAAATGGGGGCCGAATACAGAGAAATGCTGATGCAGGCTCTCTATCTGTATCAACCTTATCTTTACAGAATATAATCACTAAAAGTGATACCCATTGATTGGGAGGGCTATTGGTTGTAAACCTGGAATGGCAAGGAGGAATCGTAATGCTGGTAATTAAGTTCCAGAAGTCCATCAAGTCAAGGCTGCCATTAGTGAAGACCACATGTTATCTACCTACGCTAGTTGTTTAACCTGATTTAAATGTCAGTATTCATGATTACATGCTTGATTATTGTCAGATTTTCAAAGCCACATTTAATCTTCCCTTTTCCTCTTTACAGTCCTTATCACACTGTGAATGCCACTCGGTATACCTAATTTTAAGTGAACTACATTCACTGGTCTCATAAGAATCGACTAATGTATTGTTTTGCTTTAGCCTTTTTTGAAAAAAGAGTGAGCTCGAGTTATTCCAGAACTGGTATTACCTTAGCATACGGCTCTGGGATTTGTTTGTCCATACATATGTTTTTCCATTTAAGAAGATGTTAAAATAATATCTGTGTTTACCAAATCCTTCTCTGAAGGTGTGTTTTTGACCAAGATACTGGTGATTGGTGACACAGGATCATGGTAATTCTCTAGTCTCCAGACAGCCACTAAATTATTTGCGGAGTACCACATATGAATGTCAATAAGGAAGTAATCAATATATTTACGAAGGGGGCTTAACTAAAATATAGAGTTTGCTGGGCAGTCACCAGGGAGTCAAACATGTCCAGCTCTCAAACCACGTTCCATAAAAATGTTTGCATTTCTTTTCGTATCTGGGCGCTTGCTTCTAGGAGGCCACATTTATAGAGTAAAGCTGTTTTGCATAGTGTGTTTCTCCAAAAAAGAAGTACAGGTAATAATGGATGGTTCATATTGCACATTCATATCTACTGGAATACTACATAAACAGCTATGATATTTTAAATGATTTTCTGCAATTATTCCTTCAATTACGTTGACAATTTAAAATCCGCCTCTATTTGATCTAACTTAATTAGAAATGCATAAATAACAAACAATACTAAAACTAAAACAATTTTAATAGTACAATTTTAAATTAATTGTGTCTGCCCCGTTGTCCTTCATCACTTCATTGATCCTGTTGGCTCTTTTTTTGTAGAACTTTAAAGTGAAAATAACCCACTACAGTATTAGAGACAATGCCCATGTCTCCTGGAAGCACATTATGTGCTGGTCATATAAGGAAGCATGCCACTCCTCCTCATCTATTCTAGCAAAAAGGCCAGCTATAGTCAAGAAAGTGATAGTTATTTCTACAAATTCAGTACAGCATTGTCCAGGGGTTAACAGGGGTTTGCACGTGGCTGGGGAGGGAGAGGGAATCTTCAGTGTCTGTCAAGTTGACCCTTGTTCCAGACGGACACCTTCTAGCACACTCCTCTGTAATGTGAGCATTAGGCTGCAGACAGTTAACCACTGGGCCTTTAGTCAAAGTAGATGTTGTATCATGAAGATATGTACAGACCAAAATGTTGGGGTTCCAAGGAGGGTAACTCCTAATGTCAATCACGAGTAAGCCCTTGATGAGCAAGTCATCCTTTAATGTGACTTCAAATTCATTGTTAAATGGCTAAGTTGGATCTTGTAGCCTGGCTACAGCAATTACACCTGCACTGATTATTGCAAAGCAAGCTTTAAAGTGACAGATTTAATTGATTACCTTGTCATCAAGGTGTTCTTTCTTGTTAATTATATTTGTTGAAACATTAGTCAAAAAGGCACAGGGAGAGGAACTATGAGCAGACTCAGAAATAGACAATGATTTCTGTACAGCAGGGGAAGAGGTAACCCAATCACTACTTAAATAATGTGATGGCATAGGCTGAGGTAACCTAACTAACCTAATTGCTTCCCCCTAGAGAAATGTGTTGGGTCCATCAAATTCTCCAGGGGGAATTTATCACTAACCCTATCATTGTTTCTTCCTTTGTGACTCTTCGTTTCTGATCAGGTTGACTGGCCCAACAAACAATCACAGAGTTCCCTGCTGCATTAAAGAGATCAGTTTCAGTATGCCTTTCCCTCAGCTGAGGAATCTGGGCCTGAGCCTGCAGCACACTTTAATAAATGGCATCATTGAGTATTTTATAATCCCATGACAGGTGAGCCATTCTCAGGCTGTGATATTTTAATCACTATTAAACTAGCAGTGATGCCAACTATTACATGAAACAAGGATATCACCAAGAGTACACCTACTTCACATTTTTAAGGTAGCATGTGTCAAGGGCCCACTATAAACGTAAAGACGGATGTGAACCAGCAAGGAGGCCGCCAAAATAGCAATAGCACTATCACACCAAAATAAAAGAAATATCCATTCCAGGTTTTATAAATAATAGGAGCTTTTAATTACATTTTGAAAAATACAATAGGAGCTTTTAATTACATTTTTTTAAAAAAAATATTAAGAACTCGCCTCTGTAAAGGAATACCCAGAATATGCAGACATTAGTCACTCTGGTATCAAGATGAAGTCAGCTAGGCAATTGCCTTAGTGTTAGTAGCAACATTACATTTTAGGTATATATATATTTGTAAAGGAATGGAGTGGGGTCTTATTTGTCACTAGGGCCTTAAAGTAAGGCCAGTCAGGTTTGAGACTGGTAGCAGCATCAGGTGGGTTCAACAACATAGTGTGGTACAGCAGCAGCAACTGTGTGAGGCCCAAAGAAGTTGTTAAGTAGGCAGGTGAGATTGAGTCAGTGGTGATGGAAGACTTGTCGGGTCTTGGTTACAGGCAAAGCAGAGGCACGGTTTTAGCATCAAACAGACTCAATCCATTTTCAACATGGCATACAGGGCAGTGGTCGAAGTGTACGAAAAGAAGTAGTGGAACTATGTTCCCTACTGGACTGCACCACTCCCTACAAACCCCATTGCCACACACCCTCCCACACACAATACAAACCCCAAAACACATGCTCCTGCTGTTTAGGGGAACTTTAGTGCAGTGCACTGAAAGTGAAAGTTTCAACTTCTTCCTACACTTTTATTTTAAAAGGAAATCATTCCGGAACGGTTTCTTTTTCAAATAAAAGTATAGGAACTGTAAAACTTAATTAAAAGAAGGAGAGGAGCAACGCTCCTGACCGCTCCCGCCCACTTCGACCAGTTGCCACAATTGCTCAGAGAAAGAATACGCTGGTAACCATGCAGGCAGTGTCCAGTTGGGATGCTAGAATACTCTCTGTGTTTCGAATGCGAAGACAGAGGAACTTATGAGGTGCTTCAAGTTTGTTGAAGAGTTAAGTGTCAAAAACGGCTCCATTCGGGGCGGAAAACTGCTTTGGCGGTTCCTTGCAGCGACTTGCATGGAGTCAAAAGTGTAGCTAAATTCGGAGACCACTTGATATTGGGATGCTTTGAAACCCTTTCACATGTCTCAGAGGATAAGTGAAGGTCTTCTTCTGTCCTCCCAGCCAGGAAGGCATCCAGAGAAAACGTACAGAGCTGTCATTTCCTGTAGGCAGGGTCACGAATACCAGTCCCTCAGCAGCAGCCAGGCAAGGCTGGATTAATATTCTGCCAGGAGCAGCATCCAATCATTCAGGTGGCCCAGCTGATTGAAAGCATCCCAGCAGAAAGTGCATTAACCGGCTAAGCTAACTTATTCCGTTTGTCCCCGTTCCCAGCAGGATAAACCTGTATCTCTGCAGGAGGCAATTTAACTTGCAGAGCTAATTGAGTGAGAGTAGAATCTTTTACTCATGAGCTATCTAAATAGTTTACCCTAGGTGATTTTTATAAAATGCGCAGTCCGTGTGTTTTTAGAGCTTGACGGGTGCTATTTACCCACATCTGTTGCCGAGCTTTATAGAACGATGCAGTAGTAAGTGGAAATAGAATTTGTGAAGTTGTGTTCATTTGTGATAATGATATTACCCTCTATAATGACACCTATGTTACCACTCTCTAAAGGATGAAAGTCTTTGCGAATAGGAATCGTGAGTAGCTGCAAATTTCACACATATTGTTATTGTGATTCCAAACAAAAAACAAAGGCCAACACTAAAAGGGCACATGGGGACGCACCCGACAGGCTAACGTCACAGTTGACTATCGAGGCAGCCTCTGCAGAGCACTTGTTTGTAAACATTTGTGTGCCCTTTACTGAGTCTCTTTGGAATGTAATCCCATTAACTATCCCATTCTTTACAAGGCACGCACACAATAACCCATTGCCATTAGCCCCTCCAAAGATAGCATCTCTTCATTTCGGAGCCCAATCAGCCATTGTGTACTGTGCCTTTAAGGAATGTTCCTGTTTATCTGTTTTATTTGCTTTTTATCTAAAGAACAAAGAAAAAAGCAGAACCATGCAGAGCCGGTCAGTTTCCTAGGTGTCTTTGTTGTCGGGTGAGCATTTTAAATGGGGACTAAGTAGTGGTAGATGACTGCAGGTAAAGTCATGAGTGTGTAATAATCATTATTGTTAGTGGAAAGTCCCTTGGGAGTGCAAATAATGTGTAATTGGAAATGGGAGGGGTCCATTACAACTTAAATCCTGTATAGAACAATGACTACAATCAGGCAACATGTCTATGCATTTACTGGGAACTTTAAGTGTCCATGGTACGATTATAAAAGGCCGAGAAGATTTGTTTAAGCTCACAATTAACAAAGATATGTACCAATTAGACTGCCTGATATGCAGTCTGGGCTTAAATCCCAGCTTCACCACTTAATGAAAGTTTCTGGTCCTGGGCAAATCACCACAGCTCACTATGCCTTGAATACCAACATTGGGAGTCTATACCAAACATTCAGTTTAACATTGTGTACCATTCAAAACAATGGGCCTCATTACGACCCAGGCGTTGGACCATGGTGCTAAAAGCACCATGGTCCATGCCGGTAACTTACCGACTCCGCCATGGCGGAATGGGGAATTACCACCCCATTCCGAGGTTGGCAGGGTGGTAATTCCCCATGCCACCATGGCCCTTCCCCATTCCCATTTTTGGCCCATAGGGCTCAATGGGAATGGGGAAGGCGCTAATTATGGCAACGTAAATTATGGTGCAGTAATTAGCTCCTAGGTCCCTTTGCGGGTTGGTTTTTTAACGCTTGCTAAACGCAGGCATTAAAGTGCAACCCGCAAAGGGACCTCGTAATCAGGCGTTATGGGTTTAACGGCGCCAAAACCTTTTACGGCGCCGTTAACCCCTTAACTCCTGGGTTGTAATGAGGCCCAATATTTGTTAATGGATTACTGCACCACACTTACTGACAATCATGTTCTGTGGATAGTGAACATGCCTTCTTTGTTGAAGATTTTGTTTGCAAGTGCTGCTGTTGAGAGGATTTTAAACCACTTAACTCTGATTAAAACATGTGATTTACAGTCTTCAATGGCTGAGAACGTGCTATAGACACTAGTTTTACATTTGAGTGCAATACCAATGCCAAAATAGATTATGCAACATATATAAACACCATGCAGCAGCAAAATATAAGAGATAATTCTTTCGACATTATAAGAACGAGTTGGGTGGTGCGGGTTAAAATTCTACAGTATTGCCCTATATCAACGCATTACTACACTACCCAGCTATGAGGTGGATAAAAGTTCGACGATTTGCTGACTTTCTGCCCATTTTCAGTGCAATTACCATGGTGGATTACTGCTGCAGTAATTCCGCCAACATTTTCTCATTGAGTCCTATGGACTACAGAAAATGGGGACTTCCACTGCCACTTGTTATCAAGCGGTAATACTGCCAGACCAAGTGGCGGAAACAGTGATACAGTTTCATGGTATCTGGCCAGATTTACCACCCAGATACCACCAAACTTGTAATGAGGCCCATGTATGTGATGAATAAAGTTCATTATTTTTTGTAATTTTATTGACCACTTTACCTTTACCTGATCTACATATTACTTTAAAGTCCTTTAATTACAAGTTACTATGGAAATGCTTTTAAAATGTTGGGCGAAGGGTTACAATGTGGGGTTCTCGGTATAGGGGTGTATTGTAGTGTTATTGCCCTGAGTGCTATGTTGTTTAGAAACTGCCATTGGAATACTTCTCTCAGAAGTCTTTCATATTTTTCCATGTGTTGACAATAAAGTGAACTACAACTAAATACATAGCTTGTTAAAAGAATAACACTTTTAGGCAGTTCTTGAATTAAATTTGGCCTGTATTGCTTCAAAAACCATTCAATTGACAATGCCAAAATAAAACGACTGCCCTTTTTAGAGAGCACATTTTCATGACAAAGAGACGTATGTATGCCAATAGTAATTTTGAGAATGTGAGAGCAGACAATCGGCAAGATAAGTTGACTTTGATTCTGCCCCAGTTAACATGCCAACTACAAAATAGAAATGCATTCCCATTCCATCAGTCGATTTGCCCTCTCAAATTTACGATGTAAAACAACGTTGTTTTGTGTAACATGATGTATGACAATTTGGCAGTCTCTTTTCTTTTTCAATTAAAGGATCACATTGTTTGCAGTAAATAGGGGCGCTACAGAGCATGCCAGTAAACACACTTTGGTTAGTACACAAAATACTTGAAATTCGATGGACATGCTTTTAACGACAGATAACACTGCATGTATGTCTTTCATACAAAGGTGCGAACACAAGCAGAAAAAGAGAAGCACAATTGTAGAGTTCACCTGCAGAAAATCTGGCTCTGCCGGCGGGCCTGGTCCAGTGCAGGTCACTTCAAATACTCCAGAGCAATCACTCTTTGTCTTGGGAACAAAGATGTATCAATTAAATAGTCATTTGCCACATTGTATTGCTCTATTGCAAGCCCCCAGTAAGTGACCAATAATTGCAGTTAGAACATAATTTTGGTCAGTTTATGGAAGTTCCCAGAAAGTATGGTTTGCAGGTAGTCGGGTGTGGGGGTAGGAAATATATGTGGCCTTGGGAGTTTCAAGATAATGTAACCCTTCTCCTATAGGCAACTCCACCCGATAGCTACTTTAAACCTCTACTTCTCCTTGTCTGTCTTACATCGAAGAACCTCTACTCATGATCTCACAAGTGTGACATCTCCTTTATACCGTAGACATTCTTTTGAAATATCACTTCACAGACTACCCCTTTTGGAATGTCCTGTTCCCCTTGGGAGAAATCAAGCCTTCCTAGAGAGAACAAAGGATCCACTGTGGCAGGGCTCACCCACTCTTGGGAGAGATGCCCCCAGGCACAGACACCAATACACAAAATTCTTGACCAGTTTAGGAGTCACAGGAAACCAGGTGATAGTAAAATAACCGCAGATGGTTTAAGCCATTATTCAAAACAAGTTTATCATTATATTTATATGTGGAGCCATGCAAGAAATAAATCATTTGGACCATGGGAGCCCATGCCTGGAATAAATGTAGATTCCAAAAGACTGTTTGTCTGGAATTTACATATTACTCTGTTGCTGTCATGTTGTCAAAATATATTGTAGTTTGCCGGGATGTCAGTAGGCAGGGTCCAGCTGACAGCTCAGGTGGTGCATTATAGTATTTAAACATGAACAATTAGGGAAAATTAGGCCTGATTATCAGAGCTCACTTTCTGAGACAGAATTACCAGAATTATTTTGTGTTACAGAAATCAAACAAGATGTGGGCCACACAAATGGCATTTTGTCACAGAGGTCAATGAATATTAAAGAGAAAGAAAAAAAAAGCAAACATAAGAACTAAGTAATTCTACTGAAACTTAAATCGGTAGCTCCAATTGACAGCTTTTACGATTCTTGAACTTCTGTTCCTCAGGAGAAAAGAAAGTGTCAGAAGCTATTTGCAAAGAAAGCGACACAGACAAAAAATCGTTTCTCTAGTGGCTTTGCTGTGGTAAAAAGCCCAGTATCAGCACAACAAAAAGGTCAAACTTTTCTCTACAGAAATATTGCTATCTGACTAGGGAAGATAATAGTGTGTGAGAGTCATGGTGAAGGCCAATTATTTTAAAGTGCTTAACTTGATTTGAACTTGCTACAAATAGTCACAACATCCTGCCATTGCAGCAATGACTGCTTCATGGAACTTAGGAAGGCGTTTGATAGCCTGTTGTAATTGACCAGCGACAGCAAAGGAGGGGAAGTAGGACACGTCTTTATTAGATCTATCACAAATTGTCAAAGCTATTTTTATCCCAAAACACCAACTCCAAAGGGTCACTTTATAAACATTCTTTGGTGAGCTGAATACATTTTCTTGTCAGCGACAGACTTTTAAACAGAAAGGTCCTGATTCATGGAAGTGTTTTATAATGGCACAATCCCATAGGAAAACGTTCCATGAATTAGACCCAATGGGCCTCATTCCGACTCAGGCGTTAACGGCGCCGACCCTTAACGCCTGATTACAAGGTTCCCTTTGCGGGATGGCTGTTTAACGGCTGCCGTTAAAATACATGCCGCAAAGGGACCTTGGCGATAATTACGGCATAATTACGGTGCCGTAATTATCGCCTTTCCCCATTCCCATTATGCCCTATGGGGCAAAAATGGGAATGGGAAAGGGGCCATTGGTGAATGGGGAATTACCGCCCCACTCACCTTGGAATGGGGCGGTAATTCCGCCATCCACCATGGCGGAATTGCAACCTTAGCGGCATGGACCATGGTGCTAATAGCACCATGGTCCTCCGCCAAGGTTGTAATGAGGGCGAATGTGTTAAACATATTCTCCAGCATGGGATCTGGCATGGATTCACATGCTCATGAATATTCCCCGTCGTTAGGCTGGGAATCCTCGGTAAAGAAACAATCAGTTTCAGTTTCACTTCTGAACTGTCTTTCTCCTAACAACCAATCACTGGTCTGTGGGTCATACTGCCCCCTGCCAATGACTGCCCTCTAACTAAGCCCATCCTCTGGCAGCCATCTTCAGATTTTTACTGCATGTTCAAGTGTTGGGAGTCCTCGTACTATAGCTCTCAAGCTTTTACTGCATTTGCGATTGTTCTAAGAGTTTGCTCTTATTTTTTCGGTCAATTGAGCCTCATGCTCCATCGATCCATCATCCGACTAACAGGGATCAGTTTTTCTGAACTTTCTACAGGCCTCCTCCATGTGCGTCTGGTCGGTATGCAGGCAGTAGAGGCACAGGGAGTGATTCCGTGGAATTCTCCAAGAAGGGAACTCGATGAAAAATCGATTTTTCGTCGAGTTCCCTTCTTGGAGGATTCCAGAAGATTCTTGGAGGCCTACGTCACGTGGACATGGCTCAAGATAGAGGACACTCGATGCCTCTGTTCAGGATTTGCCCTGGATGCGGCCTATGGAACATTTTCCTGGACGACGGTCACTCCCTGTGCCTCTACTGCCTGCATACTAACCAGACACATATGGAAGAGGCCTGTGCGTCCTGCAAGGATATGGTTCCCCGCACCATGAAGGACCGTGGGCTCATCAGCGGCCAGGGCAGGTGCATCATCTCCAGCACCTTCGACCACGAGCCAATGGTCCGGCTCGGCGAAGAAAAGGAAGTCGGAGCAGCCGGGTAAACTTCTGGAGAAGTCCCAGTCGGCTCTGACGGAGAAGGCCAAAGGGGAGCGTGGCACTGACCCTCCCCCCACGGTAAAGGCCCCAAGCGCGACCAAGGTCATAAAAGCCCAGGTTCACCCGGTGAAAATCTCCATTGAAGGAGTGGTGACATCCCTTGCAAAGGCCGTTGATGCGGGTTCACAGGATTCGGCCTCCAGAGTGAGAGTTTCCCTGCCAGCCAGGATGGAATAAACTTTTCTGTCTGTAGAGAAGACACCTGTAAAGACGATGCCGGTCATCTCCCTGAAACCGTCTCCCCTGATCAAAAAGAAGGGGGGTGGCATGGTAGTCCTGCACGGCACGGACATCTCCTCCGAGGAGGAGCTTGCTGTTCTTAAGACAGTCTTGTATCAAAAGTTTGTTGAGGTCAGGTCCTACGGGAGGGACCCCGACAAAGAAGATGTGGAGAGTGGCGAAGACACTGACAAAGAGGAGCACAGCGTTCAGGATCCAGAGAACACTAGGCCACCGCTGCCGTCCCTTCTGCTGCAGCCACTGCAACAGCCACCACTGGTTCCGGCGGACATTTCGGTGGACATCCTTCAGGCTTTAGTTTAGTTTAGTTTGTTTATTTATAAAGCGCGTCCGAACCCTCAGGTTGCACACCCTGTGCTCAGAGATTTGGACAAGGATGCCCCTGTCGCCGGTGGAGAGACCCCATGGCACCTGGGCCATCAGGTTAACCCCTGCACAAGAAGAAAAGAGTTCATCCTCCACCTCCTTACCATCCATCGCCTCCCTCCCCTCCACAGAGGGACGAGACGGAACCAGATACTGCGACGACAGGCACAAGTATGGATGACGACGGCAGAGTGGATCTCCCATACCCGCCGCCCAGAGCCTCGCCGCCCTATGAGATTGGCTCGTTTCATGCCATGATCTCGAGGGCCTCGGAGTCGTTCTAACTGGCTCCCGAGGAAAAGAATAAGGAGGGCTTACTATACCAGCGCAGAGAGGTTAAGAGGAAGACTGTGCTGTCTATCCCGCTGTTGGACAACATTTGGGATAAGGGACTGTCCCTCATGAAGAACCCATCCTCGGTCCCGGCGAAGAGGGACTGGTAGGAGAAAAAGTACAGGGTGCCAGACTCTGCACACAAGTGCTTGAGATCACAGCCTTCCCCAGATTTGGTGGTCTCGACGGTGACTTGGAGGAAGTCCGCGGGGTTGTCTGTGTCGATGTCCTCCACCCCCCCAGACAGCAAAGGAAAGAAGCTGGACGCCATGGGACGACAAGTCATCTTGTCGGCAGCAATAACCATCAAGGCGGCCAACGGCATCACCATTGTGGCTCATTACAACAGGGAGCTCTGGTTCAAGGTTGCTCCCCTCCTGAACTTATTGCCCGACGCTAAGAGAGTGAAAGCGCTGGAGATCCTGCAGGAAGGTGAGGTGGCATCTGACCATGCCATCACGGTGGCCACCGACATCGCCGACACAGGGTTCCGCCAGATGGGCAACAGCATTTGCCTTTGTCAGTGGGGTTGGTTGAAGGCCCCTAACTTCCGCCAGGATGTGCAGTTGAAGGTGTTGGACATGCCCTTAGACAGCGATCACTTGTTTGGCAAGACTGTGGACGAGTCTCTTCAGGGCATCAAGGCGGATACCGAGACGGCTTGCACTTTGGGCACGCTTCAGCAGCGACGGCCGTCCTTTCGGACCTCTGGAGGAAAGTCCCAGGATTCCTCCAAAGGCTTTGGTGGCTTTGGATCATCTTACCGTCAACCGTCCCGCTCTTCAACCCAGGAGGCCTACCAGGGCTGCAGCAAGCCCGGGGGAGGTCGCTGTCATCGCCAAGGTCCCCAAGGAGGCTCCTCCATGGCAAAGCAGGACTGAACCGGCCAGGACGTCAGGCCCCCAACCACGCACACCGGTGGGAGGCCGGCTGGCGAACTTTGTCGGGGTGTGGAAGACCATCTCCACCGACCGTTGGGTGCTGGATCTGCTGGCCCACGAACACACTCTGGAATTCCAACAAAAGTGTCCTTGTATACCACCCGTGACCAGGCAGGAAAACCACATCCCACAGCTTTTGCTGGAGGTGCGAGCCATGCTGAAGAAGGGCGCGATAGAGCTCCTCCTAAAGAGGTTCTGGGGCTCTGGATTGTACTCTCGGTACTTCCTCATCAAGAAGAAGACAGGAGGTTGGTGGCCCATCCTGGACCTCCGCCGCTTGAACAAGTTCATCAGATCCCAGAAGTTTCGGATGGTTACCCTTCAGCACGTGCTAGGGCAGTTGGAAGAAGGGGATTTCCTGTTGTCGCTGGACTTGGAGGATGCTTACTTTCACATCCCCATCCACCAGGGGCACCACAAGTTCCTGTGCTTCGCGGTTCAAGGGCAGCACTATCAGTTCAAGGCCCTTCCCTTTGGATTAAAGTCAGCACCAAGGGTTTTCACCAAGTGCCTGGCGCCAGTGGCGGCACAGCTGCGTCTACAAGGGATCCACATTTACCCCTACCTGCACGACCGCTCACACGGTGGAAACCATACAGCTGCTGACGGAGCTGGGGTTCTCTGTGAACTATGAAAAGTCCTGCTTGGTACCATCGCAAGACGCACTGTTTCTGGGGTCTCGACTCAACACGATGTTGTGCCTCATGTCTCCGTCGGAGGAGAGGATAGCACTCATCCTGGGCAAGGTGCAATGGCTGTTGACCGTGAAGATCGCAAGGGTGAGGTCCATCAAGTCCCTTCTCGGCATGAAGTCGTCATGCATATACCTTGTTCGACTGTGCAGGCTGTGGATGCGGCCACTGCAAGAGTACCTTGAGGTCTGTTGGATCCAGGTATCGGGAAGCTTCGAGGACAAGATCTCTCTCGATGAGATGTTCCGTCAAGCGATACGGTGGTGGGGTGTCTGCATGCATCTGTCAGCTGGCATGGACTTCCAGACCCCACTTCATCAGGAGACAGTCACGATGGACGCCTCCATGGAAGGATGGGGCGCACAGATTGGAGGTCTCCACGCAAGAGGCCTCTGAAGCTACGGGCAGTGTTTTGGGCCCTCAAGTCTTTCCTTCCATCACTCAATGGCAAAGTGGTACATACGGGTCTTCACGGACAACACCACCACAATGTTTTACATCCGGAAGCAGGGGGGCACCAGATCCCCAGCACTCTCCAGAGAGGCACAGGACCTATGGCACTGGGCCGTGGCCCAGGGGATATTCCTCATTCCGTTCAATCTGGCGGGAGTGAAGAACGTCATCGCCGACTCCCTCAGCAGGGAGCTGCACTCGTGCCACGAGTGGGAGCTTCGGCAGGATCAAGTGGATCTTCTGTTCTGACGATGGGGTAATCCCCACATCGATCTGTTTGCAACAGCGACAAACACCAAGTGCCAGAGGTTCTCAAGCAGGTTTCCCCAGCCGGGGAGCATGAGGGATGCATTCTCTATCCCCCGGGATGCCCTATTTCTCTATGCGTTGCTTCTGCGACTAATCAATCAACTCAGACGGTCCCAGTGCAGGATGATCCTCGTGGCACCAGCATGGCCGAGACAAATATGGTGCCCAGACCTGCTGGACTTGTCAGTGTCCCCTCCAGTCAAGCTTCCGGTGGTCGAAGATCTTCTCACCAGAGAAGCAGGAGCGATCCCGCATGACGACCCAGGGTCGCTGAATTTGCAGGCCTGGCTCCTGCAGCACTAGAGTTTGGAGGATACGAGATCCCAGCGGATGGAAGGAGGTACTTGCCAAGACCAGGGCCTTGTCTACACTGAAATGCTACGGACATAAGTGGAAGAGGTTCACCGGCTGGTGCCGTGCACAGAAGATAAACCCTCAATGGATTACGCCCCCTCAGGTGCTGCCGTACTTGCTGTCTCTGGCCAAAGCAGGACTGGTGCACGCTTCCATCAAGATTAATCTGGCGGCTATCTCTCGCTACACTAGATCTCCGGGACGGTTGTCGATGTGGTCAAACCGCTTGGTCAAGGAGTTCATGAAAGGACTTTTCCGCTTGTTCCCGCTGGTGAAGGTTCCGGCCCCGGCGTGGAAGCTCAATGTGGTGCTGACTAGGCTCATGGGTCCTCCGTTCGAGCCTATGCATTCGGCGCCACTGGATTTCTTATTTAGGAAGACAGCGTTTCTTGTGGCCATCACCTCTGCAGGACCAGTGGGAGAGATCCAGGCCCTCTCCTGTAAACCTCTGTACTTAACATTCCACAAAACAAGGGTAGTGCTACGACGCACCCCTCCTTCGTGCCCAAGGTGCCATCAGACTTTCATCTAAACAAGCCCTTGGTGTTACCTGTTTTCTTCCTGACGCTTTTGTCACCGGCTGAGAGGACTTTGCACTCGCTAGATGTGGCTAGAACGCTGAAGTTCTACATGGACCGCACAAAGAGTTTTCAGAAGATATCACAGCTGTTTGTGAACTTTGGTCCTCTGAACCAAGGGAAGGCCCTCTCCAAGGCTTCCATTTCCAGGTGGCTCTCTGGCACCCCAATCACCCATTGTCACCAGTTGGCAAACTGACCATTGCCTGGCCATCCGAGAGCCCATTCGACCAGAGCGATCGCTGCAACTATGGCATTCCTGTCTGGTGTGCTCCTGCTGGACATCTGCAGGGCTGCTACTTGGAGGTCGACACACACCTTCACGAGATTCTACTGCATTGACCAGGATTCCAGGGAGGAGTCCAGAGTCGGCCAAGCAGTGCTGCACAACCTGATCGCTTGAAGTATGCCTGGTGATGAGGTAAGAGATGCTTAATGTTGAGTTGTTGAGATGCTTAATTTTGAGCCTTGCCACCTCCCGTGGTTGTGCATGTGTGTACTGCTATGTATTCTTTATTAATAAGCATGTGAATCCATGCCCGACCCCATGCTGGAGAAGGAACAAGTTACTTAACTGTAACTGTTGTTCTCCAGCATGGGTCTGGCATGGATTCACATGCGAACCCTCCCACCTACCACTCTGCGGCTCGTCTCTTGGTCCTACTGCCACTTTACATGCTTCCAAATCTGAACATGGCTGCCAGAGGAGGGGCTTAGGTAGAGGGCAGTCATTGGCTGGGGGCAGCATGACCCAGAGACCAGTGATGATTGTTAGGAGAAAGACAGTTCAGAAGTGAAACTAAAACTGATTTTTTCTTTACCGAGGATTCCCAGCCTGACGACGGGGATTATTCATGAGCATGTGAATCCATGCCAGACCCATGCTGGAGAACAACAGTTACAGGTAAGTAACGTGTTCCTTACATTTGATAATTCATACAGAAGCATTTGAATGTTTTGTAAAGTTCACGGTACTAGATAGCCCTAAAATACACAAAAAAGATAATTGCATAATTTTGTTACACTTTTCAAAACAGGTGCATGTGTCATATGTTCTCTTTTTGTATGTAACCTACATAAACAAATATGGTGTTCATTTTTCTATCACAATTCTCTGTCAGTATGAGAGCAAAAATATATAATCCAATTGTGAGATGACATGCATATTGTTTGAATTGTGGGACAACATGCACATTATTTGTTACATTACATCCTGATGATGCATGGGATCAACACATATAATATGCTAAAGTCTGGCAGCCTCTCTACTGAAAATGGACGTGGAAAAATCACCTGTTGTACGGGTAGGTTCCCACTCAGGAGGGTCTAAAACCACATTTTAACTTATTGTACCTTTCTTAGAGGAGAAATATCCATGTGCATATTCATCTGGTCCCACCCAGCTGTGTAGTCCAGCAACAAAATGCTAGGCAAGTCTACTCTGAATAGAAATACCAACAGCAACCCCGGGCACATGTTTTGCCCTTGTTGTGCCTCATCATTGAGGTGAAGATGTGCCTCTCAGCATTGATATTAGAGGATCAGAGTTACTTAAATCATGGGCACTTGTGGACTGCCTGTGCCCCAGAGATCTATGGGGTTGATAAAATCAGATGATCTACCCGAGCTGAATCACCACTTACCTGGGCATTAAATGAACAATTAGCAGCATATGAAGTCTCAAAGTGGCTGCTGGTATCAGCAGCAGAGTCAAGATTAGGACTTCTGGATTAGTCCTTCCCTGTCTGACTCATATCTGCCCCACCCTGCATTCTTGGCTAGTTTGCTGTGCTATACTGCACAAGTTATATTTTCACACATGGTTTCTAGAGGGCTTTTGAAACAAAGCAATGACTCCCGACTGGAAGGCACTCTATTATTAGGACAGATCTGGAAGCAGCATAGTTCTTACACGTTTTATCAGCCCCCTTCTCAGTTCAAATGTTCCTTCCAACATTATACTTAGGCAATTGGCCAACTATGGATTTCTTCACTCCATCAATTTCCCCAGACATTCCCTGAAAGGCTCTAATTGAGAGATGACCAGTGCTCTTGATGGCAACAGTTTTATGGAGGTGTTTTTTTCTGCATTTCGCAGCAATTGTCCCACTTTTCCCCAATCAATCAGTGCCCCAGAACATTTGCAAAGATGACATGTTCACCTTTCTTCCCACAGCCTCCTGCCACTTTGTTCTTGTTGTCGGCTTCATTCAGCAAACCCAGAACAGCTTCTATAGCTGCCATGAGGGTGCCTTGGAAATGTAGTGTCTTGATCCAATCAGGTCAGC